>NC_073711.1:21711228-23046429 GCF_023634085.1 Falco cherrug
AGAAAGCCACATGGGTAATTCTGATTTTCAATTACTTAAAGAGTGATTGTAGTAAAAGACTGTTGATTTCTTGTGCTTTTAAAGCCCATGGACATCTCTTGATGAAGCCCTGGCTGCTGTGTTGAGGGAGTCTTGCCCACCTGTGTGCTTACTTGTAGGTGGAAAAAATCCCTCTTTTACAAAGCTGAGTAGGTGGAGATCAGTGTGGATGTTTCTGCGTCAGCAGAAATGGGTTCTGAATAGATTAAGCAGGGTGTGTGGAGAGCCAGACCTTCAGCTGACATAAATGGGCACAGCAGTATTGACATTCGGGGAGCCAGGCTGAGTTACGTGAACAGGAGATTTGTGTGGTGTAAGCAAAAGATTGCATGAGTGAATATCAGAATTATTTTGCATAATGCCTGAAATAATCTAAGCCTATATAAGATGGTTTGCCTCCTTCATGGTGTAGTGCGGTAGCGATGCGACATGATCTCCACTGTGCAGAGGGTGTAGTGTGCCTGACGCGTGAGGGCATGAGCAGGGAGTATCAGTGAGGAGCCCGCAGATGCCTGTAACATGGGAGATGTCACAGATATACAGACTGTGTGTCACCAGCAAGCCAAGGGTGACTTTTTCCGCGGTGACCACTACCTGAGGCATTTCTGCAAGCACTGTACGTGTACTGAGAGCACCAAAATCTGCCTGGAGCTCTCTGGTTCCCTGTGTCATGATTGTACTCTTAAACGTTGCTTTTAGCCATCTCAGCCCTAAAACCCCCAATTGTAACATCCTTAGACCCCTTGCTGACCCCAGAGCCTGGTGCCTCATCACATGGCATAAACCCCAGCACGCTTTTAACTGTTTCTAAAGGGAGCGGTGAAGTGCTGCTGGGCTTAGCCTGGCAGTGGTCCAGCCCGCAGCCCCCCTGCCCGCCCTGAGAGCAACCTGCAGCTGGGCTTGTGTGATGGTTCCTGCCAAGCAGCGCCTGGGTACAGACGGAGCAATGCTGCCTCTTGACCCGCAGCTCCACCCCGAAACCCCGGGCACGGTGCCTGGGGCGGGGGGCTTTCAGGGCAGTGTTGGGGCAACCCTCTGCAGCTTTCCCCGCCTAGAGCCTTGTTTCTTGGCAGTGCCTCTATGTAAAGTTTCAAAAGACTTTATAGAGTTTCCCTTCCTCCACCATATATGTTCTCTTTTTTTTTTTCCCTTCTCTTTTTTTATTTATTTATTTTAGTTTCTTTTTCCCCCCTCCATGCATAAATCACGGCAGCTCCGCTTACTGCCTTTGCTGCGGGTTCGAGTTTGTCACGGAATGAGTTAATGGGGCCAGGCTGACGCCTAAGTTAACTTGTCACAGTTTGGGTGACTTTCTATGAGCTAGGAATCCAGCCCACTGCTTGCAAATAACATCCTTACTGCAGTTAAACACTTAATTGCCAAAATGTGGACAGCATATTTAAAAATTGTTTCTAGACATAAACCAGCATACACAACCCAAAGAATAGGAATGATCTTTAGGAATTTTTCCTTATTATTATTACTAATACTCAAAGTTTTTAACCATAAACCAGAGTGTATGTGTGTGCGTGTAGCTGCTACCAACAAACCACATGTAACACTTGATGGTAATTGTGTTCATAATTATGGAGTTAATTGAATTTCTGTGATAATAAAAACTGGCATATAAAAAGTCTCTCAAGATTAAATATTTTTAGTTAGGGAAGAATACACTCATTTGGAATATTTAATAAACAGAGAGTAGTTCTTACATGCATGTGAGCTTAAGATTAAAAAAAATAATCTCCCCAAATGAACCTTCTCCATAAATGCTGTTCCAAACAAAACGCGGTATCATGCAAAACCCCATGAATTCTTGCAATGCTCCTGGTTTTGCCCTCTGAAGGAAAAGCAGTATGCACTGAGGTATTTGCAAACTGGATAGATATGTTAAAGGAGCCTTCTGCTGCAGCTTCAGCATCTGCATCTGCCAAGCTTGTAAGGCGCTAGAGAGTGTGCCAGAAACTCAGTGGCAAAATTAAGCACTGCTCTTAAAAGTTTAATATCGTAACAACACCATGTTAGCAAGTCAAATTTTGCTTATAGTCTTTGACCTTAAAAGAGTGGGGTTTTCTGGGGTTTTTTGTTTGCTTGGTTTGTTTGGGGTTTTTTTTTGTTTTTTTTTTTTTTTGTTTGTTTGTTTGTTTTTTTGTGATCTATTAGGTGTTTTGGTGCCACTTTAGGCTGACTTCAGGCTGATTTACAACTTACCGATTCCACAGGGGAGTTCACAAGATGTAACACAGCACAGAATGTGGAACTGTGTGTCTTACCATCTTTGTCCTGTATATTATCAACTGATTTATCTTTGGAGAGAAACAAATAAGGGCAAGAATTCCCAATTTGTAAGATATTAAACCTGTATATCTAACCATGGGCAGAGTCATCCTCCTGAAAATGAGGAAAGGATCAATAAAGATGTATTGTAGTGGTCTCCTCTCCTCTCTCCTCTCTCCTCTCTCTCCTCTCTCCTCTCTCCTCTCTCCTCCTCTCTCCCTCTCCTCTCTCTCCTCTCTCCTCTCTCCTCTCCTCTCTCCTCTCTCCTCTCTCCTCTCTCCTCTCTCCTCTCTCCTCTCTCCTCTCTCCTCTCTCTCTCTCCTCTCTCTCTCTCTCCTCTCCTCTCTCCTCTCTCCTCTCTCCTCTCTCCTCTCTCCTCTCTCCTCTCTCCTCTCTCTCCTCTCTCCTCTCTCTCTCTCCTCTCTCCTCTCTCCTCTCTCCTCTCTCCTCTCTCCTCTCTCCTCTCTCCTCTCTCCTCTCTCCTCTCTCCTCTCTCCTCTCTCCTCTCTCCTCTCTCCTCTCTCCTCTTCTCGCTATACTGTGGACAAAGGAAAAACATAAGGGGAAAACATTAGCTGTTACAGTTTGAAATTCATCTCTAATTTAGTGTCACTAAGAAAAAAATTACTTCATTTTTTCTAGGCAGGAAAGTCTTTTTTTTAAAAGTATACTTACTGCAAGAGCAGTGGCAGTTGAACATTTTTAAGCATGAAATGATATGCATTTTGAAAAAAGAGCTTCAGATGTCAGCTAATGTAGTAGTGACCCAGCCCTGTAGGAAACCCAGCTCTAATAACCATTTTCCAAAATATCGTGTATTGAGTTTCATTATTTTCTACTAGGATTCACGGGAGACTGTTTCTTTTAATATCCTGGTTTTACCTACTGATGAGATTGGCTGGAGAATGTAAAATATAAAATATTGATAATTAGACCTCAGGTCCCCTCATCTTTGGTAATGTGGAGTTCCCGTCCACCATTTTTTTTGTTAAAAAGTTGTGTGTTTGTGTTCCATTACTACATTATGATTTCGATATTACTGATGTGAGTTGCTGTGATAAAAAAATGTAAAGCCCCTCCCAAACTAACCTGAAGTGCAGGGGCTTTATTTTTGTTATTTCTGCCTTCCAAGAGTCGCTCCCCTCCCCCAGCAGCCGCACTACAAAGCTTGTTGTACAGGGACTCCATTAATCCTACATTTCCTAGATGGTATCTGAGGCACAGTGGGTTTCCACAGAAATTAATTTGTCCTGACAACAGGCCTAAAGATTGGAGTCCAGGGATCACTTGGCAAATTCCCTTTAAACTGAGCACAATAATAAACAGAAAGCTGATAACGACAGTTCTGAAAGACCACACAGAGGAAGGACCCCGAGCCGAGGCGCTCGGTGCGGATCTGCGAATGCCTCCGGTAACCGGCAGCCAGGAGCTGTACGCTCCGTAGGAAAATAAGCGCGCTGATTTATGCATGTTCTAATAGCGCACGCCAACTTCATCTAGTCGTGTACAGTTTTAACTCTTTTTCTGGAAGGATAATGGCAGTTGAAGACCCCTCTGGTTTAGGCTGTTCTTATTTAATATTTGTATGAATACCTCTCTGGCCATTTTTTGCCTCTTTCCTACTCTAATGAAGCTTTAATTTTCTCAGTATCCCTTACCTGGGTAAACATTAACAAAAGTTGAACAGTGGGTAGTGTAATGTTTCAAAGAATGAATCTGGAAAGTTTGCTATCTGTTCTAAATATATTTTCTTTGAGATTGTACTAGGTTTTGGGTTCAATTGTCTTCTAGGTAGTAATTCCTTATTAAGAATAGGAAAAAGCATTTTCGACAGCATTATTGCCTGTTTGCAGCTTTTTATTTATCTTTGCCTTTGGTGCATATTTAAATGCTGTTGTTTTCCTAAAGTTAAGGTATGGAAAATGGCCACGTTGGAAATATATACTAATATAGTAAGCAAATAAACAAACATTCATTGGATATTTTAGAGCTTGTCAAGGTAAGAGCGTTTTAACCTCTGATTTTTGTCAATATAGAATTTAGAGGTTTAATGATAATTAGGATTTGTGGCGTGTCAGTAAACCTCTGCCAGTTACATTTCTGAAAAAAGCCATCATAATATTAAGAGTTAGGACTGATGGAGTGAATGCTAAGTAAGATATACGCCACATAACTTTTCCCTGCTTAAGTATAGGGTATGTAACAATTTAAGTAACAAATTAAAAAAGGAGGACAATTTACAAAGATGCATGGAAAATGGATTTTGGTTATTGAAAGATACCTTGAAAGTAAAGTCTAATTTTGCTCTCAGTGTCCAAAATCCATTATGAAATAACAGCCTCCAGATACAGAGAGGACTGTGTAACTATGCTAAAAGAAGGCAACTACTGTGCTTGATAGGTATGGCTGTACACCTAAACAGCATGAATCATGTTTGATCACTATTAATGGCTCAGATGTATCTCTGAAGATGGAAATTCAGCACTGGATATATCAAAACTCAACCACAATCCTTAACGGCAATGCCTCCTCCGCCAATTTTTCCTCCATGTACAGAGAGACGCACAGGCTCGAGATGAGCAGCAATACTGAAGTTGCAGATGGGTCATGCCCGGGGAAGGCAGGAGCAGGTGGGTGACCCCGCTCCCGTCCCCTCCATCGCAGCTCCGGGCTGGGGTGGCAGAATGCCAGCGGGTGGGTAGTTACGGGCTTGGAATGCCGCAACCCTTGGCATTTGCGGTACAGAGAGTTTATCTAAAAAAAAAAAAAGTTCTGCCTTACATGCTTTTCCAGCACAGCTAATGACAAAACTGTCGTTGACTTTGGTAAGGGCAGCATCAGGCTCGCTAGTTAAGAGCTTAACGAGCTGAGAGGTGGGGCTCTATTATGCTGCTGTAGTGTGGTGTATGTACCATACCTCCTTGCTGAAAAATAAAATCTTTTGCTCTCATTATTGGCTTTAAATTAGGTTGTACACTACAAATTAATCAATTACAGCCAAAGTACTTTGGAAATGAAATTCAGGATGAGTAGCGCAATTTGTATTTGTCACACTTAAAGAACTCCATTGTACTGAAACGCAGAGGATTTGAAAACAACTAGTTTTAATGCTCTCTAGCTCCTCTTTCTAGAGTCTGATGCAAGAGCAAATTGACTGGCTGTGCCTTTTGGTTCTGTAAAAGAACAAACCAAAATACTCCCCTCCACTTTTTATATCAAAATCACTCTATGCATTTCAGTCTACAAGCTATTAGTTTTTTTTGAATTTGGATCAAATCAGGCATTTTTCCCCGAGCAAATAGTTCTCTAGCGTGCTTTATACATTTGATTCAAAGGACTGTGTATTATTTGATGTTCTTAGGAGATAAACAATAAACTTTTGAATATGTTTTTTCCATTTGAATACAAGCCTAGGGATGCTTCACCCTGCATCCTAAAGCCTGATTTCCCCTGGGACTCATTATCATGCAGCTCACATGTTCAGTCACCTACACTGTTGAACTTACTATCAAATAACCTTCGAAACGTTACTAGTTATTACGTGTCAGAGGGCAGATTTATGATAAACTAACTTTGAAACAAAATAATGATTTCTCAGCGTTCTGTTTCCAGCAGCATTTCTGGTAATTTTGTCGGATTTAAATTTCAAAACAGTAAGTTGCCTTTTTCTCTTATTCTACCATATAAAACAGCTCCCTCCCCTGATGAAATTTCTCCTTCCTTAAATATGGTTTATGATGATTTGAGCACTGCCTATAAAGAATAAAAATGAGAACATTTGTCTGTGAGCTACCAAACTGCCCACTGGAGTTCATTTCTGATTAAACTTTCATAGCTTTCTAACTTGGTGAAAGTTTAAATTAACTTAACCCTTAGCGTAGTCTACTTGTGTCCAAAATACAGCTGTGCAATAGGTGTTTGCAGGCAGAAACCTTTTCTCCTTCCCCTTTCTTCTGCCAGTATTTTGAGGTTTCAAGGGAGGTTCTGGCATTACAGCGATGAAAATCTATAGCGTCGCCTTCTCAGAAAGCAGAAACATGGTTTACGGCAGACCAGAAAGGCTGCCCAAAAAGGTTTTCCAAAGGGTATCCTGAATTTCAGCCCCTGAAGTCCGTATTTAGGGATCTAAATAACTGGCAGATTTTCAGGAAGGCTGAGCATGACTCTGGGGGCTCTGTAGGCACTTGGCCTCTTTTAAATGGTAGCCAGAGTGATCGTGGCTTTTAATGAGGTGGTATCAGAGGGATGAAATCTGGATAGATAAATGCTATATAATCATTTTGGAGGTGATTAGAGTAGCAAACATCTGCAGATGAAATTTAAAAGTAGACTATGTCAAGAACTAAGTCTGGCTAATTTGGAGAAAAGTCGGTGTAGCTCTTCTTGGTGTCAATGAATATATTATTTTTTTGGGTTGTATTCCAGAGGAGTATCAGGCAGATTAATGTGTGTAGGATTTTCATCTCCTACTAGACAAAGTCTAGGCTTTGAGATATTGCTCATCTGTGATACTGCATGGAAAGTGCCTGACCTAGGGTAGCTCTGTGAAGCTGGGGGATAGAGCCACCATCTTCTGTGCATCCTCTCATCTCTTTTGCTCCACTCGCTGTGATTATGGTTCTCCAAGGGCATTACGGGCAAAAGTTCCATATCAGGCTGTCTATTAATATTTATGTAGCAATTCAGGAGGTAATGCATTGTTAAAATACAAGTTGGAAATGCACCAAATTTAATCACTTTTAGTACTAGAAATTATCTATTTCTACATCAGATAGAAGGGGGGTATCGTTACGACATTTTTTTTAACCAAGTTATTCGCCAGTTTGAACATGGCTTGAATTAAAAGGGAAATAAATGCTACTGAGTAGACCAAGTTTTTAAAAGGAATGCATGCTACATATGTGAAATTTAATATGAAGTGTTAAAAAATATTTAAAGTAAATACATACTACGTTAGCATGCCCACTGGTTGGTGGTGCCATGTCAGTCAGTCCCTGCGTTCACGTGTAAGGACTGCTTGTGTGCACGGTGGCCAGGGGATTCGCCCTTTGCTACTATGCAATTCCTCCTGCCTAAACGTAGAAAGAATATTTTTATCACTGATATCACTTCATTTTTGCAGCTGTCTGCTCGCATCAGGTTAGTAATATAAACTCTGTCAAAGACTAATCTCTCCCTTCCACAGGCTACAAAATCCACAATTATTATTTAGAGTTAACCTCCTAAGAAAGTATTCATTATTTAAACTGTTAAAGCCCAAAAAGAATTGTTAGCTATTGTTATCTGAGGACCTCCTACAGTCTTCCCTTGGTCAAATAAGGCTCTTTTTGTTTTCAATAGGAGTTTTTCTTAAGAACAAGCTCCGAGCTTTCATGCAAGCAAAATAAATCCGGTGAAAGTAAAACATTAATTAAGACGTATAAAAAAAAAAAAAAAAAAAAAGAAAATGTTCAAGAAGAGAGTGGTGCTCAAATAGAGCACTTTTTTCTTTTCAGGTCACTTGGCTTTCTGATGTCATTTCTGGCAGATTCGTTAGCCTGGCTCCATCACATTCTGTTCTGAACCATAACGTGATGGGAGATGATCAAAGTGAGAATGCTAAAGGCTCAGGACATTTAAAAAATGTTCTATTCTGGAAATTGTTATAAAACTATAAACAGATCACATTAAAAATCTGTGTTACTGAACATGGTTGCTCATCAGCCTTTTTTAGAAGGAGCTATTGAGAAGTTTGGGTAAACAGCCTTGAAGTCTGTATGATGGCAGGCTGGAAATTTCTCCAGAATTTTAGGCAACCCAAGCCTCTTTGAAATGTAATATAACCCATTTCTGCTGTTAGGCGTGTTGTTTTAATCTTTATACTTGAAAGTGGTAAGCATATGGGTCAGATCACCCACTCCTGCTAATGGACACAATTCTGTGGACTTCGGTGTCCAATTATGCCAGCTAAAGATCTGACCGTTGCTGGGTTTTATTTCCTTATTTTTCTTGTCTTCCTGATCTTTGACCCTTTATCAAAGGAATGCCGTCTATAATATGATAATAATACCAAATTCTGAGCTCACTTTCTAACAATATATATCCCAAAGAATTGTAAAGATGCTCAACTGTACACGACAAGCAGCTGATGAGCAGGTTCAGCCTTGCGATTGTCTTTGCCTGGCACAGGGTGAGGCTCGGGTACCTTTGCCTGATGCTGCAGTGGAATATTACACGTTTTTGCATTTCCATGAAACAATGGCTCTGAGGGGTGAGTGGGTAAATAAACTCATTGGCAAGTCAACAAAATGACAGGAGGCCGTTTTTCCTAATTTTAGATACATTTTGGTGCGCAGGAAAGTGAGAAATTTTGAGTTTTTAAAGGCTACACACTCTGGTGCTCTCAATCAGTGCTAGGATGTGGCTGAAGCTGGAGGCAGAAATATATAGGCAGTGTGACACCTTAGGCACATAATGGAGCTACATAAGGGTGTAAGCAGGATCTAGATTCATAAGCAGGATGTGACTATCTATTTTGATTTATGGGCTGGATATAAGTGTGTATTTTGAGGAGCCATCAGAGTTTGTGATTTGAAATATGCAGAGAGCAGGCTTCCCCTCAGCCTGGTGTAGGGAAGGGTGACATGGGCGCCTTGCACAGGCACACCTACTTCTTTACAGCATGGAAAATGGCAGAGAATAGAAACCCCTCCACTGCAGACTCTCTACACCAAAGTGACGGAGTGGTCAGGAATGGCCGGATCCATCGCTCACTGCGGTGCTAGCTGAGAAAGTGGGAAAGGGAAAAGAGATAGGGAATACCTGTTCTGTGTTTCACTGTAAAATATGCATTGCAGGTGTATTTTTAATGTAAATTAGTGTTGTCGCTGTTGATAGGGCCACACAAATCCTTGAGAAGGGCTGGGACTTGTAGGTGCGAATAAAAAGAGAGGCATGGCAGGAACGAGTGGCTGCCAGGGCACTCTGCCAGAGCGTGGCTAGAAACTCGGATGTACTGAGTGTTGTGAGAGGCAGACCGGGGCAATCACTTGAAAACTGTTGTGAGAGATTTTGGCACCTCCCAGCCTCTCCTGTCCCCCACCCTGCTGCAGCCTTGAAGCTCCTCTTGGGTGGCAGCAGCAGTCGCAGCTGGTGACCCTCATTTGGTGCCCTCTGGCTCTGCCTCTGCTGCAGCTCTTGCCATTTGGAGAAATGCTGCTCTTGTTTACAATAATGTAAATGTGGAGCAACCCCTCCTCTGTTTCTTCAGTGCAAACATCGCACACTGGGTGATTCCCATCTCCTCCTCATACAGATGGAGCCTGGGAGGTGAGGGAGGAAGGATGCTCTTCCCGAACATCCCTGCATCAACCTTTCCAGCTGCAAGCCCCAGGTGACTGCGCTGGCCATGCATTTGATCTATGTAGATGTAGGAGCTGCTATTGGTCTTTTTTTTTTTTTGTCTTTTTTTTTTCTCCTTCTCTAACAGTGCTTCCCTTCCCAGCCCTAAACCCAGCTGTAATACAGGAACCGTGGATGCAGCCCACAGTTTCTTTACTGCACCTCATTACTGCTGCTCCAACCCTGAGAAAAGCCTGCCTGGCCATGACAAACTGTGCACTGGCTCTGTGATTTGTGTAAGCTCAAATTTTCCACTAATTCACTTATATATACTAGATGGAAAACACAGCCTCAGGGCTGCTATAAACCATGCTGCTGTAGCCACAAAGGGCTGTCCCGCCAGCTGGGGAATCGCTGGAGCATGCCGAGCGCTGGGGCAGGAGGAAGGAGTGAAATCCAGTTTATGCACTTGTCAGAGGCTCTGCGGCGCGGGAGCGGATCCGGCCCCTCCGTGCGGCGGCCGCAGCCCCCCCGGCACTGGGCGGCACAGCCCTGCCGGCTCTGGGCCTTGCACTCGGCAGGATGGCGGGCAGGAGCGGACACCGTGTCCTGCTCACCACACTGGCTCTGGATGAGCGTTGGCTGCCCAAAACCAGCCACTGTTTTGGGCTGCTTGTTGGAAAACACCATGGCTTGCTCTCCTTTGCTCTCCTGCAGCCTCGATCCACCCTAGTGCTTTGTTTTGTGCCACAGTGCAGTTCTGCAGCTGTAATTTTCTGTATAACCCACAGATAGATAATTTAAGAGCATTTTCTTTTAAGAACAGCAAGGGTGCCACATTGGCTGACTCCCCAAACGATTGCTTGTCTTGTTATAGATAGCTGTTGACCTGTTCCTTTAATGTTGTGAGTCTGCATCTAACTGCTCTCTTAATCCAACCTACTTCCTTCTTTTTAATGAAATTGTCCCTTTAGCCTTTTTCCTGGGCTGGCTTTTCAACAATAACATTAGAAACAGTCTGCTCAGTTCTTTCCTCTGCTAACATCTTGCCCAGAGCTAACTTGCAGCTTCACTGTCAGCTGTAAGATATAGATATACTGTTGTCTTAATTACTCATATTTCTCCTGCTGCTCATAATTCTGCTTGTTCCACCAAAGAGCTCTTCAGAGAGCTTTACTGCTTCCCTTTCCCTTTCTTTGGGGGTTTAAAGGTTGTCAGATATATAAACGATCCTTGTTGCAGAGCTTTGGTGGTGACAGTGTCCTTTGTGGAGAAGATTTAGGGGGATGGGAGAGCTAAATACAAATGCTTTTAGACTACATCTCTGTGCAAGGAGAGAATACACGTAGTACTACCTTGCATAACAGAGCATCAGGGAGTGTGTTTGGCAAATCCCTTCTCTAATGAACAGCTAGGCAGCTGTTTCTTCTGCAGCTTAAAGTGTAGATGCTCATTGTCAGGAGCAGGGTTTTCTTTGCCCTCTCTCTCTCTCCACTGCTGATTGTCCATAGCTATGCCTGGCTGACTGCTATTCCTCTAAAAATACTGTTGAAAAGGGACTGGACACTTAAACCTGCCCGTCAAACCACTGTGCCATAAGGGAACTGTAGCCCTCTGTGGTTTCAGTGCTCTCTTTTATGATTATATGCTACTGTTTCTGTTATCTATATTAATTAATCTATCCGTTAACACAAGTATTGCATGTTGAGTAATGTAGAGTAGACTGACGACATGATGTGCACGGTTTTTTGGCAAAGGTTGGAACAGGCTTTAGCTCAGAGATGAGGTCTCTAGTGGTTACACCTTTGGCCAAAGCCCTTCACTCCTGGCTGTTTGGGATCCCCTCGCAATTTTAACAGACCTCAGCTCTACACAGCAAGACGGTGTGGTGGCAGAATATATCTCAGTGTTCAGCTGGCTGTCCTAGTTCAGCTGGCTGACAGGTTCAGGAATCAGTACTGTGGGTTTATTGTTAATTGAATAGATTATAAGCCTGTCAAACTGCTGTGGTTGAGCCCATTTCCATCATACATCTCATGGTGCTGGTGTGGTTGGAGGTGGGACTGGGCAGGGTGTGTGCTCCACCAGTGGGGCTTGAGCTATCCATGCCAAGTTTTGTTGTGGTTGCTTTTTAATAATTACCTGGTGAAAGTGCTGTGTAAATGTGGAGGAAGAAGTGTTTTAGCAGCAGAACAGTGAGAGGTGGCAACACCAGAGGCAGCACACAACCCTTCAAGGCTGAACAGACGGCAGGCTGCAGTAAGTCGTGACCGAACTCTTCCAGTAGCACAGATGTGACTGAAGAGTTGGTTAGAGGAAGCAAATGGAAACAGAGGAGAGAACTTGGTAAGAGGAATTAGAAATAAAGAGTAATTGTTCGGTGCAGAGGAATAACATGGAGAAAATAGCTCTTTGAGTAAGTGCGCTGCTCTTGAAGAGCTGAAAGGGATCAGAGTAGCTGTCCTGGACAAGTCAAGTTTCAGGCAAGGTCACGTGAGTTAGGACACATGGGAATTCCGTGCAAATGGTAGCTCATTTCAGACCATGGTCTATAGGAAGCTCATAGTCAGGGAATACCACCTGGATAACACACGGTGCAGCTCCAGCCCCAAGATCAGACAAGATGGCTGGTGAAATTGGTTCTGTTAAAAATCCAGGTTCCCGGACGTTCGCCACAGAAGTTTGCCTGTTGCAGAGCAAAGGACACAGGGTCTGTGACACTCGGTGTGGGCACTGGTGCACCCTGCAGGTGGGAGAGTTCTGCCTGGGGGCAGGCTGCCCAAACGGCCTGTTTCCCTTTACAGAAGAAGGTGCCAGGACTCCACGAGGAAGGGTTCTGAGAAGCTGGCAAGGCCCTGGGGCTATCAGCTTAGCCTGGTGCTGCTGCAAGGGCTGATGGCATAGCTGGAGGCTGCAGAGTGCAGGTACTTCGCTCTGTTTGCTCAAGGTTTCCTCTTGGAATCCCAGCACCGACTCCTGAGAGCAGCTCTGAGGGCACGGTGGTTGGTTAAGTAGGTGGTCAGGCAGCTTTGGCACCTAGTCTGCTCTGGCAGCTACTCTGCAGTGAGCAATTCCCCGCCCAGTGCATCTCCTGCAGTGATGTTGGACAAACGACTTGACCTTGTGCCTCAGCCCTCCAAGTGTAAGGATGTTTCCCTGTTAACTCCCCTCCACAAACCCAAAGGCTGTTAAAAGAAGTAGGTCTCGTGACTGTGTGGTACTTGGATGCCATGGTAATGTAATTAGCTGCACAGCAATCTTACTAAAAATGTCCTTGGTGGAGGAGAGGACGGGGTGGGGGCCTCGTTTAGAGGATGGATGGGAGAGGGGAGGGAAGTTTCCAGACCTGTGGCTTCACCACAACTCGACTGTGTAACACAAGCCCTTCAATGCAGATGTGAATCCAGAAGCTCAGACCAGAACGTTTGCTGCGCGTGTCCGTCCGAGGCAGGATGCGGCACAAACTGTTTGAAGTGATAATAGATTATGTAACAGCTTCCCACCCCCAGCAAGCCTTCTGAATTTTTTATGCGGTATCTCAGGCTAAATAGGTTTTGAGCTGATGTATAACTTGTGGAAAACTTCAGGGAAGCATTCCTGTTACCATTACTTTCCTTTTTTCTGCCCTTTTCTCTTCAATGTTACCCAGGAACTTTTGGGTTGCTTAATCCGAAGGATGGAGGCACAGGATTCTGCGTGGAAATCGGAAAGCCTCTGTGCAGGAAAGCTGTGCGGCTGATGAGTTTATCTCTGTTACTCTGCCAAGCCCCCAGACTTTGGCAGCCTTGGTCTTTTTTTGGCTTTTTATATCCGCGAGGTCTTTTTCCTCCCTACCCTCAGAATGACCTCCGTAGCGATGGTTGCCAAATGTTACACATATTAA
The DNA here is from genome assembly GCF_023634085.1 of Falco cherrug. Taxonomy (NCBI): domain Eukaryota; kingdom Metazoa; phylum Chordata; class Aves; order Falconiformes; family Falconidae; genus Falco; species Falco cherrug. Next base: position 21,724,748 of record NC_073711.1, read on the forward strand.
ATATGAGGATGCATATCAGCATCCACAAGGCACACTCGCCCAAGCTGTTAAAGCCCTTCTGCTGGAGCACCAGCCTGTGAATTGTCTGAAGCGTTTGGAGTTAACACTTCAGCTCAGGTTAGCTGGAATTTATTGCAGAATCATGTCGCCAAATTCTTTTCTCGGCTGTATCCTCCCTCCTCCAGCGAGGGAGAAATTTGTTTCTGTTGTGTATGGTTAACCCTGCTGCATATTTATACCAGAAATGATAGGCTGTACTTGTGGGTTAAATGAAGACCCACCACAGTAATAAAAAGTAAGGTTTCATAGCAATATTCAGAACATTGTTTAAAAATTAGGTGAGATAATGCAGTGATGCAATGAAGGGCAGACTTGGGCTGGGTGGGATTCTGCAGATTTCTTTATTCACATGTTGTTCTCCTTTATTTAGATTTTCTTGCATACCAGGACAAGGCACAGCCAGCCATATTTTCCATCCTGATGAATGAAACGGAGCTCAAGGAGTTTAGCTGAGATTGGCTTCCCCTGCAAGAAAGATTGCTCTTTGTTGCCTGAATCATAATTTTAAGGCATGAAAACTATTCATCAGGAAAGCAGGATTTTAACTCTTTACATCTTGCAGCCTGATCTTTGCAGAGTGGAAAAAAAAAAAAAAATCCTCATCCACTGAAGTTGATCATTTTTCTCTGGGTTGTAATAAGTCTATAAGGTCACCTTGATCACTGTACAGCAATGTGGTCCTGACAGTGTGGTCTTGATAAGACAGTCCATTGCCGTGATTTAATCCAAATCTGTTTAATCATATATAATCCACATAATTCAAATATACTCACCAAGGATCCTGTTTTATAGCTGTACCGAGGGGAGGGAAATCTTGTGTTGTCACAAGTCATGCTGACATCAGTGGGGTTTCTTATTGATGTAGGACTTAGTGCTGTCACATGCAATTACAGCAAAATTTGGGGTTTAGCATATTTGCAATTTGATGTATTTTTAGGAGGTGGTTGCTTTGAGGTAAGTGCGTAAATGAACTCTGGGCCATGTCCAACAACTCTGAGAGTTGTGCCCAGTGGTCATTCCAGGGAAAGTATAGATGATAATCTGAAATGATTTCTTGTGCAATTAAAATATCATAAGTGTTTTGTTTATATTCTTGACTTAGAAATTTCGCTTTATACAAACTATGAAAAGAGCCTATGCTCCTCCCGAGGCATTCGGTATTGTTTCAGAAACATTTCAACAAAATCAAAAGATATTTGTCAGCATAAGTCATACACAGACATTATTGCAGTATTACTGGTTACAATTTTCATGTTCAGGATGCCAGTATCAGATCACCCTCCATTTGCGTAGCCATTTGTTAATGTGATGCACATGCAGCTCCGTGGCCTAATGCCTTATAGCCCTGAATCTAACCCCCCTGCTCAAACCCATGGGTAACTGTAAACATCTGAGTAATCCTGTTGAAGTCAGTCCATGCATCCGTTAACTGTGCAAACTAATCCTTAAAAAAATTATGAAAAGGGCAAAAAGAAAACACCATGCTTTCCAAGCCAATGAAACTCCATACGTGCTTAAAGTTAAATGCTGGAATAAATAAATAGTACATGATCGGAAAGACTGAATCCACACTTGTAGCCATGGTTTATTGGTTATCCGGAGAAATCATAATATCAGGTGAACTTTTTCAGCTTGCATACTGTATCACTTCTGATGCATTTCTGACTGTGGTGTTGGTTTTTTTTTTTTTTTTTTTACTTTGTGGCCATTTTGCAATTTTCTGTGGATTTGTTTTGATTGTAAATAGGCATACACATTAGCTAAAGCCAGATAATTTCTTCTGGCCAGCTTTGCCAGTAAATCACTGAGCTATGTAATTGGGTTTGTATAAAATTATGCATTGTGAACTTGGGGATAAATAAAACAGAAACAAAAAGTTAATTTTTGTAAATAGTGTCATTTTTGTGCAAAACTTCTCTTTTGACCCTGTTCTTCTACTCCTTAATGTGATCATTTTGATCATGCTTTCAGTGTTCAAAACTACAGAATAAATCCAAGTGAAAGTGGTAGTAATTTCTGGTTTGGCTTGTAGGTGGAGTGGAATACAATGCTCGCATTTGTGGCTAACTACAAGCAATACGTTATGAAGATGATGGTATTCAGACACGCACCCAAACAATTTGATTCAGATAAATTGGATACAAGACTTTGACCAGCATGAGATGAACAGGTGAGAACCCTTGAGAGTGATGCTGAAGTAATAAGTGTTTTGATGGTCAGGAAAAATATTTCTGCAGTAACACAATACATCTTCTATTAGAAACTCGAAATACTAATTACAATCTGCCTAAAGACTTGTTATAAATGAAGTGGAGATAGAAACATGTTTATATTATGGGAGGCTTATTTGCAGATAAGCAGGAAACCAGTCACACATCTTCACAAACATAATTTTAGCTGTTTTAATTAGCAGGTTTGCTTTGATTTAATTTCATTCAGTGATTCCTTCTATCTTTACTGACACATGTGCAAATAAAATGTGCTGACCTGACTTCTGACATCCAGTTTCCTTTTTTATTTCTGTTTTTGTTGTTGTTGATTTCGGCAGTGTTTACGGTGAAATGATGGGGTCAACACTTCCTAGCAGCATGGCCAACAGATGTAGTGTGGGGATGACAACTGTACGTTTGAGTGGTCTTTTGTTACCCCAGCACTGACTGATTGCTGAAGCTGGAAGCCAAGGTGTCAAAGGCCATCAGAAGTCCTAACAGCCTCTAGATCCCAGTTCTGCTAAGGGCTGGGATGACAAAAAATGCACCTTTTTTGTGCAGTTGCGGTAAAAGTGCAGTGAGCTTTTTTGCTAGAGAACAAGGCCCTAGAAATAAGCCCCATGTGTGCCTTTAGCAACTTAGTGTAGCGTGTGCATCAACTTTGGGTTGAAAAGCAATCCTTAAAAGCTGTCAGAATTCATATATTTAAAGTTTGGAGATTTGGTGGTTTTATTTAACAGCGAAAGTAGTTATTGACAGAATAAAAACACATAGTCTGGAATAAAAATACCATATTAATGTACTGACAAAAAAAAAATCTGTGTTGACTTTGCTGAGCTTTTTGTTGGTCTGAATGCTTGGAAACTATTTTTTTCTTCTTTACGACAGAAAACCAATTGCTAATACACCAGGTGTTGTTGTCCCTTTCTCTCTCCATCCCTCCCTTTCACAGTGTCTCACAGCTGTATGATAGGTAATTAAAACAATCACCGCAGTATTTCAAAGCTGTTGTAGCCTTTAGTTGACTTTTAAAATTTGTATTTGAAGAAGAATGGTAAAATTAATTCGTATGTGGCTCAGAAAAGTGCTCTTTACTTGAGCAACGGACTTTACAACATTGCCAAGAAAAAGAATGAAATGAATATTATACTTGCCTTTATCTAGGGTTATTCTGTTAACTGTTTTATACTGGAAATTAATTTCAATATCATACAGATGTCTACAAGTCATGAATGCAGCAGCTCTAGCATGCAGTCAGGTAGCTCTCCTACTTCATAATCGTGGTAAAAATAATAATTCACAAGGAGTAAACTTGCCAGGACGATTAAATGACTGTGGCCCTAGATAATGGAAAGATGAAGTTTATGTTCTTGGTCTTTAAAATCTATAAAACTGAAAAGTGTTATTAGAGAAGTATTATGTGGTTATTTTGAAAAGAAGAGTAATTTTACAGGTTCATCTTCCTACTGGGAAAAAATACATTAAAGACTCTGAGAAACAGCTTCTGGGTAGGCATATTTTTGATGTTGAAACGCTCTTCTGTTTTTCTTCCCTGTCTCTATTTTTTGTGCTCCCTGCTTCAGTAGTAGGCTTTAGAAAACTTGTAATTCATTCATTATGGAATGCTTGGTCTGCGGGACAGGATTTTATTCTTAAAATAAACTTCCTCATAATATATTCTTTTTGATCCTTAAAAAACAGCCTTCATCTTTACAAATGCATGTGTTAGGTCAGTGTAAAAGTGGATCTTTTTCTCCCTTTTTGCCCTCCTCCCCTCCTTTTCTGGCTTGTTCTTCTTTGGAGGTTCGTACTTCCCTGGCATGGGCAGGAGCGGTGGCAACTGCTGAATGCAGAAAAGGAGAGTTCAGGAATTTTCAGTATGAATGGAACTGGTTCAGGCTTTGAAATTACTGATTTTTATTTTTTTTTAAAAAAAGCCATGTAGGATGAAAGGCTTTGCGTATCCCTGGTTGGTTTGTGGGGAATCCTTGCCTGGTGTGTATGGCAATATGCACATAGAGCAAGTGCTTTTACATGTGTACTTTTGAAAATCTGACACAAACCAAAAATACCAATTCCAAGAAATTAAAATAATGACTCTTCACCATTAATTTTAAGATAAATACGTTTTTGCTATTCGTGTAAATATTCCCTGTTGATTAAAGGCAGCATAATCTCTTCCTCTTTCTTTGCTCCTTTGTGACTGTTTCTAACCACACACAGGTATTGCAAACAAACTTACTATTGTGGATAAAAATAAGGCTTAAATACTCATCTGCATCTTTGCGTCAACACAACTCAGTTTGACAGTATATTTTTGCCAGGTGGAACAAAGAGCAGTAAATTAGTTTTGAACATTTATGATCCTGCATTGTAAAGACTGCAACAGACTGTTCAAAATCAATTGTCAGAGCGATGGGGGATTAATAACTCTGGTACCGTAACCTTTTACGTATCCGCAGACTGGGGAAGGGCACTCTTCAAGAGCTACTGCCGTATTTCATTATTGCAACTTATATTTGAAAGACCTTTTTGGTGCTTAAAAAAAGAAACAGATTAGTTTTTAGTAGAGCTGGATGAATAACTCATAATTAATAATTCATTCAGCAAATTTTGCCTTTTATTCTGTGGGAAGAGAAAAAATAGTTGTCAAAATTTTTTCCCAAGTTCTATTGACTGGTTGTTTTTTTAAAATCAGAACTAGGAATCAGAATTCAGGGTGTGTTCCTTATTTGTGATCGGTAAGTCATGCGGTATTGGTTTAATTCCCCAATTAATTTAGGACAAATACTAGAATAAATTTCATGATTAAATATTTGAGTAGAGTGTATTTAAAAATGCCTTTCTACATGCATGCAAGCTTCAAATCAGTTTTTGAAAGTACTACTGAAAGTAAAAATCCAAGTGCATGAAAATTGTTGGAAAGGAAATGCAAATGAGGCAGGAACATGGCCAAACCAAGTTCATTACAAGACACAAACAAGTTTCTGTAGACTTCAGCAGTGTTTTCCAGCTGTAGTTTTCCCTCCTTCACTCCAGCACCTACTTTGGGAGAAGACTACTGAATATTAGGGAAAAATATGGGAGCAAGGTAAATGAGAGCTTTACTGGATGTCCCTAGCTCCCCAGCTACTGTTTTATATTTTACAATAGTGAAAGGTTTTATAATAGTGAAACCACGTGAAAAATTGTCATCTTTTGGCTTTCTTTGCCCCTTGGCTGGTGAGTTCACATCCCACCAGTCAAGTTCTGTGGGGCTAAGAGGCATCTATGGATTCTCCTGCACTTTTTTCATATATGCACTTTATTTTAGTTTCTTCCTAAATAGACGTAAAACAGTTAAAAATTTCCCAACAAAATACACATATGTAATCTCAAGGGCCGTGCATACCATCGAACTGTCATTTCCTTTGATTAACCTTCACCTGACCTCCCTCCCTAAGGCAGTTTCAGATCCTTTTGTTCCTCCATTTAAGTATTGCACTCTATCAGGTGAGTACAGCTGTCATCCCAGGGCTGGCCGTTTTCCTGGAGAATGCAGTGGAGATGCTGGGATGGCAAACGGCAGAATCTGTCATGGATTAGACAACCCAGTCTGATGTGCGGGGCTGGTGTCGCTGCCTGGATGTATCTCGCAATGTACAGGAAGCAGGGCTTGCATAAATGCAGCTGGAGATAGCTGAATTTTAAGAGTCTATATTAGTTATTTGATGAGTATTACTAAATTTTTGAGATCAGAAAAGGATCATGACTGAGATCAACAGGATTTTTCTGTTGCAACTGCTTCATGTTGTCAGGAAGTGCCTGTTTGTGGAGAAGAAAATGACTAACAGGAGAGGATCAGAGTTAATGAATGACCTCCTTTGCAATGTCTGAGCTTGGAAATTGCCATGGTAGTCTATTTTACCATTTTGAAACCCAACAGGTTTGTGTTTAATCTCATATTTTTTTTTTACCTACAGAGGGCAAGAAAATGAAAAATAAAAAGGCCAAAGGCCAGAAGAAATAAAACATTTCAAAATGATTTATGCATATAAATTTCAGTCTGAACTGAACTTTTTTTGGATGGCAGTTTGCAAGAAATGTTGACGCTTTGTGTCACAGCTTGGGACCTTTTTTTTTTTTTTAATTCAAATCCTGAAAATTAATCTATGGTGAATAATATGGAACTGCGATATTCTGAATCCAGTCAGATCACACATTTGGCTGACAGTAAAGAAGAGCAAAGCCTACATTGAATCCAGAGCTTCTGCTTATGTAATAGAATATTTTTTGGAATGATAATAAAGGTCAAGTGTGATGTAGTACGTTTTCATCCCAAAATAAGTTGGTACAGTGGGTCATGGTAGTTCTTAAGAGCCAAAACTATGCACCTTGATTCTAGGCTTAATTTGACTGTTGAATCTCTTCTCTTTTCCTGATGGATTAAAAATGAGCCATCAGAAGCCTCAGTATCATATCGTATCAGTTCTTATGGATGAGGGTTGACTCCTCCCTTAAGTCAGACTGATGAACTAAATAGGTCAGACTTCCTTAACATTTCATGATCAGGCATACTTTACAGACCTTCTATGATTTTTGTAGATATTTTTTTCTCTTTCCCTGTTTGTCCTTTTTTTTATCATACAGTTTAAAGTTTGCAGAAAGAATGCAACATTTCGTGATTTCTACCCAACCCCCAAGATCATGAGACTCGCTGAAAAAATGAGTTTCAAAATAAGAAAGAACTGTACTACAAGATTTCTGTGCAAACGCTGAACACCAGATCCATTCCTTCTGCAAAGAGTTTATAATCTATTTTTCAAGCTTTTATTCATGTTGGCTTTTTTTCCCATTCCAGTGGGCAAGTTCCACATTATAACTCCTGTGGAAGCAGACACCATTGCATCTGCAAGCGGCGATGTCATGGGGACTGCCAGCGTGACGGGGTCGGTAAGTCTGTACCACCCAGAGGCACCGAGGGCCTGCTCTGGTGTAAACTGGGGGGGAGGGTTTGATCAACTGTGTTCTAACACCTAGAAAAAGTCATTATATAATTCCACAGGGATTAGAAAACCACCAGTTTTGCAGTAACTGTGACCTGGTTTTGTCCTTGTTAATTTTTTTTTTTTTTTGCAAATAATTCTCCAGAGAAAACATTTTCTGTGAAATCCTCCCCAAAACCAATCTGCTCTCTGTGAACGTTCTGTAGTGACGGAGCTGTACTCACCTGGTTTACTGAAGAATTTAAATGGAAGAACAAAAAGAAACTGAAATTGCCTTAGGGATTGAGGTCAGGTGAAGGTTAATCAAAGGAAATGACAGTAAAATGGCATTCGTGGCTCTTGGTACATTTTTAATCATTCCTTTCTCATAAAAGACACAAAAGATGTACAACTTTTTACCATTGTATTTCGTTAGGGATGCTTTTTATTTATGTATTGATTATTTAAAAATTATCCTTTCTTTTAGATTTCTCTCATAGATTTATCTCCCGAAAACTTGCATTGCAGCGCCTTAAAAATGTGTGTGGGAAATCAAGAATGTGTGTGTGGGGGGGAAGAAGAATGTTAAGAAAAGGGAGTAATTTTCCCCGGAATATCTCTCATTTTATCTTCTTTTTCTAATGTGATAGATTTTGAAGGATTTCTAGAATTCAGGAGCGTAAGGAATAAATACTCAGAAAAGCTAAATATTCAAATTATTACACGAGTGTCAGGCTAAATGAACTCCATGAATGCAACTACTGGAAACAAGAATAGTTTCTTTCAGACTCTGCTAATCTACAAGTAATTATTCTGGTTTTAAGTATAGATGTTTTGTATATTTAAGAAAAAAATCTCAGAATAGCCTTCATGATTACAATGAAATTTTGAAGTCATGTCTTAGTTTGTGGGCTGTTGATTATATTCTGATTTTGTGTATGTGAAGAGTCCCCATTTAGGAACCTTTATTTTCCAAGTTTGGCATTGTCACTTCATGCTAGTCACCTTAGATAACTTTGGCATAACTGCAACAGGAACAGGAGAAACTTTATGTAACTTATAACTGCCTGAGGCAACTTTTAAAAAATGTGAGCAATGCATTTTTTTTTCCCCAAGTCTGTTTGTATAGCTCCCTTCCCCCCATAATGCAGAGAATCCTAAAGGGTATATATTAAACCCAAACAGCTCTCAGCTGGGGTAACTTGGCTATAGCAAATGTATTCTCCCTGCTCTTTAGATCATAAGCTACGATGCGTTATGCATCGAGCACCTTCAGCGATGCAGCTGGGAGCCGAGCTTAGGCAAGACCTTGTGGTGTTAAGCCTTCAGAGGGGAACGGGTGGCTTAAAGAAAACATATTACTGCAGCCTGGTGCTGTATTATCACCACTGTGAGTTGCAGTGAAAAGGAAAAAAGTGTGATGCTTTATACGTACCCTTTCTCCACATTTCCGGGAAAAAAAATGAATAATCTGGAAGTCATTTCTTTGTGTGTCATTGTGCTGTTTATGGCCGTGATTGCTACTGGTAATGTGGCACTTCTCCGCCAGATCCCACGTAGCAAACGCTGCCACATGGATGCCAGATGGGCTCTTTGCCAGGGAGCCGGAGGAGGAGGGAAAGCCCGGCTCTACCCGGCAAATGATGCCGAGAAAAACCCTGCCAGGCAATTATTGGAAAAATAGAGAATTGGTCAAAAATGGGAGAACTGTATCTGAAGTCACTGGGTGGAGGTTGAGTTTATGTCTCAAAATGCAAAGCTCCTCAGCGACGCAGGGAAGGGCAGAGGAATGGCTGGGGGGCTGAGCTCCGGCAATCGGAGTGTGCTGCCACACAGCAACAAGTGACTGACTTTGCAGCACAGATAAATGAGTAACTTGCGTATTTTCGGGTTTACAGAATTTGACTCGGTGATTTTATGAGGCTGTAACGATGCCAATGTTATGTTTGTGGAGGGCGTTCCTCAAAGGTACTCAGCATCAGCCCAAGCAGCTATCTTACCTGTAACTTCCCTGTCTTGTAAAACTTCTGTATTAGTCGTAGAAATACAACTAATTTTTGGTGTGTCTTTGGAAAATACGTTTAGGGAAGAGTAAAATGTGAGAGAGATAATTTTAAATGAAAACTGAATACCTGAGTTGAAGACAGCATTAACTGCTGGCAACTGGAAAACTATTGGACTGAGAGAACATGATTTTTTTTTTCTCATAAACAACAATATGACCTCAGAATTCTTCTGAAGTTAATACTAAAGGATCATAGCCAAATCATATATCTGTTTTTAAAGCAGCCAATAAAAATACTCAGACCATTATATGCCCACATACCCAAATTATTCAAATACAGGAAGTATTAAGTTGGTTTGAGCATTTTTATTCCAACTATTCAGACAAGCTTCCAAAACATAACAAGTAACTGTCTTTAAAGGTTGGTTTTTAAAAGTGGCTGAATTTCTTTAGTCTTTAATTTTTTCCAAAAAGGCACAGTTGACTGGAAGAAGCATCAAGCCTAATGTTCAGTGGAAGAAACTGAGGCTCAAGTGAAGCCTCCCAAATGTGGTGTCCGAACCTATTTAATTGTGGTGTGTTTTTCCTGCCTGGGCTGGCAGCCAGAGCCACGGGATCTGGGGATGGGATCAGCCCCGTACCTTTGGTCCGAGCATCCCAAGGAGCGTCCTGTGCCTGTGGGCTGGGGGGATACTGGGGTCATCGCTCCCTCTGCTGCCCACAGCACCCACCCCAGCCCAGGGCTGCTGCTGAGGACACGAGCTTTCCCTCCGAGTGGAGCTGGATTCATGGGTTTGGGTGTTGCAGTGTCTGTGGGATGCGGTTGCGGCTCCTTGCAGGCAGAAAGCGGGGTCCCACATTTGGGCTGCGTTGAGGCTGTGGTGAAGGCGTTGAATTAGCGGCAGATCAGAGGGAAGCTCCGCTCAGCGTCTCGCAGTTTCGTGGGCTGGTTTTCGCACCTTGTACCGAATTAACAGCAACCTGCCATGAGGTGGTGGGGTCAGAGGAAGCTCCTTTGAGCCCCAAAGTAACATGATAAAAAAATGATGGAGGAACAGCAGTAACCGATGCTTTTGCATTTCCTTTTGCTCCCTATTTTTGGAGAGAAACCTTCTGTGCAAGTATTCTCAGGTGATGTGTTGGTTTCTGTTGGAATAAATTGGTTGTCTCAGTTTGATCCCCAAGTCTGCTGATAAAAATAACAATTTTTTTTGTACCTCATTAGAAGCCTCATCGAGTCCAAACCCTGACAGATCTTTGCCGTGTGTGAGGGATCATTGCAGGTCAGTGCTGTGCTGAGTACAGAGGCTCCTGTGCCTGTGGTGTAGGTGTCCTGCTGATAAACAGAGGGGTTTGTTCCTGCTGCTCTCAGGTTTCTGCCTTCATTTTCCACTCTTTCACCAAGATGCAGTGATGCTTAGGAGAAAATTCATGCTGTCTAATTTTAGATATCCAATTTAGGTCGCTTCTGGCTGTAGCAAAGCACCAGCTCGGCTTGCTGCAAGTCCAGAAGCGTTTCTTCAGTTGCAGAGTCAGCTTCTTGCTTCAGCCGAACTCTGGGTGTGCAGAAAGCAGGGTGAGGAGCGCAGCTCTGCAACGCCTCAGCCAAGGCTGTTCCCTGCCGGGGCTCCTCCGGGCGGCTGGGCTCCAACCTGAGCGCCGAAATCAGGTCCCTTGTGGGTGCAGAGCCAGTTGTTTCAGGGCAGTTCATTTTTTGTAAGGGTTTCTGTGATAAATCCTCAATTTAATCAAGGCTTGAGAGAGAAATGAGCCAAAGTCCATGAAAATGTTGCTAAGTGGGCAAAGTTTCACACCATCTTTGGGGTGAACCACCAGTTTCACCAGATGCCAAGTGAGCTGGGAATAAGCCATGTGAGAACCTACTGCCGACTGGGTTCTTGCTTCTCCAGGCATTTTGCTCCATTGGGTCGTGCAATGCAAGAAACGGTTAGAGGCAGAAGGTAGCCAATGCTTCTGTCAAGTTAGGTGGGGCAGACACCCTTCCTGAGGTTATTTGTTGTATCATGTGAAGTTGATGTAACACTTACATGCCAAAATGGAGGCTAACCTCCTCTGTGAGATTTTTAATCAGAGAATGAATGCGCTCAGAGCAGTTACTTGCATTCCCTGCTGCAGAAGGATGGGCACTATCTGAAAGACGGCAGCACAAACGGTGGCATATCTTTATGGGGTTACTTTAGAATCATGAACCACAGCAAGAGCTCACTGGAAGGAGATACCTTTGCAATCAGATATTGTCTGTACCAGAATCCAGAAATTCAGGAGTCATAGCTGCCTGGGCAGCCCTGAGAGGCTTTGGACAATTTGCTGTGGCCACCTGTGGTTATTAGTTTAGAAAATGTGTCACTATTTTACTCTGGCGTCTGTTCAAAGTACTAATTCTGTGGATCAGTGTCTTTCAGATGAAGAAACTGAAATCCTTTTTTGCCCCTGGTGTCTGAGTAAATTGATATCAAATACTCTAATGAAAAGACAACTGTTGTCAGCAGAGGCAAGCAACAAGAAAATCTGGGACAGGAGCTAACTTCATGATGGATTCTACATCCTCAGGGACTTTCTGGGCTCTGAGGATTAATTTTCTATTACATCCACGTGTGGGGCTTTTCTTAAATACACTTCCACTAACAACTTAATACTTTTTTTCAATTACCATATTGTAAAACACTACAACTTTTTGTCATTCTGCCACTTAGAAGCCAAAGCTTTTGTTGTTGTGACCGTTATTGCCACCTTTTATTTTTCCTTAGATGAAGCATCTTTTTGCTGCCCCACTTAAGCCATGCTTTTGCAGAGAAAGGGTGCTCTGCACAGGGGAAAAAAACCCCTTGGGAACTGCATTCTGCAGTGGTTTGTCAGTGAACCCTCATTTCCATGACAGCTGGCTTGCTCTGCTCATGGACGTGAGAAACCTTCACCAGGAGTGCCTCTTCCCAATATTTTAATTCAGTTGGTTTGGACTATTTTATCATATTTATTTATATGTTATTTATTTTATTGTATTTATTTCATGTACAGTAACTCTTAAGAGCGCGTTCACAAAAAGAGGAGTCATTTTTACCTGCCAAAATGTCCACACTCTTGACTAGGACAGGAGATGGGAGCCAGAGCACGACAGAGCAAGAGTTCCCTGCAGCAACATCATACTGCACATGAAAATGAACTGCTCAGGGTATGACAGCGCGTGAGCCAGTGTTTATAAAGTAGTCAGATTTGGGCAGCAACAGGTTACAGCCCATTGCAAGAAAGTGGTCAATAGCGCAGCTAGTTCTCCATCTAGAAGTGTAGTGGCATGGAGAAGGAAAAATAGATGGCATAAGGTGTCTGAAAATTACCTGTGCGCTAAGGAGAGTTCGAAGTGTTGGTGAAGCTTTCTTCACCTTCTGGGAGACGGATCAATGTTGCCAGTCACGATATCACTGCTGGTAGAACCAGACTTTAGCGGGCTGCTTCACCCGGGGACCTGCTGATCTGTTTTGGTTTTGTTGGCACCAACGAGGAAGAGATGCATTGGTTTTGCACAACAGCTCAGAATTCTTTTATTTGGGAAATACTGTGTCACTTGCCTTCGAAAACAGTAACTTTTTTAAAAAAATTGTTTTATAGCAAACTGTGTTTTTAAATGCAGACCAAGATGAATTGCAAAGTTGGAGACAATGTCTGTAGAAGGAGCTTGGGCAGATATGGAGATGCCCATGGGAGAGCTTGCTGTTCCCCTGGGAAGAGCAGGGGTTCCTTGGGCAGGCACAGGGCAGGCTGGGATCAGGAGCTCTGTCCCCCAGCCGGGATAAGGATTGGCCAGATGAGCTGTTGGTATCGACTGGAAAATAAGGCTGGCCAGCTGCTTTCCCACACATTTTCTCTCTGTCTCCTTCATTGAGGAAAACAGGTAAAATCCTTTCTGAGGCAGTGTTTGTAAGAAACAGCATCATCCTGTGTCAGTGTGCAGAACATAAAGTGATCAGAGTTAATCTTCTATGTTTTCTTCTGCACCTCCATTTTATAAAATAAAAATTGGAAGAAAATTATGGTCACGAAACCTGATTTTTGCCTCATTTCTGGTCTTCAGTACAAAACTACCTGACAATTAATATTTGTGTATACCTTTTGAAATATCTGACCTTTGGGGAGTTGACAGAGCTATAATATTAGTCTTTGTATGCTAGCCTGGCTTTTAAACTCCCTGCCTAGTGGATGTAAGTTCAGTGGATACAGATCTGAAACTTGATTTCCTCAGTATAGCTGCATTAGCATTCAGCTGTGGGTATGTAAGATAATAGTATTAAAAGCAACCTTCCATCCTGTTGTCATGGATGCAGCACAGCCCAATCCTGGTAGCAGTATACCACCAGTCTTTGTACAATCTCATTTTTATCTACAAATTTTAATTTAATTATACCAGAAATTCTGAAGCGGTATGTAATATATGATTTTATTTTCGCTTTTAAGCATTAAAATGTAAGAATTGAGCAGCTCGTGTTCTTTGTCCAGTGCTCATTTTTTTTTTGCATTCCAAGTATCTGTCAGTATTAGTTATGAGACTGTGTGAAATAAGTAGCCATGAAAGATGCCTGCTTTTATGACAGAATGAGTGGTTTCATGAATTTTAAAGGAGCACATTTGTATTTTCTGTTCTTGAACTACATGGGCTACTCACAAATATGACAGAAGATAATTGTTTGAGGAATTATGATGCCTTTCAAGATTTTGCGGGATATTACTATTTTCATAATCTTTCATTTATCAGGTTATATGGCTTGGTTTATTTATGTATGTAATTTGGAAATTAAAGTACTCCTATTCTGTCAGCATAGGTACATGTTTTCTTCATATAGCTCATACTCCTGTTAGCAAAAATAAAGAATGTGCTAATTTTTTTGTCAGTTACTAAAGAAACGTGTCAGAATCGGAGGGTAGTCAGGTATTATTCTGGGCCACGTGAGACAGTATGGAATGGTACGTATTGCTCCGTTAATGCCTTCAGATGGTGGGAGCGCGTATTTCAATATATAGCACTAACTGCCACCAGGCAGTGCGTGTACTGCAGTTTGTTAAGATTTAAATGAATGTATTGTTAGCACCGACTTCAACAGGGATTTTGTGTGAGTGAGTAAAGGCTTCAAGCCTTTAATTGACTAAGAAAATCTTTTTAGTTGTGATTAGAGGGACAGATACTCAGCTGGTGAGAACTGATGGTGCTCCATTGAATCAATTTTCATACCCTGTCTGAAGTCAATGGAGCAGTGCTCATTTATAACCCGGTACCTGGTCCGTTATTATAACCCCCCCCATGTTTCAAGTCTAATATTGGAGTGGTACAGTAACCTTTTATCAGGGAGCTGCTTGACTTGATTTAAAAAATTTCATCAAAATCAGTGTTAAAATCCTTGGGCTAATAAATTCAGTGCCATGAGCTGTTTTCATTTGGTTGGGAGTTTGAGTGTAGAAACCTATGACTGTGTCCTATTTGCTTGAAAGCATGGTGATGTCTCTGCCATGCTTTCATATTTAGCATACAGTTGTCTTTTTAAAGACTAAATGAAGCATCTCTATACCCTTTTCTGTTTTTGTCATGAAGTGGTTTTTTTACTTTCTCTCGGTAATTTTATCCGCTTTCCATCCTGTAATAACTGCGTAGCAGGATTTTATTTTATGGTAAAAAATTCTGAGTATCTTTATGGATTAAACTTGTTCCAACCATCTGAATTTTGTTGCTGAAAATCCCCTCTCAAAATTCTGTGCACACCCATAATTAAACTGCTCTGAAGGTGCAGTCAGGAAAATCAGGCACCAACATTATGGAGTGAAAATTAAAGAGGCAAAACATCAGAGTGTCTACTGTATGTGCCTGCTGTTAGACACTCAAGCATGGAGAACAGGATACACCTCTATGGATGGATAGCTTTCCTTATTAAAAAAACACAGTAGGACACACAGTAGGGGAACACACTAAAACAAGGCTTTGTAGTAATTTCCTTGAAAGAAATTTCCCAAGATAGCAACTTGAAAAGCTTTTAATCTTACGACTAGCTATATAGTGAGTTTTACTGTAGGTGGTATAAAAAAGACCATTAGATTACAGCTGATCTGGTAGAGTTGGTCTGAAGCCTGTTCCATTCCAGCCTTCCTGCTCGAGAAAAGGATTAGACTTTGCTTGCACCAAAATGAGGGTTGAATAGTGTGATGTGACTTCTGGCATATTTAAGAACTTTAAATACATGTGTCTCCAGTTTGAAATTATGTTAGAAAATGGAAGACTCACCTTCACCCTCTGAAATACTTGATCAAACGTGCTGCTTTGCAACACTGAGTCCATTCAATATTAGATCAAGGTTTCTTCTGCATATCTATACTTCTAACCACTATCACTTGTGGTTTTGAGATGATATTTTCTTTTGGGTCTCTAAGCAGCGTCCCTTACAACTTGGGAGGAACGTAAAGTGTTTCTCATAAACTCCTGAAGAAGTGTCCTATGTGACCGTATCCTCAACTGCACCAGCAGCTTTCCCACTGGACTTTGCCTGATTGGTGCTATCTATTCCACACAACTATTAAACCTCAAAGTAAAAAAATAAAAAAGAAAAAAAATATCTGGAGAAATTGCCATGCAAATAGACTGGAAGGCTGTCAGGTGTATGTTACGGTTACCTGATAACCCTTAAAGCAGGGTGACTGCAGGCTCCCTGCTGCGCTTGCTGCCTCTTTACATCTCAAGGGCCATACTCTGAAATCCTGCGGCTTCATCTCAACCATATCCTTCCCCCCTTTGGTGTCATGACTGTGGTGCTGTGGCCCCAGCAGTTCGGTGCAAGGAGCTGGAGGCTGCAGGTGCAGCAGGTGCTGCCCACCCTCCCCTCCCACAGGAGCCAGCAAGGGCCAGGGCCTGGCACCTACGTGTGGGAGCATCGCTGGAGTGGGTTTAACATCTTGTAGCTATCTTGTGTCAGCCGCTGTGAGCTGAGAACAGGGAACGAACATGTCTGATAATGTGTTTCACATTGAAATAATTAAAAAGAATTGTTGCTGGAGGGAAATGTGCCTTTAAAAATTAACCCTGACATCTCTCTGACAATTTGGCTTATTACAAGAGGTTATTTTTTCCCTCTTTTTTTAGTTTTACTGAACTTGATATACATTTTTCAGCACCTGAGAAAACGTAGAGCCTTTGAAAACTTCCTTGTACGGGTAGTCTATACTTACAAGAGTGGTCCCATCTATTTTCCACTGAACTACTCATAGGACTGATGTTTAAAGGATGGGGTCTGGAGTAAATGACACATTCTGCTATGCCCTGGAGCCTGTGCTAGTTATTATTGTTTGAATCTATCTCTTGATTGCATATATTGCAGTCTTCTATCACACAGGGTGCCAGTTTTGAAATCTGCATGTTATTCCTCACATAGCCATCGAGCAGCTTGCTTTTTTATTTCTTCTCATGGTGAAACAAGTCCATGGAAATTGAGAGTAGTAATTTCCATAAAGCACTAAAAGTTTAAGAATGGTATTTTCGACAGAGCTCTGAAGTATCTGAAAACAAATGTAAATGCCTGTAAAAGCGGAATTGTTTATTTTGAAAATTCTAGATATGGCAACAACAATCATATTCATATTTTTGTGATCTGTGGAAAGTTAAATACCCAGCCAGATATCGGTGTTCAGGATGTTTGGTTTCACTGTATCATGGCTATAACAGTTATTTACCAGTTCAAGAATCGTGCAACTTTTTATTAGGGTGAATTCCTGTGTTTTCTGTTTTCCCGTTGATCAGAATTTGTTAGTCCAGGGATAGAGAATGTTGGGTTTCTCTCAAGTTGTTTCATTATTTACTAACTAATTTTCAGCTGCATTTAAAGAGTCTAAAAGGGCGTATGAGGTGGCAGGACGGGGTGCCTGATGCTCAGGCTGCTTTTCATCTGTTTGATGTCAGTTGAGCTGCCTTGGACTGTGTGTGTTTAAAAGGCTCTCATCCTCCTGTGCGCCTGCCAGTCAACGGGAGGGATTCAAGTGCATTATTCCAGCCGCGACGGCTTGGAACTGCGCAATTCTCTGGCCTGAGAAATGGCTGAGGTGCTGCTGAGGCATTTCTCACTTTCAGTTCTGCAACTAAGAAAACAAACATGCAAATTCTCCTTCGGATGCTGAAAAGTTTTTGTG
The DNA here is from genome assembly GCF_023634085.1 of Falco cherrug. NCBI lineage: Eukaryota > Metazoa > Chordata > Aves > Falconiformes > Falconidae > Falco > Falco cherrug. The sequence goes on from NC_073711.1 coordinate 21,742,159, forward strand.
TTTGGCTGTTTGTTTAGTTGTTTCTTCTTTTTTTTTTTTTTTTTTCCTTTTGAATAACATCAGAGCTCATGGAAGGAAAACACAGTAAAATATACAGGAGCAAGCCCATACTTCTGATTTGTGTGCTGCAGTTCTCAGATTGCAGGGCAGATTGTGGCTGACACGATCTGCATCCCTTGGTACACCCCCATTTGGTGCAATGTTGCTTTACACCGATGGAGAATTTGATTGCAGGAGCCAAGGTCCCCTCTCTTCCTTAGTCAAGGGGAAGAGGTTCAGCCCCATATTTCCCCTTCCACCGAACTTTTAATAATTTGGTGATCTTGGGCAAAATCCTTCAAGATGCTGAGTACCCCCATGGGCGCTTAAATCAGTACAGCAGATGGCTCGTGATACTTCTTAGGAATGGGTGCTTCATTAGCTAACATTTAAAACACAAAACACTTTAAAAACACTTCTTAAAAATATTTTTCTTGGCTTGGGAAGGATTTTTACCCTTTTTATAAAAACAGCAACTAAAGAAGTATCTGTTAGTTGCTGTGACATTTGCTGTAAACCTAGCTGTACACAGCACTGTGGTACAGTTCTTTCTGGCTATTAAAGGCTCATTAAAAAAATTAAAGTCTCCAGCATTTACAATATTTTCCATTGAAATAGCATGTTAACACATTTCTTTAATCAGTGTGTAACTGTCAAGGGAAAGAACAATTCATCTAGTATATGCATACATTAGAAAAAAAAATTATCAGATTTAATTTTATTTGTTTTATATTCAGGGCTTTTTTGAAGGAATTCCTGCAGGGAAATGGTTAATCTATTTTTAACTAAAGCTTACTTTTGTAATCTATCCAGTGCTTAGAGTTCTGTCATTGATCTATGATTTATGTGATTTAAACCACCTCTTGGCTGTAACATTGGTTTCTATCCAAGATGCTGAGCTGAATACTAATTACGAGATCAAATTTATGCTGTTGGGCTAAGCAGCTGAAGGAGCTTTCCATGCAGGACTCCTTTAAACCATGCCACCGTTGAGCATTAGTGAAATATTTTGTGGGGGAGGAGGGGGCAAAAATGCTGGAAAAGGGAAAAAATATTGCAGGAAAGCCGAAGTGTCCTTTGAAAGCTTTATTTTTAGTTCTCTTGAATGACTGTACAGTGCTATATGCAGATATTCAGTGTGTATAAGCCTGTGAATATGCACATGGTTATGTTTTTACAGCAGAATCTCACTAATTCACCCTAACGATTGGGAAACCCACTGAGAAAAGCCAAATGGCATGAGTGAGCAAACAAATAAATAAGATTGAAAATATTTTATTCCAAGATGTATTTTATGCCTTTATTTTGACAAGTATCATGTTGTCAGAATGATTTATGGTATTTCATAGCATACCAGTAAATGCACTGTAGTATGGTTTCTTACAGTAGGAAAGTCTTAGTAACAATAGCTTTACTTTACCTCTCCTTAAAGCATTTTTGCTGAGAAATAAGCCAAGCCCACTAATTTTATAGAAAACATGGGGTTTAGGCTTTCCTTCGGTAAGAATGAGTAACATTCTTCATTTGCCTGCATCACCTTTGCAGAGAAGGTCAGGGTGGCAGCAGTTTTCTGGGGTATAGGTAGTCAAAACATGTTCAAACAGCTCTGAATCTGAGATCCAGTTTGAATAAAAATGAAATTTTCCATAGGAATTTTGTTGGTTATAACAATTTTTGAGAGAAAATGTCTTCCAATGCATCATTTGACTTTCACCTCTGTTGGTATAATGTTGAAGTGTTTCATTTTATTGATGCTAAAATGTTTTAATTTGTTCAGGGTTCTTTTTCTGTTTGTTTATTTTTTGTTGTAGTTGAGTTTTTTGGGTTTTTTTAATTATTATTATTATTTTTTGATTTATAGTGTAGTTCTCATGTTTAGCCTATGCTTCGTCTTATATTTCATTACAATTGGGTAATTTTATCATTTTTCTGACTACTGCTGCATATTATGAAAACGTAACATTTCCATAACATGTTTTCATAACTTCAATTCTCAGGAATCTTTCAAGATTTCATTTCCCTTCTGCACTCGTGAAAATATTGGAATTTCTCACGGAACAGAAATTCCAGGCTGCGACTATTTCTCCTGTCTTTTTCGCTTTGGAGTGGTGCGTTGTTCAGCCCTCAGGGGTCTGGAGGTGCAGTTTTGGCCAACAGATTAATGTATAGGGTGCAGGTGGCGTTGTCAGACGTACACCAGGAGAAGGATCCGGACCCCCTTTTGTTTTCCCTGTGACATCTGTGTTGCCATCGGTGAGAATCGTTGTCCTGAACCTCGTTTGACGGGGTGTGTGTGCTGACGTGTTGCCCTGGCAGAGGTTACGGCGCTGTGGCTGGAGCCAGCAGGCCATCCCGCCTGGGCCGTAGGAGGCCCTGTAGCAGGGAATTAGTTTCCTTTTATCCTTATTCTTGCTCACTTTAAAAACAAAACCCAAAGCAACTAAAATAATAATAATAAAAAAAAAACTAACAAAAGAGAAACAGAAATAAAGCAAACAGAAAACCTTGAAAAAGTTTCTTCCAAGGGCATTTTTAGACTAACGATCTCTGGCTGTGTACCTATTGCTTGCTGTTGTCCTCATTTCTTATTTCCCTTGTTTTCTAATGTGGAGAAACTCATATTTCAGATTTTTTAATTTTTATTTAAAATTATATTTATTTATACACCACTTGACGTCACATTTGCTTTTAAGTGTGCATCATTATAAACAATTTGTGATGCAAATAATACACATTGCATACATTTGGGTAAAAGTTTTTGAATATATGCATGTATATGTAATACTGAAGTGGGATGCTCTTGGGAACAGTTTTATTTAGAGGAGCCAAGGTTCATGAACCCAGTTGTGTATATCGCTCTCCTGCGATACCATCCTTACCCACCCCATCTATAAGTACGGTAGGTTACATATCTAAATGCTGCCATCAGGAAACACTATGAATTGCCTTACAGTCTTATGTCTGCAAAATGGAGGTTATTAAAAAAAATCCGGAGAGCCCAGGGACATTGAAGAAACTGCACATTGTGGCTGTAATTGCAATCAGGTCACTTTGCCAGCTGACTGTAACCGCTGGATGCGAGACACAGTCCCTTACTGCTTATGCAGGGAAATAATTTGCACCATCAGTGATGCTGTTGATCTTGAATAAGAGGAGGTAAAACAACAAAAGTGAAGATGGGTCTTGAGTTAATTGCTGTCATGGTCTGAGGGACTTCAAAGGAATTATTTTACCAGAAACCTCATTAGATGGATGGGGTGTTTTTCTGTGCTGAACAGGTGGCTGAAGTGCTCCGATAGGAAGTGTTTCAAGGTGGGAGAAACCCTCAGGACTCTCTGTGAAGCTGCCAGGGCGGCAGGGAGCTCTGGCTCCAGGGACACCTAAGGCGGCCCAAGGTGGTCCAAGGTGGCCGTGTGGCAGGGAGGCTCGCGGGAGCTGCAGACCCCAAGCCACCTCAGTGGGGTCCACACCCTGAGCAGGCTCTTCCCCGTTTTGCTGTCTCTTCGAAGCATGGGCTCGCAGGACTGATGCTGTGGATGCCCCGCAGGGCTTGCATGGCCTCGGGGCGGCTGTGCCGGGCCAGGGCTCTGGGTGCCATGGCAGCCTTGCTTGTCTGCACCAGGCCTTGCTCTGATTTACGCTGCGCCTCTTGCACAGCTTTCACAGAGCAGGAGAAGTGCTACATAAAATCTAATAAAGTAACATTCTAGAAGAAACATAGAAGATATTTTGAATATATATATGATAAATATTTGTTCTGCTTTTCCTTTTCTTTATTCACAGTAGAACTGCTAAATTAACAATTGTGGCTTTGACAAAAATGAGGGGGAATTTCCACTGGAAGTACAGAAAGTAAAATCATATTGATTTAACATGTACATGTGCTTACATACGGATATTTGAAATGTGATTTATGCATGCTAGATAAGTGGATATTTTATATACTTTCATATATATAGGTATATAAATAGTATACAATAGAATTTATGGGAGGGGAGAGCATTTGGAAAACCCTTGGGGACTGCAGTTAATTCATGCTGCCTATCATCTTGGTGATGCTAGGAGGTTGTTATATACCTCAGCAGAGCCCCATCATGTCCCTGATGAAGATACTTCTCCCTGGTTGAGAAGAGGAATATGCCTGTAGCCACTTTGGGGATTTTTGCTCAGTTTTGTAGCTTCACCCTGTGCATACCCATACGCTGGGACATGCCTGCTGTCAGGAAGCCCTTTACTGACATCAAATGTCCAACAGCTCCATCCTCCCTCTAAAATTTTAGCCTGTTGTTCTCAGAAGCCTCGTGTACATGAGCTGTAACGTGCCTGTTTGAGACCTCTGTGGCTCTTCCCACCAGTTCCCAGTTTGCCTGCACAAAGCTATCTGGTCCGTGGTGACAGGTAAAGCTGCCACATTAGAACCACAGAATTATTCAGGGTGGAAAAGACTTTGGAGATCATCGAATCCAACCATTAATCCAGCACTGCCAAGCCCACCGCTAACCCATGGCCCTGCGTGCCACACCTGCACGTACCCTGCTAAAATACTGTAATTTTCTCTACCTCACTTCAGGAAAAGTTTTGGAATGAGATTCCGGTGAACATCATCTTTTCTGCTCACTAGCAGCCCTGCAGCTCGGGTTTGGCTAGCCTGCTCTGACCGGATTTGCTGGAGTGTGCTGCATTCTGTAACAGACAGTTCTGTCGGCTCTTCCAAAAATTTTGTGATTCAAGGAAAAGGGAGCAAACCCCCACACTGGATGGTGACAACAATATGCTGGCCACTGGTTTTCTCTCCTTCTCTATCATGACAAGAGGAGTTCAGATCCTCTCTATCTTTGATTAGATAGGGATGCTTCCTAATCCCACAGATGTAAAATTGTTTGAAGAATAAAAGGTTTGAAGTCAACTCAGGCTGCTGAACATCCAGAAAGAGAAAGACCCACCGTACAAATCAATTACTTGCCCTTGGGAATGCAGTTAGCAGCAACAACAAAAACCTGCTCCTCCTTAAGTGTAAATCCCAGCAAACAGAAATGACAGAGAAATCTAAGCTACAAGAAACAAGGCAAGATTTGGGATGTTCTTCTTATGGAAGTACCAAATGTATCTCTAAAGCACTGCTTGGTTTCCATGGAAAATGGGTATAAGTTAGGATATAATTTATAAATAAGCATAAGGGCTCTGTAATTTCTGCAAACCAGTTAAAATTATTAAAACCTAGGGTTAGCTATTTGATAAAACTGAACAAAGTGTGTGTAACTATCTGTAGAGTGGCTGACAAGATGAATGATGATGGATCCAAATTCATCTGAAGTTCTTCAGGAATAATAGCAGCATAAAGTAATTTCTGTAGGGTACTTAAATGTGCCTGAAACAGAACAGTATATTGAAGGTTGCATATTATGCTAAGAATGACAAGTGTTTATGATTGGAAGGTCTCTGTGTTGAGATTATCAGTTTCTGTATAACTTTTCTTGGTTCTTTAATCTTTTGGCTTAAAGACCCAAAGATTAAAAAAAAAAAAAAAAAGTTTGATTCCTATAATTGTACTGTAAAGACAGTAAATACTCTCTTACCTCAAGAAAACCAGCAGTACCTGATACTACACAGGTGGTTTTTTTTTTTCTGGAGTAACGAACGTGCTTGTTGAGGAGCAGCTGGTGAGAGGGTGCCTGAGTGGCAGGTGGGAGGGTGGGCTCCAGCTCCGCTCAGCGCAGCTCTGCTCCTCCCTATGAATGGGAACGAAAAACCCTACCCTGTAGCACCCGTTGCGCCTAGTGAGCTTTATGTTGATGCAATTGCAGATGTAGTTGAGGAAATTTTTTTGAAGTGTAGTTTGTTTTTGCTTTTGGTTTTTTTTTTTTTTTTTTTTTTGTAGTTTACGGTTGCAGTACTTATGGTGATGTGTGGCAGCTGGAGAAGGAGATGGGTGTAAGTATACTGAGCTGGGAGGGTGCTAGAAACCTGGGTAATCACGAGGGGGATGAAGTGGAGGTTCAGCAGTGAAATGGCCCTTCTGCAGAGCTTCTGCCTTCCAGTTGTCTTTGTGTTTCTGGAGTGCTGTAGTCTTGTTCAAGAGAGGGTGAGAGATTTTGATTAAAGGTTTTTCTAAAAGTATGACAAATACAATTTGCGTTTGTCTCAGGTTCAGAAGAGGAGAAACTTTTGTGCGATACAGAGATTGATTTGCAAGACCGTAAGGTTTTCAGCTTTCCCTAACCTTTGCTAACGTACTGCAGCAATCTGTTCTCTGCATGCGTTGATCCTCCTAGGTCTATGAGAGCCTTTGAGACAGAGCTAATTCTTTCAGTGTTGACTATAGAGGCTTGTGACTTTAGATCTGAATGTCCCTTTCTCAACCCTGCTACCAGTGACCCACTGCATAGTAAGTGTCTCACACTATAAAGTGGTTATTCACAGAGAGCTTTGACCAATGCTATCTGAAGGGTGGGAGATGCTTTCCTGGCAATGGGATGCGAGCATCGTGGGGCGGATCTTCAGCCAAGATAAAAATCCTGCTTGGTTGCTGCAGCTCAATGGACATCTGTTAATTCATGTGGAAAATTTGCGACCCCAGTGAGATCACAAAGTTCAGTGTCCTTGACTGAGTGCAATACTTCGCAGGCGAGATTGAAATGTCTTTCTTATAATTTCCTTGAGTTTCGATTCTTCTGTAAGTCCTTTAAATTGTTTTATACCAAAAGTGACAGTATTCTCCAAGAAACCTTTGAGGAATGTTCCGTGTGTTCTGGCTTTCTCTTTTATTAGGTTATTGTATTTCCACACGAGTAGGGTCATTGAGCCCTGAAAGCCCACCTGGATCCTCTGCTCATGGGCTGCACCCATCGTGTGCAGATGTTCAGCTCCGCCGATTCTGGTGTGGCCATCATCACTGTAGCAACCACTCAGGACTTTATTTGCTTGTTCTTGAAGACCCTCAATCTTTTATTTTTATTTTAGTTACATCAAGATTTTGAGGACAGTCTCTTAGCTGAAGGAGAGCCCTCTAACTGCCATGTCTGCAGGGTGGGCTGGGGAGCAGATCTGCCTGCCAAGGATGTGCCCTGAGCAGTTTTCTCTTGTATTTTGGTGGTGAATTAATTGAAAGGTGGAATTGCCTTGTGCTGGAATGAATCCCCCCAGCAGAGGATTTGCAGGGCTCCTTTGCGTGGTGCAGTGCAGCCAGGCACCCTTCAGGCAGCACAGCTTTCCCCCGCTCCTTTTGAGAGCAAGCAAGGTATTTGGAGAGATGAATCATCTGCACTTTGCATTCAGCCTGGCACAAAATCTTTCATCCCTTTCAATAGGAGCATTTTTCTTCTTTGTGGGGCATCAGACTGCAGTTAATATTGTAGTTGTTGTACACCTCTTGAGGCAAAAGTAATCTGACTTGAATTAAAAGAGAAAAGATAGGGTAAGGAGCTGTTAGGTAGAACATTAACCTGGCAACAGCAGTGACCGTCAGCATCACTTTGCACTTGGTTCCGTAGGACTTTGGTAGATGTGTAAGAAGCTTTGCTATTGCACCAAAACACCTGTTTTCAGCCAGCGAACAAGCCCTTTGTCCATCAGTCAAACGTGTCACCTGAGGATCTCCCTCTCATTTTATAATCCTTGTTCCTGATCCCATCAATGCTGCCAACAGCATTGGTGACGGCAGGTGTGGAGCGCAGTCCTGCTGACTCCTGGCTCATTACTACCTGCGTAACTTCACCCTTCGGTCCAGCCATCAGTACTCGAGCGCAGGCTTGTTTCACAGTTTTGTCATGTTTGGTTGATTATGTTATTTGTATATGCAGCTGACTTTTTTTTTTTTTTTAAAATATATTTCATGGATGCATACAAATGTATCTTGGAGACCTCTGCCCCTTCCCAGATAACTTCTCACTATGCCTTCTACTGGGCAGATCAAGAAGCTGAAAACGAATTCTGTTCCTAGCAGTAAGCCCATCAGATATAAAGCCCTGTACTTGAGAGCTACTCGTGTCATTGGCAGCATACTTCCAGCTGATGATTGTAGCTGTAGGCACATAACCCTTTTCCCAAACGTGACTCCAGCACCCACTGCTTGGCAATGCTCTCTAGGTCTTCCTCCTTTTCACAAGCAAGAAGCCTTAGCTGCAAGCCAAGGCCAGCCCTGCTGCCTCTCCTAGTTTACCTTGTAAGATGTATTTTCTCCCCTGTGCTATTTTGCCCTTCTCCAGCAGAAGGTGTGGTAGCCCTTTGGTGGAGCACTGCAGAAATAGCCTTGGGTCTTCCTTTCTCAACCACTGAACGCCCTGCTTGAGATGCTCCCTTTTCTGTTGGCCTGAAAAGAAGAATTACGTTGCTCTGTTGCAGTCACATCTCTTGGCCAGTGAACGGAGCTTCTTGAAACCAGCAGGCTATACTGTATATTCAAGCTTCCTAGATTCCATTAACATTTTGTTAATGAAATAGTGCTTTGTCAAAGAGTCTTGAAAACTTAAAAGGGTATTTAAGCTTCTTCCATGAGTCAATACCATGTAATGTCAACATTACCACGAAGGGATAATTCAGAGATGTCACACAAAGCATGTGTTATGCCATTTGCAGTCTAGCAAAACAGCTCAGCATTTATGTTGTTTAATCCATCTTCAAAAATCTTTTGTTCTGAAAAAGTTTGAGATCAATCTTGTCAGTATTTACTGACACAAAGCTGATGTAAGTCGCTACAGTCCTATTGACTTCATTTGAGTTGTAACGATTTACCCCAGCCTTGAATTAAGCCCAAATTAGGCATATGAAGAAGTTGATATAAAAGTTTTAAGGAATATAGAGCTGAATGGCGCGCATCCTGCAAATGAAAATGTGGATGAAAGTAGACTGAGTAAATAGTTTCCATTGATCTGGGATGGTACAGACACAGTTGGAAGAGACTTAAAGAAATGCAAGATTGTCCAGACTTTTGCATTTATGAAATAATGTACCTCTCTGGATAGAGGTAAATAGGAAATACAGAAACTGAGAGTTCATATCTGAGCTCTGGCAATGAGACTGAGGATGTGGGGGGTAATTTCCAAAGGGTGTGTACTGCAGTGTCCTGCCTTTCTGTCACTGTTGCAGTGAGTCTGGTCAAGGGACGTGAAATCCCTCCTTCCATTCCCCCTTCCTTCCTTTTTATAGTAATTCTGTAACCGTGCCTACCATGTAAGGATGTTGTTTCATCCTGTTGGTCATCGCAGTAATGCTGTTTGTTTTACCTTTGTGCTTTTTAATCCTTTTCCATTAAAGCTCTATGTAATTGATGTAGTTGAATGCAATGAAAGGTAGGTGCAGCTTTCTTTGAAGAAAATAGACTGCCTTACTTCATACTTGGCTGCATCCAAAATGCTTTCCCGTGATTATTTCTTAGCTGCATTAAATCTATTTCAGTTTCAGACTTCCCAGATATATGGGGTCAATTCTGCAATACGTAAAGTGCTGTAAAGTTCTTTAAAAAAAAAATCACGTATTTTGGTGGCGAAGGTTTGTATTTCATTCACATTCAGGATTTTTCTTTCAAACCAGGCATTGTGGAGACAGGCAGCATCACAGAGCTGGTGGAGGAGCTCAGCAGGAGAAGAGCCAGCACTGCACTGATGATGTGAGTGAGTGGGGGGAAACAGTCCTAATGTTGTATCACTGCTGGCGGGTCAGGTACGCTGAGGTAATTTGCAGGTTCTTTCTGAGAAAGGGATACTTTCTGGGTTGATTGCACACAGCAGGAAGAAAAATAGTATGAGGCTCTTCATTTGTACTTTTATGCTGTTTTACAACCTGGAAAACATATGGGGCATAAACCGATTGCTCTTTCTGTGAAGACAGCGAGGGCTTGCAGCCGCGCTGCTCCAGGTGAGGTCACTGCGAGAGCAGCAAAAGTGAGGATAAAATATGGAAAAAAGGAAACACATTGCAAATGCAGGCTTTGAAATCACCTGAAAGCAGGTTGTATGGCATAGTGTGTGTCCTAGCTGCCTTGTAGTACAAAAGGGTCTCAAAATGGTTAGCTCTTCCTGAGAGGTGCCTTGTAGCAAATTACGCTACACATGAGTGTATGTAATACATGCATAATTTTACAATTAAATTAAATTTTGGAATGATGTCCTAGATCCCAGTATATTTGATCAGGTGCTTTAAAGGAATAATGCATTTGCTAAGTAGGAAAATTGGAAAAACCACAAATGTTACATAAGAAGTGGAATCAGACATAAAGTTTATGATCCATCTTGGCCTGCTGTTATAAACTGAACTTGGAGTAAACATGCTGAATCTGAAATACCGCAGTCAGCACTGCAGCAAAATGAAGCATGTGGCAAAGGAGGCAATGTTTAAATTGAGTTTAAAAGAAAAACAAAACCAGGTACTTCTAATAATAATAATAATAAAATTACACAGGGAGTAATGTAACTGTCTATGTGAAGTGCCATTCAGACAAAGGCTGTCCCAAAGGCTTTACAGCTTTTAATAAGACAACTGCAATATAAATAAGAGGAGTCTGAGAAAGCAGTGTAGGATGCTGTGCATGTTAACTTACTATTTAAAAAAAGGAAAAATAAGTCCTTGAAGGCAGTAGGTACTGACGAACTATTACAGATGGTAGGAACTGTATACGGAGTTGGGGTTTGCATCTGCAGCAGTGGATGTTTGAAGGAAGAGGGAGGTGGCTAGCATCATACGTGTGATGGCAATGGGAGCAGGGATAGACCCTGCTAGCTCGGGGCAGTGGGATTAAATCCCATAGATGCAGCCATCCTCTCTCAGTATCAAACATGAGAGTTCCTTGCAGATGCAGAGCTACTTATATCTTATCAAAAAACAGGCGTTACAAAGATCTAATCTACATTGTTTTTTTGTTTTTTTTTTAAAAGTGCCTGATACAAAGCCTCAACAGATAATCTGCAAGACCATTATACTTCTGCTTCACTTAAAAATCCACTTCTGATTGCCTTAACCTCATCAATGATATTAAACATCTGTTGATCTGCTTGTATGTGAACCTACATCTCTCCTTGTCTCGGTTCTCCATGTATTAAATGAGAGCAATGCTTTCTTCCATGCTTTTCTGTTTCCCCTGTAAATGATAAACTATGGGGAAAACAGGTCTGTATTACTCTGACAGTGCCCATCCTAGCAGAGCTCCTGTGATATCCAGAGGCTTCCAGGTCCAACTACAGAACAGATAATTGTAATTTCTGAACCAAGAGGAGTATTTCCTCTGCATGGCATTAAATGGTGCAATTGCAAGAAATCAGTTTTCTTGCCACTCCAGCATACACTGAACAACCACTTATTCTAGTTTCCTTGTTTCAGGTCGTTCGAACAGAGGTCTGTGGTGGTCCAGCTCATGGGAAACTTTTGTGCTCAAACCAGGAGGATGCTATAGATGGAGCTAATCTACGAGTAAGGTTTCTTTCTGGAGGCCATTATGTCTCCTGCAGTTCCGGGTTTTTTTTCGAAAGGAGACGTCGCTCTGTACGCGTCTGTGTGTGAGGGAGAGAGAGAAAGAGCATTGCCTAGAGGGTTTCAGTTATCACACTCTCTGAATATCCCTTATTTTTAGTTGGAGTCTTCTGAGTATGAGATCCCACTACAGGTAGGTGAAGTGACCTCTTCGGTTTTGAATCTGCTCTTCTCTGGCAGATGCAAGGCTGCAGCTTTGAACAGGACCCCCCTCCTGCTCCATGCAAAGCTCTTTGAATTGCCCCTGATACGCTTCTAAGGCTCCCCGGTTGCGTGTGAGGCACTTTGAAGATGAATGCCCCAGCATAAGGCAAACATGAAACAAAACTTAGTCCCTTATGTCAGAGTGTGCAGCAAATTTCTCAAAGATCTTCAGTACAATGGTTGCTCTTTGGTGGGTGAGAGGAAATAGGCTGGTTCACCAGCTTGTAACAGCAGAACAAAATTGCACAGGGCTATCCGTTGGGTGGGAGATCAGGCTAAAAGAAGGCGTTTGGGGGTATCCACAACATTCCAGCCCGGCAAAACTTTTTTTAAGTGGACTTCATTGGATCTTACTTGAAGCAGACAAATTTATTAATTTTTCTTCCCCCTGACGTCTGCTATATTTTCAAGTTGACAGATCTGCCATGTCCTCTCAAGGGGGAATATGTTTTCTCTGTCTCCACGAAAATGATCCCAGCCCAGGTCCTTAGGCTATAGGTAACTGTTGCAATTTGATGGTACATTGTGGATGTGACCTGGAGTCGTGGGAGCTGAAGGGCATGTGGGTTCTGTGGGAGAGTCCTAAATTATAGGAAGTTTTCTCTGTCCTGTTCTGAATATTTCTGTGACAACTTGCATGAAACTATCTATTAATGCATTTCTTAAACCTGATGGATCAGTTCTTCTGGCCCAGGTGAGTGGTCATGTATGATCCAAAAGTTTTCATTACCATCAGATGAATAAACCTATTTCTTTGAGCAGTTAATGGGCTTATAATGTAAGAAATAGAACTGATGTCCCAGGAGACAGTAGGAGTAGAAACAGAAGGGAAGAGTAACAGTAAAAGACATCTTAAAAAAAAAAAAAAAGAAAAGAAAAGAAAAAGAGAGGTTAGTTCATAGAGGCTGGTGATATTCTTCTCACCTATTTTGGATGACTACTACAATGCAGATGTGTGAACTCCCCGTAAAGTAAATGGGGAAAAGCAGAACCCTCTGGACCACAATTCTTTTCCATATATGATATATTCCTCTTCCTTCCAATCAATTAATTGCATCCTAAAAACATCTATTTCTCACCATTGACTTTAAAGGGATTTTAGATGACTAGCTCAGATATAGCTGTCTACACAGTAAGTGATTAAAGTTGGGTTAGATGAGCTGGCAGACTACATGGATTTTTTTTTTTTCTTTTTTTCATGCAAACCCTAAATCAAAAGGCATCCATCTCATCAGAGTATTATAAAATACAGCCTTCAGAGGCATAGTCTTCTACTTCCATATTCTGGGGTCTGAAGGGAGGAGGGAGACTCCCATCAATTTAGAGAGAGGTAAAGATTTCATCTCCCTGTAGAAATCACGGTCATAATGGGAAATTCAGACATTTATGAGATTTGCTTAGCCAAGGCATAGCTGAGCATGTGGATGCTTCTGTTTGTCTTTACAATATTATAGCAAAAGCAGAATGAAATACTATTTTTAGGTGGTTTTTTCTGTTCTTTCTCCCCCCTCCTTTTATTCTGCTAATGGCTCAACATGTACCTGGGGGGGCAGGTACGGTCTGTGTGACCTTATAAACTGAAACCCATGCCAGCTCTCTCCAAGAGACTGCAAAATAGGGACAAACTGCAGGTGTCTATTAATGGGAAACCTCCCAAAGAAGCATTTACCAATTCACCGGAGAGGAATTCTCACAAAAACCCCCATGCAAGTTGTGCCTGGTTTATGTTTGGATTTTAAAAACAGGTGAGGTTGTAAGTGGTTTTAACAAGTTTCTGGTAATTGGTGAATATTTCCCTTAGGTTTCAAAAGTTGGCAAACCTGTAATGTACTACATATATATATATATATAAAGTCAATATGAATTTCAAGGACAAGAGAGAGTAAAGCAAGGGATTGCTTAATTTAGTTTTAAATCAAGAAGGGACTCACTGTGACACTGTGCATATATTTGTTTCCTCTAAATGTTAATTTCTTGACATAATGGGCAAAGTGTCAAATGATTATTTAAACTTACAAATAAAGTGAGTGTCCCTTTTCCTGTCAGTAATGCTCTTCTGCCAAATGATAGGCATGACTGTATTTTTTCTTAATTGAATCTGCATCTCTTTTCCTCTGGTAGCCCACTGCCGAATATTGATGGTTGCAATAACTGGCTCTTTGTGGTATATTGTGTTTTCTTGGGGATTTTTCAACTTTCTGCAGTAAATCGTTTCCAAGTTTTACTTCTTTTATCGTCTGGTACTTACAAAAGTTGATAATTCTGGTGGAACTGTAGGACTGTGCACAAGACTGGGTAGTCTGATTTGTTGTGCGAGTCGTGTATTGGTAGCTGGTATCTCTCCTTTTATCTTTTCTGGTAGAAATACCTCAGTTGTTCCTGACTATATTTAGCAAACAAACTCAATCTTTCTCCTCTATCTGTTTTCTTCTGTTTGTCCATAGCTTGAAGGGCTGGTGGCACTCGATGGTGAATAAATGCAAGAAAATCTAATAATGCCTTTCTAATATAGCCATTTATCTGGTATCATATTTTATTTTAACTCTTAATGCAACTGCATAATCATTGCTCCATTGCTATAATTGGATTTCAAAGTATATTTGTGCCATTTAATTACATCTATAGCATTTCTATAAGCTTATTCAGAGTAATTAGTAATCTTATAATTTTTAGTGGAATGATATTTTATATCCACTGTGCTCATTTTTCTCTTCAAATTCTTCAACACATTTGCACCAATTTTGCTTTTTACACTGGAATTTCTGGCATAAATAATCATTAAGATTTTTTTTTCCCCACTGTGAATGTGAACAGAGTCTAATCCAGCTTTCATTGAAGTCAATGGTAATCTTTTAATTTACTCCAGTGGAAACTGGATCAAGCTAATAGGTTGCAAATTGCATTCAAGGCAAAGTCACATCTTATCCTGGAAATCATTGTGTCGCAAAGCATGGTGTATTGATGGAAGACACAAAATCACTGATTGTTTCCAGATTTTCTTGCTGGATAATTTATAGATTCTCTTATCCAACTTTATTAATTTTTAGCTCATAAGTTATGGCATTGCAGCAACTTCTAAAATAGGAATTTTAACCTGATCTTTCTGACAAATGAAAACCCCCTCCAAGTTACAAAAATCTTTAAAAGGTCTAGAACTTTGTTTTCCGGACACCAAGTTAGCTATCTATTAATCTCATTTAGGATATCCTGAAACTGGGCATTGTTTCAGTCAAAAAAAAAAAAACAAACCAAAACTTTTCTTCATTTTTAATTGAAAACCAAACATGATAACTTTTTTTTTTCTGCCAGCTCTCTGTTGCATCACTTCAGAGCTGTCAGTTCGTTAATATAATTGGTCCTCTTGCTGCTGAATGTGAAAACCTGTAAGGTCTTCCACCAAAAGTGTAATTCTAGCAAATTACATTCCCAAGTAGGCACAAATTTATGATGTTCACTTGTTCCAAAATTTTAATTTTGCAACTATGGGGTGCTAACTATATGTGCCAAATAAGATTTTTTTTTTCTTTTTTTTAACTATTGCAACTTGATTCTTTAGGAGATATTTTTCTCTTCTGCACTGCTCCCACTCTGTTGATTAGAGGTTTGTTGCTTTGGTAATGCGCCTCTCTCCTTCAGGCAGTTAATGATAACAGACAACTCTCTACCTTATAATTTCGGGGGAAGGTTATTGAGAAGGTGATACGGCAACAGTTGTAATTGTTTCGGCAGCTTAGAAGTGTCCTTAGTCTTTGCTGGCCAGGTATCAGGTCCTGGGGTTTAGAGTGAAGTGGTGTTGGTGTCCTGGATTAAAGACACTTCCCTGTGTTACTTATTCCCAAGTCGTGCCAGTCTTTAAGGTTAGAAAGAACATTGTGAAAGATGGTAAACTGCTAGTTAATTCTTAATGAAATGTCAGTGCAAACAGTGCTTGTTCCATCCCAGGCAAAAGATGACCTTCATAGGTTTGCGAATGGAGCCCCTTGGACCTCCAAGGAGACATGCTCAGCCAGTGGAGTGGTGGCCCATAACTCCTGGCATGATTTTAGACCCTCAGGAGCCTTTGTGAGCTGGAACGTCTTTGGTTTCAATGGCAGGATAACAGTTGTTTATTTCTCTAGCCTTTTTGTTGAAAATAGATCAACTGAACAATTTGTATGGGAGAAGTTGTTATTTTTCCAGCATGAAGAAGAGTTGTTTATGAGCCTTAAATGGAAAAAACCTTAACTCTAATAATTCATTACTAATTATTTGAATGGAGCGTTGTGAACACTCATGCACCTGAAATTCAAATCCTAAATACTGCATGTATTTGCATATTGTATGTGGGTGCCTCGCCACTAATGGTGATGGAAGCCATATTCCCACATTATGGAGACACTTCTTGTCAGTGGTTGGATTTTTCCAGTGGATGCATATGAGCAATTTGTACTGAAATTTTGTCAAAAAATGAGCAGTGTTTTGCCACTTTAAAACCATGGAAACATCACAATGTTCTTTTAGAAATGACTCCATGAATTAATTGCAAATTACTTATTAATGAAACAAATATTCAGCTGTCACTTGAATTAAACTACATGATACGCTTAATGATTATTTTTTGAGAAAACACTTTTGTGTTTGTTTGATCTGCCTAGTGTTAACAGCGGTAGAGAAAGAGGAAAGCATTTGGTGTCGGAGTGGAAACTTGAAACTGGCAAAAAGAAGAAGGAGAGGAAAAACATCAGCCAGTAACTGCAAAATAGGTGAAAAGCCCAAAGAAATAGCAGACCCCTATCAATTCTGTTGGAAAGCCGCTCTCCCAGGCAGCCCTAGTTAGGTAATGAGGGTAAAATACGGTGACATATTTTATGCCCCAAAATATGGCGGGGAAATCTGGCAGCGAAGATTTTCACAGTAATATTAATTCAGCCGCATTCCATGTCCATAAAATGAGCATGAAAGAATTCGCCTCATGTGGGGTGGGTAAATGTTTGCAAACTGCAGAGAGACTTTCAAATGAATGTGAAATATCATCTGTAGTTCTGTAAATTATAATAAAAATAAATGCTGCTAATTAGGAAATGTGCATTCCTCAGGGCTCTGGCGTTAATCTGGGACACCACCACCAAGCCTCCTGGCCCAGACCTTCTGCATCCCACTTGAACCAGCTGAGCAGCGCTGAGCCCAGCTGGGTTCTCCAGCCTAACTGGTTCTGTGATCCATGGGTGCCCATGGTGCACCTGGAGGGATGTTTCCACCAGCAGCCTGCTGGAGCCGTGCGTTTTTTCCGTGTGCTCTCCATTGCACGCGGGTGCAGGTGTAAATAGGTGATAAAGCCTTTACGCTCTTCGCTGCGGTACTGGCGCTGTTTACAAGAGCAGGAACACAGGGCAGGACACGAGCAGGGTAGATACACCTGCATCTTGAACACACCTCAAGTGTCCTGCTGGTGCTGCTGAATTATTTACCACTCAGCCAGCATGTGCCTGCTTGAGATATTTAAAGGAGGGAATCTGAGGTGAAACCCCAACCATTTACCCAGGTCTGACACTGGAATATTCATTATCACATTAAATCTAACTGCAGTGAAAATGAAGGCTTCCGTTGATTATGTGCCTGCATAACAGACTTCTTTGGTGGCAAGCCTGTGTGCCAGCGATCTGCATATAAAATCTAGTAAGTGGAAACCTTTCTCTTTATGGTAAGTTTGCCTGCTTTGGAACTTATGAGACTTGGCAGGTTTAAATTATGTTTTAAACTTGCAGTGGATTATATGATTTTTCTAACTGGCCACAAGCAATACCAGATGAACGCACACCACACATGCCCAATCCCAGCCACAGGCACGAGCTGTGATTTCCCATGCAAAGAAAAAAATAAATGTGGATTCGATATCCAGAGAATGGTACTTATTTATCTCAGTATAATGTCAGTTTTGCAGGGTTGGTATGAAGATCTCCTCTTCTGCAGTGCTGGTGCAAACCGTTCTGTCTGCCCGCTCCTGCCTCTCCTTCTCCCCCTTCATCCCGAGTTTGTGCTGGAGCAGAGTGAGCAGCACAGCTTGGAGAGGTGTGCAAGGAACCCTTTGGATTTATGATTGCAGAAAAGTTTAGTAAAATGCGTGGGACTGGCCCCAAAAAGATACATGAGATATCGCCTCCCTCTCTTCACCCATCCCTCGTTCCCTCTCGGTCTTCCCCCTCCACCAGGGCTCCTGTCAAATTTAAAGTCTGAACTAAATCTTCTTCTCTGGGAGGCTGAGAAAATAATGGAAGTGGTGAGACGAAACCCTTTGAAAGGCCATCTCTTGAGCAGGTTGTCCAGCGGGGAAACAGGAGGGCTGGTTCTTGTAGTCCACTTAGGTCTGCAAATGAGCTTCAAAGCAGGGCAGAGCGAGGGAGGTGGGCATGCAGAGGAGCGTGAGAATAAAACCTATTTCTGTTAATGCTAAGAATGATGATTCACTCACAATTAGAGATTTATTGAAATATGCAACTGATTGCATCAGCGCGAATTACCAAAAAAATAAAATCAGGGTCCTCCATCCCATAATATTTATAGCAGACTTTCTGCTTTGGCAAATGAGACGTAAGAAACAACATGATCGGAAGCCAGGCTTGCCTAGTTGCAAATAGCGATTGACAAAGCTTGATTTGGAGCATGGTTGCAGGGAAACCATAGTCTTCCGAAAATGCTGAGCTTTTCTTCTCAGAATGCTGGAGGTGCTTTACGGCACATTCTTCCCTTTATGCCTCCCGTTTTCATCTTTAATCGGAAATATACTTAGTGAGCAAGAATGAAACATGAATATACAGTAGATACAAAAGTGCCGAGCACCTTCAGCTTTCACCGATGCTTGTAGAGAACGTAGACAGAAACAAAGTGATCTGTAACTATAATTGAGAGGCAAAAAAATATCTATGTTTAATTAACATATAAAGGAGGAATTACATGTGCCACAAATCCCCTTTTATATTGTACTTAAAATCCTGTTACCTGCCCTTTATTTTTCATGGTTTTCCTTATCTTCAGTGTCACTTAATCATATTTCAACAGGATTTGTTTCCTCACTGCCCATCTGCTCTTCCTTTCTAGTGCCGCTTTAATGCCAGAACACCATCCCAACAGTTTCCTTCTACCAAGCTTTGATGTCAGACACCCAGGGATTTGGATTTTTTTTCATTTAGGTTCAAACAGAAAAGAAAAATACCCGGTTGATGGGAGTGACAGATACTATTTTCAAATGTAAATGTCCAGAGTGAGGGCAGGGGAATAACGGGAGGCAAATGCAACTCTTGTTTGACTCCTGTTGATGTTGAGCATTGGTCGTGAGGGAGCAGCATCACTGGGACCTGATGGTCACGATCTGCCCTGCTGCTGGCCATGGCAATGGTGCTGCTGGCCCCAGGGAGGGGATGCAGGCACCGCACTCTCCATCAGTGTCTCCATCCTGTGCTGGCAGGAGGGTCACCCCCTCAGGATATCAGAAATGTTGATGAGTGGAGAGTGAAAGGCTGTGTCATCCTCTGGACATCCACTTTGCTTGTGTGGGTTGCCCAGTTAGATCTGGGGTTACTGAATTAAGAGGCATCATTTTGAGAGTTTTCTTGTGTTTTGTTGAGCCTAGAAGTATTGAACCCCTAATCTTTGTATGTATATCTGTCTTATTTTCAGATTTAAGGAAGGCTTTGTATATTGTGTCTTACTAGTTTAGGAGCATAATGGTGTGGATAGGTCTCCTTGAAAGGGGAGAATATTTTTCTTTCAGTGTTGACAGGAGCTCTCCCAAAACAGTTATGTGCTGCCTTCTGCACTAACAAATACGAAAACAAAAATAATTTGATGTAAATCTGTTCAGAGTTAGTCCTTGGATCACTTATCGGAAGAGGTCTGTGAGTACAGCTGGGGTTATTGTTCTCTTTCTCATCTCACTATCTTTGCTGGGCATTGAGCTCTCATTATAATGCATAAGAAAATGTATTTTTAAAAGATGTTCAATGTCTGCAGTGGCCAATATTTGAACCTCTGTTCTTGAATTATTTTTTAATTAAACTTTAAAGGTTTTTTTTATAAAAAAGTGCCCCCAAGTGCAGTTAACCTGAATTCTGAGGAGTTTGTGCCAGCAGAAGTCAGGCTTGCTATCTCCAAAAACATCTGCATCAGAGCTCACAAGGCAGAGTGTGGAGTTGCCGTGTTACAGGAATCCAGAAGGTCCTCTGTATCACAGTGGTGAGGGTCACAAGCTGGGAAGATGCTTATCCGTGGTCAGTTCTATGATGGCAAAATGGATCAGAAATGGGATCTGCTGAAGCAGTGCCAGGGGCTCGCCCCCCAGCAGGGCTCTGCCCTTCCTCTTTGGGATGATGGCTCCTGGCTTCCCGCAGTCTGGCCTTGCGAGAGCTGGTTTTGGTAGGAGCGAAGCAAGAGGAGATGGGTACCGCTGGAGTTCAGGCAGGGCAGGGTGCTCAGGGCTAGGCAGGGGACAGAACGGAGGGATGCCAGCGACAGGCTCTTGAAGGACAGGTTTTAGAAATGGTTGCTTGGTAGAAGATTAAAGAGGTCTTCTTCAAGACACAGATGTGACAGCAAGAGGGAAGATATGAGGCAGAGGAGGGTGGAGGAAGCCAAAGCAGAGGCTGCTGCTGAGGCTGACAGCTTGAACAATAAGAGGAAAGGGCTTGTTTGACTTTGATTTGGTTAATGAATATGTGATGAAGACAGAAATGCACGGGCTGATTGTCTGTGGGGGAAAAGGCTTTAAGAGGCAGCGTGAGGCAGATGTCTGAAGCAGATGAGAAGCCACCACAAGGTTGGTCGTGGGACCAATAGAGAAGATGTGGATAGAGAAAGAGGGATGGCTTTAGCAGTGGAAAGAGGATTTAGCAACAAAATGTCAAATGAAGAGTAGCATGAGCTGAATGGAAAACGTTGTTACTATATTATTATTATTAACGAAAGGCTGGCTTGTTTTGAATCTTACCAATAGCTTCTATCAGAAAAGTAGAAAACAAGTTGTAAAAGTTGACTTTTAATTCTACTTTGTTTATTAGAGCAAAGACTGTTAGCTCTGTTTTGCTCATATCTTGTAAGTAAACATAGTGACAACATTCGGTGGGATAGAGATGATTAAGGTGATTAACCATTGAAATTTGGTGCCACACAGAGCACAGAAGAAAAGGACAGCAATTAGTGCTTTACTATACTAGAAACACTATTAAAGGTAATAAAAATGTTTCTCTATTATTTAGGGTTAATGTTAGAAAAGAGAGGGTTTGGTTTTGGTCCAAAGCAGTAGACACAAGCATTGAAGGAGGGGAAAAACCTTTTAACCAAGTAGAAATTTCAGTTGTGAGCTGTAAAAGGAAGTTGAGCTGAATATTGAGAAGAATTCTAAAAGATAAAAACAATTTCAATTTGGTAGTTCTTCACTGGTTCTGCAGTTTGGCAGCTGTCAACATCTCAAAATATCATCTCACCCAAACCGCTGAAAGAAAGAAACCCTTTGATTTTTCCCTTGAGGTTCCAAGCTGAAAATGGACTCTTTGTAGTCTCAGCCTCATTTCAGACAGGTTTGTTTTTTTTTTTTTAAAACATTCTTGCTGGCAGAAACGACTAATTCATAAATAGAGTCTCTGTTAATTAAATAAGTTTTATCGTTTTAACTTGCCTTTTAAAATGGAAAAGAAAGTAAATCTCTAACATTTTCTTCTGTATTATGAATCTTAAGGGACTAAGCATCACATTTCTTGCATCATTAATAATGCAAATTAGTTTTTGTTTGGGTCTCATATAAGTTTATAGTTAGAAGTAAATATTTAATGCACAGATCTGGGAAATCAAATCACGTATAGCAGAAGTTTTACTTTATAGTTATTGAAAGTTAATGCACGAAAGATGGGAGGCACTGTGGTTTCTGTTTATTTAACCTTTCTGGCTCTTGCTTTTCTTTCAGTAGAACTCTTTGTAACTTGTCATTAAACACTGCTGTATTCCTGCAGTATCTGTTTGTACTATCTTTACAGTAGCCACAGCCTTCAGCATTTAGTACCGTTTAAAAGTAAAGGTTAAACATATACAGCATACTTAGGGCTATAAGGCTTATATTTTTGGTCCTGATTATTGGCAGGGAAACCAGGTGATTATTTACAATAGTATCTAAAAATTTGTTGACCTTGCAGCAGTTTTCTTAGTTACCTTAATGAAGCAATGGTCAGATAGCCAAATAAGATTAAACTCCACTTGGGGCCTCTCTATCATGCATAGCAGTGCCTCGTGAGGGTAAAATACTTTGTCTTGTTTACTTGCTAGCACAGGGGTGGACTGCAGCTCGTGTAAGTGTATATACCCCATGGTAGGCTTTTCTGCCCTGCGCTTTTTCACATTATTCTTGTAGTACTGTACCTCTCTCTGTATGAAAAGTCAGTAGGAACGATGCTATTTCAGACAAATTATAGACGTTTCATGACTACATCTGTGCTTTCTATAGTGACTTTTTTTTGCATGTGGTGGGTAACAAAAACAAGGAGTATCCTGTTATTTTGTGCATGAAATCTGGTAGTGAAAAAGACACTGGAGAGAATTCTGCAGTGATAAAAATTTAAATAGACCCATTTATCAATATGACAGAGATTTGACCTGAAAGTTAAAGTGTTTGAAAGTTAAGTGGGGTTGTGTAAAGAAAGTTGAGGCTGCGCTACAGATAGACCGTAGCTTTTGTAAGTTATTAAATCAAAATAAAAGGTATTGACAAAACAATAAATTGCCTGTATCACCCGATCTAATAGCTTCTGGGAGCACTAAATACATTCTCCACGCTAAAGATGTGTGAAGCCTTTCCCTTTCTCATACTTTTGTTCTCTTACCCGAAAACATTTGCACCGTGGTTGGTTTTATAACAGACTTGGCACCGACTTGCGCCTGTGAGTGCTTTGCCAGAGAACTTGCTTGGAGCAACATCGTGGGGAGAGGGAGCGGTGGCATCGCTCGGCTATCAACAGGATTATTGAACTTCGCAGGTGGGGTCTGAATCGCTGTCTTGGGGCTTAAAAGTAATAATAATAATGGCACTAATACCTTTACTGGGAGAAGGGAGAGCACGTGGCGGTGCTCTTTGCTCTCCTCGGGAGTCCTCAGCACCATTTCCATGCTGGAAATCGATAAGGTTCGGAGTGGGAGCGGCGCCTGCAGTCCCCTCCAACGGGGGTGCTTTGGGGAGCGAGGAGCCCTGTGGCACTTCATGCCACCTACTTAATGATGCCATGTAAACACTTTGCAGTGACTGTCATCTTCCTCAGGGAGGGGCTGAGTTTGCTCATGGAGGGGGAAGGTGAATGGCAGTGGGACCCACCGGGACTGGGAGCAGGCAGGGGGCAGCTTTTTACCGCCAGATGCATAAGCTGGGACCTGTTTTTTCCTCTGGCTCCTCCGCCTCTATGGGGTTGGAGGGGCATACCCCCTACCTACAGCTTCCCCACCGAGGAGAGAATGAGGCTGTCTCTCTTTGGCTTGAAAACTACACAGATTTGAGACTATTTCCCCTCCTGCAGATTTTTCCATGGAGAGGAGCATAGAAGACATTACTATTTATAGTGCACAGTACGTGTACACAGCGTGACATCCACCGGCTTTTCAAGCAAATATCCCACCAGTTTGGAGGGGGGAGGCTTTCCATCTTGGTGTCCCCGAGATGCCCTGTCCCCTCTCCCGGGGAGGTGGGCAATCACGCAGGGGTAGCACCCATCTCCCCATGTCGATAGGCTGCTTTCCCTTCCTTTTCGATGAAGATACTTGCCCCCCTGCCGTGGAGCTGATCATGAGGCTCAAAATCAAAGCAAGTTTTCAGCACGAATAACATGAGTTTGAAGAGGAGGGAGAGGGACCCAAAGCAAGGGAAGTACAAGGGGGTTGCAGAGCATCTGCAGAGTCTGGTTTGGGGGCAGACCACTTGTGTGTGTGGGGAGAAATGAAGACGGAGGAGTGTGTTGGTTTACCTAAGGGTTTTGGGGAGTTTTCAAGGGGGCGAGGGCCAGCAGGGGGCTGAGGTTTCCCCACTGCCCGCTCCCTGCCTGGCCGCTGGTGGCTCTTTGTGTTCGTGCATGGGGTGGGGGAATCGGAACATCTTCATCTGAGCTCGATTCTTGATACGGAAAAGATAGCTGACAATGGCAATAAAAATAACAGTAAGCAGTTGGAAAGGACCAGCTCAAATCGTGCTCTGTCAACAGCTTTGCAATCTGTATAAGTATGAGTGGAAAGACAAACAACTCTGATTTCTCTTTAAGAATGTGAGTATCCATTGTCAGAGATTTAAATTAGGATGTTTTACTTGTACTGTATGTAAATTCCTTCTTGGCAAATAACCCATGTCCACTAATGTATGTGTATTTTGGGTCTGTATAGTTTTGGTCTCTGTGAAATACAATGAAATTTGATAGCACACAGAAATACTTGCATGGAATGTCAAATTTTTTGTGTGTGCTTCTCACATATCCATAAAAGAGTTTACACATTTCTAATTACTCATTCAAAAAGAGACTTTACAGCACTTTTAAAAGAGAGCCAATTTTTTCCCTACTGTGTTCTGTTTTTACAGCTTGTGGAAAGCTTATTTAACGAAAGTTTAAGTAATCAGCGAAAGTCATTTCTGAGAAAAGACTGACAGATATGAAGACTCTTTTCACACTTCATAAGAGGTGGAGAGAGTAGCCATAAAATTTACAGCTGAATACTACTCTGTTTAGCTTAAGTTATAGAATTATTAGTGTTTCAGGCATATGATAGATTTTTGGGGAGGTTGAGTATTTGAAATTATTTTGTATGCTTTGTGTAGCTGAGCTAAGCGTGCAGTACTAATAGCAACCTTCCCCTCCAAACCCAGCAACCTGCGCGCTCCTGTGGGACTGATGTTGTGCTAAAAATACATGTTTGCAGCTGACTTAGCTTCATGATACATTAATAAAATACTAGTGATATGTTCCCTTTACAGAGGCTCACCTTTGGCTATGGAAGTATGAATTCCTGGGAGATGGAAAGGAGCAGGCGGGGTATGTGGGTAAGAAGGGAGCCATTAAGGAGGTCAGCACCATCAGCATCTCTGTCCCAGCTTCTGCAGAGCAGGGACATGCAAGTTTTACTGTATGAGAGACCTGGCTACAGAGTGGTTGAGAATAAGTGACTACTTCTTCAGCATGTCATGGCCAATTACGTGTTAAAAAGGGCTGAATGAACGAGGAATAACTTGGTTGTATTATGAGACTGAGAAATGATAAATCTCCGTTTCAGCTCATACAAATGGGCATGTCTCTTACAGATAGTAATAGGCACTTGAGTGTGAATCTTTCTAAATATTATGAGATGCCCAGATGCTATGGCAATGGGTAGCACATACAAATACTTACAGCAATGTATAAATAAGCAAACAAAAGCAATTACTTAAGGCATTTGCACGTAACGCTCTCTGTAGCATCCTTTCAGCCCAGTATTTTTGGTAGATGTTACTGCTTACCCAGGAGCAAACAGCAGAAAGGCTTTCACAGTTCTTTAAAATAACACGAATTGTGTGAGCTGGAGACTAGTCCCACTGCAGTTATGTTGAGGTTTGCCATTGGTTTCAACAGAACAAGGACCAAATCAGGCAGGCATCCTTCCTCCTCACCAGGGCAGCTATGGTATAATATTAGCACAGTGAAATGGCTCACCGTACGACTTACATCAGTATGCAGTTTAAATATCCATAGTGTAATGTTTATATTTTTTTAAATTCACTTTTATGTGAGCCTAATACAGCCAGCCTCATAAAGCTCACTCTTGCACCAGATTAAAGCGGTGTCTTTGTAGCATTTACTGGTTGTTCATAAATCACGGTGGCACTTTGTTACTGTCCACAAGCTGGGTTTTGCGCTAAAGGTTTCAATCATTAAGATGTACAGTATTATCTCAGGCATAGTTTTAGTCCTAGAGAAATTGTGCTGAGGTGCTTTTGTCCGTCTGGCATTTGTGGAAGAGGTGTGTGTGCAGCGTGCCGTTTGAAAGCTGATACACACGGTGCCATTAGCCACTGTATTAATGAGCACTTTAACTAAATAAATGGAAAATTCTCCTGTGTATTTATGCAATGCAGGAAAAGTACTTATCATACCAGTTTGCAAATGCCCAGTGTTTACCTCTGACACCTATTTCAACTCAATGTAAGGTTTTCTGGGTGTCAAACACTTAGATTTCAGGTAAGAAACTTGATTGCAGGAGATGTGCCTTGGTTTGTCAGACCCTACAGGTTTTCAGCTTTGGCTGCTAATACCAACAATTCCTAAATCCTATTCAGTCAACTCTGAAAACTGTATTCGGGAGGCGTTCAGTGATCCTGCATTCAAATGGTTAATTTGCACTACGTTCTGTTAAAGAAAAGGAAAACTGTCACCCTGTCATTTTAGAGTCTGACACTAAGCTTGTCAAAAGAGACAGCTGTTAAACTGAATTACTGTTGACATGCAGAGAAACGGCCCTTGCCAGATGTAAAGGACATCTGCGGCAATGAAGTGGTACAGGGTGGCTTTTAAAATGTGGTCATACTGGTATTTGAATAGAGCGTCTATGGCATTAAAACATGGCCTTGACTCAGACAGTTTAAGGCAGCGAACCAGAGCCAATGAGAAGCACAAAGAAGTGCTGATCTGTTGCTGTATCCATAACTTATGCATGAATATGAAAACAGTGCTGTGTCAAAGCTATTAAGCTCTTATCTTGTATCCAGGAGGATGTGGGTTTAAAACACAGTAGGAAATATTTTGTATTTCTGGGTCCTTGAGTGTGCGGGTAGGTGAGGTGTAAATTCATAAGGTGGATTATGCAGGGAATGAATAGAAATAAGTCTTCTTGTCTTCAGCTAACAACTGCTCCAACAAGAATTGCAAAGGGCATTAAGCTTAGGAAGTGAGGGCTGGATGTGCCTCGCCGGCGGTTCCGATAAGGCTGCCAGCGTGCAAAGCGTGTGGTGGGTGCTGGGGAGGTTCTCCTTCGGAGAGGGGAGCAAATAAAAATGGAAAGAGCTGCACAGAGGCGCCTATAAAATTTTGTCCATGTATCTTATTGTGGTTTTCATAAAAAAGTCAGGATACTGAATTCATTTAATAAAAAAGTGTAGATACTGTAACTATTTTATAACTTAGCGATTGAACCAGCAGTAGGGAATTCTGCACG
This sequence comes from Falco cherrug, assembly GCF_023634085.1. NCBI lineage: Eukaryota > Metazoa > Chordata > Aves > Falconiformes > Falconidae > Falco > Falco cherrug. The sequence goes on from NC_073711.1 coordinate 21,769,036, forward strand.
TTATATAAGTGCATGAGTCTTTGATTTGCATGTTTTTAGGGTAGGAATAAAGCTGCTTTGGAAAAAAATAGTATCAGTTAAGCAATTTTGCTAAATGTATGAAAAATGAAATGTTATGAGATGCAGCATGTATTCATTACAAAAAGAAATTGATGTTTGAAGCTAAAAAAAAAATTCAGGCCAAACATCATTCTGAATATGTTAGCAGATCATATCTTGATTTATTTGTAAGTTTAGCGGTGGCAGAAACCAAAGAGTTTGCCAACTGCGGGAAGAAGGCAAATGATATTTCAAAGTTGTATAGGCTAAGTTGCCCCTTGGTGCAGGAGAGCAACAACAACTATTTGCTCTAGGCAGCAAAAATCATGGAAGAGGTGGGTGTGAGAGGTGTTTTCTTCTTTGTAAGAAGAAAGTTTGTTTTCCAAGCACCTGGGTTTCGCTCTGCAGAAAGCTGATGTTATTAGAGATGGACTTGTTCCCCTGAGTTTCCTCTAAGGATGGTGGAAAGACCAGGGCTCGTGTAGGTCTTGAGATGATGAGCTGGTGCCCTGCATCTCTCTGAGAACATCCCATCACCACAGAGCGCATTTAGCATCCTGTGCTGCCCAAACCGCATGGCTACTGTTGCCCCTTCGCCCACAACTGCAATGCCAAGAGGTGGATGGTCTGTGCCCGTGGTCCAGCTGGACAAGCTCCAGATCGCTGGAGAGGTGCACGGTAGCACGTGATTTATGGAGGTGGCTCTGTGCAGTGTGGAGGGGCACTGGGCAGTGCTGCTGCCAAACCTGCCCACCGGGCCGCCCGCACATGTAAGCAGCGGTGCTCCCACCGGCCCATATGGCTGTGCTTGGCTGGTTCACGGCAGGAGACAGCTTTACAAGTACAAATATCCGTGATCTAACAAGGCCCATCCTGAAATCGCATTTATCAACAGCTGCCAGAGGTCTGCCATGTAGGAGGGAGGCAGCAGGCAGTGTCAGCGTTTCATCGCGGCGGCGTGGGCAGCAAGCAGAGAGCAGCCGTCGTGCTCGTACTGTCCCCAGCAGCCGTCGACTGGCGCTTGGACCCAGCCTTTGCTGGGAGGCTTCCGACTGGAGCGGTCAGGATGACCGTGCTCCCCTGGGGTCAGAGCACATGGGAATGTTTTGGGATCTGTGGAGTTGGGAGAATTGGTTCCTCAGGAATAACTTTTTTATGGGGACAAGGTAGCTTCTTGACAGCAGCTCATTTCTCAGCCTGGGGGGTTTGGTAAGATCTTGGTGACAGGTACAGGAAAGGAAATGTAAATAAAACTGTTTCATTAAAAAAATTTGGAATGTATTTTAGCTTGCGGATGACAAGAAAGCAGGCGGCTGCCTTGCAGGACCCATCAACACCTCATATGTGTGCTCTGTGGACAACTGGAATCCACTGGATCTTCCAGCCTGGTGGGGTAAAGGCAAGACAGACCTGGGACGAATTTACTTTACAGCAATTTTCTGCCTTCTCTCTCAGCTGCCGCATGTGCCGTTCTCTGTGCTGACCCAGCAACGTCAGACAAGTCTGTGCAAAGACAGCGGTGGTTCAAAACCATCCCTGTGTCTGTGCCGGGATGGGGCTTGGGTGGTCGTCTTCAGCCCACCAGTCTTATGGGAGTTATTTGGGCAAAACACCAAATACCTCTTCAGAAGGATGTTGTGTGCTGCAATAAAACTGGTTGAAACCTCTGTCTCCGGTCTTCTCTGCTTAGGTAAGGCTGCAGCTCAGCGTTGCAGGTTTTATCCAGTGCGGACTCACCTATTTACATAAGTTTAGCTATGCTGTAATTATTAACTTTTTACAAACAAGTGCAAGGTGGAACATTTAAATAAACAGGAACAAGCTTATTATTAGATGGCATGTTTTTCTGTGATAGCTCTTATAATATCATCATTAGTTTATTAAAGCTTACCATGAAAAACCTCTTTCTCCTAATCGAGACTCTTTCATAGAGCTTGCGATTTTGATTGACACCAAAATAAAGTAACTAACCTACAAATTATAATGTATGATCTAAATGATGTATAAATGCATTATTCGTAAGGCATTGCAAGTATCATCAGTATGCAACATACGCAATTTTAAGAAAAAAAACACCAAAATTACCAAGATAATAATAAGGCAGAATGCAGCTCTTCTTGTGAATGTTCTCACTGCATGCTTTTATTAATTGTAATCATCAAACAAACCTGGATGTCAACAGCCATATGAACTTAATCAGGTAATCAGTCCCAGGTCAAAAATTAAAATCTATGCATTCTTCTCAGAAATGCACCCCAACCATGTGAGTTGTCAAACAAGCAAATTTCTGTCATTGAAGTCATGTTTGTAAATATGTCCCTACTCACCTGTTTGTTGACGTTGGGAAGGCATCCTTCTCATTTCAGTGGAGCCGAGGACCGAAACTTCCTGATTTTTGTGCCTTCACTGGGAGATGCTCTCTGCCTGCTGCGTGCTGACACAGCGAGCAGGGCTGAACTACTCCAGCTGAAGATCTACCCCCAAGCTTTCGTTTCCCATCTCAGTATTGCAGACAACATGGGAAGTAGGTCAGTGGCAAACAGAAAATAATACACAATGGCTTGTTATAATCCATCTGTTTGTTTGGGAAAGCAGTGATCTCCAGGGAGGAAAAGTACTCCTTGCTACTTTCTAAATACTGTATTTCAAACTGGGGGTTCCAGTGCAGCTTTTACGTAGCCTGATCACTGCTGGTCGCTGTAAGAAGGACCTCACACAACTGGAGGTTACGCCGTCAGGGCTCTGACTTTGCTCAGCATGGCCGTCTTACGGCGCTGATGCTTGGGGAGCACTGTGACCGTGTTTTAAATTTGACGGTGCAGGTCCTGTAGTGGAAGATGTAGCTCTTGCCCCTAGAGGTCTGTGCTGTAAAGTGAGTTAATAGCACATTTCGGGCTAGATCTGAGTGCATATTATAAAAGATTAGTTTATTTCTTGAATTTAACACTTGGCCCTGCTTAGATTGTGGTTTCTATGAATATTTTCCCATGTAGAGGTATTTTTTCTCTCGTTCTCTGTAGTATGAATTGAAGGAATACACACTTGCAAACCGAGGTGGTTGTTACTTTTCCTTGCTTGGATGTTCATGGCATGTTTCTGGCAAACATCTAAAATTCAGTTTCCAAGGCTGTAGACAACAAAGGGCATGTCTTGCAGAGACAAACTGAGACCGATGCAAATAAGTATCCTCACAGCGTGATGGGAACCCTTCTCAACGTTAAAAACCATCAAAGTAGCTGAGATACGCATGTATGCTGTAGCTCCATGTACAGTCAAAATACGAGGCAACATTTATTCTGGATTTATACAGTTTAACACTGCAGGGAGTTTGGGATCTTTGTAAACTATAACCCCGCCATCTCCAAAATGTTTTTAGTGGTGCAAAATCTTTTGTGATCCAAGCTAGTTCGCTGTGTGACTAGTTTCAAGGTAAGGTCATGAGGAATTATATTGTTTCTTTAGTGTAGTTTTCCCCCGTGTGTAATTCTTGAAAGCCAGCTGCAAACTTACTCTTTGCTGACTGGTTTGGTAAGCCATGTGCTGCATAAAAATCCTGATATATGCCTGATGTGACTTAAGCTAAAGAAGAAACAGAGATGAACCAAGGAGGAAGGTGGCACCTTTTCCATCTTTCTTTGCATTTGAGCATGTTTCTTGTTTCAGTGTCTTTGTCATTAGAATTTAATCTTTTTGGAAGCACTGTGAAAAGCCAGGTAATATCTTTAGACTGGCCCATGCCCACAAAGGTACTTTAAGATTAATTTTACAGGTACAACTATCTTCTCCAAACGTCAACTTTTTCTCTTTTTAACCATAAATGTAGGTATTCTACTCTTCCTGCTTTGTTTTCTTCTTAGAAATGCCATTTATTACCCTGAATGGAGTAACCATGCACTGAATAGAAGTTTTCTCTAAATTAAATGGAAAAGCCATTTTTTGTATATGTTTTCTCATGTAATTAGCTATCATCTCATTATAGGTAATCTAGTTTTCAACAAAGGAACGCAGTTTTGGTTATTGTTGCTTTTCTGTGGGGATTTTTCCTGGTTTATAAAAGCTATAGGTATAGATGAAGATGAGGACAGAGGAGCTGCGCTGGCAGTGCTCACCAAGTAGCTGATTTACAGAAATGTGAGTCCTCTGGGGCAGAATTGCAACCAGATGACCAATACACTTTGCATTTTATTTTTTTTATCTGGCTACTTAGCACTTCTTACTGTTTCTCTTATATGAATTAATTTAGCCTATAAAGCACCCCTTGCAATAATCAATGACTCATTACACTGAAAACCCACAGGAAAGGTTAATTAAATGAAAAGTGTGCAAGAGGAATGTTCAGCTTTTGTGTTTCTAGTGACCCAGATATTTGGTGCTTTCTCTTTGCCGAGTTTTCGTAGTTCAGATGGCTTAGAGTGAGGTGATATTTCCCAGACATACCAAATCCAGTTCATTTATCATCAATATCCATAGGAAATAATGATCTGTTTATACATCGCATTTCTCTGAGCTCTGTGAGGTTCTTGTTATGAATTCCTTCCAGCTGCTTTTCTCATTCCCACAGAAGAATTGCATGTGAAGGGTTACTGCTTAGCCATCAGTTACTCTAACGATTATTGACTGATAACCACCGGTAATTCCAACTCTCTGACGATCTCTGATAAGGGTTTTCTATAGTTATTACGCTCTAAAATGTTGCCTCACCTATAAAGGTCGTGAACTTCAGGTTGGGTAGCTGGTATAGCCACCTTTTCCGGATCCTTGAATAGAAAGAGGTTGATAATATGGAACATGGAGCTTTTACAGCTGTAGAAATGGTGTGTCAGGCTGAGAGTCAGTTCCAAACTCCTGCTTTCTGCCCCATGGCAGTGACTGCGTCCCTCCCTTTGGAGTCAGCTGCAGCTCGGCAGCAATTGAGGTTTCTTTTATTCTGGCCAATTATTTTTTGAGAAAATAAGTTAAGCCACAAATTAAAGCAATAAGAACAAGGTTAAAAAACAACCCACTCCCACCCCCACCCATGGCAAAGCTCCTTCCCTCGCCATTCTCTGCACCGCTGCTTTTGCAGTGCACTGGCTTTCAGTTCCGGTTTGCTGTTCCCCGCCACACACCCCCCCCCCCCCCCCCTTACTGTTCATCTCTATTAATTTCCCTGCATCCGTTGTAGGTTTATGTTTTCTTTAAGATCGGTATGTACCTGCAACCAGGCAGACTGGCACCATAGCAGAGCAGATGAGCTGCTCCCATTCTAGTTTAGCGGGTGATCAAATGCAAGCCTGGGAGAAATCCCATCCTGGGAAGGGTCGAGCCGCTCACACCAGCAATAATTACTTCCCTTTTAAAGTAATCTGGGAAAAGAGGGGGAATAAGAGAGGGAGGAATGAGTCCTCTGTTCCATTTTCAAGCAGCAAGACTTTAAGTCAATTTAGCTCAACATGCTAATTAATATGTCCCAAGAGCTGTAAAGTATAGTAATATAGAGGGTGAATTCTTTAAAGCGCAGGTGACCAGCAGAAATCTGGCTGAATACGTGGCACTGCTTCTACTTTTGGTTGTCAGCTAATAAATTGCATTAAAAATGGTGGCAACACATTAAAGATTTTTGTAATATTTTGTTCTCAACTGCAAGCAGTTGTAATTTCTGTAGAGATGTTATACTGTGCTGTAGGACAGGGAAGGCAGCGCTGTACGGGTAAATTAGGAAAAAAAGATTTCAATCTGAAATGGCTGAAACCTGAGATACAAATGCACATATTAACCCAAGCGATGTTTTTTTAGGGAGAAAACAAACTAAATGATATTAGTGCTGTACTGAATCTATTTGTTCTGTGAAGCAAAAGCTGGGTATCTTCCTTGCTCCTTTGTAATTTTATTAAGTAAAATTATAGAAAGCTTTTGCCTTAACGTTTTGGTCCAATCTTTTCAGTGCTGCAGGGGACTGATGGTTGCATAGCTGGCTTTCCGACTACTTTGTCCCTCACCAGCCTTTGCAACTCAGCAGGACTGATGGATTATAGCATTTTGGAAATCTGGCCCTAAATTCTGGTGTTTACAATACATAAAAGAGGTTGAATTGTGTATATTTTGCTCTCAACCTACACTATATTCCTTTAAGACAATAGCAAAAAAATCATATAAAATTGTCTCTTTATTTGAAGGTACTTTAATATCAGAGGAGACTTGCTTCCAGCTAAGAAAAATTTTGTTACAGAACTAAAAAATGTTTGATTTACCGTTGCATCAGATAAACTTTGTTAGTGCGCAGTGGCACAATGCTGATAATTTAGAAAGTCACAGGTTTTTCAGCAGTAAAAGATCCCCGAAGATTGCTAAACTCAGTGGGAAAATGCAGCACATAAATCTGCAGTGAGAGGGCTGGGAGAGGCGGGGAGCGGGTCTGCACTCCGTTTTGGGAATCCCAAACCACTGCTGAAGGACATTAGAGAGAAACAAAAGTGAATAGATGATATCTTGGGACATAGATGTTAATTTCAAAGAATTTTCATGTGAAGTATGATGTCAGGCAAGAACCCACCCAGAAATCCTCAAGTCACTGGAGACTCCTGCTGTCCTTTGGCATAGTGGGAAGTAATCTGGTCTAGCGGAGGAATCAGCCTATAGCTGCTGCATAGTCCCAAAATATAGTCTGCAATACATTGTTGGGCATTGCAGCTAGGAGAAGTGGTCACTGGAGGCATCAAGAAAGATGGAGAAAGGTCCAGGCAAGAAAAGCGTGGCCAAAGTTGATGAATAAACCGGTTTCATGTGATGGGTAGAAGAACTGATGTTTAAGATGAAGGGTTGTCTCGCCCAGAGTTGGCCAGCCCTGGATGATTTCAGAAGTGATTGTATAGTTGAATCTGGGAAGAGCCGGAGAGGGAACAGCAAAGCCACCAGAGAAAGGCAGCAGAGGAATTTGACAACAAACTCTAGAGAGAAAACACAGTGCCATGAAGGGGGAGGATGGTCGGGCACCTGCTGTGACAGCTGTGACTAAGCATACAATGACCAGATCAGGGTGAATAATGAGAGAATCTGCTCATTTAAGAGTGTATATACAAACCCAGCGGGGACATGAAACTGTTTTGCTTTGTTTTACTGATAATGTGTTATTGGAGTCATGTCTCTGACTGTGTCCTAGAGTGGGTTCAAAACAATTACTTATATAACAGGATATATTTAAGTCAGGGAAGAGTGGGGAGGGAGAAATGCCTGTATCTCAATTTCTGGGTAAGAAGAAAAATGAAATGACGTTTTTCTGAATGGATTATTGATTTCCATTTTTCTGACACAGGAGTATCTGTCTGAAGCACTGGAAGCCCCTTACACAATTTGAACTGTAAAGTTATTGATGAATGAGATTAAGCCTCGTATACATCTTTTGCCAGCTGATGGCTCATACCCTAACCTGAACTGCGTTATTCTAAAAAGTAAACTCCTTAAAAATAAGGTCAGTCACTGCCACCTGCAAAGGTGGGAGCCCATGTCTGGAGGGCTCCAGCCTGGTCTGTGGTGGCCGGGGCAGGCAGGCAATAGCTGGTGCAGCCCCAGGCACGCTGCCTTCTTGTGATGCTGCCCTCTGCAAGCAGTCAGGCATCTCCTGGATCAGCTTCGGGGTTAAAGAGCCTGATTTTGAAGCAGCAGATGCATGGCTCTAGCAAAATTTCATCCGTATGGGAAAGAAAATTACATTTGCTGCTCATTTACAGAGCGAAGTAATATGCAAGGCAACATCAGCGAAAACAAAGGGAAAAATAAAACTCAACAGAGTGGTTCTTTGGGCACCGAGAAATAGCATGGTCCAATGCAGCTGCCCGCATTGAAAACCTGATTCTCAAATAATGGTATTCTATGCAAGAATAACCACTACTACTTTAATTTTAAATGAAAACCGCATTGAGAAACTTCGAATACAAAGACAAGATTGGTGGAACATAAATGCCTGGTGGGTGCATCCAACCAGCACAAAATATATTTTGAGGGAGCTGGAGCTCAGTCCCTTCTAGAGTGCACTGTGCTTACAGATCATCTTGTACAAGGGATAAATTACAGCAGGGTTTGTCAACTAATTTGGTGGACGTATGAATTCTTTGTCTATTAATCAATGTAGGGAAGCATGAAGCACCTATAAACCATTCATCTCACTTTAGCTTCTTGTTTAAATTTAATTAGTTGTTCTGATTTGATTGGAAAAAATGGAGGTACCTTTGAATATAGAGGTGTCGGATGGAGAGTCTCGGATAGCACTTACTGCTGTGAGATCCTCAGGGCAACGGGTCAAGTAGTTTGGACTTTTTTCCAAAATGAGCAGCCATAAACATTCCTTACAGGGTAAGACCCCTCACTCACAAGCAAATAAAGAAGATCCTCATGGTGCCAGCACCTTGCCAGTGTGAGTGAAGTTTGTGGCAGGGTGAACAAGTTCATTTCTCTTTTATGCCTGGTAGTGTTTTCCCCCTCTTTCATCGGTTTCTCCATTCCTTTATTGTTGTATATATGTACAAGGAGGATATTTAACAGGGAAACTTTATTTCTTCATCTTTTATCCTTAGCCTAACTTTTTCTACTGCTGTCAGTGTTAAAAATGTCATTAACCACAGTCACAACAGATTAATGTGGGTTTTTTTTTCTTAAATCCCTCACAAAATTGTTTACGCTTTCTTCCCATAATTTCCATGGGGATTATAGATAAAGCTGTAACACCTATATGTAGTTATGGTATGTTTTATACCGCACATGTAGTATGTGGTACAGGTAGTTGCAACTGCAATCATGGAAAGCCTCAGTGGGTCACTTGCATTCCATTTTATTTCAGTTTGACTTTAAATCAGGAATATTCGCTTCTTGTTTTTTTATATGGGAATGCTTTAAAATGCTTTTATAAAATGAAAAGTCATTGCTAAGCTTTAGAGTCCTGTAGACAAGACCTGAAATCTGCAGCTTCACTAAAACTCATGCAATAAATATGATATACATCGATGCATGCTTACTATGGATAAATATTGTTCTCTAGGTAGTGCCTAGAAATTTTAATTAATTTCAGATATGCCCTATTTTTGTCCATGTATGCAGATTTCAAATCTGTGCCTTCGCCGATTTTGACACTGTGCAATGATGTATCCGAGCTTTCAGATGTCTGGCTCTTAGAGTTGTGAAATGATAAAACAAACAAACCCAACCATTTCAGCCTTGTCAATCTAGTTCTCAGTGGACAGATGCCCTGGTGCTAGAAAAGCATCATCCCATGCAATACCTTTTGGCAGTGTCTAAAAAAAGCTAGAGATCTTCTACATGCAGAAGTAAGACTGCCTGCTCATCTCAAAAGAAATGGTGTTTATGGCCACACTGAAGCTCCTGGATGAGGTTGCATGGGGCAACGTGCGTAACCTCTGCGCCTGCTGTGCCACGTTTGTGCATGAGTAGGTGATTTCTGGTCTCTGGGATAATCAGTCTGACCTGCTTCTGGAGCAGCTTGCCTTTGGACACTGATGGATTAACGGGTGAATGTCCAGGTTTGTGCACTGAGGTTTCTGGAATGTGCTGGGTTCCTTGTTAGAGATTGTGGATTGCATCATGAACTAATGCAATGGTATAATTAATTATGGATTTAAATATTTTGTTGGATGCTTATCCGGTGGAAATTGACTAAATTTTCTAAGAAAATGGGAAGTTTTGGGGTTATGTTGGCACACCAGCAGGGACAGCCTTGCCCTGCCGGTGCATGGCCATGGCTCTGTAGCCTTGAAGGCCATCGCTGGAGGTCCCAGCGCAGTGCCCGAGCAAAGCAGTGGAGGGGAATGGGCCTCGGGGCCGGTCTCCTGCCCACACAGTCAGTGTGGGCGCAGCTGAGCCCCAGGGGTGTGCAGTCCTGGCGGGCACCTCCCGCCCAGCCCAGCCCAGCCTGGTGAGGCAGGGTCTGGCATGGCAGACAAACCACCCTGAAAGTCTTGCAAGATGGGTTTGAAGACACACCGAACCCACTGGATTTATCGTATGGAAAACTGGCTATGACTGAGAAAGCCGGTTAATTGTTTTTTCTTTTTGGCTAATGGTTTGGTTTTAATGTCACATGTGGTATCACAAGAAGTTGCAGCATTCGGGCATTTTTAATGAATTTGTATTGCTTGCATATTAGTAGGAATATTTTCACTGCAACAACCACCATAAACAGTTTCCACACTGGGGTATGTTATACTGCCACCAGAATTGGTTCTTCTGATGGTTCATTTCTTTTATGCTGAGAATTCAGGACCAATTCAGCTTGGTTTTATGCATCATTAGAGATTTACAATTACTTTGCTATAGTTTCTTTCTGGAAGCCTATCTCTCATGGTTAATGCTATGGAGTCCTGTTGTGTAGAGGCTGGTATTAGCCACCTTATAGCAATAAAGCGTTTGAGAAGGATTTAGAATTATGAGTGGCTAAATTCTCCGTGCAGCAACTGTAATGCTGTTATCCCTTGCTGAGCTTGGGTTGAAACATTTTTATTTTTCTCCTCAAATTAGAGAAAAATGCTGTTTCTTCAAGAGGTTTTGAATCATTTACATGTAATTTTTTGTTGAACCACTGCAGTCAGAAATGAGGAATTGTGAGAAATTCCATTTGGATTTCATGATGCTTAAAATACAGTTAGATTGTATTAGTATATAATGAAGAGAAGGCCTCCTCATTTTTTATCTCATTTTTAAAAAGTGTAATCATTATTTGGGACTTTCTTTTGATTTTTAGATTTTTACGTCTGTTGCTAAAGTCAACAAATTTCATAAGTGTTGCCTTTGGACAAGAAGCACTAGTTCTGTATGTGTTATAATCCTTATAATTCACATTTTAGATAAATACAGTATTGCAGTGAAACAAACATGATATGCAGTGAATAATATGGGCCTGATCTAAAGGCCATTAAAATCAATGAAAAGATTTCAAATTAACTTTTATAGCCTTTAGATCAGGTTCTAAATGGGCAAATTACAGTTACGGAGTTTCCCATTTACATACCTGTATGCTGCATTTAATATATTTTATGGAATTGAAATTACTTGGTACTCTTTTTCATGCTTTTTTTAGGATAAGAATTTGCCAAGGGCATCAACAGCAGTTTTCCCAGGCTTCAGCACAAGGATTATATAGTCAATCCACAAATGACTCAAATCTTTGAAAAAACTGACATGGTTATCAGAGAGGCTTTGACGACAGCAAGGACGGGAGCGCTGTCTGGCTTATTCCCTCAGAGATTCTGCTTCCCCCTCATTAACATACCCAGGACATCAGCACTGGCCATCGGTCCCAGGGGAATTGCTCAAAACTTTTAAGGGAAGACGCACAAGACCTCACCCCTGCATTATTTCAAATAGATCAAATCAGGTTTGTCTTGTGTAAGGTTAGAAGAAAGGCTGGGGCACGGGGACATGAAGGGGGAGATGCAAAGGTGGCAGGGAATTTTCAAATCCATTGTTATAACTTGATAATCTTTCTTCCTTTACAGGGTTCTTCAATCCCACCGAGGATGCACAGAGCTGATCTCTAAGGCTGTGATACCTGCTGCTGCTGTAAGTGTGAAAAAAAAGCTGCCTCTACCTGCTCCCTCTCAGTGCCCTGCAATGAAAAACGCTTTCGGAGCAGCACTGGAAATAAGCCATCAAAATATCTGATTAAACCTCTCAGGAAACTGTCACTAATCACCTTCTCTCCTCTTGATGGAATATATTTATGCATTATAAATATACCTACTACGTGTGTGTGCTCCATAAATCACATTCAGCACTTGTATATGATGTATAAGCACATTCTATAGAATACACACAAATACAGATGCCAAACTCCCGCAGAGTTCGTCACTGGAAAACCTCTGAAAGGATCTGATCCTTAATATTTAATGGGGGAGATGCTATTTCCTTCCTCAGCTTTTATCTCTGGTTTGACACAGTCATTAAGTTTGTTGTTTCCTTGCAAGATTATATAATTTATGACCTAATTTTAGACTTTTGTGTAACAGCGCTCAAATACCGGTGGCGTATCTGGATTCCTTCTCACAGAGTGTTTCAGCATTAGACACCAGCTAGAGCATGAGCTCAGCTACGGGCTTCCCATCGGCAAGGAGTTTCAAGCATTGAAAGAAAACAGCCCAACAATATTCAGGTGGCATTACAGGATTAGCTTGTGGGTTGGGTTTTTTTCCCTGTAAGAATATGATTTAGCAGCTTTTCCAAACCCTGCCGCATGCAGCGGTTGGCAGGAATCCCCTCTCAATACAGTAATCACCCCACAACTCCTATTACTTAAAATATTTTTGTGTAGCAGCTTCTGACTTTGAGGCCAGTCTGGGACAAATTGATGCAGCCTTCCTCGCAGGGAGGGATGGACGGAGCTGGGGAAAGCAGGTGAAGAACGTCAGTGCTTTAAAATGACTGTTGGCCCCCTCGCCCCCTGGGAGAAAGCACATGCTCGGCAACCACAGGCTGGCTGGGGTGATTTTTTGCTGCACAAGATGTTGCCAAATAACTCTGAAACGAGTGACGCTAAAGCTGTAGTCACGTTTTTCTGTGTCTTCTGTGTGTCCAGGGTGATTCAGCGGTGTCATAAATACTGCCATGAGTTTCAGGTATTTTGTCAATTTAAACCATATTGTTTGGACCAGTCTTTCATCAAATTTAATATATTGGCTACTGCGTTAATGCATTTTGAGAGCACTTTATTCCGTGTTTAAGAGGGAAGCGGCTTGTGGTTGCGCACAAGGTTAGATGCTGGCTTTGTGCCTACAGTACAGTTATGAGGGCTTTTTTCCTTTTTTTCTACCTTACCCCGAGGTACCTAATCCAGATGACAGAGGTGGGGTGCACCTCAGACCAGCAGCATGGGCAATAGGGACCACATACGTACAGCTCAACACACTCCTCTACCACAACAACGTAAGCGGCAGGGGGAAGTGGGTGCCTATGTGAAAGAAAAATAATCCTCATGAAAAGGTGACATTATTTCTTGGAATAAGAAAGATTGGAGAATGTACCTCCTTGGCTTTAATGGAGCAGTTCCAGGAAAGCAGCAGCAACCAAAGTGTTTTCAGTATCACATAATTCAAGAGTAAAATCATAATTCCAATTACTGTTTCAGCCATTTCTGGCCTTGGGAAACCTATGCTAATATTTATTATTATATGATTGACCTAGGATTTCTTCATCATTTACATTAGCTACTACGATATTCATAGTAACATCCTTTAAATCATATAAGCAGATGTCAACAGTGCATGATGAAGTCACATCCTGCAGATTTTTTATTTACTTAGTCCATTTTTTTCCTGGTAAAAATAACATTGTGAGATGCATAATCTCACCTCTACGAGGCCTCTAGGGGCATATATAATCACAGAATGCATTTTCAATAATCTCAAAAAATGAGTCAATTCTATCTGAGGTACAAACAGTTATACAAAGTCAGTATTTCACTTCCATCACTGCCTGACATCATCTTCCACACAGTGCGACAAAATTTGTACTTAGCTCTTTGACATGAATTGCCACAAAGCCTTTGGAACAAAAAATTGAGGAAAGCAAGGAATTAAAAGGGAATAACTTGATTGAAAGAATTTAGCCCTGTTTCTGGGTGCCGTATTTTGATTTGTAATTTTGTCAGATGCTTTCTTGTAATGTCTGGACTGGCCATTGACACCTCTAATCTCAGTTCTTCAGTGAGGTGCCTATGCACAAACCAAACAGGCCGTTGCCCAGAATATTCAAAGCTGGAAGCTGATCTTAGTCATCTAAATATTTCCTTTGCACGGGTAAGTATTTCTCTCGGCGAATTAAGATACTGCATTTATTTTGCAGGCAGGTTCTCCAGGTGCGCTGCTTCTGATGCTCTTCTGTGCCAAGTGCTGCAGAGCGGGCAATACCTGACCACAACCTCCCTGAAAACAGTTTACTGTTCCACACAGGCATTACCACCTGTAATTCTTATCAGCTTTAAAACCCCTTTTTATTTTTTCTGCCCCTTCCAGCACAGAAGAGGGCACCAAAGGGGCTCCTTGGTGTCGGAGAGATGAGCTCCCCACTGTGCAGGTGAGGTGCCAAGGGCAACCTGGGGCTTCTCACAACCTTCAAGTAGATTCAATATAACTATATTTATCCACAAAGAGACAGTAATTTATTTTTTTTCAGATTGTTCTTCTCTCAAAAAGTTTTTCTTTTCCGTTTGTCTCCCATAGCCACCACTCATCTCCCTGCGAAGTGCAGCTCCTGCTCTCACCCAGCGCTGGAGAGCAGAGCCGGGTCCTTTGCAGCATCTCCCTGGGGCACGTGCTGCATCTGCAGGCTCAGTGCAGTGGGACCATCAGTGCCAGCTGGAGAGGGCTGGCTTTGATCACCTTTGTCTCTCACCCATCACTTTTTTGCTGGAGTTAAATTTTTCTGGACTTACATTGCCTTAAAGGGTTTACCTGGCTCAGCAGGTGCCAGGTTTAGGATACTTCGGGTGGTTTGTGGATCGTTTTGGACAAATGTTTAAGGTTCATGGGCCTTATACAGGCTGTCAGGCAGGTGGACTCTTCTACTCTCTGGGCATGTAGCCCTAAAAATGCCCTCTCATTTCTAGAAACAAGGTGAGGTTAGAAGGTCAGAGCAGTCCTAGATCATGCTTCTAAAGATTAGCAGTGTGTACTAATTATTAACAGTTTCTGTAGTGGTGCAGGTTACAGACACGGGACCAAACACCTGCAATGAACCTCCTCAGGTGAAATTCTCCTGGGCTGCAATCACATTTTTTCTGGAGAAGAGACTGCTGGCTGTGCTCAGGGCGATCTGCCTGTTCCTGGCTGAAGAGGCACTTAAAATCTACTGCTAAGAGACTTATTAGCAATGTAAAAATGAATTTGAAGCAAGAAAAGTATTCTTCCTAGAAGAAATGTATTTTTTGTAAAATCAGTGTTGCTGACAGAAGTAATTGAGCTAACTCCTTGCCACTATGGATGTTATTTGTTACCCCTTATCTTACCAAAGCAAAGGTTGCCAAATGCTTTGAACTTTTTAAATAATTGTTTCCAAAGTATTTTGGTGGGTTTTTTTAATATATATATATAAATTCTTTAGAGAACAGCTGGCTTCTAATCCTTCCTCTTCCAAAGCTTTTACAGCTCAGCTTCTTCCCACTCTAGATATCTTTTATTTTCCCTGTTTAGCTTTTAATATTTCTTAGATATTATAAAAGTCTCTTGTACGGGTAAATCTAGAGCTTTTGCTCAGACTGTAAAAGTTGTTCCTAAAGCTTTAATAAACTGGAGTGAAAGACAAGGGGGGGAAAAAAAGAGTTTTATTCGACCTGCTGCACGTGTTGGGGCTGTGGCTCGGTGGCACATGCTGAGCGCCTGGCCAGTGCTGGAGCAGGGATCTGGCCATCGGTCTGGGGGGGTTTCTCTCTTCAGATAACTGCTTGGTGCCAGCGGCTGGTGGAGGGCTTGCCCCTTCCCTGCATATTCATTCCTTCTGGGCTGAACTGGATCCGGGTGCTGCTCTTCCCCCTCCAGCCCCCCCACCGGTGCTCACTGTTCCCTCCTGTGCCAAGGAGAGGGACACAGTTTTCTCGCAAACACAATTTTTTGTTGGTTGCATTTCACTTTTGCAACCACAGCAACAAATATTAACCCAGAAACAGGACAGAAAGCTCTCCCAGAGTGTGTTGTTAAAGCAGTGTCAGAGGCCTGCAGGAAAGCTATGGTTATTATTTGCATAAAAAGAAGCAAACTCATGGATGTGGGAAAACTGAAATGCTGGAGCAAGAGATGACTTATTCAATCATCCGGGAAAGCTGAACTCAAATGTTTTTAGTTATCTGTCTAGCTGCTATCTAACTATTTCTTTACTTATTTTGCAAAAGACACAAATAACGAGAAACATCTGTCTCTAGCTGGAGCAGTTACCTCGCCTTGGGTTCTCAGAGGCAACAGGGATGGGTGTGGTTTAGGCAGACCTGTATAGCCCAGAAAAACAAATGACAGCTGACGCTGCAGAGGGGCGGTGGGTGTTAAATCCCAGTCTTCAGCCTAAGGCAGCAACCTAAACCAGGGATCGGCAACGCCCAGGCATTTGTGGGCAACTTCTGGAGTCACTGGAGCTTCATATCAGATTCCAAAGGAAGGATCCTTGTTGAGACACCTTGTGTCAGTGTGAAACCAGGAACACAACCCCCCCCCCCATGGACAGCACAGGGCTCCTTGGCCCTTTGTCTAGTCAAGATCCAGCTGCAGTTGAGGGATGCTGACGTGTTTGTGCTGTGGGGCCATCGCCCAGCTGTCCTCCAGCATCGAGTCTTAAGCCCAGATTGAGACTTCTTGAGTCTTCAAGTGGGAACTTGGTGGTGGGAGACTCCCACCAAGGCTGATCTTCCCTCCTTCCAAAGCCAGTGGTGTCTGGTCTTAGGTACCACCAGCAGATCCCTGGGCGCTTGGTTGATGGTTTGCTCCCTGAAGCTGAAGTGGGAAGGGATTTAAAATTTCCAGTATTTTTTTTTTTCTGAAAGAAAAAAAAAAGGATTTTTCAGAAGGCACCTTACAGCAGAGCCCAAGTGGGAACTTTCGTGTTCGATACCATCCATCAACGGTGCGACACTGAGGGAGCGGCTCCTCCAGCTCCTCTCGTTGCGGTGGACAGAAGGAGCTGTCAGGGAGCTGCGTGCGGCCGCCGCGCCGAGCGGGGCAGGAGCCATGCTGGCAGAGATCCCTTCCACGGAGGGGATTTCTGCACTGACAATTTTTGGCTCCTTTAGGTTACTTTGGAGCTGCACAGAATATGTAATGTTCTGCACTCGCGGAGGGGCTGACAGGGAACTTAAATACAGATTGCAAAGATAGATCATCTCCCAGCATCACTTTGTTTTCTGTTGCTCTAAAATCATTTTACTTGTTCCTGCAGCTACTATAAAGCCAGAAGAGCTCTCTATATTTGCTTCCCGGATGCCTTTTTCTCCTCCGCTTACAACTATAAAAGCATCTTTTCATGCTCCAAATCAGAGATAAATTGAAATCGCTGCTGAAGAAATAAAACACAAGGCTAATCAAATTGTAGCACAGGAAGCAGCCTTCAGCCAGTGCATTTTTTGAGAGCTATTTTTAGAATATATTTTTATTTTGTCACTCCATATGGGAAGTCAAACCCATATGGTTTGGGAGAATGGAAGGTTGTGCTTTTATAGAGATCTCGCAAACCATCCCTGCTCAGCCATGTACTTAAATATGTGCTTAAGTCCAATTGTCTGTGGTGGGACTGAAGCCTGTAAACTCCTCGTGACTGGGGCCTCAGGCCCTGTCTGAGGTTGTAACAGTATTATTCCCTCCTGAGATGTAAAACTACTCTATATTCGTTAAACCAGTCCCTGGTTAACTGGCTCTTCTTAATTATGACATTTCTCATTCATACACCACCTTTTTTTTTTTTTCTTTTTCTTTTTCTTTTTTTTTTTTTTTTCTAATTTCTTCCTTTTTCATTTCTTCATTTCTTCTCCATCCTTTGGATGCCCTGATGGTTGTGTTTGGTCCAGAACCAGCCAGGAGCCAGGATGCAAAGCTGAACATCCAGAGCCATCACTCTCCTGCTCTTCACAGCAGGTGTTGCTACCCTGCAAATAGCAAGATTAACGCGGTGTTGGGGAATGTGGCTGTGTTCTGCCCGCAGCACCGTGGCACCTTCCCAGTGTGCTGATGAATTGGCTAGAAAAGGTATCGTACTTCTGATAAACTAAATGTATAAAGTTAGAATCATGTCTTCAGTGTTAATCCACCAGAACTTCCATTTTTTACTTGTGGTTTAGGTTGTTCCATGAGACTTAACAAAAATTGTGTTTCTTTTAAGGAATTTTCTGGGATGGTTAAAAACACTGACAGAGTTTCTAACCTGGTACATTCCAGAGGATCATGTTATGAATATTTTCTGTTGTAGTCCTGGACTTTCTTTTCTGTGCAGTTTCTCAGAAGGTGAAATTAAAAAAAAATATATTAAAATGTGTTATTATTAGAATTTGAAAGGCAAAATTTACCTGAGCCTGTGTTCCTTGTGCTCCTAACTCCACCGCTGACTGCGGTGTTGAGGTACCATTTTCACAAGAAGCAGGGATGCCCCTGAAGCAGTGGCACATGTGGTAACAGTCAGGGGGGGGCTTGAGATTTCCAGTCTTAACAAGTCCTTAGAGATGTGGGTGTCTGGATCAGCCTGTCGGCTACTGAATGCCCAAATCTATAATTAAAAAACGTCTTTGAAACTCCGAGGACTCCTGAGGTGCTTGGCAGGTGCTGTCGCTGCCTGGGCTCCCCCTGGGCTGGCGGGCAAGCTGCAGGCAGGGCGATGGTGATGCCACTCGGGAGGGGGCTGTCCTGCGGTCACCCCAGCTGCAAGCACAGATGCCCAGCAGCGCTGCACGGTGGGCAAGAGGCAAAGGGAAATTCCATATCAGTTGGTACGAAGGGCTTAAATAACTGTTTTAATCGGTCTGAAATGATCTGCAAGACACAGCGCAATGCGGCTGGCTGCTTTTGCGTGGAGCCCAAGGAGCAGAGCTCAGCAGGTTGGGTGCTGCGGCTCACCCAGGCTCAGCGCGGCATGCACCCTGCGGCACTGCTCTGACCGACGGAAACGTCCCTGTCTGCGTGACTTGATTCAAGAGTTGTCTTTGGCCTCAGCGTGGAAGCAGAGCTGAAGAAAGAGCAGGGCATTGGCAGTTCATATTTTTATGCTTTTTTTTTTTTTTTTTCCCTTAGGAAACAATTCTCCACCCTTTCTTTTGGATAAAATGCGATGGGAATAGGACCGTATGCTGGACAGGTTGGTGTGGCGGAAGGATGGGAAGCATGGAGATTTCTGAGATAGTTTGGATGCTGCTTCCAGCAAGCAGAAGGGATGTTACACTAAAATTGTTCATCAAAACTGAGACCTCATATGGATAATTTTATCGGAAGGTCAAGAAAACAGCCGCTGATTTTTCCCCACAAATATGAAGCAGAGATCTTGTGTAAGAGGAGACAGCATCCAAATAACCAGGCACCAGAAGGAGCTACAAGGAAAAGCCTGAGCTTGGAGCAGAGAGAAACTGTCAAAAGTTTTAAAAGGAATTTTATGAAGCCATATTTGTATTCAAAATCTATGATCATTTCGAAATCACAATAACTACTCTCAAATTATTTGCTCAAAGAAACATTATAGTCAGGACACCCCCACCCCCCACCCGCAGTCGCTTGTATCCCACTTTAAAAAATATATTCTATTCCATTCTGAAATCCTAAAATCAATAAAAATTGCCTCGTTCTATGATACTGGGGTGTATTGGAATTAGATGCAAGTAGCTGTTTTTTCTCAGAAATGTTATTCTGGAATATTTGACTAACGTAACTGTGGGACCAGGTGCTTGGGGTGCATGTGTGATGTGTGCACACGGGCACTGTGAGGTGGCCTCGTGGTGTTGCCGCGTTCCCTGAACGTCATTTAGAGCTGCTGAATGCCGTGGCCCTGGTAAAGCCAGCCAGGGGTGCCAGTGACTTCAGCGGAGCCAGAATTTCACCCTCGGCCAGGAGCAGCTGACGGGGAGTGCCTGGGACTGCTGACCTGCAGCAATTTCGAGTCAGTGACACAGAAGTGGACGAAGTTCTTTATCACATAACTGATCTCATCGGCGACCCAGGGTACACCAGTTTCCCTCTGGATTTTCTACAGAGTTTCCATTCATGTTGCAACTATGTGGATAACATGTTAAGGCATTATTCTTCAAAAAGTAAAGAATTAATTTCTTTAAAAGATGGGCAATTTGTAGAAGACATTTGTGTAATTTTGCATTCTAAATGTGATTTATATTTATAAATAAATTTGCATAAAATCTCCAGCTCTCGATGTCATAGTTCTATTTTATCTTTAATTCAGATGCTCAAGAAATGTAAATTATTTTTACAGCTAAATAAAAGCTATACAAAGCTGCCAGGAAAGAATAACGAGATACACATTGTGCCATGCAGCCATGATAAATCCAGCAGCACCATGGTTACAGTCAAGATGCGAGGCCATCAGCAGCTAGGGAATATCAGCACATATAGATGCCTCTGACTAGATTTAGCAAACTAATCTTATCTGGGGAAACTCATGACACTGGGTTAGCAAAAGAATATATTTACCTGAAAGATAGACAGGCACCTGCAATGAGGAGGAAGAGCTGGTTTACATGGCAAGGGTTTATTATAGATTAACAGCATCAGCCCTGGTTGGGCCAGGCTTTGCACATGTGCTTTGCAGAAATAAAGATTTCAGCATTCCTGTGCCAGGGCAAAGCTTGCAGATGTTGGTGAGTTTTCAAACGATAGTATGGCTTTATAAAATATGACTTGGTCAGGAAGGTAGCACCAGTGAGAAAGTATATTTGCACCCCCTTGAGTCATTGTGGCAAAAGGCTCCAACGCCATGGCTCTGGACTGATAAATAGATTAAGAAATGGATTTCCTCATTAGAAATTAACTCAAGCATGAGGAGATAATTATATCAAATGAGGATGTGAAGAACCTCAGCTGATAGTAGTCAAAGGAAAGTAAATAAAAGGAGCACTGAGGCCAAATGCTCCTTTCCTAGCAAGGAGGCTTGAGGAATAAGTTGCCTGGATATTTGAGAGGATGAACCTTGTTGTCTGTGACTGATGCAGGTAGGTTTCATCATTCTCTGTTTTCACCTTGTCTTTTACTACATTTCCCAGTAATACCTGGCTTTGTGGTGTGAGTTTTTGCTGTTTGCTTACTGCTGGGAGTGTCTTAACCCACCCTGCTCTTTAAAGTTTGCATAAAATAAACTAAAGCTGATATGCACAGTGCTGCTGACTTGCTGCTGTTCCCCATCTGCTGGATTATAGTGATCTTGCTTTATTTAAAGTCAGTATTGAGGTCAAATATTTCCAAGAGTGGCTTGTAGGAGCTAGGTGACTGCTCTTTGCAGGAGAAGGCATATGGAAGTCCAGGCAGCAATGAAGGGGTGCGTTCAGTGTCTTCTGGATGACCACCCACATAGGATGTTGGGAAGAAGCAGCTTTCCTGTATGTGCCTTAATTCTGCAGAATCTCTTAGCTCTAGTGCTGTCACTATCACATTTTATTTTGTGACAGAGCGATTGGGGTGCATAGCAGGCATCATGCTTTGGAATCTGCTGCTTTCCCCCTTTGGGTTTCCTCCTCCAGACAAAAGAGAAACAAGTTCTGTGATAAGTTTTATACTTGCACTAGACAGGACACTGCACGATGCTGAGCACCTTGTCAAGAAAGTGCTGAGCCTTTGAAGCCCTGTGGGTTTAAGGGTGGGGGGGTCCCCAGTGCCCTGAAGAACCGACCCCTGTGATGCTCAGTTTCCCAAGCGCGGGGACAGCAGTGTGTGGTGAAGAGGGACAGGCTAAAACCTGCGCCGAAGGGAGCGCTCTGTTTTGCTGAATCAGGGCGGTGGATGCACAAGCATCCCGGAGAGCGAGGACAGACCTGTTGACTCCTAAGGACCACTCATGTGCCTTAATTGAGTATGTGCATGAATGCTTAACTGGGGGGGATCAGCACAAACATCCCTGAATGTCAAGCTCTCTTCTGTGTCTATTTTGTAAAGCTAATGACCACCGGGCATTAAAAAACCAGTTCTGGTCTTTGGAGATGCTGAGGCATCTTATTTCATATTTTTAAAGGTGAATGCCTTCACCTTCAAATAAAATGTCTTGATTTCAGAGACAATGAAGCATAGAAAAAAATGGAGTGCTGTGGACTTAGTGTCCTTGGAAGTTTAAGATCTTTTTGAACTGTCCATAACTTGAAAAAGGAACCAAATAATAATGCTTAGAAATATTTAAAACCAAAAAATCATGCTCAGCAGACAGTTCTTATGACAAGGCTCTGCCCAGAGTGAATTTTTATGCTTGAGTTATAAACCCTTGAAAAATAGAGATCCTAATACAAAAGCTGACACAGCTTTAACTAAAGCAGCTCTAGTAAGTGCTGCTATAATTATTTGCTCATTAATTACAAATTTTGCAAGACATGAGAGTAACACAAATTGGAAAATAGGAATAATTATCAGTAATAATGCCACAGAAGCTGGACACATTGAAAGTATCTTCCTCTTTAAATTTAATAATACCAAGACAGCTAGGAAACTAATAAGAAATACATAATTGAAAATTAACCTTGCAAATCTACTGTTAATAAACCATGTACTCCTGCGTTACAATAATTTTACAGAGCCCTTAATTTGCATTTGAAGTGTTATTCCAGGTAATACTTTGTATGTTCACAACAACTAGTATGCATTTGAATTAAAACAAAAATGCCAAGGTAGGATTTACTATAGCTGAAGAGGACAGAATAGTATACGCTGTCATTTTTAGTAGCTCAGAGCTCAAATGCTTGGAAACTCAATGTACAATGGTGATTTTTGTGCTGGCTGTTACGCCTGAATGCTGTTTTGTTATTGTTGAATTCGAGTATTGTAGTGTTTCGTGCTTTCATCCTTCGCTTGTGTCAAGATACCAGTTGGGCTGTTGGATCGCTTGTGCTTTCTCTCTGAGGTGTGAGGCTTCATTACTTGGGGATGCTTGAACAGCACCCAGTGCCTTGGTGACAGGTAGCGCGTGGTCCTCGAGATGCTGCTGCAGTGCATGCTTGTACCATCATGTCTGAGCAGTTTTAATGGATCTAAAGGGGGCAGGCTGCTGGGGGCGCTGGGGTTTGCTGGGCAGGGTAAGTCAGCGTAGCCTGTGGTTTAATGGGAAGGGGCTGCTTTGCTGCAGGCTGGCACCTTGTGCCTGAGGTTTGCCTGTGGCTCTCATTCGGAGGGAAATGGTACTTCCTTATGGAACTTTCAGGTTTGTTGCCAACCAACAGAAGTCTATAAAAATCTGTTAGATCAATCAATGTGCAAGTAAGGATGAAGAGAATTGCTTATTCAAAACTCAGCCTGAGTCAACTGCTTTTGCTGAATATCTCCCACTCGTAAAATAAACCTGATGCATGTTGCTGCCTGCTCCTTGTGCTCAGTCACAGAAAACTTGTGTGTTTGCAGCCAAGGAGTGTTTAATAATTTTGGAGCTCGTATCTACCAAGCTCTGAGCGCTCAGCTGAGAAAAGAGGAATGACTGCAAGAAAGAGGAACATCTGACGGCAGGCTTGTACTTGTATCGCAATGTTAGTGGCAGTGGAGGTATATACAGGGTTTCAAAGTTGTGTATGGCCAAGCAGCTTAAAAAAAATAAATAATTAAAAAAAATAACCCGGAGACCTACAGTGTTTGGCATGGGAGTGGAGGAACATTGTACACAAACAATTGGGTTACGAGTGTGCACTCCAAACAGTGTTTCTGCACAATTCCAAACTCCATCAAGGGCTGCATGTAAAATGTTGGCTTCTTTGTGCAAACCCACAAATCCTAGGGAAAAGGCCATTAAGGGTCAGCAATTCAGCTGTTTGTCTGCTCACTTTATGTAAGAGGTTAGCAGCAGTATGCTTTTTGTCCAAAGCCAGCAATAGCAGGAACAGCTTGTTTCTGAAAGGGCCATGGCTCCCCTAGTAGTGATAGAAGAAGGGGTCCTGAAATAAACTTCGAACGTGGATAGTCTTTGATTTGACCTTTTGTCCATTTATTTGGCTATAAGTATATGCTTAGCACAGCGTTTGACTCCTGTCACTCCTTCCCTAGCAGCCTATACAGCTCAAGTACCACCAGCGCAGGCATTTTTTACTCTATTTCAGTATGCTTTGGGGTATTTGGAAGACATCGTGACATGGGACAATAAGGTGGTTTTGTTGCCTGAGCTCTTCCTCCAGAGTAGCTCAGTGTTGTATGGGAGAGCAAACCTCCCATCTCGTAGCCTCTGGGTGAAGTCCCAGCAGCCTTGCAGATCTCGGTGGCTTCAGCCCACAGGAGGAGTGGATGGTGACGTCCCCCTCCAAATGCCTTTGAAATCAGTTTACATATTAAAAAAAAAACCACTCCACAAATGATAAATGACATAAAGGTCTCTTCTGCTTTGGGGGCAAACCATGGAAAGCTCTCACAGCAGTGGAGTAGGGCTTATTTGCATGAACCTGGTGTGCCCATGCCTGACTCCAAACTTGCTGATGTGAGGAGAGCTTTGCTTGATCCCTGAGGCTTTGTTTTGGGAACGGGGCAGAGTGAGGATAGGTTCTCCTCAGCTTAACCCCAGTCAGGCTGTAACCGCTGCGTTTGTGAATGTAAGAACTGATGGCACACAGTTAAGAGATGACCCAGCGAAGGGCTGTTGAAGACTGGTTAGGTGCAGCTCCCTTCTGTGTGTGTCTGTAGGTCCTACTGGCACTTCCCTGCGAGATCCGAGCGAGTGCTGGGGATGTGCCAGCTTTCCTGTGGGAGCTCAGAGGCTCGGCCAGCCTCCCGGGCTGAGGCACTGAGCAGAGGCACGTCTTGGGCTAGGAAAGCTTGGAGAGCTGAATGGATGAAGAGGAGCAGGGAGTAGGCTGTCACTGCTCCAACCTTGAGAAAATAGAGATGGAAAACACCCTCTCCTCTCCTCCGGATGAGAAACAGGAGGCTGTGGGAGAAACGTGCTGCTTAATGATGCCTCTGAAGCAGCTTCTGCTAGTGAGTTGAGATCAGCATTCTGTTCACCACTGCTTGCTCAAGGAGAGGCATAAAGGAACAACTTGGCTAAAAGGAAGTGATTTTTAGAAGATGGGGAGATGACTTTTTTTTCTAATCATTCTGCTGTTATTTACGTTGCGTGGTTCTTGAGTTATTTATTTCAGTGGGAGTTGATGCAAAGTGGAATGGTGTTTAACGTGTAGAAGGATGGTGAAATCTATCCTACAGCTGTCCTTGCTGTTTCAGGGCTGGCTTCGATAATCTTCCAACCTGCAAATTGGATGGCACTTTTCGGACACTATCAAAGTGTTGCTGATTGCCAGGGGTGTTTGTCATGGCCAGACCCTTCTGCTTCCCACGCACTGTCCATGCTTCTGCAGTATATTTTAACCTGCCACTTAACTCGCTCATATGCGTTTTTAAAACACTGAAAAGCATCTGATAACTCAAAGTATGCTCCAGCGGAAAAATAAAAACTGTTAACGCTGTTCATTGATCAAAGCTAATTTATGCAAACTGGGCTCTGCTCGCAACTGCAGCAAGGTATAAACAGTGACATCATTGAGCATGAGCTCTGCCAACCTGAGTTAGTGTCGCAGTGACAATGGAGTGACTTAACTATTATGATCTCACTTAATATTTCATACTTAAAATGTAGCCTAACCTGTAATTCAGGGTTATATGGAGTCCACATAGTAGCATTTTTTTCAGAACAGATTTTGACACAAACTTTGTAGTTAAATGTTTGAGTGGCATACATGCTGCATATGCTGTTACACTGTAAGGCTGGTGGAAATCCTTTCCGAAAGGAAAGTTTACTGTGGAATGTTTTCTATTTTTTGTTTATGTGTGCGTGTATACAGACATATGCACACAAAAGGGAAAAGAAATCTGGAATGTTGTCTTAAGCTTTCCGATATGAAATCATCACAGAAGAGTATCACTTGGATCAAACAAATATAGCTGCAGTTTTTAAATCCCAAACCCTGTCACCCTCGCAGCAATGACAACAAAATACTGTAGACATGATGGGTCATGAGTTAGAACTTTGAACAACAATTTTAGCTTCCAGCCTCTCTTACAGAAACAGAGCTGAAGTGACCTCACATTCAGTCAGGGAGGTTTTGCAGCTGGTCTGAAAAAGCATCAAGTAAAGCACCAGGAAAAGAAAAGCTTGTTTTACTTGATACTTGGGCTCCCCAGGCGTGCGGCCGGTGGGGGAGGATGTGCTTCTCTGTGCCGCAGAGTCAGCCTCTGCAGGTGGAAGCCTTCAGTTGACTTGCTTCTCAAGCTTTTTTTAAAATTATTTGTATGAGAAATAGAATAACAAGGTTTTCCTAGTTTAGTGCACAATGAGGAGGGGCAGAGCTCAGGCTGAGTGCGTTGGTGGAGAACGGTGTCTGAGCTGTAAGACAGTCTGACAAAAGAGCAAATGGTGACGGGTAGCCTTCCAGTGAAAACTGTGGGCAAGATGCTTAGATTTGTTTAGGGTGAAACACAGTGGGCATAGGAGGGATTAGCTGCTAACCTTGGCCACTGCAGTAGAAGGTTGGGACCGATGAACCAGGAAAAAAATTTCCTATTTTTGTGGGTTTAGCCAATCTTCTGGCCCTGGCACTGTACCTAAAGAATCTATGGCTCTGCAGACATGAGATGCTGTGGGGATGATGCCAAACTGGGGGAAAGTAGTCAATAAGTCAAAGGACAGGACTGCACTCCGGAGCAGTCTTGACAGGCTGGAGAAATGAGCTGACAATGCTCATGAAGGCCACCACAGACAGTGCAAAGTCCTGTACCTGGTCTGGAGCAACTCCGTGCAACCCTACAGGCTGCAGACTGGCCAAGAAGCATCTTTTCAGGCAAAGACCTGGGTGTCCTGGTGGAAAAACTGAACATGAGTCGCTAGTGTGTCCTTGCAGTGAGGAAGTCAGTACTCAAAGCTTGAAAGGAAGAGGGCTCTGCCTTTGAAGTTGGCCCTGCTTCCAGGAAGGGATTCAACCAAAGCACCTTCAGGACCCCCTTCCATATGAGATCATTCTGCGATTAGTTAACAGAGCCCCTTTGCAACTGCCTTTAAAGGGTAGGAAGGAATGGTCTGGGGGCAAGTTTTTTCTCTAGGAACTGTTGCTGTTCAATTAAGTTTACGATTTACAAAGTTCCATTCTTCATGACCTTAAGGGTCAGTGTTTCTGCTCCTTCTTGGAGAGAAAAAGGACAATGAGTATCCCCAAAAGAATGTGGCTGAGCCTTGAGCCTGCAAACTGCTCCGTTGTACAGGAAAATGGCTTTTTTTTCCCCCTCAAAGACTGTCATGTTCTGTGTCACCAAGCCAGGTCTGGGTGCTCACTGGTGGCCACCAGCAGCCCGTCCTTGAAAGCACGTCTTGGTGGTTACTCAGCATGTCTGAGGCTGAGACACTTCATACTTGGGCAGGGAGGGTGGATTTCATTAGCAAAGTTTTTTGCACTCATGTTTGAAAATTGTTTTGCAAATGCCACTGGAATGACCTTGTCACTGCTATAAATACTTATCAAAAGCAATCATTATTAGTTCACATGCTTAAAATATAGTGACATAAGATGCATTCATCAATATGAGTTTTCCAGTTGAATTGAGGATAAGAAAAGGAAAGAGGGGGTTGCAAATCCTAAAGCAGCATTTAAATTTTGGATTTTTTCGGTCCAGAATGAATTTCCAGTGTTCCTCTTAGCTAATAGGAAAGTTTATGGTTTTTCAATCAGAATTGGTTTAAGCCACTAGAAAACAGCCTTTGTTCCTATATTGATAGAAACCCAGTATTCTCCTTTCTTCCTGTTTGGCCTCCTCTGCCCTGGGTGCAATGGGAGTAAACACAGTAGAAGGATTTGTATTACCAGCAAAGAAGAACAATTGCAGCAGTGTTTAAATTCACAAGGTTTGATGATTGTAATTGGAGTTTATTTGAGGGCGGGGGGTGTCGGGGGGAAATGTTTATCCCACTTCATTTTTAGAGGCTCCATTTGCGCTTTTCATGCTTATCGCACAGGGACAAACGTTTTTTCCATATAACAGAAATATTTCTGATTCCATCCCAGAAATAGCCTGGAAGCCAGGAGATCCCGGGAATAGGTTCCTCCCTCTAGTGGCAGCAGAAGGGAAGGTGCAGAGCTCTCAGACCAGGTAGCTTCACTTTTTTTTTTAGAAAAACAGATGAGGTAAAAAAACCTGCTGGTGTGTGGTTGTGGGTTTTTGTTGTTTTTTTTTTTTTTTTTACAACTTCAGAGAAATAGTCATACGGCACAAAATATCTGCAACTGCAAACCAAGATACAGAAAGAAGGTTTCTCTAATTTTTTGAATGACCTTGAGGCTCAAAGTACAACTGAGGCAACTTGATAAACACAAATGCTAATGAGCTTGGTGTCCTGCTTGCTTCTGGTGGGAGAACTACGGGGCAGACACTGCACGCAGGAGTAACTGCTGGAACCTGCTCAGCATCTGTCCCCACAGGGGGTAGCCTGCAGAGAGGGAGGGATGGGGGATCTTCAGAGAATTGCCTGAATTGTGTTTTGAATTGGAGTGTTTGAACCACCTTTGAGGCTACCATGCTAGTTTGACATGTAAAATGTAAACCCACGTGTTCTAAATGACTACATTTCCCCTTGTGCCTTTACAGGAAAGGGAAAAACATATTGTATCTATAGGCAGAAGAGCCTGACCACCACCTATAAGTCAAAATAATAAGCACAGTGAACAAATCTACCTCTTCTGTCCTATTTTGGCTTTCCATCTCCTGTTGATGCCTTTACTAACAGAAGAGCATAAACCCATTAATACACAATGTTTTAGACTTTTCTGTGGAAGGGGGCTGGCTGAAAGCTTGGTCACCGGTTGGCTTCTGAATACCCATTGTCAGTGTTTTAGTCTCCGTGACTCAGCCACTGCTTCTTGCATTTCAGTAAAGTGTTATTTGAATAGAAATGATTACATGAATGAAAGGCAAGGTTGAAACAGCATCTTGAACTTAGGGAGAATGTGTCCTTCAAGCTCTGTAGTGCTGAAAATACTGTTCAGTGAGAGGTTGTGAGTTGCTATCAAAAGAAAACACAATAAGAAAGCCCCAGTGTGGCAGGAGTGAAGCTGACGGCAGCCCCCAGGTGGTGGGAGTTACCTTTGATGTGGGGCAGTAGCAGAGACATCCCTTGCCAGGTGGGGGGTAGCATGTGTGCAAGCTTGCCTGCTTCTTGGTAAGCTTCACCTGGGTCTGGGAGTGAAGAGCTCTGTCTTGGGAAGGCCCAAGGGGGACAATACGGCCAGCTCCTGTAGGGCACCTTATTACATGTGTGGTGTCCCCTGGGACACAGCAGCTGTCTGCCTGACTGTAAGGGCATGTGCATTAGTCCATGAGTTTGGAAGCCTTCCATCGGGGAGGAACCTGGTGACTTCAGAGTGAAATGCAAACTCTGTTCCTTCCAGCTGGGGTGTGAATTGGCAAGGCATCTAATTGCATCTTCCTTCTGTGAAAGTTATCAATATCTCTTTTGCCTTTTCTGAAGGCTGTCGCTTTGGAACCTGTTTCATGTTGGGACTTTTTGAGGAAAGGACTTGCCATAGGAAGCCTTGACTCTGGCAGGCCTGTGTGTGCCTGCTGCATGGTTGTGGCTGCCTGAGCTCACAGAGGTTAGGAGACCTCTTGGCTAAGGGTCATGTTTGCCGGTCACCTTGTCCTCAGCACCAGGTCAGCTTGTTGCAGATGTTTGCCCAGCAGCCATCATCATGCTGCCTGGAATGTTCCTTAGGACGTTAATTAGCAGCAGTACAGAAAACACTTTAGGACTTGCTTCTTCCGTGCTGTCTCCTGGGAAAAATTTTAAACCTTAGTGACTTTGCAAATCACAAAGCAACACTTCAGTCTTTCAACACTGTCACCTCTTTGCATAGTCTCTTGCCCCAGCTCTGGCAGGTACCTGGACTGCTTTCCCAGCCTCTTGTTTCTGCACTGTACCTGAAAACTGTTCTAATTTTATTTTACCTTCCTGTAAAGTTTCCTTTCATTCACTGCCTTTGCTTTTCTTATCGCTTTCTATGTTCTCAACTTCATTATGCAATTGTTCCAATCCTGCTCTGTATTTGATGTTTTGTAACTTGTGTCTGCCTTTTTCTTTTTTCCCCCTCCCCACTGTTGATTACTTTTACATTTCTGTGTTCCTTCACACTGGCTTTAAAAATAAAATGGAAAAAACAAGTTGAACATTCCTTGTGCAATTACTGCGAGGTGGTACATGTAACCCTTGGGCATACATTAATTTATCTTTGAACACTTTCTATTTCCGTTGTGTCCTTTCTCTGCCCAGCTTTATCATGTTGAATTTCACCCTGCACTTACTCTCCCAACTTTGCTCTGCTAAAGTCTAATCTACTTTTTATAACTTTTAGTTGAACATTAATCCTAGTGAAATCCTTAAAGACTGCAGCCCTGATTTTCCTCCATGCCTGCATCACCAGTCACAATTGCTGTTACAGAAGCCTTGCTCAAGAATTACTCCTTACAAAAAGCCATTGTTATTCCATCCGTACTTTAGATGATGGAAATAATACTGTAGGACTGTGCACAGTAAAGAAATACTTTTTTTCACAACTTCCATAAGTGTTGCTCACATAATCTTCCCCCCTCTAAATTTTAGCCTTTCACTTTGATGTAGTCTCAGCTGGTTGTTTAGGCATCTCCCTAATTTTTAGCAATGAAGCAATTGGTCACAACTATAACTATTTTCTTCCATTAGGAGTATTACTCTTGCCCATAGGGCTACAGCCGTACTCTTTCTCTGAGCTGGTGTTCAAATCTAAAGGGATGAATTAAATGGAAAAATGATGGGGGTGAGGGTGGCACTGATGTCTTCTTGCTAGACGTGGAGGAGTTATGCAACAGCAACACTGGGGAGATTCCCACCACTGACCCTGGGGCACTGTGCTTCCTGTGAAAAGCTTTTGGAGCTTATGCCATGGACCAGACATGACAACGGGCAGTGTTCCTTGGAAAGGAGTGGAGCATTTAGTTGGATCATGCTAGAGTGGAATAAAAAAAAAATGCATCAGCTCATGTAACTCATAGCTTGGGGAACCAACTGGGCCAGGGATTGACTTTGCAGCAGCGTGAGAGTTGCACAGGAAGCAGTTTAACAGATAAATTAGCAATAAAGAGTCTCTTCCATCCTACAAACGTGGACTCCTTGTCTGTCAGACAACGTGTGGCTCAGCAAATGCAGCGGCAGCCTGATGGGTCCAGTGAGACTTGTGCTAAGGAGTAGGGATGCTCAGCTGCTGGTGAGGGCATTCAGTGGGTGATGCTCTACAGAACGTGTAGTGTCCAGCTCTTCCTCAATGCAGAGAAAGGAATAGATACATATACTACAGAGGAAACAGCCTTTTGCGTACAACTTCAGATTTACTGATAAGGCAGTCTCCTGCAGAGTGATTTCAGCACGTCGTTGTAGTCTAAGTACCTCTGGGCAGTGAGGAGAGCCAGCCTGGCCGTGGCAACGTCCATAAGTCTCTGGTGAAATGTGCCAGCATCACATCATGGTGAGGTTGTTCAGGGCTGCAGCAGGCACAGAATGATGGAAAATGTGTTGTCAGGATCCATGAGAAGGACCACCCAGAGAAAGTTGCACCAGCAGTAGCAGTAACCAACCTAGAAGTGAGTGGTAGCGCAAGGAATGGAGGGGGGTTTATGCCTGTAACACGTAGCTGCACCTGGGAGGAACAGCAGCTGACGAAGGGAGACTGGCTGCTGCATGAATCCCTTAAACCCAAAGCCTTCCAGTGGGTGGCCAAGCACTTCGCTTTTGCCCTTTAATGAAGCAGTGGATGATGTGACCTCAGGTGGGTTGTGAAGACAGCTCTGGCCCAGCAGCCCTCACAGAAATGTCATGTTCCTCAGGACCGGCTTTCCCAGCAGACACCTGCGGGCTGGCAGGAGGACAGTGGCTTGTGGCAGGCTGGTCACTGCTGGTCAGCCACCTCTGCGGTGGTCACCCTGGAGCAGGCGAGCAGCAACGCCGGAGGCACCCGTGGGGGCTCGGGGGAGGCAGCGCTGGCCAAAGGCACTGGGACATCTCTCAACACAGATACTGCGGTTCTGATACTTCCATAAATTTCCTTTAAAAAAAGAACACTCAGATCAATGAGCATAAAGTCTATGTGTTCATCCACACAAAGGTCTTGAAACAGACTCCAGATGAGCCCTGGACTTTCTAGACCTGTAGAACGGTTCCCTGAAAACTCCCAGTGGCTCCTGCCATCAAATGTGCTATTTGCAACCACACAAAATCCATTCCCAAGGCGTATAGAACTATAGAACAGTATCAGTGTTGAAACTTTCTGAATGTATTTGCCTTGTTCTTCATATCTTTACCTAGTCCTTGTGTTATCATATGTAATTAACACACATCTAATAAAATATTGACTTTGACCTCATCAGTGTCATGGCTTATTAGGTTTTGTTTTTTTCATGTAATGTTCCTTTTCCTCTCTATCAAATTATCACATCAACTTGTTTATCAGAATTTCTGAGTACATATATTTTGGAAAATGAAATACCAAGTGTTTTCAAGAAACACTTTCAAGCACAGTAAATGATGTATCTGAGTATATTTAATTTTTTATAAAATGCAACATGAAAACATGTCTTTACCTTCACTGCTTTGTCTTTTCTATCTTCCACCTACTGATTTTTTTCCTCAGAAAGGAAGCAGATAAAAAGAAGAATGAAGATTTCTTGTGTTAAATTAAATCAACTTAAACATCTTTTTCTTGGCATTTAATCTCAAGTGAAAATTTGCAATGAGAACGGATGTTTTCAATTCAAACTGAATAAGTATTCTTCAAAAATAAGTATTTGTTTGGAGGGGGAGAAAGCTCTAATTATAAATGTTGGTTCTCACAATAAATATTTCCATAGTGTATTTGAATTGATTACTGTCACTTTTTTCAGTAAATTGCAAAGTCAGATCACCCCACGTCTTGTTTATTTACATGGCCAGCTTTAATTTATTGATTATATTATATGAAATAATTGATTATATTGAGTACTAAAGCCTTTAGTGCAAAAATACTTCTTTCACTTAATGTGTAATCATTTAGTGGGGTATAATTTAATAAAATGTATATGGTATTTCTGCCTTGGCTGTAACTTAACCTCAACATGATAAACTTTCTCCAGTAGAAGGATTAGCACTTTCTGGTGACTTTTGCCTGGGTATTTATTTAGTCACTAGTTCAACATCCAACTTGGTCAAAGTATGCTGTGATCTGAAATCAGTTACTTGACCCAGTAAAAATATTTCTGGGTTTGGCTGTGCTTTCCATTAGACCACTTTGTGTCAGGTAATTCAATAGGATTTCAATTCAGATCACTGCATCTTCTTAATTAGAAGCGAACAACAAGCAATCCAAGGCAGAGCATGAGAGAACTGGAGGTGTGTGCAAGGCAAGGGGACAGAAACCGTACCTGGAAAAGAGATGAAATAGTGAATGAATAGCTGT
Organism: Falco cherrug; assembly: GCF_023634085.1. NCBI lineage: Eukaryota > Metazoa > Chordata > Aves > Falconiformes > Falconidae > Falco > Falco cherrug. The sequence goes on from NC_073711.1 coordinate 21,802,187, forward strand.
TGAGCAAATGGTGGTAAGGGACTGGGCAGGTCATGATAAATTCTATTTTGAATTGCAGTGAAGGGCCAAGGGGAGAGAGCGAGTTTTTCTCAGCAGTTGCATTTCTGGGGACTAGAGCTGTCACTCCCCAGCCTCTGAGGCTCACGAGGGATGGGGGAGTCAGCCTTTTCACAAAGAAGCACTTAATTAGGGATGCAAATTTGCTAGATCTTCCTTTTACACTCAGATAATCTCAAATGATGAAGAAATCTGTCTTGCACCTGCTTTCTGCCTTTCCAGCATCCTTACATTGCTGAGCTGTAGCAGCCCTGCGAGGCAGCAGTGGTGGCACCGCAGTGTTACAAGCGCTGGAACCAGGGCAAGTTATCTCAGCGCTGCTCCAGCGCAGGTGGTGCGACAGGCTGAGCGTGCGTGAAGGGGTGAGGGTCTCCTCCAGGAAAAGCTTCAGGAAGCAGCCGAGGGGAGTGCTGTGTAGGTTCAAATGCATGTCAAAGCCTTGCTTCTCAGGGAGGGTGTGAGGAGGTTTTCCATGGTGTTCGGACTGAGATGCTGGGACAGTTGCTTTCAGCACAGTCTTCACTAAACTGGACCTGAACTCATCAAACTAAAGTTTAAGGGCACAAGCTTTGAATTAACGCATTGTTCAAAACTGGACAAGGGCAGCACTCATCAGCATGAGTCTGCTTTTTGAGCTCGATGTGGGACACCTAGGCTTCCCGTGGCTTTAATTGGGCTTGCTTCAGTAAGCCTATGTCTACCTGCGTTTCAGAGCTGTCATCACTGTGGAGTAGGATCTTCTTCCCAGCTCCTGCAGGAGCTCAGTGTCACTTACTGGGGCTTGGCCAAGGTCAGTCAGGGAGAGTTTTGATTTTTTTTAATCTGCTGCTTTCCTTTTACTCTTCTTTCCAAAGCCCACAACAGATTTCCTAGCTGCACTTTTGAGCTCCGATGCTGCTTGAGACTTGTTTCTTGGCATGGAGGGCATGCTGCACACGGCAAGTGTCTTCCTTTTTCTGCTGAAGAACACTTTAAAAAACCTCAACAAAAATGCACCAAACCCAAATACCCCCCCCCCCCCCCCCCCTAAATCTACAGGTTGCATTTTTTAATGTTCTCTTTATTTGTGTGTAATAATCCAAGGCAGTATCTAGAAGCTTCACTTCTGGAAGGGATTAACAAAGACTTATCTTTTATGTAGTGTAGAGACTGCTGGAAAGAAAAACAGCAATCCAGCGACAGTTATGTTTTCAGTGATGCTCAGAATTGAAATACTGGTTGATTATTTTTTTTTTTTTGGCAACTTTTCTTCTTGAGGAAAGAACTTCTGAGTGCAATCAATTAAAGAAAGGATCTGATTTGCTTTGTAATTGTTTTTCTGTCTGTATGAATGATGTAAGGGCATATTGGAAGAATTTACTTCACTACTCTGTCTTTTCTAAAATAACAGGTTTACTTGTTGATTTATGGGTTGTTTGTTTTGTTTTTGTTGTTCTGTCTGTAGGTGAGAGAAAGGTTAATTTGCTTGAGAAATCATGTCTATGCCAGAGAAGGTCAACTTGTTTCATCATAGTGTACTGCCATTGGAGGCTGACCTGAACCTAAACATGGTGGTTTCAGGGAAGAATTAGGCATTCTGGTTTTCTGCATGCTTTTCCTAGTGTTTGTTTTCTCTTTTTTTCATGGTTTCTCAGAAAAGGCAGGAGGGTGTGACTCAGTGGCGAGTTGCTTATATCCTCCCCGGAACTGATTCTGTTCCCTGTAAAGTCACATTTCTGATATTCTGCTTCAAAAAACCTTCAAACTTTGCTGAGGCTGCATCAAGCTCATGCATCTCTTGTCCTCTGACTGACCAAAAGCCCAAATACCAAGAAGTCTGTGAATTGTGTTAAAAGCAGTGAAGAAATGTGCAAGTATACCAACTGGGAAAGACAGAGAATATTAAATTTGTCTAAGAGCTGCCCAGGAACATAAGAACACAGCAGCCAGTGTGGTTCCTGGAGGTGTCCCCAGCTCCGCTTGGCTGCTTTGCTGAACTATTTCTGTGACTTGTAGGATGTGGATGGCAAATGATGGACCAAGGAGTTGTTGGAGTTTAAACCTTTTGGAGTGCCATAAAAGCTAATTAAAAGGTTTTCATGTTGTATGTTTTTTCTAGTAAAACAAGTTTAATATTAATGTAACAGAACTGGGTGTCTGGTTGCCTGCTCTACCACCCATCGCTCACTGCAGCTGAATGCGAAACATCAAAGTGTTTGAGTCTCTTCTGTTTAATTTGTTTCCTTCCTGCTCCTTTTTTCTTCTTCATATGTTTAAATTCATGTACATAATACATGTTTTCAATATGTCTGTTCATCATGTGTTGGAAAGCAGAGTGGTAGTGATGGAATATTTTAGGGCGATAATTTCAAAGAAAAGTTAAATCTTATGGAAACAATTTTGTTTCTATTTTCCAGATATGTGGTGGGATTAAAATCTGGTTATTGGACTTGTTATGCATATTTTTCCCATGTGCATTTTATAAGGTTATTGAAATATTATTGTTATGTTATGTTCTGATTTCAGTGTGCTGCCCCCCTCTATTTTATATAGCTAATTGCAATAATTCTGTAACTTTATTTTTGTAGAGTAATGATTTTCTTGTTTTCAGTTATGGAGAACTGTGCTCCTGGTTTAAACAGAGTAAATAAACTCTCAGGGTGCAGCTGTCATGCCCAGAAAAAGTATGTGTTGGTTTGCAAGACTGGCACTAAGGAGTCTAATTTAGGAAGGAAAAAAGAAATCTGCAATGCTGTTCTAAGAAGCTTGCCACAGTATTAATTGTCTCTGTCTATATTTGGCTATAACTAATGTGGATTTGGAGTGTTAGCCTGTGTATGAGGTGCTGCTTGGTCAGACCCCCCAGGCTGAAGTGGCAGTGGGCTCCAGCAGCACCTGCACGCTGCGCCTCAGCTGCACCCATCCTGCCGCCGCAGAGCCAGCCCGGAGCATCCAGGTTGGGCTCCCCACGGCAGCGGGGCTGCGGGGCCTGTGTTCCTCTTCTGCCAAGGGGAAATGCTCTGCGAGGTGATTAAAAAAGATGAAGCTATCTCCCAGTAGTATTTTAGCTACAGTGTTTAGTGGAGGTGGGGGAGGAAATGTTTAATTAGTCTGTAGGTTTCACTTGTGCTCTGGGTTGGATGTATCTGAATTCACATTGGCTTCTGCCTCTTCCTTTCTTGTTCTGAAGACAGTGTTCCACCTAAAATGTTGGATCTATGGCTTGGAGGCTGTGCATCCTGTGCATCCTGTGCTGATGGGGTCGATCTGGCTGGCTTGGGGAAGCCCTTCAGCTCCTGATTCTGCAGCCTAGGCGCCTGTTGGAGCCGGGGGAGAGGGAAGGGGCAGCGTGGGGGAGTCAGAGCCGGGCAGGGGATGGGATTCAGTTAGGAAGAGGACAGGGACAGGGCACTGTCAGAGAGGAGAGCAAAGAAAAGCCATGTCATCTCTGAAGTCAGGAGAAAATTGCGAGAGATGTAGGTAACTGAGGGATCAGTGCTGTCTTCTCCAGGCACATCTGCTGCCTCCGTGAGCTTTTTGCAGGGACCTCCATTTTTTTTTTTTCAGACTTGTTCCCACAAACAAGTGCTTCTGACCAGAAGGGTGTTTGCTTTGTAGTGGCCAGCCAGTCTCTGCTGGTGCGGGAAAGTGGACATTGTGTAAATTCCCACCTGTGCGCGGCTGCGAGAGGGGCTCACTTGCTCCTCAGCCTCTCGCCAGCCTTGTACACCAAGACTGAGGAAAGGCAGACCTACTGGGGCTTGTCAAGCCAAGAAAAGCTTGTCCAGTGCCTTTGCAAAGGCTAGAAGATGAGGCAAAGGTCCAAGTTCTTCTGCTGGTGCTGCCTCCTTTGCTGCAGACCAGCGGAAGCCAGGGCAGGGACTGCCGACGGTGAGTGCTGGCGTGGGTGGAGGGGTGGTGTGATGGGGTTATGGGGAAGGGACTGGAGGCTGACCCTCAGGGAGATGCAGGGTCAGAAGCAGAAGGGGATTTGGAGAGGCACCTCTGATTTGAGTGGTTCTGCTAATAATTGTAAAGCTACTGGAATTCATGTGTAAAACCAGAATTATTTGGGCAGATCGTAAATTAGAGAACAGCCTCATCATAGCTATAAGTTATCCTTGAGGGGGCACGTGAATTTTTTTCTGAGGAAGGGGCATATAGTCTACTATATTAAAAGAAAGAGGCTGGATGCAATGGTTTGGGGAAACTTATTTCAATTAACTTAATTCAGTAGTGACGGGGGTATGTTGGCAGTGTGTGAATCTGAAATGCCAGTCAGCAGGAGTCCCTTTTCTGTGTACTTTTGGTGCATTCTGTGTTTCCTGCGGGACTCATGGGGTGGTTGGGGGTAGGGGAAGCAATGCAAGAAATCTCAAGGTTTTTTCTAGCTAGTCTCATTCCTGGGCTCCTGCTTTGCGCTTTTGTGGATGTGTAATTGGTATTAAGGTATAAGGGGTGCTGCAGTGGGGACAAGAAAGAAAATAAGGATTATTTTTTTTCTCTTCCTTTTGCTGGAAAAGTATGTAAAACATGTTTGGAGTTTGTCAGTATAGAAACAAATGTCTTAATTCACTTGCAAGGGCTCTCAAGACTTCAGGTTCTTCAACCTTTTCAGGTATAAAACCCCCTGCATTAAGCAGCACGTTTACAGGACTTTACATAATTTACTATTTTTTTGATGAAAAATAGCATCAAAGTGACCACCTGAGGCACCACATCCATTACCTTTTGATAAGAGATGGAAGCTGGTCAGTCCTGTTATTGTCATTTATTAGTACTGATTCCTAGGGTGAAGAAATGACAGTAGCTTCTGACCTATAGTGGTGTAGCTCGTATAAAAAGCTCTCTGATTTTCTTTAGGCTTCCTGTACATCGCTACATGGCTCTGGTGGTCCCTTCATAACCTTGCAAGACAAAACACTTGATATTTCTTTCTTTTTGGTAGTTTCTTATATGATTTTTTTTAAAAAATAAATATTTTTCTTGAAGTAGTTGTTAAATCATTTTCAGACTAAGTGATTAATTCAAAAATATTTGTACTTGCACATCCACTTCAGATTTTGGGGATGCATAGCACAATACACAATAGTTCCTATTATAGCTTTTAACAACCTGCAGAATTGCTCCTTGCTTTCCCCTCCTCTGGGCAGCTCATATATCGCCTCCTGTTTAACTCCTTCAAGATGCACATGAAGAAATTTCATGTATACAGAGGCAATCAGGCCTCCCTCTGTCCTTGAGACTTCACGGAAAGGATGTATGTGTTGGAATTTTCAACTATGTATTATGGAGTTTATTGCCAGTGGAGTATGCATAGATCAATATTCAATATAGCTGTAAACATACGTCCTTCAGACATATGCTAGACGCCCTTCGCTGCGTGCAGCCTGGCTGGCAGCTCACTGCAATACCAGCTTACAGCAGCCCGGCAAGAAGAAAAATAACATCTTTCTGGTTGCCCCAGTCCAGGGTTTCTTAAAGCAGATGGTCAGACGTGAATTTTGTGCTCCTGAGCCATAAAGTTCGACCTGCTATTGGAATTTTTTTAGGGTGAGCTATTTAGGGGAGGAGAGGGTCTTTCCCCAAAGTTTCACGGAGCTTCTGCATTATTGGCATTTAGTAGCAACTGGTGTTTTCTGTTTGTTGGAGGGAAAAGCCAGATCATCTTGCTTTGTTGATAGAGGGAGCCCACGGATAACCAGCATGCAAGGTCAGCTGGGGCCACTGGTACCATTCTGTTAATTAGCATCTTCCAAGCAAATTATTGGAAGTCTAAACTTTCCCATTTAATAAACTACAATTAAATAATTTTTATTATTTATCCCAAAGTTTTGGGAGAAGGGTTCTCCCAACCCAAAGAAGGTCTTTATCTTGCCTCTAAGTTGAGGGTTACAAATACCTCCCATATAAAAATGAGTGGGGGAGGAAATTGTGGTTCATTACTGAAATTGCTAAGGTTAAACTGCTGTGTATAGGATTTTTTCCTTATGTTGCTGTACGATCTCTTGTTCAGTTTAAGATCGCTTTAGATTGGGCAGGGAGTGTTTGCAGGGGTCTGAGGGCTGCCAGCGTTGTGAATCTTGGGGTTTTGGTGTTTTGGTTTTTGGTTTTTTTTGCTATGGAGAAAAGGTTTTATCCCATTGCTTATGTGCTAGAAGGGGCTGTGTGTGAGAAATAATTACCAGGGAATAAAACTGGTGGCAGTTCTCACTTAACCCACTTGCATGGCACATACTTCAAGTGCCATACAAGCCTAAGCGAGACACAAAATAAAACAGGGATTTGTTTCCTTCTGTGCAAATTTCCTGGTTTGAGATATCTTGTCAGGCAGGAAGAAATAATTATTACTGGGAGAAGATGGGAATTCTCCCCTCAAAGATACTCATTCATTCATTCACCAGGAGAACAATTAATGACAACTCACTAATGGCTGCAACATTTTATTTTCTATTTGCAGTGGCATGTGCAGAGTCAGGCTTCCGCGTGCCTGGGCGCTCCCTGCCTGGCCCCAATTACTTTGGCAGGGAGGCACGGCACGCTGGGGACCCGCGCTCCCCAGCAAGCCCCTTCCCAGCCAGGAACAAGGCTGAGCTTTTGGCATGGGAGTAATGCCTATGAGTAGCACTGGGTAGTAGAAATCACTGATTGTTTCCAGCAAAGGAATGGCAGTTGTGTTTTAACTGTGTAATTAATTACTGCAGATTTGGGGGAGTGGGAGGAGGGGCAGGAGAGTATTTGGGTTTCAGGGCTGGGAGGCTTCCTGATGGAGCAAATGTTTCCCTGCAAGACAAAACAAAAATGAAACATGCAAGGAAACAGAAGGATCTTGAAAAAATAAACAAATCAAGAAACCAAACAAACAAAGCCCCTGAATTGCTCTGTCCAGTGTCCTTGCCAAGGCTTTTGCCCCAAGCCCGTGGCTAGAGCATTGGCTGTTAGGTGGCCAGTCTCCCAGTACTTGGCTTTTACCACCTTTGGAGTGGCTGTGCACAGCTGTACCTGCACATGAGATGTTTGGTCAAGGAAAGGACAGGGAGGCTGGCTGAAGTGGAATGAAACAGGGGTCTGCAACTGCGTGCATCGTGCTTACGCAAAGGGAAATGCATGTGTTGTCTAGTACTTTAATACGGGTACCACTCCATAGCTTACGGTTGGGAGAGACCGATGTCCCTTGGTCTGTTTTTCTGACCTGGAAGCCCAAAAAGGCTGCAGACCTGAGTCTGGAAAAAACCGTTTCAGGTCAGCCTGGAGCCTTGTGCCCTGGGCATCCACCAACCCCATCACCAGGGAAAGGGGAATTAAGCAACATAACCCCGAGCCTGCTCCGTACTGCCGGTGTGGTGCAGCAGCCAGAGACCCAGTGACTTGGCTGGTGACAGCCCTAAAGGTGTCCAAAGCTGCCTGATCGCTGGGTTGTTGCAAAAGTGGCTAAGAATCGTGTCCAAGCTGTTTAAAGTAAAATCCTGTTGGATAAATTCAGTATCTTAATATCAGACATGTCGATGGAGGTCAGGAGCTTAAGTCTTTCGTGTTCACTGAAAATGTTAGTTTTAATGCGTTACCAGTTCAGACTTGACAGGAGAAAAACCCAATGCTAGCTATAATGAAGCAATTAACCGTGATAATGTGCATTTTGAAGTAAGCAGTATAGGTGCAGACAAATTGGGAATGAATACATACAGTAATACATATACAAATGTATGTTTCATGATTTAATTACACTTCTAAAAGCAGCAACCCAGAGCAGGAACATAATGCCCTGATGTTTGCATTACTCTTTCTCAAGGAAACGCCCAAAGTTTGCTTGTAGCCCATGTAAACTAATGGCTCCTGTGTAATTTATTTGTTTCTGCGCTGCCTTTTCAATTACGCTGCTATGGCTGATGTTGGGAAGCAGCGGAGAGAGTGTGAGTGGAGGAAGGAATTGCTCCTCATCCAAAAAGTGCTGCCGTAGCAGAAACAGCCTTTGATCCCAGAGAGATGGTTGTGAGATTTAGGACTTGCAACGTTCCCATTGCTGAATATGTAATTTAGGTCACTGAACTATGTTTTGGTGGAAGATACTTATCTATTCCACTTCTTGCTGATGTCATGTGCTGGGAAGTCAGATGCTGGAGTGCAAAAATACATGAGAGGCCAGACTTAAAATGGCACATAGGGTATAAATGGCTCGGTGACGGCCTGCTTGCGGTTTGGAGAAGTGATTATAGGGGATGAAGGTCACATTGCTTCCGCTGTACTTCGTTGTCCTCCTCTGTCCAAATTCTGATAAAAACACACACACACACAGAGCTTATCTCTGCCTTCGATTTTTAGTCTCTGTATTAAGCAGAAGACCTGGAGGAAATGTCTCCTACTTGCTACGTAAAACTCACCTCTCTGTTGTAACCCTTCTTTTCAATTTTGGGAAGCTGAAAGGGTGTTAAACTCAGGTGTTCCCTTGTGTGTCCAACAGAGATGCTCACTACCAGTGAGAATGGTTACTTCAAACCAAAATAGCCCTCCCAAAGAATGGACTTCCAGATGCATGATAGCAGGACTTTGCCAAGGCAGCGATGGAGGAGCCCAGCCTTGCTCAGGTGGCTGTGTGCTTAAGTCAGCTTTCTCTGACCCTCAGGCTAACCGTGCTTCCCTTATTCTAGGTTCCCTTATTCTGGAAAGAGCTAGTTAGATCATGTCACTGTTCAACACTCCATCGGCTGTTGGCCAGTGCTCTGCAGCATGGGCAGGTGCTGCTGGTCTTTAGGTGAGCTCTCCTCTCCTGAGCTTTGCTGTGTGCACTAGGTCAGCTACAGAGCAACTGGAGGTTGAATGACTTACTGGAAAAGTCTACCTGGATTTATGTAGTTTTCTGATTTTTTTTTATTTTTTTTTTAACCCAGCTCTAGAAAGTTTTTACTTAAAGGAGACTGTTAACAGGGAGCAAACTTGCAGAAGGATACATAGGTGCTTATCTTAGTTGCAAAAGTGCTCAGAAGTTCAACTGACGGCAATGCAAATTTAAATAAGTAATAAAAAAATTAAATATCCAAGCTCACCCTTGGGTAAGAAAAGGAAAATATGCCTCTTAGATAATTCATCAGGTGATGCTCAGAGCAAGAGAAAAATAATTTTTTTCTCGATTCTCTCATTGTACTAGAAAAAACCAAGCAATTTTCCACTTCCCTCCACAAAATTTCAACGATCAGTGATCAGTAATGCAGCTGTGAGAAATATCAACTAATTTTGCTACCTAGTATTAGAAAATCCCTAATTTACAGCAGCAGCCAATGCCAAGATAGCAATATGGATTTTGCAAATCAATCTTTAGGTCTGTAGTTGCAGAGGTCTGAAGTATCAGAACCACTAAGTTCACATTTTCTGCATCTTTCTTATCAGATTCCAACCTGACTGTATCTATAAAAGCAACCAGCTTTCTAGCATTGTGGCTTTGGCTGACATATCGAACAATATAATTCAGTATGCCTACAGCTCAATAATAGTTCACCTTTCCAGTGAAACCTGGAGATTTTAACAAGTTGGGAGCAGGATTTTCCTTTCTTAGGGTCTTCTCTCCCTGAAGATGTGCATACTGTAGGACTGTTTATATAAGTACTGTACATATCTATAAGCATTATATACAAATGCACATATGTATATTTATTATTACTTGAATGTACTTATTTGTGTTTCCTAGTGGCTGTTTAATTTGGCAAAAGCTCACAAAGCTAATGATGTATGTTGCGTTAAATTGCATGCTAAATCAAAGATATCACCCTAGAATTTACTGTGAGATATTAATTACTGAGGTTGTTGTCAAGTAGGAGGTATATGCAGCTTGGTGCAATTTGTCATTTATAACAATTCTTCTCTTACTAAAAGTTACAGGATTTACAGATGAGTTAATCCACATCACCTTTGTACAGCAGTTAATTATTAGCTCCTGCGCTACGGGCTTTCACTTTAAAATTGCCTTTGTGCTCAGTCAGTCTTGCTTTTTAAAACAGTTTAAAATTATAGAATATATTTGTCACTGAGGCTGCTGCATTTATCTTAGGCATTGGTGACTCTTAAACTCTACGCTAAACACTTTCAACATACCTCAGAGTGAAGCTGTCGCTCTGAATTTCTCTCTCTCAAGAACTGATTAAAGTGATAATTCTTTAGCGGTGGTGGCATAAATACTGCTGGTAATCTCCCTAAAGGACAAAAGGCACAAATATAACCACTGATTCACTGATTTCAAATAAATTTGCAGTTTCTCTTTTCTTCATTAGCTTGCCATTCCAAAATAAAAAATCATGGCCAAAATAGTTAGCAACTGTCAGGAAGATTTCCCACATCTGTAAGAATGCTGCAGAATTCAAACAGCAGCTCAAAATGTTCCTGTGACTCTTCAAACACAATTGGGGCTGCGTACCGCCGTTCTGCATAAATACCGGTACAGTGGGGTGGAAAATAAACACTGGAGATTATTCACAAAAAAAATTTAAAAAAATAAGCTCATATTCAATGAGACAAGGGTGTAATTTTCCTGCCGGTGCGGGAGGAGGTGGGGAGGGAGAGCAGGCACATCCAGAGATTTTCTGTTTAGCACTACAACTCTAGTTCTGAGCTGGACGTATCTCTGATATCTTGCAAAGTATAAGTATTTTGGAATACCTTATCTCTCCATCATTTCCCACTATTTTTCCCAGTTTACCCTAACTTTTTGTTTGCCGGTGGTTAGTTACTTTAACAAGTAAGATATATTGAGACATAATTCAAAATGACAGCAAAGGAGTAACCAATACAGGGTGCACAAATGAGTCCCTGTTAACATGTTACACATTACATCCTTTATTGAAACCAGCCCCTGCTCTGTGTCGGCAAACAGCATTTACAGCCATCACCCCAGCTTGGCTTTATGATGGATTGTCTTAAAGCTTACTAGTATGTGGAGTAAAATATTGACATCCATATAAACTTACAATGTTGTTAATTTTTTTCTTTATATGGTCTTTGTAAGGATTTACATTCAAACAACCTTTTTAATCACAGCTTGTAGTTTTAAATGGGCTTCCTGAGGCAGCCTGCGTTCCAAACCTTGAAGGTCTTTTGGCATCCATCTTCTGCACAATCAATTAATTTGAGGATTAAGGCAAACCTGACCAATCGGTGTCTGTCTGCCTGCCTCCGTTCTGCATCTTCTTTGCCTTCTTCTGACTACCCTAAGTTCTCATACAGCTTCACTTGTATACCTGGGATAGTAACTTTTCAAATTAATTTTATAAAGAAAAAAAAAGTTATCACCCAACTTTTCATTCTTAAAAAAAGTAAAATAACATTGATGCTAAACATCAATCCTGAACGGATATATAAAGGATTCAGAATTCCCACATGCTCTGCTCAGTTTTACCCTCTGTATCCACCTCTGGTTTTCTTTGTGCTGAAACTGGAAAATCCTGACTCTTTACTCTGGTGTTAATGCAACAGCTGTCTCCAGGTCCTGTCCTCAGTGAACTCCTCTGATGCAGCCAGTGAGTAGACATACTGTTACTGCTGAGTACGGGAGGACTGAAAAAGACATGTTTTTTTCAAACCCTGTGTGTATGTTTCTGGTGTCTGCATGCTTATAGATGGGTGCCAGGCATTGTTTTAAAACTGGCTGCTAGTACAAACCAGTGTACGTGCTACTATGTGTTGCTGATGATAATGCCCCTTACGCATTGTGAAAGCTTTCATTAGAAAATAGGTTTTGTTAGGGCATAATCTTTACAAACCTCCAATGTTCAAAAAAAACCAAAACACAAACCAACCCCTGAGGGGTCTGTAAGTGTGGGGAAGAGGATGGGAGGAGGGGGAGCCCAGACCCCGTGTTGCAGAGTGGCTGCGAGTACGGGCGCTGGCAGCGGCTGCAAGGGACGCTCACCCTGGGGGATGCGGTTGGCATGTTTCCAGCACATGGCAATACCAGCCCGCTGAAAAAATGCCACTTTCTCTTGGTGAGAAAGGTGATGGTATGTTTATCATGCAGTGAAGAAATAAATGGTAGCCATTACAAAGGTGTATAATTCAGCAATTACAGTTATTTGTTTTTTCTGACACCCCCTGCAAACAGTTATCACTTCAGTCAAACATAATTTGATTATCTTTTTTTTTCTTTTCTTCTTTTTCCTGGTACGGTATATTAACAGGGCAAATAAAAGGGAAAATAGTGCAGTCCCTTGTAATAAAGAAAACAGCAGCAAACTATTAATGCTCTTTGAAAAGAGTAGTTTTAACAAAGTAAGCAAGAATCATTTTCTTTGGTTGAGTGTTGATTCCCTAGTGTGCTCTCAGTAAGTAATTAGAATGGCCCAGTGAATGTCAGCATCAGCTTGTTTATTCTCATTATTTTATCATTTTAAAAACCCTCTAGGTGATGAGACATGCAGTATAGAACATAATTACCATTATTAGCATACTAATTGGACACAAAAATAGGCCAACTACAAGGTAGCCAACTGAATAATTTCACATTAATCAAACACCATAGTGAATAAGCCTATTGTTAAATTGACAGCTACAATAATTGGCAATATTTCGCTGCGAAATATAAGAAATTCCTTCTAATATCTCTGCAATGTTATATAATTTAGTAATTTCCCATATTTCCAGCTTTAACTTTGTACACCTAGTTCAAGTTCAGGAAAACATCATGATAAGATTATTAGTCTATTATCAAGTGGACGAAGTATATAAAGACCTGCTTGTTAGCATTCAGGAATAGATTCGTACGATAAGAAAACAAAAAGGCTACCAATTTAGTTACTTGTTGCTTCAGCATTGAATATGTATAAAGGTTCACGATAAGATTTGTTTAACTGTATATTAAAGTCCAACTCGTGTCTTCAAGAAACACAGAAAATGGTAAAGAAATTAAAAAAAAAAGCAAGTGTTAAACAATAAAAAAAAAAACCCAACAAAAACCCCCAAAAAACCAAAAACCACAACAGTGGGAACTGTGACTTTCATCCTCCAGGATAATTTTTTGGCTGAGGCTGGTTTGGCTTTTCAGTAGTGCATTTGCCAGTGCCATCCCCATCTTCTTTAACAGCGAGCTAGAAAGTTGCAAAGCCACCACCAGAAGTGAGAATTCATGAAATGCTCAATTAGCAGCCGGCAGGAAGGGAAACTGGCCCTGGCTGTGTTTCGCTTTGAAACCTTGGGGGACATAGGACAGGAAAGGAGCGAGTGGAAAGGCAAGGAGAAACAAAGATGGGGAAGGTGCAAGCAGGGGAAAATGTGGGTTGCGGCAGAGGGAAGGAGACCGATAAGGAGAACAGAACCAGATGGTGAAACAAGAGGAGCAGAGCTAGGAGAAGACGAGAAGAAAGAAAAACAGTGAGGAAGAAAGAAAATAGTCATCAAGAGAAGGGAGGAAGAGAAGGTAAGGGGAGAGCTGGGGAAGGGAGAACACATTTGGAGGAATATGAAACAATATTCTTATTTTAAGAACGCAAAAGCCAGGGGAAACAAGTATTTCACTGAAAGAAACACTTCCTTCCCACTCCCCGGGCTTTCGGGGATGTGGAGACTGGGAAGAAAGACAGAAAGGAATCACTTACAAGTTTCTGTTTATTTCAATAAGGAAAAAGATTTCAAAAATCTGTATAAAAACTATATTCCATAAGGCTGCTCGTGTGGGCGTTGGGCTCTCAGTAAGGATGGGGCACATGGCAACAGCGCCAGTTCTGACCCCCCAATAATCCTGGATGGCCGCTTCACAGTCAGCGCGTTGATGAAAGCCATAAGAAATGTTGTTAAATGTGACTGGTGGCACACAACTTTAAAGAAATGGAAGGAAAGGAGGGTCGAGCAGAGAAATCAAATGGCATAGCTTTTATGGAGCGCTTGTTTGTGCGGGACCAGACCCAGCACCCGCTGCAGTTGCCACCAGCTGTCATTGGCACCAGGTCTGGCCTTGCCTGCAGCATTGGGAGAAGGGAGGCTGCAATGAGCACGGGCCAGCCTGAAATTTAATTATTTAACTGAAATAATGATATTATTTCAATTTCGGTTGCCAAAGAGGCAATTTTGGCCACTGAGCGGTTCTGGTAGGGGTGGCTCTTGAGACTCTGCTGATTTAATTAAAAGGCAGAAGAAGAATTCTGTAAGAAGTGAAGTCTAAGTTTACATTGAAATGTGGCTGCCTTATTTTGAAGGAAGCTGTTGGAAAACCAGCACTGCTTTACGAGCACCAACAGCATTTTCTTCCTTTTGTTGGTCTTTGCTTATTAATCTGATAATGGGTAATTCTCTGCTAATGTTTGGGAGTGCCTGTTAATATATCACAACCCCGGCTTATTGATTACCTGGTTTATTTCCCTTTGTATAGCCAGTCTCTTCAGTAGCAAACCCGTGGTAAAAAATATGTAAGACTGTGCTCAGGTACCTCTGGGTACAGAGAGGAACCACCGTGGGAAATGTCAGAGGGTACTAAAGCCAGCTAATGTGTGCAGTATGTGCTCAGACTTTGTTTTAAGTACGAGTGTACAAGCTACAGCTTTGATTTACTCACTGAACCTGAGAAATACATCTCTGGGCACTCATTGCCGGGAAGTCTCTTTCCTTTAGCTAACTCCATATCTATAAATGACGGTAATACCTGGGGCGGGGGGTCTTGAAAGATCTCTCAAAAAGTGATATATCTTACCTCTTATAGAGGAAAACTTATACCAGGAAAAAAAAAAGTGCCCTGTGCCAGGTTTACGGTAGAGTTAAGGATAACAGCCAAGGCCATATCTTTGCTAATACATTAGGATGGCTCTGAAACGTGCCAACCCTGGAGCTTGGAATAAAGAAAACTACAAAACTGAAAATATCCTTGACAAGACATCTCTCTTAACACATTAAGAGGCTGGCCAAACTGCGAAAAAAAAAATACTCAGCAGTTCCTCTCCTTCTGTCACAGAGTCTGTGCTTTAGTGGTTGAAGTTGCAGGGCTCTGCTGAAATGCTGCATGTTAGATTATATGTGAGTAACAGCTCATGAACAGCATGTTTAGTGTACATCGTGTCTCACCGGCTCCTTTATATGCCAGCCGCCGAGGGCACTGCAGATTCCCCAAAACCACCCTGGTTAATATTAATACGCCAACTGTAGGTCTGGGCAGGGTGTTTGCCATAGGTGTGCACGTCCGTCGTACATCATAACGGTACCTGTTACAAAGACATTGCAAATCTGGTGTTTTCTCATCCCTTAAATACACTTGGATGCTTGATGAAAGCAACCCCCCACCACATACCCCCCAAAAACTCCAAACCAAACACCACAACTGAAAGCAAAAGGCAAGAAGGATACTGTGCACATTCAGGCACAATAAACACAGAAGAAAAACGCTGCAAAGGATAGTTGTTGAATACATTTGAATAACAAATACATTTGAGGAAATCCCAGTCTGCTTAGGGACAGAGAAAAGGAAAATAAATTCATCACATTATTCACTGGAAATTATTTGTTCAGCTCTGCTCCTTAATGTGTCAGCTAAAGATGATTTCTAAGAGCGAAGATTTTCTTTTCTTGCTTAAAATGACTCAAAAAGAAATGAATATTCCAGCCACCAAGTGAGGTTAATATATGAGTTTCATAGTCATTTACTCAACACTGCTGTTCCCTGCAGAGTAATGGCACTGAGATGCATTCTGGGATTGCCAGGGGTGAAACTGTGGTGGATGTTCTTGAATAATTTAGCAATGTATGAAAGCTTATTTCATCATCATCAACACAGTAATACCTTGCACCAATGGAGTGCTTTACATTTCTGGTCTCCAAAGCTGTGCAAGTATTCTCATTCCCATTTTTCAGTTGGGGAAACTTAGGGACAGAGAGACAAAAATAATTTTCCAAAGGGAGTGAAGGCTGTGGCAGACCTGGGATAAAGATTCAGGTCCCTAGGAAGAGGTATCCATAACCTTAGAGTTGAAATCTGTGTGAGGGAAGATGCTGCAGTTTAGACCTGTTTGTGCTTAGTGACAGAAGAGAGAGGCATTTAAATAAAAGTATTTTTCTCCTCTCTTTCTTTTCTGGTAAAGTAAGAATTAAATGAAGGATTAAATTTCCAGGGTAAATTAAATTTAAAGTGTCTGTGCTTTGGTTATCCTAAAGTGGCAGAGCAGATTCGCATCCAGGTCTCGCAATGACGGGGGCTACGCTTCTGTCACCGCGGGATTGCTGCCACCCGGCTGAGGGGCAGAGGAGCTCTCCTGCCTCTCTCCGGGCTGTTTACACATGCATGTAGCTGGTAACTTTTTTGTGTTTAAAGAGTCTAACAGCTCATCAATCTTATTCTTCCCTGAATGTAGATTGGTCTTTAATGAGATCAATGAATAGTGCTGGTACTTTGCTGGCCAAAATTGTAAATGTGCTGTTGCATTTCCTATTTACCCTGTAGCACAGGGATTTCAGCGTGTTACTGCTAATGTGTTTTGCATTCTATTGCTCTCCTACAAAATTTATGGCCAGAGAGAGAGACTGCAGAAATAGTATGGGCAGTCAGAGCTGGATTGTTTTCTTTGTACTGCACTCAGATATCTTTTTTTATTTATTTTAAAAAAATATATGCTTTCGAATAAGCTGAAGGATGGGAAAGGGAAATACAGAGCAAAGAGGGAGCTGGGAGTGGGAATGAATTTCAGATTAGTTTCATAAAAACAGAACTTTGTTTTCTGAGATGTGTCAGAGATGGAAAAAAGTGTGGCTTAAAACAGCTTAAGAAAAATGAGATGCAATGGAAGTGCCTTTAGTTAGCCCAGCTAAAAGGCAGGAGGAGAAAGGAGGCCGTTGGGCAGGAAAATCAGCAGTGGAACACAGTACGTTGTTAATTATAGCTCCGGAGTAGCCTGAAGTAACTAATGCTCTTCCAGCCCAGTCCCTTCCCTTCCCTGCCCTTGTTAGCGCTGGGTTTGGTCCTGTTCCAGCTGTGCATTAACCCCTATAACCAACACCCTACATACTGCAGGTTTTGTTTCTCTAATGTGGCTCCTACGGTGAGAGCTGTGCATACGCCCCAGAGGTCTGACCTGGTGGGTTTTTCTATTTGTGCATGGTGCTACAGGTTGATGTTGAGGAAGATATGTATCTGGTACTTTGACTGTAAAGTGCAGAGTTCTGTATTTTAATTTCTTTCTCAGAGCTTTCATCCGTGACCTGTCATCTGAAGCGGCTCCCAAGGAAGTTGTGTCCCCCACGGACACCGGCCTAGAGAGTCTCACTGTGCCAGGGAAAGGAGTAGTCATTGGGTGTCCTTTATGTATAAATATTTTTTTCTTTTAGTGCATGATGGCCCAAAGCCAGATAAAAGCTATAGTCCAAGGCCCTGACCTGACTCTGTATTATATGGGAAATCAGCGCAGAGTTTCGAAGCAAGTTTGTTAGTATCTCTTGGTCCATTCAGGCCAAGTTACAGCCTGAAACAAATTTCCTACTGACTGACAGCTTCACCCCTGGGTGTGTAAAGGGGCAACAGTCAGAAAGAGGAGAAAATGTAGAGGATTTAATTTCAGCAGATGAATTGGACTCTTCAGAGGGAATCTAAAAGATCTGAAGCAAATTATGGGTAAGAGCTCAAAAACCCTGAAGGAAGCAGAAGCCGTACATGCGGCAAAATCAGAGAAAGACGAGAACAGTGTTCAACAGATGAGCAACAGAAATGGCACGTGTCAGAGACTAGTTGAGGACCTCTTATGCAGATATATGGGTCTTGTGCTTGTGCCACCATGAGATGTTCTCCTGAGCTTGCCCTTGGGGTGAGCAGTTCATCACCCTGTAGCTCTGCGTAGGTATTTTCTAGCTCTGTGCAGTTTCTAAACATTATTAGCCTCACTGTTATTGCACTATTCCCAGTGTTGCTGCCTGTGAAATAGTACCCGACAGGTGGTAGTACGGCTAGATAGGCTGTTTGATTAACTTGGTGAAATGATTGCCGGAGGTCCTGCCTCCCAGATGAAATGTAGCACGGCTGTTCAGGGACGGGAGGCAAGCGCGGTCCTGCCAACTCGTGACACACCATGTCTGTTACAGCTGAAAGGTGGGGAGGGCCCTCTTTTTGGAAGGCAAGCAAATACTCAACCGCAAACAAATTAACTTGGGAAATCTGAGAGAATGTTACTGTTCCTGTTATCTGGCAGAAAAAGTAATATTGTTCTGAAAAGGACAAAACTGCAGAGGAAAAATGACTCTGCATGTTCCAAAGCCTGGACTGATTGCAGTTAAATGCAGGCACAAAAACTGCAGAGCCCGCTGAAATCCTTCAACTATGTTTGATGGTACCAAGCCTCTGTAAAGCCAATAGAGACAATTTTCTGAGAAATCCCATAGTAAGGGGGATCTGTCAGGAGCACAGAGCAGTCTGGTATTTGTTCATCTCTTGGCTTTGGCAAAAAGTGGGTGGCTTGGATGTAAAGGGCAAAGCACAGAACTGGGGCATAAAAAGAGCTTCTGTGTCCTTCTGCTTGCTAGAAGTGGTACAATGGCAAGCAGAGGTTGCGTGTGGGAAAACCCCTTTTACAGGAGCTTCGACTTCTTCCCTTACACCAGGGCCAAACTGTGGCCTAAGCTCCATATTTCCTTTACTGGATACAAATTTACCAGTTCAGCAATGTTGTGCTCAGTACCAAGTAATTTCATGGGTCAAGTGGAATAACATAGATGCTGATAGCAGAGAGAAGGCAGATAATGTGAACGTTTTTTGTGGGGAGGTGGCCCAAATTCTATTATTTTTTACTGTGACATGAATATGGAATAACTCCCTTTGGATCTATGTTTTCCTTAGAGTTCATATTAATCTTATTCGTAGTATTTAGGCTTTGTGCTCTGAATAATACGGTTTTCCATGAGCTTCTTCCATGTTAGACATCTATGTTGCATCTTACGCCCTTACCCAACTTCCATCTGCAAAGAGCAAATTTCCCAATTTGCCCTCTGCTGCTTTATCCAGGGTTTAAGTGCACATCACCTCTTTAATTCTGCACACCTCATTCTTTTAACTGTCTGTCTTTCCATCCTTAAGTATCACTGAGCTGCCAGATGAAACAGTTATTGTTCATATTACTAGAAGATTGTAATGGATTTATATAAAACTTGGTGCCATTGTTCTTGAAGTCCATTTTATTGTAATGAAGTTCCACTCTTAATATTCCATGATCTTCAATGTCCTTTACAAGTAACTTTTTATAAATTAATCTATAATAATCTAATTCAAGTCAGTTAAAGTGGATAACTATACTCCAATTATGATATGGGGAAGAGTTTTTACATAATGGAGGCTTTTATATAGATGGTTAACGCTAATACTGTAGTTTACAACATACTGTATGAATCACTAATTAAATGCCTAAGTAGCAATAATGGAAGTGAAACTATCAATACAGAGAAGATATCAATGATGTAAGGCATTAATAAAACTTTATGGTGCCATTTAATCTTTTTTATAGGTACTCCATTATGTCAGTGAAAAGAAAAGGCAGAAAAACAAGAAAGTGAGAAAGAGTGGAACTTAAAGGGGCCAGCAGATGGAAACTGAAATGTACTTGTCTCTTTACCTTCCCTGCAAAATGGGCCCGATAGAACAGTAATGAGAAAACTGCCCAGTAGAAATAGATTTATCGCATTTCTATAAAATATACCTGTTCATTGCAGCCGAAGGGTTTAGATGCTGCTTAAATAACCTGTATTCTACGACGTAAACGAAGGGCATCATAAACAGTACCGTCAAAAGCGGAACACGAGTTTGGTAACGCTCTGCCTGAAAAGGGATGGCTAAACTGCCGTGTTCTCATGATTGGCCAGCAGCGATGACCAGGAGGGTAAAAATATAAACATTTGTTAATGGGTTTTCCTTCCTATACAAAGGTATTTTATTTTTAAGCCAAAACGCAAGCTTGGCGCTCGGTGCTGCCCAAGGACCATTCGAGGCAGCCGGGCTGCTCTCCTGACAGGATGACATCTCTGTGTTCCTTGGACCCAGTCCAGTGTCCCCTGCAGGAAAGCAAGCTGCCCATTTGCATATCAAAGCGGAGGAATAAGCCAACCCCTGTAGACCTCTAAAGGGAAGTGAGAGTATATGGGAATTTTTAGTTTTAACAACTCTCAATAAAAAAAAAAAGACCACCTCCATTGCTTTCATGCAGCAGTCACTTCAAATGCCTTTGCAACACATTTGAGCAGAAACAAGTATTTAACCCTTCAAATCCCCTTGCAGTGTCTTTCAGCCCTGGCTGTGTTTTGACAAATAAAGGGGGGGAGTTTTTTTCCTGAAAAACACGCTTGATATCAGCACTTTGAAAATTATTGCACCGAAACCTCCTACGCACCTTGATATGTATTAAAGTGTGCAGTAGTCAGGCTAGCATTTCATGCTCACTGCAGATGAGATGACATATTTATTTAGCACAAGATTTTTAGCCTCGTGCCTTTCTGTGCCTCGTAGGAGGTATTTAAGATCATCTGCATGGGATATCATCGCTGAGGTTTGGCTCTGAACTCCACCTTTCCTGGGTGTCCATCACTGGGCACACTGGAGCCAACAACCTGCCTCACAGCTTCTAATAAAAATAAATCTTTCTGTATTATTTTAAAACTATGACTTCAGTATGTGTAGATGAAGAGGCTATGAAAATTCTCTGCCAATATCAGTGAAGATTAGATCCAAGAAATAACGTCTCTCTGTGATAAGAAATTCATTACTCCCCTTGCCCATCAAACGTGGCTGTTGGCAGCCCTCTGCCTCCAGTACGCCGAGCCGAGGACATCAATAATCCTGCAAATTTGCAAGTGAAACCAAACCTTTGTGCAGGCTCCCCCTTCCTCCCGTGTATTGCTTCGTTTCACAGCCACCACGGCTGCTCTCTTCAAACACCTTTGAAGAACTGCTGGAGTTTAACTTAACTGTTACGTTTCTGGTGTTAGACGCTAACCCTGCTTCCAGCGAATGGGATTTGGTGCTTTTTGTTGAATGAGAAATTTAGCTGAAGCACACAAACAAATGCAGTTCTGTCTCTTTGTACCACCAAACAAATCCTAGGCATGTCATTAGTAATACGGTCAAACCTAATCGGTAATTAAAAGGTACCAAAGGATGTGGGGTTTCCCACAAGTACAGCCTTGCCTGCGTCATGGTTATCATGTGAGCGGAGCTCACCCACGGGGGCTTGCTTTTCTTCTGACATTATTCTGATTTATCAGCAGATAGTCTGGAGCAACCATTATCTACTGGCTGCTACTCACAATCAACCGTGGAATAAATTTCTTACTAGCGAAATAAATGTCACTGAAATGCTTCGGAGTGACTATAGGTTTTTCTAGCTTTACACAGGAGGTGGTGATTGTCCTTGTTCTGGAGTTCAATGAAAAAGGTTTTGCCACAAAGCTTCAAGTCCTTCAACCTTTTCTGGTCTTTCAGTAACTCTTATTTTTTCACAAGTCTCTTGGTAGAGCGTAAAAAAAAAAAAAAAAAAAAAAAAAAAAAAAGGAGAAAAGATCATTGAAGCTTTGCTGCAGTTTAGTAGTTTTTAGCCATACAGTTCTCTCTCTTCTGATGTTCCTGTTCCTCATGACAGCTGAGCGCTGTGTTGTGTGATGTGCCATAAACCTGGGACCCCATCTCAGCTTGTTTCAGAAATCTAGAAATGGCACTACTGGACAATAAAAAAGAATAAGTCGATGAGGGGCATGGAGGCTCAGCCATGTCAGCAGGAATGGCTGGAGATCCTGAGCTGAGCCAGGACCTGGCCCCACTTTCCTCTGCACAAATTTGTATAAATAAAATAATACTATGCAGCTATACTGGGGTAAGAAGACAGGTGTACACTTAAGCAAACTGAGGCTGTGACATTTTATCTACAATTTTTAAAATATTTTTTTTTTTTAGTTATTTTGTGAGGACTATCATTCTTTCTGTCTGGGAAGGTCTGCAGGCTTTATACACGGTGAAAGTTTCTGTAGGAACTGAGTTCAAACTTTTTGGTTTGGTTTGTTGGTTGTTTTTTTTTTTTTAATTTTAAAGGATGTTTGGAGATACACTGAGCCTTTCAATGCTGCTTCTCGTGTTGGATCAGTTTCTTTCAAACACACCTCCACATTCTGCATCACCTCCATTTGGTTTATCATGCAATAAGATGTTATCTTTAATTTTATTTATGAGCTTAATATTCAAGTTTTTCACAAGTAATTTTTCCCATATGGGCCTTTAGAAATATGTTAGAAAAATCATTATGTACTGCTGTTAAGAGTAATGCATTAATAAGCAGATTAGCATCCCGCTGATGGGCAAAACTCCGTTTTTAGCACCACGTGAAGGCACTTGGTCCAAAATGAGCCATGAACCAAAGAGTTTATAGGTTATGGATGACTGGAGCATCATAATACTTCGTGCACTACCAAGTGCAATGTTCCCTCCTGTTTTAAAGTTAAAATATCCTCCTAAATGTGCATTGTTGAGTCTCCCTGCCTCTGTTAATAGGCTTTTCAGCCTGCTTTCTCTCCCCAGAGAGTTCTTGTGCTCTTTGGAAGCCTCACTCTGCTTGACCAGAGCCCGGGAGGTGCCCCTGTGGTCAAAAGTTTCCTTGGCTTCAGCCTCTGGGTCAAAGCAGGAGCCTTCTAAGCTTTGAGCAATCCCTTTGCACAAGTATGAATGAATGAAGCTTGCCTGATATTGTATTTTATCTTTCTTATATAATTAATCAAGAAGCAAATCTGGCACATCACCTAATGTGATGACAAAAATCAGTCTTCTCTGCTGGTCCCTTCACTGGCAGCCTGTGATAGCTCTGTTGGCTGGTGGAGTTGGTGCTCTCCTTGAAGGGTTGCTGTTAAACTTCTCATGTTGCTTGTACGCGGCCGGGCATGTAGAAAGCACCACTTTTGGAGCACTTTAAGCCCTTCCTAAATGAAACCTGTTGCAAGTTTAAAACTGGGATTGACAGGGGAAGGGGAACAGCTGTGATGTTCCTCTAAAGCTAAATGTTGCCAGTTTTGCATAATCTGCAAAAATATGTTGTCAGGACGAGAGATCCAACTGGCTTCCTGCCACCTTCCCCCTCCGCAGTGTGTGCTGCGGGAGCGGGTATCATCTGGAGAGGGGAAGGTTTATCTCTGACACAGAGATGTCAACATAATATAGAAAAAAAAATAGATATACATATAGATGTCAGTAACTCGCGGTTCTTTTTGCACTATGGCTGCTAAAAAAGAAACAAAGGGAGATGCGGTTTCCCATTCTGCGATGCTGCAGGGTTAGATGTAGCTGTGATGGGAACAGAGGGGCTGCACACTCACTGCATGCTGTGGTGTTAGCATATGCACACCACAATCTTCTTAATACCCATGGTAAATCCCGCTGCCTGCTACAAGCTCTGTTTTGAATGTTTGGCTTGTTTGCCTTCTGTTTTTTAAGCTTATAAACACTTTGGGGCTGAAATTCCCACAGAAGGTAACAAGAGCCATGTTAACCCTCTGCAATGGGCCATTTAAATGAGATTATCTTGGGCAAGTGGGGCAAAGGGACTGAGCGAGCGGGCTGGCAGCAGAGGAGCGGGTCTGGGTGGGACCGTGGTTGCTCCAGATTCACGTTTCCAGCAGCACAGCTGCGGTGAGTTCGGTGGGGATTTATGGCAAGCATACGAGTAGAAGATGACAACAGTTCTGAGTGATTGATAGGTTGATGTTGCTCATCTCCTTAGACCCAAGGGTCAAGAAACTGTTGTTTACACCTGAGCTCTTATTTTAAGCATGTTGCTGCTGCTGCTGCTACTTGTGGAGGCTGACAGAGACAGAGGGTTTGATGTGAGTTTTCCAGAATTATGTGTACTAGTGTCCATATATAAGGTTTTGTGATGTTATAAAACGCTCTTATGCTCTGAGAAAATAAAAAGTCTGATGGAAGTTGCAACCAAGCAGGTGATTTGGTGTGGTTCTTTGTTCCTGGCGTTGTACCAGAAATCTTGTGGCTTTGGCGGAATGAATAAGAAATAAAAAAAACCCCAACACTTTGAAATCCTTACCGCGTTTTTTAAGCAGTTCCTGGGAAGGTAGCACGTGGTTATTGTTTTTAATCAGCATATAAAGAAAGATGGTGCTAATATCCGCATCTAATTTACATCTTAGACCAAAATGTTACTGGCTTCAGAAGGTGTTAGATAAAAACTGAGGAGAGGATGAGAGTCAGCATGCTGGTCTGAGCCGGCGTGTGAAGGAGGCAGGACTGATGTTTCCGTGAGATTCATGGAGAACAGTGCATATAAATTCATAGGAAGGATTCAGAAAAATTTGTTGTACTGTTTCTAATCTCTGTCAATAAACAACATTCCTGAAGTGGGGCAAGTCTGATGGGTGGTGGGTAGAAGCTGTGTTTTTCTTGTGTGTGTGTGTGCAAATGCTAGATCTATGGTTTGAGAAAGAGGAGGAGGACAGGTGGAACGGGCTGTTTCCCAAGACATGGCAAGAAAGTACCTATCCCTGGTCCGTGAGCCCCTCAGTGAGGTGCTCCCAGCTCCAAGTCTTCCCAATCCATGCCCATGGACCTGTCGCTGCAGAGGCTGGGGGCTTCACTGCCCTGGATGCATGCACGCCTGCAGTCCCATCTCACAGCGGTGCGCTGAGAAAAGATGTTATGTGTTAAAATACTATGAGACTGTATCAATACCAAAGGTGGGTTCTGCTTTATCTTATCTAAAAGGCTTCACATCCCTTCTTTTATTTATAGCCCTTTATATATAGAATGTGCACATACATATCCTGGAGCCTAGCGAGGAGGCTGCTCAGAGTGCTTGCCCAGTGCTGTGAGCAGACAAACAGCCAAATCTCCCAAATTTGTGCATTCTTCTTTTGGTGATTCTTGCAGTCTGTTTAATTTGCTACCAAATTATGTACTTGATCTGATGGAAACCTGCATGGCCATTTTTTTTGTTTGTTTGTTTTTTGGGTTTTTTTCCCCCACCTGACTGATTTCCCTCCTTTGGGTTGTTTATCCTTCAAATGTGTATTAAAGAGATGAGGAAAATATTTACTGAGCTGTTAAAGAATGGGCCATAATCAGGAAAAAGCAAATTCACCATCCTCCCTTGACAAGTACATTTCAGTTTGTCGCCTAATAAATCACCTGTATGAATTGAAGGTGCGAATAACACTTGCTTATGTAAACTACAGGATGACAAGAAAGTAATACTGCCAGAACTGGAGTTTGGGAGAACTGGGCTTCTAGTTGTACAGGTAGGGTTTGCAGGGTGATGCTTTAACAAGATTTTTTTCTATCCAGGTATTTTAGCATGCAATGATTACACTATGACACAGTTATATTCTTAATATATAATAATAACATTATTATATTATTATTATTGTATTATTAACCTGTGATTATTATATTATTGAGCCTGGTGTAATAATGCACCGATGATTGATTTATAGACTCTTTGTAAATCCAAGAGCAAATGAGTCTACCAGAGTCTGAGAGAGAAGCAGGTGCCCGAGTTATATTAGAGGGCAGTCACCACCCTTATGGAAGAGAAAGAAGTAAAAAAATAAAGCAAGGTCTTCAGAAACACTGCAGCTTTAAATCCATGCCAATGCCACAGTACAGAAAACAATGCAGAGGTCTGACTTTATGTAGCTTTTGGCCAAAATTTTAAGCTCAAGTATCTCATTACAAATAATAAGATTTTTTTTTCTTTCACTAAGAAATTTAATTACATGCCTATGCTGAGCAATTCTGTTAGGATTAGCAATTCCTGTTCTGCCTGCTCTACAGTCTCTGAATGTGAAGATGATGATTCTCATTTGCAAATAATTCCAGCATTTCTTCCTATCTGCAAGGCTGAGAAGGATGGATCAAAACAAAACGTGCTTTCAAACAGATGCATGCAAAACAATCTGCTCATAAACAAAGCTACTCAGAAAATACTGTTCTTTAAAAAATTATCTGTACTCCTTCTTAAATGTTTATTAGATGCTGATAATGTAACGCTTTAAATGTGGAATCCAACGATATCTAGAGTAACTTGTAGGATATCCCCCAATGCTTTCGTATAATGATCTGAAACAAAAGATTTTTAAAACATCCTTTGTCATCTTTGAGTAAAACGGTACTTTTTCTTTCTTTTTTTTTGATCGACTCTTCTGCCTACCAACTAAATTGCCCACCAAGTTGTTACTAAATTAAATAATGAAGGATTGAAATGTTAGAGGAAGAAAAGGCTACATCCGCTATTGTTCCATCCAATGTACCCAGCTTGGTTAAGTAACTTCGGCTTTTTCATTTGTTTAATATATCTCAGATTGGTATCTGCTAAATCATAACAGCTTACCCCTGCCAACAGTAAAATTCAGGCATGCTTCACGTAGCCTTAATTTGTTTTGAGATCCCATCTTTTATCTGTGGAAACCTGCTCTCTCAGCAGGATGAACTTCTCTGTGAGAAAGTAAATTGGTTGTAACGTGGCGTGGGTCCCAGCATGCAACGCTTATTACAGCTCTCCCTTTGGATGCCTCGCAGAAACCGGTGGAGGAAAGAGTTAAATCAGCCTTTAGCATCTCGCATAATTATTCCTGGCCAATTGTCTCCAACTGGAAACTCACAATTTGTTACCACTTAGTTGGTTTCGGTGAATGAAGAGGATTCATTGCTTTTTGCCGGCGTTCACATCTTTTGTTCACAGTTTCGAGAAAATTGCAATCTCTTTTCTTGCTACTGTTCCAGCTTTAGCCATGCTTGGTTAAGTCAACGCTCAGGTTTCTCTCGATTCGCATGCACTAATCTGGTAGTGTGCAGGCTTGGGTTTGTTGTGTTGGGGTTTTTTTGTTTTGTTTTTGTGGTTTTTTTTTAACTACATTTTCCTGAGTGTCTTGTTTCCCAAACTGACATGAGCAGAGCATTTATTTTTACAATCTTAATATTGTTATAGTGACTCCACTTTCTCAAATTTCCCTGTCTTTACAAGGGTGGTCATTTATCTGAATCATATGTTAATGCCTTCTGAGCTTCACAAGAGACTAAATAAATAAAAAATAAACCATGTATATAGGCATGGGGTAATAAAATTGATGTGGCAACATTATATAAACCAGCATCCATGTGCTTGTTTATAGGTTAGTTAACTTTTGTGAGTGTTGTCGGTAGCCCCTGTGGGATAAGCGTGACTTGTGCCTTCATGGAAAAGATCCCAGAAAATTTAGTAACTTTAAGGTTATTTTTTAAAAAAAAAGTGAAGCGGTTGTAGTACACTGATCCTGATTATTAACCAACTGTGACAGATGGTAATTCTTCTTTTTAAATGTGGCTTAGAGAAATTGAATTCAAGGTGATTTAAGAACTTTTTAAGAATTGCTGAACCCGACTTAAAGAAAACAAAAAGCAGAGCAGAACACCTTGCAGCTTGCTTTCTTTGCTCCTGCATGGGCGTCTCTGAAGATGGGGAGCCAGCTCCGTTCCCAGGGAGTCACAGGGACCCAAGTGTAGTTTCCAGGGTCTTTTTTAGTGTGTTGTGGTATTGGCCCAGGAAATCTGTCTAGTCATGCAACCCTCTTTTAACCTAAAGAATAGTGATGATTTATTATCTCAGGAAACGACGCTATTCAAGATAAATGTTTTGGGGCCAGGCGAATGAATTATTGCATGTTTTCTAGGAGATTGGTTAGCTGAGTTGTGCAAAACTTGTGCCGTATGTCTTTTGTAGGCCTATTTGTGGGGCTTGGATCAATACAGGAGGGCTGAGACCTTCCCATTGTAATTCTTAAAGTATCGATTTGTATTTGAGATTTAAAGGGATCTCAATTTGCCAAGGCGAAACGAGCTGTGTTCATCTGGTTTCATACTAACAATCTATGAATAGCGATAGATTCTTCATCAGACTGAATCATCACAAAGTATAAATTCATTATCTCAAACCGGACTCAGTTTCACTCTAAAGATATCTGAATCTTACTGTACAGCCCAAGTAGATGCCTTAAAAACAGGGCATGAAACCTCAGACTGAGCAGTGTGCATTTCTTTGAATGATAGAGATGTGCCTGCGTGATTTACACCTGAAGTCAAATTGTAAACCTTTAGGGCGCTTTTGCTAATTGTGTTTCTAGAAATAACATGCAAAGAGAAATAAGTCTTCACCATTCTGATTTTAAAAATCATGAGGAAGCAACTTGTAGGAGGTGTGAGAGTTGTCTGAACCTAGCTGGTAGGACAGCATTTTGCTGAGTGTCCATAACAGCTCAAATCCAATACTGTACCTGGTGTGAGCGCTACCTGTGGCAAGGCTGAGCCTTAAGATAGAGTCCTGTATGAGGGGATGCATCCCAGTGGGAGCAGGGCACTGCATCCCTGCGCTAGAGCAGAAAGCATTGGAATTATTGTATGCACGTCTGTCCCAGTCCTTTAGTTGACAGGTGTGTGAAGAAGAAAATGAGCCAACTGCAGTGGCGTGAGGTTCAAGCTTGTAAAGGTTTCCTAGCTTTCCAGGATGGCTATCTTAGGCTCATACTCTTTCTGTAGCTGAGCTGTTCTATTCTAGTACAAACAAATCTCTTTATTTACAAAACATAGTGTTTCAGCTATTTTGTGTTGTCTTGGCATCAGTGTTTTCAATACGATCTCTCTGTCAGCTGTGGAGTGACTGTGAGTTGGGAATACGTATCGTTTAAGTGTATACCTTTATGCTTTGCTCTACACAGGTGTATGTGCACATATATATTTACACCAGACAATGTTTTCAATGAAGTTTTAGTCCAATTCTTGTAATGATTCTGTCAATTATTAGGAAATTATGCACTATGCAGAATTATCCATGGCAGAGCTTTTAAGGATACTTCTCGGCCTCGTTGCTAGCCAGGGAGTTTGAAGCACAGGTTGCCTCTCTTGGACACAAGTGATGCATTCATTTTACTTTTTCTGGTTGGGTGAGTATATTCCTCTGGAGAGGTTTCTAGGGTGCATGCTCACAAGTATTCACTGAAACTGTTAAGTTTCTGTAGGTATTCCCTAATATGCACACAGACAAGGCAGCCTATGGGAAAGGAAGGAGTTCTCTTTGTTTTCTGATAGTAGGGTTTTTGTGTGTTGTGCAGTCTTTCAGAGTACTCCCAAACTGCTTTTTTGTTTTTGGACATACTTGCCTATGAAGCCCAGGAACTAAACTTGAGAGCTGCGACCCTTCTGTTTCTGCATTCATAAAAAAGATTTAAGAGTTTGAACAAATTGAAGCAACTTCATTAAAAATGTAAGGAAATATTCCCAGCCTGTTGGCAGGCTGTTTGTTAGCAATAACACTTTGGATAGTACCTGGTATCCAGGAATCTGAGTCCCTGGCAGATATTGATTCAGCCTCATTGTGTCTCAGAGTAAAACATGAAAATTATCATACTTGATTTTGAAATAGGCAAGTAGGATAGTAGCACATGTAGGTGTTGTGTCCAGCGCTGTGTGAAGCTGAAGTGTGGCATACACCCCTAGCTGGAAAACAAGCGCTGAACCACGATGCATCTTCTCCCTACTGCACCCGTACAAGCGGGTTTGCAGCACCTCCTGCTCTGCAAGGTGTGCTGATGGAGATGGGACACAGACCAAGCAGCCCCCATCCTCATCTTGGTGCTCTGGCTGCTGGCGTCACCCATCCTGTTCGTCCAGCTTCTACTTTCTTCCCCCACCTCTCTTCAAGGGCTGCCCTGTGGCAAGGAGCCGGTGCTGGGGTGGGGAGCATCCTCCCTTTGTCCAGCCATGGGCAATCGATGTGCTCTGTCAGACTTGAAGCAGCACGCTCTGATCCGCTGCGTGGTTCAGGGTGGGATCCTGTAACCTAGTAACAGCGAAGCTGGGTGCCTTTCATTATTTTTAATGCTTGCAGAATGATTTATTAATATGTATTTTATATATCTTCTAACATCTCATGTGCATCACAGAAGAGTATTACAACTGTTATCAGGCAAATCAAACAGCCAGTGCTGAGCGCGTTTAAGGTAGTACAGCGCAAGGTAATGGTTGCATTAGTGGCAAGTTGGTAGCATTTGTAGTCCGAGATTTAAATATATGACAATTTCCATGAAATCATTGTATTCTGCATTTTGAGGTTTTTAGGAAGAAATTACAGACTTAAATTAACCCTTGCTCATTATTCTTCTATCATGTGCTCTCATTACTTCATGAGGATTAGCAGGATGGTGATCATATATCTGTATTCATGTGTGCCAACTCAACATTATCGGTATTTACTCTGATTATCCTGCTGGAGAAAATACATTATCTCAAAATGGTCTTAAGTGGAAAGATTTTGCAACAAAGCCCAGTAGTGCTAATCTGCTGAGATGCTGTGAAGCACTAATATGTTCAATAATCAATATTTAATAAGATATATGGAAATAACTCTTCTTCATGAAGGGTATTTAGTGATTGTATTTGATTTTGATAATTGTTTGCTAAGTGTGTTGGATTATTTGTTTTCTCTTCTGGACTGAATTAAGTTTCCAGGGGAGAGCGAAAAACCCCAAACCTCAAATCTTGATATGTCGCTCTGCAAATGAAATCAACAGTCTTCTCTCTGCACTGCATTAGCCCTGATAGGTTCCTGCAGATCTTCAAAAACCTTTTTTTCCATTTTTTTGGACTTTTTAATTTGCTGTAGAGCAAAGATGGTTAAAGTCATGTTTCCCACCTTTCGAGTGGCATTTATTGGTGCTGAGAGACTGAAAGAGGTGGCTGTATAACAAAGTTCAGCTTTATTTGTCTTCTACCTGCAAAGCAAGTGATAAGTGCTACTGAGAGATGGAAAAGTTCATTCTCTCTAGCAAGGTTACTCTTCTTGATGAGCATTAAAAGATAGCTTTAAGCCATTCACAATTATGACCTTGACTAGGAAAATGTAAGTTAATAAGGCTTCAACAAATTATGGTCTTTTTGGTCGATTTGCCTAGTGAACTGTTAATTGTAAAACTGAAAGACATTATGTTCAGCTTTCTCTATCACATCTTTTGTGTTTTAACAGTGACACTTCATTGAGTGCAATTAACAAAGCCTAGGAGATTTATTAACACACTTCTTCATGGCCAATGATCCATTCCACTTAAGACATAACACTGTAAAATGCACATTATCTCCTTTTGGCACTTACAATAATGCTTCATGAACTAGGAAGGCATATGTTAAAGCAGATAAAATAGCATTATTAGCTGACAAATCTTACAATTTATTAGACAGTTAATTTATCAGCTTAAAAGACACTTAAAACAGCTGTGCATTTAATGTCTTTTTAATGTATCCAGTAAAACTTGCATAATTGCCTGTAGTGCAATTTATTTTTAGCTATGTTGCAAAATGTCTGCATTTACTGTTTACATCTTCTTTAATTTTTCCTGCAAGGCTCATCACATCTAGGCACAAGCCCTAACAATGAGGGCAGATAATCAGATAAAAAGACTTCTTGTACAAATGGCTGCCCATGAATGAACTATTCAAAAGTACATGCTGAGCTGGACCAAAGAGTTCTTGCATTTTATCTCCACCCCAAGGGCAAGAGGCAGAAAAAAACCCAGGGGTGCCTGGTAGGCAGCGCGGTCATGGACTGCCAAGCACGGCACATCAGAGACTGACGATGTCTGCCTTTACTGGCATTAGCATTTGGAGCCCATTCGGAGCCACATGTCTGGGGTGTAAACTAACAAGGCTCCAAGACTGCATTAGCAGAGGTGTTTCATTTTATAATTAAGGTAACTGCTCCCTGCAGATCAATTGTAGCAAACCTAAGTACTCTCTGTGAAGAAAGTGGTGGAGAGGATACACATTTAATGACTCCGATGCATAAATTGGCTGTGTTTGTTTATTGCTCTCTAATTTAATGGAACCTTTTGTTAAATCTTTCTGGCTTTTTTTTTTTTTTTAACGTACCGCTAGTAATGATTTCTGTGGGAACAAAGGGTGTTGCTTATTAAAATAAAAAGTCAAACACTGCCGTTTCCATTAATTAAATGTCAGATTAGCTTAATCTTTTTATAAATATTGGATATAATCTATTTACAGAGTGAAATCAGATCTGCAGATGCTGGCATGTGGCTAGAAGTGTAGAAGTGCCACTCTCTTTGCTTTGCAGAACTTGGGTAGGAGCGGGAGCTGAGGCGGGTTAGACCTGTGCCTGCAGCTCGGCTCCTGAAACAAAGCAGGCGGGAGGGTCACAACCCGCGGGGACCACAGGGATACAGGTAACTGCTGCAGTGATAGGTGACCCCTGCGGCAGGGGAAAAAAGCTCTTCTGGAGAGTTTTCAGATTCTCAGGAGTCTGAGAGTAGCCAGATCCCCAGATGCCCACGGACTGAAAACGTGTAGAAACTATTAGTGCGGGCTATGCACACAACAACAACAAAAAAAGGTGAATAAAAGGAAAACAACATTCTGGGAAGGGGCGAAAGAAAAGAGGTAGGACTTCCATCATGCAGGACAATTTTGATGATACAAGAATCAGAGAACCGAAGGCTAAGTCCGCCTAAAATCCTTTCATCGTGTCAGGATGCCCTTTGTTTTTCCTTCCAGATGTAGTTATCCATTCAGAGTTACTGCATCAGATACAAGTTTACAGGAGCATTGAATGTCTATGGTGGCAGCATTATAATCCTAGTTAGCCTGTAAATTACTATCAAAAACTTTTCCTATAAATGACTTACATTAGTAGTCTGGCACTATGATAAATTGTCCAAGTGAGTGGATGTGAGCAAAAACGATGAATTATTGAAGTCAAATATAATAGAGGCATATGGATACCTATATTCATTACAAGAAAATTTTATGTATTACATTTAATTAAACCTAAACATGTAATAGTGCATTATTCATGCAGAGATAGTCATCTAATGAGAGCTGCTTCGCAGTTTGATTAGTGCAGCATTGTTGACTATTTTATTGCTGTACAGTAAATTGTTGGAGAGTTGTCTTTGTTCCGACTACAGCCGAATTCTGATGATGTCAGGTTTCTGGTGAGGAGCAACCTAGCTGGCATCTGGTAATTCTTGAGTTACAGATCTTTGTACAGGAGACTTGAAAGGCTGCCACCGCAGGAGTAAAGTGCTCCTGAAGTTCTCCCTCTTTGCTTTCTGCCAGGACATAGTCACCCATTTCGTGTTCTCCACATTTGTCATTAAGGATTTAATTTCCTTTTACTTAAAAATATTGGCCAGGAAACTACCAGAAATATCTGTTCTTATTTAGGCTAGCACCAGAGTGGGGCAATGTTGTAGCTGAAGAACAGCTTCAGATTTAAAGTATTTTCTTGTGAAATCTAACCTTTGAAATCTTGCTGAGGCATAATCCACCTTGTTACAGCAATTATTTTACGGGCTGGTGAAGTTATCTCGGTTAGTGAGCAGCTTTAAAATAAGCTCACCTGTAACTGCAAACACTTGAGAACCTTTTCATATCCTGTGTTAAAAAGCTTTCAGATGTGGAAAGAGGACACTTGCAAAATGCTTGGTGGAAGGTACAGTTTTGCTCATCTGGGATGTTTTCTGTTATTTAGTAAACAGCAATTTTATAAAAAGAAAAAGTTTCAAAACCATTTAGGAATCTAAAGTAGTGGTTAAATTTTGTCAAAATTTTGCGAGCCCTTCTCTCCAGACATGGTGGGTCCTTGGGAAGATGGTTTATAAATAAGCCTGGCTGTGGGGTCCGAGTCCCCCGGTCCCCAGCAGCGAGCATGTGCTGAGACGTAACCTCTGTTCGGTGGCTCATGTCTGTCTCGAGAACTGTGAGTGTGTGTGGGAAAAGCACATGTTGGCTCTGAAATCCAGACTTGCCTACAGACCTGCGCAACTCCACTCGTTTGAGAGGTAAAAAGTCAGCATTATTTGTAGAAAGCTCCCCTTGCCAGGGGGATATGTGCTGCTGACTGCTGGGGCGATGGAAGGAGGTGTGGAGTGGGGGGCAGCGAGCCTTTCCCCTGTTCAGCCATCCCACCAGATCACTCTTGTCTTTCCTGCTTGGGACCATGCAACTTGGAGAGTCGAAGAAAATAAATAAATAAATAAATCCAGAAATAGGTTTATAGTTACTCCCTGGGATTGTTAATGTATTAAACAACTAAAACTTTAGTTCCTTTTTATGTGGGGCAGTTCACTGCCATAAGCTACTTACTTAAAGACTTTGTGCCGGAGCCTGAAAATAGTTGGTTTTGCTGTCGTCTAATAACATTTAATTTGCAATTACTTATGGGAAAAATGTTGTTTAATTTCCAGGCTACTATGCCACACCCCCCTGTCTTATTGGGTGGGATTTGTCTTCCCTGATGTGTGTAATACCTCTTCCCG
The DNA here is from genome assembly GCF_023634085.1 of Falco cherrug. Lineage (NCBI taxonomy): Eukaryota > Metazoa > Chordata > Aves > Falconiformes > Falconidae > Falco > Falco cherrug. The sequence goes on from NC_073711.1 coordinate 21,836,489, forward strand.
ATGCTGTTCTCTTAGTGGTTATCCTTACAGAACTGTAGTTTTAAAAACCTACATTTGTGCAGACATCGCTAGTTTTATAAGAAATACTTTTGGTGTTGCGGGGAACAGTCTGAGGGAAGCAGGAGTGTGTGAGAATCCCTGTTGATGCTCAAGTCTTTCTGGGAAAGGATCGTTGGGGACCGGTGATGCTCTGAGCCACCATGTGGGATTCTCCAAAGCGTTAGTTACTTGTACAGCTCTGCTTGCACTAAAGACCCGAGGAAAGAAAAAGAAGCAGCTCTTCCCATGGGTTTTTCAGGGAGCAATTAGAAAACGATATCCAGTGAGCTTTCCTTACAAAAATCACTTAAAACATGTTATACAGAAGGGTGTATATCTTGTTCCAACCTATAAAACAGTAAATAAACTTCTGCTCTTTTTTTTCTACTTGTTTGTGAATTTAACCTTCCCTCATAGAAGATGGACTTGTAGATAAAACTAGTTTTGGATCATGTTGGTTTTCCCCCTGAGCATCAAAAGCCAGATGTTTTCAGTGAAAAGGAAATTAATGGCCTAAGTAATGAATATATTGAAGTACTGTAGCCACAGTCCATGTGCTGCCTTAGGTGCTACTATTAATGAATCGGGATCAGACCCACTTTTAATTTTTGGACTATATTTGTCCTATATTTTTTCTATATTTCTATTTTAGCCTCCATCTTTAAGTGGAGCAAGGAATGACCTAGAGGGTGTTGCTGGGAACAGCTGGAGAAACTGCATGGATCCTAGTCCTGCACAGCAGCTGCTTGGTGTCCTGACCCATCCCTACAGCTGGGGGGGTCCACAGAAGGTCCCTCCCCAGCCTATGTCTGCCAGCCCCTGTGCCGGCAGCATCCACCTGGGGAACGCTGTGAGCCCTCAAATGTTATTTCTAAGAGTTGGTTTTGTTGTGAGCCAGCAGGAAGGTGTAATGACCATTTCAGAGCATTCAGACAGTAATATTTTATGTAAAAAGCTGTGTAGGCAGAGACCTGGGGAGGGAGAGGTACTGTAATAGAAAATGTCCACAAAGTCTTAATTTGCTTTCCTAGAACTCTTTTTAAAGATTTTTTTTTTAATTGTTAAATGCAATCTCTGCAGCAGAATATTTTTTGCATTATGGTAGTTTTTTTGTATAAATAATTTAACCTGTATATACTGAGTTGTAAAGATACTTGTATTTAGAAATACAAAGCTTGCAGCTGTACTCCAAGCTCAGGATTGATACCAATGTGCACACAGAACACTGAGGATTTGGGGCTGTTTAGTTACGGTTATCCCCAACTTGCTCTGAAGCAGGGAGGAAGGTTGTTTTGGGAGTCTAAGTAAACTTGACATCAATGGCACACAAAATTTTGGACCATCCAGGACTGTACTACTAGGGTCCTAAATATCTGTATAATGATGTAAAAGCCCTTCCAAATTGCAGTACTGCAACGATGTCCAGGTCAGCCCAGTCGGAAGGTCAACTCTGCCATTCTTGACAAACCTAGACATGAGCCAATATTTGCTGAAGGTGTGTGAGAACTTCACACAGATGCATTATTAAAGGAACAGCAGAATCAAGGATAAAAATAATTTTTTTGTTCATTTTAATCCTGTCAGCTAAAGACTGTTGTTTACAGAGTTGGCAAAAAATAAATACTTTTAGTGGGCTGGGAGAGAAGTCTGTAAAACACACAGGTACAAATGTAAATTAGGAATTTTAATGTATATAGTGTTTATTTATATTTTGAGAACATCAGGAGGTCTGCCTGGGTAAGGAACTGGGTGCTCTGGAGAGTGGGAAGAGATGTACGGTAATTCTTCAAAGTTTTGGTGGTTAGAAAGTCACAGGAAGGGAAGAGGTCTGTCTCCTATGGAGAGAAAATATTTTCTTGCACCAGGTCAGTGAACTTCAAATGAAAAAAAAAATAAAAAAAATCTTCAAGTAGGTTTAAAGATACTAGAGTGTAACATCTCCTAAGAAATCATTTCAGAGAATTGGCCCAGTGGTCTGAGTCAACAACATGCTTTTATACAGCCGCAGATGTGGTGCCGATGCTGGGAGAGGCTGGTAGGACTGCTGAATAAGCCTGCAGCCGTGGAAATATTAATCTGCAGACTTGTAATTGGGAATGTTTCCACAATCTGCAGGATACCCACATGAAATCAAGGTGATACAATGACATAAGCCAGCGGTGTATTATAAAAAGTGGGAATTTAAGCTGGATAATTTAAGCTTTCATTCATGCTCTTGTACCTTTCCCCTGACCCCAGTTTTGTTCAATTCGTACTAGTGCGTCAGCCTGGATTTTCAGTCCATTTAATCATCTGCCTCTACCTTTCCCCTTGTTTGTTTCTATCTCCACGCTAAAAAGACTGCTTCTAACATGTTATTGAATAAGGCAGCGCTCTGTATGCTGCAGAGCACTTTCCCTTAGTGGTGATAAAATGGTGATAAAAACGAAAAGTGACACTTCAAACGCAAGCCTGCTTTTGAGCTTCAGTGCATATTGCTTTTTCTCTCCCAAACACAACTCTTTATTTTTTCCTCTCAACAACTGATCATTTTGAAAGAGAATAAGGCTGCACATATGGTACGGCAAATCTTCCCAATATCTAGCGGCATGATTTGCAAAAATTATGTGACCCATCAAAATATTTGAGGCTACAGTACTGCAGAAGCTACTAATATTTAGAGGGAGTATTTTCTCTGCTAGAATGGCTTCCATCTCTACTGGTTTTGTGGGCTGGACTCACCAGTATGCTGCAGCTGCTTTGTGGGAGTGCAGAGCGATGCTAGGCTTGTTTGGGCTTACCTCCTTAGCAGGCTTGCAGCAGCTGTGCATGACCAAAAGACCCTGGTTTTGGGTGCATCTGCCCCCACCCTCTCTCTGACAGCCTAAACCAGAATATGAGTTGCTACGTTAATTATTCCCTCCTTTTAATTAATTAAAGAGGCTCAGAATGTGGATGTGCTGAAGTCTGCCCTCTGGGACGGTTGGGAGAAAAAATGCAGGCTGAGAGAAAGCTCCCTTGGGAGGCTGCACATAGCTGCCCGCTGTAACGCCACCGTGCTGAGGAGCCGGGGGGGTCCTGCTGCCATGGCTCTGTGTTCTGTACGGGGCTTCTCCAAACCTTGATTTTAACCTCCCTCATCTTTTCTTCCCTTCCCCTTACACACTAAGCTTTTTGGCTGTATTTGAAAGATATTTTTGTTTGGTTGTATTTGGAAGAAGAAAACGAGTCTTCGCTCCCCATTCCCTCCCCTCCACTCCTAAAGCTGGGGACCTTCAGAAAGCAGTGCTGGGAGGTAATGGGAAAAACCTTGTCCCCTGTAATCTCTTTCAAAGCTATTCCTCTTACTCATTTATGTTTGTGCTTAAAACAGTTTTCCAAGATGCCTCTACTGTTTTCCTGAAGCCTGGGGGCAGGGCAGGCTCTTGGTGCTGCTGTGGGCTTGACAGCATCCATTTTTAAAGTGTCCTTTGAGGATGCTGTGCAGGAATGAGAGCTCTGACAGGGACCAAACCCGATGGCAGATTCAGAACCAGTGGGTTGGAGACAGGGGTGAATGAGCTGGGCTGGTTTCGCAGAAAAGTCAATATTTCTTTTTCTCTCGGGCTTAGGAAAAGAAGAAATTAGTTCACTGCAGCAAAGATTTTGGGTAAAAAGGCTGGTTAAAGATGGTAACAGCCAGCTAGAAAGTTGAGGGATTCTCTTTTCTGTGAGTCTTGTGAACAGGCTTGTCAAAATCCTGCTAGGAGTAACACAGGTGAACTCCATCCACCCCAACAGGCCAGGAAGTTAACTCAAGCTGCCTGCCACCTTTCTGGGCTTCTAATGCCTCTGTAAACATAGGAACATAAAAATATTGAATATTGCCTTTTTCCTTGTTGGTGTTAGGCAACCTGTTGGTGTTTCCTTGTTGGTGTTAGGGGATGACGCTGTAAACATAACACTAGTTCTGTATCGGGGAACTGCAGCTGAAATAAATGGAGACAGTGTAAGGATACTGTGACTGATATTTCTCACCTGAGGAAGGAAACTTTCCCCAACAAAGCTTGAAGAAAGAATAAAAGGAAGAGTTCTAACTGTACTGACGCATAAGATTCTGCCCAGCACCACAAAACCACACTTTCAAACAGTATCACAGTAGGTTTTTATGTAAATATACCTGGAGAACCAGGCAGTCCGTGTCGCGAGACGTGCTTGGGGCTGGTATAGCAGGTGGACGGAAGATCTTGCTCCAGGCCAATACGAAAGGCACTTATGAGTCAGTCCAACCATAGGAAATGGAAAATGAATACTTTTTGCGCTGCTGCACCCCAGGAGGGGACGCACAGCAGGAGCATCCAGCGCTGGCCATGGTCCCCCTGCTGGCTCCTGTTTAGCACCTGGGAGAGCACCCATGCCCCCCCCCCCCCCCCCCCCCATGCCATCAACGTCACGCTGCCACTGGGCTCCTGAACAACCTTCCAGCCTCCAAGCATAACTTCGGCTTCCTGAGAGCCCTTCCACAGGGCTGTGGGGGAAAAAAAAAAAAAAAAAAAAAAAAAGTACAGTATGTTTAATGTTTTATCGCTGTTCTGAGCTATAAAAAAAAAAATAAAATTGGCACTGCTTCCAAAGTTGCTGCAGAAAGGATGGATAATTTCTAAGAAAAATATGTGGACCATCCCATCTTCTGTTTTTAAAAACTGGCAGGTTGAAATTATAGTCTACGGGTAAAACGTGCCTATTTCTATTTACAGGGTGGGGGTAAAGTTGGTGACTACATGTACAATTGTCACAATAACCTTGCAGAAAACTTCATTAATGTGTAAATCCATAGAAATGTCCAAGGATTTCTTTCTCGTGTATTGGGCACTTAATGCAGTGGCAGTCCATGGCAAGTGAAGATGCAAACAATTCTTTAGAGTGCTAAATGGCATGTGTTAAACATGGCGATTGATAGCTAGCTACGGGGAGGTCTTATAATAAATGCCCAGATGTTCTTTAAAAATTTAGCTTTTAAGAGTGCTGGCTTTGCCCTGGTTTGTTGCAGTTGGTCTCTGTTTCTACTGGCCACCTCCGTACATGTCCCCTCCTCAGCCCTCTGCTGCACCAACCCTTGTTATCCCACAGCTCGCCCCACTGTATCTACCTGAATATCTCAGGAGCTTGAGGTGAGAAAAGAAAGTGTGATTTATTTTTTTTTTTTAAGTTCTGTCATAACCTTAATGCAGATTTTAAACTGAATTTTGCATTTCATGATTTGTTCTTCCCACACACACACGCGCATATTCCCACTCCCCCTCAATGAGGTAATTGCATGACAACTAGATTAATATCTTTTACATACTTATTAAACTCAATAAGTGGTCCTGCGCAAACAATTGATATTTAATTACCGTATTATCATCCTACTAAATTTTAATTACTATTCATTTAAAATACCTCATATGTTATCATTCATGTTAATGCGGATTTGTTTCTCCGTAAATGTTTCTCTGTAAATCCTAAGTTTAAGTTGAATTTACCTGCAAAGTAATTTGGATTTCTCAAGGTAATAGTGTGCTTAGTGCAGGTCCAGGGCACCGCAATACGCTACAGAAAGGGAAAATGCAACCACCAGCCGGTAGTGGTCACATTAAAGAGCATCTGTTCTTGAACGAGAATTCAGGAAAGGTTGAATGACTTACCTTCCAGTTCAGCTTGCAAGGTAATTTCAGCTTAAAAGACCTTAAACCAGGAGAAATTAATATTTAGCAGCTGACAATAAGTTGATTGTTAAGAACCAGAACAGTTCCAAACTTGGCGAGGAACATGAAAAAAAGACCAAAATCACAGTCCTACAGTAAACTTGCTTCTTCCACTGATCATTGTTTTTACCTCTGACAAGTATCAATTTTCTAGATCTCATCCGTGAGTCACTTAATTACTCCTCAGAGAAAGGAAAATACATGATAATTTTTGTAGTGAAAAAACAACCACCTCTGAGGGGGTAAAATCATCACACCTTGTCAGCTCCCGCAGTGGGAGGCAGATCAGCGCCTCATGATCAGGTTTGTTTGGATCTCTTTGGTCTTGTATTTTATTGGTCAAGGGTATTTAAAATGAAAAGGGATTAATTTCCATTTTTCTGTATATAAGATCTGGGGCAGTTGACTATGACTCTATGAAGAAGGTCATACTCTCTGAATCAGAGCACTTTGCTCAGCTCCTTCTTGCTGTCTTGTTACATTCATTGAAATTAAACCTCTTCAGAAAGCTCTTCAAACCTATTGTGCTTTTCACAACCAAGCATGCGAAACTATTAATATCTGTACTCTGGCAGCAAGATTTCCCAAACTTCTGCAGAATCTCAATTTTCTTCTCATCTTTGCAGTTTCTATAGGTGCTACTTGATCCTATCTATTTCTTTTCATTGTGAAAAACTGAGACTCAGCTCAGTTCTTATAAAAATCAGAAATTTATAAGGTCTTTTTTTATTTCCACCTAAAACATAGATTATAAGAAGGAAGTTTAGTAACAGCTTGGAAAAGGCTTCTTCCACAGGATTTGGTAATTTGATGGAATTCAGTTTTGTGGGGTTATTTTTGCTGTTGTTGCTTAGTTATCTTCCAGAAACGTTCATGTAAAGAATCGCCCTTCTTGTATCAGTATCATAGAATAGATTGGGCTGGAAGGGACCGTTAAAGTTCATGTAGTCCAAGCCCCTGCAATAAGCAGGGAATATGCTAAAATTTTTTATTTTTTAATTTTTTTACTGCAACCAGGAGGTTTTTCTTAGGCAATTAACTGTGTGACTCAGTCCCATAAGCTCCTGTAACGACTTTATAGCCTGTCAGTGAGATATAACCTACTGACTTTCCTTTGGTTATAGGACTATTACCTTTCCTGATTGATTTAATCATTCCATACTACCTTTATCTATCCCCTTGCTTTTCTGAAACTCAATTGACTAGCTGATCTTTTAAGGACTGATCCAAGGGCAAGCGAAATCGAGGGGAAGACATGGTAGCCCTCAGACCTGTCTCTTGGATCTTGCTCCTGCATGAGATGGGCTTTACTCATGAATCAATACCAGAACAGACCTCTCAGTATGACAAAATAATAACTGTGTATGTTTCTGTCAGTATATTTATCATAATGGAGAGCAGGCAATCTCCCTGTTCACAAAACACAGAACTGAGCTCCTATGGGAATTATTACTTCACTAATTACCCCAGGTTGGGTTCATATTTTACTCAGGCAAACAGCCCCATTCCCTTCAGGTGAGTTCATTTGCACCAATTGTAATGTCTCTAGATTGGCATTTCTGTAAATCAGAGAGAAATACTGAGTTGTTTCTAGCCTCTGTGTAATGGGCACAACAGAAATTTTCCTGGAAATATTTAATACACCAACACTTTCACAAGACAAATTTACTTACTGGAATGAAATTTGTACAATATATTAGTGGTGGGGACAATTGAACTAAAACTTTTAAACCAGCGCTGGCCTTCAGAGGAGGCGAGTCAGGCAGCAGTGAAGGGTCCGCCGTGCTTGGACCCCACATACTGTAATTTTTATAAGACTATAACTAAGAGTTTGTATATTAAACGATGTTAGATTACAATATTTAATGGCTTATAGGATATAGCTAGTACCCGGGAGGCTAATTTGTTTGCATTAGTTGGACGGGTCAACTGCTTCAAACATGCAGATTATAGAACTACTGGTAGATTGCATTACACAATTTAAATAAATAGTAGCAATTTGTCAATGTCATCTTAGCTTCAACATTTTCCTTTTAAACCCCAGGAAATAGTAGTTCCAATTAAATTGACCTTTTCTTTTCTGCATCTTCATGTTATTAGTAGATAATGCTTAGTCTTTTAGCAAGTAAAAAAACCCAAAAAAACCAAAAACCAAAAAAACTTTCAAAGCACTGATGCACTTGTAGTAAACTTTCCAGACAAAATTGCCCTCTTTATAAACAAATGAATCAAATTTAGCCACCCAGTAAATTTCACAGGTCACATATACACGTATGCGTCAGTAATAGATTAAGACACATGAATTGCTGTATCTCAATGATTAGGTCTTTGGTTTCAGGGGACAATTGCCAGTTCTTGTCACACACAACTCTTTTAAGTTGTACTATTCATTCTGGAGACAAAGCAGCCAAAAATATAAAATGGCTGAACCATCCGTTCACGAACCACTTAGCAAATCCTAGACATCTGGAATGCTAACTCACCTTTGGGAGCTGGGTGTAGGTAGGTATCTGCTCTAGTCTCGTAGCCCTAAAGTAACTGGATTTGAAAACCTGGGCCTGGGTGCCTTACAGTAAAATGGAAATGGTGAAATACTTAAATTGTCACATAACGTAGAAGAGTTTGGCTGCAAGCATCACCCATGCAGTAATACTGTGCAATGCAGGTTTTCCTACGTCTATGTGCATAAAACAGTGTTTTACTTCTCTGATGTCCTCCTGACAAACATCAGCAGTAAGCCTAATAGCATCAGAATTTGCTCCAATTTTGGAATGCAGTTAGTTTTGAAGGCATGGCAGCCCGAGGCTTTTGGGCAAAATTTGGCCGGAGGAAGATACCTAAAACTTTCTTAGTGCCTTGGGCAAAATACTGGGACAGGAACTCTGGTACAGCTGTATCCTGGTGGCCTTTAGCTGTGAAAGGGAATAGTTCTCTCTAGAACATTTCAAAACTTCAGGTTTTGTTGAAAAAAAGTTGGATTATTTTTAGTTGTTCAGGCTGAAAAGCATTTTGAGCTACTATTCTTGCACGAGCAGTTTGTGACTAAAGCAAGAACAACCAAAATGTGGAATCATGGAAAAGAAAAATATTTTTTTAAGGAAGATACCATCTTCTCTGATGGAATCCTAAAAAATCCCAAAACCAACCCAACCAACCAACCAAAAAAAAACCCCACCAAAAAACCCCACCCCCCAAACCCAACAACGACAAAAAACCCTACCCAAAAAACCAGCTTCATTGCTGTTCACCCATCTTCAGTGCTATGAACAGAACAGCAGTTCTTGTGAGAAAATCCAGATTCAAATTGATCTCAGGCATCAATTCTTTTACTCATTTGCTTTATTGGAAAATACATCTGTTTTCTAATACTTTCCTTTTGGGCACTGTGCTAGGCATCACTTACTTATTCTGTTGCTTTGCTTCAAGGTGCATTGGTTAGCTTTGCATAATCTTAGCATTTGGGTTGATAGGTTTCCATCAATTCCTCACACCATGTAACAATTGATCCTAGAAACAGAAATGAGCCAATTTCTTGTGCTACCCTTTATCACACCTTCTGTTTTTGTGATACTTCCTTTTCATAGTGTCAGGAGCACCCAGCAAAGCTCCTGCTTACACATCAGCAGCTTTTGGAAGGTTACAATAGCATTGCCTTTATATACTCACCTACTAATTAAAAGAAAACTTTTTTTTTTATTCTGCCTTCCAAACATGTAGAATTAGCACGTTCCAAGACTGAATGGTACAAGCACAGAGCACAGGATATTTAAAGTTTCACTTTATTTAGTATTCCGTGTGTATCATTCAGCAACCACCATTTGAAAACAGGCCAGAAAGCAATTTTAACAATATCCCATGTGAGAAAAATGATTCAAAGTTTTGGAGAAAGAGATAATTCTGTAATCTCTGTGATCTAAAACAGAACAAAGGATGTGACCTAACACATTAAATACAAGAAAAACAGATTCTTGTTACTTTCGTTTCTGACTCCTCAGAAAGCAGACACAGTAGGCATGGATCTAAACTCATCGTATTACCATTAAACCAAGTAGCTGATGCTCAGCAGTTCAAAATAACCCAGCAAGTGGGTGCAAGTAAAAGGGCTGACCTCCCCTTTCCCACTTTTTGCTGGAGGGAAGCCCCGTTTGGCTGATCCCCAGGCAGGAGGTATCAGTGTAAGGACTGTTCAGGCTTCAGACGTGCTCCTGAGGTGCTGAGATGTCTAAAGGACAGCTAGATTTTGCAGGGAGGAAAAAAATGGACAGGTGAAGGACCATCATTCTGGAATTTTTTCCTTAACTGTGAATCAAGATAAATATAGACAATTAGAAAAATACAAAACTGCAATTTGAGAAGACAACTGCTATCATATTTTAAGGTTCTTTAGAGAATTTTTTCTTGCATATTCTTAATGTACTATTCACTGTTGTAAGTGATACTACATCTCTTCTCATCATCTTCACACATGCTATTCCATAAACTACACTGGTTTTGTTTGAATCCAGATACTAAAATGTAGTAGTAAATTTTATTTTTTGTTTACTTTTGTATTTTTTGTGGATTTCACAAGTTTCTCTTTTGGGATCATTCAATGTTTTTTAAACTTCTTTGAGTAGTAGCCACAGTTCTTTCCAAGGGACAAGAAGAGACTAATAACTTTTAGGAGGTCAGTCCTGACTGTTTCTGGGTATTGCCAGTCTTTGGCTGGTGAGTGTTTAGTAGGACGATTCAAGGATTCCACAAACACAAGCTGGCAAAAACATGCCTCATTGAAGGATTACTATCCTTTTTTTTTTTTTTTTTTTTTTTTTTTAACTAGTTGGCATGCTGCAGATGAAAAGCTTATTCATTTCTGCTGTTAGCTGAAAAATCTGAGTTGAGAGCTTGAGCATGTACCCGACAGATAATCAATGCCATATCCCTTTAAGTGGCTGCTGTGGCTGGGTGGGTATCAATAGCGGACTTTTAGGGTTGACACTTTATTCATTTACATGTGCAGTGTATGGACCTCATCTATTCCCAGGTACAACACACTCTGCGTCGGTGTAAACTCTGTTGACTTCAGCAGAGGCAGACTTGATTTGCGGTGGAATTGGTTAGCAGGGAGCCAGGTCCTGTACATACAGCAACGGTGTCATGCCACTCCACTGCTGTCACTATTCATTGCCAAAGAACTATATCCTTTTATTATCAGCTGGCAACGAAACAAGAGAGATGCATACCACAGAGCAAAATAAGTCAGAACCAATTAACGTTTGTACTGTTCTCTAAGAATCATTTAAGGATAATTCTGGAAATCCCTTGGTTGCAGGTTATCTGTGGTGTATTCTCCTGTGTTAACTGTAGGCAACTGAGGCTGGAGCAGAGATGTAACAAAATGAAATAGCGAATACATGAAGGTTAGTCAGCAAATTAATAGGTATGCGTTAATTGCACATTTTCCTTAAGTGACTCCATATTGTAACACCACTTCGATAAAGAAATTATCTTCTGTTCCCCATTTCTGTAGTTCCTGAGTGTCCAGATAAAATAGCATGGCATTGTGTTAGCTGGTTACTGAGGATGAATCTGCATAAACCAGTTTTTGATCTCTCTGAATCTGTTTGAAAAGGAATTATTTTGGTGCCTTTCTGAGCATGCATGAATGTAACGATTATCGTTTCCTTTTAAAGTTCAACCCTGCTGCCAAAGGGAAAGTTTCTCAGTGTAGGGAATGAGTAAACAGTCGCTTTTGGTTGTTCCATCATTCCGTATAAATGAACTGCTTTAATTGATTCTAAATGTAATTAAATAAAATTATCTATAAATTGGTAGACGTATCCATGACTGTGAATAAAAATTGAGCCCGTTTGAACAGGCTTTCTTCTTTCCGATAAACATCGTGATGTCACAGCCTTCGATTTTGTGACTAATGTAGAAAGCGGTTCCTTCCAGATCAAGACAGATCTCCATACGGGCACACCAGAGCTTTTCCACCTTCTGTTTCAGTGAACAAAAATCATGCCTGAATATGTGTCAGGATCTTTATGAAACCATTGTATGTGCATTCCTTAAATACCGTTGAGAAAATGTACATGTCCACCATAAAGCTGCAAAGAGACTGTGATACAATGGACATAAAGTCTGTATGGAAATGCAGGACACTGTGTGTTTGGGCAAAGGATGGATCAGACTGTGCAGGGAGGTACTGGGGGGAGCAGGTACTGTTTTTAATCAGTAAAATCTAGTCAGAGCTCAAGCAAAAATGATCCCAGTGCACTCGCATGCCTGCTGGGTCGAGCTCTCCATCCCAGCACCCCCCACAGTGCTTTGCCCCAGGGAAGCGAGCGGGAGAAGGTGTGCTCGAAGACCCAGGGAAGAGGCTCCTGTTAATAAGATGGGAAACTCTAGGAGTTTGTACAGAAAGAATAAGGTTCCTCTGTTAAGTTTTGCTATGCAGAATTTTTAAATTGTGCACAGGTAAATGACTCCTAGGGGATGCACATGTCTATACTCCGTATGACCGGCTGATGTCTTTGGGTGAGAAGGACCTGAAGGAAGATAGCACAGAGCAGAGAACAGCTGAGCTCAGCGAGGCTGATGCTGACGTGGGCGTAGACACTAGCTCAGGGGGCAAGAAGGGAGAGTACAGATCTGTTCTGCTCATAGAGCTTGCTGGTACCTCGCCCTGTATTCATACAATTCATACTGCTTTTCATGTTGATAGTCATTGCCAAGGCTTGACTTTGGGTCTACTCTGGTTATGCAGGCTTTTGTTACTGTCCTTCCTCTGTCTTAAGATGCACTGTAGGGATTTTTTTAGTATTATTATTTAACACTGATACTGATTTTTCTAAAGAGTGCCTTTAAAAAAATGACTCCTCATCAGCTATGTTGATATAAAAGCATAGTTACTATAAAAATGGCCTTTGAATCCTGTCCATTAAACTTTGACATTTGAAGTGTTTACTGTGAATACATATTAAGTTTCTCATTAAAGACAAGGTCTGGCTTTCTTGAAGTGACTCTTAGATTAAATCAGTCTCATCCAAAATAAATACAAAGATGGAGAATTCATAACAAGCCGCCTTGTAGATTCACTGTGTGTAAAACAGCAACTGCTTTTGTGGCAGAAAGATTTCATTTTAGTGTCTCCTCTTTGGCCCTCAAGAGGAAAAAAAATAAAATCTATTCATTGTGTATAAAACCTTTTGCACTTTGACATAAGTCCTTCCAGCAGAATCCCTTTTTTTATTGAAACAAACTTAAACCATATTCCATTTCACAAAAGCGAAATGTGCTGAACATGTGCTTTTTAAAATAGAAGCATGTGCATCAACTCCTCTACAAGAAGATACTTTCTGAGAGTAGTCTCTTGGGAAGGTCCATTACCCAAAATCCAGCGAGCACAGGAAAAGGGTGAAACAGTATTAGATCAAGCTTTACTAAGCTGGATGGCCCAGGCTGTGGAATAAGTGATATTTAATATGTGCACTTTGAGGCTCCTGTTGAGTGCCCTGTTTGGTAACCCGGATCAGGATGCTTGTTTAGTGGATAAAAGTGTAACTTTAGAAATTGGCAGGAACTTTCTGTGCTTGGCCACCTGTACTCTCAGCCAGATATGGTGTAAGGAGACTCAGACAAGCACACTTTTCAAAGTTTGCTCTGTTTCACTTCCTTACAACTGCCAGGTTCAAAGAACCATTTATTTTTTAAAAAAAAAAAAAAAAAAAAAAAAGCTTCGCTCAGTTCAAAGATGCATTTATAAAGCTCACTAGTCTTTATGATCAAGCTCATACTTTGTCTTCCCGTTACTAAAATAATACTTTTATCCTGCCCTCTTTTTCCCCTCTCATCTGTTTTGTTATGAAAACTTAACTATAATGAAGGTCTCAGGCATTGTAGTTTCCAGACAGTATGATACCATAAGTAATATAAAATGGGATTCTTTTTTTGTGGAGTGTTTTGCTGTCAATAATAATTGTATCAAAAGTAATGCGAACTCCCACCGAAGCCTGCATAGTCAATCAGCATAAAGTATTAGCACTTCAGGGACACAAAGGCTCTGAGCCTGATAAAAGAGATTGGACTGAGAATTTTGACCTAAGAATATAATAATGTCTTCCAAGATCTCATTATGCCCGTGCCCATTCGAAACCATCTGGGGCCCAGAATAATAAAAGGAGTGGTGTGAATTTATGAACCCATAGATCTAGCCATGCCCCCTTGGATATTGTGTTGGATTAGTAGATTTACTGCTAATCCAAACACTGAGGGCAAAATTATGTCTTTACATCTGCACTGCGGATCTCCAAGAACTGCATTAAGTTAAACGCTTGAAGGGTTGACAGCAGCTCCCCTGCTTCAGGCACAATCTTCTGGCGCCCTGCCACCTTCCCCAAAGTGCAGCTCCTCAGATGCACGTCCTCCACGTCTTGCCATGGCAGCGCTCCAAAGGGAGATGCCGCCTTGCAAATAAAGGGGGCTTGTGAGCAAAAAGTCACTGCTCCTGCCTGTAACAGGTGGGAGCAGTGTCAGCGTGGTGCAAATAAGGCACAGTTGGCATGGGGAAGATTGATCCATCATCTTCAAGCTGCCTCAGGTGCAGAGCCCAAAGAGAAGAGTTTCTACATTTAATTGGGGGTGTCTTCAGCTAAATAAAATAGTCAGATGCAAATCCTTTTCCTAAGGGGCAGCCATGTGGACTTGTGACCTTTCTTTGAATGGTTCGGAGCCCAGAAATCAATGATTACACTAAATCCATAATTATATTCTTTTCATCTGTGGCAGGGTACTGATAGCATGACAGATGTGAGACCTTGAAAGCATGGAAACTTCAAAGACCATTGAGATGTGTTAGACACCATGGACATGTGGAACAGTAAAAAATAAAACTAAAAGTAGAAAAAGACTGCTCTACCAATGCTTGAGGTGAGCTCTCTCCTTCACACGTATATGCACATACATGTACGCACACGTACACATTTATGTACACGATGTGGGACCCTGGAGTCCCCAGGGAAGAGGAGAGGGAGTAACTGCTGTAAATCAGCAAGCTTTGGCCAACTAGAAGAATTAAATGTTTTAATAGTCATCTTGTCTGGACTCAAAAGGCTTCCCAAAGAAAGAAGGGGATGGGCTGGGTCCGGAGAAGTGGCTGGAGACACTGCTTGGAATTAAGAAAGGTGACTGCGTTCCAGTATCCCTTATGCTGCTGCTGGGTAACTTGGCCAAGCTGGTTTGTTCTCTTAGGTGTTTCTCAAAAATATATTTTTGCCTTTAAAGAAGCAGAACTATGTTACCGTTATTTTTGCCTTGCAATAAGATGCTGCAAGAAGAAACACTGGGTCAGCATGGGGAGGGTTGATCGCAGTGGACTATAAGGGAAGCTCAGCCTTCACACCATGGTCCCCAGGCAGAACGAGGGAAAGATGACATTTAGAGATCCATGACCTCACCCCAGAGATGCTCCCTGGAGGATAATTAATAGTGTTTGCTTCTTGAAAAATTCTGTGTGAATTAGATATTTTGGGATTACTGTTAGAAATTAATTTGCCTGAACTGCATGATAATATGTCGAAAGCACAAGGTAAATGCAATTATTTGTGTGTTCCTGGCATTATATTAATACTTATAAGTGGTGGATCAGAAGATGATGGCATGAAGCACACAGACAGATAAGATAAAGTTAAGATTTGTGGTGGCTACTGTCAGTACAAGAAACTTGATAATGATATAATCCAAGCTCTCATACAATTTCTTAACATTAATAATGTGGAAATACAAGTCGAAAATTATTAGGATTGTGGTTTTTCTGTAAAATTTTGAACTTCAATACTACGTTACTTTCTGAGTTCCAGTGTTGAAATCTCAGAAATTAAAAAAGCTCATACAAATGCAAAATCTCCCCAACATTACAAGAATTATTTAGTTTCTAAGGCAAGATCAGAAGGCTTATCTCTTTGGTCTGATCCTGAGATGCCAAAATGCTGGACTGTCACTGATCTCTAAGTCTGAAATGCCTGAACGATAATGAGTCTAGTGGTCTTTCTTGGATAAAAAGCCCAGATTTTCAGGAAACACCCCTTAAGGAGATGTTGGTTTTTTTCACAAATGCTTGTTGTTTGAAGCCGGTTGGGCATCTCTAAGATGTGTTTCATCAGAGATGCATTAACAGGCAGAGTATAGCACAAACAGCAGAGCACACATGAAGTTTACCTCATACCTGTACAACCCATGGAAAACTAGTAAAGCTTTCGAAAATATCCGAATCTGAACACACCAAGTAACTCCAGCAGTTTCTTTCTGCTCTCCTTGTGCAATCCTCAGCCTGGGACAAGCCCTTCCGTCATCTTTCTCCTTTAACATCTTTGATATCCATTTACAATTCATTTTCCCATTTATTTTTCATTACTTTCTCTCCTTATTTCTGTCTTTTGGTTCTGTTTCTTCATCATACTACTCCAACAGCGCTGCTTAGCAGGCACGCTGAGTGTTTCTTTTCCTGGTCACCAAAGGAGCATCTTCTGGGAGGCCACTCATGTGAAGTCAGCCCAATACTTGCAGAGAATTTAAAGATACCTGGGCAGAGACAGTTACTTATATCTCTTAGGTCAGCTTCTCGGAGGCAGATTAATTGTTGAAGTGATGCACTAGTTGCATATATATTATATAGTCATTTTATCACTTATGTAGACTCCTGTGAAAGGAGTATCATATCCATTCCTCAAAATATTAAAATCTTACCTTTTCTGACTAGCACAGGGGGCACCAAGATGAACAAACTAGTTATACATGCATGGAAAGTAGCAAGCTGAAAGTAATTGTGTATTCAGTTTTAATGGAGCTGAATCTCCTGCTGAGATTTCAATATCTGACAGCATTGCTTTCATTGCCCCAAATGCCCAACCTTTTTCTAATGTTTGACCTTGGGTATGATTATATTTCTGTATGTATCTCAAATGATGCAAAATCATTTGCCTATATCAGTCATCTCTCACTGACAGTCCTGTTCCAGCTCGTGGCAGAAGAGAACAAGTCTGATGGCAGTAACAATAGCTAAAATGAGCTTTGATAGATGTTCCTACCCTTTCAATAAATACATAAAGCATCTCTATAATGTCATTTTGTTAACTGATAAACAACAAAAGGATGAAGGCATTCACTTTTAACTATATTGCATGTCGTTATTTTCTCATTGCCTTACTTAGTGTATATAAGTAATGTGACCTGCAGAACAGAGGAGAGGGCTGTTGCTTTCAGTGCTGGTTATTCATTTTCTTCTCTATCCACTAGCCCACCTGCTAAGTGAGAGCTGTGCAGGTGTGTGACAGGCTTTACCACAGCAGTTTTGCCCCAACATATCAACCCACAAGCCTCAGTCTGTTCTTGGCGCATTCTCAATGAGACATCACGTAACCCACGGCACCGTCTTTACATCTCTCCATGCGAGGTTAATGTGCCGCGCAGAAATGCAATTCTTTGTGCTCACCTCTTGTTGGGTTGTTTTTTTTTTCTTCAGCTGGTCTAACCCTGTCCCATTATTAGCCTTGTACTATTTACTCTAGAGATGCTCCCGTACAAGGCACCATGCTGGGCAGGGCACAGGTGGGTGCAGGGGGCAGCCCATCAAAGGTGCGGTGCAGTGGATGGCATTTACAGATGCGTACTGTGGTTTGGGGGATACAACAACTCAATTGCTGAGATTAAGGAGACAAGAAGAAATTGCATCCCACTTCTTGTATCGCCACAGTGAAGTGGCCATTGGAAAGGAGCTGGGAGGCAGTGGTGCTGGAAGCCTTGGTGGGGTGATGAAAAGGGGCTTCCAGATAGATGGGGACAAAGGGACCATGTTTTAAGGGCAACTCCAACTGGCAGTCGCCTTGTGATTAATGTTCCTGTACTGGTAACAAGAACGTACCCCTAAAGAGAGAAAATTTGACAGTGGCTTCTTTTTTTAGGTCTGCGTAAGCTGGGCACATTATTTTAATAGTACACCATTAAGGTATTTATCTTAATTTAAAAAAATAATATTTCCCTTGTTGTTTGCAATTGCCCACTAGAAATGAAATCCCTTTCCTGACTGATTATCCTTTCCAATCCTGAGCTGGCTGTTATTGCAGGTTGCCTCGGGAATACAGAGTTACTGAGTTTCAGACTTTCTTCAGAAATACTGAGGGGAGTTTAACAGCATTGGAAAACAGAGATAAAGAAATACATGGACCATGCAAACAAAAGTAAGTGGGATAAAAAGAGTTGTGTTTACTGGAGTGCTGGGAAAAAAAAAAAGGTCCACAAAGAAGCCCCTTGGTCTGATTACAAGACTTGTTAGGGATGCAGAGCACCGACCAAGTTCACTGGAGTTTGAAATCCCAAGGGCAGTATTGGGTTTCTTTCTGTGGGCTCCAGAAGGTGATTTAATAACTCATTTGAAACTGTGCAAAACTTTCTGTTGACATACTTCACTCCCTCTTCAAGCAGATTTTGAGTTTTGCTCAGAGATTTTAGCCCGGTATTGAGGAGCTGTAAATAGATGGAAATCTAAACCTCTGGACTAGAACGAGCGTTTCACGCGTGCCTGGGTGACAACGGCCTGTCTGACAACTGGTTTGTCTGAAATTGCAAAGAGGGCACGGGCAGGCGTGGTGTTAAATGTGCTATTGCTGTACTGCATGCGGCCTCTCTGCTTCCCAAGAACAAGGACAAAGAGAAATTAAGGCAAATACAGACGCTGGCATGTAAAAGGGGTGAAGATTTACTGCTGTGAGCTACTGCAAGCAGCAGCCCTAGTGGTGTGAGCTCCTGCTAGACAGCACAGCATAAACTGCACAGTGCTCTTGTTTAAAAAGAACAAAACAAAAACAGACCCAAAAAATCATCAGACGTGGCAGGCAGCTGGTGTGCGTGTCTCCCACGGGGCCATTCAGAAATGGGTGTTTTGGAGCATTTTCTGTGGCCCTGTTAACGCCCCCCATTCTGCGGACAGTCTGTGGAGCGCTGACCAGGCCTGTCCCTTGCAGCTTCCAGGGTGGCCTCGGCCGAGTGCTGCTCCGTCCTGACCTCTGGCAAAAAGGCATTGCCGAGGAGGTCTGCCGTGTGAGACTTTCATCGAGGAACAAGACCAACCCCAGTGCCCAGGTGGTGCCTGTCACCCTGTAACCACGCCATGGGCTGTAACGTCTCTGCCAGCTGTGCTGGGCTGCAGGGACCCGCTGCCCTGGCACCGTGGGGTTGTGGCGTGGGATGGGGCCAAAGCCAGCATATACACCCTAAACACTCCAGTGTGAGCGCCAGGCACATTGCAAATGGGGTTCAGGGCTGGGCCCCCGCTACAGGACAGACCCTGAGGGGCTGCAGCGTGTCCAGGGACGGGCACGGAGCTGGGGAAGGGGCTGCGGCACCGGCTGGGGGGGCTGGGGGGGCTCAGCCTGGAGAAACGGGGCTCGGGGGGGCCCCATCGCTCTGCGGCTGCCTGAGGGGGCTGGAGCCGGGGGGTCGGTCTCTTCCCCCAGGGAACCAGCGACAGGACAAGAGGGAACGGCCCCAGGCTGTGCCAGGGGAGGGTCAGGGGGGATCTCAGGAGAAATTCCTTCGCGGAAAGGGTGGCCGGGCAGGGGGACAGGCTGCCCAGGGACCCGGTGCTGGCACCGTCCCCGGGGGGGCTCAAAAAATGCAGTGCTTGAGGACACAGTTTAGTGATGGACTTGGCAGTGCTGGGCTAAGGGCTGGGCTTGATGATCTTGAAGGTCTTTTCCAACCTACATGATTCTGTGATTCTGTGACTCCTTTTGCCAGCTGTAGAAATGGAGGAGAGAATTCCAACTGCTATGTTTATCTAAGGCTACCAAAAAAGTGTGCTGCTCAAATGTAACTTAGCAGCACCACGTACAAGGTGGGCTTCAGAGGTGGCAGTGTTTAATATTCTATTTGAGGATGCTGGCCCTTATACCAATTTATTAATAGGTGCATCATCCCAGGGAAAAATGTTTAAATGTAAGTGAAGTGTTAGCAAGTGTTGGCAGTTGAATAGATACAGTGATAAGGTTTTAACTCTGACCTCATAATTAAATGTAAATACACCATAAGAGCAAGGCAGGGGACTATGTAAACAGGTAAAAGAGGAAATATGGCCTGGTTCTTTTCTTAATGTCTTTGTTTGGGGTGTAATGGTAAGAGAGGATTTAATAATTGAAATAAAAAATGCTTCTGTGAAGAATTCATTAATTTATGCATTTTACACAAATGCAAGATGTTGCCTTCAACACCTTTCTGCTTTTACTTTGAATAAATGTCCCTGGTAAATTTACATTTACTTCTGACTCACAAACATTAGAATGCTTCATCAGTTATTGTTGCTTGGATTTTTTAATATTAACAGTCTCTCCTTCTGAGTGTCTTTTATTGTGGCATACAGTCTTAATAATTTGTGGAAAAGATGATATTTCCAAAGAGATCAAAATGCTTATTGGCCACTTAGACCATCCTCGTGCCTGCCTCGGTGGTGGCACAGTCCCCCACCCTGTCGCTCAAGATAATCTATTAAAGCTGTCAAGCTACCAATCATTAAGGTACCACAAGGATCCACAACATACACAATTATTCTGCTTTAAGCGCAGTTTTAGGTGATTTTCCTCAGGTTTTCTTCCCTCCAGGATGTGAACCTGGCTTCCAGTAGGCAATGCAGTTACACAAATTTGTGCAAAAGATATCAAGAAGTGAATCTGTTTAGAACTGCATCTTGGAGACAGCCTTTGAAATAGAGAGAAGTCTTTCCCAGAGATCAGGAGCTTTTGTTTTAGGGAGGAAAAAACTGTCTATAGATGTTCTCAGATAAACCATTAACATACAGAGTCTATGAGTAGTTGTCCAAAAATGAAACAATCTGTGGCCATTTTTTTGTTTCATGCACACGCGTTTCTTGTGAAAAATGGATGTTCCTACTTGGAAAGTCAGAACAACATGTACAAGTGGCCCAAATTGGTTTTGATTAACAAGGTTTTCTGCCTGGAAGTCACTTTATCTTCATCCCATTAGCTGGACTCAACAAAACAAATGAATCTAATGCATTAGGCTGAAACACGTTCTTGCTGCATGAAGGCAAAGAAAAATCCTCTCTTAAAAGCCATGCAAGTATCTTATATACATAATGTAGTTTTTCAGCTTCATGTTCCCCTTGGAGTCTATATGACGAGAATACAAAGGTTTCTACTTCCTTTCATCGTCAGCTGACATTACGCTTCTGCCTGTAATTCTCCGGTATGAATCATGCAGTGTTGTGAGGGATCGGCCAGTGTGATGTCACCTTGGGCCACTTAGATACCTATTACATATGGGGTTTGTAGCTTTTATCCTTTTAACAAATACATTTCGTGGATTCTATTTTCGGAAAAGATCACATAAAGGTGATATTTCTGCCATGGGATCAACAAGTAGGAAACTTTGCTGTGTGAAAGAACGGGACCACTCGTCACCTTGTGGGCTAATCGCAGCAATTCACTTCCATGTCTTAATCTGTTCTTCCTCTTTTGAAATTGTCTATGAGGAATCCTATTTTTCCTCGAATATTATTTCAAGGTGCTTGCTTAGAAAGTCATATATAACGTAGTTTTTATTGTCCATGCAAAAGTTTGCATTTTGGTGCTTGTTCTGTTACTGTCCAGGAGTTATTCCAAATATCTAGTTTCCAGATTAATGAATTGTCGCACTTTCATAGCTATTCCAAATAATGTCTTTTCTGGACTTGTAATAGATAGTTGAAATGTGGTTTTGTGAGGAGGAAAGAGGAGTCATGTGAGTATTACCAGAATGCTTCAAGGCATTTTGCCCTCTAATGCCACTCTATCCTCAGTATCTCTGATACAGTAAATGTATTTAGATTCAAAGTTATCTTGGGAACTCTTAGTGTGTGCACTTGAATTCATCTGATTATGAATTCTGCATAAGTAAATATGAATATCCAGACAGAGACTATGACCGTGTATGCTAAACAAGATCTACTCTTGGTTATGTAAAAACTGAAGGTGAACTGACTTTTCTTTTTGTCCTCTTTTTTATGTTTTTTTTTTATTATTATTATTTATTTATTTACTTTTCTAAGCAATGCCATACATAGCTTTGCTTTATTCTTAGGAATACACTTATCGCTAGAAAACAGCAATTAGAAAGGACTGTTCCGAATTTTGCTGGACAAGATGGTGATGTCTCTTACCAGCGACAGAAGAATTGTATGCTTAACCCAAGTGCAGTGTCTCAACTGGAAACCTAGTGGGAGTGTTAGTGCATTTGCTGGTTATACTTCAGTATATTATCTAAGCCTATCAGCCAAGAGAAAAAATTTGCATATAATATGTGTTTCTTTAGTGTTCATTATCTTGTTACTTAAAAATTGCCCATGAAAAAAAGTGAACACATTCATAGGAACATGACTAAAATATTCTTAATAGAAAATATATGAAAACAAAATGTTACTCAAATTAAACAAAATACACAACTGCAACTGACGCTGTTGTGTTCAGCTCCAGTAGGCACACTGAATTGTCTTTTTTCCAAATGGATAATTTATTTAATTAACCAAGATGCAATGAATTTTAAATTGTATATTAAAATGGAAAAATTAGGTAGTTAGGAAAAAATATGATGTGGTTTACATTCTTACTCACTGTTAGGAAATTTTTTATAGCATAATTAAAGATTGCAGATGGCAGTTTATCCTAACATGAATTTTGTCCACAAAAATGTTTTCCTTGACCATGTTGACCTGATGGGTTTGAATGATTTTAAAATACTTTTAACATTCAAATTAATACACAAAAATATTTTTGCTTGTGTGTAACTTTTCACAATGGATAATGAAGCTTTTCTTTTTTGGTCATTGTTTTTTGTCTGAGTATACAGTGTATGCTTAACCTCAAAAAATCTAAATGTGCTTTATGTATACCAAGTCTATTATATTTAAAACAGAGCCAACATGTACAAAGTCCCTTTTTTCCAGAAAATTTCCTAACAACTTTATTCTGCAGTTTCTATCAGGAATGGTACGTCACTACATCACACTGCTTGATCCTGTTTATCTGCATAATTCAAATGCAACCCTGAAGGATATAAACACAGTGACAGTTTTTAAACATACTTTCTGATAATCAGCACAAACTATTACTTGAACTTATTCAATAACATAACACTGACAGACGGAATTCAATGACCCTCAATAACAACAGATACAATCTCATTGTATAAAATTATATTATGATATGATTGTGTTGTCTTGAGTTGTGACTTAGGTTGGCTGCAATATGGCACACTTTTTCTTTGGGAAAAGATGATACTTATTACATTGAGATAATGCAGAATCTAAATTGTGCAGCCCGAGTTTCTGCTATGAAAAAAACAACCCAAAGAGCAAAAAGAGGTGTGCGTACAACCAGGAGACAAATAAATAAATAAATAGTATTTTGGTAGCAAGACTATAACTTTTACTTTATGCTAATGTCTTTGCTGGGGCAGATCCTTTGGTAGCTCACATTGATATGTTGGTGGCTCAGTTTAGTCTCCAGTACCGTTAGGAGAATGGAACATGGCAGAGCAGGTCGATGTCGGAAATCTCTGCAAGTGGCTGTCAACAAGAGCTCTCCTTCCATGGGATCTGGCAAACCAAGCTGATTCCTAGACTAAGACAGCAGCATGTTGTCCAAATGGATATTTAGTGGTCAAAAAAGCCAAAGTGACTTAAGAACATCAGGTTCTCTTTGCTGTTGGGGGAACCCATACTGCTAACTAAGACGATAACGGTTCCTGGCCAGAACAGCTGGTGTTTCCACCTTCTGTCCTTCCTCTCTTGGGCTGAGCTCCCAGCTCCAGAGAGTGTGGGATGCTGCAAAGTCAGCATACTATAGGGTGTCTGGTGGGGTAAAATTGCTGAAAGGGAGAATAGCACAAAGTATGTCTAACTTTTGTGTTTACCCATCACTCTAACTCTTGGGTGAGGCTCTAGATAATGTGCAAATGAGTAGGGTAAGGTCCAGAAGGGATTGCTGTGGGGGCTACTCGTGGTTGTTGGCCAAATCTGGTCAAGGCTGCACTCTTGGTTTCTTGGAGATTCTGGATAGACATGTGATTTCTGCTTGTCCATGTCATGTCCCCAATCTCACCCCACCCCTTGCCAAAATAAACCAACAACAAACAAATATCCCAAAACAATGAAAACAAAACAAAATGTTAGGTTTTGCATCTTTAGGAAAGATATTTTGGTATATAGTGAGAAATTTCCCAATGTCTTCAAACAGACCAAATGAGGCAAAATAACCGATAATGATTGTCCAGCAGGGTAATGCTCTTTCACTTTTCAGAGCAATAAAGACTTTTGTCAAAAAAGCCAACACCTCTGAACATTGAGATTCCCAGTGCATTCTGATGTTGAGGGGTTTGGGTTTGTTTGCCCACATCATGCGTTGTAGCCAATGATTGTATAAAGCTTCATTATTACAAGCAGGTTAGAAACACAGAGCTTGTTTATGAATAAATAATTCTGTATCTGTTCTGCAAGGTAGGAAGGACACTTAGGACATTTCAGCATCTCCAAGGATGCCGTGAGCAGGAAGTAAATGGCAGGAAAAAAGATTTATGGTCAGGTAAATATAGGGAGAAAAAAAGACACACACACAATGTGTAACATACTTGGGTTTACGTGCAAACACAGAGGCCATAGCCATAGCATGCATTCATAGGTTAAAATTTAGTATGGTTAAAAGAAGTGTGATATCTTGAGTAATTTCCATTACTGGTGAGATAAAATCAATGTCTAAATAATTCCTTACTGGCAAAAGCCACTGAAAATACTAATCTGCTGTATAATATGGAAATCCAACATTATTAACCTGAGAGAGGACACAAAACTCCGCATTGCCTTTAAACAACTGCTTTTGGTTTCTGTAAAGTCATTTCTTGGATGAATGTATATATCAGCTGTGCTTGGTTTGATGGGCCTGGAAGTTGTGGTCCACCATCAGTCCAGGGACCACAGAGGGATGTTCGGCTCTCGCCCCGCTATTGGGGAGGGATTGCTGGGAAGAGGGGCACGGGGCTTTGTACACCCACAGACGCCGTGGTCTAGAGCCACCTGCCCTAAGCAATACGAGAATAATGTGATTAACTACAGGTTTTCTGGAGTGGTTGCACCCGCCGAGCCTACGTGGCCATGCACGCAGGTGTTTAACACGCTGGTCCACACAGGGATGCTGTTCCAGCCCTGCCTGCCCTCCACAGTGGCTCTGTGCCGCGGCGATGCGTGGCCGGGGTGCTCTGCTCTCACATAAATAGTCTCTCTTACCTCTGAAGTTTTTCCTCCTCTCCTACAGCAGTGCTAGGGGTCAGGCACACAAAGGTGCTGTCCCCTGATTGCAGCAAACACCGCCATGTGTTGTATGTTTGATGAATTAAAAGGATGCTGCCAACTTAATTACACTGTAACCCTTCAATAAAGGAAGGGCAGAGCTGATTAACTAGTGAATAATTGGGGGCTGATTGATGGCTTTCTCCCTCACTGCTAAAGGCTGTATATATAATTATTTTGCCTGTGGGCCTAATTTTGCCACTGTTAGCTTCCACTTTTGTCATCAGCTGTAATTTATGGATGGGGCCTGAAGCCTTAAAAAAGGCTGGAAAATGAAATAGCCCCGAATCCCCAGATATGTCACCTGGAAATGGCCAGCAGGCAGCCTTTAACGTCAACATTTGCAGCCATTTAGCAGCATTAACACCTCATGCTTAGCCCGAAAATAATATTATCATTTGTCAACAACTATCATAATATAGATTATTTCCTGACATCTAATAATGTTGCATCACTCACACCAATGATTTAATATATGTTTTAAATGCAAGATCAATTTATTGTAACCGAAAAGAAAATTCTTCTAGTAATTCACTTAAAGAAAAAAAAAAAGAGCAGGGGAAGGAAGACCCATATCCCTTCATTGCATTGGCAGATTGCTTACAGAATTAGTATGCAAGGCTCTAATGACACACACACACCCCCCCAAATCACTGCAAACTAAGATGGTCTGTGAAACTTAGTTTAAAAAAAAAAAAAAGTCTTTATTTTCTTTGAACTTCGAAAGATGCAGCAGCAGTTTCAAAGAAAATATAGTCAGCAAACTTTTATCCGCTGTACTTAAAAAACATTGTGGGACAGTTTTCCATCTACTGCCAATCAGCAGAGCTGCAGATGAGCCCATATAGCTGCACTGGTTTGCGTGGGATGTAGATCTGGCCCTTTGTTTTTTAAATTGAAATAAGATTTCTTATTTTTTTCAGAGAGACAAAAGCTAGTCATTAATGCTGCAAAGCAGTAAGAGCCAATCTGTTTTGAAGGATCGAATTGCTTCAGAGGCAAAGAGGAGGGATGCCCCCCACAAGACAGCCTAGTTTGGGAAAATACAACATTCTGATTAGAGCTGCTCCAGCGGCTGCATGCAAGAAGAGCTGCCTATTTTATATTCCACAAACATTTTTTTCAATAAAGTAATAACAACTTAGATTCACTTTTTTTTTTTTTTTTTTTGGTAACCCATATTTAAACATTGCAGAGAGGACGCTTCTAATTTATAAGCCAATATATACAAATCCTCTCTCTCAAATTTCCTTTGTTGTTTTGTCCTCACAGAGCGCTCTCTTGCCTATGAATCACATAAAGATTTGAAGAACCTTTCAGTCAAAGCTCAGTAGTGTGCCAGTGGGCACTGGCCAGGAAAAAAAAAAAGATTGATATTTGCCCTCTCTTCTTATCTGCACTTGATTTATAAGTCAGTGCGAGTATGCAAGAGAAATAAAGGCAAAGACCTTGATGCCTCCCTGTGGAGAGTATGCACCATTTGGATTGAAGGCATGAAAGAGGAGAAATTAATGGTAAGCTGTTCATCTGTCACTACTGCCAGCCTGATGGTTTTGCAGAGAAGGAGAGGACTAGATGACATGCCCTCCAGTCAAGGGCATGACTGCCCGCTGTTCTCATATTATAAACACAGTGCTTTGGGTTTCTGAGGGATTTAAATTTAAATTATACTGTACTTTGGATAGGCAAATCTTTACACAAGTTTATTTTCCTGAAGTATTAACATGCAGGATTTCACTGGCTTTATGTGGAAGAAAAATAAAAATTAAGTCCCCCTATTTGATAAAAATGTGTAGCAGACTCTTAAAATGTATCCGTATTTTTAAAGCAGTGTGTTATAGTGTAATGAGATTTAAATTTATATATGCATTGAAGATTTAGGCACATGCATAAATAGATAAGCTTTGGTTATTCTACTTTCTGGCACATAGGAAAAGATTAAAAAGTTCAAAATAGGAGTTGAATTTTTTTCTATCAAAATGGTATAATGCTAACTGCTGCTATCGATGACAATATTAGGAACACATTGTGAGGATAAAAACTGACACAAAACTTTCATGTTGTGCTAAGCAACAAGAAAAATGTACTTATTCCTAAATGACTTATTTTCAGCGCTGAGTATTTGTGTACCCTCTTGCTGCTGTTCAAATGTTTTTCTCCAGTACCTAGCACAGAGGATGGCCAGTCTGCTCGAGTCCTCGAGATGCTTCTGCAACACCCACGAGCTGTATTGTGTGTCACAAATGGTATTGGTGCTAATAGGAGCAGTTTTGGGTGCCTGGCACGATTTGAATAAATGCATGTAGGCATGAGAACTAATTTGCACTGGGCTCTGATTTGGTGACATTACTGCCATGCACACCCACCAGCTATTTAAAGCCCTCTTTGCTGGACCCCAGCAGTGGTGTCCAGCTGGGGATTTCTGGTTCCCATTAAAAAAAGGGAAAGTGAGTTCCTAGTTTGTTAGTATCAAATTACCTTGGGTTTTGTAAACCAGAAGCTAAAAAAGGCTCTGTCTCTCACTCTCATTAAAAACTCCTGACTTTAGAGCTAATTTCATTATTTCCTGAGGCCTGCTGAGTCATGATTCCTGAAATCCAGGCTTGGGCAATGGATTTCAATAAAATAATTGTCCTCAAGTAAACTGATGTTTGCTCTCACTATGGCAAACTTACTGACTTGCATATCACTTCTGAAAGAACTGTAAAACTTTCATGGCTGTGACCAAAACAAATCGGTTGGAGAAGAGATGGAGGTTAGTCAGGAATGAGATGGTCCTCCAGGATCTTCAAGAAGGAAGGAGCATCCTTCTCTCCAAGGCAATTGGCATCTCCAAAGTATCATGCCTTGGTTTTTTTATCTTTTCTACCTTCCTCCCCACACTGTTGCAGGTGGGGGTTACTCTGCCTCTCACTCCGGTGCCAGGGCACTGAGGACCCTTTGCTCTCCTGGGTTTCTGGCCCATTCACATCATGCCTGAGGGCTTTTATTTCCTGTGCACCATCATCAACCTTCTCCATCACCTGTCAGGAAAGCCCTCAGCAGGGTGATTTCTAACACTGAGCGATGGGGATCGAGACATCCACAGTCCTAATCAAAATTAGGCAGTCACAGGTACCATATAGTCACCAGAGCTGAGAACAGTTCACTTCCACAAATTTACAGCTGCTCTTATCTCCCTGCTCCTGAAGCGTCTCCTCTGCAGCGGCTAAAAGCTGCACACTTGTGGCGGCTGCCCGGCGCTTGGTGTTTCAACTCCCTGCTTGAATCTGCCTAGAGTTTTGGCAGACTTCAAATGTTGGAGGTGATATTTTCTGTGCCAACTGTGAGTTAAGTGGGTTTTTTAGAAGTTTCTGTTAAAATGAATAGATTTTTTTCTTCTTTTTTTTTTATTTTTTTTTAAGAGGTTGTGGGAAAGTATGTTCTTTCACAGACTTCAAAATTATAATTTTTTTGAGCAGCTTCAGTTCCTCCAGGCTTCAGAGCAGGTAAGTAGTTACTTTGGCTCCTTTTTTTTTTTTTTTT
The DNA here is from genome assembly GCF_023634085.1 of Falco cherrug. NCBI lineage: Eukaryota > Metazoa > Chordata > Aves > Falconiformes > Falconidae > Falco > Falco cherrug. Next base: position 21,865,124 of record NC_073711.1, read on the forward strand.
TTTTTTTTGTTCTTGTCAAAAAATCCTCCTGTGCCCTAGTTTATACGCATGTTAAAAATCTGTTTGCACTTGCTGAGTCCATCTGCACTGAGGCTGATCCATCTCCTCGCAGTTCCACGCCGACCGCAGTGCGGATGCGGCACTCACACAGAGCAACCCCCTTTCTGTGGTGGGGTACCACTGCCGGGCTGCTCCCGCCGCGCATGGCCGTGAGGGTGGGGGGCTGTTGCCTCTGCCCCCGGGTCGCCTCTTGCTGGTTCAGGGGCTGCGTCAAACCCATCAAATCAAGTATTGTTTTCTTGGTGCTGAGTCTCTGGCGAACACTATGCCCGGGAGGCCACGGCGGCCACCGGCATCCCGGCTTGTGCCAGCACCGGCGTGGCCGGCGGCAGCGGCGCAGCGCCCGTCCCCTGCGCCCGGCACTGGGGGGGCCCCGCGAACGCGGGGTTCAGGGCTGGGCCCCCGCTACAGGACAGACCCCGAGGGGCTGCAGCGTGTCCAGGGACGGGCACGGAGCTGGGGAAGGGGCTGCGGCACCGGCTGGGGGGGCTGGGGGGGCTCAGCCTGGAGAAACGGGGCTCGGGGGGGCCCCATCGCTCTGCGGCTGCCTGAGGGGGCTGGAGCCGGGGGGTCGGTCTCTTCCCCCAGGGAACCAGCGACAGGACAAGAGGGAACGGCCCCAGGCTGTGCCAGGGGAGGGTCAGGGGGGATCTCAGGAGAAATTCCTTCGCGGAAAGGGTGGCCGGGCAGGGGGACAGGCTGCCCAGGGACCCGGTGCTGGCACCGTCCCCGGGGGGGCTCAAAACCCCCGCAGGCGCGGTGCTTGGGGACACGGTTCAGCGGTGGGCTTGGCAGCGCTGGGTTAGGGGCTGGGCTGGGTGGCCTTAAAGGTCTTTTCCAACCTAAAGGATCCTATGAAATTTTATGTTTCCCATGTCTATAACGATAGTGACGTACAAAAGCTTTCTGCTACCACAGGGGACATTGTAAGCCAGGGCACAGGAGGTGGTTACAAACAGTCTAGCTGTTCCAGCTCTGCTGCTGAAGTGAAGGAAGGTTGTATGGTCCAGCAGGCTAAATGCTTTTAAGTCTTGACTTGTTAGTTGTTTGGAAAATTGCATATGAAAGGTAACAAAAGTACACAAAGGTTGAAAAGTTAAATGCTGAAAAGTAAGGAAAATGCTAATACAACCATATATATATATATATTTACGTGTATGCATACTCCAGTATGGACTTTTGTTATGCAGCGTGCACTGAAATGGCACCTCCTCCTCTTTCAGCAAGTGTGGTCTTCTCATGCTCATGAGTTGTTATTTCCCACTCACCATCCAAGCTTTGGGCTTTTCCTCGTGGATTCTCCTCTGATGCTCTCATCATGGCTATTTACAATGAACTAATCTATGGTGCTTCTGTGAACAGCAGTGAAGTACCCTGTTAGTGCAGAAGGAATGGGTTGTCTCCATTTTAGATCTTCACAACTGGGCACCGAGGCTGAAGGTATTTCCAAAGCACCAAGAAATTGGTGGGATGCAGCTGCTGAGGTACCACAGGTTTGCTGTTTCACAGGTGTTCCCCCCAACAGCTCCTTGGCGAGCAGGTGCCGCTGCTGGAACAGGGTCTTTCAAGAGACTTGTTGCACATCTGGATGGGAACAGCTGCCGTGCTGGGTGGCAGGGTGCCATGCTTTGCCGAGGTACCATCTTTTGTCCCCAAAGCAGCACACGTGTGTGATCGCTGCCGGAGCCTCATTAGCTCAGACACAGCAGGGCGCTGATACAGCGATGCTGCCTTGGGGACCCAAATGGACTTACTTGTTCAGTGCAGGTGATGGGATTTCATTTCAGCACATAGATGTAGTCTTAAACGGTGACACGATTTTTTATCCTTTTGGCTTCTTTCAGCTCATTCACTGTGTATCCACCAACTACAGACAGCAGCAAAATAAAAATCCTGATTTATTTCCATGCATAGTCATTCCTATGCACTTATGAGACTGGGTTTCTCTGGAAAAAAAAAAAAAGAAAAAGAAAAGCCGCCTGTGAGCAAGTAATTAACAACTACATCATAGTGAAGACAGGCAAGAGCCAAATTAAACTTGCAGAGGGACCTTTAATTCTAGCATTTCTAGCTATTGAGTGCTTCAGTATGTGATATTAGCAATCTTTTAGCCTAGTTTTTAATACAAGCATGTATTAACACAAACGGAAGGGCCGTATTTTCGCCGTGCAGGCTGCAGGGAGCCCAGGTCCCCACTCTGACAGCTTTGCTGCAGCAGCAGGCGATGGCTGGGGAGCTCACGCGCGTGGGGCTGCTCGGTTGATGTTTGCATCCAAAGGTGCAGGGACAGGGAAGGCGTGGGAAGGCGTGGGCACAGTGGAAGGGATTCATGTACTGTGGTGGGAAAACACATGATGGTTAAAATCAGAGTTAGCAGGGAGGTGGTGTGAGGGTCCAGAGCGGAATGGCACCACCAGCATGAGCTGAGCTTACTGCTGGTGCACCAGCATCAGGCTGGTTTAAGAGTGGCTTACCGGCACCCTTAAAAAACTGTGTTTTCCAAGTTTTGCACTCTTTCTTTAACGTCTTCATTTTAGCTCTTCTTATTTTACAACCAAGTTGCTTAATGTTATATTCAAAAAAACCAAACTACCCTATCAACAGAAATGAAATATCAATACAAATAAATGTTAAAATGGAATTTATTTCCTGTTCAACTTCAGATAGAAATCCTTAAGTTTCTTTACCTAAGGTGGTCTAGTTATGAAAATGTTTTGTAATTTTGGGGGAACTGGTTTTGTTTCTCTGGAATGAAAAGTATATTTCACTGGAAATCCATTTTTTTCTATGAGGAAGGAAGGAATTTAATAAAAAAAATTAAACCGATTTGAGTACTTTGTTGAATATTATCAGAAAATTCTTCCAATAAATTGATGAAGTATTCTCTCAGCTTCCTAAACAGGGGCATATATGGCTAACAGCTAAACAACACTTTGCCTGTCCTTGTGGAAGACCCTCTGTCACCATCATTGCCTCGTCGTGTATCAGAATTCGGGGATTCACTGTTATTCTGTATGGCCACAAAACCACCCAAACCTTGTCATCAGTTTTGACTGTAATTCTAAATGACAGCAAAACTATATGCAGAAACTCAGTTCTAGATTTGATAATGTAAGGAGCCGCTAATATTCCATCAAAACATTTCAGTGTGTCTGGACTACATTGCTGCTTATTTTAGGTGGGGTTGTTTTGTTTTTTTTCTGGGCACTTGATTAAAATTTAGGAAAGAAATGCGGTTTTTATTTTTATTTTATCTCTGAAATATGATTATAAATGACCTTTGATAAAAAGTTAACAGAGAATATGTCAGGAAGCAGCTCAGAAAGAAAAGATTAAAAGCAGACAGTCTAGAGAGGTGTTTAATTTCAATTTTCTTTGTGGTATAAGAAATCTGTAGATTTTAAAGCCATCATACCATAGTTACTTTTATCAGTAGGGCTCTTTTGTTTTGTTCTGCCACCTAATTCTTTTGATGACAATGAGTCCACAGTTTTCCAATGACTGATTTCGATTTGCATGTTATTGTCAGCCTTTTATATTTTATCATATCTCCACTTTGGTTTTTATGCAGATCCTCACATCAGAAGGCAAGGGCAGCCTGAGCTAAACAGCTGGCTGGATTTGCATGAAAATGGACTGCCCTTTTTCATTTGTTTGTTCTTTGGAAATTACAGTAGGTGAGTATCTGACTCAAATTTCCCAAACAAATAAAGATAAAACTTCACAGATATTAAACTGTGGAGCATTAAACTGTATCATTTTACATATAAAAAGAAAAGGATTAAATAGAATTAGTCTGTTGAGCTGACTGAGGAGAAACAATGTGAGTGATGGTCTGAAAACTGAAGATACAAAAGAACTGCGGTATCTTCAAGAGATTTTTCTCTCCAAATATTTTCCTTTCCCATGTTTAAAGGATAAACACTAATATAAATATTTCCCTTATGAATTTAAGATATTTTTGCTAGGGAAAAGAAAACCATAATCTGTTTTAAGTCATTATGTATTTGATAGTATTCTGTATTTTAGGTATATATTTTATATACAGAGCAGTTAGCAGCAGCCCCTTGGCAGTGGATATTCTTTACAACTTGGACTGGTGGTGTAAACCAGCCAAGGTGTAAGCGTGACTGGGGCAGATGCCATTCAGAAGCCCATATTGTTTCAAAGAGGCCAAATCTGCAGGGTGAGGTAAGATCTTTTATTAGACTGGCTGATGGAGATGGAAAAAATGAACAAGCTTTGGGGCACACAAGAACTTGATAGTTGACAGATATGAGCTTTATAGATTTGAACAATAAGGTATCAAAATAACACATGGCACAACTTGGAGTTGTCAACAGATTTATAAATTATTTAGAGTATGTGTGCCCTTGTGTGCCTGCGAGCTTGTTCGTCTCTTTCTTGAGCTTATCTGCTTGAGCTTGCAAGAGACATAGCCACTCCTTGCATACCTGGCCTCTCCTCTGTCTTTAGACCATCTCGGAGAGAAAAGCACAACTGTAACTGTAGTTTAAACAAAGGTCTGGAAAGAGTAGAGTTTATGACATCTAGCTATAGGGTGGGATTTACCTATTTTACATGTAGACTTTCCTGCTTTCAGGTTGCTGTAGGAGCTTGGCTTAACAGTAATGCTATATGCCTTCTGGAGTTAAACATCTGGGGCAAAGAGCTATTGACTCTGAATTTCCTGGAGAAGTGGTAACTACTAGTCTTGCATGAGATAACAGTTCATTCTTTCCTCTGATAAGGTTGGAATTGGGTACGTGGAGTCACAGCCACGTGGTGCTGACAGAGAAGCAGTGTCCCCAGAGAGCAGCGCAGAGCCAGCCAACAGCCAGGAGCCCAGGCAAAGTCTGTAGAGTAAAATACATCCTCACTTTTTTCCCCCTTTTATTTTATTTTATTTTATTTTGTTATTTTATTTTATTTTATTTTATTTTATTTTATTTTATTTCATTTTATTTTTCAGACTTTCTCCACGATCTTTCCTGACTGCACATGGGAAAGTCTGGTGTGGTCTTTAAATCCTTTTTCTTTTAAATGCTGCAAAATCACGCATAACTTTCATTACACCTATGCATTGAAACTCGTTAGTGAAAAGTGCTCTAAATAATGCATAAGCCTGGTGACATCTCTAGGCTTTGCTTGGCGGGGGTGTGAAACCTGGCTGCTCACACCCACAAAGCCTGTCCCTGCCAGCCAGCCAGCTTTGACATGCTTGCTGTAGGGCCCTGTAAGGTCAGCGGGAGAGAGTAGGGATGGATTCTTGCTCTTTTGAATGTTGGACCGGTCATACGGGTGTAGTGGGTGAAGATGGACTAACCGTATCAACAGTGCTTTGATACTACTGGTTATGTAAGATAGACTCGCTGTTGTATGGCGTCATCACTGTAGGTCAAGAGACAGCGGCAGCAGAAGACAACTAGTCCCGAGTAGGTGCAGGAGGTCCTAAATCCACCTCCCACGATGCTGAAAGGATTGTTTTGTGGATGCTGGGACTCAGTGGGTGACAGGATTGCAAATGGTTCAAAGGAGACTTGGTCCTGCAAGACCAAGGATATTGAGCAGCGTGCTCTGTGGCAGCAGGATGGGGCAGCAGCCTGCCTGGGAGGCAACAGGCAGCTGCTGAGAGCCTGACATGGGGATAACTGAGGATGCTGTGTGGGATAACTTTGGGAAGCTGTGTGTGATGGGCACTGTGCCTGGTGGACTGGGCTTGGCTGCCGTATAGTCCTTTCGTTGTTTTCAGCCATCTGAAAAACATAACAAATGCTGGTGAGTTTTAGGAAATCCACGCAGGGAATTGCTCCCGCTTTGCTCAGCTCCCAGCAGAGCTGACGGTACTGTCATGTGATTTGATTTGCTATGGATTCACCAGGAATATTTCCAATCTATAGTTCAAGCCTCTGTCTGAGGTTAAGAAAATTGTGTGGTTATGTTTTGAAAAGGGCAGTGGCTTATGGTCTAGGAGCAGACAAAAGATGCTCTTGGATAAAGCAGATGAACCCTTCACGTGCCTTTTGAGCAAAGAATATTGGGGCCAGTGTTTGCTGCTATTGCCTTCACAGGAGTTGTACAGAGTGCTGCACAGCCGCGTGCGTGTTTGTACCCGTGCGTAGAGCTCCCCACAATACCTGCTAAACTCCTTCGGAAAGCACCATTATAAAGTCACTGACCCTGCAGAAATTTGTCATACACAGAGCAGAGGCTATGTAGAAACTTATTACAATTCAGTATTTATAGAGGCTTCATGGAAGTACAAATAATTTTTGGCTTATTTATTTCCCATTGATTTTATTTTGTTATAGTTTTGGACTTTTTCCTAAAAATGTTGCGTTTCCAAATTCTTCACTAAATATCACAAATAGATATCAAGAGCTGACAGGCATTTTGGAAAGTTTTCCAAGATTTTGCTGTTACAGTTGCAGAAACCATAGTCCTTGCATAGCTGTGAATGGCTTGAATCGCAGGCATCCAGCCTGACAACGACTCAAATTAATTTGATGATGTTACTACACCTAAAAATAATGCAGAAAACAAGACATTTTGGCTTTGGAACCTGACCTGGAAATGCTTTTCACTTTAATGGAAAGGACCAAATTGTCTCAGATTTGGCTAAGTTTAGCACTTTGAATTTTTTGTTGGGTTTTAATCTGGGCTCACATGAGATTTCCTTCAGTGCTTGGATCTGTTTGAATGAGCTCTTCCTGCTAGTGCTGTTTTAATCCAATTGGAATGGCAAGCCCATGCAACATGTTTTGGACTTTTTTTAGCAGTCGGACTTGTTGATCTCAAAGGTTTTTTCCAAGCTAAATGATTCTATGATTCTATAACATAAAGAGCTAGTGCATTGAAAGCTAGTTCATGTTACCTAGCTGTGATTTTTCTGTGGACTTCTTCCTTTTTGCAAACTGCTGATGGATGTACGTTATGGCCCCAGTGTGATAAAGAGAAATGCTATGTAAGTGTAAAGGGTTAGATCTTCATCTGATATCAAACAGTTGATTGAACTTACAAAAGTGAATTTACACTTGGTGAGGGTCAGTTGCAATATACGGGTCTACATTTTGCAGATAACATTATTCAGATTCTATTTTAAAAACCCATTTTTACATTGACTTTGTAATGTAACTTCTGGTATAAATCCATGGCTATAAATAACAGTGAAGTACCACTGCCATCCTTACAGACTCTGGTGTAATTTGGGGAATTGGCACTTTTTTTTCAGTACAAAACAAGGTAAAATCCCTCGTCCCGCCACCAACCCCTCCATGGCAAAGCCTGTGCATCCCCTGCAGTGCCTGCGGCACCTGCTCCCATTCCAGGAGGCAGATGGGGCTCAGCTCAACTCCCCGTTCCTGTAGGACAACCTCAATTCAAGTAACTCTTTGTCCTTTTTCTTGATGTTTTCTTGGGGCAACCAGTTGTCTCCTGTGGCTCTGTTGACCTAAGGTAGTGCCAGGATTCCTCTGAACTCAACACCTTCAGATTATCAATTTTTTTCCCCAAACAGCCAGAATCTGGTTGTTGGTTGGGCTGACAGTGCCTTCAGCATCACCCATGCAGCAGGGAGACGATGTGAACAGGGGGTGGTACGTCCCTGCCCGTGGGTGAGACAGGTAACAGCTAAAGTGTAGATTCATTTGGAGTATTCCTGGGAAAAAAAAAGTCTATTATTAGAGTTTGTCATGGCATGGTCACTTCCATTTCCCACCTGTTCTATGAGTGCACAAACACAGCTAGCACAAGCTAGTTTTTCTCACCGTTTTCCCAAAATAGTGGGAAAACAAGGGTCTCCATAACCCTGGGCCTCTAAGCAGTTGGATTAATTGCATTTGTTTGTGAAATGGTGTTTTGTTTTAAAGCCTTTCACAATACTGAAAGGACACTGAGAATATCTTCACATGTTTCTTAAATTTCAACCACAAAACCCAAAATGTGGCTCTTTTACATCAATATTTTACGTCTCCATAGGCTTTGTGTTAAACTCCTGTACAGAGTTACTGTGCGTTATCGATAATGTGGAACTGGACTTGGTGGATTTTAATGTCTTTTTTCATGTTTATATGGAACATTTTGAAGCAGCAATTAAAATAATTAAGGAGGGTGAAGAAATCTTTAGCATGCAACAAAGATTTCTGCAAAATGTTAATTTCTGTCAAATAAGTGAATATATGCACAGATGCCTCCTGACAGAGGCTGTGATTTCTGAGTGCTTTGCATGCCAAATAACTTGTTTACCCCCTCAATGTTTGCCAAGTTTACTGTCAATTTACAAATAATTTCCATTTTGCTGTTTATTCTGCTGCCTTTTGATGGATATGTCTTCCAGACTTTTATCTTGCATGTAGACAAACTAATTAATATTTTCCCTTCAGGCAAATATTTTTTTCTTAGATCTAAATGTGGGTTAGATTCTTCTTCGTTTCCATATGCTTTGTTCTGTCAATCATTTCTCTTCTATGTTACTAAAAATGTACCTTTGTGGATGTCATTTCTCATGTTTTACAGATTTATTTCACCTACATCTATATGGGAGTGTATGTATGTAGAGAGACATATTTGTTATATATGTGTTCATATATGTTTAAGCAGAGAGAGTGAAAATACTAACCTCGCATTAAGGTTTGGTTTTTAAGAATGAATGAAAATACATTTTGTCTTGCCTGTTGCTGCCATTTCCCAGGCTTGACCTCACAGTTTGTGGTTACCGCTGCCCATATGGCACACGCAACACTGAGTACATCTCTTCTGCAGTGTCAGCCTGGATTCCTGCACGTCTTTTTGACCTAGTCCAGCCCTACTAGCCATGTATAAAATCCTCTGCATCTCCCATTTCCCTTCTCCTGCTATCATCCCAGCACAGACCGCAGCGGGCTGACCCTTCTGGGGTGAGCAGGCTGATGCAGAAGCGGTCCTGAGCTGCTGTGGCTCCGTGGGAGGGATGCTCCCCCCAGCTGGGCTGGCCAGGCTTGGTACCCAAACCTCCTCCTGATGCATCGGGGCAGCCCCAGCCCCAGGGACACCCCTCCCGCAATGCCTTTCCTCGACATCTAGGTATGTTTCAAGTTCTCAAATAGCTAAATATTGTCATATTCAAGGAACAAGATTTCCACAGAGTCCCTGCAGCTTCCGCAAAGCTTTCAGGAGGTATTGGAAGACACAGTGTGGGATTTTAAAAAAAAAATGTTATCGGAAGCCTGTGTGTTAACCACGTTCTGCTGAGAAAAACACAGGTGGTAACTGAGAGCACAGATATTGCGAACAGATTCTTGCAACTTACCAGTCGTAAAAATATCTCTGCAAAAAATACTCCCAACGACTCTGTTTACAAAATGCTTGGTATTTCCTATATCTGGAAATATTCTCGTTGTAGCTCCATATGTTGCAGCTAGTCTGACAAGCTTGCTTTTGAACTGTTTGCAGGTTGCAGTCTGTCTGGAGGGCTGGGTGCTGATGCCTTCAGGTTTTTAGGCCCTGCATTATGGGCATGATTATCTTGTTCACTTTGCAGGCATAGAAAAATGGAGCAGGGATTTAGCAGGATTTGAACAAACTTCCTAATTATGCCAAGTAGAGAGCTGCCTGAGTAAAATCTCAGCCAGAACCCCAGGTTTTTTATTACCGGTTCTGTTGTAAGTGTAGCTCTGTAATTTTCTGTGTTTCTGCTTTTGTTTATATCATCGTAGTCAGCGGGACTGGGAGATTAAAAACCGAAATATATTATCTTCGCACATCCTCAAAACCTGTCGAGAAAGGAGGAGAAATTAAACAAGGACAAAAACTCTCAGTGAAGTGAAGCTGCTTCCTTTGAGCTGCCTTATTAACCAGTCAAGCACTTGACTGCCACTGTCAGCTAGATTTCTTTAGAGAAAGAGTGGCATTTTGAAAAATACAAATTCACCGCCTGCACAAGTTAATGAGGCCCTTCAGCAATGTTCATTGATAGTGTAAATTCATCATAATACAGTGCTACAAACCATAAATGGGATATGCATACAGGAAATCATCCACTATTAGAAATTTGCCAGACACGAGAAGAAAAAAAAGCCATTGATAAGCAGAAAACTCATCTCAACTGCTTGGTGCTGATGGGTGTGCGGCACATTAGTAATGCCAGATAGTGCCATGATGAGAACTTATTAAGGTGAATTGAGGTAGCTCGTCAAGTATATTTTGCTTCCCTTTGTTCACGTATTATGGACTCTCTCAGCTGCCTCCCTTACGTTTTCCAGTGTCAGGTTAGATAAAGTTTGCTGTGTAAGGACTAGCATCAACATAAAGGGACAAATGTCTCCAAATACATCCATTTTCTGCACATGCACAAATGTGCTTATGCATTTAATCAATTTTCAGTTGCATTTGCAAGCTATGGCTTTACAGACACCAAATTATCTTAAGGGCTATACAGTACACCAGGAGTGGACCTGTAAGTAATAAAAACTGGCAACGCCCCAGAAAAAATATATGAATGTGACTTCCTGATCTTTCAAATAATTATTGAGCAGTGCTATTTTGCTGTCCATATCCATCAATAAATCTCTCTACAGCACAATACATTTGGTGTTCCTACTCTTTTTGAATAGTATCAGTTTAAAAATCTCTGGAACAATTAAGCCAATACTTTAGTGTGATTTGTCTGCTGGCCAGTTTCCATCATCCTGTTTCAGGGAATGAATAGAAAAATTATTACCTTGCATTGCGGTCATAAAATGGTCAGCTTCTTAAAGAGGTGTACAAACTTGTTAAAATCTTGAAGATCATGGCCCCTGACATGCAGGACACCACCAAATTGTATGAATGAGCTCTACAAAATAAGGCAGACTGGTAAGAAAAGGCTCTGAAACATCTGCATTCATCTCCTGTGGTCTTGATTCCAAATATATAGGGATCTGAGGAAAGACTACATTGGGTTAGTCACTGAAAAGTGTCTGGAAAAAAAGGGAATCACCACCCTAACACCCTACTGCCCTGAGTCCACGCTGTTAAATGAATCTGCTTGTTGTGGAGCCACAGGTGGCTGGGGACCCAACAAAGGACCATCAACAGCAGAACCTGAGAAGGTGCAGATTCTGGTACCCCTCTTCCCTCAGGGTCTTGCGTTTCACACACGAAGACAAGGTCAAGGGCGTGAGCTGTGTTTTTTTCCCCCAGGGGGTCTGTTATCAGGCATCATCTGTAGCCTTCCCCCAGGGGTCAGTTCAGACGCCATTCCAATCCATGGAAACCCTGAAGCCCAGGTCCCCTCCTCCCAATGTCACCTGTGTCATTCGGCTGACGTGTGTTTGTGTCATCAGCTGCACAAGGCATTGGGCTGATCAGCAGAATATTAAGCAAACATGCCTTCCATTTGTAAACAGGAATAACGATGTTGGCTGGAAGATAAGCAGGAATCACCGAGCAGAAACTGCAGATGTTCATGCTTTCACTTCCCTCTGCCTTTCTAACCACCTTGGTAGCTCCTCTGTACTGCCCCTGTCCCCTCTCCTGGAGGAAAAAATCCTTGTGGGCAGCTTTTGTGAGCCCCGCCAGTATCTTTTTTTTTGTGCCTCTTCCATCTTCCTCACATTGCAAACTATTTCAAAGCTGACAGGCCAGAGAGATGCTCTTCAGTCCTCTCTGACCTCCTGTGTTCCTCCTCCCCTCTCCTCCGCTCCAGCAGCTCTTCTTTTCTCCTTTCCCCCTTGCCCCATCTGACTCTCCCCCGGCCCCAGTTGCCCCACTCTTCTGAACCAGTTTTTCTCTCAACTCTTGCCAAAGTCCATACGATGATCTCCAAAGAGATCTCAGAGCTTGGCTTCTGAAAGGGTGGCTTTCAAACAGATCTGGAGTGCATGTTGTTTATGCACTGTGGACTCTGAGAGATGAAACGGAGTTAGACGCTTTTGTTCCTTTTGCCTGCTACTCAAATCCCCAGCTGATAATTACGAACAATAGATGAAAATGTGTTTGGTATATATCATAAGAAGAAATCTTATGGAAACATTAGGCAGCCTATTATTGTAAGGCTCTTGTAAATACTGTTTTGTAAGAAGAACCTATCTAAGATGATGTAAAACTTAATATTCCTATTAACAAGATGTACTATACAATTTCCAATTCATATCACTGGAAATGCATTTTAAATTACAAAGTGCTCGTATTTTATCTGAGCCAATGTTCTGATTCATATGCCTCCTCTTCAATCCTATTTTCATTCAAAGTTTCACAATTCACATCTTCTTTTTCCTATTTTATGTAATATTTTCTGTGTTTTCAAAATGTAATCAAAGCTTGTTAGCTTCTACCCAACCACGTTTCATTGAATGGGAATATTAATAATACCAGCTATTGATGTCTTTATGTTAAAATTTGATTTATTGAGCAAGTGGCACATAATCTGTGGGGAAAATACCTAGAGATAACACCTTGAGATGATTAATTGTGTTTACAGTGCATTTCTGTAATAATTGTTTACAAGGAAATTTATGCATGAGTTGCTGCCCCAGTTCAAAAGAATAACTCATCAGATTGTCAAGCTCTCTGCTCTTGAGTATTCTAGCTAATTGCTATCTTTGCTAGTTGAGCATCATAAATCCTTCTTCCACAGAGCTGAGAGCAGGATTTTTGGATCATGCTTTTTCATGCAATGAAAACCTTTTCATCCTTAGGAACATCAGCTTTCTCATGCAGGAAGGGGGGGGGGAGAAAAAAAAAGTAAGGGGATGATATCTACAGAAGATTGTGACAAGTTGCCCAGTGGCATTGGATATAACTTCTGAATGAGCTTATACAATCATGTGTTAAAATCTGTGTTGGGCAAATTTGCCACTAATGTTATTGATAATGAATAACATATGAGGATGTAGACTTAGTCTTCTATATTTAAAAACAATTAAATTCCCAGTTCTGCTGCTCTCTACTCTTGTATTGCTTTCTCCTTCGCGAGTGCTGCAGGGTAGAGATGGTAGGATGGGTTGGAGAACGGTTCCTTTGCAGCCATCTGTGCTTATTACTGATCTAATAACAATTACACAATTCTCCCTTTTGGAATGAAATTCGCCCTTATAAATTCACAGAGATAAACATACTTTTCTTTCGCACAGTTCCATGTGTCTGGGAGTGCGTGTGTGTGTGTGCTCTGTTTCCAACTTTCAGGTTTAATTATTTCATAACTAACTTTCTTGTAGTTCCAGGAGTGTTATCCGAGCAATACGTTGCCAGGAAGGAGTTGATAATGCTTAATAATTCCCGATTACATTCCTGTTCCAGTCCATGATCATGATTATACAAATGTTTCTGGTGCTATTTTTCAGTACAAATCCCTCTTTTCAGATTTTTTTTTCTTCCTTGTTGACAGTGTATTGGTCAGAATACAAGAGAAACCGACCTATTTGCTAGTTTAATTAAAGATGTCAGTAAAATCCTTAAGGTTTGCCTGGGAAGGAGCAGATTTACTTGCTGCTTTTATGCACACTGTGGGATTTAAACATTTTGAGAATTGCTTTGGTGATTTTTCCCAGGAGATAAAGGAATGGATTAAGTGAAGTAGTTTCTGACTATAATTGGTCTGGTTTAAACACTTAAAAATAACTTTAAGAAATAAGAAAACACAAAACAGGTTTTCAAGTAGGGATTTAACTTTTTTTTTTTCTTTTTATTTCTTTCCACCACCACCCCCCCCTTCCAGCTATGTGTTTATTTCAGCTCATTGTGCGCTATCAAAGTGTGCTGTACGTAAGGTGGTATATATGTACTTTAGCTGCTCCCAACAGCAGTCCAGGCAGAGGACAGATGTCTGAAGGAGAAGAAACAAAAGGACTAAATCTGAAGAAACAGAGAGGGAAGAGAAAAAGAAGGAGGGGTGGGGGTGGGGAGGCTTTCAGCCTTTGGATAGGTTATTTGCTCTTTTCAAACAAAGTGGGCTGTGTGGGCTTTAAAGTTTCCCCGTGTTTCCAGGCAGCCTGGCAAGCCAGCGCCATCAAAGGCAGGAGCCACCTGTTGCTGAGGTGTCCCTGGCACAGCACCTCTGTGGCTGGCACGCTGCTGCTGCTCCTGGCGGCTGGGAAATTCAATCAGCTATACACACGGGGCATCACGGAAAAGCTGTTCTGTCTATTTTTCTAGTCAAACACATGGGTTCTTCTTTCTGCCTGCCTTTGTCTCAGGCAGGTGAGCGGCCAATAACAAGGAACTGCTGCCAAATGATTCATGTCATAGTCATTTAGGAAGACAGAGGTAGCTTTGGCATAAATCAAAATCTTCACATGACTAAACCAAGCCTAACACTGCAAGCCCTTAATACCATCAGGTCTTACGATACCAGCTGCACCGGGTGAAGGCAATAAAACACACTGCTGAGCGGTGCGAAAATACAAATTTAACAGCTAAATTTCGGTTCGTGGTCCAAATAAACGTGGATGATTGTTACACGTATAGTAACTATAGTTCATCGAAAGTCAGCAATAAAGGAATTCTTGAGAGAAGAGTGAAAAAAACCCACCAACCGAGACTTCACAAGCAGGTTTTGATCAAAAGTAGACACAACACAACATATGAAGCAGATTCTGCAGGAAATATTAGACTAACCTTACAAAATATTCCAATCATGCCTATCAGGAAACATTAATAACAGTGTTATTGACAGAGTATTCATTTAAAGTCTTTCTGTTGGATACAATTAACTTTTAGATGAGAGACAGTTATAGGTACTCAGATGATATATACGAAAGAAACAATGACTCATCTCTCCAACAGCAGCGGTACCAAACCTTGCAGTGGGGAAATTGCATTTCTTCTAGCTTAAAAAAAATAAATTTCCACGGACCTTAGAGGAGAAATCAGCTTGTTCCTATCAGAAGGATTGCTGTGTACTATTTCTTATTCAGAGAGGAAATTTCTGTGTGAATTGCCAAGCGCTGGGATGAATGTACTTTGGGCAAGGGTAGGTAGTGTAGCAGAAAGGGATGAGATGGACAACTCAGCCCTGGGGTAAGGAGAGGCCGCTGTGCTCTTCTACAAGATTTTTATTCCAGAAGATCTTTGTATAATCAGATTTTTACATCACCCACATGAACATCAGCAGTTGATGAACCTCTGTGCATCAAGGGTGAGGGCAGTGGTGGTGGCCCCACCTCCCCCTCAGTATCTGTGCTTGAAAGCATGAACCAGAAGTCCCTTCTTGCTAACACCATCTCCCTAACATCAAACCAGACCTATTTAGACCTGGATAAATGGTGGATAGGATGCTGGAAGGATACGTTCAGACAATGATTTCCTGAGATTCATGATGTCTCCAACCAGGTAACAGATAAACCTTGGGGCTTGGATTCATCTCACCTGCTTTTAGTTCTTTAAAAATTAGTCTAGGCTTGCTCTGAGTTTGACAGAGAGAAGTAAGTTTGGCCTGAAAGCCGTTCCTCCCAGCTAGCTTCAGATCTCTTATTTTCAGAAGACTGAAGTGCTATCCGAATGCAAGATAACAAAAACTTCAATGGCAGTCACTAGTCTAAGTCTCTTTGAACGTGCTGATGGTGAGCTGGCTCAGGAGCCTTTGTATTAGTGAGCCGCTGCTTTCTTCTCTGCCTCTGTACCTGCCTGGAGGTCTCTCCACCCGGCTGGGTTTTGTACAGTTTTAGAAGATGCCTGATCAGAAACTAGCCAAAAAAAATGAGTGCAATCCACTGAGATTAAGAAAATCTAGAATGATGACAGAACTTTCCACCGTAAACACTCTGCACGCTAGCAGCACTGTTTTGGTAACTAAGAACATGATGACTAGGTTTAGAGACAGTGGCATGAAAATTAATTGAAAAATGGCCTCATGTTCCAAATAAAAATTTTAGATGAAATGATGCCACAGTAAGAAGACTTGCAAGTCTTAAAATGGGGTTACCTCCAACCATGCTGCTTTAAATCTGATCTATAATAGCTTGGTAGTAGTTTACTTAAATTATTTCTGTACTGTATATTTTACATTTTGTAGAAGTGCCTAGAGCAAGCATATTAAGCAGTTAAGAAAATTAATCTGCTTGAGCAGTGATAACATTTGTAGAATGAAATCCTCACAATTAGAAAGACATTTGAAGAAACCATGTTAAAAGGTGCTGAAATGTTCTTGAAGAAATGCCACATGTTGCTGCGGGCAGTAATGAAACATTTCCATATAAAGTACTACATAAACACATATAAAATGTAGACATATGTTAGCAGATTATGGAGTGTGAGAGTGCTACAGTAGTGATGATTATTTGCAAGTGTTAATGTTACCAAAGCTTAAGGTTATCTCCTGGTCTTGGACCCTATATGTAAATAATTATATCTGAAAATATGCGTCTCCAAAGCTATCAAACATAATATACATTCAACACTTCTGAAATACTGTAGGGTTTATTGATCTGCAGTATATGATACTAAATTTCAGCAGATTTATGCTCAGATATCAGTGAACATATGGCTTAAGACATGCAAGTTTGAAATAAAGTTATTCATATTACATACACTTCCACATGGTTAAGTATTTGCAACTCGGAGAGTGATCAATATGCAAAAGGTGAAGTCAAATATACATTATCCACACAGAGGCAATTTTATATGCATAGCACATAGGAGTTCTATTAGTAAACCAGAGAAATTTTATCTCTGCGTTCGTCTAGCAAATGTTTCCTGTGGATATGTCCATCTACTATGTAAATAGATCTGTTTTTCTAAATATCTGTTTGTCTAAGTGAGAATAACCTACATATTCCCATAGTCTACTGGACCCAAAATAGTGTCTAAAAGAAATGAACATACAGCAGAGAAACAGCAGTAATAACTTCAGCTTTGGGAATATGATCTGAGTGGGCCTTTAATTGGGGATTTATTCCAAGCCTATTCCAAAACCTCATTTTTTTGTTGGTGACTTTTGCATTTGTCTTTGTAATAACAACGCTGAACGTCGCTCATGCTCCAGGATCTAAAAGCACAAGTATGAAATAGGGTAAGTTGGTTGAATACTTCTACTGAGATTCTTAGTGTTGTTTTCCTAATGAGCATTTTTTCACATCCTTTTTTTCCCCCAAAATGTTTGCTTGAATTAGAAAACAATCTCTGTACTCAAAAGTGGCAAATCACTTGAGCCTCGTTTCTGAATAGTGCTGAGAAATCCCTCTTTGCCTATCTTTAAAGATGTCGCTCCAAGAAAAACAGGAATTTGTAACTTTAAAACCTTCATCAACCCTGTATCTTTGAAATATATAGTTCTTGAAAGAACCCGGTACTTATCAGGCCAGGCTGCCTAGTTGGTGTGCACTGAAGCTATAGAAATTCAAGCAAAACAGGCATGATGATCTTAATCTATTTAATAGAGTGTGTTTGTCTGCATCACAGAATTGCATCACCATTTTCCATTCTATAAAGACCAGATGAAGAAAAATCAGAGAAGTTAACAATATCATTGTATTGCAGAAAGCCTCATATCCTTTCTGACTGCTTTTGTCCATATACTTTTTTTTGCTAAGGACTGCAGTCACGCAGTACATTCCTGAGAAACCTGCTGTGTGTTCTGTCGATATCAGTCAGAAAGAGCCCCCAGTCATTTCCTTTGGTTCTGGATCAGGCTTGTTCTTGCACAAACAGGAAAAATATGTAGGCCAGTGCAGGGTAGATTAATTATAAATTCTAAAAGGCATGACAGTATTAATTTGCATTTCATTGCTTGGTGCTGTTTAGTTATCAATCCAATGATTCTACATTGATTTTTTACTACTAATACAGTGTACTTATGTAGTGTGTCGGAGGCTTGCAGACCCTGAAAGCAAAGCGGTATTTCCACCCCAGTGCTATCAAAAACCATGTCCCACCAGCTGTCTGCAGAGTCCAGCCTACATCCATGATCTGGGAGAAAGGAACCGATGCTGACAGCATTGTTTGATCTAAATTTCAAAGGGAAAATTGAAACCATGCTTGGGGTGCAAAGAGGTTCTGTAAACAGAATAATCCACACCCTCTCATTCCTCTCCAAGCCTGATTCCCATGTGAGTTGTTAAGCCCAGCTTGTACATTTGGTGGCTCAGCCAGCGAGTTCTCTCATGTCTGTGCTGCAGGAGTTGGGGACAGGCTCCCACTCCCCGGCACCGGCAGGGCCCCAGCATCCCACAGCCCCCTTGCCCCCGAGCAGCAGGGTCACTGGCAGATGCCCACGTGCCGAGGCAGAGGGGACGGGGCTGTTCTTGCCTGTGTGATGCACGACTCGCCCGCTAATAGTGTTGGCGCATCAACAATGTGTTGAGCACTAAAGTTTTACTGTATCTGAAGAAGCCCTTTTGCTACGTGCTGTGCCCAGCACGTCAACAGGCGTCAAGGGGCGTGAAGTAAGATCTGCAAGCAAAGATCAGGCAAGTGTATTTTCCAGGTATACCTGTTTTCAGGAACCCATCTATCTCCTTTCCAGAAAGGAGTTAACTTTCAGGATGAATCTTTACTTTCTTCATTAGTTTTTTATTAGAATTGGACTGATCAGGTCAGGTAGAATCAAAACTTGTCAGAACCCTCAGCTAAAGATCAGAGGAAGCCATTTTTCCTTTTGAAAATTACATTTCTTTTCTTTTCTCCTTTTTTCTTTTTTTTTTTTTTCCTGATTTCTGTTCCTGCTGTCGTCATACAGGAACAGATGTGAATGCGTTCCCCAAAGAAAATTTGTTCTTATGGCATTCTGGTTCAATTTCTTTGTCCATACCAATCCCAAAAGATAGTAAACAGACATTATTTATAGGAAGATTTTATGATCTGTCTATTTCAGATCCTTTTGGTATTTAAAAAAATGTGAAGAAACCTAAGTGATAAAATTGCAGCTAGAGTGCCATTTTAAATCTGAGTGTATAGTGAATATTGCACTGCTAGTAAAAGAAAAAGCCGGATTGAAAAATATTAAAAATCATACTCCTAACAGCCTGATAGGGTAGATAGTATGAGTAGTTATTGTAGAAGCTGTTTTAATGGAAGTTTCTAATGCAAATTCAAACCATACATTACCAGCATGACTCTCTGTCATGCCCACATAGTAATCCAGATCCTATAGTGGTTCAAAACGCTGGTTTTGAGCTTATGGATTTGGATTCTTGTGGGTGAATGATGGCAGCCTTGTACCCCTGCACCGTGGTGTACAGTAGCATCATTTGGACTGGGAAGGCAGTAGCTACAGATGCCACTTTGAGGCTGGATTATGAACACCCTGTCAGATGCTTCGGAAGTATGTGGGATACATACATTTGATAGAATGTATATGCATTTATAGGGTTTGCTCCATTTTTTGGTAGGAAATGACCTACTAGAGGTATGAAAGGGCTCGGAGATTTCTGGGTGAAATCTACTTGCTCTTTGGCAGGGCTGAAGCAGTTTATCAATAGTACCTCACCACAATTAGCAATATTGAAATAGCTAAAATCATCAGTTTTGTCAGCTTAAAAAGCATGCATGAGAAAACATGATGGTTTTATAACAGTTATGGAAAGGTCTGCAAGCAATGTCAATGTCAAAGGGGTGCAGGAAGCTGCTTGTGATGCCAAAAGATGTACAGGGATGCTCCTTGTCTTGCTGAAGGTGTTTGGAGATCCATCCTAATCCATCCCAGCCAGCAGCACCTGTCCCTCCCATCTCCCTCATTACTTTGTCCTCTTGGATTCCTGGCTCTTCTCCCTGGGATCCTGCCTTTGGTTAAGATCTGTCACTTGCGTTGCAGCAAGAGCAAACCTGTTCTTAACCTGCCCTGTCAAAGCTATTATCCATCACTGTCTTCTTCCCTCCCATATCCTTCTCCTTCCCAGCCTGCTTTGCTCTTAGCTTTTAATTTCCTTGTTCACATTTCTCTGCTGCTGTCCATTTTTCTTGCCTTTTTTTTTTTTACCTTTCTTTTTTATTAGTCAGAGCAGCATCGATTGGTGATTTAGTGCAATCACTTATATTTTACTCCTTGACCACTCCTGCTAGTTATTTGTCACAGCAGCAAAACATGATCTGTGCCTGAGAGACTCATTAGCTGGGTAAACGCCATATTTTATTTGTATATATTTTTACGAAGAGTTCAGGAACACTCTCCTCTCCAGCATCAGTGACATGTGGATGCCCATGCTGTCCTGGGCTGTGGATGATCACTAGGGAAGGAAGAGGTGCTGCAGGTGGAGGCATGCATGCCCAGGGCTGTCCTATGTCACGGCCGGCACCTGGCACCTCTGAGGGAACTTTCTGGAAGCCTTTCCAGCTCAGGAGCTGCTCTTCTAGGCTGCATAACACAACTGCACAGTACAACGTGCTCGGCAGGGCTGGTGGGAGCATCCAGAAGGACCAATGGTGCCAGCACAGCAGTCAGGACAGGACAGTTTTAGCCATACGTGAAGGTGCAGAGCAATTTTGGGAAAAAAAAACCAAAACATCAAAAACAACCAAAAAACCCCAAAACACTCAAAAATTAATTTTAAAGGCAAAAAAAGTGTAATTATATTTTAAAATTGGATTGATTTTTCCCTCATTCTCATAGAACCTGATGACATCCAAGGCTGCAATCAGACAGTTTTTAAGAACTTTTCCTCATCAGATATCATAGGGTGTTCTGAGAAGTGCAACAAGTGTCTTCTCACATTCATCAACTATTAGCACATCCTATAGCAAAACAAAACACACTGGCAGACCAAGTCGGAAGTTAAAGATGCAAGTCTTGGTGAAGGTTAACTTAAATCAACCTTCAGATGCGAGGCAGGGCCTCTAAGCTCTGATTGTAAAAGCCTCAACCATCGCCCTCATCACATCCTTTAAGCAGTCAATTTTAAGAACTATCAATATCTGTACAACAGAAGAATTTTTAAAAAGCTGAATGAGATTTTTGAAGAAAAAAGTCAGTTTTGGAAGATTGAAAGAGACGTTAACCCTTTAGTGTAGGCAGTGGGCTGCATTCGTAAGAGGGACTCTTAAAGACAAAGAGCAGAGCAAAGCCAGAGGAACCCTTCACATCCTCTCTTAAATGGCAAAGGATCTTTATCACTGTGCTTTGTGGGGACCCTCAGAATCTGAATATTCAAGTTACAAAGGATACAAGTGCTAGCTAACATTTAGCCCCCAGTGAGTAATGGAGGACGTGGTTTTCAAAAGAGGTTTGTATGTCCTCATTGGTATTTCATTGTAAAATCTTATTACCAGATTAAAGTAGCAAAGGGATAAATCTTAAAGGAGTTCATTATTATAAGATCTCATCTAGTTGACTTAATAATGAGCCTGGTGGTTCTGGAGGGATTTTCCTGATTGGGGTTGGAAGGATTGCTGGCTCATGGTCCCATTACTAGGATTCTGGTAAAACACACGTGCCACCCTCGTCACCAAAAGCAGTATCGAGATGATCACTTTGTGGTTTCTGAGTTTATGTTTTCCCGGTTATATAGTTCCTCTAGTTTGTGAGATTGCATAAAGATTGTGTAATTTGTGAACGATTTAGCTTCATCTACAACAAATCTGCTTAAAAAAAAAAACAAAACAAAAAACAACAAAACAAAACAAAAAAAAACCACCAGAAACAAAGTAGGTAAGTACTTTAAATGAGAGAAAAATAATGTTTCCTTTAAATGATGGTGGGATACTAGGAAAAGCTGCACACTCACATGGAACTCAAATGCTCTAAGGGCGTACCCAGAGCCTTGTAGCATTTCTGCTTGTGCTCCCGCAGCTGTCTGCACCATACAGTGATGCTGGTAATGATGGCAGAAATCACCCAAGCACCATGAATGCTCTGCACTGCAAACAACAAACTCTTCTAAGTCACCTGGTGGCTTAGAAAAATCAGGATAGCAGCAGAATTTCCAGGAAGCCCCCAAAAAATTCAGACCTGATCTCAGCTACTCCAAAAATCACTGAGCTTTTGGCGGGGGAGGACGGGGGGAAGGTCAGTCTGGCAGCCCGAGGACATGCCCAGAGAGCAAAGGGAGCGACCTGGTCTTCTGCTGCATCAGGGCAGCTTTCAGACCTTATCACCTTGCACAACTCTGGTGATCTGAAACTATAGCACAAAAGTGGAACTTTCTGGGTTGTTATGGTGTTTCTTGATTTTAATATAATAAATCTGGATCTAGCTCACCCTACTTAAAAAGTGTTGAGCCACCAGAGTATGCTGTGGTTGCCCACAGGCTAGAAAGTAACGCTACTGGGGCTGTTTCCAGCTTTGATGCTCAGCTTTCAACACTCTCAGAGCAGTGTTTTCAGGTTTCTCCAAGGACAGGCTACACTTTCGGTCCCGCAGCAGTGACACGAATTCATATTTCTTGATGTTTGAAACATTTCTAGCTCTGTGAGTGATGTTGTGTGGAAAACAAATTATTGACAAGGTTTGTTGTTATGCTGTTTCTGCTGTCAAGGAATAACGGTATGGTGCTGCGAGCTGTCTGACCCGAGTCTGTCTTCTCTTAGTCTGGAGACTGTTTCATAAATTTGCAAATGCTAGTAGAGACACCATGTTTTGCTATTATTGATCCCATGCTTGATGTTGGCTAGGTTCAACTAACCCGCATAGCACTAAGCTATTCAGAGCAAAATCTGATGTACGTGTGAAAAAATACTACTTCCCCATGTGCTGCTGAGACTTCTGACCTTTTATTTTTGCAGTTTGGTTTTAGGGTGTGGTTTTTTTGGTATTAACAAAGCTACTGCATCTCAGGATGGGCTTGACACCGTCCTGAGCAATGCTTCTCTTGCCCTATAGGGTAACACAAAATAGAAATTTAAGAATCTAATAGAAAAGCCACAAAAGTAAATTTGGGTCATTTCACTGACTTTACGAGGCTTTTGAACCGCTCTGATATATTCCTGCAGCAGAATTCTGTAAGGTATCTCGTCGGACCTTTGGAAAGGTCATTATACTCCATCAAATAATCTGCGGCAGATCCTCCGTGACAGGGATATTGGTATGCTAAAATGAACTGTAATCATCAAACAGTTTTATAAAGAACAGCCTTCAGAAAATAATAGCTTTTTATTCCTTTTGCAACAGGCCTCAAATGGAAGGAGCAGCCCAGCCTCGGGTTTTGGTGGACGCAGTTTTATTGACTTCAGTAAAAGGACAAGCTGGTATGAGACACCTGCGGGCTTCAGTCTCCGTGTCAGCTTCTTCTCTAAGTTCTCAGCCCCCCGAGTCAGCAAGCAATACAATTTTTAAACCCACGCATGCCATCTTATAAACATTATTTATCTTTTTTTCTCTTCCCACTACATTAATTATACAGTGTTACATCCTTGAAACAGAAATACCCCAGCTACCAAAATTAAAGCACGGTAGTGATAACGCTGTAAAAGTGCTTTTCTGGAAAAGAAAGAATAGATTTTCACAAATGCTTATTGACCTTCTAGAAACTCTGTTCTGGAACTTTTCAGCATGCTTTGGTGCGCAGCAAACACTTTGGTACTTGGCCACCGCCTGGTAGGATTTCCATCCTCAGCACTCAGTGGAGCAGGAGACCCGATGCACAGAGCTGTGTACTCCAGTACATCACTTTAAACCAAGCCTTTACCATCTGTTTCAACCTCTAATTACAAATGCAAAATAACACAATTCACAATTGCATCATAAAAAAGTAAAATATAAGTGATTTAAATGCATGTGTGTGTTCCTTATGCAAGGCAACATTCATCTGTTATGTTTTACCATCTTTTAGAAACAACTCTGGGATGAGATCCCTCTTTGTGGAAGGAAGAAAAATTATTTCATTGTAAGAAAGCATTTTTTAAAGGTATGTTTCCAGGTCATTATTGCATTTTATATATTTCTCTCTTCACAAATTCTTCTTCTGCCAAAATAGCACTATTTTTTTCATGGTGGCACGGATGATTTGTCCAGAGCAGTCTGCTGTCCTCGAACACGCAGGCTGGAGAGTCCTCCAGCCAACTGTGCTCCCTCCTGGCTTCCCACAACATCAGCCATGTGCTGCTGCTGTTTTCCCTCCTCTTGTAGATCTGTATGTATTTGTATCATTATGTTTACACAGGTTTTTTTAACCTGTAGTTGGAAATACCTATTAGTTCCAGCCAGTTCATCTCCTTTGCAGGGCAAAGGCATTAATAATCTTAAAGGCAGCTTTTAGTTATCCCTCACCATGGAGTTTTTCTTGGCTTTACTATCCTGGGAGGCAGTGCTGGGAAGCTGCGGTGGCCCATACCCGGCTAAAACTCAGCTTTCTAAAAAATTACATTAATTTGAGTTTTTTTGTTTAAGGTATTGTTATAATTCTATTATCACTGTAACACGGGTGTGCTTAACTTTTAATTTCCATCAGAATTCACCGTTTCAGTTGACCAGACACGTTTCTTGGTCTTGAATAAGCATCTTGTGATTTCTCAATATCTTTTTGGCACTGAGATACCCCAAACCGAAGCCTGCATGCTCTCTAAACCTCTCACTTTCCTCTGTCCACACCTCTGCCTCAAACAGAGATGACACCTCTTAACCTGGGAGAATAGCAAACTAAAAATTTGCTTTCCTGGGGAGAAACAAATTATTTACCATAAGCAGCTCTCGGGGAGCATCAGAGCGGCTTTCTGAGCTCAGGTCTGATGGCAAGCAGTGAGTATTTTAAATGCAGCCAACTGTGAACTTCTGAACCCCACAACATTTGGAGCCTTTCTGGATAGTAAAACCCAAGCCATGCGATGTGTCAAGCCTTACCGCATGGTCTGTATAGCATCCATACGTGCAGCCTACGCACAACCCTCTGTCCCAGCATTTGTCCTCCCTTTCCCCTCCTCTCCTCATCAGTGTACTTAGAATAGGGGCCCAATCTATCAGGGGATTGAACTTTATGGATTTAAAATGAAAGCTGAAGAATTTGTTTTCACTCTAACATGAAAGGGACAATTAGCAAGGGCGCACACCCCTTCCCGACAATGGGAGACTTTTCAATTACTTTGAAAGGCTTTGGATCAGGATCTAAAAGAGCAAAGACTTACTCCTAACAAAGATACTTGAATAGGGATGGAAAACTGTTAATCAGACACTGGCATACTAGAAGCTAAAACAAAACCATCAGTAGACTTAGTGCCTTCGTTTAAGCTCTGTTATAGACAAAACGATCGGTTTATAACTAAGGAATCCTGGAGGATAACTTGTGGCTGTTACAGCCCTCACTGCTGATTGCTCACACATGTTAAATGGTCACAAATGCAACTCGTTTATTCAGTCTCATGCCAAACACCTGGGAGCATCCTTGTGGCTGCAATCAGGTGTGGGCATGGGGAGCAGGACGTGCTTGCTGCTGGGGAACGAGAGGAGAGGGACATGGGGAGCCCTGCTGGGCGCAGCCTGGGTGAGTGTGGGGTGCTGGGCTGGTCCGTGGTGGGTGTCGGGGGGGCAGTAAGTGTGTGGGTGCTCAATGTTGTCCAGCAACGTGCTATGTGAGAGGGATGCTCCCATCACCCCTATTCCTCATCTTGGTGTTCTGTTTGGTATCAATGGGGTTGAAAATATTCATTCTGCTGTTGGGTTGTAACCATGGTTTGGATTCTGGTGAACCTATGAGATGGCAAGAAGAATATGAGAAGTTACTTTTATTTTAATAAAACTTAATAAATGTAGTAAGTTTTTTTTTATAGTACATCTAAAATATAATAGAATCAATTGAATTGATTAAATACAATTTTAATAAAAGGGAATATTTTACATGTTTTCATGTTGCCTGCTCTATCAGTTGGCGGCTTTTGGCAGCCTGGCTATTCAGAGGCATTTTGGAGTTGTCTGTTCCTGTTTTCTTTTCCTTCTAGTCAGCTGCGGTTCTGTTTTTCTTAGCTAACCATTCTGTACTGTTAGGGTTCTGTGGATTTTTTAAAAAGTTTTGTAACTGAACTATTTTTTTTTCTAAATGTAATTTGGTTTGGAAGTTGTCAGAACATTTTTTGTTAAGAAAAACAATAAATTCGACCACATTATGAATTAGTTTTATTTGAAGAAAACATAGTTCCAGATGCATTAAAACTGGGTTATTTAGCAATAGGAGGCTTCGGGTCCATTCCCTCTGGAATGACATAGTCCCAATGAAACAATTGCTAAAAGGAATTTATTTTAAAATAACATGACCTGTGCTTTAAAGAAATTGGCCTCAGATAGTCCAGTAAGTTGCTTTTTCCTAAGCTTGCTTATTGTTTTATTTAAAAGTTTGTTCAGAAAAGACCCATTAACTGGTCATATTATTGTGAGCTGGTCTTTTCTTTGGCTTATAAAAGCTTTGGATTTGGGTCAACAAGAAAAGGGATGCAGTAGGCAATTTTAAATTGCCAATTTTTCTCATTTGAATATCAGTTCTGTTTGGCTTGTTTGCATTATGCGTCTGAAGCTGTGGTACCAGAACCTAAAACCCTGATGGTGTCCACGCACTGCTGCGGGCTGCTGAGAGCCATTGTTTGGCCCAGAAGCTTCTCTTGTGGGCTGAGGGAAAGACCTTGACGTTTGTTCTTCATAATATCATTCCTTTTCTGTTATTCTGGTTTGCCTATGAGGGCATGTTCTCCCGCGTGTCGGTGATGCTGCTTTATTTTGTGCTGTAGACAAATGTCATCAGTGTTTTCTTACTTTGCATGCCACATTAATGCAAATACCGAACAAGGGTTGTTTTTAGTGAGTCCTCTTCCAGCTGGGTATTTTTTAAATCTTTTTTTCCTTGGACCTTTAAAAAAAAAAAAGTTATTTTTCTGAAGGGAAGGGTCTGGAACCTGTGAAGAGCTTTACCGCTATTGGTCTTTTAGAGCTACAGATTTTCTTGTGAGAAAAAAGAACAAAATAATTGTCAGTATCTTTCAATTAAAAACATTAGTCTTGATTCACCCCAAGTGGTGTGTATTGTAAATGAAGCTGTGATTTGAACTCTCCTTGGTTGTGTTTGTTTACACATATTTATAGTAGCATAGCTGAGCATTGCAAGTGTCAATTTAATACACAAGGAAGATTAAAGAGTAATAATTTACCAGGCAAGTTTCTATCCAAATATGTTGCACGCCTTTGGCTTGGGTAAACCAGCTGAGGTAGGTGGGATAATGCCTTGAAAAGGAAACAACTGACAATTGTAACATAATTTGACGCAGATTTTAAACCAAGCTTTGGTGTAGTCTCATGTTTTTTCTGAAGCAAGGCAGGCAAAACCATAGGCAACTGCATAGAAGCAATTACCTTTACAAAAGTTTATAAACTATTTTTTTAACAGCTAGGTAGTCTGGCCTTAATATAGCTAAGACACTTATGCCATATCACTTCTAAATGATCACTTATGTTCCATCTGTAATGCAGAGGCAGACTTGTGGCTTACCCTCATCCTGGGGAGAAACTGCTTTTATTGTGAACTATTAAAATTTTCTGTATGTATGAAGGAGACTTAACAGTCAGGATATTTTCTTGGAATTTGCAATGACTGTATGGAGATGTTCTTACTGCTATGACTTTGTGGGACAAAAATATATTCTTCTCAAGGAAGGAGCGTTGTGGTGAAAGCTTTAAGATCAAATCAGTACTCCATCGCTAAGTAGGGGACTAATACACTACGTCTACTCCCAGCAATTCACAGCTATGTTATGTCAGATTCCATGGTTTTGTCGTTTTTGGGGAATTCTGTAGCCACGACATGAGGCAGGATGGTCCCCCCATGTATGGGGATGGGCTCTGCCTCGAGCCACAGCCCACTCCTTGGCCGGTGAGAGCAAGGCAGTGGTGTTTACTCGGGTCAGATTGCTTGTCTTATGAAAGGTTGAACAGGTATGTTGTAGGTGCTAATCTGATAAAACAAATTTTGTATTAGCTGCAGGCTCCAGCCACTATTTTCTTTATTTTTGAGAAGTGTACTGAACATAGGGTTGTTGTTTTTTTCAGAAATCCATGTATTTTTGGACCAATCAGTATGTTAAATATTTTCTAGCATTCCATCCTTTTTTTTTTTTTTTTTTTTTTTTTTTTTTCCTTCCTGAAAGCACCACTTATGTTAGTTGGAGAATACTGCTGCCTACCAGAATGTGAAAATAGGTTTCATTTAATTAATGAACTGGAAACAGGAAGACATTACATAGTAAATGAGGTTTACATATGATAATGTTGGATTTGTCATGTAAAAGATTGCTTCCTTTCAGCTCCCTGAAAGGACTAAATTTTGCTTTTGTACAGATTGTACAATGCTAATAAAAAGAGAAGGCTCTGTGGAAGGTATAACAATAAACTAAATCTATAATTCTAATGAGCAGAATAGAAAAAAGATGATGATATTTTAATACACACACAGATCAGAGTTGGGTAGTAGCATCAAAAGCTAAAGGCTCAATCGCAGCTTTGCAATGGGCTCCATCCATAGAGCAGCATCTTTCTCCTACCCGTGACTGATGCACGTTGGCTGGGATGGGTGTGGAGGAGGAGCTGAGGTTTCACCCCCTCCTTGCCATTTTGCCCCCGTTTCAGTGGGAACAAATGACATCCAGTGACTAGAAACCAATGAGCCCCTACCCAGCTGGCTGAGAGCTGCCTGCCTGGCAGGTTGCACCAGGCTGGGCCCAAACGCTGCCCACTCCCAGGCAAGGAGCAGCTTGGGGTTTATTCCTTGTGACTCTCTTCAGTAATACATTTTACCTTTTTTTTAATCAAGCCAATTAAACTAAAGTAACAATGGGTAAATGCTCTACAATTAGTCCAGTATCATCACCTGTTATAACCCAATTTTAACTCTTGTACAGTATGTTTAGTTTTTTGAAAGTTCATATCATGAAAAGGGGTGTTAGAGAACCTTGATACTTCTTAATGTGGAAGCAGGGGAAAGATTGAAAATGTGATTTGAGGATGAAAACTCACAAAGTAGAAGGAAAATAAATCTGAAAGGAAAGTCTTACAAGATGCTGTGAGTTTCAGCTAAGTCTCACTGTGCTGGGTGCTCCAGCCTACCCCTTTCTCAGTGCATGTTGGCGATATTTCTAGGGAGTTTTGATGCATGTGTTAACCAGCATGGTAGCTAGATGAGTTTAGTTTAGTTTAACATTCATCTCTTGCTCTGCAGGAACTGTACTCTGTTTCTGTCTTTATCATTAGTAATTCTCCGCCAGTGTTTCCCATCTCTGACCTCACCGCTCCTCCCACCGACCCGGAGCACGTGATGCTCTGGTAGCCCCCGGCACCGGAGCTGTGCTGACCCTGCCCCCCTTTCTCCAGAGGGAAAGAAGCTGATGCAAGTAATCTTGCATATGTTTTTATGTCACGGAATTGCCTTCAAACCTTAAAACAAATGTGCTAAACTTTGTATACAAAATCAACAAACAAAAGGTCTCTTCTAATGGAAGACAGTTACCAGCGTGCTTGTAACAGTAGTCTTTCACCAACTGGAAGATTGTTGATGATATCGCTCCCAAATTTTCTCTTCATTAAACTGAAGAGCATCATCTTACTCCTGCAAGCCATACTTCAGCCCTGACCATGCTTGCTATTCCTAGCTGGGCTTTGTTCAATTTTTCCCAGTTTCTTCGCTCCTTTGTAAAAAATATGGGCTCAAGACTGGACCCAGAGTTCTAGCTGAGGCCCCATCTTAATTGAGGGTAGGATAATAACCACAGTGGTCTCATATAAGATGCTTTTGTTAACAAATCCCTGAAATCACCTTTTCTGGAGCAGTTTTGTTCCATGTGCTGAGGTCGTAGGCCACTATAACTTTGAAACCCTTCTCCGTGGTACAGCTCCCTTCCTGGCAATTTCCCCTTTGCACTTTTCCTCTGTAAGTATAATGCTTTACACTTGGCTTTACTGAATTTCATCTTAATTTCAGACCATCACTCCAAACTGTTAATATCTTCTTGGATTTTGATCCAGACCTCCCATGGGTTCCCACCATCCCAGCTCCTCAACATTGCAAATTTTATAAATGTAATCTCTTTTTCCCTTTAACTGAGTCATTATGAAAATATTGAATACTGCTGGAGCAAGGACAGATCCCTGAGGAACCTCACCTGAAATTTCCTCCAGATTTGACAGTGAACTATTGATAACTACTCCGTGAGAGCAATTTTTCAACCAATTGTTCCCTCCACCTTATGGTAATTTTATCTAGTTCTAGACCATATTTTCTTAGTTTTATTATAAGAACGTCATGTGAAACAGTATCAGAAAGCTTACTAATAACAAGATGTATCACATCCACTGTGTCTCCCTTATCCAAGAGGCCAGTTATCCTGTCAAAGAGGGAAATTAAATTGAAGAGCTCGGTGCATGATACTATTTTTTTTTTTAATAAAGGCATTTGAGTTATGACCCCTGCAATATTAGATAAATTTTTCAGAAATAACAAACGTGCTGGTTTTTTTCTAGGCTACCACTGTAAAACAGTTTGCTTGTTTGTTGGGTTTATTGAAATAATCTGGTGATGTGAGATTAAGAATAAATGGTTTGAAAGCCAAAAGCCGTTACCCGAGTGTCACCAAAGATAAAAACTAGGGTGGGAGAAACAAGCCTTCCTCCATAATAGTGTTTTCTCCATTTCAAGCTGATCAGTAGGAAGTGGATTTAGAAGTGCTTTAAATTATTTCACATCATTTACTGGTAATCTAACCAGCATGTACTGCGTGTACCCTAAGTGCTGATTTTTTTAAAAGCATAAGAGGAAGAGCAAAAGAACTTTTTATTCTAAGTCATTCTGTAATTTACACATTTTTGTATCAACCCACTTACTAGTGCCATACATAAGTGTTTCCTCTGAACAGATTTAATTTTTAATTTTCCTGAATCAGTGTTAACCAGGAAAAAGGTAATTGTTGTCAAGAGTATTCAAACTGTCAGAATATCATTCAATCTAAAAGCTGTTAGAATCTGTGCAAAAGTAATTACTGAAACTCTATTCAACTGTAATAATAACCTGCCACTGATGACAGCAATTACTGGGGAAAGTGTAATAGAAATCAAAGGCGCATTTTTCTCTGACAAGTACATTTCTAACTAAGGTTTACATTGGTTGAATAGTGTTGACAATGATGATGTGCTGTATCACTCTTAATCACGGTTGGCATGATGTTACAGTTTGAACTGCTCACTGTTAGAGAGGGACTAATTGCCTGTTTCATTTGACACTGTCCATGCTTTCTGTACATAGGGCTGTATATTATAGATGAGCAGAGTTTAAGTGTTGTGCCTCATTGCCTGACTCACATCCTTTTTAAGTGTAGGTTATAAGTACTTTTGCAGTTAACATAAAGGCTCCAATTAGAATCGGGATGAACCAGTTAGGTCAACTCCTTGTATGTACAAAACAGAGAGGGAGAAGAAGGAGCACGGTGGCAAAAGTCACCCTTCTTCTCCTTCCTGGCTAACAAAGGCCGCACAGAGCCCTGCTCCTGGATTTACCTCCCCAGGAGGTATAGCGTTTGGCTCAAATAGGCTTGAGAAGATGGTTCTTTGGTGCTTCACCTTAGTAAGAGGTCGCTGAGGCCAGAAGTTTGCCATTATTGTTATTATTGTCAGAGCTGAGCATCAGTGTTTCCCTTCAGCTCGGATGAAAAACAAGACCTACATTGGTACACACAAGGTGCCAGTAGGGGTAGTTTCCCTGGTTTTGGTGGACTTGTGTTGGGAGACCTGGCTGTATGCATTATTTGGAGAGGGAGAAAGAATGGACATCCTTCTTGACAGCACTTATTCCTCTGTTGGCAAACTTTGCTCACTTTTTCAGCAACAGGTGCAAAGGTTCCTCCAGAATCCTTCCCCATTGTAAGAACTCCTCAGGAACAGCTCAGTTTCAGAATAATCCATCTACAAATCTCTGTTTCAGCATCCTTCATGTGTGCGTCCCTCAACAACGCCTGTCACTGGGAACGAGCTCAGGAGAACTGTCCTTTGGGAGCGATACTGGGGCACGTGTCCAGTGCCATGTGTGTTGGTCCTGCCCAGTCATTCTCAAAGTCCAAAAACATGTTGAAGCATCACAGAAGGAGCTAAATTTAGCAGGTTTTTCAGGTTTATCAGAGTGACTTTAAGGATTGAACACATGCAGGAGATGATGCGGGGGTCTGGAGCAAAGATGATGAGAGCAGTTTCAGAACACACTGATGA
This sequence comes from Falco cherrug, assembly GCF_023634085.1. NCBI lineage: Eukaryota > Metazoa > Chordata > Aves > Falconiformes > Falconidae > Falco > Falco cherrug. The sequence continues at coordinate 21,897,222 of NC_073711.1, forward strand.
TCAGGTTTTTGCGCAAGAGCTTAGGTCCATTGATTTTTACGGAGTGGAAGAAATGAAGATAACTGGGTGACAATTGTACAGTTAATCGCATTGCTCTTGTGAGGGGCTGTTCTGTCCTTCCTACACTTCCACAATCCATCAGCTCACATTCATTACAAAGGCCAAAACTCATTGTTATTTCATGGCAGAGCAAGCTACATCCACCACTGAGAATCAGCAGGAAAACACAGTGTAGGATTCAGGTGTGGAATAGGGAGAGACAGAGGTACACAGTCTTTCCAAGGGCACCAGATAGGCTATGTCCATTAAAGTTAAACCCAACTACGTGCAGAACTTTTCTGCTGCTGCCAGGAGGTTTTCCAAAACAGCTTTTGGGTGGTGCCACTTCACCACAGATTCATTGACCGTCCCTGCAATGCAGTTTCCCCAAGATATTTCTAAGCTTTTTACAAACCGCTTGCGCTAATGTGTGAGTAGTCCCAGTAGACTCCTAGGATGATCTTGGGGACTTAAACACATGCCTAATTGTTCATCAAATTGGGGCCTTGCTTGGCTCCAGATAGGAGACTTCCAGGAGGAGTTCATTGTATCGTTCTACTTATCACACTAATTGCTTGTTTATGTTTGTTTTCTGACAGCCAACACTACCCAATAATTTTTATAAACAGAGGTTCTTTCACAAAATCTACTAAATAGAAGTCACAGCTCTTGAAAACCAAAATGATTTTAAAGGAAACTTGATGTTTCCCCTCTGAATTTCCTATTGATGTGTAACGGTTGTATCAGGCTGGGTCCCTGGTGTTCTGTTAACATGTGGCTCTCTTTTATTATAACATAACAATAATGCAATTCAGCTGAAAACATGTGTTAAAACACTCTTGGATTTTGTGCACACCTTATTAATTATACTAACTGCAAAATGATGGGGTCTTTGACAATCTTTTCTATAAACTCTTTGGGTTTCTAAAATGATGGACTACCTGAATGAAGGTAGTGCTTTTCTGGTTTATTGAACGGCTGCAGGCAAGTGTTTGCATAACTAGGCGATACGTGTATTTATGTACACCATGCTGATGAGCAGTTGCACTTCATTTCTTATTTGAAATAAAGACACGAGAGTGACTGAAAACAAAAACATGCCAGGACCTCCTCCCCGATCAGAGTTTTCTAGCTAAAAGAAGAATAATGTGAGCTACAGCTGAACGAAGGGAAGAAAGAGCCCGTGCAGATTCCATGCTCAGCATCACTCTTTGCTAATTACAGATGCTGGATTTTTTTTCTTAGAGGGTTGCAAAGGGTGGCAACCACAGCAAGGTGGCACAGGGTATGTGCTGTGCACAGGGTTTCTGTATGTCTCTTTCCATAGGGTGAAAGCGCCCAGGGCAGAGCAATGTCTCTGTGACAGTCGCTCCGCGGGTGCTGTGGCTGGTGTGACTGTCGGTCATCCTTTTCACAAGCTGGCAGGGGACAACATAGTGTTTGAAAACCTCATTCCTTACTGAGTGCAGGCAAACTCGGAGTCTGTGTGCTTGTGCAGTTTGCACTCCTGCGTCCGGGTGGAGAGATTAGGTGTCTGTGGGACTTGCAAAGGTGTGAACTGCGTATATAGTGGATTTTATGAAAGGGTTACAACCTCTTCCATGATACCCAAGCAAATTTGTTTGGGAATTTAGAGACTTTATTTCTACTGATGGTTTTCCCTTTATGCATTTGCCTTTCCAGCACTATGCTTGCTAACAGCATGGAAGAAATCCCCATCATCAAGTGCTTAGAAATTATTAATCAGGTCTCCCCTAGGTTAGGATCGTGGCTTAAAAGAAAAAAACAGTTGCTTGCTTTCTCTTTTTCCATGTCCTTAAAAGTTTATCTTTTAAAGCTTTTCTCTGAAAACCTGAGAAGCTTTACTTAAAAAAAGCAAAAAAGCTGAGCTTAATGAAGATCATATAGATAACGTAAACCCATTGTCTCAAGAGAGCTGAGACTTTAAGAAAAATACTAACAATCACAACTTTCTGATAATTTTATCAAGTCTGACAATCCAGTGTGTTTGCTAGAAAATTGTGAAGTGTAAATTATAAGGCTTTTCTGAAAACAGCAGATGCAAGAGACCGCATTTGAACCCTGAATCTCTTCCACTCATTCTTCCAGCTCTTTCCCCTCTCCCGCTTTGTTCTGGCTCTATGGGTTTGGGGGGAGTGTGTGGGGTGTTGTTGCATTTCACCACTGCCTTCTCTATCTGCTGTGGCAGCAAACAAAGGAACTGGTAACTGTCAAAAAAGGGTAGGAACAAAATTTGAGAGAAGCCAGAGGAAGGTGGGCAGTGACAGCACAACTGCAGCTGTTTCTCTGGCCCAGCTACGGCCGCTGCGGGCCAGCGCTGCTGCTGGGTGGGCTGGGGACACGAGTGCTTGGCTGGGTGGTCTTCTCCGGTTGTGCCACCCAGGCACCACTTCACAGTGTCTGGATGGCAGCTGTGCCCTGCCTGGAGCTTGTACCCTCCTGGTTTTGTTCAGTGGGGAAAAGAACAGGAAAACAGAGGAGCTGTGGCGGGGCTCCAGCGCCCTCCATGCAGCGGGTGTGCGCCTTCAGTTCCCACCACTTTGGGCTCCAACCTTGCTCAGAATTTTGCATTCTTTTCTTAAGGTTTTTGTTCTTTGGTTTTGTGGGGTTTTTAAAAATATTTATTTTATCTGGCGGTTAATATGAGATTTCACCCTTACAGCAATTTGTCGCTGCTTGCTAAATTCATTAACGCTGGTTGAAGCTGCCCACCTGACTCTTGTTCCAGGTGTGCCAAATAGAGACATTTTTACTGCTTGTTACTGAAATTTCTTGTCTAAGCTGAGGCCCAAAGCTGCTATGAATGAATATTTGTCCACTGATATCCGATAATGCTATGCAAGTTTACAAGAGCTGAAAATCTGCTCAAAGTAAGAGAGCAGTGGTGGAGATTCGTTATTGGAAGCCATCTTCTCCAGAGGCTTCTCTCCCTACAGGAAGAGGCTGAAGAGTAATTGAAAAAAAAAAAAACAACCCTGCCTAAAAAGCAAAACAGTGAAATGGAGTGAAAGTTGCCTACTCTATGATTAGGCTTCTGGAGACCTAGAGCAAACTGTATCCAGTGGAAAGGAGATGAGATGCGCTTTGACTGTAGATCACTTGAACAGCAACAGCCCGTTTTCTCGTGTTAAATATCACACTGGCTCTGTGGAGCTGAGGTGTCCCTAGAGCTTTACTTTCTCTTCCTGCAGAGATACACCATCACGGATGTTTTTGCTTTTATACCAAGCTTACATTTAGTCGAATTGAACACCTAATAAGCAGGAGTACCTGACTTAGACACATCATGACCATCTTCTCTGGGGTGCCCACCCACCTCCAGTGGGCAATCGCAGAGGAGGTGGCGTGCGGGCCAGCGGCGAGCTGCAGCGTGGGCAGGACGGACAACATCTGCCTTGCATACTTCTACTTGCCCACATAATTATGCATAGCTTTCTATTGTTCCAGGAGTTACTCAAGCATATAATAGAGTTTCAATGAGTTCAAACCTCCTGTTTTAGATGGTGTTTCAGTGAGCTGTTTTTCTGCCTCAGCATAAATTAGATATTAATTTATTTATTTTTTTTTTACCAACCCTGTCAGACACAGGGAAGCACATGGAGAAAGCATGAAGGAAATCGTGGCTTGTAAATGTTGACTACACAGCTGTATCACAAATTTTAAAATGTAGGGAAACCAAATATTACCTGAAATATACTTGTGACTCCTGCTCAGTAACTCTCTGTCTGTCAGTGAGAAATAACCCTCTGGCCCCCAGCACCTCCTTTGCCATTCACAGATCCTGCACCTGCAGGTGGAGTTTCAGCCTGGTGCAGATGAGCTTGCAAGGCAGAGCGAGGGCTTCACCTCGGGAATGGCAACCCCAGGCAGGATTCACACCCGGGGCTCTTGCCTGGTAGTTTGGTCTGCAGGTTTGTGATGACAGTTCAAAGATTCTGTGCAATTTTGCTGGGGTCATGTAACTAGTCCTGTGCAGTGATGCTGTACCTAAGGGATCCTGTCTCCTGGGCCACGTCCCCTGGAGATTGCACAATTTCAGTCATAATAATATAATGAGGAAAAAATACTAAAAATAACATATTAAGTGCTTCTGGGCCCATGTTACACTAAATACTTTTAATTCAAGTACACAAATGATAGACTCCTGTGAAACTGGAATGGGAAAGTGGGATGTGTGCTGGCTGAGGCAGAGCCCACACGGGCTGGTGGATGCTCCTCCCAGGCTCCGTCAGCCTGCTGGTCAAGTACTGTGTGCTCATGCTCCTAATTCCTCTCAGCCAGCTTGGTTTAAACTGTTTGAATTGCTAGTCCCAGCTAACCCAGATGAGGTTTCCTTTCTTTTTTTTTTTTTCTTTTATTTTCTTTTTTTTTTCCTGAAGAGAATTAAAGTGCTCATTTGAACTGCTTTGCCAACAGATCTGTTCAAAACCTCCAGCAAGCGGGTTTTAATGAGCAGCTGGGGGAGTAACTTCTTCCCGGCACAGGCTGCTCCTTAAGAGGCTATCTGTGCATTTTCTTAAGACATTTTAAGAGACTGAACGTTTTTATAACTTTAAATCATATTAGAAGTGACTTCAGGTGTTGCACTGCTTCAAGTCATTTGATTCCTTAAGACTGTGTGGTGCCCACATCTGCCATTAGTGCATCCCTTTAATGATCAAGGCGGGACTCTTCAAACGAGCTTAAGCAAGTTAGCGCTCAAATCCCTTGGGTAGCCAGCGGGACAGATCTGAACACATCAGTCCTGCTTCTTAATTAGATCCCAAAATCTCAAAGTAAAAATCAAGTAATGTTTTAAACAATTCTTGTATAATTGCTATCTTAGTTAATTTTTCCTAAGGATTTTCAGCCTTGATTTAGAAGATTACATCAGTTGTGCACTTAACATTAAACTTGTAAATAATCTTGCCTCTCCACAGCAATAATTTCAGCAGCCATATGAACACCTTTGGAAGTTAGGTGAATGCTTAATGTTTTGCTCAATAGATGTCTAACATTAAGCAGGTATTTATGTGCTTTGCTTCGCCAGGGTCTTAAAGATATAATTTAAGTAGATGGGTGTCTTCTTCTAATGACTATAATAAAGGATCAGTGAGGGAAGGTGGTGGGGAAGTGTCAGATGCAGTGGTGGTTCTGGAGAGTGCAGGAATGGATTAGAAAATTTTCCATCTCTCTTACTTTCATTTTCCAAGCACATAAAAAAGGAATCTCATCCTTTTCTGCAGGTGAGTAAATGAAAGGACTGCTTTCAAAACAGCTGCATGTAAATTTTCAATTTCTTTCTGTGTGTTTGGTCACTTGAAGAAAAAAATCTGTCTGGCAGGCAGATGTGAGAGACTTCTCTGTGCTTTCTCAGAGGGAAAATGTTTAAAAATAAACTCGCTGAGGGCCATACGATGCATGGTGGTTTATTAGCCATTGTTCTATTATATGACCCATCATTCTGCCTTAATACATGCACAACAGCAAGTACCCGTGTCTTAGAAACAGCAAACCTGTGCTGTTTGTCTTGCATTTTCTCCAGTGGACAGCATGCCATTATTGTCACACTCTCTGGTTATATTTAATGCAAGGAGGATACAAGTCCTTTAAAAAAAAAATGTCACTTCAGTGGTACTCTATGCATTTTTATTCCTGAATATTAAGTCTCAATTTTTATAGCCTTAGCTCAGTCTGTGGCTTCATAAAACATCATAAATTGGAGCTTAGCTTTACAGGCAAGCAAGATGATTTGATAAGTATGGGATTGCCCCTACTACATCAAATAACGTTTCCTCTCTTAGTATCCAGCAGCACTGAGTTATGGCACTGGTTCAATAGCCAGCCAAGAGATATAAGAAGCCCTATGCAATTAACTTCTTGCATCTTGTCTTTTTATTTTCCAAGGGGAAAAAATGAGAAAAGTTCTTTTAACCAGGTATTTTCTTCCAATTTTACCTCATAGTGGAGTCAGCTAAGTGCAACCTCTTGTCAGCACAATGATTATCTGTAATTTACATGCAAGAAGCAACAGAAACTTTTAGGATGAAATGAATGTAAAACCAGAAACCTCTGCCTGTTCCATCATCCAGCCTTGCAAGTACAGTAGCTATGTCAGTGACTGTATTAAGAGCTATTAAAATGGCTTTGATGTATTGCTGGGTTTTGGTATGATTTTCTAGGTTTTATTATTCCTCTGACTATCATTTGCTATTTTTAAATGGAAACTACTATTATGGGATACGAGCAGTCTGTCCTTCAGAGGAGACTCTGCACCAGTAGCCCTTCTGCTCATCTTCAGTGGCATGTACAGGGGGACGCTAATGATCCCCTGGTATTTCTGTGTCCTAGCCACCATTTATACTATTTATCATCAAAGAAGATTCTGATATTCAAGGTTGTGTGCAGGCACAGGAGCTGCATACATAATGGCTCTGCTGTTTGGTGCTGCAGCCAGAGAGCTGTGTGAGCTTAACTCTGTGCAGATCTCCATCGGGGCTTGCAAACCACGGGGTTCCCTTCGGCTCTGCCCCCGCTAGCAAGTGGTGTGGCCCAACGTCGGCCGAGGGAAGGAGCCGGTGCTGGCCTCCCCCCATTCTTTTCCTGCATCTGACCTTATTTCCTTTAGATAAACCACCTTTCTCCATCCATGGCCAGGTAGCACTCTCAGCCACAGCTGCTTTGTGGGTCTGCTGCGTGGGGGTTTGGCAATCTTCTTCCACAAAGACCTGCACAGTGCTTTAAGGCTAATTCAATACCTGGGTGACATGTAGTGGTGAGAAAAACAATGGGATTGTTGAGAAAAGAATAGCACTTAATGAACAGTAAAATGTATTATTCCCTTTTTAACAGAGCTGCCTAAAAACTATTGATTTCACTACCCACAGATTTCTAATAATAAAAATTTAAAGCCTTACTATCGTTGCCCCCAAATCAGGTTTATTTCCAGCATGCCTGAACTCATAAATTCACCAGTTAGAACTATGGGACTCGGATCCTCCAAATTAACAAATTCCTCTTCAAGTCTAACGAAATGTGCTGTTCATCTGCACCCGCATCCTGGGAGTCGGTGCTGCTTAGTGAGAGAAACAAACCGCAGCTAGATTGCCTTCTTCGTCTTTGGCTGCTGCTCTTTTCCCTCTGGCTCAGCCATCTTAACGAACCCCTCCCCGTGCATACTTATTTTTGTAACTATTTACAGATATTCTTCTGTTACATCTCTTTGACTAAAGTTAATGATAATAGGCTGTTTTATCCCTGCCTGTCACTCTGGTTAACCTCCCGTTAAACCTTTTGGGTTGCATCTGGAATGACAAGGCTCTAGTAGCAATATCAAGGTACCACACCTGGCCCTTGAGCCACTCTGTTGCAGCTACATCTGCATTCAGTTTTGTTATTCATTTGGTGCTTTTTTTTTTTTTTTTTTTTTTTTTTGGTCCTTTTCACCACTGATAAGATGCCACAAAGAGACTTTTGGCCAAGCTACTGGTTTTCCTTGCAGAGTGGTTATCCAGTGTATTGCTGGCAGTGCCTTTAGGGGGAAATACATAAGTTGGAAATCAAGCTTCCAAGAAAACAAACAGCACTTCTGATTAGTATCTCATATTGTTATCCTTCCTGCTTCATTTGTTTTCCAGATGGGCGAAATAAAGGTCAACAACCCTAGGGCAACGATCTGATTTGAAAGAAATGTGATTTCTAAAGGGAAATTTGCAAAAATAGCCATAACCAAGAAATGAGAAACATTTTAAGAAATTGGCAGTTCAGACTAATCTTCCATGTAGTTTATCTTCATGAATTGGTGATATTTTATTGTCCATGCAAATACACTGATAATCCAATCCTGTTCTTTTTGTGGCATCTTTAAATCATTTTTCTTTATTCAAATTTTGGTATTGCCATCATAGTGAGTGAGGAGATAAAGGAGACCATCATGCACTTAGTCGCCTACAACATGCCCCTTTTTTTTTTTTAACTATAGCTATAGTTTCCCTGGAGGGAGAAGTTGGAGCTGCCATGTCCCCAGGTTGGCTGGGAACTGTTCTTCCCACCACCCATCCCCTCCCGTCCCCGTGCGTGCCTCCCAGTGTGCTTGGTCCAGTACATCATCACGGGATGCGCTCTGCCGTGGGCTCCTCCTGCATCCTGGGTGGCTGCTCATAGATCAGGCCAGCACTGCCCACCGCTCCTCCAGGAGCTCCCCCAGTACCACGCATTCTTGGCAGGGCGGGGAGGGCTCACGGCAGAGCCATCGCCCGGAGCATCCCTCTGCTGGGAGCATCCCTCTGCTGTGGCTGACCGCTCGGGCACGCCTGGGAGCTGGGATCCCGTGCCTGCCGCCTCCTAAAATCTGGGTCATGTCTCCCCCTAGGGGCTCGCAGTGAGGCTGAAGCCCACCTCCCCGGCCCGAGGCGGCTTCACCGCGCGCTGCCAGTCCCCCGCGGGCAGCGAGCCTGCCTTAGAGGGAAAACGGTGTTTAAGCTTGTGGAGGCTGCAGTGTAATACTGAGGGTGTACCCATGGAAAAAACAGGTTAAAAGTTTTATGTTAATAAAATTTTCTGGCAGAAATGAAATTCCTGCCTCCTGTCACACTATAAGGAGGCTGAACTATAGGCCGAGGTGATTTTGCCGTGTGGCTAAAGGTCCAAGCAGTCTTGTCTTTGCTGTGCGCCGTGTCCCCAGGCTGGGCAGCAGTGACACTGCTCCTGCAGCCCCCGGGCAGGGCAGCGCCGAGTGCTGCTGTACCCTGTGCCCCAGACCCGCGGGGGTGCCCCTCGCCCTCCTCTGCAGCATCCTTAGGCACCTTGGAGGTGGGTGTTGCTGTCTGCTCTTCCAGAGGGTGCTGCCGGGTGCTTTGCTGATCACTGATGCATGTCCCCCCCCATGCAGGGGAAAGGATGGGGACACAGACGTGGTCCCCAGGAGTAGAGTGAAGAAGAAAACTGGGGGGGAACATCAGACTTTTATTTCAATGTTGTGTTGAAATGGAAGCCCAGAAGCATCTAATTGGTGCGATGCAATATTTAAACATAATTCATAGAGATGAATTTTGAGTTTGCAGTTTAATTTGACACCTTTGTGGACTTTCTGGATAGTTTGTGTTTTCTGTTTTTACAGTAACAAGAGCAGTGGGATTTTTTTCCCTGTTTAGTGGCCAGCCAGCCGTGGTAATTGTTCTGTGCCACAATTGACCTAATATTGATCGAAAAGTCTAGGAAGAAAAGAGGTCTAATAAATAAATATAAATCAATAAATTCAATCAAAATATAAAGGATAGTCTTCCTAGAGGCACAAGTGGGAACTGCAGAAATTGAAAGCCAGCCGATGTAATTTGAATGACTTTGCTGGTTTTGTGTGAGAAATCAAGTATGGCTCTTGAAGGTCTGGCTTTAATTAGGGGACAGAGAGATTCATTTCACTAGCTTTAATCATCTAAAATTTAAACTAAGGCTTCTTCAACAGTCAGCTGAGAGATGGGATGAGTCATCTTCTGGAGGAGTGTGCTCATCAGCTGCGGTACAGGATCAGCTGGGCAGTCAGTGCCTCATTTTTAGGTGGCCAAAGTTAGGTGCAGTTCATCTCATCCCTCTTGACAATGTCTTCGTGGGCCTTTACAGCCACTCCCTGAGAAGCCACGAAGAATCCTGTTTACCACAGCAATTATTTACATTGAGATGATTTCCCACTGCCTGAAAGTAATTCATCTTTTTTAAATTATGGTTGTTCAGTCAGCAAAACTAAGGATCTCTATAAAGATGTAGTGGCAGTGTTGCTGATAAATAATCTAACAAACTTTTGAAAAAGCCGAAAACAATTTGGGTACAATTATTTTTTTCATTGACTGCAGTGTAAATCAGGAATAGCTCCTGAACACCCAGCTTGCATACCAAAGACTTTGTGTGCCACTCATATAACACCTACCAGCTTTTGGTCTCGCAGAGTAACGTCGCTGATGCTATGAAACATGGGTATGTCAGGTATGTGCAGTTCTTACATAATAATTACTACTTGCTTGTTTGTATTAACCCTAATTAAAGATTATAGTTACACTCAAAATGAAGCTGAAGGATTTTGCTGATTTGGGGGTCTGAGGATATTATTGTAGATTCAGCCTGGTTTGGGCTGGGAGGGAGCTGACAGCCCCCCGAGCCCCAACCCCCGCCAGGGGCAGGGACACCTCCCACCAGCCCAGGTTGCCCCCAGCCCCGTCCAGCCTGGCCCTGAGCACCCCCAGGGATGGGGCACCCACAGCTGCTCTGGGCAGCCTCTGCCAGCGCCGCCCTCACGGGGAAGAATTTCTTCCCGGTATCTGCCCTAAGTCTGCCCTCGGTCAGCTTAGAGCCATTCCCCCCCGCCCTGTCACTGCACCCCCCCGTACAAAGCCCCTCCCCAGCTTTCTTGTCGGCCCCTTCAGGTACTGGAAGGTGCCACAAGGTCTCCCCGGAGCCTTCCCTTCCCCAGGCGGAGCAGCCCCCACCCCAGCCCACCGGGACAGCAGAGGGGCTCCAGCCCCCCGTCATTCTGTACATGTCTGTGCTGCCAAATGACTTTGCTCCAGTGCGAGCTCTCGCAGTCTAATGGGGAAGACAGATAACTGACTGTAAAAGCCTTGTACTGGGGCTAGAATAACAAAAAAGTACTCCATGATTACCAGAAAGTCAATCCCTATTTGCTGCTTTTGCTGAATAAGCATTATTGGTATAAAAGCAGTGTCCCCTTACCATCAGCCCTGCAAGATGCAATGGCTTTGCCCCGAAGCACCGTGTTTAGCTAATTGCTCCTGGGAAAGCAGCGACCTGCGGACCATGGGGCAGGGAATGTGATAAAGGTGCTGGGAGAATCGTCCTCATCCCACCCCAGGTGCCATCCTCAGCAGAGCCCTGCCAGGCAAGCAAAGTGTAGATGCAGGAGATTTTACTGGGCCACTTGTGTCTCTTCTGCCAGTTCCAGGGAGAATAGCTGAGGGTGAGTTTAACTCTTAAATGTCCCTTTCTTTCATTTTGACTCTTCTGCATGTGGATGCTTTGGCTGAGGTCCCCTCTCCAGGGTGGCAGGACCAGCCCTGGCTGCGAGGTCTCAACCTGGGTGTCCCCGTGGCTGCTGGTGTGCCCTGACAATTGAAAGAGAAGTATTAGAATTGACGTTGTTCTCTTTATATATCAGCTAAAGAACATAATAGAAGGATATGAAAACCTTTAACGACAAAGACCCAGGGGCTGGGGGTTTGTGAAGGGGGAGAGCTGATGGGGCTCGCGGCAGCAGGCGGCAGGCAGGGCACGGGCAGGCAGCCTGTGCTGAGCCAGCCCCAGCAGCAGCGCGGGGAGCCAAGCCTGTGCCCCGAGCACTGAGTGGAACGCCAGGCACGCGTGTGGGCATGCTCGGGGCCGCAACCCAGGGGGGAATAAATATACGCCAGAGAGAAGGATGCTGATGTTGCATGAGGGGAGGAAAGGTTTTAGGTTTTTTCCTTTTGATTGTTATTTACAGAAATTCAGAGCCAGATCTGATGAAAGGCTTCATATCTAAACTGGGTTTGGTATCTGAACTGGGCTGTCCCGCTCGGCGGTGACATTTGCATCCAGGCCTGGCAAGGACAGCGCTGGGGCTCAGCAGGGTAAGGGGACCCTTGTGGTCCCTCTGACTGATCAGGGCCGAAACCAGCCTCCGGTTGTGGTGGGCACAGAGTCCCTGTGACTTCGAGAAGGTGGCCCCAGTCCAAGTGTCTCTGGCGGTGTTTTGTGGCTGCTGTGGGTGCTTTCTTAGATTTTCTGCTGATTATGCTAGAGCAATATCACCAGGAATTTATGCATAATGGACATAAATCTCGCTATACGAGCCACCTGAGAGGCAAGAAAAATGGTCTCTGTCAAGGATCTACATACAGAAATACATTAAACAACAGCTCTCGGTAGAGCAGGAGCTTCGGTTTCGAATGTAGGTTTGAGGGAACAATGAGGAATAAAATTAGTGCTTTTATAATGCATTAAGCCTTTTGGGGAGTTTTCACTGGCAGATTTTTATAGCCTTAAAGGATAAATGGTGATAAATTTTTCTAACTTTTAAACTGATCTTCCAAAGGAAGATGCAGAAAGCTTTTCCTGCATGGTTGTGGAGCTGGAGAAGCTGTTTGGCTGGGACCTGAGACCACTGTTGTAACTTCCCATTAGCAAAACATACGTTAAAAGCTGCTACCTGCCACGACAGGAGGGCTTCTGGTGGCCGTGATGGATGGCCCTGCACCCCGCGCGATCGTTCAGATTTCTGCACGGGGTCTTAACAGGGCGGTTTGTGACTCGTCCACACAAACTTCGTCAAACCCATCAGATGGGAGATGCCTTTTAGCATGGGATTGCATCTGTTAATTACACTGCCTGTTCTCTTCCACTAGGACAGGCACGGTATTTTTTTGCAGTGACTGAGAGCTGCCAAATGGTGTTGATAAAAGGAGTTTAAAAACAAAATTGTAAAATGAAAGCACGCTTGTTTCTTTCAATGTGTTAGTTATTACAAAGGGAAGCGTGATGTTATTAAAGTGCGTACGAGCCTTTTCCCATCACATTTCTGTGGCTCTGGCTTTGTTATACATATTCTCATAAATTATTTTGTTGCTATAGCAATACTTTTCTGTGGGCCTAATCCTTTCTTATTTACAGTGAAGCCCTTTGCTTTGCTCTCTCAGTGCAAGGGGGCTTTTACTTCAGCAAATTATCTTTCAAATTACATCTTGAGGTTACGTTTGCTTTTGCTTTTCAGTGTTAATCTGGATTAAGGAATTCTTAATTTAGGTTAAAATGGATTTAGAAATTCTTAGTAAAATAAGTGCCAAGAGAACGCATCTGTAAAACTACAATATACATCATGTGTGCGTGTGTGTATGCATGTATGTGTGTCTGTATCTTTGGAATCAGAATGGATGTCATCCTATAATGTCTCTTGTTATGGAGAGGGAAGTGGTGGGGAAAACAGAAACATATGATAAGAAACTCCCCATGCTTCACATTTTACAGATTTCTGAATTGCATTCTCACTATAACTCAACTCAGCATTTAAAAATTATCTCTCAGTCCAAAAAATTTTTCCCAGCCCTGAGGCAGGAGGAACAATGGGGAGAATCTCAGATGGCACAAGGCAGAGGCAGTGAGTTCTGATGGGTCCTAGCACTAGTGGCCAAGTTCTAATCCATCATTTTTCTTCTTTTTATTTCCTCTTTTTTACATCAGTTATTTGCTTGGGTTTTTGGTTGGTAGGGTGGGTTCTTTTGCGTGTGTATATAAACGTCTGTGTGTGGGGGGTGTTTGGTTTTTACAATGCTCATGGACCAGGTATCTGCTGTCCCTCGCGCTGGGTCACTTGCAGCACTCAGCAATCCTTTGTTGTGTGGTTCATGGATCAGCAACAGGGGTGACAAGATTTAAATGACAAAATAAATACTTGTGATTACATATGTATGAAAGCCTAGTTCAAGGTGAAAGGATTAACTTGCTTGCTTTGTATTAAGTAGTACTTATTAAATAACGTTCTCTTATATTAATTTTTAAATGGGCAAATTTAGGAATGAGACCAGACTCTGGATGCTCTTTCCTTAATACCCTAAAAAAGTAATTATAAAACCAGCTATGTTGCCACAAGCATGCAAAATTAGTAATCATGAAAGGTTAATAAATGTAACTCAAGTTGTTAAGCAGCAGAAAGCTGCTATTGAAGGGCAATAAGGGGCTGGATTCTGATACTGTTACTTCAAATAAAGGCATTTAAAGTCCAGCACTACATTCATTGCAAAGGTCTGAAACTCAGCCCAGAGGGCTGTGGGTTAGTGAGGGGTAACTACCAACCACAACGGCCTCGTTAGGCTCGCAAATATTGGCATGCATTTGAATTCAACCCAATTTACTCATGGTTGCTCCTATAGGCAAATCTATTCAGATGCATCAACTCTTTCAACTATTCCCACTGGGTAAAAGCTTCCTAGCTGACAGATGCAGGTGTCTTAGTTTCTGCTGCGCTGCTTTAACACCCTCATGTACTTCTCCTGTTATGAATAAGGTCCCTTCCACCGTGAAATGAAACGCCGATATCTCCCTGTTCGAATGCTCGCGGTGACAGTGGGGTAGGATGGACGAGGTGGGCGCAGTCCGGGTGAGTGAGAGCCATAGGCACAAGGAAGGACAATGAACTTCTCAGTTCAAGAAAGAGAAAATACGGGGGGGGGGGGGGGGGGGGCGGGGCATGAGTTCCAGGCTGTTTTTCTCCTGAAGTCTGTTGTTTGTAACTTCCTCTGACTTTAAAGAAAAATGCCACCATGTAGAGCTAGAGAACCTGACTCCCATAGTGGCTGCTGAGTCCACACCGGTCTGTCCCAGTAGAGCTGTGTCTCAGAGGTTCACTGTGATTGATGTCTTTTCTGTCTTTAAATGCTATTATTAGTGTGCCTGAACATTTCACAGAATTTTAAAATTTCTTTTTCTTGCCCTTTCAAGAGACCCAGCTGGAATTATTCTGTCCTTATTTTCTGTGCATTTGTTTTTGTTCACATTCCATAACAAGTAATGCTAGATTATAAAAATCTTCCTCAGGCAGAGATATGGTTCTCTATCATTTTTCACTGAGACTGCTTTCCGTAAGTCACGTCTCTGTGCTACTTATAGTGGAGAGCTCTGCTCTTCCATGACTGAGCTATTCACATGGTAGTCCCATGTGTGGTGTCCTTGGGTCCCTCTGTAAAGCATGAACTCTTCTGGAGCCACCATGGCGTTCTCTGAAGATCTTAAATTCCCAAACTCTATTTGTTATTTAAGGCCATAGGATGTTCCCACTATGTATACAGAATACAGTTTTAATGTATTGCCTTAAGTATGATTGGAGGGAGCTCTTTCTGATATCTATTGTAATAATTTCCCCTGCTGGGGATGCATGATTGATACAGACTTTGATCAATTTCTGGATATTTGCCTTCACTCCTCCCCATGAAATGATGTATGGGTTTTGTTTCTACAATCTTAAAATGCGGACATTTTATGTAAGATTTAAATATTGGTTTAGTTTGATAAAAAGTCTAAGCAGGTACGTAAATATTCCAGAGGAATTACTGTATTTGCATTCGTTTCCCTCCTTTTATCATGCTGGTTTGTCTGGCTTTCTCTTCTCAATGTTGTATGTATGCATGGAGTGGGGGAGCTGCAGGGACCCTATTGCTTCTGAGGGCTGGAAAACAGAAGGGAGGAGAAGTCAGTGCCACGCGTGCCAGACCCGGGATCTGAGGTATCATACTGACCCAAGGCCCTTTCTGAGGTGGTACAAACAGGTTAAGTGAAAATCCAAGTGTGCTGAGTTCATACCTAAAGTCCTTTTGTTAAATTTCTGCTCAGTCTTTGCTCAGGCTCCCGTGGTACCTGATCTTGTATCCATCTCCATCAAGTACCTTAATAATACCTTAGTGAATCTGGTGCTGTGAATGGTCTTTCTAGAATAAGATCTCCAAACGTACATTTTTTGTAGAAATTTTAGCAGTCTGTTGTTTTCATACTGAGTGTTACATGTTTTGAATGCTAATTTTGGTGACCAATTAATTTTTATCATGGCCATATAAAAAACCTAAGATAAACATCATTTTTTGTTGTTTATTTCCCAACGCAACAAATCAATTTTATATTTTGAGTAGGAGGAAAACTAACTGAAGCTAGGAGAAATATAGATAACTATGTATCTTTGTTAGGCCCCAAAAATAAAGATATCTCACAGCTTTTTAATCATGGATTCTCAAGGTCTACATTTAATATCTGGGATTTAGCATAATTAATTTCATAGCAGAGTTTATCATCAAATTCATTAATATTTGTCAGAATGCAAGTGATAAATTGTTCTGGATAAATAATCATCCATCTATGCCATTGTCGAGAGAGCAGCCCGAAGCTGGGCTTTGGGGCATTGGGAATCTTCCTCCATCCAGGCTTGTCAGATGAAGGCACTGGTACCCAGCAGCCACCCCCACTGCCACCTTACACACCTCCAGCTGCTCCAGCTGCAGGTAACCCCATGCCTCGCCAGACACTGGGACATCTTCTGACAACGCAGGGGAAAGCCACCCAAGGTAGCTGAAGTCATTGCAGAATGGGGTATCTTGGTCTGACCTTCTGTTACCTCTGAGCAACGAATACATATGCATGTTGCATTATTTACTAGCAGCAAAATATAGGCCAGCTTTGAAATGCAAATAAGCTTCCTCATCTACCAGCCAAAGCATGCGGTAGACTGAGTCTACCAAAATGTACCATTTTGTTGTTCGGACAGTTTTGTTATCACTGGCAAGCCAAGCTCACTGAGACACCGCACTTTTCTTTGGGACTTCCAGGGGAAAACAACCTCTGCTTTTCATGTGGTGTTCTTCCGAAGTCTCGGGTTTCTTGCAGGTACCCTTTGCTGGTCTCCATTTGATCATGAAATCAATCCATGTTCCCACAGGGCAATCGCAGCCATTTGCTGCGTCTACTCCCTGAAGTCTCATACGACAACATCTCAAACACTAACCGTTCTCAGGTGGTGGGGCAATGTGCTCTGCACATGGGCTCAGTTGGGACTTTTCACACAGCCATCACATTAGTTTAGGAAGAAAGTTCCTTTCCAGAGCAGAAACACAGCATCGTCCTTTCTTGTGCCATCTGGTAAGAATAAATGCTGTAGCAGAGTAAATGTATTGTGCCTGTACCTCCAGGCAGAAGTTCCCACCTTACTGCACCTGAAAACATGTCTGCTGTCACGGCCATCAAATAATTTCCAGCACGTGCAGACAAGCCAGTAAGTGTTACTCTGATTCCATGGTAACTTGAGCAAAGAGTAAGGGAATCCGACAAACAGGGAAGATAATCTTGCTAACAACATGAGTATTGGAAAAGAGGGAAAATATATCCAGCAGAGCAGATGAAGACAGATTAGGAGAAGACTCGACTGGAATCTGTAAGCACAGCTTTCCAGCCTTGTAGCTCAGTGGTATGAGAAAAAAATCAGCTCCTTCCACAAATCTCATTTTACTCCCAAAATAAAATTATTTATCAGTATTATCACATCCAAAATAGTGTGTCACACTCTTATTCCCAAATGCTTAACATTGCAGTCCCAGATTTTTGGCTACACATTTTTTAAAAAAGTAATAGAGAGCCTTCCTAAGAAAATCAGTTTTTATAGCCCTGTTTCCTTACCATCCTTCATCCTGGGTGGTATTCTTGGCTGAAAATCCCAAGGAATGTCAAAATTTAATTGTATTTACATTTGACTGTCCTAATCTTCAATCGGCAAGAGCCCAGCTGTGATGCTGGATCCCCCGCAGGGCCGCGCTGCTGGAGGCAGCAGAGGAGCTGGTCCAGCGGGGCTGCAGGGCAGGGTACCCCCAGCGCCCCGGACGCGTCCCTTCCTCGCCGGTGATGCGCAGCCAAGGTGAGGTGCGGAGAAACAAACTGGGTGATGCTGCACCAGCACAATGCACCGCAGCTCAGTGCTGGAAATTAAAAATGCTTGGTGGTTAAAGCTAGAGGAGGAATTAAAGAATGCAGATTTATTAATCCCAGTTGTTCAAACCAAATTCCAGCTCGGATAACGTCTCTTTTCTCATACACTAAGATTTTTATGCTAAAACTCCTCTTTTGGAAGCGTCTGGAATATTTTTCTATTACTTAGTTGTTCATGCTGAGCTATTGATTTTTTTTTTCTTGGCTCTAATCAGATGTTATTGCTTTCTCTAGATTTAGTTTTATAGTGTTTAATGAGTGCTGTTCCTGAATGGGGGAAAAAAAATAATCCAGAGGTTTTAAGGAGCTAGAAAAACTCTTGGAATCTGATTTGTGGTGTATCTCAGGTAGGAGGGGGTGACTAATGCTAGCTCTCCAGCTTTGATAAGGCTATACAGCACTGCAGATGAGATCATTTAGTCAGTTAAAAGTCATCCTGAAGCAACAACAGCTTCCAGATGTTTCTCTAATTTTGCAGGATGCTGAACTGTGAACAGTCGTTAAACTTTATCCCTTTTGCTTCCTGACTTTTCAGAGAGAGAAACAGATAAAAGAAAGTGGAAGGGGGGGGGGGGGGGGGCAAAAAACCCAAAGCACTGTTGAGAGATAATTCTGTAAGGGAAAACTCTGGACTAAATATGTTTCTTGTGGGTATGGCCAGAGTGGAGGAGAGGAGGCAAGGTACAAGAGCAAGGCCTGGCAGCACGGTCATTGCACTAAGGGCAAGGTTAACGTCGTGTCTTGCAGCAGCTCAGTGTTGGTAAAGTCAAGTGCTGGAAAACTGCGCCGAGGAATTTGTTTAACAGTTATCACTTTCTCTATAAGTGGCTCTGATTGAGACTATGAGATTGAGATCTGTCAGCAAAAGGGGTTTTGCTTGCAAAATTCATTTTTACTTGCTGAAGAACAAGCTCCTGAGTTGCAGTCCTTCCTAGCGCTGCTTAACTACAGTGAGAATCAAGTACATATTCTCCTAAAATGCTATTTCCAGGACTATGAATTAAATCCTTCATAAAATTTTGATAAAGATCTTGAAGCTTCAACTTTAGAAAGCATGTACTTATTAAAACCCCTCTTACTAGATGTTTAATAGTATATTGACATCCAGTAATTAGTTTATCCATGATAGCCTTCAATTCATTTCTGCCAATTTGTGCTGCAGTATTCACTTCTGCCTGTCAGAGAAATAAACAGAGAAGACACCCTTAGATTTTATTCTGTTACTTTTTTTGATGTGATTTTCCTCTTTCTTTTTCACCCATTTAATTCTGGAAGCTGTACTGAGATGTGGGAATTTGCCAGTCACCCCAATGCATACCCTGCAACACCTCTTTTTTTGGGGAGAAACACGTTGGCTCTCACCTGCCCAGGTACTGCCCGTAAATCAGCGCCTGCTCAGTTTGAGTGACTTGTGTTGTTACTGCTTCAACTTCTCACATGGCTGTTGAATGGAAAACCAAGTGGGTTTTTAACATCTCATTTGTATTTAGCAATTAAGAACCGCTAAGATCCCTTCATGTGGTTGCAACACTGTTTGGAAAAGACCCAATACAGGCTTTTTCAACATTTTCCCTGTAAATGGTGTCATTTTACATTAATATCGTCTCTGGTTTTGTTGAAGCAGCTCCTGTGTTTTTTTGTCGGTTCTTTGGATTAGACTGGCTGTTATGAATTTGACAACAGTTATCAAATCTCCCCTGAAGCGGACTGACTGTCAAGGATATGATGGTCAAATGTTTCACATATTGCAATCAAACCATTTGTGTTTGGTTTGAAAAATTCCAAAAGAAAGCTGTCAGCTAAGAAATGAAGTTGAAGTAGCCTGAAGCTTTTGGAGCATGTTGATCCAATTATGATGATCCACTCATATCCTTCAGCTTTTTTTTCAAAATCAATTTTCATTTTAGCTCAGGGGACGGGTTTTTTTTGGTAATGCAGAGAAACATCTGTAAGGGTATTTCAGATGTGTTGTTTCAGGAAATTTCTTTTTTGTGCAAGAGAGCAGTGAACTCTACATGTATTTTGCAAGTGTCTTTTGTCTCCACTACACACACACGTACATTTATACTACAGGTTTTCTGCCTGTACATATATGTATATGCATGCAAGCATTATATACTAATTTGAATATGAATCTGAAATTAATTTACACATGTTCAATGCAGTTGCTTTAACACTAGGGGAAAAATCTACTGCAACATCCCAAGGGGTTAAAGGGCCAGGATATAGGGATGGATGTAAAGAAACCTAGACCACGAGTGCTGTGGACCAGATTCCCAGCTGGTGTTTAACAGCAAAGCAGTTTGTCACCAGCAAGGCCACGTCCTGGAGAGACACTGCTGCCTGTGACACATTGACACAATGAGTCAGTGGTCAGCTATCTCCTTTCATTCCTTTGGCTGAAAAATAACATTTGAAACTGCTTAACATTTGCTATTCTGCTGCCAGGGTGTTGTTGCTGGTGTGTCTTGATGTCTTTGTACCTAGTGCAGGCTGAGCGCGATGCCGCAGTGTGGCTGATGGGATGATGAGTACCAGAGCCTTGCTCACCCACATCACCTGCCCGCCATGGCCATACAACACTTACGAGTCAGGACAACAGGGCTGATCCAAGACAGCTGTGCTATTCTCAGCCTATATATGTGTTGTCACTATGTTTTCACGTTATATGGCAAGTCTTTAATAAATGTAATTAAATAAGGAGATATTCCAAACCTTTGGCCATGGTACTAGGAAGTAGGTCTGGGCACTGTCTTTGTGATGACGGACGTTGCCTTTGGGACGATAGACTCTCCAGTGTCCAGCAAAGGAAGAGGAGATCCCTGCTGCTGAGAGGGCAGCAAGATGCAAAGCAGGAGCTCCATCCTTTTGGTCAGTTTACCTGATGGATCCAGTTCTGCTGATGGTTCCCTACAGCCACAGCTAACCATCAGCGCCCACAACCCGATTCTCTTCTTGGACAGGAGCTCTATAAATTCTTCAAACTGGCAATTATTTCACAAACAATCTATACACCCAGCAAGCTGTGAGTCTGGTGACCTTTCAGAGATCCATAAATGCTGTTCAGAAACCACCTGTATAAAATCTCGATCATTTAACCCAACAGTAAGAAATATGTAAGTCCTCCAAATCTCCAGGAAGTGAAATTTGACCTTTTCTTCGTGATTCATCTTCGAGCTTCATTTAATGATGATTCTGTTATGAAAATGCACTACTGTGAGATAAGGAGAGGGAGCCTGTCTATAATATCAAGAAATATTTCCAAGTTTAGCATTGATGTTCCCAGAGAGAAAACCTATCTTAGTTTTAGTAACGACCGGGTAGGACAAAAGTTGTTTAAGGGGTACAGGTCCCCAGACACCACAAACGTGCTGTGGTCAGCAAAACCCTAAAAACCCACACCTGATACAACTGTGCCAGGGTAAATAGTGAACGTTGCAGTTCTCATCTGGCGCCTGATTCTTTCAGCCATCTCACTGCAGGGGCAGAAGGTCTTTTATGCTGTTTATCACCCATGCTGTGGGGCGTCCTGCTCGCTCACCCAGCACAGCGAGCTCGGGACGTTGTATCTCCTCTTTTGGCTTGTGATTTCCTGGAGACTGCAGAAAGCTGTTCAGTATTGTTAGGTTTGTTAAGGATTTTAAGATTTTAGATGAGGTATTTATAGAGAAGTTCATCTTCTTGACTTTTATGCCAAAGGTACCTAGAGCTGAAGGGCAAGTTTAACCACTCTTTCAGCCATGTATTTGATTAGATCCAGATATTAATATCAATTGGATTGCTTATATTTTCTGTGGTATAATGTAAGCAGAGGCATAGCTGATGGTACTTAAATATCTTTGCACCTTGCAATACTGGACTTTAAGAACAATCTTGACAAATGATGGCTTTCAGCAGAAACCAGATCTATTTTCATTTGGTTCTGAAGTCCTGGCATTTCTCAAGGAAATGAAGAGTTTATTTGATAAACCCCAAATACCCAGGAACAGGCTCCAAGTGCTGACTTTACCAGAACGATGCGGATTTGCACCAGTTGAGACATTCAGCCCTTTCTCATACACAAAATTTGCAGTAAGGCGGTGCCACGTTCCCTGACGATTTTACTGGGAAGTGGATTAGCCCCATAAAGGCAGATACCTGGACAGGAATAGACCAACAGATACTGAATACCTTGTCAAGTATTTTTATTAACTGATGATGGAGAGCTCACTAAGATCAGAGATCACCTTTCAAACCTTTTGGCCTAAATGTCCTTTATCTTGGACTTAGAGTATATCCATCAAACTTTGAAGTTAAAAAAATGAAACAAGTTAGTTTTTTGGAGTCCTTTCACCTTGTACACTAGCACTGCTGTTCAAAAGAATTATTCAAAAATCATTTAAGGTTTTATTTAACTGAAAATATTTATTTTTCGTCAAAGGAAGGGAGTCCCAGAGGTGGGCTAGGCATCCAGCTGGCAGGTTTTCAACAATGTATTAATTTTTTGTATGCATTTTTCCAAGCTGTGCAGTCAGCAAGAGTCAAGTCGCTGTTGAAGATACGGCCTCCTGCAAAGGCCAGGAATGAGGGTGAGTTTCTCATAGGTTAACACGAGGGACTGTATTCTGCTCTAAAAAGGATTTATCCCGATTTTCTTTTCCCCCCGAATGAAAGGCTTCAGTTCTTTAGAAGGCAAAGCAAAACAATGGTTTCCAGTCAAAACAAAACATTTTGTAGGCTCCTGAATATTTAATTATGAAATCATTCCCTAATTTAGGTAAATTTTGAAAATATTTTTACCGTACGATAAGAACAGAAGCTAGAGTTCAATGCTCCTCCAGGAGACACTAAACCTCTGTGTTTGCAAACAGGGTAACGGCACTGCACAGATGTTTCAGACAAGCACGGACCTGCATAAACACAGAAGAAAACCTGTCCGATCTCTCTAGGTACTAAATTGTACAAGGAGTAAAGCATGCAAAATTAATACGGCTCATGATACTGAAATAAGGAAAGTGCCAATCAAAGTCTCCAACTGCTGATATGAAGTGTCCCAGAAACACAGGATTTGGACTAAAGCCTATGTCAGCAGTTAATGACTCACAAAACGATGTGATTAGTTATTTTTCAGTGTTGCTGCGCGTGGGTGCTCTAGCTGTGGCCCGGGACAGAGCTGTGTCAGCGCTGCGTGAACGCAAACTGTAATCAGGGATGAAATACCGGGGTGCCATTAGTGTTGTACGAGGAAACACTGAGGAAAATATTAATTGCCTGCACACCATAAATCTGACCTGTGTCAATTTTTTCTGCAGCTCTTCCAAGAAAGGAAAACTTTACAGAATGTTTTGAAGAAGAATCCTGTCGCTCTCCCCACGCTCGTAGGGTGGTTTGGGTGAACATGCAAATTGCTTTTTGGAACCTGTTGGCCTTCCAACACTGAACTGGGTGAGTTGGAAAAAATCAGGTTTGATGTTTTGATGATGAGTTCCTCGGCAGCCTGCTCTGACTGGAGCTGGTGTGAGCAGCAGATGGGCCTGGGTGGCTTCTGGAGGTCCGCAGGGGTCCTGTGAAGACACAAAATGCTGGTGGTTTGCTGTATGGATGAACAGAGAACGTGTATTAACTGTATCAGGCAGGGGAAAAAAAAACAACTGAGACTTAAGAATAGCCTGGAGGCTTACATAGGAGGAAGATTTGCAAGTGAGTATAAAGTCAGTATTACATAAATACAAGCTAAAGGATCAAAAGGCAGATAGCATGGCAGTATTTTCCACAACTGTTAGGTGCTCATATGTCTGATCAGGCTCGGGAAGAAAGATGAATAATTCCGTTTAAATCATATTGAACCAGAAGAGGTGTCTCAAGATCTACAAGAAGACTTCAACAAGGAGAGAAGCAAGACGAGGAGAAGGAGGGTGTGAGGCTCAGGTGCACCCATCCTGATCTGCGCTGGCTGAAGCTCAGCGCCACGGCAGGTGCTCAGCGCCACAGCGGGGAGTGTCTGAGCAAACGCTTTGGGGTTATTGCATCGGGTTTATCTTCTGAACGAGAGCAGGAAGACCCCTAGTGCTGTCTGTATCCTTGACCCTTCGTGCTTTCTGCTCTGAGCATAACCCCCTTATCAAATTCATGCATATAAATACCGTACAACTTTTAGAGTTGTGTTTAGCTGCTGAAATTTCAGACCTGAGCAAATGGAATAATTTTATTTATTTATTTTTCACTCTGCGCTGTCGCTGCTCAGGGGCAAATACATAAAGATGATGCATTTCAAAATCGAAGCTTTTGACTCAAAGTTTAGCAGAGCCATTAGTCATGTCACACATGCCAAGTCTGGTGGAATTTGGCGTAGCTGTTTAAACTTTAACAAGGGGTAAATTAAATGAACCTTCACCTAAGATATACAGCTGAGGACAGAATGCCTATGGTTACAATACCGGTGCTAATTTGTCAAGAAGTGTTGAGTACTCAGCTTCATATTAAAATACCAGTGTCAGCCAGGATCAATCCCTACAAATCTGCCAAGAAAGATACAACTTGGATCAAACAATAACATTTTTACTCAGGCTGCACAGACACAGCTTGGCTCTGATGTGTTTTCCTGGGTGAATTACAAAAGCAGGATTTGGAGATTCTTCCGTCTCGGGAATTAAATGCTCAGAACTATTGGCTGTCAACTTGAAAAATGTTAGATCTGCATCTCTCCACAATTGTCTTAAGTTTCTTGGAATTGAGCCCAGCTATTAGCAGGGGGTAAATAAGACAAAAATTGACAACAGTGTGCATTATAGGGCGAAGCAGTGAAGGATGAGTTTTAGATGTGAACGGTTAATGGATTTCTTAGAACGGCAGTATTTGATTTGAAGCTTACTATGTTTTTGAAGCAGGTTCACCTCAGTTGCTCTCCAAAACTTAAAAATATATATTATTTTTTTTATTCCCTTTGAAGTACCACAAAAATGTAGGGTAGTGTTTATTAAAAATATGTTTTAAATGTGCAGCATTATAAGTTTGAGGTCATCCGGCTTCAGTTTGGCTGTTGGTGTAGACCAGCACAGTAAAATGGAAATTGCTTGTTGAAATAAGGGTTAAGTATCTATTATTTCCAAGTGTATTCACATTATTTCCAGACGCCTCCTTTTGTTTTCATAATATACCATGCCCATATGAGTACAACGTTGTAAGGTCAGACTGGGAGCGATTATGCCTTTTCAGAGAAATGGTTTTCTGCTTTATTATTTCTGCTGACTTACGTGTTCGGACAGTAAGAATCCTCCTCCTCTTCCATGTGATGAACTGGGCTTTCTAACCTACATCACCTTTACTAGGGTTGAAAAGCCCCAAGAAATAAATGATAATTTTACTGCAGAGCCAATGAGTAAATAGCACAGTTAGAATATGGCAAACTTGTAAGGCATCCCATTTCAACAGATCCACTCAGTTGTATGCGAGAAGCAGGGGTACGGATACTTTGACACGAGCTCCAGGCAGCATGAACAAACCTAAGTACATATTAAAGCTTAGTTCAGCAAGGTACTTCAGCCTGAGGTTATTTAAACGCACATGTAGTCCCATTAAAGTCAATAGGTATGTTTACCTCCCCGCACAGTTGTGTGTGTACAGAAACACTTTGCCAAGCCGAGGGCTGACAAGCAAAGCCAAACCTTTATTCCCTTCCCTTTCTTTTACCATTGAAGCAAATGAGTGATTTTCTGTCTCTTTCTGGGCTTCTTTTCTTAAGAAAATATTTTCAGTGGTATTTTTCTTTAGGTTCTGGACGTGTTTCTGCAATGGCAGCAAGTTCCCCCACCCATGCCCATGGCAGTGCTGCCCGAGGCTCCGTCCAAGCTGCTGGTGGAGGCTTTGGGTAGAGCCTGGCTGCATTTACACCAGCTCCAATTCTGTCCTGATGGAAACACCAGGTTTCACTTTGGAACTTGAGACAGGTTTCTACTCAGAACTCGGGTAAATCTGCAGGCAATAACGATGAATCGGGGCACAGAGGTTCTAAAAACAGTGTGCAGGTTATGCCTTTAAAAACTGACTTTACTCAGTTGGGAAACATCACCCCCCTGCCCTGTCCTGTCTTTAGTAAACTGATGTTATGTCCCAGCTATCACATTTTATACTTGGAAGTTTGCTGGCTTTTCCCATATATACAAACAACTCTTGATTTTCTCAAGAAGGAAAGGAGGATTTTTTTTAAACGTTGTCTTTCCATGATTACAGGTATGCATTATGGCATTTGAAAGGAAACTACCTCCACATATATTTGGTTGATGGAAACCATTCAGGGGTCACGACGTGTAATAGAGAAACTTCCAAACAATTTGTCAAGGCACAACTTTACTAAGAAACATAAGCCTGGGGCTGAATGTAAGCATCTGGGTTGTTCCATTTGGTGAGACCATACAGCCCACAAGGGATGGGCTGAACTGAAGTAACTTTGTCTTCTGTTTTTACCAAAATATTACCCACTTGGGACTAAGACCCTGTACCAATATAATCTCATAGCTTAGATTCAGTAGCTGCATTAACATTAGGTCACTGGGTTAGAGAAAATGTTACATGGAAACTATCTGAGTGCAACAGCAAGTCCCAGCAAAGTACAGGAACAGACAGGTTAGGTGCAGCTTCACCAGGGTTCCTGTAATCGAGGAGTTTACAAGTTCCCATTGATCATTCCTCTTTGCAACATGTGTATAAAACAGCAATCTGAAGTTTCAGGAGGTCATGTCTGGGTGATGGGTCCATCAATTTTCTTTGGCTGCAGGTTTCCCTTCGGTGACTGGAAAGTAAATTATGAGAAGCTGAAGGAGAAAGCTGTAAATTATCGGGCTCTGCCAACTTCAATATCCTCAGCCTGATGGATCCTTGATTTGACAACAATCTGCTTGTCAGTCACTCTTGCAAAATATTAACACACTCAATTATCAAATGTGTTAGCCAACTGTTAAATCTAACGGATAGAGCAGTCGAAAGTCCAGAGATGCAAAGGCTCGGTCAGACTCTGCTTCCATTCCTGCTGCAAAGCATCTGCTGGAGCTCAGGTGCTCGTGGTTGGCATGTGACAGCAGTTTCTTTAGGGCATACAGTATTTTTTAGGACATTCTGGCTCTTTCTAAAAGAAAACTGGAAAGAAGACCACAAACATTGCTCAGTTTCCCCAGGTGCAGTCCAAGTTTCTGCTTATGGTCAATGGGAATGGGGCAAGCCCATTGCTCCCAAAACCCAGCGTTTTCGAAGATGCAGAAAACAGATTATGTGCCTAAACAAAGTCCCCAAGTTGGGAGGAAGAGCCAGGTTACCGTCACTGAAGGGTATTTTATAACTAGTAAATCAGCTGTTAAGGTGTCTCCTAATAGCCAGTCAAAAAGGTCATCTTCATCTGAAAGACCCTTTGGGAAAACCGTGGGGGTTCACCGTGGTTTTACCTGTCCCTCTGTATTTTCCAGCCTGATCTGCCAGCAGCCATGGCAGCAGCGTCCTTCACTGCCTGCTTCTACAGCACCTGGGGCTGCAGTTTGCACGTGGACCGCTCTGGGGGATGGCAGGGCGTGCAGGGAACTGAGCACCAGCTTTCCCCAAAGGTTGTGTGAGCACAGCAGAAAACTTTGCTCTCTTTGGAAAAGCAGTAGCTGACAGTGCCTCTGGGAGAGCTGTGGGAGTGCGGAATAGCAAGAGGGGAAGGAGGTGGGACCACAGGGAAGGGGCCACCAGTCACTAGTTGCATCGCTCAGAGATGGGAAACAGGCATGAGGTGTTGGAGAGAAACCTGCAGTGAGGTAAAGGTGGGTTTCCTATCCCCCTCCCCCAAAAAAGTATGAATTTTAGGAATATTTTACCGGCAATAACAGAGGGAATCCCCTCTAGCATTACAGCGCAAAACGAGAAAGGTACGTGGTAACAGCCTCCAGCAGCTCATGGAGCTGCAGTAGCGAGGTGGCTTGCAAACACCTACTAACAGGAGCACTGGTCCTTAATAGGCACGGTTAGTTTAATTGCCCCCATTACAGATGTTATCAGCAGCAGGAAGAAGAAAGGAATCGCCTGTCAAGCGGAGCAGCAACACCAGGGCAGTCAGCAATGAGGACTGCTGCGCTCTGCTGAATGCATAATGAAACTGCCAACCGGCATGTAAGGAATTATGCATTTAAGCCATAAGGCCTCTCTTCAAAGATTCCCACAGCTTTTTTTGGAATGACTATATATATATATATGTAAGTCCTCCTAAAATAACGTGCCTGCAGAGCTGGTTAAATCAGCACCGACCATTGGTTTAGTAAGCTCTGAGATACATCCCACCAATTCATGTTGGCAAGCTTTTTAGAGATGTGGCATTGATCAATTATTATATTTAATTGCTTGTGTGGAATTTAAAAAGAAAGTCGTACCTTTGAGCTTGCTAATCTGCCTCGGGAAATGATGATGGGCATTAGTCTGTCTCGTGCTGTAAACTGTGATGGGCCACTGTAGGTACGGGTGTTGTGCTAAACTTTAAAAACAGTTACCTGGAAACAAATAAAAGTATGAATAATAACCAAATGCAAATTTATCCCCTGTTTATAAGGTGCTAGTAAACGCTGACATTCCGAGAGAGGGAATGCAGTGCAGGAGGATGTTGGGGTTTGCAATTACAGTTCCAATCCATTCTCGAAAGATTAAAGTTTTACACAGTGGTGGTTCTCAGGAAATTTGCTGAATCCTAATATTTAAGATGAAAGCATAATAAGAGATGATTTTTAAGTTGTCTGATAGGTTTGATTTGCCCGTTCTCACTGAAGCAAAACTTCCCACTGGCTTCAATTATCAGTAAATTGTGTTGACCTCAATAAGGGTTTTTGCAGAGCTGGACCCGGAGCATGAATAGGCTGTTCTCACTGGAAAGTGACTGCATGAAAATGGCATCTTCTTACTCATCAGTTCTGCTTCCTGAGGGCACACCGAGCCGCTGCATCTGACTCTAGTGACAAAAATGAGGGTTTGCTGCTCTGCTCTTTCCTCCTGCAAGACCTTCAGAGCTGGTGGAACCAGCTGAGAGCTGGCACAACAGCAGCAGAGTCTGGGTGAGAGCCACTGTGCAGAGTGCTCATGCCCCCCTGGCCCTACATACCCGGAGGGGTGTGAGCCCCAAGGTTGTCCTTGGGCCCCCTCCCCATGTGACAATGAATCAAACATCATTTTCCCAGTGCGCTACTTCAGTCTGGGAGCTTTAAATGCTCTCTGTTTGACATCCTCCTGATTTATTGCATTTGTAAAGGTGACCTTAAATATTTTAATGGTAATAATTCTTTCAAGGGCTTGAATCAGTAAATGTGCTGTGTTCATATTTTGGCATTATATACTGTAGGCAATTTAATCCATATAAGCAGTTTCAGTGATATTAACACTGTAGGCAAACTGATACTAAAGTTTAAATGTCAGAGAGAGTTTTCATATTACATCTAGTGCAAACAAAGCATTTTTTCTCCAAGTACTGAGGCATAAAATACCAGGAGATAGTAAAGACAGAGAGTGCCAATGAATCTGAAATAAACAGGAGGTGAAATTTATAGTATTTTCAAATATGTGCCCTATCCAAGGACTGCTGCAGCTGCACAGATCTATAAAATTAGAGATAAGAGAAAAACCTTGTAGTGCTCCACAATAAATGCACCTCCACCAGGGTATCTATCTGGATTTCTGTAACTCCTTGGAGATTTACTATTTCACTTTGGATTTATTACCCCACTGTGCATACCATAGATGGCATTTTATATTTCTTCCATTGCCTCACTCATTATTTAATGACAGGTCCCAGTTATAATCAGCGTGCAGGGATGTGCCGTCAAACCATCGCCCACCCCTTGCAGAAGGGTACGAGCAGAGAAGCGCTGGGATGATCCCACCAGTATGTATCCAGTGATGCTATGGGAGCTCTAGGATCAGGCAGCTTTCCACCCTGTGGCCCCGAAGCTCTGGGTGCTTTCTCACACTCCAAGTCTCTGCCTTATTAGGGAAAAAAGCATGGACTGGTTAAAATGAGGTGTCCTTCATGGTCTCCAGCTTGCGGTGAGGTGCCGGTGCTGCCCATGCTGGGGTAAGTGATGCCCGTGGCAGGGACGCCTGAGCCGACCAAGTGCCCAGCGGCACTGGCCCATAAACCCTGTGACAAATGGTCAAGAAGTTTATTGCCTGTGTACTGCTGCTTATGACCCCATAAACCACCAAGGATAACGTGCGTGGAAACACGGGCTGTTTGTTAGGATGTTTTCTTGCTAAATAACCTGACCAGCTCTGAAACCTCCTGCTGGCATCCCCAGGCAAAAAAGGAGCGGCTGTAGGGTGCAGCCCTCTAAAAATAGGTAAAAATAGGTAAAGCAGCCCATGTGCACGCTTAGTAGGGTATGTAAATAACATATCCTTGGTCCCATGGGAACGCTTACCTGACTTCAGCTTCTGCTTTTTGTACAGGTAAATAATAGAGGTTCAAATCAAGATAACTGCCTGTTCTGTACTTTGGACATCTTCCTGCTAAAGTACTTCTTGAGCTGTGGACATCTCCCTTTCTGCGTTCCCTTGGCAGGACACGCATCCCTGTCATGCTGTGTCTGCCTCCCCCGCCCAGCCAGCCCTGGGCCATTCACCAGCACCGCTTCAGCTTTGGAGAGGCACTAAATGTAAGCTTTTCTCTTCTTTTTCCATCAGAGGAATTGTGCATATAAGCACAAGGTAAATGGGGATGGACAGGAGAAGAAACCTGTTCCTACAAGAGCGCTCATGCCAGTATAGCCACTGTTGATGCAAGGGAGATGGGCTCCTCCCAACCAGGTTTCTACTCAAGGAGGAGAACATGAGCGTGGAAACAACCTCTAGGTCTTCACAAAGCTTAATCATATTTCAGTACAATTAGTCACAGTTTCCCAAACTGTAGTAATAGGAGTCCTTGACCTTGGACAGGCATGGGTGGTGAGATGGTGGCTGGATAATGAGGTCTGGGTGTGTGGTGTTGGTGTTGTTTCCCAATCAGCCTGCACTGTGCAGCACCTATTTCTCTCCTTTCTTTGAGACTTCGCCAGTCACTCTTATAACACTCAATACAACCGTTGATCAGATTTTTTAGAAGTGGGATGAAGCTGGCAAGCTGTCTCCCTCAGAAAGCCCACAAACATGGTGTGGAGTAAATGGCTTTGTGGGAGGACAACTCAAGGACTCAGAAGTGACAATTTTGGAATCATTTCTCCATGCTACCCCAGCGAATGATGGGTATGAAATCACAGCAGGAGGAAGCACAAGTGCTGCCACGTGGGAGGTGAAAGTGGGAGGGGAAGGACCACTGAGAATCAAAATGTGTGAGCTAATGACGCTCCTTTCTCTGACAATTTTGTCCTTTCCGTCAAACGCAGAAGGTTTAAACCCTCTGAAGGTTTGGTACAGCTGTGGTGACTGTGGCTCCTGGGTGTGTTCATCGTTACCACTTTGATATATAGGACCGTGGTACTGGACTTGGCAGTACCCCTTTACCCCAAGATATTTTGAATGTGCCTCAGGCAGCTTTAGGCATCTGTACTTAAGAAGGCAAATCCTGCCTCTGTTGCAATGTCAAAAAGGTCCTCAGCCTCCACCCTTCCCTGGCTCCTGGGGTGCCCAAGCTAAGCCCCACTACACCCTTCTGAGATGCCCCAGACCAGAAACAAAAAAAGCTCAAGACCCCATGGGTGGGAAGGAAGAGACAACCCCTGCCAGGAGTAGTTTCCTTCATTTTTAAGAAAACTTACACATAAAGAGGATCTTCCCAGCAGTGTAACTGTATCAAGGTGAACTTTTTTTGTTCCAGGCTGAAGGACTTATCTGGAACGGCGCTTGCTTTCAGGAGCCCCCAACAGCAGATGTGACCGTCGCCTTTCCTGGCCATGGAGCTTAGTTGAGCAAGCGACCTGTGCACAACTTGCAAACTGCAAGCCCTCTAAAATTGGTAAGAAAATGAATGTGCTGAACAGCTAGTTAGACATTTCAGTCTTCTGCTGAAACAGAGCCCAGATCTTTAATTAATATTCAGATCTCTAATCAATATTTCAAGAAAATCAAAGTGTAAAGATCAACCTGCATTTTCGTACTCTGTCTTCATCCTGGTTGCACTTAATTTCAACAGGGTCACGCTGAAGAGCACAGGCTTGCTTAATTCTAAGCTCCAATAACAGTCAGAGGAACCCGATTTTAGTTGCCTCTCCTTTTTTAGTCAAAAGCAATTCTTTAGTTTTCTTTGGCCTCTTTAAATTGACAAGCGGTAAATAAGGTGTTATCACGGCTTGTTTCTCCATAAAGATGCTATCGCTATACTTAAAAACATACATAGAATGACTTGTGATAACTGCTACTACATCAATAGATGATAAACCAATAAATTAAAGTAACGATGCATAAAATGATGAATTCTGATAGACTTAAGGCAATATAAAAATAATTGGAGACTTTATTGCTATTTCCATTTTTAATGGGGTACTATGGCAGTACATTCTTGCAACAGGGCTGGAAAGGTAAATTAATCTTCATGCATCATCATCAAGCAGTGTAAACATGGCCAAACTTAATTACGATATAATAGATTGTTAAGTGTCTGCCCCACAGAGGTGTGATTGCTCTCAGGCAAGTGATTACAGCAGAGATGACTATCAGACAAGGTCTTCTTTAAAAGGCTGGTAGGAGCTTTTGCACGCCTCTGACAATAAATCCGCCACGAAAGCCGTGCCGGAGAGGTAGCTTCCCAGGTTCCCAGCTGCAGCAGAACTGGATTTGAGGGACGAACACAAATTTATAGTGGAGTGTTAATGACAGGAGGCCTGAGATTGCAGTACCTTGCCAGTGAAAACTCTCATTTCACTATAAAAACACCATGGGAGCCATTGAAAGTGCAGCCTGGGAGCAGGATGGAGATGCTGAGCATCCCCAGCCGGTCTCCCTGCACCCATTGGCACCCTGTCCCACTGGCTGGGGACCTGCAGGGAGGAAAACTCATGGAGGGGGTGACTGGGATGAAGTACTTGTATGAAAAAGGCAAAAATCTTACTTGGCATATGTGCTCTTAGAGATTATAGCACATTAAGGAGAGAAATGCAATACAACGTGTATTTCTCACTTCTGCCTCAATATTGTTCTCAGTCACTAGCAGCTCGTTCCTGGCACAGATGTGTGAGTTTATGAACCTGTCGTACCACTACCTCTCTGTCCATGGTAGCAGTTTACTTTATACATACATATATAAGTATCTA
Source organism: Falco cherrug (assembly GCF_023634085.1). Lineage (NCBI taxonomy): Eukaryota > Metazoa > Chordata > Aves > Falconiformes > Falconidae > Falco > Falco cherrug. The sequence continues at coordinate 21,929,987 of NC_073711.1, forward strand.
TTTATACTTACTAGACATACTCTGCAGTGATCTTGCTTCTTTAATGGACTAAGTTCACTAAAGGAACGCAAGGTAATAATTTATGTTTTAAACGTAGCTGCAAAATGTGGTTCGGAAGTCTCACAGTACAGGGGTTTGTGAGACATTTTGGGGAACTAATACTGCCAAGAGAATATGTTTTATCGAATAGTTTCAATCAGTCTAGATTTGAGGTCTGTACAGGGTGGGCAGCAGAAAATTCAGGTCAGGGAATATCTTTTAGTCTCAGGGAAATTGTAGTGACGTCTGCTTTGAAGCTCATGTTGTTTCATGTCTCAGCAGCACGATGCTGACAGTGGTATGAACTGGTCAGACACAGGGTGGCAGGTCTTTTTCACACTGTCAAACACCAAAAGGTAACTTCCTAACTGGAAATCAAACAGCATGATCTTGAATTCCTTGATTACTCTAAGCCACTTTTTGGAGTTGAACATACTTGTGTTTATTTCCTGATAATTGTGCTAAGAGTTTTCTGCTGCTAAATTGCCTCAGGAATTAGGATATGCTTTTGAGAGCAGTGGAAAGACTCCCCTGCTAGCACACCTCTCCAGAGCAGAAAATATCTCTCATTATGGAAATTATCATAGATGGTGGGTGAAAAGGCTGGAAAAGTCATTTTAGAGGTATGGCAATGGCCCACTCCAAATCACCGAAGAGGTCACTTGGACCCTTCTTGATAATCAGAATAAAACAGCAGAGAAAAAACAAAATATTAACATCCCAAATTATTTAGTCATTAGTGTATCTTGCAGAGGCTTTTTCTGCATTTTAATTTCTATTTTAAATTTTAATTCTTTTTTTTTCATTTATGACATCGCTTTTCTCTTTGTTTGCGCCACCTAAACCAGTTTAATCCACAAACATCTCAAAGTCAGACTGCATCCCTGCATCTTGCTTTTGCATTTCCACTCTTTGATAATAGCTTTTACTAGCAGCCCAGTTTAAATTCTTAATTTTGTCTAATTCCTCTAAATGCACAATGATTCTTCAACTGGAAAGGAAAGAGAGTAGCTCTGAATGATCCATATGTTGAAGTACTGTATTTTCATCATTTAAATGATAAACTTCCCATCAAATATCCACAAATGTACATTCATGACTCCCATCCAATGATCTATTGGCCAGAGGCACATACATTGTTTTAATTTATTTTGGAGTAAAGGTGCTTTCCTGCCGAGTTTGAATAAGCTTGCTATGTACCAAACAGATGTTCAATAAAAGAGAGACTTTACTGAATATGACATATAAACACAGGGAAAGAGGATGAAGGAAGGAAAATTACAGGATGTATGGATTCCTGGTTCATCAAACAACAGGCCACAGCTTTAATCGGGGCCCTTTTATGGATGGTGCAGTAATGAAACAGAAGGACCGGGGATGTCTCGGAAGAAGGTAACATCTATGCGTTGCTTGTGGTGGAATTAACTTTGGTGAACCCACTGTGACAGTGCACGGTTTCCCCGCCCTCCGCAGCAGCACGATGGCTTCTCTGGTTGCTAAACTGTTCCTCCCATCATGAAAAAAGCCCTAAAAAAATACAGTTGCATGATCTAGGAGAATTAAAGGTTCTGGAGATGGGCACATGAGGGTTCCTTCCCACTGTATAAAATACTCAGTTTTGCTCTTGCCAGGGAAAAGTGTTTCTTAAAATGCCCAAGTCTTGCATCTCTTCAGGCTTTTCCTATCTGGAGAGAGGTGCTGTTTAAGGAGGCACCGAGGAGAGCAAAGCTGGCCCAATTCATCATTGGGAGATCAAAGAGGGAATGCTGCCTTAGAGATAAAGATGTCTTCTCTTTGAAAGGTTTCTCCTTTGTGCAGGAGTGTTGCAGCAGGAGGTCCACCTACCAGGGAATGGCTCTCTGAGTGGGACACCTCCTCCTAAGAGAGACACAAGAGGAGAAAAGTACCTGTTCTGCCTGCTCCCGGTGAGTTTAACCTCAGAGGCAAGGTGCGTTTTTGGATGTTTCCATCAAAGCGAGACTTTGTGCCTGACCTTCTCCAGACCCACCCCAGCTTCACGGCCAGATGTGAGCAGGGCAGCACAGCTGTGCCTGTTATCTGTCTCCACCTTCTTGACAGGTAATGAGACTCAGAGCTGCATAATTTGACACTGGAAACTTTTAAAACCTCGCTGAAAACTTCCTTATTGGCAAGTGATCACAGGTGTGAATCCTGATACTGATGCACTAAGGAAGTTTTATTGTCATTTGAAGCCAAATACCTCATTTGAAACCTAGTAATTTGCTGTGCTTGTCCAGGGCAGTTCATAAACAGTTTTTCCTCACTCAACCTTCCTGTACCGATGTGTCAAAGTGATGAAAACTTGAAGTATTTTAATACTTTTGTGGGTATTTTGGTAAAATCTGATGATACAGAAGACGGACTGGTGCCTGCAGATGTCACCATGCGCGCTCTCCATCTGCATTACTTGATACTTTCAAAATCAATCCTAATAGCAGTGATAATGTCCTGACCACCTAGGTGAGCATCGTTAAGCTGCTTGAGGCTTTCAGTATAATGGAGTGGAAAGAAAAGGTAAGAAAGAGTTACTGGAACAAAGACCTTTCTCACTGGGTTGTATATTCAAGATGGGATCAGCATTCTCCATGACCAGTGCTTTGGGAGTTCGGGCAGTATCCAACTGCTTCGGGCTCAGGTGATTTTCCCCAGGGCTGTGCTCTGCAGTGGGAACTGGGTGTTGCAGGATGGGTTCCAACTATTTGCAAGCAGGAGTGACAGGGAACTAGAATCCATCAAACTACAGCCTGTCTGGCTTGAATCAGCAGGCACGGAGACTTTGGCATCCTCATTTCTATTTATTTATTTACTTATTTCAAATCGTTGCATCCATCTACAGGACTTCAAAACTCTTGAAGTTGCCCTAACCCTAGGTTACAGCATTCCTAAGCCAAAAGGAAGACTGTCGTGAGATATTTGTTGTTTGCTGTTTGATTTTTTTCATGTGATCTTTTTGAGAGTCTCGTGCTTGAACTAGAGAATATATTTGCTAGTATCTTAAGAACATAACCGCTCACTGAGTGGGAGCGGCATGTAAATGGCTGAGGCTGTTTTGGTGGGATCTGTAAGTGGCAAAGGCAATTGCTTCCGGGAGCAAAGGATTCAAACAGAAAATTGTAATGATGAAGCCAATCAGCTTCATTAAAGCTGTTACTTTAATTCCATCTTACATGACTGAGTATATTTAAAACAGCCACGGCAGAGGGACCGCTGCTCTATAGGTGAATGAAGACTCTTCTGAGAAGCCTTTTAATTCCAAAAAAGAAAAACTAACTCTGCACATTCTGAGCTTGTCACTGATACTGTTGAAGATTTGCTGCTGCTGCTGCTTCTTCCCAAAGGTCAGGCTTCTGTCCTGACTCAGAGTAAAACCATTATTATTTATAGTTACGGAACACACAATCTCAGTGTGTGTTATTGGGGTGGGAACATGCAGGCACTTGCAGTGACAAACTTCCAGTGAATTCTCAGCTTTGCTTAACTCCCCTACATTCACCTTTTGTAAAAGGAACTTCCTTTCTACAACCTACACAATGTCCATTTTCATTTAGACGTGTAAAACGATGATCAGATAGTGAGTACCTGCACCTCTGAGTTTTTCAGGGGCGGGTGCTCACCCAGATGCGTAGTTCTCAAGGAATAGCTGCTCTTAAAAAGAAAAGACTTGCCTCCTGAATAAGTCCTAAATACACTTGCTTTTTCCCCCTCTAAATCACGTGCCACTGCAAGGCCAGGGAGAAAAAGAGCATCCTCAGGCAAACAGCTTGCTGCATGTGCAGCGGTCAGTCCCAGCCAGTGTCGCGCAGGGCTGCGGGCCAGGCACAGCAGCGCACCAGTGCCTGCTGTGGTGACAGAGCTGGGCAGAGCAGGGGGAAACGGGGACAGCAGCTCTGGCTGTCGGCATCCAGCAGAAACTTCAGTTTCAGCCATTGTAACGCCGTCTCTTTTCCCTCTTGCTCCTTCCTTTTCACTTACAAAAACTCCCGTAATTTATCATGGTGTACAGATAAAAGTTTAGGTGTCAATTTAGGGCACAAAATAGCTCAAGTTGAAAAACACTTAATGCTCTGTTTGCTGGAGGGTCTGGCCAAGTGGCTGTGCTTGACAAGCTGCTCTCCCTGCTGGGAGCTGGTGAGGGGCAGGTAAGGGACCACACCAATCCGGACCAGATCAGTAGGCAGGCTGTGGTGCTCAGCATGATGAGCAGGCAGTGTCACAGCAAGGAAGATGCATGAGAACCATCTGAGGCCAGAAACAAAGCTTATTGTCAGGTCTCCTTTGTGCTATATATCAAATAACATGCCACAAAACTGCACAGAAACCGCAAATGGGTGAGTGAACCCTTTCAACCTTAGTTGCGGCACGTTGGGATGAAAAAATGGGAACACTGGTAACAAAACCCAAAACTTTTAGAAGTCTTTAAGGGATGATGAGAGGTTAAGAGAGAAGAGTTGAGGTTACTGTGAGGTTCAGAGGTTCAAGGAAGGCATTAATCAGTCAAAACCTCAATAAAGAAACACCACCTCTGAAAAAAAAGTCACCCCATTGTGGACAGTACGTCAGAATATTCGAGTACCAATGAGACAGTAAACGTGCAGCTGAGAAGTGAGTAGGATATATGGGGAAATAGGATGGTAAGTATTAACAGCAGAAGAAAAGCTGAAGGAAATAAAAAGTCCAAGTGATAACAGGCATCAGACAACTGTTCTTTTAAAGGATCCGCTGAGATGCTAACCTGGGGATCTAGAAAGCCCTTCCTTGGCACAACATGCTAGCTACCTTCCAGCTGAGGTGAGAAAGTAACTCAGCTGTAGAACTGTATTGGTTTCTCCAAAATACACTGCAAGATTTATTAATTTGCAACAGGGAAGCAATATTGCCCTTTCAATGATAGATTATTTTACATCCCAGTCCTCAGCACCACCAGCCATTCAGAACCAAGCAGTGAATAAATAGGAGTCTGCAACATGAAGTATGATATCATGTAGATAAAAGCCTGTGTAGACTTATTGCGTTGTTACTATGTGTAAGTCCCTACAAGCAGGAGCGCCAAGTCTTCTATGCCAGCTGAGGAATTCAAGCGTGATGCTGAAGTTTCAAAACACTGAAGCCTGGGAAATATTTTTAACAAGACGGATTGGCAGTTTTAATAATTCCCAGATCCCAAACACATATGAAACGAGCCCTTGATGAGAAAGGTCTGATTACAAATAACCTGCAGTGAGATGAAAGTTCGTTTTAATATCTGTTTTTTCAAGTCTGCTTTAGATTTTCAAGAGGCTTCAAAAGAAGGCAAAGACTAGAAAACAGTTTGATTTAATACTGTTAGATGAAATAAAATGCTGGACAATAAGAGATGTAAAACTAGCAACAAGTGCAAATGACTTAAATTAAAGAGCTAATTGAAAATAATGGAATTAAAACCTTTTTTGGTTGTTTTTATTCATCTGTTTTTCATCGCTGTTTGCAACAGCGTTTTTTTTTATCTTCTTTACTTTGAAGAACAAACTTTCTCTGCCATAAAAGACAATGATTTTAATCAGTATCTGAAATGTCATTTTATGGGGATGTAGATGCTAAATGCCAGTCAGGAAGAGAAGCACCATCAACATAAACCAGCAGGACAGCCAGAGAGCTATATGGCCCTTGTCTATAGAGCTTCCTGATATAACATCATGATACTGAGTTACTGGAGCTCCCATTACAGTGATCCTCACTAACATGTCTTTGTTTCCATTCTTTCTACTCTCCAAAGGAAACAGCGGGTTTTGCCCTGTTGTGGTTTGTAGCTTCAACTGTACAAGCCTCTGGCTCCGGTGAGCAACCACAAGGTAAGGGCAAACTGATGCTCGTTTCTTTTCAGAACAGTTTTTGCACAAATCGCCCGATACAAAGTTAGAACTTTTTTAAAAAAATAAATAAATAAAGGACTTCAGAGTGCGTTTAAACAACTAAAGAAAAATGAGGTTTAGACTATGCATGTGGGTTTATTTTCATAATAGCAAAGGAGTGACTCCTGTGCAGTGGGAGTGGTGTGAACGCAAGCCTGCCTGTGCTGTTGGGATGGGCTCTTCTGTGTTCCCGGTGCAATGCCACTGTTGGGCAGGAGACCAGGTGTCCCAGCAGGAATGCAGCTATCTTTGTGGCTCTTTGGTGTCCCACTTCTCCTCCCCTCTCCAGTGCCATTGCCCAGCCAGGCTGACACCTTCTTGCACTCCTCCTCCTCATTCCCCCAGCCATTTCTGAGCTCCAGGGCAGGAGTTGCTCAGCAAACGTGCATTTGTCCAAAGGGTCTGTGAAGGCCAAGACTCTGCAGTGCTTAGAAAAATGCAGTTGAGTGGCACACGATTGCAGAGTGTGTCTGCACGGGGACGTTACCTACAGCCTTTGAATGAAGCTTTGCTTTGCGAAGCAAAACTAGCCCTGAGCCCACCACCTTTAAATGCATTTTATACAGAAAACTCCACCACGAATCCCTGTCATCAGTGTTCAGAAAGTGTCCTTCTTTTCCTTGAATGGAAGCTCACAGAAATAACTTCCCTGTGGGTATCAGAGCCAGGTGGCACAGTGGGTTCAGTTGCCCCGTGGCTTTAGGGGCGATTTGTGCTTTACTCCATCCTGCACGTGAGCAAGCTGTGCTGCCTTTCTCGTGGGCAGCTTCATTTTAAATCTGCAAGAATAACGAGGGGAAAATCAACTGAGAAAGCATAAGGACAATTCCCCCGCTTGTGGGAACAGTATTTTTTAAATGAAATTATTTCCCCTGTGTACTGCTACGCTGCTTCTTCATTAGAAGGAGAGGAGAAGTGTGTGCGCTTGCCCGATGCTGAGCGCTCACGGTATGCAGGGACTGCATAAAGAAATCATTTCTGGTGCTAAAAACCAAACCGTCACTGCTCCTTAAGTTTGGTGAAATATCCAATCAGTCTCAGTGGGGTTTTGCAGGAAAAGGAATTAACGAAAAAAAAAAAAAGAGAAAAAAAAAGAAGGGGGGGCGGGGGAGGAGGAAGAGCAAAAACCCACCAACCCCAGTGCGTTCCCATAATGAAGGGTCTAAAAATGCCCCACTCATTGATGCAAAATTACAGTTATTGTTTATCCTCCTTCTACTTCACACAGCTTTATACAATACACACCACGAAAAATACAAGCAAACAACCGACACATTAGTTAAGAGACCTTCCATTTTACTTTGGCAGTTCACGATAATGGAATTTAATTGTGGAAAAAGCTGAATAATTTTAGCTGAATGTCATTTGGTTCATTCAAACTGGGAATCAGGGACATTTTTAACAAAGGTTTTCAAACTTCTTTTGAAATCAGGAAGCTGCTGTGCACAGATAAGGGGAGAGGTTTGAGGATTCTCTATCAGAAATTTCAAGGTTTTTTCCATCTGCTTTTTCACATTAACTGGTAATTATCCAGAAAGGCACATAATAGTGCAGAAATGACAGAAGCTGACAAAGGTTTTCCTAAGATATGTAAATTGTCAGTGATAGGCAAGGTGCAACAGAAAGGCTTTCTACAGCACAATTATTTATGCCAGTTTCATTTGCTTTTAGGTAGCACTGATGGCATACCGCACCGCCGCGTTTATCACAGGCGCTGCACATTCCCTTCACCACCAGCACACAAGAAAGATGGCAAAAACTGAGCTTGAAGGTTGGTGGTCTCCTCCGACTCTGCTATTTTATGTTAAATGCGTGTGTACGTGTGCCTGCGTGTATAGATATTTCTAAGGACTGTCTTCTTTGTTATAACATTCCCCTTCATTTCTCATGCTGCATAAATAAATAAGTGGGACCCTTCCCACTGAAACAACTTCCACATATTGATTACAGCTGGTCTACGAGTCCACCTTCCTCGCAGCAGCGTTATTTGAGGGAGGAAGCGTTAAAAAAGACAGCTGTCTGCATTTGGTGTTCGTTAGTCCTTTCTGCTGATTGCATATTTTCAGCGAATAGGTGAGCCTGTTAAAGATGCTCAGATAAACTCCCTCCCCCAGCTGAAGCGCCCAGCTACTGCCACGCACTGCTCCTCTTGCTGGGGTTGGAAGGGCGGGTGGTGGGACAGCCCCTCCATCTGCTTTTAAAAATTCAGTGACTGGGTTGGCCGGATTCAGATACTCTTTGCCTGTACTCCTTCGGGGAGAAAAGACCATCTCTCCTTAAATTGCCCATTCAGATAATTCAGGAATTATTATACATAGGAATGCAAAAATGCCACCCTCCATGACATGTCCCTCCATAGCATATTCTTGCAGGTCACCAGGGTGGGCTCCAGGTCTTGAACAGGGTTCTACACAGGTGTTCAGAGAGGTGGAGGATTGATAAATACCCCCTCCCAAAAGGGGAAGCTGAGCTTCTCAGTCCTTCTGGGAAGTTCATTTTTATTTAAGTAAGTGTAAGGGGCTGTGCACGGGAGAAATTCCTGCCTGACCCCTGCCGCATTCAGCTCATACCGGAATTACGGGCTTTAATTAACCTTTTCTGGGAATAGGACTTCATATGTAGCTACATATGTAACAAGAGGTTATAAGATCTTTAATGGATGAAAGGACTTAACCTATCGGTCCCTGATGTAGCTGCACCAGTGGTATCATAGTGGTATAATTACTTTATATTACCGTGTGAGTGATGTTAAGTTACTCTGATAGGAGGTGTTTCCACGTGTGGGAGTGGAATTTATTTCCTTTATGGTAATATTAACTTGTTAGTGGGGGCTGTGAGAAAGTAAATAAGGATGCAGCACAATAGATTTATAGAGAGAAAAAAACCCACCAAGATTGCATTTGAAAGTCAATGGTCTTAGCTATTTGCTATAAAGACCTTGCCTCCTATCTCAGACTTTGTTTTCGCAAATCAGGAGGCTGGTGATCAAACCCATGTAAAAAGCTTTGGGGTGGAGGGGAAGGGTTGGACCCACCAGAGTGGTGGGGCTGCAGGCTGCTGCCTGAGGAGGGTCTGTCCCTGCAGGAACCAGCCCAGGTGCTTGCTTGTTTGCTCTCTTTGTGGTTTTTTGTTTGTGTTTACTTTAAGGACATTTTCTCTTTTAAGTGCTTTCATGCTATAAAAAATAAACAGAAACCTTCAAAAGCTGCTTTATTTGGTCAGTACTTAACTCCACCAGGAGGTGCAGGCTTGGAGGCTTTGGGTGTAAGGTTCCAGCTGTTGATTTTGGGGGCTGCAGCTCCTGTGCTGGATTTTGTTCCCCCTCCTGTTATCTCACAGGACTCCCTCCCCTCCTGCCTTTCCCTGGCAGCCCCTGGCAGCGCTGGGGAGACAGAGCCACCAGCTCCAGCTGCTGACACTGGGCTGGAGCTTCACTGCGCGCTGGTGACGCCCTGACCCTCTCCTTTGCCTCTGGGCTTCTCCCTTTCATCGCAGGTTTGGGCTAAGTAGTCGCATTAATGTAAATCAAACATGCCCTTTTTTTTTTTTTTTCTTTTTTAAGTAGAAGCTGATATGTTATTAATTGCAAGGGGAGGGAATCCCCAGAGGAGACCCCAACTCAGCCCCAGGTGAGACCCTGGGACAAGACAAGGTGGGGGACCAGAGCCTGAGCCCAGGCAGGGATGGATTTGGGGACTCCCCAGGTGAGTTAAATTAGGTGTCTGAACCCGCAGCATACGTCTGGTGTTTCTATGTTTCTTTATGATATTAAATTAGAATGTTCATTTGGGATATTAAAAAAGTTGCCTGAGTGTTAATTATTTCATTAAACATTCTGGATTTGCTTTGGTTTTGCTCTTTAGTTTTGGGGATTTTTTTAATTAAGTTTAAATTAGTTAAAAACACCAGGCCTGTGAAGAGGGTCTTGGGTGTCTGCGGAGCAGAGCTGAGGGCTTCTGCTGCTGTCATGCACAGACGTCAGGTCCGAGCTGGCAAAAGGGCTTTGAAAAGGCACGAAGGCACATAAGGACAGAAACCTCTTTTACTGGGTGACAGATAGAGCTGGGCGAAGCCCTGAGGATGATCAATAAACAGTCATGGCAGCGGTGGCGTGGCTGCGGTTCCGCTGTCATTACATGTTGCTGCATTTGTTTGCAGTGACGTTTTGGCCACCAGCAGGCACGCTCGTGCCAGCCCCCAGCCCTGGGTCCTGCACTGAAAGCGAGTCCTGAGCAAAGTTTCTAAGCCTCCAACTACCAGAAAAAGCCTGAAAAAACGACCGCAGAGGACCATCTGCCTAGGTCTGCTGCCAGCCTGGAGACTGGCCCCCTCCGTCAGCCAACGCCACACGTCTGTGTTGAGAGTAGAGCCGGGAAAAAGCACCAACACAACTCAGGTGAGCAGTTGCACTTACCCAGCAGAACTTAAATTTTGACCATTAAATAAATATGGCAAAACACTCACCATCCATCTACAGCCAGAGAATTATTTACTAAAGCTATTCAGCAAATAATTGGGAGTAATGAATCCATCAAAGTAAATTGTATACTGAAAAAGAGGTGAGATTCACTGGAAGAATTATTCACTTCAACTTACTCACTCAGCCCTGCTAGTAAAGAGTTGAAATACGGGCTTCAAGGAGGCTGCACAGGCATGGGGGACTGTGTGCAATGGAAGGAAAGAAGGGTAAGAAAAAACGCTGAGGCTGCAAAAAGCACTGCACCAAAACATAGCCGTTCCCCTGGCTCTTGCTGTCGCCTAATGACCCTCATGGTGCTCAGCAGCAGCTCTGGAAGAGCCAGTCTTCTGGCAAAGCAAGGCATGGCATTAAGCCCCAAATGTATCTTTTGGTGCTTGACTTTAAGGTTGATCATAATAAGTAGAGACAAGAGCGTATGTTGGCATCCCGGCTCTCAGCAGCATCTCCCCGCAGCCTCGTTACGTAGCCCAGGCTGAGATCTGTAGTGATACAGCAGAGGTTCGTTCGCCTGCATCAATTTTCTCTGTAATGAGGTGCCAGTGGCCGGTCAGTTTGGCTCTTACGGGATTTCACTCTTGCAGACTTTCTATACATCCAATGACCTTTGTGTTAAAAAAGGAGGAGTTCAGAGTACACAAAAGCTTTGATTAAGTAATGTGCTAGAAAACCAGCCACTCTTTTTAAAAATAATGTCCCAGTGCCCAGTGTCTCCTATAAAATACCCCGCTCAGTTTTCCTTGGTCTGTTTTAATCAGAGCCCTTGAATTTCAGAAGCACTACTGATTTACCAGCATGGCAGTGGAAGGTTTGGAGCCAGAAGGGATTTCTGAAGGTGATGTGTTTTGCCTAAGTCCCTTGCTGCAAAATTTTGGACGCGCTTTGAGCAAGTGGTGCCCCTCCTGAGATGAGTCTCCCAGGGATGCTGAAAATCACAAAGTAAGTGGTCACTAGGGATAGCAGGAGCTCTGCATCCTTCTAGATCATAAAAAGATGGAGGAAAAAGGCACTGTAGAAAAAAAATGCTTTAAAATTTTATGTTTTCATTGACCAAAACCTTCCAGTTTCTGTGATGCCAGAGCTCCCAAACACCATGCCCAACATTTTGGGGGCAAAGGGGTGGGAATCAGAGCAGGCAGATGTGGGGGTCTTAAATACACAGAAATGGCCTGAATGCACCATCCGGATTATCTGGATTTTTTTTCTACAGCCTCTTGTTAGACTTCGAAAGAAAAAAAGAAAAAAAATTAAATATATTTCAGAGTAATTGAACTGTGTTCACATTAACTTACACTAAAATTATTTTTAATTAAATGAACTTCCCCTGTTTGTAGCTGGAAGGTACTTATGTGAGATAAAAACTCCATTCTAATAATGCTGAGACTCACCACCACTTAATTAGCATCACAATTCAAGGCAGACCAAGCAGGAAGGTGAGTGGGGAGGTGGGCTTGTGCTGCTGGGTGGGATTCTGGGGAGAGAGGCTCCCTCCTGGAGCAGCCCCCATCCCAGAGCCCACCCAGTGCTGCGAGGCATGCCGGGAGGGGAAATCACACCTAGTATTTGACACAGTTTGTGGCAAAAGCAATTATAATTAAAATTATATTAAATATTAAGTCAAGATCATAAAACGTTGATTGGTACTGATTAGCTGTATAATCCATAATTAGAAATCACTGCACCCTTCACCAGGTACTGTAGTGCTTCGCTTATGATTTCACCGCTAAATTAAGCGAGTGATTCAGCTTTTGCCCTGAGTTTTACTTTTGCATTTAATTTAGGGCAGAACTGCATCCAGGCAAAGAAAGGCACACGACCTGTTCCTGCTGAGGCTGTCTCCAGCCTTGCCATCCCGAGGGCAGCCCCCCCGTCACTGCCGCTCCCACGGGGGTGATGGTCTCCAGCAGCGAGTCACTGCACCGGCCGCCTGCGCCGGCATGCCGGGGTGAAAGCTTCTGCTGTGCCACCCTCAAAAGGGCAAATACAGAAGGTGGAGCCGAGGCCAGACGTGCCTCCTGGCTGTCCTCAAGACAAGGCAGCCCTAGGCAGCTCCCGGATAATGATTTATTGCTAGCAGAAACTGGGAGTGCACAGATACCTCAGCAAGGAGGGAGCGAGGGAAGACTCTTTAGTCTGGTTTGGGTTTAGAAGACCGAACCCATCTGTGCATCGCTCGTTAATAGGGTGGAAACCTTGAGCCTTTGGTAAAGCAGTTTGGGCAGGATGGTGGCCCTGGGCTGGCAGCTGCTGCGGGAGGGTGGGTTACCCCCGGTGCTCGGGCAGGCTTGCTGCAGCGCCCTGCCTCCCCCAGCCGGGCCTGCCCCTGGTTTTGTGGCCCATTCATCATAGGCAGCCACTTCCCAAGGATAACGTCACCATTGCACACTGGGAAGCACTCGAGTTTTGTTAAAGGAAAAAACAAAATCCACCAGCCATAAAATTTTATGTCTTTGCTACTAACTTCAGTCAATGCCTTGGCTGGAGACCCATCTGTGATTTTCCATAGTGTTTCTGGATAAAAATTGGTGGTTAAAATCCCAAACCTGTGGCAGCCTGGCTGTACCTGCTTGAACTCGGCAGCCTCCTTGCAGTGCTGCAGGCGAGCTGGTCCAGAGGGACCTTCACAGGCTGAGCTCGGTGCCCGCTGGCAAACCCAGGGCTAGAAAGAGAAAAAACACTCTCATAATTTTTCTTTTCTGAGAGCACTCTTTGGAGTCCTGGGGAAGAAATCTTTTCATTCCTTCTGCAACTAGGGCATGCGCTGTTATCTTTCGCACCGATTAATATTGCCTGGGATTGGAGATGAGGTGCTGGACAGAGCCTGATGCTCTCAATCAATTAAATCAATGCAGTCGTGATGCTCCACCAATTTTCCCTAACCAAGGGTTTGGCCTAAAAGGCAGCGTGCGCAGCGTTACAGAGGATGCATGGAATGACAGATAATGCGGCTGCTGGTCAGGCTGAGAAAAACAGGAGAGCTGTGCTCTGGATCTGCATTTCCCTGCAAGGGGCACCGTGGGATGCAGTCCTGGACCAGGTCAAGGAAGCGCTGTGCCCCGTGATGTTAATAAACTTGTTCTCACAATCTTTTAATTATTCTTCTTATTATATTAATGATTACATTTTTATTTAAATGATGGCTTTAAGACTGCATAGCTCATCTCCTTCTCTTTGGTTAGTCCAGGAAAACTGCTGTGTTCTCTCCTGCACAGGGACTGCCCTGGCTGAGCTCCTTGAGTACCCATGTGTCCTAGGGAGATGTTTACCTGTCCCACTACAAAGCATCCAAACCCCAGGGTCACCCACATCCTTCCCCTGGGCTTCTGGCAACCTGAAAAGAACAGAAGAGAGCACCAGCAAGCACTCCCAAAACTCCTGTACTCTTTGTTGAAATGTTTCTAGTCTTAAGTCAGGCTAAATAGGCAGCTATTAAAGAAGATTCCCATGCCACGACTATTCAAAACCAAGATATTTCAGCACTTTCATTAGAAAAAAAAAATGGTGGGGGAAAAAACCAAACAACAAAACCCCCAGAATTTCCTCCCTTACGTGGGCAGCATCAAGTGCAGGAGGCTGCCGCAGTGCTGGGCACAGGGTGCTTCGTCCTGGTATAACACTGCATTTGCTTCAGCCCTCATCTCCTATCTGTGATGTACAACAAATCTGTCCATCCAGCAGGAAGCCTTTTGGATTTTGTAATATTAAAAATGTCTATTTTTTTGCCTGCAGAACCAATGCATTAACTCGGAGAAGAGGACCAGAATGAAAGTCCAGAGATGCTGCCCACCCTGGACCTGAAATGTCGCTTGAGTAACAGTGGTGGCATTGCTGTAAAATACAGAAAAAAACCCTCCTCTCCAAAATGGCTGCAAAGAGTACATCTCTGCAGTCCCTTCTTAAACACTGAAGGTATTTTTATTTTAAAATATCTACTTAAAGGCAGGTTTAATCTCAAAACAGCGTTTCCCAGGTGTTTTTTTTTAAAAAAAAAGAAAACAACTTCAAAATGTCTCAGGTTATTTCTCCTTCAATTTTTTTCCAATTAGATTAATTTAAAATGAGTGAAAAAAAATTCATGCCCTAAGATCCTGAAACCTCTGGTGTCAGCTGAAACTGGCACTTCTGCTCTCAGCTTCAGCCCTTGCTGCAGGCACCTCTGCTTTGAAGCCTTTGAAGTGTTTGTGGCACAGGCAGAGGCTCTCTGCAGAGTAAGACAGTCATTTTATATATATTTAATGTGTAAAGTGTGCATGCATGTGCTTGTGTTGGTATATCATGGATTTTCACAGTACATGTGGAAAGGTGTAGACTTCTTGACTTGCAGAACAAAATTGCAGGAAAAAACACCGTCTTCCTCGATGGGAGCATCCATCGGGACCTTTGCCTCAGCCCAGGTCACTTCAGCATCATCCTGAAGGTGTGACTGGAATTATCTGCAGACCTTCAGAGACCGAAACAGCTCATGGAGTTGTGTCTATAGGATTCACTCGCTCTTGCCTCTCCCAGCATCAGGATTCACTCTTTTAAAGCTTAGATGAAATAATGTCACCAAGAAAGCACGGAAACAGTGGGAGCAATGTGGCAGTGGCTGCCCGCCCAGCTGGGAGCTGCAAAGCAGCTGGCGTAACTACCCTGTGCTTCTTTGGGGGATGTGATGGAAGAGCAACACGACCCATTTGATCAGTGGTTGGATTCTGGAGCTAATTATTTGACCTGCAACATAACGACCTTAATTGTGAAAGTGAGGTGAGTGGTTTGGGAGACGGCATCTCTGCCCACGTACAAAATGATCTGGTGCGAAGGCTCCACCTCGGCAGCCTGTGGGACTAATTTGGCGCCTGATTTGTCTATATTGTTAAATCTCCCTACTGTTTTGGCAAGGAGAGGTTCAAAATTGATGCCTTTCAGAATCAGCCTCATTTGTTCACCATGCACTGCAATTATTCCAGCCTGTAACCGATGAGGTTTAATCAGTAATAAGAGCTTCAGACCTTACAGCGGCCCGTTCACCCTGTGTTGTTTGAGCAACATTTCTGAATGTTTTGGTGAGCAACTTCTCCCATGGTCTGGTTTTGAGATAGAAGTGTGAAAGATTTCTTACAATGTCTGAAATGGAAAAACAGTTACATTCTGTACCTTTGCAAAAATATTTCTGAGGACACATAATATATTTTGCCAGGATAACGTCCCCGTTCTAGGAGTCATTCTTTCTTCTCAACATTTGTTGCTTTTCTGTGTAAGATGCACAGGGAAATACTGGAAAATGGGTAGGGAAAATAGAATTAACCCTGTGTTTTTCCCAAAATTGCCCTTTGTGTCGCTTTATTTTTATTTTTTTTCTAGCTTTTATGAAGCCATTATTAATCTAGTCAGCCAAGGTCAGGCGAGACTTTTTTCTGCTTTGCAGATCCCGAAGCTTATAAAGCTTCAATCTACCCTGCCATAACCAAATGTTTAGTACCCACTGGCTGGGTTAATTAGAGTGCATTCTTTACAGCTCCAATAATAATCACTACTACACCGTCATAGCAGTGGCTGAAGACTATTTTTCCTTTTGTTATTTCTTTTTAACAGTAAGCATTTACATAGTCACACTGTCTAAACCACTGGTTCTTTTGGGTTCAGCCAAGGGTTCACATGCTTATACCTGGAAATACCAGGTTCCAGAAGGTAAGAGCATCGCCTGCTCTCGTGATCTCAATGCAGCACAGCATCCTGGGTATGCCTCAAAAGGGGGTGACTTTGTGTTTTTTTAAGAGGAGGAGGCAATATTCATAGGGGGTGGGAAAGATGAGATTAAAGACCGAAGATCACTGAATGTCTGGCACTGATTTAGAAACAGGCTTTGCCAAGCAGGGTGAGAAGGAGCCTTCCCTGATCCATCCAGTGTATGGCTCTTAGTATTGGTAACAGGGCTTTGGCTCCTAAAACAAAGAGTAGGGAATGAATTAGGAAACAAATACATTTCTGTAAACAAAGTTTTCAGATTTTTTTAGGAAATGGGAAAAAAAAATCTGCTTCTCAAATGTCAAGTACTTGAAAGACTGAAAATACATCACCGGAATAAATAAATTAACCCAGAAGACAGGACTGATGCTCTGCAGGCATCAGGGATTAAATAAATGCACTAAATTCAAAGTGTTATTCCAGATAAGAGGTCTTTGTGCTGCAGCATGTACAGCTTATTGATTATAGGCTTGAGGTGCTGTGCACTCTTGTAAAATGTACTCTGGCTGATATGACTTAATCCTGCGGTAATGTACAGCCCCTTGCACAAGGCATGGAGCTGGCTTACATGTGATGTCCGGTTGATGTAGGAGCCTAGGGGAGCAGCTCAGATGGAGATATTGCTCTGCAGTTATATACGTATATGCATGTTATTTCTTTTTTTCTTTTTTAATATAAGCCCACCAAGGCAGCAGAAGTGTGTCTAACCAAAGGGAAAACACTACCTGTCCAGGTAAGATGGATTTTTCCTGATTAAAAAAAAAGAAGAAGAAGGAAAAAAAAGTTTGGTAAGTCCCAGAGGGGCGGTTACACTCCTAGCTGGATTTTGGTTAAGTCCCGATTAACCTGTTTTCCATAGCAGAGGGTGCTTTCACCCTCCTGCTCAGCTGTTGAACTGCCAACACTTCACACTAATACAAAAAGATCTTTTTTTTTTTTCCCTCCTTTGAAGCTCTCCTGCCTCTGGTGGTCAGCTCAGCTCTCTGCTGGTTGCTCTGAAGAGCCAGCAGACCTCTCCAACCATGGAATTTCAGCATGAAAAAGGAAAACCTCCGGCCTCTGGGGACGTGAGAAAGCAGCTGGGCATGGCAGTGATGTTCCACAGCCTACTGGTCTCCTGGTCCATCGCTCCCTGGGGCTGCTGCCCAGCACCTTCCCAGCCTCGGGGCATCCTTGGGTGCTGCTTTTCTGAATCACTGGTAAAAAAGTTGATCTGAGCAAGGCGGTGGGGGGGGGGGGGGGGAACTTTTATCATTAATTGTTGTCTCCCTGGTATGAGGGAACAGCTGAACAAAGGTGCTGCAGGGGCTTGGCTTTTGGGTAACCTCCTCCAAATCTCCGTATCTCCCACAGGTTTGGCAGATCTCCCGATATCTTGCTCCATCAAAATCAAGCTTCTTAATCTTAAGACATATAACCTCTACTACATAACACTGCCTCCTGAGCATGATCCACGGGGCCTGTATTTCAGCACCCGAGATTCATTAATATTTCCTGCAGTGTGCAGCGGTAAGTAGCAAATAAAGCAGGAAGTGTCCCAGATGTTGGAAAGAAAAAATGGAATTATTCATTGCTTACTAACGTCAAATGCTAATGTGAGAAAAGCATCCTTGAAGAAATCCTTGACTAAAATTCATCAGAGTGATGTGAAATCACTGTTTTAATTATGCATTTTTGAATGTATTTATTAGTCCTGGTTCTGATCTGACTTACAGATGTTTAACAGTGATAAGGGTCTACTGCAGTCTTTGGAATTACTCATGATTTATAATGACAAACTTTGGATCAGAATTAGGTCCTTGTCACCACTCTATAATATCCTTTCATCAAACTTCTTCACATTCAACAGATGAAAGAGACCGCGGTTTCTGCAATTTCAAAGCCTACCACCAAATCCATTAGCTGGTTTTTTGAAATTTCTGCTCCAGAAATGACGAATTTTTGCCACAAAAATTTTGTGGCAAACTGCTGGAGTTATAGTTGCCGCAAGAAGCTTGAGAGCAAAGGAATTAGGCTTGTTGGTCCACCAAAATTATGTGTTTGGTTAACACTTGTGCAAGCTACAAATGTTGCGTTTAAACAGAGCTGCTAATTGCTGTGGTTGTGCTGGTCTATAATCTCATCAGCTGTAGCCTTACCGTTGTGCCTGGCAGGGTATGCTCATCATCAGATAACTGTTGGACAGACTATGCTCAATACTAGATAATTTTTTTTTAAACTCCTCTGTTCAAGAATGATTCCAAGTCCTGTGTTTTTTCAAAAGAATGATGGAATTTTAAACTCTTGCTTGTTCTAGAGCTGATCCAGAATGAGCAAGTCTCCAGGGATGGTTTACTCCCTAAGGCATGCATGCATGATTAAGCTAAATGTATTCCATAAATGCCTTGATGACATTAAACTAAATTTTTTAAAGAACAGATGGAGAAAGTTAATAAATATTTCATTCTATAATATAAAACTCACTTCTATATTCACAACTTCAGGGATTCTCAGCTTCACAGATATCAATAAGTCTGATGGATTTCTTGCTGCATTCTCATTCTTCTGCCCTGGTGTCTCTTATGGGATCATCATTCCTGCATGCTTGGATTGTTTTATGGGATCAGTGAAAGGCAAGTGACTGTAAATCTTGACCTCTTCTGCTCCTGGATTATATACTTTTATTCTTTGTGACCATAAGTGTTCATCTCTACACTGAATAGATAATTAAATGACAAAAATTATTCAAAGGGAATTTATAGTGAGAAATTATCACTAGAAGAACTGATGGGGCACAGGCATAACCCAAGGAGATATCATGGGGAAAAAAAAACGTTTAGAATGGCCAAATAAAATACTGAAATATCTCTGTATTTGTAAATGTCACGAAACATCTGTTCACTGGGAAATAACATGGTTTTTTTACCTGTATATACCAGTGCTATTCAAACAAAATTTCTATTAAGGAGAAATAGTGTGAATTTTTCTTAAGAACTGTAGACCAAGCCTGGTATTCATATAAAAGAACTAATCTTTACATGTGGGAATTACAATTTCTCACTCTATGTATTCCATGGATCTTGTAAAAGAATAATTAGAACTTGCTCCAAAAGGAAAGAAATGCCAGGCTTGAATAATATTTTAGAAAGGGCATTAACAAACATTTTTATACTGCCAACAATCTTCACTGCTTTCTAGAAGAGATTTACATTACATTATTAATTAACTATACCGAGTCAAATAGCATGATATAAAGCTTGGAAGATGTATGTTTAGCACAAACTCTGACATTCATGAGAACAGCATGCATTTTTAGGAAGTTTGATTTAAAATCTACGTAAATGAGTTGAGCAAGCAAGGGCCTAACAAACTACTTCAAAGCATCACGATCTGACTCAAAAAACATGACAAGGTCAAATCTTTGTCATTTCTCAAGTGTCTTTACAAACCTCTGCATATTCACCTCCGTCACTGCGGTAGCTGTAGGTAGACCTGGCATGCATGCGCAGGACCACTGCTATCTGTCAGGCGAGGTATACCTCGGCAAGTGCAAGAAGTTAAAAATATCCAAATGGTATATAATTTGTCTTTTTGGAGCTGACTTTTGTGCTCTGTCTAGAGAACAGAAGAAGGTCCTTCACTGAGCTGGCTGACAGGGTCTATTATAACAAACAAAATAAAAATAACAGGGCAATTGTTCCCACCCCTTTCCCCCAGCCCTGACCAGCTTTCAGGTTTGGGGTTGAGAGTCCCCACAACACTGTGTCCAGGGGAAATAGTAAATGCAAAGTAATGTGGTGCTGTAAAGAAATACTAATTAATTCATACTATGTTTCATGCCACGGAAACTGGTTTATTCACTTATTGAAAGTTAGGTTAGGTCCAGGTACACTTGTATTTTCAGAATCAGGGCTTTTTACAAAAACAGAGAAAAAAATTTCTCATGTTTCCTGACATCCCATTAAAATGGTTGTCCTTTGACGTCAATTAGAGTCAGCTAAAAAAAAAAATCATCCTTAATTGCTTTTCAGAAATAGACATTACAGCGTACACTGTCACAGCCAGATTCGATTACCTTTTACAAGAAACAAAGATGCTGGGAATGCCATAAAACTCAGGGGTTTTGACTGTTTGCAGCGAAGGCTCTTCCATGGGCTGCAGAGAAAGCCGATGCAAAACCCATACACATGTCTAAATTTTTCCAAAGTATAAAAATGCTGAAGCTGGATGCTCATCTGGGGCTGGTTTTGGACTGAGAGGTTGGATGCTCACTGCTCCATCCCTGCCTCCATGTAAGGGTGTAATCACGCACCTATGCTGATGATTGTAGCTACAACAATCATCTAGTCCTCAAAACTTGTGTATATTTCATCAAAAGGAGCATTACCAATTTTCTCAGAGGCCTTCCCCAAACTTGTCTTACTCCAGGGACTTCAGAATGTCTCTGCCGACCAGGTAGAAGAGGAGTCCAGACAGCAAAACGAGGGGTACCCCCGCTGCGGCAAACATGAAGGACCACCCGTAGTACACGTGCACGGGTACGTCGTCCATGCACTTCTCACTCCTCTCCAGAAGGATGTACTTCTGAAAATCAGCGACAAACTCCTTCCACATCACGAAGAGAAATATGAGCAGGAGAAATAAACCTCCTGGAAAGAGAGACAAAGGTGAGTTTTTCTCTGCATGTGAAACACAGAAATAAAATTGGAAATCGGTTGTGAACTTTTCTCATTTATTCTTGCGGGTCCTTTGCATCAAAGCTTAGTGTTGCAGAATAATAATTTGTGACGTTGCTCTGCAGGTTCCTGTGCAAGCTAAGCCCGCGTGCCACGGGAGAGCCCCACAGCACCACGACCAGCCCCGGCCCCGCCACCGGCGCCTCGTGCTTTACCCGCCGGCGCTACCGAGAGCTCCGTTCCAGCCGGGACAGCCATGAAGAACGCGCCAGGCCAGGCTGATGGGCATGGTGGGGACCCGTGGGGGGCGAGCGCCTTGCTCCGCTCTTACAGAGCGGTTGGGTCGCCTTTTTGAATTTGTCTGAGGTGTGAGACGAGACACTAACTCTCTTTTTCCTTCTTTATATCTGCCCTTCCAAGTAGTGTCAGATCCGATTCCCAGCAGAAAGGCAAAGGTAGGGGGCTCAGTCCTGCTGACGGCGAGCGTTAGCTGGTGTGGGGCCACCTACCCCCAGCAGCAGCACGAGCAGAGCCCACCCAGGCACCGAGCGGCGGCTGCAGCTTGTGGCCGTTCCCCTTCACACCTGGTGCCCCCCTTCCTTAAACTGAGCTCTGCAACCAAGTATTAACACTCGTGGTGAGGAGTACAGACGATCCTATTTTGCAGAGAAATAACACATAATAGAGTGGAAAAGGCATGTAGCCATGAGATATTAATCTCAAACGGGCTACTAAATAACAGAATAATAAAAAGAATAATAAACAGCTTATACCATGAGGCTAGAAAGTCTATTACCAGCAAGTGAGACCTCCTTTGCCCTCCCCTGGAGCCAGGTGGGAGGAGGCTGAGGCCACACTCAAGCCTGAGCAGTAAGTGCAAGGTCAGCATCTTGCTCAGCGAGGGTCCGCTCACCTCGGAGCTCCCAAGCCTTGCAGGATGGCTGTGACCCAAATAGCAGATCTCCCATGAGACCTCGTGATCTTGTATTTCCAGACGCATACCCCTCGAAGGTCAGCGTTTGCAGGAAGAGCTCGGTCACATCTGAAAAGCACGTGGGGAACAGGCATCCCCCGGCCCTGCCGCAGCCCCCAGCAGCTCTGGGGGCTTTAGTGCCTTAATAGGAACCTCCTTTCCTTGCGATTCAAAGTGATGGTGGTCAGAGGCTGCAGGTCTAGCTCCCCCGTATGAAGCAGATGACAAAAACTAGAGTGGCCCAAATATTCTTTACCGTGTCACATTAAAGAATATATATAGTGCATGTTAAAGTCAACATATATTAAAACTGAACAGTGATGGTGTGCTGGCAGATCTGAAACCAGTAATATCTGCTCTTGCTACATCATAGAATCATTTAGATTGGAAGCTTGCTATTTTTAAGTGGTGCTGTATAACATAGATATATGCACATACACACACATATATGAAAGAAATAAATCACAGATTCTAATATTTTTTATAGTAGCAGTGAACAGTTCAAAATTAATGTACTTGAAAAGTTACCGCACAGTTCTGTGGATGTGCTGTGGCTTCTGCTGGATTTAATTTCTCCCCTTGCAATTTTTAAATCAAAGGTAGCTTGTACTGTATTTAATTATTCTTCCTGGCAGCTCATACACTACAAAATCCAACTCCCATGCTAAGCAAAGGAAGCAGGTAAAGCTTGACATTGATATGTGTTAAACATGTCAGTGTTTCACTGTGTTTCTGCTTATAATGGATATAAGCACATCTGCTGCTACAAACTTATGTGAACGTATAGAGGGTTCAAAGTCCTTCCTACGTGTTATACAAAAGTTGGAGCTACCCCTCCTAAGCTGTCATGTCTACTATACTGCCTCCTATACCCCAAGACTGCAGATTGAATCTTAATAATCAAAAATTGGTGTAACCATATGAATATAATTTACATCACCATACGCTGCTATTTCCAGCCATTCTTCCTTACATGGGAGAGTCCTTATGTTTGCTGGGAAGGCAGGCTAGGAGTTAAATAACAGCTGTTGTAACATTTGCATGTTCATTGAGATTTTGATACCACTTGAAATTAAGTGCACAAATAAATATTTTACACTTAATATGATAGTTGTATGCTTAAAATACCAATTATTCTACTATAAGAAAACGATTGCAGGTTTAAATAGTCACATGTCCTTTACAAAATACAATATATTGATAAGACGGCAATTAAGTCTTTATTACTGATGTAATTTAAAATTAAATTAATTAGATAGCAACTGAACCTTGGAAAGTGCTCTTTTAAAGAGCAATTTCTATTTCATTAACTTAAAATACCTACCGTAAGAGACGCAAATAAAACCATAGCCCCAACGGGACAGAGGACACGGGTAGGGCAGCGTACTTTTGAATTCTCGTACTTTTGAATTCTCATACTTTTCTTTAACCCAGCTGCAGGGGGTTGCATTGCACTGTCCCAGGAACAATTTAGATGGCATAAGCCTCAATGGTTGAAGAAATCGGATTAAAACCTACCAGTTCTTCCTGAGGAGGGTGCAGGGAAGCCTCACAAGCGGGTGGCACCATCCCTGAGCTCGCCAGGAGCTAAGGATGGGGAATCGGTCCCTCTCCTCGCCCCAGGAGAAGCACCAGGTCTCAGTATGGACAGATTTATTATTAAACAGGTACTGGAGGTGATGGCTCGGCCGTGGCATCTAAATTAAGAACATTTTCACACTCTGGGAAAATGACAAGAAAATGTAAAGTAAGCAGCCGCCTTCCCTGGAATAATTACAGCTGAGTGGCAAGGAGTCCCTGGGATTTACACCATCTCCTCGGCGAGAAAAGAAAATCAAAAGGCCAGGTGCAGCCGGAGAAGGACGGTGGAAGTGCAGAAAGAGCAGCTCACTGGAAACTGTTCAGCAAAAAAATGCTTATTTGGAACAATCACAAGTATTCATGAAACTGCCTAAAAATTGTCACATTTTTAGACATTAATGGACTCTTCATAATGAGAACATCTCCATATTCCACTCCCATATTACCAAAGTAAATATTTGGTGGTTTTCTTTTAAAATGCTATTTTATTTTGGATTTTTCATCTTTTGAACAGATCTCACTCTACGACCCCCTTCTGGTGGGGGGGTTAGTTTCAGCCACAGTGGAAAGGCAGCTTTGCTTCCTGCCAGCCCCCAATGGTTTTTCATGTACAGAGCCAGATTTCTTCCTGCCTTGGGCAACAAAAGGAAAAACTGAACATAATCTACTTTTTTGCCCTAGAAATGAGCCCAGCATCGACCCACATGTCCGAGATGCAGGATGTGTGTTGGGTTTGGGTAAGCGTAAGCAAAGACCTCATCACAGCAGACCATCCCCACGCTCCTCTCAACATCCCTGTGGTTTCTACTACTGAAAAATTAGCCAAGTGATCTCTTTCTTTCTCTCCCTTTCCTCTTTGCCTCTGTTCATTACGACGGGATGGAAAAATCCTTTTTTCACTTAAGCCTACGCAGCTGGTCCAGAAGTATTAGGGCAGCACAGCAAGCTCAATGATTGCCCTAGGTCTGGAAGAAGTGTGTGCTCACTTCTAAGCCTGGTCTCTAAAATGTCCAAAAGAAAAGAAAACAGAGGAACACACACACAGAAAACCAAGGAGCACCAGCAAAGTTGTCTCAGCGATTCAAACATTTCCAGTGCAGTGTTCACCCGGCCCTCTTGGTGACATTGTAGTGATAATTAATCATATTGTCATCTGACTGTTGAAACAAGGGGACAATTAGTCACCAGGCAGTATCTGCCTCCCCCTTGCAAGCGCTGGAGCTAAGTCTGGGATGGCAAACGTTAGAAGGAAAGCAGCAGGCTGGCTCTTTGCTCATGCCGTTCGGGGGCTTTGGGGAGCAGGCTGGCAAGGATAGCAGCTCAGCTGGGGCAGTAGATGTGCAAAGGCAAGCAGCAGCAAATGTCAGATGGGCTCTGGCTGTATTCCCCGAGTTGCCCAGCAGAGGAAATCAAGGGGGATGGCTCTGATCCTGTGAAAGCGCTCTCAGAAACACCCCCCACCGAGCATGTTATGGTAGCTGGCAGACAGTCAGATTTGTCCTCTTGAAAGTGCAGTAACTAAAAGGCATCTCAGAGAGGAAACCCAAAGGGATCTAATTGAGCAATAACAATCCTCACCCTTAGGTGCTGAATTCCACCACCACCACCCCGGCGACAGAGGGGCACACTAACTCCTCAAGATCATGTCAGGCTGGTTACCCATAAAATGCAACTAGGAGCGCATTTGCACCAGTAACATCTTCAGAGCCTTTCAGTGGCAAGTGGTGCATCGTTCTGCAATGATCAGCCACAGCTGTGATTTAATGGCCCCAGCGTGGGCTGCTACCAAAAGGGACAGAGGGGGCTTATGGATGGAATAAAGTTGCATATAAAGGATGCCCTGAGAGTCTGGGACATCTTGCAGCCATGGTGCTCCATCTCACCATCCAACTGCCAGACCATGTTCCCACTCTACAAATTGCCAGCATTTTCACACTTCCTCAAGGAGAGATCATTTCTGCGAGGGAGGTTAATTAACACTGACCCACAGGCCATGATTAGAAGACAAGACGCACTTTCTCCTGCGTTGTCTCTCCGCTATCCGAAGGAAAGGGATGGCTAGGGAGTTGAAGCTGTGTTAAATCTATTCTTCCTACTGCTTAGCGCAATTATGCAAAATATTTTTAGAAGGGATACCGAGAAAAATAACTATGGAGGGATGCATCCCAAATCCATCAGGAATCCAAGCAGGATCCAGAGGTCTGAGTTCAGGATACACATCACACACACACACACACACACTGAAAAATAAGGGTCAGCTGAAACTTTGCTGAAATTGCTGAAATAATATTGCATTCTCCTAACTCTCACTGAGACTGAAAATGCAGCAGGAAGTCTCTTCCAGCTGAACTCATTCCTCCTAATGGCAGTTAATAACAATGATTGCTGTTCAGATTGAAATTGCATTAATACAAACTTCAGTTTAAACAGCAGCATCTTTGTCTAATGCCAAGAGATATGATGGATAATCAGATCTTCTAAAAAGCGTCACATTCTATGCCCCAGCTTTTTAATCAAGAAGTGCAAAAACAATTTGAAAAAAGGAAGAATACAGTGATTCACTATTACTCAACACCCTTTTCTGTGGGATATTTCACTTCTCTAGCCACTGTCAGAAGGTGACTGATCTCAGTTTTTCCATCTGGGCTGAAAGCTGAGTATTTTGAAGGGGTAAGCCTTTAACTGAGGTAGGCAGGGTGTCACATCTGAGAGGATTCAAATATTTGGCCCTAGTCTCATGAGAAGAGATGGGTTCAATACACACACGTGTCGGGTGGCCAACACTACTCAGCAGAAGGCGTTGGTACCTGCTGGAGACCTCATAGCTAGACATCTTGCCTTCCCAAATGAAATCCGTGTGTATAAAACCATGTGAAATTTGCCCTTAGAAAAATTAAGCCCAACCAAGCCTTTATTAAACTATATAAGAGAGAGATAAGCAGATACCCGCAGGCTTGCTGCCCTCACTTCAATAACTGAAGACCTGGAGGCAAATGGAAAATTGGACAAAATGCAAAGCAAATTAGCAGAGGCAGGTAGGGCCAAATTGATTTAGTGCCTTCCAGAGTTTTTAGACAAATAGATA
Source organism: Falco cherrug (assembly GCF_023634085.1). Lineage (NCBI taxonomy): Eukaryota > Metazoa > Chordata > Aves > Falconiformes > Falconidae > Falco > Falco cherrug. The sequence goes on from NC_073711.1 coordinate 21,956,433, forward strand.
GATGTCATCTAGTTTTGTTTTAACAAGCAGCTCAGCTGGCATCACATGGTTAATTATCAGTACATCTGGAGGAGACAGAAATTAGGAAAGGAGCTATAAAATGGATAGGGAGCTAAATGATGGGGGGAAAGAGTAAAAGATAGTAATAGCAGGGCACAGTGAGACTGGAAGTTTAGGTGGAGCTCTTCCAAGGGCAATGTTGAGACCTTTCTTATTAAACACTTTCATGGATGCCTGCAGCCCCCCAAAACCTGGGCACGCCTAAAGACCAAACTGGAAGCAAAGATACTGGCTCACGTTTGATTCCTGCTGTGTAAGAGGAAGCAGGACCTGGTGCAGGACCCCTAATTAAGCAGTGGGTGTTCTGAGAAAGGCCTGACTTCATTACGAAGTTCCTCACTTGGCATGGCCCAGCTGAGCGCCAGCCTTCAGCTGCCTGTGTCGCAAAAAAGCTTTTGCGTGAGTTTGAGCCACTACTATAAATCAAGTATTTCTACTAGTTAAGCCAGTTATTCCTTCTCAAATACAGAGAAGGAAGAAGCCCAAGTGATAATTCAGTGGAATAATTTGTAATGGCAGAGGGAATAATGAATAAATGTCTATTTTTAATTCATTTTCCTGCTGTGCCACTGCTTTATCTTTTCAGGTTTTATTAAGGCAGCCCTCCCATTTTGCGTCGCTGGGTACGCCTTTCATCACTCAGTGGGTTTCCAGCGCTGCCAGATGTTAACAGCAGAGACAGGAGAGCCCAAATCCAGAGACTGACTTAGGGGAACAGAGCGTGGCTGATTGCTGCCCAGGGTTAACGCAGCTACAGACTTTACTAAAATAAAAGTAGTAAATAAAAAAACACACAGCTACGGAATTTACTAAAATAAAAGTAGTAAATAAAAAAATGCAGCTACAGAGTTTACTAAAATAAAAGTAGTAAATAAATAAAAGAAATGTTCTGTTCCTCTGGGTTGCATAGAACGGGGCGGGAGGGGGAAGCAGTTTTTGCAGATTCCAGCCTTCCTAGGACTAAGGACTATCTTGCTAAGGCTTGACTAAGCACAGAAGTTTAATTCCAGCAGGGGAAGAGGGAAATCATTTACTCCAAGTCAGTGCAGCTCCCGTCATTTACTCCAACCCAGTGCACCAGTCCCTCGCCTCCCCCCGCTGCGCCTCCCCCCTGGCTGCCTCCCCTTCCCCGGCACCACGAGGCAGAGCGCGGCTGCTGCGTTCCTGCCCGGTTACATCCTGTTACCCAGCTCAGAGCTTACCCGAGGTGAGGAGGAATCCGCCTCCCACTTTGTAGGACCGGGGGCTGACGAAGGGCACGCCGCACACCAGCAGCAGCCCTCCCACCAGCCCGGCGGCGACGGCCAGCATGATGAACGCCGTCCAGAAGCCTCTGTACACTGGGAGGTCAAAAAGAGCAAAGTCAGGGGAAAGAAGAGCAAAAGCAGTTTTCTTCAGTCCGTGCTTAACTCCTGCACCAGCAACAGCAAAAGCAATAACCTGTAACACTGCTTGTGTTAGGCAGAGCTGGAGCACCCGCTTTGCTAACTGCCTGCCGCAGCGTGGGTGCAACGTGCCTGGAGCCATGCAAGTTCAGGTTGAATGTCATGCCCTACAGAATGGGGTTGGAATGAGTACAAGTGGTTGGAAGGGTCTGCCAGGGAAGCGTGCCACAAAGGGGGGGGGGAGTAAAGGACACTGTGCTTAGCTGTGCCCTTGGGGGGTGGAAAAGCTTGGCAAGAAAGGAAAGAAAATAGCAAAATTTGGAGAGATGGAATCAGACCACATCTTTGTTCCATTTTAATTAACACTTACGGAAGGTGCCAGTTTCCTGATTTAAAATAAAGGTGATTTTTGTTAGCAGGACAGTGGGAAGAATGGGAGCTAATGATTTCCCCCATTAATGGCCTTACTTGACTCCAAGTAAGAGAACAGGGCAGGAGAACAGCTGCCTCTTCATCCACAGGGTTCAGGGGGGTTGCTGTCACTTCATGCAACCACACCAGCCCGAGCTGAACAAGCTTGTATCCATCACATCCCATGGGATGGGACATAGCCCACGGACTTCAGCCTCCCAGTAACCAAGCCTCTTCCAGTCACTGCCATAAACCTTGGCCAGAGGTGGTGGTCTTCTGGCAGAGACCCTCTGGTACCTGCCTCCTGCTCCTCCAATTACCTGGATCCCCTCAGACCCCTGCATCTCACCCTGCCCCTTGTTTTTCAGAAGTGCTAGTTAGAGATTTAAGCTGAGCACGAGCAAGTTGGTAATGCTGAAATGATTCACACTTGAAAGAAAAATGATACAGAGAAGATGCGTTTTGCTCATTTGAAACCATTTTGTCAGGAGAGCCACTTAGGGAGAGATAAGTATCTTGAACTCTCCAAAACCACAGAATTCATTTTCATGTTTAACCTCCCGTCACCCGTTTCTCTCAGGGAGCCTAAGAGGATGCAGATAAGGCAGAATTATCTCTGGAGCAGGTAATAGCTGGAGAACCCCTCTTCTTGGATGGCCTCCTGTTTTGTCATCATTTGCGTATGAGGATAGACTGATTTGAAATAAAATGAGCATTAACGATGGAAGCATCTGCTCGCTGTAGATGTCCAAAGGCTTTGCAGCCAGGACAGCGCAGCAAAAGAGCCCTGTGCTCCCTCTGCCCTAAATGTGGGTGCTTAGACATCCTCATCTCCCCAGGGATCATAGCTGGGTGACTGCCGGGACCCTCCAGGCAGAGTTCCCCAGCACCTTCCTGGGACCCAACGGGCATTTCTGAGAGGCAGCTGGAGAGGGTTTCATAGCAAGGGCTGACACGCAGGAACAGATGCCTCCAGGGCCCTTTATTTGGTAGGGAAAAAATAGTATGTTTATCAGCCAGACCATTCAGAAACTAGATGCCGTGTCTCTCCTAAGCAGAAAAAATCCCACCGCTGAACCCACACGTTAGCTGCACACAGCCTGCAACGAGCTCCTCCTCCTCCTCCGATTGACAGGTCCCTCGTATCCATTTTACACTACGGCATGCTCCCCGAGGCAGGAATCCTGCACAGCACAGCAAAAGAAACTAGCTGCTCTCCCTCACATGCTCCGACTGACAAATGTTGGGGGTTTTTTTAATTAATTCCTCATAAAATAAAAAATAAAAAATAAATAAAAAAGGTACTGCTAAAGGCTAAGGAAAAGGTCAAGATGTTTGTTTGTGCAGTACGCCTGCCCTGATCCCCAGAGGCAACGCAGAGTGATGCACACTATTTAAAGAAATCAATTCATTTCAAAAAAGATCATTGAATTAATTCTAGCTGCTGCCACCAATTTAGCAAATTAAAATTCCTAACAGCAGCTCATTCATTAAAGAACTCAGAAAATATAGAGAAACATAAATAAAAAGGGAACCAGTTGAAAGGAGAGCTCTCCAACTGTGTCATGTTCGCTGTATTAAAACTAAGCCAGTCACTTACGTGGGTCTTCTAACAATTTGGTCTTTAACTGATTTTCCAGTGTTTGTTTATCCTGTCTTACAACAAATCAACACCAGAGCTCTCCCAGGAAGCCAGGCTCTGGAAACGAGTCAGCACTGGGCTGCCACAAGCCTACAGCCCAGGAGAAATTATTTTCCTTGCTCGCCTACGGGGTCTGGAATTGGCCACAGGGCTGAAGCCCTCTGCCTCCAGCTCCTCCCAGTGAGCAAGGAGGTGGGGGAGAGTGGGTTTAGCATCTTCCCTAGCTCATAGGTGCCAAGCACCCAGCGGGAGGGTGCACAGCTCATGGCCAGGCATAGCAGGCTCTGGAGAAAGAAGATGTAGGAGAATGTCCTGATGTGCTCACAGCTCAGCTCAGTCAACTAGGCAAGGCCGTTTTGTAAGGGAGCTTTGCAAAAGTCTTGGTCATGCTTGGCCACGTGCATTTACAATGGGAGAACCGCAGCCCTGACACGCGTCGTAAATCTCTGCCCCAGCGCTTGGAAAGGAGCTGCTGGGGGAGGAGGAAAGGAACCCACCTGCGGTCGTGTCGTAGGTAGGGTGGGGGAAAGGTCCAAGAGCGATGGGCATGGGAAAGAGGTAGCCATGCATGCAGAACTTGGGGTGTGCTTGGCTGGCTGAAAAAGAACACACAAAAAAAAAAATAAATCCCGGTTTGCTTTGCTTTTCTGCAAAGTCACAGTGAGAGTATTAAGATGGCAACGTACTATTCTGCAATACCTACAAAACCCTCACTGAAAGCAGAAGGCTGGGGAGTAAAGACAGACAGTAAATTCTGGCTAGAAAGAAAAAAGAAAAAGAAGAATTATGAGAGAGGGGAGATATAACAGGATCTGAGACCGCTACCCGTACGTCTTCTCATCTTCATAACCTGAGTCTGAGGTGGACATAAATCATGAAAGCCACAGCAACTGAAATCAGTGTAAATATCCCCATCGCTGTTTTCCTCCAGAAAACATGTCAGACCGCCTGGAAGGGGCAAAGGCATTCAGGTACCCAAACAAGCTACCTCACAAGACCTCCAGTTTGTGAGAAGGGAAAGCACAATTAGAATGGAAGTGCCCCATCAATATTAATACCACTGAGGCTTATCATGATTAACGGTAATAGAATGAATGTTAAATGAATTAATTAATGGTTGGCCACTTATTTAAATATGTTCCCCAGCTCAAAGGAACACTTTATAATAGGTGGACATTAGTTCATGCTAAATTGACTATGGAATACCTATTGAATTAATTATTACATCCACGAGAGCAGCAAATTAATTTGCCATGATCAATCCTATTATAATAAATACCTAAAGAAGTAATACAAATTTGCCAGTTATCAGAGTCATCTTACTTCAGGTAACATTATATTCTATCATGTATTTTCATATAATGTAATTAGATAGCAAACTTCCTCTCGCAAGCCTGTCCTTTTTTATCAAAAATTCCTGTGTGAAAAATCTCACATTGTTCTGTTGAAAGGTGGCAGTAACCGTCCCTGCAAGATTTTACAGGAAACACAGGTCAGGGACCGGGAGACAGCAAAGTCATCTGAAATTTTAATCAGCGCAGAGTAAATTTATTGTGAGAACCTGCATTACCTGCAGTCCAGTGCCCTATGCAGCGATCACGCTGCTCCACAGGCATCTGAGCATCCTTGAGCGGATCGAAGCACCAGCGAGCGCAGGTCAAGGCCTTTGCAGTGTTTAAAACCTTTGCAGAACTGATTTAAAATCTCTTTTTTTTTTTCATCCCCAGTACTTCTCTAGGGTTGTGGCATCCCAGGGAAAGGATGACCTCTAATTACCCACCGTGCATTAACGCAGGTGAGCTGGCTGCTGGCTCGGCTACCGGCTGGTGCTGTGGGGTGGTCTCACTCCTCTGCTCTTTCTGGTGGGAGCACCTGGTTCACTGGGCCAAGACCCCACGCTTCACTGCACGTGGGCCACCAGTCAGCACCAACTGGTGTCTCAGAACAGGTTTCTCTTTCTCCTTCAATTTATTTTGAAGAGTGAATGCACTTTCAGAAAAAAGAAAAAAAATGCATCCGTCTGTGTTCATCCACACCTCTAATTTCAATGACCTTTGAAAAGAGGCAAGTTCTTAAAATAAAGGTCTTGTGTGCTTAAGAGCATAAACACATGTGGTTACAGCTCTCCAAGGTCCACCACTGCCCGCTGCTCAAGGTCCTGAGCACCCAGGGAGACCACACACGTGCATGTGCAGCCTTCCCCATGCTGAAATCGGTAGGAGCTGGCAACGCTCAGCACCCCGGTGGCTGAAAGCACTGACAGAATAGCAATGCCAATGGTCAGCCAAGGTACAGGCTCAGATTTAGCCGACCTTAGTTGAGCACAAACATGAAGAGTTATGGGAGAGAGAGCTGGTCTTGCTGGTGGAAACCACCTCTACATAACACTTTGTAGGTGATATATCAAATGGCGTCAACAGGATCCTACATTTCCGTGACCAACCCTCCAAGAGCAAAATCCAAGTCAAAAAAAGAGCACAGAAAGGGCGGGCCAAGTTTGCTTTTGATAGAGAGATGATGTGAATGAAAAAAAAATTAAATAAAGGCAACTGTCTCCTCATCCCTGGGAGCCCTTCTTGTGCTTATTTGCAATTCAAGCTGTAAGAGAATGCTGTGGTGGCACTGTACTCACTGTACCAGAAGGTCCAGATGGTCTCTGGGTGGCCCTCGCCGAAGAACCAGCACCGCCAGAAGAAGCCCTCATGATGGAAAGTGAGGATCTCCTTCCTGACCTCAGTCAGTGTTTCAGCCTGAGGAGGAAAGAAAGCCCAAGCTGATACAGGGATGATCATGGTGGAAAGGTGAAAAGTGAAATTATTTTGCTTAGACAATTGTTGCTTTCATTCTCTGTTGGGGTTTTCATTTGGTGGTTGAGTTGGTTTTGGAGGAGCTGGGGAACACAGACACAGCTGCTATCCTTAATTTTTTGTTGTATCACAGCTACAAAATGTTCTGACAACAAATTGTCCTGCAGACCTTCACAAAACAGTTCTTTCCCTGATATCTTTAAACCACTGATGGCCAGAACTGGACAGGCACGTCAGGGAGCAGAGCATTCTGGGTGATTTCTACTTCTTAAACGCTTTCCTTATGTAAATGTTATTGCTGTTGCAAATGGTAGGAAGCAGGCTGATTAACAGGTAAGCAAGTTTAGGTGTGACCCAATGCAACCATTCAGATGTCCTTGCTACTCTGCAAGATCTGTGCAAGATCTGGCTTAACCCTAGAAGACATCCCAACTGGAACACTCCCAGTGAGCCTCTTCCAAACTCCAGCCCAAAAGTTTCCTTCTTTCTCTCCCTCCGCTGAGCCTGGTAGAAGTTATGCTAAACTTAAGTGAGACAGAAATTACTCTTTTTTTTTGTACGAGGGACCACACCAGTCTTCTCATAGACCACAACAGGGATGTTGGCAGTTTTCCCTTTTCTGTGAGCCCACCTCAGCCCCCAGGCCAGACCTGTGAGCACAAGGTTTAGGCCTTTCCACAAGGGAGGATGCGCAAAGTTGAGTTGTGAACTATCTACCAAAAAACTTATTAAAACTATAGCCAAAATAAATTTTATCTTGATCACATACAGTTTGGTCAAGGAGACGTGACTGCTATGAAATTACATTTTGTGGAGGACAGAGAAACTCCATACAGGATTGGACCCTGTGAACTAGGAAAAGGAGGTGGGACTCAGTGAGGAGGTGCTAGAGGAAACTGCCCTCCCCTTGGGGTTTTTATGCATCAAATTATGACTGCTTCCAGAGCTCTGACCTGAATCTCCTTTCACTTTTGGGAAAAAATGTGAACTATGGCAACGGTAGGATGCAGCCCTCAAGCTTCATCAGCTGGGTGGCTGCTGACTGAGGGCATCTATGGCACATTTAATCGCTGTTTGGCAGATGCTCGAGCCCATCCTTATCTGTAAGGGACAGGATTTGCCAGTTTAAGAGAGGGAAGAGAAGCTAAAAACACAGCCTGTTGTACACAACGGGTAACTGAAATAGAAATAATAGAAACAGTGTCTGAAATAGAAATAAAACAGCTCAGAGGAAAGAGCAAGAGCAGTTCCTAATTCTGCCTGGCACTTCTGAAGTCACCTCTGCCTTAGCGACAGGCACACTAACAGCTGGCCAAGAGTATAGCTCAGATATTTGAGGTGCTTATTCACACGTGCCGTGCAGCATCTCTAGTCTCTCCACTTTAAAAGACAACAGCACAAACAGATATCTGAAACAATTCACACTGTCATTTCCCAAGCGCACCGACCGAGCGGCACTCCCCTGTCCGTGGCGCTCTGCCATCTCCGGGGCTTTACTGCACTGCTTGAAACAGCAAAGACAGTGTCTTCTGCCAGGCAGTTTTTCTATCATAATTTTTTTTTTCAAAAGTAATTTGGAAACATGAGTCAAGCAAACAGTGTCCTACATTTGATTATGGGATTCTGAAATGAAAGAAAATGTTTCTTGCTGGCATCATGATGCTTGCCCAGTGTGACTCACCACACCAGAAAAAAATCAAACTTAATTGGATTGAACTTTGAAGTAACAAAAAGTCTGCACACAACAAGGATCTTCCTGTCATTTTGTAATTGAAACCATACATTGATCGGCACAAAAACATTTTTGAAGAGTGGGAGGCTCAAGGAACTGATCTGGTTGTTATTTCATGGAGGAGTTAGACAATAGCAAGTGCAGCTAAAATCAAACTTTTGAAAGGATCTATAACCAAGTGACACCAGCAGTTAGCCTTAAAATAACAAATTGTCCTTTCAAAATGACATTTCCTGCTAACTAAAATCCTATATAAATCCGAATTTGAAAATACATAGGCCTCTTCTTGCGAGATGGCTGGAAACTCTTGTCTACTCTGTTCTGCCTCTGATACTCACTTTTGTTTCCTGCCTGTGCTGTAGTCGTATCACCTCAGATGGCAATGATTGCCAAGTCCTACACCTTAAAATATGAACTATTTTAAAATGAAGAAATGACAGAAGAAATCTTCTAATGGGAAATATCAGAAGATAGTGTTTGTGTTTAGAGGTGACTGCTGTCAACAAATACATCTCATTCTTACATTGTTGCCTTTCATTCCCTAATGTTCATCTCTGCCAGATTACGGAGGTGCTATCTTCACATTTCCTAGACACACCTTACATCAGTCAGAACGCTAGATAGCATGGAAAAGCTGGTTTGGATTTTAACACTAGCTCAGGCTGATGTTTGACATCAGCAAGACACTCTCAATGAGTATGCATATTATCACAGATTTAAAACTTTTTCTTCAATTACTTAAGTAAGTGAATTCTTGCAAAGGGAGACAAGATTTCAGAGTTTACCTGCCCAGTCTGCAGAGTACTATTCCCATGCTCAAAGACCCCGCAGGACTCCGTCGCCAGAAGCCAGTAGTCTGTCCCAAAAGCGACGAGGAAGAGCAAGATGCCGGTGCCACCGAGGATGCCGGCTGCCAGGGCGGCCACTCCAGCCTTCATCGGGCAGCAGGTAGGCAGCAGAACTGGAAATCAGGAAAGAAGAAAACCACTGAAGATTCCAGGATCACTGGAAGAGGCGGATGAGAGGAGCGCTATTTTTGGCCACGGATAATAATCTCCTGTCTGGTGTGAGTTTCAGTGGGCGGTGGGAACAGGACTAATAAAAGCAGATGACCTGGCGTAACCAAACAGCTGTGGCATTAAGGAACATGATAAATAGCTATTGAGACAGAGCAGGAAAATTTCCAAATAAACACATGGCCGTTGGTTTTAGCAGAGCGGTGCAGAGCCCTGAGCCCAGGCCGGCCCCGCAGCGGCTGGAGGTCATGAGTGGTTACGATGCAGAACTGCCCAGGACACGGGGGAGTTTTGGAAACCCCATTTGGGCAGGAGATCAGCAGAGAGGCTATGCGTGGCTGGAGCAGATCTGAACTCAAATATCTTTACCATGTCACAGAGTGCAAAGTTCCGCAGCCATTGCTGTGAGATACCTTTAGCCGTGCCCTCACAAGCGCAGTATGGAAGCTGCATTTCTGGAACATGCGGCTCCTTCAGCTCCTGCTTCCTCTGAACAGAGCAGCTTTCACACAAAGGAAGCCCCGAGATCCGAGCAGTAACATTAGCACATTGGCGATATCTTAAATGCCTCGGTGCTCTCAGAAGTGATACGATCGACCTATGCAAACACATTTAAATCAGGCAGGTCCACATCTGGCTAGACAAGGAGCATTAAATCAGGTGTACATACCAACATACCTGGAGTGTCTTGCTATGGGCTTGTAGAAAGGTGTTCTCTCTCCTGCTGGAGAGCTCTCCCACTGCCCAAGCCTGCTGTGGAAGAAGTGTCTCAGGGAATGAGGACATTCCTGCACATAATTTTGTTGCCATTTGGTTCCTAATGTTTTTGTCTTCTGCTGGAGCATCTGCTGTAGATCACTGCCAGGAATGGGATGCCAGACTAGGAAAATTATAATTTCTGTAGGGCAATAACTGTATTCCTACAACTTGCCAGGAGGCTGGGGGAGGAAATTCAAATTACAGTGAAAACTCAAGTTCTGATTTTCTAACCTTAGCCTAAGTCATGACCTGTTCAAAAAAGGAGGGTAGATGAAGATGTTGACTTCCTTATCCTATGGGATTTTGTGTTGCCAAATTAATTTCCAAATCAATTTAATAGATAAAGTTAACTGTGAACATATGGGTATCTCAGAGAAACTGCACACTGGTTAGGGAAACTAGAGAGGGTTGGGTAAAATTTTGACTACATTTCCAGCCAACTGTTGAGACATATGGACCGATGAATATGCTCGCTCTTATTCTATAAGCACAATAGACTTTAAATTATAATAATTCATTCAATCCTCTGCATTGTTCTTTCTTAAATGTTGCAGGGATATTATTTATATAATACATTAGCCCTCTCTTCCTCACCGTGGCAGTGGCAGAGCTGCTGTTTGTTTAACCTGACCGCAAGCACATGAAGCATCCCATAGGATCCAGGAGAGAGGTCCCTGCCTAGAGGAGTCCCTGCGCTGACACATGGAGAAAGGAGAGGTGGGACAGGTTGCAGACTTACCATCGTACAAGGTCGAAACTCAGCCCCAGTCCCCACAGCCCCATTAGTTAGAGCAAGAGTGGGACTGCCAAGGGCAAGAGCGCAAGGAGGGCAGAAGATGTCATCGCGTCTGGGATGGTAGGGCAGATGGTGGGTGAACAGGGCGACAAAGAGCTGCAGGACAGGGCCAGAGGGTTGTGTCAAAGGTCAGGTTTACATCTTGGTTGGCTGCTAAAAGTGAAGGATGCCTTCTGATGTTAGCATGAGATGAAAGTCCCCAGGGCAGGGCTGAACACTGCTCTCGGCAGGTCGGGACATCACTGTGTGGCCTTCAGACAGGGAGCGGTGGACGTGCATCTGAGGGGAGGGCTGTTCTACAAAGGCCATTTTCAGGGAAGTGAAAACATGCATCGTGCCTCCAGCCTGCTTAGCTATTCCGTTTCTTCCAAGTGAACTATGTTAGTCAGCTAAGGGAGAAAAGAAATCATTCTGACATAACACAGCCTCCCACCAAAAACCCTTGGCATGCCCGTGGGGGAACAGCAAGCAGCTCCACTCCTCCCACACCCTTTTGGCAGTGCCACCTGGGAAACGTGCCCTGCTCAGCCCTGTAATTCTGCATGGATAAACACGACCTGTCCCTCCTCGGCCACTTACCCTCCCGCATTTAGCTGCCTGCACCCTGTTACTTCAATGGCTTCGCATGTAGGTGCTTGTGGCCACCCCCCCTACACCTTCACTCGTCCCTTTCCTACACATATTAACCCTCTCCCAGCTCATCCCCGGGCAGCCCAGCATATCCACTCTTTTTCCATAGTTTTGAACTGCAATAACATACCCATCTCACAGTCGTCTGGTTACTTTGCAGGCAACGATTACTGCAATGAGATGACGTCTTTGTATTGAACATAAAATGGTTAATTAAATACAATGTGCAATATGTCTGCCACCTAAATAATCCTCAATAAGTGTAATTTCAATCAGTTACTATTTAACTAACATGTAGTACTGGTTAAACCTGGCTGAAGTGACAAGGAAAATCAGTTGCCATCTATCCTTGTGATCTATATCTCAAGGCTGAAACACAACCGACGGGGGGGCTTTGGCAATGCTGGAAGGAGCTCGGTGAAGACAAGTGTTTGCACACCAGAAGTGAGGCCTTTTTTTCTGCAGATTGCACTGCAATCGCATAAAATTAAAATGCAAAGTGGGCACTTGTGTATTTTTAAAAAAGGGATTAATGCACACTTCCACATTGATGTGTGTGCGCTTTTTAGTCAGCTGTATTTGGCATTGCTGTATTTATGCTAATGCGTATTCGCAAGTTAGCGCTGTTTGCCATTTGGAAGGTGTCCTCAGCAATTCTGGGTCCCGCTGGCAGGAAAACCCCGGCGTGGCTGAGGCAGAGCACTGCTGGTGCCCAGCCTTGGCTCCTCGCGGGCTGCTGTGCGCCCAGCCAAACCTTTTCCAAATTCTTCGGCTGTGGAATAGGAATTGAGTTTGCAAGGTCAAAAACACCTCTCCACGCAACAAACTTTCCCCTTCTCCTTGGCACACCCCCATGCACGTGCTCATTGCTATTAGGATCTGAAAAATTCCTGGACACGATGGACAATGGGGCACCGGCAGCTGCAGGGACGGGGCAGCTGCGCCAGCAGCATGTGGTGGGAGCACCCATGCTTGCTGAGGACAGCTAATGCACTTGCGTTTCCTTCCATTCTGCTTGATTCTTTTTTTTTTTTTTTTTTAATTAGACATCAGCCCCATTGCAGCCAGCCAGCCCAGAAGGTGCTGGGGCCTGACACCAGCACGCACTGGGAGCTACCAGAGGAGCAAGCTTCTGCAGCCCCGCTCGGCCAGGGTCCACCTAACCTCTGCACACCCCTTGCTCCTCTATTTCACCCATGCTTGGGGGAAAAAAATTATAAAATTAAAATTCTTGTAACAGGACTGGTTTTTTCGTAAGACTAATAAAAAAACCAGCTCCTTTACTCTTCAGTAAAAACATCTTTGTTAATTATAAGACTCAGACCCATTCTGGTTTCAAAGCATAAATTAGTTTTCTGATTTTCTTCTGTGCAAGAATTTTGTTCGTATATATTTCCTACAGTGCAATAGACAGCCTTGTTACTAGACAGGACACACATATACTAGAAGAAAAGAAAGGGATAAAAAAGAAAGAAACAGCAAGAAAGCCACCAATAAATCATTCCAGCCCCCTCTCTTCCTCTGCAGTTAGAAGGGGCTGGGGATTTTTTGATGAACTAATCAGAAAACGTGGGCTTTAAAAACCAAATCATTTCTGAGGAAGGGCTGGGTGAGTTAGTACCTCTGGAAAAAAATTTAAGCAAGCCGTTTCTTAATTTTGAACATTTCATTTCAACATTTTTAAAGAAAAAGTTACGTTCTGGATGGAAAACCATCTTTTGATGTCTATCAAAGAACTAAAGCAATTATTAAAGAAGTATATTGACGTAAAATTTTTATTAAAATAATTTTTATTAATCGTGATGAGCTCATCTGTATTTTTTTCATCTGATTGTTTCCTGGGGTGCTTTATGATTCCCTTGCATCTGAATTCTGTGTGGAAATGATGCCCCTGTACAGCATGTGTAGTGTTGGGGGCCAGACCGCAACCTGGGGTGGCACCATTAACATCCAACACCCAGCACCTCTAACTGGGAGGTTAGTGCAGTGGGGCTGTATGGCTGGCCCAGCATCTACCCAGCCTGAGCTCCACCACCCTTTGTGTGTTTGCAACATATTGTGGGACAGGGGGGAGAAAATGGGACTAAAAGGGCTGTTATTGTACAAAAACACATAGACAGTGGGTTTCTCAGTTTCACTAATGTAATGGGATTTCACTCTCCATCTCTCAGCCTTATGGAGGGCTCAGTGAGCCCTGATCTTACTTTTCTAGCAGAGGTGACCTTTAATCTAGGAGAAGGAAAGAAGAAGTTTCCCAGCCAGGAGCAGCAGACCCTGGTACCAGCACTCGCCACCGTGGCCCCAGGTCCCACAGATGCTCTGCCCGGTCCATCCCACCCCTCAGCAGGAGGTCCAGGAGGCCCCTCCAGATGGTGATGCAGCTCTTGGTTGGCCCAAACGACCATTAGGACCACACTTGTTTCTGAGTGGAAACATTTCAAACAGGCTAACGTATACACGGATGCTGGGCAGACCAGGAGCTCCTCTGCCTGTCTCCCCAGCCTGGGGCAGGTGGTTGTGTGGGGAAGCCACGAGATCATCCCAAACTAGTCTACAGCCTCCTCCCATCACTAGCCAGTGCCTGAGTTAACGTAACACCCCTGGAGCACTATAGCTATAGGCTTAGGACCTCCATCCACCCAAAAAAACCCAACAACCCCCCAAAAAAGTGACATTCTGCAACAATTTCTAAGCCTATAGAAAATAGCAATGATGTTGGGTGCCCTTTGTAGCTTGCGCTGGGATCTCTGGAGTGCTACACCAAAGCTAGGTAGGTGTATTAACTGACCATCACCTTGATCCGTGTAAAAGTCAGACACAAATACCATTTAATTACTGAGGAAAACCACCCTCCCCATCCTCCCTTACCTCTTCTGGTGCCAGGCAGGAGCTGCCTTCAGGGTCCTCTCTACCCAGAGAGGTCAAACGAGGTGCCACCACAGACAGCCCAGGACCTGGATGGAAGGAAAAGGAAGTTGTATCCTGGGCAGTTTAGTGACCTTTATTTCCTAATTGACCCTGATGATTTTTTTTCCCCTTAAGCTTTTAAACTGCAATTGTGACTCTCTCAAGCATACAAACTCTAGCCAGGCGCTGGGGCTAGCCAGCTCAGACTTTTCACAGAATCAGTGTTTTACCTTTTGATTGATCAAAGACTCCATCAGCACGCTCTGAGTTATTGCTATTTTTTGAGGTTTGATCCATGCTTGCAGAAAATAATTACATATTATGTAGATAGATCAACATATTTTCACACTCTCATGCTGAAAGCAGAGGATTTCTTGCAATTTTACAAACAGATGTGATTTCAGGGCTGCCTTCAGAGACTTCCCCGAATCCCTTTGGAGTTCTACATACCTTTCTGCCTTGGAGCTTACCCTGACAATCTGTCATGCTCTGAAAGATGTTCCATGTAACGTTTCTTTAGGAAGATGGGGTTAATATCTCTCACGGGTCTCTGCCTTTACTGTTGTCTCCACAAACCTCAGAACAAGAAGAAACCAAGGAGGAGAGCAAAGCCATCCAGACCATGACAAGCACTACCCAGGCACTACCAGCTTCGCCTTGGAAATGCCAGCAACATCCCCCGGACGGTTTTGCAAAGAGCAACCCCCCAGTATGAACAGCACGGGAAGGGAGAGGAATAGATATCCATATTGACATTTGCCCCTTTAATTCGGCAATAAAATTATAATCACCAGTTCATCTCCATCACATGGTCCTTTTTCATCTCTCCCGTCTCCATGTCTCTTGGAAGAAGCACAAAAGCCTGGATGATGAAAGATCCTTAACGTTTCTTAGGAGGTTGGATACCGCCCAGTACTTGACGTCAGGAGAGAAAAAAGCTCAGATTTGCCTCACCTGCTTCTTAAGCGTTGCCAGTACTTTCCAGGATTAAGCCATTACAATCTCCTTAAGCAGTCATGAAATAAAATAAACACAAGTGTGATTTTGTGGTCAAAGTTAAAAAAATGTCCCCACGCTAAACACCAATGCTTTTCAGAGCTGCGGGTGCAGGGGAGGTTTAGCCTGATTTTTAAATGCAGCTGCTTGACCTATGTGCCCAGACTTTTCTGATGTAGTTTTTGGGCTCTCCATTTGCCATTGAGCTACTCTCCATGGTTACAACTTTTGCCTGTTTCAACCTTAACTTTCCAAAGACTCCTGTAAACTTCCAGAGTAAGCACAGAGCAATAACTCTCTGAACTACTAAAGGAATCAAACTGATGCAATTTATTTCCACAGAACCATGCAATATTCAATGATACACTGAATCCATGTTTTTAACACTTTTTAAAGGACTAAAACCCTGGAAAGAATTAATTAGGCATGCTCCAAAGCCTGAGCATTTAACAGTTTTCCACTCGGTTGTAGAATTTTAAGACCACCAACACTGGCTACTGGCAAAGATTATCAAAGGTATTCTGGGCTGAAATACATACTAGTCAGAGGGCTTGGCCACTAAGCAACTGGAAAATACTTCATGAAAGCTTTAGCTGTGCTATTATATTTTGTAAAGAAACTTTAAGAAAAAATCCATAGTATCTAGAAGGTTAAATTTGGGGCAGTGTGACTCATTGGGGAAATATGTACTGCACAGAATATTGTCTTCTCTGCAGATCAAGCAAATTGTTAATACAGCAGAGAGGTATTTATGGTCCCAGCACTGCAAAGCAGGGTTGAAAGTGATTAACGGGCTGGGATCTGCGCAGGATGCGGCCAGTTCGTGTGCACAGGGATGCGGGGCTGGCTGGAGCAGCCTCTGCAGGAACGAGCCACCGAGATGCACACCTGGAGCCCAGCAACATCTGCAATTGCTCAAAGCATTGAAATGTCTCTTGTGCTAAAGCGAGATGAAAATGTACAATTTTGAAAAAATACAAGGAAAATGGTTGTTTTCTTGCGCCCCCTCCCCCCCCCCCCCCATCAGATAAAACATCAATTCCATTTTCTGGAAGTGCCCTGATTTATCTAACCATTTCTGTTGCCTACTACAACATTACAAAGAAATCGACACATGCCAAAACAGCCACCATTCGGTACGGTCCTTGGTAGCCCATAACAATATTGCAGAGAACTCATTTTCCATGATGGAAAACTCAGATGGAAAAAAATCATGATTTAAGTACCTGGTGCCCAGAAGCATGATGGATGCTGTACAAGCCAAAGACAGTACAGACATCCAGATGTTTCGGACAAAAGCAAGGCAGTTCAGAAGCCAAAAGGGGGGGGGGGAACAAACCAAAAAACCAAACCCAAACCAAAAACCACCACCCACCCCACCCCTTCCCCCCCCAAAAAAAAACAGTATGCAGGAATTGGCCAAGGGATTCACAAAGTATCTATCCTTGATTTTTTAAAAAAAAATTTAAAAACTCCTTGGCAAGCAACTTGATTTATTTTCATTTTTGCTCTCCAGCTACAGGATAAAAGCGACCCATCTTAGTAAATCTTTCTATAGCTATTTACTCTGCAGAACTTAAAGAGAAATTTTAAACACAGTGGACACTAAACTGGAGGTAAAGGGTGGACATTCCATCCCCAGATAGCCAAGGACCTTCAGATTCAGGGGGTTTTTCCCTTGAACTTGTATGCAACTGCTTACGCCCATGAACAGCCCATTTTTCTCACTGGTTACAACTGCTTGCCTTACTGGTGATCTTGTGATCGCTGCGCAAGGGCTGCACGGGGCAGAGCTGAATGCGCCACTGTTCAAAGCGGATCGGCCAGGCTTGCTGTGCCGGGGCGGTGGCACCCAGAGAGACACCCCCCGTGCCACTGCTACCCTGACGTCAGCCTGAGCGTGCTGCGGGTGCGAGGAGGTAATAACTGAGGGGATTTCATAATACAGCATCTTTAATTGAAATAGAAACGTAGTACATTACAACACGTTCGTGTAAGTTGTATATTACAACATATTGAAGCACAGGCAGTTTTCTAAACTGTGTAGTCAAATCCACACGACTCCCGTGCAAGGTGAATTAAACTAAGGAACAAGCCAACATTTCAATAAAGTCATAGAAGATGACAATGGACTTACACTAAAATCAATAAACACTTATATATAAGCGTATACACACACAAAATACACATATAAGGCTAAAAGGTCCAATTTTCATTTGCAATGAGGTGAATTTCCAGCAGTGGGGCAGTGAAGAATGGCCTTCACGTCAAAGCTAACTACATCAGCTTATGTCAGGACACTAAAGGAGTTTGTTCAAATGAAAATGAGACCTCCACATCATTGCAAAGCAAGTACACACAATTTTGTGTCTTTAATTTAAAATTAAAGCCCCAGAGTACTAGGCAGTGGTCTCCTCGAGTATTTCTGCAAACAGGAGATCGACTCTAGAAGTCTAAAAATATCATGGGCAGGAGCACACAAATTCCTACAGTTGCTTTTACTTTTATTTCAGAAGGAACCACTTGTTCAGATTAAATATTCTTGGATCCTTCAATGCAGAGGAAGGGAAATAAGAAAAAGAATTTCGACATTTACAATGCTAAAACTTACCCTATCAGGTTCAGCTAAGGAGGAGGATTCAAAGTCTTGAACACTTACCTGGAGTTTCAAAGAGCATTACCCAAACGCAGAGGTACCCGTCTCCCTCGGGTACTACCCCTGGAGGTCACCTGCACCTGCCCTGCAGAGGGGATGGCACCTTCCTGGCAGAAGTGCTCCACAGCAGTGAGGGTTTGGGTCCCTCTCTCTGCCGCATCTTCTGGGCAGATGCATCCAAACCTCGCCGCCCCTGCAGCTCTGGGCCACAGCAGCAGAGATCATGCAGTGAGCCCTTGCAGGCTTCCTGCAGCCAGCCAGCCGCAGCGCACGAGGCTTGCACAAGTATCACCAGCGGATTTGGAGCTTCCCTGATTTACTTTTTGAGGCGAGCCGTTCCTTAAATATTTTTTTTACAAAATCAGTAACAATACATTTCCCCCTTTTAATGCAGCTGTAGTAAGTTTTCATTAAAAGAACACCATGTCTAGGTGCAGGACAGTCCCTCTGGTATGACACCCACTTAATTACATGATTTGGCTTTGGATTTCAGGTGATGAGCATTCATAGTCAGGAGCCATCAGTTCCTGAGGAGCAGGAAAGATCTTTCACTGTTTCTGCTGCCTTTCAGATGGCATGCTCCAGCGCCCCATGAAACCCTCCTCGAGACCACAGTTTCCTTAACGTATAACCTAAACGCTCCCTGCTGTTTACTCCATCCCTGCTGACTAATGAGAAGACCCGATATCTCACCTTATTAAAACACCCTTTCTTGCAGTCATAGACAGTTTCAACAATTTTCCCAGATGTTTCTAAGAAATTCTCCCTCGGACATTACCTTGCCTTGCTAGTGCTCAGCTGTGCCCCTTTTCCCTCTAGAAACCCAGCACTGTGCAACGAGAGCACGTTCGATGCCAACCACTCAGGATGTTTTGCCCTGTCTGTGCTGTCCTTTTCAATATGCGTCTTATTTACATTATCTACATGTATAGTAGCCAGCCACGAGACAGCCAGATCCCTCGTGGGAAGCCATCTACCAGTGTTTTCACATCTCCAACGTCAGCTCTTTCTCCGTTTCTTTCTTCTCAGCGCAGGCCGTCCCGCTGGGCTGCGGCGGTGGGATGACACACACCGACTTCGACCGGTTCTCTTTCACTTCCCGGACCTTTTCCACATTCCCCACTGCAGGAAGAGAAAAACACTAACTTGTGTGAGAAATGTTCTCCTTTGTGCATCAACAGGAATGAAGAAATACCGAAAACTACGGAGGTGGCCGTTTCCTCATTGGAGATGAGCTATTCCACCGCAAGGATCACTTTTCAGTTATAAAACAAAAAACAAAGATCAGTATTTCAATGGAGGAAAAAGAAAAATAAAGACAATTCACACCCTGTTTCGTACTTTGAAATCTATTACGTATCTTGACCAGTATCATCATTCTTTTGTCAGTCCCCATCAGCAACTTTACAGAACAAAAATTCACATCTGTGACTACCTTAAAAGAGCTTTTAAAGATGCAGGTGTCATGCTGGAGCACCTACGATTCCATGTCACCACATTAAGTGATTTTTTTGCAGGGGATGTATGTGCAGTCATGATGGAAGGGTTACGGTCTCCTCCAGCCCTGTCACCAGGTATGTCAGGGCGTTGTGCCCACATTTTCCCTGGGGCAAAAAAAAGCCCAACAAACCCCACCTAGAAACACCGCTTTTTATCACTTCACTCTGCTTACACTCATGTTTTTCTTCCAGAAGAAGATAGTTTAAACATTTATAATACACTGTGGATTAAAATAGCTGCATTCCCAGCAGATGTCCATGTTATGAACACACAAATGCCACACGGTTGTGTTCCTTCCATCCACTCTTGCAAACCCATAGTAAGATAGCATCATGCAGACGACCTGCCAGCTGTTCTACGGCTCTTTACTTAGCAAGTTTTTAGTTAATTGTTTAAAGAAAATTACAAAGGAAGAAAACATTAGAAATAGAAGAACACAAAAAGATTGAAAGGAAACTTTCTCCCTTCTTAAATATTTTTCCAGTACATATATAATAAAGAAATGTTCTGTATGTTAATGTCAGACCCAGCCCCTTAAGCTATCTCAGCCCATATTGGGAGGCAACATTATTTTTTTGGGTTTTTTTCAATGAACACTGAATCTTTTCAACCACCATTCTTACAGATGAGATTGTCCTAAAAGGTGTGCCAAGCATCATAAAAATTCAGTGCTCTGCTTCCCACTGATGATGTCACTGAGGTTCAGAGGCTGAAACGACTCTGCCTACAGTTTTGACTGGCTATACTTTGTGTGACGCTTCATTGACCATTTTTAATTCATAAAAGTTCAAAAAAAAAAAAAAAAAAAGGTTTATAAGTGTGAAAACTAAGCTTTCAGTTATCTGAGTTTGGGCTTAAGAAAACATGAGGCCCTGAGCCACTGATCCTTCTGTAACAGATATTCAAAAGATAGTGCTGCTAAGGGGGCACTCAAAAAGCATTTTAATAATAGTTAGCAAGAAAAAAAATATAATTTTTTGAAAGAATTTGAGCACAAACTTCATGTTTTGAAATATCATTAACTTTTAGAAGGTTTTAGTCTATTCAGTAGCGTCACCATGGGCAGAATGACCTGCAATTACTGCCAAAAATCTTAGCACTTCATGGAATATGAGGAATGGTACCAGTTTCAAACGCTGGCCTGGCTGGACATGGGAGACAAGAAAGCTGCATGAAAACTCCCACACACCCCCTTGCAGCACACAGGTAATGAGGAGGTCAAACACCTGGACCGGGACACACTTCGCAGCTGCCCGGAGCACCTCCACTGCCAGCAGCGCATCCCAGCGCTCGGCACACCCGGCCTCAGGTGGGGCCGAGGTGGGACACTGGGGGGTGGGGAGGCTCGAAGCTCTGCTCGCTCACTCACGATGCTCGTCACGGTGCTCATTTTCCCCTGCGCCCGGCACTGGGGGGGCCCCGCGAACGCGGGGTTCAGGGCTGGGCCCCCGCTACAGGACAGACCCTGAGGGGCTGCAGCGTGTCCAGGGACGGGCACGGAGCTGGGGAAGGGGCTGCGGCACCGGCTGGGGGGGCTGGGGGGGCTCAGCCTGGAGAAACGGGGCTCGGGGGGGCCCCATCGCTCTGCGGCTGCCTGAGGGGGCTGGAGCCGGGGGGTCGGTCTCTTCCCCCAGGGAACCAGCGACAGGACAAGAGGGAACGGCCCCAGGCTGTGCCAGGGGAGGGTCAGGGGGGATCTCAGGAGAAATTCCTTCGCGGAAAGGGTGGCCGGGCAGGGGGACAGGCTGCCCAGGGACCCGGTGCTGGCACCGTCCCCGGGGGGGCTCAAAACCCCCGCAGGCGCGGTGCTTGGGGACACGGTTCAGCGGTGGGCTTGGCAGCGCTGGGTTAGGGGCTGGGCTGGGTGGCCTTAAAGGTCTTTTCCAACCTACGTGACTCTGTGACTCTGTGACTCTGCGATGTAAGGAGCCCCGCTCTGTCCCCCGGGCTGCAGCAATGGCCCTGCCCGCAACACAGAGCCCAGGTCTTCCCGCTGCTGCCTGCAGGGTGGGCAGGGGGCTTTGCCTTGACTGTCTCCCAAATCCCAGCCCTGCAACAGACACACCGCAGACCTCAGCACATCCTCGCTGTCACCCGTGGGGCCATCCCTGGGGATGCAGCAGGGTGAGTGAGGGGGGGGCAGGAAATCGCTGCCAGCACCCACCGGCTCCCCAGCTTACCGGTAAAGGAGCGGCACAGCTTGGGCTGCGTGCTGGAGTCACCCTGCGCCAGGTAGGAGTCGTCCTTCTGTGATTAAAGAAGAAAAGTACTTTAATGCATTTACGAAGATTGCTAGCAAGCCTGCTAATGACACTCCTGCTTCATAAACAAGCCATTTGCAATCCCCAAGGACTCTGTTTCCATTTGTTTTACTTTTGCCAAGAAAAACAAAAAGAACTATCACTAAAAATAGACCAAATAGATGGCAGGAAATATTTACAGACAGTGATTTGTTTCCAGTTTGTGGAAGAGGTCTGAGCTCTCCAGGAGTGATTCAACAGACAGGATGGGACGGAGCAGCCCTGGAGCTCCGGGGAGGACAGGGCAGGCGAGCGTGGGGGGCAAAGCCCATCCCCAGGCCACGGGCGCCTCTCACCTTGGCTGTCCCCCACCTCGGCTGCAGGCCAAGGAGGCAGGTAATGAGCTTGCACTAACGAGCTCCCTGTCCTTTCACTCCAGTGCTAATCTCCACCCTTCAGGGGGGAAAAAAAAATAAAATAATCAGGTGTCGTAATGCTGCCTGAATTGTTCAGTGCTTCTGTAAACTGGGAACAAGTCTCTTACGCAGCTCTGATTTGGCACCTCGGTCCAGAAACCCAGACTGCCAAAATAACTCTGGACACCTCCCAGCCTGGATTTCTGTTTTGTTTCTGTTCGTTCCCTCCCCTAACGAGGACTGATGCTCTCCATCCCTTGTTCACACTTTTATTGACCATTTTAATAACAATGCCTTCCCGGCTCCAGCAGCAGCGGCCAGCTCCCTGGAAAGCCATTCCCAGGGGCATTTAATGATTCTCAGAGCATGCTCCATGAAAGGGCTCCGACATAATTACCAAAGGCAGTATGTCATTTACGCACATGGCTTACAGGCAGCTCCAAATAAGCTCCTTCTGGGGGAGTGTGCTCATGTTTTGGCAGAAGAAAAGAGGATGAAGTTGCCTGGCTACAGGTGCAAGGATTTTCTGGGTGCTCGGTGGTAAATAAAAGCTATCCTGGGTCTCAGAAACCGCTCTGCCAGCGTACGCTGCATTGGACCCCTGCCTAAAATAAGGCAATCTCAAAATCCGGACAGCGTTTCAGAGCCAGCGTGATGCACAGCTCCAGGAAGCAGCAGCCTTCGGCAGGAATTTTGTCCTTAGGCAGAGGAAGGCGAACTTTCTGCTGGAAATAGATAGTCTTGGAGTTAATCCTCTGGGCTGCGATTCAGATCTGAAGTCACCTCGTAGTCTTGCCAAGGTTTTTCTGCCTGGTGTAAATCATTTAACCTGCGCCGTTGACTCGAGAGGGATGAAGAGTGCCCTTCTCCTACCTCCTCTCTCTGCCTTCCCTATTGACCCTCACACCTCTCCCTGGCGGGGGCTTCCAACGCAGCCTAGGAGCCATCCCTCACCAAGCGAAGGCAGACACCTCAAGGGCACCTGAAGCCACCCAGGTCAGAGAGAAGGGGCGAGTCGTCCTGGCTGAAGCCTGCTGTTGGCCACGGAGCTGTGCCTGTCCTGGTGCAGGCACTGGTTTCTCCCCACCAACTGGGGAAGGGGATGGATTGTCCATCATGAAAGGTGAACTTCATGCTCGGCTCCCGCCAAACCTGGTGGAGCCACAGACCTATGGAAAGATGCTCTTCCAAGCATACCTTATTTCGTGGTGACTGACACAGGGGGGAAAAGACCAACCAGCACATAATAAACTATGAGGTGAATCTAACTGAGCTGTAACAGCTTCGTGTTTTAATAGCAAAGCACTAACCAGCTTCACTAAAAAAGAAAAATGTATGCACGGACAGCCAGCGAGCAGAAGCAGCACTGTTTCCACTATCCAAAGGGATTTTTACATTATTCATTCAGCTTGTAACAACCTCACTGATGGAATGTATCACCAGAGCTTTTTCCAAAGACTGGCAGTAGATGTGCAGGTGTTTCAGCAGCACCAAAGGGTTTGCAGTGGCCCTTTGCTTGAAGTTTGTTTGGCAGTTCCTTGATTTCCAGCTGGCTTTACAAACACAGTTGTAATGCTTCCATCTCGTGGTGAAATGCAGAACAGGAACGTGCGTGGCCGGAGAGCATCTAGTTTTTTCTTGCTGACTCAAAACCTGGAAGGCCAAACCCTTCCTTTTGGGACTACGAAAGATGGAGTAGCTGACAATTAGAAAAATCTCAAACACTAACCAGCTATGTTTTTCATTCATCTCCTTTTTAAAACAGGAAAATGCCGTTTGCTTGTCAATCTGGCATGAAACTAAATCAGAGTGGCTAGATTTTTTCCCCCAAAATTTAAAATATTGAGCTGCTTTTAATGGGATGAAATCTACTTTTCAGCACACTGTTCCTTCTTCCTGCTGACAAATTCTGCGATCTGTCCTCCTACAGCATAAAGTAACAGCATTCACCCACCCTCCCACCTCGTGTTAATATTCCAGGGCTCTTTCAGAACATTATCCCATTGCTTTTGGGTATCGCCTTATTTCTATTTGCAGTACAATGAGGCAGCTATTCTAGAACATTAGCAAATAAGCTGCCGATCACACAGAACACGCCTGGGTTTTCCTTTTGGGTGCAGAAGGATGTTTCTTGGGCTTAGAGTCATGCCATTTCGACGTCAGAGATGCCATGGGATTGGGCTCTCAGAATTTACATCTGCTTCACTCAGAGTGGCACAAAGCAAAGGTAGCTGCTGTAAAGAGGCGTGATTAGCACCAAGAGATGGCTTCTACGACACAGCAGTATTCAGCATTAAATTGGCATTTTGCATAATCCATAGAAGCGCTCACCGCTCCCATAGGGCACGAGCCACCATCCCTGAGTCAGTACAGAAACAGAGTGAATTCTGCGGCTTTTGCAATTCCCCTCAAAATATTCCACTCCCTGAAAGGCCAGCTGTAAGCAAAGTAACAGGAGAAACCATCTTCCCAAAGGTGCTACGTTTCCTACCAACTGCACTGTAGTGCCTAAGGGGAGCAGCAGCAAAGGGGAGAGCAGGAGCGCAAGGGTTAACAATCAAATGTCCTTAAAGTCTGTAACATCGTGCTCAAAATCAGCCCTAGTTTGATGTTGTTCTTTTGAAGTTTAATTATACCAAATGTTCTACAGGAACATGCCATGTTCTTGCCTATCTATTTTGAATTCTAAGTACCAATCAGCATGTAAATGATCAAATTAAATCTTTTAAGTTGTTTGCAAGAGCCGGAACACCTTTCTGTGAATGAAGGGCTGAGAATCAGCAGCATTTGGTGCGTTACTGCCGTTCTCGGTGGGCTCTTCAATGACTGGCATTTGAACAAAGAAATCAGAGTGGAAGAAAGCCTGAGGCAGTCCCAAGTTCTTCTGCTGTTGTGGAAAATTACTATCTAAATAAAGAAAGATAAATTATTTCTTTTTAAAAGGTCATTCTGTTCTCCTCCACGAGGGAGCCTTGCTGCCCAGACTAGAGGCTGCAGTTCGCACTTGGACCGTGCTCTAGTCCAAGCCATCAAAACCTAAGATGCAGGGAAGCGGGTGAAATTTAGGAATGGCTCGGCAATTACTGCTGCTGACCTGGGGGGTGAGAGCAAAATACTGGGGGAGCTAATTGCTTCTCCTCCAGAGCAACAGTTACAGAGGATAGGAGGGGTTGAAAAGACCAAGCCTGCTCCTTCTGCACCATTCCTGGAACATTTCATCTTTCCACTGGGAAATGTTGGCCCAGCTTCTCTTGCTGATTCCCAAAGAAGCCAGCAAAAGTCTTCACCAGCCACAGACAACGTATTTACCTTGTTTCTCCTCTAATTCAGAACATGAACAGACGTGGAGCTGTGCCAGCAGTAAATTTGGACTCAAAGTGGTTCTCCCAGGAATCCAGTATGCAACACTTCCCTCTATTTTACTTTCTCCAAGTCAGCCCAGAACTATAGCTGCTTTTAAAACCAAAAAAAAAATCACCTCTAGAATAAACAAGAAAGCTCGCAGTAATGTTTCTGTCCTTTCAAAAGGGTTGGGGCAGGGGGGAAATCACAGAACAGTTTCAAATATTTACAGTCCATCTGGACCGCTGACAATGGGCGAACCACATTCCCGCCTTTGACAAAATCTCCCAGAAAAGAAAACATGGGAAAAACAGGCCTCTGAATGTACAGACTGAAACCAAATTAATAACATTTGCTCAGTAAATAACTTTCCTAGCATGGATGGAAGCCTGTGTTCACAAAGCACTGAGCAGCGCAGCATGTAGGATGGTTCATTTGTCTGTCAGGAGTTGGGTTGGGTTTTGCTTTTTTCCCCTCGGTATTTCCTACTCACTGGAGCACAACTTCGCATTGAAAGACGCTTTTTTTTTTTTTTTTAATATAAGATACCGGGATTTGCCTTTAGAAGGAAATAGCACCAGCAATAAACAGCACTATTCCTAGTGCCAGTTACACCCGCGGGGAAAGGCAGCCCGTGCACGGTCTCTGCAGGTCCAAGCCTTCCCTGCTCCCTCTTACCTCCTTCCTGCAGCTGCCCGTGCCGTCTCCACTCACTTCCACCCGCAGGCTCTTGTGCCGGAGGATCAGGATCTCCTTGGCATGCTCCGCGGGCTCGGTCTCCCCGGGCAGGGTATGCCTGTTGTACGCCGGTCCCTGCACGTTGCACCAGAGAGACCACGTTGGCCGCAGGACCATCCCTCGCTCCTAGCAGCATTCCCTCACTAGTGCCTGTGTCTGTCAGGGGTCTTCACACCCTCTAGCCATCCTGCCCAGTTATGGGGAAAAACTGATCTACCCCAGTACTGGAGGCGGGGATGGAGGGAAAGAGCCAAAGAAGGAAGACAGGACTCCAGCCTCTGCTTCTTCATGCAAAAGTGCCCAAGCAATCGCTGAACGACAAGACTGAGATGCATCTCTATTAGCCCAGGTGACACACCAACCTAGCATTAGCTACTCTATTCAAGGTGTCTTTGGCCTCAGTGCCTCCGCTCCAATGTTTTTTATATCGACCCCACCTTCATATATTAATCATACAATCAACAGGAACCATAAATCCTCTCCAAAAACCATAAACCAGTCGAAGTTAAATCTCCCACTAACATCAGTGGGAGCTGGGATAACTGTCACTAAAAGGGGTGAGGCTGGATTTAGGCAGGAGTAAGTGTGAAGAGGAGGTATTGCCTTCATCTTCATCCCGTTCACCATTTCTATAGTTGTCTCCCAGCCTTATCTATTCGCTTCTCCCGGCTCAGCAAAGGGACAGGAGGGGGTGGTTGATCTCTCTGTGCTGAGCTGCCCACACCAGCTGCACCCCCAAGGACTCAGTATTTCATGTGTAATCCATAAAACAAAGGCTTAGGTGGATTTTAAGGATAAGGCTCCATGTACCGCCACGTGAACAGCAATTATAATGCACAGTCCTAGGTGCTGCAGAAAACCTCAGGCAGATAATTCAGGAGTTGTTCTGTAAACAGCAGGTAGCTTCTGCGCTATTTAACTAGTTGTACCAGTTTCATGGCAAGACTGCCAAGCGGTTTTAAAACCTCTGCAGATTAATTCTCACTTGCAGCTCACTGACTGTGTTCTCTTCTATGGGAAAAAATGCAACATGAGGATAACCCCATCCCTGCTCTGCCCTGTAGGCAACCAGGAGCTGCTGCAACTGCTGGATCTGCTAACCTGATGCCTGAAGATCCACGTGCTCCTCCTTTCTCCTTTCTGGTTCTGGGTACTGATGCCTAAAATACTTCATGAAATTATAGGCTGACTAGGTGAACCTTTCAAAAGCTGTCATGCTGAAAACAGAAATGTGCCACTGACTTGGAAACTGGATCTGGCTTCCACAGCCAACTATTCTCTGCTCACAAAGAGACATCATTAGTAATTATGTAAATATTCATAACATCTGCTCAGGCTGTTCAGATAACTGAGATAACTTTTGTTATTGGACATCTAAAATACAGATTGAGGGAAGAGTTATACCGTTCTCCTTATTCGGTACAGGTTCCTTGCCAATATTTCCTGTATGTTTTCCAGGACATCCGGATTCAGAGCATCCACCAGTTTTTTGTCCGATATGACAGTCCTGTTGTTGCTGCAAAAAAACCCAGAACATCTTAGTTCGGTAGACGCACAGCAGCGCAACCAGCACATCCCCAAAGGCCAGAGCTTGCAGCAGCCCCCTGGGACCCCACCACCCGTGGGCATAACCCTTGCAGACAGAGCTCGCTGCAGAAGTGGCATGCGGTGTTTGCACCGGGGCTGTGCCGTCCGTCCCTGTGCTCCCTGGTAGTTAAAAGGGCTGTGGGGAGCTGTGACCGAGCAGAAGCCTCAGTGAGGGATGAGACGGCCGTTCTGACATGCAAATACTTGACGCCACTGTCTCAGCTGATGCTCACGCTCACTGTTGGTCCCTTCAGTAGGCGTGATGGTGCAAAGGCATTGAAAAATGGTGGCAGAGCCTCTTCTACAGAGCACTGTTCCTGTGTAACTCTGGGGTATACAGGTGAGCCTCCACATACAAAGTCAGAATCTGTGTCCATCAATGCCAGTAGGTTGCTCAGCCACCTGACCGTTTTTAATACCCACCTACTAATCTTTATTAAATAGCATTTACTTTGCATTTGTCCAAGCTACCTTGCTCGTTCCCATGGGCTAGCCCAGCAGGGAAGAGAAGAAGAGGCAGAGAAGTTTGCAAAAGTTTTTCATACCCGTTCCCTCAGGCAGGAGGGTTGGGAGGAGTGACGGGAAGGGGACGACTGCAGGCGAGCACTTACAGCAGGGACGGGTGAGAGGCAGCATGACCCAGCTGCCCTGCTTCTGCCAGCTCAATGGCGTGTTTCCTCTCCAGCTTTTCATAGAGGAGCACGATACTCGATTTTGGCTGGTCGTATTCTCGAAGTAGGATCTTCTGCAGGTATTTGCTGTTGAAATATTCTAATCTGTTTGAGAACAAAACAGGCTTAGCCTCTTCCCATGACTCTCCGACACCAAAATGGACCTGAGCAAGCCAGCAGGTTCCTAGCCCATGACTGCCTCATATTCTGTTATATTCCATTACCTTCTTTCCAGAAATCAATGGTCCAAGAGGTCAATCCCTAATTATTTCTGCATTATAGCACACGAGCTCAGATATTAAAACTTTGCCAAATACAATAAAAACTCCCCAAAGTGCCAGGTTTATCATGAACTCTAAGCACTACAAGTACATACAGTAGCCCCAGGGGATGCAACAGGTTTAAACACTTCCAGATTTCCTCTTGAGTCATTTGCTCTCGCTTTCTGCTCAAATGCCGCACAACATTTGGCAAAAAAGTAGCCAGTACCAAATACCGATGCTCAAGTTTGGCTGGTTTCAGCTGTTCACAAACCTGCTTGCAAGGAGCCAGGACACTCCGCAGCACAGCAGCAGTTCCCATACCCTCTAGTGGCACTTCCAAGCATGGGCATTCCTAAGAAAATCCCTACCAGCTGCATCAATCAGTCCTTACCATTAAGTTAGCTGCATATTTCTGCACAGCCATGGAATTGAACCTGGTAATTTCCATTAGTATATTTGATGTTATTTGTATTTATTTAAAAAAAATATATATCTCCTACACGTGTAATCTACCAGAGCTTAATGAAAATTGAGCACTTTGCTACATAAATCTGTAGAGAACCTCTGTAATTTGTCAGTCCACAACAAGCAGTTGCCCCTCCAAGTGATGCAAGCTCATATATTTAGTGTTAATTGTGAACAGGCGGGGCTGGGGTCCCCAGCCTGGCCGGAGGGCAGGGGCAGCACCGCTGCAGGCAGCGACAGGCTGAAGCCACAGGGGCTGTGCGCTGTGCTGGCATGGCCCCCTCGCTTCCAGCAGCTTTCTTTGTATAAGAAGGGGCAAACACAACAGGAGAAGAGAAAGGAGTGCCCCGAGAACCTGGTCTCACCTTGGCCAAGGAAAAGCTGCCCCCCTGTCACCAGCCTTGTGCCACAAGTTTGAACAAGGCTCAGCTGCCCGCAGTGGAATCTTAGGGGATAGAAACCAGCCTCACTTTTTTCTACACATGTACACAGTTGCATTTTGGCAAATCCTTACTTGTCTTTCCAGTAGTACTGTCCCCAGTGTCCAGATATATCTTCGATGCCAGCCAGCAAATGATCCAAGAACTAAACAGAAGAGAGGATTTTGCTATACACCAGTTGCACGCATCGCATACCTGATGAATTCAGTCAGCAAACATCAAAAGCCAGCAGACAAAATGGGAGATGCTTTTAGCCCAGTACACAGTGCCGGCAAACAAGGAGAAGGGATGTCAGGCTAATTCCCAATCCAGTCATCCACGTGTATCCCTTAGTCCTGGAGTACAATAAGGGGTTTGGCTGCTTGCTTTCAGGTCTGTGCGAGCAAAAAATAATCGCTGAGGGACGTGGATATGCTCTTTGTGATATGTATAGGGTGGCCGATGGCTTGCATGTCCTGCATATCAGGCCTTGATAAGCAGGAAATGCTCAAATTGTCCTCAAAAACCTCAATATGTCTCAGGAGATCAGTTATCTTCAGGATGTAGATGCAGATAACATACAAATGATGCTTTGACTTGAATAAGAAATACTGCCTTCCCCCAGACACTTCCCACTAAATGAAATCATTGGTCATATCACGCCTTATACAAAAACATTATTATTGTTTAAAATTACATTAAAAATCCCAGACAAGTCAATTTTTTCACCTAGAAGTTAAATCTCTAATTTCCCAAATTGCTTTCCCTCCTACTGGCATTTCTAACCTGGGAGAGGGCTCTGCTCTACTACAGGTCAATACCTCTCCACACTCAGGCCCTGATGTCCCTGGAGCTTCCTCCAGGTCTGATTTTTTAAAAGATTATTTTGGGGGGGTCAGAGACAGAAAAATTTCAGAGTGGTTCGCTCAGCCCTGCAGCCTGGTACAGGTTTAGAGTCCTCACATTGCAGAAATTACCTGCCCCCCTGCCTCCCCATCACTGATGATCGCTTTTGCGAGCAAAAATATCCCGATGATGTGGACAGAAAAATAAATTTGAGGAAGAAAGCTGTTTCTGGCTTCTGCAGCCCTGATTTCCAGCTACCTGCATTGATGCCTTCGCAGCTTCATTGGTACATGGGCCATTTTCAGCTCACATTTGCTAATAAACACGTTTGCAGAGATAATGTACTATTCACACACTAACAAAAGAAAAAAAGTATTCTCTGTTCGTGATAGGGAGAGACTCTTCAGCCTGTTGAACTGTTCTGAACCTCGGACAAAGCCCCGCAATACAGCCTAATTGTGAGGGTGCCAAACAGTTTTTATAAAAGTCTTCAGACCCGATGTCTTCATTTCTAGCTACCCGAAAAGAAGACAAAAATATTACTGAAGGATTCATACCTGCAGAAATGTGACTGGTGAACCAGTGTGGAAACAAAATTTTCCACTGGATGCAGATGCAAATGCAAAGCCTCACCCAGGCATGCAGAGCACCCCGCTTTCTCCTGCTGCTGACATGCTCTCTGAAGAAGTCCTCTATGACTAGAAAGGCCAATGTTTGGATGGCGAGAAGGTGAACTAAGTTCCACCTTTGGGTTATGAACTCAGAATCATGGAATCACAGCCTGGTTTGGGCTGGGAGGGAGCTGACAGCCCCCCGAGCCCCAACCCCCTGCCAGGGGCAGGGACACCTCCCACCAGCCCAGGTTGCCCCCAGCCCCGTCCAGCCTGGCCCTGAGCACCCCCAGGGATGGGGCACTTCAGTGGTTCCCTCCAACACGGTGCTAACCTTGCCCTCCCTTTTCTAAACTTTCTTGCAAAAATATCCACACTGGTGGTGGTGATGTGACTCACGAACACATGGGAGATCCCAACCCTGAAAGCAGCCAAGCCTTGTTTTCTTTTTCACTCCTTCCAGAGAAGCAGAAAAGTTGGAGTTTAGGTTAGAGTACAAACTTTTGGGTGAGTAATCATTGTTTTCTGTCATGTTTGTGCACCATTTAATGCAACATCAGCCTGACTCAGTCAGTGCTTTCTAATCCAACACAAATAACAACCCATGGTTCGGAAGCTGCATAGGACTTAAAACCTGGAAAGGGACCGAAGGGCAGAAGATTCAGGTAAAACTGCAGATCTGCAGAGTCCCTGGAGGTACCCACACTTCAGAAGGACCATACTGCTACCAGCAGAGCCTATTGGAAAGCTCTGGCCACATGTTGGCAGAGGTATCACTTACCCGAATATGGATCTGCTCTCCCACTGTGGGAGCACTCTCTCTTTTCCTCTTGACAGCCAGCAAGTCAACGAGAGGACGGATGGTCATCCCCTGCACACAATGACAAAAATCAGCCTTTCTTTGCATCAGGCTTTCTTAGCGGTACCTGCACTGGAACAAAACTCACCCACATGGCATGGTATGAGCCACAGCTTGTTTGCCAGAACAAGCCCTGGTGTCTGAGTGTCTCCCTCTGTTCCGTTTCATTAGCAAGATAAAAACCACAAAGCTTCAACAAGACTAGAAACTCTGTCCTCCCAGTTGTGAGCCAAACATTTTGTTTTCTCGTGGTAGTAGCCTGTCAACAGGAGCTCACATACAGGCTTCGGGATGGGGGTGGGCAGGGAGGGGAAACACTCTGCTCTCCTCATCTGGCATCGCACAGACCACAAAACATCAACCGCTAATTCCAAGGTCAGGCCTGCGGCTCGCTGTCGCCCGTGGCCCCCCAGCTGGAAAGGGGCTTGAAACCTTCAGAGTTCAAATGCCTGGAACAACGATAGCCCCGGCGACTTCACAGCACGCAGCCTCCACCAGCACCTGTCTGCTCACTTTTTGAGTATTATGTGTCACAGATCATTACTCCAGTGATCTTTGATGGCCAGCCGGTGGCTAAGTTTACTAATCAAAGTATCCACCTGGTGGGAAGGGTCAAGGGAAGAGTTTTAATGTCCTTTGAACCTCATGAGAGAACTTCTAAAATGCTGCTGTGGTGCATTTCTTAGCCCGACTTCAGTATGAAATGGCTTTTCTAGGACATGTTTACAGCAAAAACGATGGAGTAGTTGAAGTTTATGACTTCTGAATGTCACAAATGCTGGCAGAGAGGAGAGTTGAACACATTTTTAATTGCAGAAACAATTAATATGTCATTTTAATAGCTAATAGCAATAAAAAATGCATCACTATTCAGAGTAAACAACATAAAACCCACAACTTCAGAAATAACAGATATTAAAAAAATTAAGTAGAGACAATATAATTTGGTCTCTTGCCTTCACTGGATAATCAGCTGCATTTTAAAGTGGCACTTTGGAGTTTTGTGACCAGGACTCCCAAACTTAGAAACACCTCTGGCCCTTCCTGACCTTGGGAACGTTATGGGAATCCCACGAGTCATTTCAAGCCACAGGTGACTTCACAGCACACCTGTAGGTACCCTGTGATGCTCCTGTACCCACCAAGGATAACTCATCTGAAGTGCATCACCACACGCTGACGGCTCTGTGATGGCTCACAAAGTTTTTCTACCATCAGCAGACCAATAGCTGCTGAGTCAGTGTAGGCAGCAAACAACAACAACAAAACCTCTTCACAATTGTTGTATTTGCTAACAATTTCATGGAAGGGGTCAGAGGCCAGCAGGCTGAGAGAGCAAACTTCAAATGGAGAACATGGTATTTCATTTTTAAACCGCACTGAAAGGCGGAACAATGAGGGCTTTTTGTGACATTCCAGATGAGCCCACAGCTCCTTGGAGGACTTTCTGGTCTACATGGCACATATCCAGGCCTGCTTCGAAGTGCTGAGGACCTGACAATTGCTCAGTCAGCCTTCTCAAAGTTATTAACCAGGCTTGTTGTGGGAAGAGCCTTATGCAACCGAGTTAGAAAGGCCAAAGTAGATGAGTTTCCTGGGTTGTGTAATGCACCGATAGACCAAGGTGTACGGACAAGCCCAGCTGCTTCCACATCGGTCATTATTCTGTGCAGCGTGAGGCTTTTCAGACAGCGTGGTCAGGGTTTCCAAGAAAATGAAGTGGGTTTGTGCTCTGACAAGATGTCTTTGCTGGCCTTCATCAGCTTAAAAGGGCCCAAATCATCTCACCCAGGCTGTCCCTCCTGTCCTCACACTGAGACACCCCCCCCAAGTCTGTACTGGTATCACTGTGACTATAAAGAAAACTTACTGCGCAAAATAGCGACACTCCACTATCTACAGAAGTTATTTTGTAGTCAACATTTTGCTTGTCCTTTTCACCCAAAGTGCCCTGCACCATGAAAGATGCTGGGATGGGAAAGATGTCCACACTTCAACCCTGCATCCACCGATGGGCTGGAAGCAGTGACACAGGCTTCAGAAGCTGCAGGAATCATTTGCAAGCCCAGGTTTCTACAGGTCCCTCTTAATACCTGCTTCTGTTATATTTACCTATTTTTTCCTGTGCTGAGCTACAGCAACATCTTTCTGGTTCTGCTTTGAAGTAAGTTTACTCCCCCTGCCCCATCCTCAGGCACACACCACGCAGGTACCTGGAACCAGGTGAGAGCTGCCTCCAGAGATGCTGCGCTCCCACTGAATGGCTGAAGGTCAGGGGGTCGCCCCGCTGACACATACCCACGGGGGACCCTGTTTAACTCTCACCCTTTCGCACAGAGATGACATCATCAGTTGAGCTTTGAGGTGACACAAAAGCCCTTTCCCCAGTCCTGGGAAGGACTTTCCGAAGGCTCGGCAGAATGGAGCTGCTGCCTTAGAACAACCTTTGTCTGAGACTCAAGAGCGTCTCTGCATGAGCGGACGTGCCTAGTGACCCTATCTTTTCAATTTCTGACCCACATTTGCATCTTAAAACTTGTCAACCTCCACCTAAGTGTGCTCCCCCCACCCCGGCCCCTGCTCGCTCCTTTCAGCCTGAAAACAGTGCCCAGTTCAGCTGCCCTCAGGTCTCAGCTCCGAGCCCATCGGCACGTCACACTTGCTGACCATGTTTTGCAGCTCGTGGTGAGGGTTCGGTGGATGTGGGGATGCACAGCGTCAGCCCCAACCCTCCACATTGCCCGGGTACCCAACACCCCCCACCTGAGGGGTTCGGGGAGGCCACCTGGAAGGGATTTGCTCTTGAGGGTGATGCTCAGCCATGGGCCATGCGGCAGCTGTCACTGTGAGCTGCCGTCTCCCAAAGCCCCAGCAGCTGCTCTGCTCCCCCCATCCGAGGGCGGGAGGGCAGCCCCGGGTCCACAGCTCTGCGCGGACCTCACGCCCTGCCGCAGGAGCTCCCGGCAAGCTCTTCCGCACGGTGCCTTTCCCAGACCTCCATCCCACTTGCGTCAGCCCTACAGGGACCTCCTCTTAACTTTTTGGGATAGAGCACACCAGGCAGACATCAGCCTTGCTCACTTTGCAACCGGACAGCCCCAGTTTTTCCATCCTCTGCATCCTCCTTCGCATATGACAGCATTTGCCAGGTGAACTAAAAGGTGGATTTCAGGGAAGGGATCCTTGCCCCTACAGGCTCGCTGCTGGGCAGAGGGGAGGCACATCCACAGCCTCCAGCCCACCGGAGGAAGCACGGAGGCTTTCACCACTAGATGTCACAGCAATGCCGAGAGCTGCTGCCTGCTCCTCCCCAGCCCTGCAGCACAGGAACTCCTCACAACTCGGGTTCTCCCTCCTTTAGGCACAGCCTTTCCCCATCATACACCTGGAGGGTGCTAATTAAGAATCCGTGACAAAGGCACGTTAGTAAGGAGAGCAGTACCAGCAGCAGGCTGGCCAGCCTGGGACCCTGTCCGCTGTGTGACAGCAGGCAGGGGCAGATGTACCACCTCCCATGGGCTCCCCAGGAGCAGCCCAAGCTGCAGGTGCTCCTACAGCCTTCATATAGGATTGTGCTTTGCAAAACACACCCACGGCAAAAAACAGTCTTTAAAAAGAAAGGAAAAAAAAAACAGGAAAAAAATAGTACATTCGTGCTTGAAACAATAAATCAAATATCTCTGAGCAACAGTGCTGTGAAGGTCCACCTCCCTCTCCTACCCTGGCAGATGAACACGTCCACAACCACTCCGTGATGTGGGCAGGTTGCACTCACTCACAGAAGTTTTCCCACTGGGTGGGAAACAACCCAAGAATCGCCAGGGCAGAAGGAGAAAGAAGGTAGACACAGGGCTTAGGGTTCCTTTATAAAAGAAAAGTTAGAGGCAAATAAATCAAATGTGCTATGACTTTATTTGCTTCTGATTTTCCTTGCCTGGTATAACAAGTCACACCCCCACATTTTTTTCTCCAGTTAAAGCAATCCCCTTCCTGCTGCATCATCATAAAATAACCGCAGCTGCTTTGCTGCATGAACTTAAAAACATCTCAGATGTATATATAAAGTATTTTGATGAACAACTAAGGACTGTTGTGGCTTCAGCTCTTGGATGCCCCAATAAAATGGAACTTCTCAGAAAACATTAGGAAGTCACTCCTTCAAAATTAGGTCCCTTTACATTGTCCCGTTTGTGAGCTACCAAAA
Organism: Falco cherrug; assembly: GCF_023634085.1. Classification (NCBI taxonomy): domain Eukaryota; kingdom Metazoa; phylum Chordata; class Aves; order Falconiformes; family Falconidae; genus Falco; species Falco cherrug. The sequence goes on from NC_073711.1 coordinate 21,992,391, forward strand.
CTGAGATGACCAAACCATAAACCTCTTAAAATTCTTGCTGTCAATGTTCAGAGGGTTTGGAGTGTTTCCAGTCATCCTCCACCTTCTCACCTTTGGGATCAGCAAAACTGACCTTCATTACTGCACGGCTCAGGTGGCATTTCAGTTCATGACAAGATCTACAATAAAAATTAGTTCTTACCTTGCTCAAAGAGCAAACTAGTTGTAGAGATTGGTTTGCATTGGCTTTGCTCTCCCATAGAACACGCAGAAGCACTACAGCACTACTCCAGAGAGGAAACCTATGCCAGCAACATCCTTCACCGTTTTCACCACTGCTACCCCAATACGGGTGGACCAGATCAAAGATGGGACAAGTTATCATGGAAAATGATACAGCACACGTTGTAAGTCAACAACTGCTAGCCAGCCTCATGAATGTGTGACACATTCTCACACTTCTGCCTCTTTCAGTAATAATTTTAGATTTTTACATGCCTAGCCACTCAACGGAGGGAAAGTTTTAATGACTGGTAAACCCTAATATCCATCTAATGGCTTAGTACCAGTTATTTGTCTGGAAAATAAGTCACTCTCATTCTTTACATCTCCTGGTGACACCGAGATTGTTTTACCTGTACAAACACAGTGAAGAGGATGACAACAGTTGTCGCTGCAATGAAAAGCTTCTTTCTGTGAAAGTCGGGGAGCAAGAAAACCAAAGAGAAACAAATAGCTCCTCGGAGACCCCCGTAGGCGATAATGAATTGGTCCTTGCTCGTGATGGTGTTCACATTAAATCTGTTCACAAAGAAAGTCAGCACAAGAACCCCTGAAAAGCAGGAAAGAAGATGGGAGCACATCAAACAAAAGGAGCAATTTGATAAAACTCAATCCTATGATGTATTTCACAGTGAAACATCACTGAAATGGTAAACACGGTCACAAGGAACCAGGGCCCAAAGTGGAAAGTTCCCAACATCCCACTGGAAAAGGGCTTTGCTTCCAGCCTGGTCCAAAAGGTTTGCATGTGATTTGTCCAGATAAAAATTAATCCCCAACACATTTCTGATTTGGGGGATTGCAAACACCATTGAATGGCCACAGTTCTGGGGGTTTGTACGACTGTAAGTATTTAGGTAGCACATATTGTAGCAAATTCTCCTGGTTTTTAACTCAGCCTTGTGCTTACCACAGTCCGGCTGGGAAACCAGAGTGTCTTTCGGGACTCAGCTCCACAGGGGTGTTTGTGTCATCCTGCTCCCATGACCGTGGGTCCCCAGAACACACCGTCCACCTGGTGACTCGGTGTTAAGCATCAGCTAAATGCTGAACAAACAAGAACTACTGGCAACAGAGGATGTATGAGCACATTTATTTTGATGGTAATTAATTAAGGTTTATAGGGCCATTCTATGGTCATGTGTCAGCTGAAACTTTACCCATATAATGATACGGCACCAGATCCTCAGAACCTAATTGAAATATTAATTGATTTATTCTAATTGGTGATAACAAACTATTTGATTGCTTGGGTTAAAAATGCTCTCGAGGCAAACCATCAGCAACAGCTTAGCCACAGGTTACCCTCCGATTTCCAAAAGTTTCTAAGCAGCAGCTTGGATAAGTAGCTATATTCTGCCTGCATTAATGATGTTTCTTCACAAATCTTTCACTCAAAGATTTACACTGTGCAAATTTAAGACTGCGCAAGGTGACATGGCAATTGATTTAAATTATAGTCATTTGCAAATACATAAACAGATGCAGAAAGGTACAAAAAGTCAGGCCATAAATCAGTAAGCCATGATCTTAATACCAACGGATACAATAAACATCTTCTTTCCTGAAGATATACGGCTGTTTTGAGAACTGATGACACAGGCCGTCACTGACTTTTGCTAGGAACCAGCTGGATCCACATCACTATGGTTTTTCTAAAGGGTGTTTGTAAAACAGTGCACTTGTACGTATCCAACATCTTCCCACACACATACAACTAAAAATATCTGAACTCTGACTGCATGTCAGCGCAGTTTGAAGAAAACAAAAAGCCAGCGCTGTTTAGGAATAGGGAACTCACTAACTGAACCTTGCAACACCTTCCCCAGCTCTGGAGCTCTGTGGAAAGGGCGCCCAGACCAGCAGGCATGAAGTACTTCAGTGTCAAGGTTCTTTGTAACTTAAGAACAAATAAATACGTTAAATAAAGCATACCTCAGATCACATCTGCGGCTATGGTAAAGCTCACACAGTGCCAAGGATTTAAAGGAACAAAATTTACAGGATCTGATATCCTGGCCTTTGTCTTAATTTAATCCTTCCTCATAAATTATTATTAGCATGCCCTAAACTAATTCAAGGCCAGTTTGCTCCAAGAAATTACATACAATTAATCATTTTGAGCAGATTATATCTTCTTCTAGAGAGATACCTTCAGAAAGAGCAGAAGGAAGCCTCGTTGGTGCTTGGATAACAGTTGAATGTTAGTGCTGTCATGCAATTAATGTATTTTGCTTTTTAGATGATCTCTCTGATATCAGAGTAATTCCAGTCCCCAGGCTTCAGCAAAATCATTTCTTGTTTGAGAGGAGAGGGAGAATCCAACCAAGGACCGGGGCACAGCTGACACCCAACCCCAGCACCATCATCACAAGAGTCCCCCATTCCTGCAAGCAAACTCCCTGGGCACCTCCCAGCTCTGGACCAGTGCCTCCAGCAGCTCCAGAGCTGCTGGGCACGTCGAGCAGGTAGGGCTCTCCTCCCAAGCACCATCTCCAAGGCAGGCGTTTCCCAGCCCGGCTTCATGCAGCACCCTGCCCCGCTCGCATCCTCCCGGCATGCTTACAGCTCTCCAGGAAGGCGCTGCAGAAAAGGCACAACTTACTCGGCATCAGCTGTGCAAGACTATCTTCAGCCCTGGTTTGCGTATTCTCATTTAATTTAAGGGGAATTTTGAATGGAAAGAGTGGTTTCTTTCCTGGCTGCAGTGCTGAGCCCTGCGCTAATAATGTGCTGCATAATTAGAGGATGCAATCAGAAGAGCAGCGTTTGGAGAGCTGCAGCAGTCTGGTTGCACTTTCATAATGTTACTGTGTTCCTTATGTCTTGCAATAAAGACATTTTGAACTAGAAAAAGTCAGACTCACTCAGAACTTGTTTCATTGAGCAAGTCATTTAAGAGCAAACCACTTAATCATAACAAAACATTAAAATGTACACATAACTGACTAATAAGCATGTTTCCAAGCATGTTTATGGTGCAGTTACTAAAACAAACCCTGGCCTGTATTACCAGCTAATGAAACCCATTCCGCTATGTGTTGCTAATCACGGCCTGGCCTATTTAAGCAATTTCTCGAAATGTCTATCAAATTTGAGTTCACTCTCTTTGTGGTTCATAAACATAAATCCCGTTGAATACTTTTAGCTCTCAAATTCTTTGCCAAAACGCGAGCTCTGTTCCATTTGCAGACACAGTTAATATACACAACCATCCATAACTGAGGAGCTAGGCACTCCACTCCGCACCCATATAGGTGACAGTAACTGCACAATGTTAGAGGCACTGGAGAATCAGCCTCTCGGAACACTAAACCAACTGGTACAACTGGGGACAATGGGAGAACACTGCACCTGGTGTTCTAGTCGTTTACAATGAATGAAATCAGGATCCCAGAGTATTCCGGGACCAGGACTCAGATTTTCATTGTAACTCATCTCAAGAAGGTTATCGTTAGCCATAATTATCAGAGGAGTATTTTCATGCATAGCTCTCTTCCTCTTGAGAGATAGATATAGATATATATACATATACACATATATATACATTCACACAAAAACCTTGGTCACTTTTTTACCATGAGGCTGGTCAAGGGCTGCAGTAGGTTTCCCGGGGAGGTTGTTGAGTCTCCAGTCATGGAGATACTCAAAAGCCATCTGGACACAGTCCTGCCTAGCTGACACCCTGCTTAAGGGTTATAGATATAAAAAAAAAATAAAATCTGTAATTTCACCATACCTAGTGCTCTCCAAATGAGACAGAAAATGACAGTGAAGCAAATGTATGGCCAGTTCCACTCGTGATTTTCTCCAATGGTGGAAACTCCAAGAAAGATGAAGATGAGGGTATCGCTGACACTGCTCCACATCTTCATGAAGTATTTGACTGTGGTGTGAGACTTCAGAGAGATGTTGGCCTCCACGTAACGTTTCATGCCCATGGCACAAGCAATGATGCTGAGAAAATGAAAACAAAACAATAAAATTGACACATTGTTATTTATTTAAAAACAAATCGGCTTCGTCAGGTCTTAGGTATTTGCAGGTGCTTCAATTCCTACATCAGCCCAATGGTATCAGGAGGACCACCAGGATGATAAGATACTATGCAGGTCGACCAGACTGTCTGAATCTGATTTTTAACAGATAAACAACTTGCCGTCTATTGCGCTTATTATAGCTACACAGCCATACCTACAATTAACTGCACCCAGCTCTTCCCATCACAACAACCTATTTTCAGCCCTTTAACTCCAACCACCTGGGCTGAAGAGTTTCATGCTTAGCAGTCCCCATCCCCTGTTTTGCCTGGCTGAAAGACATTCGAGGGAACGGGAGAGTTGTTTCTCAGCATGAGACATGTAAATAGGACTCCTGTGAGTTTGGATGGTGTCTGGTCACTACAACAGATTCTTGCAGGACTCTGGATCAGCATAGTCTAAGAGCAGCCCCAGTGCTGTACCCTTCACACAAGGGACCGAACCCAGTCTAAAGCTGGAGAAACTCACGACATAGCTCACGCTGTGTATTTCTAAGCCTGACGGGGCTGGCACAGTAGGTTATTTGGGCACAGCTAGGAAGCCATCGACTCCACGCAACCCACAGACAATAAAACGCTAAAGCACACTCACAAGGCTGCACAACGAGCCAAGAAATGCTGTTGCTATAGTCGGAACATCTGACCTCCTCAGGTATTGAATATCCAAGGTCAATTCAGAAGTGTGCAGCACCAATTAAAACTTCTGCCTTGCAATTTTTCATGGATAATTGGTTCTTCAAGTTGCAGGGTATATGTGGTTAGCCTAATCCATCAGCTTTTCAAATAAATACATTATCAGGCCAGCAGTTTTAAAAGGTCAAAACAATTGAGCACTCGAAGAGCCAAAGTTCCATTTTTTTTTATGTTTTTACCTGGACAGCAACATTTTGTTCTAAATATTTTACCAGCGACAGAAAAGCAGTTTTAAGTTTCTGAGACCTGATTTCCATTGGTATTTGGTAACGCCATCCACACAGTTTTATCACATCAAAAATTCCTTTCACATGGGACACAGCGGTTTCTCTTCATATCACATCAAGCGCAGACAAGGCCACAGAAGATCCTTGGCTTGCAGAACTGCACCTGGGTCTGGCAGACTGGCTTTAAACACCAGCTTTAACCTAAAGCTACAAAGCTGTGACCAGGACAGGTAAGTGACCCATATAGATGCAAATAGGTGTTAGGATAGGTGGTGGCCTCTGCACCACATCATCCATAACATATCCTCTCAGCTAAGAGCTGGTCAGAAAAGAGCCATGCGACTACTGCTTTGCAGCAAAACCATCACATTTAACCGCAGAATTTCACAAAGGAGATTCTTTGGATTTTGGGGGTTGTGATGGAAAAAAAACAGGGTTGCCCACTGGCAAGCCTGCAGATGGGCAGAGCTGCCTGTGCTCTGGTTAGAATCAGAGCATCACAGCCTGGTTTGGGCTGGGAGGGAGCTGACAGCCCCCCGAGCCCCAACCCCCGCCAGGGGCAGGGACACCTCCCACCAGCCCAGGTTGCCCCCAGCCCCGTCCAGCCTGGCCCTGAGCACCCCCAGGGATGGGGCACCCGCAGCTGCTCTGGGCAGCCTCTGCCAGCGCCGCCCTCACGGGGAAGGATTTCTTCCCAGTATCTGCCCTAAGTCTGCCCTCGGTCAGCTTAGAGCCATTCCCCCCCGCCCTGTCACTGCACCCCCCCGTACAAAGCCCCTCCCCAGCTTTTCTTTCTGGATGTGGTTTTATGAACTGTATGAAACCAAAGACCCCGATTCTCTCCTCCACAGCTATGTATTTATTTTGGGAAGATGCTGTCGTCCACTGCATTGCTGCTCCTCACCTGCACGGCCGCTACCTGACGCGGAGTGAGGGCCACTTGCCCTCTGGCTCAGCAGCGAGCCCCCAGCTCACCCTCACCGCCACTCAGCACCCACCGCTGGGCCCAGGCAGCGGAACGGGCAGCAGCGACATTCATTTCTGCTGTACTTAAAGCACTAAGCAAATCAGCAACACTATTACGGGAAAATACTTATCAGATATTTGGTTGGGAAAATAATTAAGAAATTAGAAGGAAAATAAAATCTTTTTTCAAATGAATATCCACTTCTGCCCACTGTGAGTTACTGATTACTGGGCTTTGCATCCAAACAAAAAAAATCCCCAATATGCATGCAACACATTTCTATATCTATCACTTAAAAGTAATTGTTATTTGGTTTTCCTCATTACTGTGAAAACACACCATACTTTTTTTGAAGGAGAAACATCTGGATTTGCCTGAAATTAAAACTGGGCTCCAGGAAGAGGACTTGTACTAAAGGTGCAGGACACGAAAGGTCAGACTCAGGAAAGCCACGGTAACCCTGCTGGGGAAAGAGACCCCGCTTTATCCAGCAGCATGAGTCCAAGACTCAAATCCGTTTTTCACCTAATGCTGTGTGAGTTCACATCTTTCACCTCCTAAAAAAATGTACCAATACTTAAAAATATTCTGAAATCAGTCGTTTTTGATTTACCCTTTTTTGACTGATCCACTTTGCTTAAAGCACTGAGCTAGAAAGAGTAACATGGATTGAACCACAGGCTAAAAAGAAAATAATGAATTCTGTTTCTGTGCTGGCCTCAATAAATAGTGGGTAAAATAGTTCTACCTAGGAACAAAGCAGCCCAACAAATGTTTATGGTCAAGTGAATTCCAGAGCCCTGGTTTGGGAACACTTACCAGAGAATGGATATGGGCTCACTCCGGATTCACGGAGAAGGTATAAACTTGACCTGTCCTGCCACAGCTTCAAAGATGGACACTGCTACGGGGGCAGGGCAGGGGCATCAAACTAAAAACATTTGCAGAATTGTTTAGCGGATTGGGTTGCATTCACAGATTATTTTTTTCTTTGACTACATAGAATTGATTTTTTGGCAATCATATTATTTTTCAAAGAAACAAACTGCCAAGATCTGCTTCTTATAATATAGTATTCCCTGGTCACAAATGAATGAATTGTTTGAAATCAAGATATATGAAAGAGGCATTTATAATGTGGCAATTATAAGGCCAGCGGTGCAGGATTCAGCTGCCTTTGCAATTGTTTTGCTTTAGAAACAATGCATTATTCAAAAGAATGGAAAATGGGTTCCATAATGGGTACAGTAGATTGTGATTGATAGGAGGAGACACCATTAGGATTGAATGTTTTCTGCTCTGTGATGATTATGCAGCATATTTATTTCACTGTTCTGACTTACATCCCTATAAATAGGCTTTCTCTCACCTATTCCCAGAGCTAGAATTGTTTTCAGTAATGCTAGGATATTGCTTCCATTAACCATTCAAGGAAAAAAAATCTGCAAGATATAGGAATGGTTTATATCCAAAGCAGTATCATTAGTTTAAAAATAGATCTTCCAGATACTCTGTGTCTAGTGATACCCAACAGAACAATCAAGATAAAAAGAAAATTAAAAAAAAAAAAGGTCAGATTTATAGTTGTTTCCACTGTAGCTATCAATGCAGTCTAAGTGCACTTTACAGTCTTTTGGGAAATATTAAATAGCTCGTTGTGATCCTCAGCCCCAGCTGACTGAAGTTCAGGTAGGAGAACCAAATGCAACAGATACCAGCCCACAGAAACCAGGACTGAATTGCTCTGGTTTTTGTCTGTCTCTGCTTTCCCAGGTGAGCTTTCTTTGACCATTAGGATTATTGCATTTATTTTTTTCTCAGCACCTGCTCTGCAAGCGAAATGCACGACGAGGTAAGCACGAGGTTCAATTGCATCCCTTAAAAGTGAAGGATCTGACCCAAAATTACTCGTTTTATCAAGAGACCTCCCCAATAAAAAGAAAAATAAATTAACTGTATTGTCTATAAACGACCATTTATGAAAGACTGAATTTACAGAAACAAGTCGTTTGGCTTCACGACCGGAGAAGCTGCCGGGGAGCGGGCGTGGGGCTGGGCTGTGGACAGGGGGTCCCCGTGCACCCCGCGTGCTGCCCTTGCTGCATGGCAGCTCACGGAGACACCCGCCGCACTCTGAAGCCCTTTGGAGACTGAAGAGCGTATGGGGCTGGCTGCGCTGTAGGAAGCTGCAAGCAGTTTGGTTTAGCACCTTTGAAGCCTCTGAGAACCGTGGCTGAAGCAGATTTCCAAGTGGAGATCGAGAGGACGGGTGACACTGTCACTCAGGGGACCAAACTCCAGAGCTGCACCTGAACTGCGGCAGTAAGTCAGACTCTTCAAAGCAGAGGTTTCCTCACAGCCTCCACTCCCAAACAGCAGGAGTATGGCCAGGCTTTTGGCTCTGTAGGGGATACACAGCTCCCACCCCATGACTCGCTTTGCTCAGTCCCCACCTCTGGGGCCACCACCCAGAGCCAGCTGGTGGGGAGGGGTGCGGATGGGGACGGGGGACACTAAAACAGACGTGTTGTACACTGAGACCAAACCCTTCCAAGGAGTTGTTTAAATACTTCTTGTAGCTCTTCAAATCTTGGTTTTGACTAGGCAATGTGTGGACAATAACAAAACATGCCAAGAAAGCTTCGCCTGGCTCTGCCAAATCTACTAGACACCTCACTGCTTGGATGTCCGAGGTTTCCAAACAGAAACCATGGAGCTCAAAGAAGCATTCCTCAACAGCCTCCATAAGCTGACCAGCCATGGGAAGCTTGCCCAGTGGCAGTCATCTGCATGGCTTGTGACTTGCAGCTACTGCCACTGACGTGTAACTGCAATGTGTGCAACGGGGTTACAGCTCTCTGCTCCTCCACAGGCTTTTGGACTCGCTCCTCACTGCCGTACACAGGTTTCCAACTAAGCAAACTTACTTTAAAACTTTTACAATACTTTTCAGTACATACAGCCAGAAAGCTTTCCTGGACAGGTGAGATGCTGGGACATACTTACGCCACGATCCCCGAAAGGTGGAACATCTCGGCAGTGAGGTAGGAAAGATAGCTGTACAGGAAGACAAAGAGCGGTTCGATGACCCGGATATCCTTGGTGAACCGCGTGGTAAAGGCGGCGGTCATCCCAAAAGTAAGACCTACTAACACTCCTCCTAGTCCGACCACAAAGAATTTTCCAACTCCAGCAAAAACATCCACACTTTTGATGGTTGGCATTTCGCAGAAAGATCGAAATAGCTTGTAGAGCACCTGGATGAAAAACAAGAGACAAACAGCCGTCACCAAGTTACTCACTAGACACGGGCATATGTAGCAATGACTAAAATACACTGCTGGGATGGATTTCTGCCAGCCAAGGGTCAGCATCCTTCTCTGGAGGTCAGGCTCCTACCAGGGGAGTGCTATAGCACTTCTGCCTCAAGACATACCGTTGAAGAGATGTTCACCTGAAAGCTTCTCAGGACCCGAGGCCAGAGAAGTGGGCCAGGAGTCCTCTGCTAGAAGAGGCTCTTGATGCCTTTGTTCTCCCTCTGCAGATCCCACATCCCACCTCTTGGCACCTGCCCATCTTCCCTCTAGACATTAAATACTCATAATAAAAGCTAGTCCTTACCACCGTCACCGCATCGTTCAGGAGCGATTCGCCGAAGACCAAAATGTGTAGCTTTTCGTTGACGTGTATCTCCTCAAAGACGGCTAACACAGCCACGGGGTCCACGGCGGCGATCAGGCTGCCGAACAGGAGGTTGTGGAGCAGTGACACGTCCTGCAGGCGAAACGCCTTCACCTGGCAGATCCCGTACAGGGAAAAGCCGATCCCAAACACGTTCCATATCGTCCCCACCACCGCGTACAGGAGGATAGTGCCGATGTTCTCAAAAAAGGGACGGCTGGGCATGAAGTAACCTGCGTCAAGCACGATGGGTGGTAGAAGGTAAAGGAAAAAGATATCGCTGTCCATAACGGGCGGTGACTTGTCATTTAAGCCATAGATGATTCCCCCCATGATGAGTCCTACGAATATCAATAAACAGCTTTCGGGAACAACAGAAGGCAGCTTGTTATAGAGATGGAACCCTGGAAGGGGAGGGATAAATAAAAAAAAATGTATTATCTCACCAGCCCAAACTGGCTAAAGAGCACCAACCACTCCTGGTCGGGGCGAGGAAGACCCCCACGCTCCCGCCCCCATCGGGCTCCGCTCAGAGCACCAGTAACAAACACACGCAATTAAGGTGGAGTCACTCAATCAGATATCAGCTAGAAACATCTGAAAAAGGACTGAAAAGACCAAACTGTTGGTTCAGACTGCTTTTCACCATAGCATAAGGTTAGAGATATATTTTTTAGGTAATACACATATAGAAAAAGGAAATAATCTGCACAAATAAAAAAAGTGGAATTACCTACAATGTAATCTGGTTCACAGGCTACCTTCAGCACTAACATAAAGAGCAACTGCTCATTTGAAACACAACACAGGTTCCTTCCACACATTAAGAAAAAAAACAACACAAGAAGCATTCCTATTAATTATAAATGGTGCACTTTATAATCTTAATATTATTTAATCATTAAAACTTAAAGCTAAAGGCAACACTGAAAAATGTCCAATCAAGCCAGCCTTGTGCAATGCCCAACGTTAGAGAGAAATGCTGAAATGCTGACAACCACCAAAGTACTCAAGGTGATTATTAAAAGTAATTGAAACAAATGAAACTGGAACAGAAATAATAAGGGGGGGGGCGGGGAATAATCTGTGATCATTAATTATTATTATTTCTTCAGGCATGTTAACAGAATTGGGATCTCATCATAAAAGATGAAGAACAGCAAAATAAAAAGACAATTTCCATCTGAAAGAAAATTTTTATCTGACTGAGTCTGAGAGGCTTCTCCCTTCTGAGGAAAAAAAATAAAGAAAAAAATGCTGTAAAATAACTTTTATAGCTGTAATTTAACAGAAGTGAACACAATTCCTGGGTGGCGGGGGGAGAATATATAATTTTGACTTTCCTATGCCCAGTTTTGCAAAGAGAAAAAAAAAAAAAAAGGTCCAAGTTATACAAAATATCCTTTCTTAGGTGTTGTTGCACAGATAACCTCCGCGATGCAAAGGGATTTTATTTTAGGCTGTATAACACCCTGCACACGGACTGAATTACTCCTTGCAGCTGGCCAGGCACAGGACCCTTTTATAAGAACAAGGAGGATTCATTTTAAGATGAAGATGTCAGTGGACAACCTGCATGGAGCATAGCTGGCAAGCTCATCGAGATGGAAGCACACCTGGGCACGTGCTGCACTTAAATAAAATCCCTTCTCCTGGAAAGCCTAATATTTTTTGTACTAACAGAACAGCATGCAGAGGCATGAACTCCTAGACGGGAAACCACCATTTCCAACGTTGCATTCCAAAAATGCAACCGGGTAGTTATTTTCCATGCGTGCAGTACGTTTTACACACAGTATGTGTATCCTTAGGACTTGGCACGTTCTCTCAGGCTCCAAGATTGGAGAAGAGGTGACACAAAGGCCACCCCACCCCTGCCCACCCCATCCCCACAGAGACCCCCATCCCTCTCAAGGTACCTCACCTATTTTGGCCAAGGATGCAAGCATGATCCAGAGCGTGATTTCAAAGGGGACTTGGACATGCTGATAATCCAGAGAGAAAAACGCGTGCTTTGAGGATTCGTTGCCCTGCACTTCCTCGGCAGCCCAGCTGACGTTCTCCAGGATCACATCCTCTAGCAGCGACATCGGTGGGGAGCCCTGCAGGGCTCTGACCCTGGTGGCTTGGAGGATGGAGGAGAGCAGGGACCCAGCTAGGACAGCAGCTGCAGTTTGGCACCTTGGCCCCAGCCCCTCCGTTTGCCCTGGAAGCTGTCTGCCAGGGGATTTGGCAACTGGTTTCTCCCGGCCGTTGGCTCTCGCTGCTGCAGGCAAGTGGTTGGGAGCGCTGCTGGGGACACCGGAGCTCGGCTCGCCCTCGATGTGCGGGTCACTGCAAAGAGAGGAGCAACTGCTCCGCCTCACGCTGACTCCCCTCCCTGGTCCGTTACTTTCCAGCTAGGAGACTGTGCTGGAGAATCACACCCTTTGGCACCGTGTGAGCAAACGTGTGGAGGTTCCTCCTGCAGATGCTTCCCTGAAGGAGCAGCTTGTGTGCCCTTAGCCAAATCGCACGTCTACGCATGCTTGAGAAAGAGACAAGTTGCATTTTAGTCCTAACTCGTGGCATATTTAGGCTTGTGGTCTAAATCCTTCTTGGAGGGGGCAAAAAAAAAAAAAAAAACCCACTAAAAAATCCTTCATCGCTGCTAGAGCAGCCAGGTTTGATGGAACAGGTCCCACATAACACAGCCCCATCCAGAAACGGCCTCACCTTCCAGTGGACTTCACTGGGCTTCTCCAGTGCCCACAGATACCACATGGCAGCAACATTACTGAGAGCTACAGTTTCCGTTTGGTAAATCAAGCAAAGCTTTTTTACACCAAACACAGAGCGGTAATGCTGCGCTGGACGAGTAGGTTTCAACAATTACTTAAAGCTTCTTCCTACAGTAAAGGCCACCAGGAAAAATTACTTTCATCTCCCTTCACCACTAGAAATGGCATCAAAAACTGAGTGAGCTTGCTTCGAAAAGTTGGAGAGACAGAAAAATAAAGTTATTTTCAACAGTGTTAGATGTATTAATAACACAGAGGGGAAAACCCCACACGTATCAGGCCAAATCCCTCCACTGTGGGGTTTCATTTAAGGTGATGATGTTTCAACAGGGATGAACCTGGTCCAAAGAACACATGTAATTAAAATATGAAGGCCCTGGGCTGTTGCTACGCTGATCGATGGCCTATTTGTTCCTCTTCAGCTGCCTAAACGACACCAAAATTGAGCTGCAATAACAAGCTGGTGACCCACTTTGCTGCTGCAGAGTCAGAACCCGGCATCAGGCAGGCAGAGAGCCTGGGATGCTCCGTGCCACGGCAGCTCCCTGTCCCTGATCTCGTTTGTAAAGCAGGAGGGGGATAAACTTTGGGAGACAGGAAAGATGTAGTGGTACACTCCAGGAGCGACTTCTTTCTACTCTACCGTGGTTAATTTAAATTTATAGCGTGCCTTTACCACCCCTGCTGACTTTGAAGCAAAGCAATACTCATCTCATTAGAGCAGTCTTCTAGCAAGTTCAGCTTTTTAAACCTGGTGCCACTTCTCCCTTTGTATATTAAAAAAAAACAAAAAAACCAAACCTGCAGGACAGATGCTTGGAGGACAGAAATCCCACAGGGTCTTTGTTCCATAGTTTGATTCCACAGGGTCTGGGATGGGGATGAGAGGAAGCATTGAGGAGATGGGATCCCTCATGACTCTGAAGGAGGGAGAACACAGTGCTCTTAACAGCAATAAGAAGTATTTAAGATATTACTTAGCCAGAGTTTAGAGCAGTGGAAGCAGTCCTGACCCTGTGCTTGCATGCCAAGCCATCATATTTCCTCTTTCTGCTGAAATGTTTGGTGCTGAATTTGGGCGTTTGAAGACTTGTTCGATTTGGTGGGATGGCAGAGGAGTTCTGCCAACCCCCCCTTCCCCTCCACCCTCAAATGAGCCACTTTGATTTCTGCTATTCTCAGGAAAAAAGCAAGAATGTTAATATTCACTTACATTTACCTTAAGCCAAAATTGAAATGTTTGCACCTTGTAGGGAAAAAAAATAAAGACCTGAAGTGGGGAGCTCAATGGCACCGCCTGGAAAATCTTTTTGTGCGTAGAATCAATATCTACTTGATAATGGAACCAGAAAAAAACAAACCAATAGAATTGGGACAGGATTTGAGGAAGGTCAACAGAGAGGCTAACACTAAAATATGCTCCATTTTTCAAACAAAGTCAGCTTATGAAACCAGGACCTTAAGGACTAAGCCAGTGATCAGCTGGAGCGGACAGACACACATGCGCACTGGTTGACCTCAACTGCTCACCAAAGCTCTCTGAAGGGAGCAAACCAACCGTGGTTCTTCAGAAAAAGATATAAATGTTAACCGAGGGGCACAGAGCCTGGGCCAGCCCCCCGTGCAGGGGTTTTAACGAACCCGTTTCACTTGTTTTCTTCTCCGCTCCTTTCTGTGGCGAGCGTAGCAGCCCACACAAGCTGCACGCAGATGGGTCAGCGCAGCCTCTCTGCAGCCCGGCGTTCATCCTGCAGACCTTCACACACCTCCCTGAATACCCAGTTCTCCTTCTCATCGCTCTAATTGCCGGCTTGCTCTGCCTAGACCTGCGCAAGGACAACAAAAGACTCTTCATAAATATTTTGGACATTGTATTTCATTACAGTGAGAACCTTCAAGTTTGATTTTAGAATTTTGAAACTTTTCATTTTTCAGCTTTGCACTGTTTTACCCTGAAGTTCTATAGAAATGAGCTTGTAACTTCCCTTCAATTCTTATACGTATGCCTGTTCATTACATATTAGTCGTAAATAAACCAAAAGCCAAAGACAAAACGTTTTTCTAGAGTTCTATGACAACAGAATACGTGTTGTTCCTCTTGTAATAACTATTGATATTATTGAACCGCTTTTTAATGTGAGTACCATTTGATCATACATTTATTGACAAGCTTTCATTTTTTCTGCTCTAAAGTGCTTTCCCACATTTCTAGGTTTCCGGGCTAGATTCTAATCCCCATAATTGCATTGATGGGTCCCTTGCTCCTGCTGGAATGAAGAGGATTATGAGAAGAACAAAGTGTCATGTGATACGGTGACAGGGACCAGAATTCAGGCTCCTACAATAAAAACGTTAAAATTTATTATTTTAACTTCTTACAACAAATTATTTTTCTTTACTTACTTTGAGAGCAAAAGGAAAGGTGTGAAATCTTTTCTCTTACCTTCCTGATGTATAATTACCTCTAAGGGCACTCTAACTCGCTATGTATGCATGTATCATTTAACACACACACACAAAAAAGGTAAATCTCAGTTTTCATCACCTCTTGAAATTCATATATCAACTACTGAAAATGATAAAAGATAACTTTGAATAAGTTTGTGCCTTATATAGGGGAAAGGAAAATAATCTGTTGTGTACCTTTTAGCTATGGTATCACAAAGACTTTCCATATTATTCGGGCCTCAAATCAAGAAAGCATTTAAGCATTTACTCAACTACAAGGGCTCAAGGTTTCACAGCTTATGGTTAGTAACACCTGAAAATCCTACATCGGATCGGGGCCTCCCAGAAATACCCAGCACAAAGAATCACAGTATAATCCTCTCAAAAACTGCGCCAAGCTCAACACGCGTCGGCTGTCTTCCCCTCCGTGCAAAGGGATTGCAGGATTTCCCACCACTGGGACTCCCGCCGATTTCCAGTATTCAGTAGGATTCAGGTAATCCTGGTAGAATTACTTCTTCCTTCACAGAAGAAAACCTTGCTTTTTGCATACAAAGAAACGCCAGAGCTGCGGCACCGCACGAACACGGGAGCGCCAGGGCTGCCGTCAGCCAGGGCAGCTCTACCTCTGGATCGCGGTCTGCGCCAAGAACGAAGAGGGTTTCAAACAAGTACTCGCGGTGTTTACTGACCTCAGACAGGCTAAGCATTCCTTTTCTATTTTTATACTAGGAAAGTTTAGTATTTCCAGAAATTATTTAAACACAGAGCCGCTGTGTGCATTCTCAGGGTGGTTTGTGTTTTCTCTTCACGCAGACGCCCCTCAGGGGCCCGGGGCACGCTCAGGGGGAACCTGCTTCCCTAGCGGCCCACGCTCGTCCCCGCGGGCTGCCCAACTTCGTGGTCTCCCTAGGGTGGCCGAGGCACCGCCGCGCTCCTCCGAGCTACTCACCCCCACCCAAACGCCACGGCCACCGCTCCCCGCAGCCCCCAGCCCAGCGAGCTGCTCTCCCCCCCGCCGCACCCCTTCTGCCCCCGCCGCCCCCCCACGCTCCAGAAACAATCTGGGCCCCGACTGCGTTACCACTGCTGGGACAAGCCTGCTCCCCACAGCTCCCCACTCTTCAAAAACCGCCAGCAGACCCCAACCCCTTACCTACCCTACACCCATTCCCAGGACTATTTGGCTTCGACACTCCAGGCACGGCAGAGCAATCAATTTCTCCTCTCACAGTTCTCAGCAGCAACATGGTTTCCACCCTTTCCCCCCAGGGAACGCTCACCTTCCGTCCACCACCAGCCCCAGAGGTAACTCAGTGGATTATCCCTGCGGGAGCTCTTGGCTCCCTATGGGGAAAGCCTTCGTGTGCCATGCCACACTCTGTGTATCTCGTCTAGAGATCACCCACATGATGTTTCAGTGTTATCACCTTTCCCACCCCCTTCTTTGAAGCAAACCTTTTTTTCCCCTCTTACCCAAAAAAACCCACAAAGCTTCCTTTTTGCACAAAGCAGCCAAGAGATTCGTTAAAAGCATCCCACTCCACAAGCAGATTAATAGCCAGAAACTTCTTCAAAAAAGCTAAATAGGGATGGCAGTTTGGTTTTTCTCCATCCCAAGCAAAAATCCAGATACGCATCCTCATCTGAGCTGGGTCTGCGCTGTAACAGATCCAGCGCTCTGACAAAAGCTGAAGGAGGGGCACATAGCAAAGCTCCCAAAAAGTTATCCATACACTTCACCTAGTCAGCTTGTCAAATGATAAAATATAAATGTTAATGATACCTACGTTTGGTATGTGAATATGATTTTTCCCACTGTCATCAGAACAGCCATTTGTTTACATGCATTGGCTAAAATCGGAAGAAGAAAGCCATTCTCATTTATGAACATGCAAAATCTCTTTTTCCCCCCATCAGAATGGAAACTGCTTCTGTTTTCACATATAATCACCTTATTTTTCAGCTTCTCCTCCTCATTGCCTACATTTTCCATTACATTTTAATATGCCCAGTGAAGACTGCGCACAAAATACAGATCTTTCTGAAGAAGCCAGGACAGAAGAGCACATATTGCCACCCATACACAAGCCTGCGAGCAAACAGAGCACGGGTCAAGCAGGCAGGCAGTTTAGCAAGAAGATTTAATCAAAACTGAAATTAACCCAAGCCCTTGTCACACTTCCCTTGCTGGGAAAGATCACACTTGCAGCTATTCTGGACAGCAGGAATGGAAAACCCCTTAAAATCCAAAGCCAAAGCATGGGGGGTGGGGCGAGTGGGGGGGTGGCATATCACAGCCCATCGATGTGTTGAGAAACTCACTTTGCATTGCAGGGAGCTGGATGGATTGACACGCTGCTGAACTCACTGGCACCCCATTGAACCCAGGCAGGAACGTACATTTAATTTAACATCAGCAACTTCATTCACAAATCTGGTTTCAATGAGAACCTGAATTAAAAAATCCATTGAGCAAATGTAATATTAATAAGAAATGAGTAAAGAAGAATAAATCAAAAGAGTGAGACACTCTCCCCCTCCCCACCAGGGAGCTGCAGAAGATGCACACAGTGCTGGATACAAACTCTGTGGTTTATTGCCTAACATTTCTCCAGCTTGAAAATCACAGCTTTACCACTGATGGTTTCACCTTGCCTAAACGGACAGAGTTTAACTAATAGTCCCTCCCATACCAATATTAGGACGATCCAGAAGATCCATAGTCTCCTCACTGAGCACCTACTCTTCTTCCATACAGCTTCCATATACTTCCATCCCGCTCTCCCTGTCAGCACAGCAGCCTGGTTGTGCTCCCCGCAGCAGACTTGCAAATTGGCTGTGTTACAGCTTTACATTTAACAACTGCCTAATTAGCATGGCCTTAAAGAATTCCTATAGGGTAATCCCAGACCAAGTACCACTTTAATCATTTTGGCACCGACTTCTGTTCAGATTGTTTTTGTCAAAACCAGCTTGAGCTCTTTGAGCAATTGCTTAAATGACCGGTACATGGAATGGTCTAATTTTTTCTTCATCGTTATAACAGGAGAAGCCTGTAACTGTGGCCACAATAAAACAATAATACTTGTCCTTTTTGATAATCTACAAACCGCTTTTCTGATTAAAAGTCCAAACTTCTAATACCTAGAGACAAATCCAGAACTCAAACAACTGCAGCTCAGATTCATACTCAAGTGGTGGTATGAGATTTCTTCCACTAAATCATACTTTTAAGACTCATTACTTTTTACATGATCAAACTAAAGTCCTTAAATCTGTACCAAAAAAAATAACTCTCCAGGTCACGGTGTGGTACAGTGGGTCAGTCTGAGACCCAAAGGCTGAGCCCAGCCAGCAGAATCAACAATGACATGGCAGTTGTTCCTCATTAATTAGGTGCCCAAACCAATGGGGCTTCCTAAGATCCTTCAAGCCCTCCTCATGAGGGCATAGCCAAAGATTTTTCCTGCTCTGGCCTCAGGTATTACACATAACAAGGCTGGAAGGTATTTCACGGTGCAAGGAACAAACCCCTTGCAGGAAGCTGTCCTGCTGGGATGAGCTCCATCCTTTCCCCAGCTGTGGTCTGGCTGCTGGGGAGGGGAGGGCTGCCAGCTGCTCCCCCTCCATCACGGCTCTGGGGGCTTCCCCTCACACTCACACCAGCCTCCGCAAGGGTGGAGGGAAGAAATTCTTCTCGCTCACCTTTTTCTGCCAGCTTACTCAACCCTTCCTTCCCCAGTCCAAACTGCTAACCGCCCACTGGGAAAATACGCAGGCCTGGACAAACCAAACGCTGAGTATTACTGCTGTCATGGTGTGTGGTCATGACAGTTCTGTAATCCCAAAATAAAGCAAGAGCCAAAGAGGAAAACGGCCCTGGGGATCACCGTGATTTCAGCAGGCAAACTGCAGTGCCACCTGCAATAAGCTTGTGACTGGCAATAAAGCCATGGGACGGTTTGGGTTGGAAGGGACCTTCAGGATCATCTAGGGAGATGACACTGGTCACTCTTCCCTTACCCACCAGCACTGTAACCCCATCGTAGAAGGCCACCAAATTTTTCAGGCGTGATTTGCCCTTAGTGGAGCCATGTTGGCTGTCACCTCCTTATTTCCCACGTGCCTTGTAATAAAGTCACAGTAGATCATACACACACACAATAATTCTTCACCTCAGAGGGGTGAGCACATTGTGCCTCCTGAGGATTCTGTATTTACTAGCTATATGGATATTTTAATTTACAGAGTTCAACTCTGGGTGGAGATTGGTCCCCATTTATTGACTTACTGAGCACCACACAGCTCACTCTGGACACCCACACTCTGGCCCCACATACTCCAAGGTAGGCTGGAGATGCTCTGTTAGGAGGGGTCTACTTTAGAGAAAGTCCTTTATCTGCTGAACGTAGCCTTTGCTTTCTTTTTGTGGAATAAACATAGGCAGGTGGTTACTTCCTAGGATGTATTTGTTACATAAAAATATTCAATAGATCTGGCCAAAAGCCATTTCGATGCAATGGCATTGCCTGTGACCAGTGACCTGTACTTTATGTTTGATAGCTGGGTTCCAGCGGTGCATGGTTAGCAAGGGGAAACAGAGTTGTGCCAGTTCCTTCTCTGAGCATGCAATCGCCACCAGCAAACACCCAATCATATTATTTTACAGTCTAACTTGCACAATTTTTGCATCTGCAACATTAATGTTTTCATTTTCTATTCCAGTTTTTTGCAATTCAGCTAACAGGAAAGAGGAATAAGAATGAACAAAACTTGTTAACTTAAAACTTCAAGCCAAGATTTTTTGGAAACTACTTTGCAGTTATGTTCCTTGTTCCATTAAGTTCACAAATGTTGCTATTTTGAAACAAATCAGTAACAGTTTACGTACACAAAATGAGCAACAGCAGGCATGAGTCTGGGGTTTAACTCACTCTTCTTTGTTAACTTTTGTTACATCTCAGATTGAAACATCAGCTTTATAAGGTTGAGCAATGGACGGAGCAAGTAAATGGTCAGTGTCTTAGAAATTTGGCAATGGAAAGCAGAAGTGTATACTCACTACAGATGGAGAGTGAGAAAAAAACAGCAGCATCGCATAGTGAGTTATATTATTGCACAAAACAAGAATTTTTTTGAGAAGCATCAAGGAGCACTAAATAGTGAGTCAGAGCTTACACATCAGCAATGCTCTGTGGGTGCATTTCTATCACAGGGAACTCTAAGCATATGCTGTGTCTTAGAACTTGGGAAATCTATGTGGGGCTTCCTACAGCTGGGTACAGCAGGACCTGAGAGTTTGCAGAAAAGCCTGATGCAGAGGCGTGAGAGTGAGTTAGAGCCACACCGTGCTGCTTAACGTAAAGTGAAGCACCTCAGCTCCGAGGAATAACACTCCGCGTTCACAGCAAAGCTCGGAAGTCCAGTCCCACAGAAACAGCAGAGGGACATTAAAGCCAGCAGCCCCCTTTGGGATCAATTCAGCTGCGGTGACACTGCCAAAATAAACCTGTAACCCAGGGCTGGCTGAATTGCCAGCACTGCCGATGGACGGAGCAAACAACCACAGCCTGGTTTGGGCTGGGAGGGAGCTGACAGCCCCCCGAGCCCCAACCCCCGCCAGGGGCAGGGACACCTCCCACCAGCCCAGGTTGCCCCCAGCCCCGTCCAGCCTGGCCCTGAGCACCCCCAGGGATGGGGCACCCACAGCTGCTCTGGGCAGCCTCTGCCAGCGCCGCCCTCACGGGGAAGGATTTCTTCCCAGTATCTGCCCTAAGTCTGCCCTCGGTCAGCTTAGAGCCATTCCCCCCCGCCCTGTCACTGCACCCCCCCGTACAAAGCCCCTCCCCAGCTTTCTTGTCGGCCCCTTCAGGTACTGGAAGGTGCCAGAAGGTCTCCCCGGAGCCTTCCCTTCCCCAGGCGGAGCAGCCCCCGCCCCAGCCCACCGGGACAGCAGAGTTTATATTCCCAATATAGAGTTTCACAGAGTTCAGAGCCACGTATTTCAATTTTACATAGTCAGAGCTATATTTAGGAAAGATGCTGCTTCCACTTACCCTCAAGGAAAAGCAGAGTTAATGAGACATGGAAAAAGCCTGTGAGT
Source organism: Falco cherrug (assembly GCF_023634085.1). Classification (NCBI taxonomy): domain Eukaryota; kingdom Metazoa; phylum Chordata; class Aves; order Falconiformes; family Falconidae; genus Falco; species Falco cherrug. Next base: position 22,013,593 of record NC_073711.1, read on the forward strand.
CTTAATGCTGCTTCTGCTGCTGCTTTTAAAGACACAGCTCTTCTGGTTCCCCGCCATTATCCTTCACCAGGTGAAGCTCCTCAGCTCCTTGCTCACTTGTCTTTCAGCACTTCAACAAACATCAGCAAATAAACCCCCAAGAAAAGTGACAAGATGCCAGATTATTCACAAGAAACAGCAATTTAACAAGATTTTAACAACAGAGTCAAATTTTCTTCCTGGAAGCAAGCCCCAAACAAGCATCCCAAGCAAAATAAAGCCCTGATAGACACAGTCAACAAAAAAGCCCCAGCACGTCTGTGCAAGTTTCAGCTCCGGACAGTCACGGTGCCGATTGATGCACAAATCACCCCGACTTGTGCTGCTGTACCAGCTGCCCCTCCAGTCTTCCCCAGAGCACAGCCCTCGTGCCACGGGGGAACATCTGCAATCCCTGCCTGGGACAGGAGGCACGAGGAAGGTGGGTCTTTGGCCTCCTGGGATTCACAGGTCAATACCAAACTCTTCCATCTCCACTCGAAGCCTGCAGGCAGCCAGGACGTAGCAGTAGCAGAATCTGTTAGCAGCTCAGCACCAAGTGGCTGCTGGCCCACACAGGTGATTTATATTCCGAATAGATTGATGGGGTTATCACAAATAAATTAACTCAGGCAGGAATTAAGTGGTAAGGATCTTCTGGTAAAGAAAAATGGGTTAATTAAAATCAAACACGCTAAACGTTGGAAACTTGTAAAACAGGAGCAAAACAGAAATTAAAAAATCAGTATTTCGATTTCATGCATAAACTAGCGGAGGAAAAGCTGGATTACCATCTTTCTAGATTTTAACCTGCAGAATATAAGAACATCAGCTGATGGAAGCTGTTATTCTGCACACCTGGGCATCCTTTTTGTGGGAAATAATCCTCCCTCCAAAGAGAGGTGGACTTTAGGATTTATTTGCAAAATGGTTGCAAAGCTCTGGAAATCCTGAACTAAAAGGTACTAAAGGAAACCACCACTAGGTATCATCATTTGACTATTGAATAGATACCAGCAAAATTGTTAACAATGATCTGGCATGTAAAAATCCTGATTAAACACCCAGGTAGATTAAGTCACCTTCTGTAGGGGCTCATTTCCCACAGCAGAGAGCAGGCTGGGGAATGATATCCCAACTACAGGTCTCAGTTAATTGGCTATAATTAGCTAAAAAGCCCAGCTTACTCCAGGGTCCTGGTCCCAGCACCTGATGAATGTTTTTCTGTGGCAACAAGGAATCAGAACCGGGTATGAAAGTAAAAAATTCCCTGCCAGCATTTCTCCTTCAATTTCAGATTTTCTGGCATGTGGATAAAAATAACCACCAGCCAGAATGTGGTTTTATATGTCTGACCTGTAAAATTCGGCACTGCTTTCATTTGTAATAAAACACATCTGCTGTCCTTCAGGAGTCTGGGAAAGCACACCTTTTAAGGGATTTTCCTTATGCAATTTGAGTTCACAGAGCTCTTCCTGCTAGTGAAAACAGGCACAGCTTCAGTGCAGCTGATGGAGTTTTCCTCACTTAAATTCAGAATGGGACTTCGTATCTTTCAAATAGAAATAAATCCAAAGCATCTCATGGATTGAAACATGTCAATTAAAATTGCATTGAAATAAAAATAGTAACTGAGCAATAAACATATGTCTCATCTTTCCAGAAATTAGCAGATTTTGCTCCTAAAATGTATTCTGCAGCAACACTGCAGGTATCTTCCTACAAAGAGAAGTTAATTTTGAGAAGTTATTTAAGTTTTGGATTAAACCAGAGTAACAAACACAGGGTGGAAAAAGTACCCAGACGACACTTTTCCACAGGCGAAACCACATAGCATCCTTAAAAAAATATCATTTGTGGTGCTTCACATTACCAACGTGCATTTATCTACATCTTCCCTTGCACTGCTAAAACAAGTGTTACTGTGCTAAGTACTGTTTATTTATTAAAATTCTAAAAACTAGGTCACCTTATGTTTTTCTGTTAGAAAAATGAAGCCCAGAAGCATGCCTGCAATAAAGCCATGTATTATCCTTACAGGTGCGAGACGTATCCTGGCTTCAGCTGTATCCACGGTACGGCTGGGTTCAGCAGAGCTGCTCTCAGGAATTATATAGCACACTTCTCGCCTCCATCACGCTGTAACACTGGCTGTAATTATAATAAAGGCTACAGATAGCAAGCTTTTCTCATCACATTGCTTGTTGTGCTGTGTTTTCTTTTCATTCTAGCTAAAATTGTCCATGTATTTGAAAACAGTAACTCAAAACCAGGTTCTGTAACCAGTCCTGGAAAGGTGTGGGACGGACGCAGCTTTGCAGTAACCTTGGATTCTGCCAAATACGGAATATTCATTTCCATACTCTCTTCTGTCACTCTGTTTCTTTGATGGTGACGGGAGAAGCAGGGCCACCACCCCAGCAGCTGATGGTGCTCAGCGGCTTGGTCAGTGTTGAAGCCGCAGCTGGCTTCAATATCTGGGGCCGGGGGCTGGGGTTAGCAGGAGGGAGAGCAGGTCTCCCCGAACGCGTTTCTCAGGACAGAAAAACGACCGGAGTCCAGACCCCAGCTTTAAACTCTGACTCGCATATTTCCTGAGGAAGCACCTTGCGCAATTAACTTCTTTTAAGACTTTAGTTCGAACTATAAATACATCCCAGGGGAAATCAAAGGCTAGGGCAAGGCAGCACAAATGCCACAGAGCACTTTATTCTATGGTTAATTGCAAACCCTTTGGTTAGTGATGCCCTTTGGAGTATTTTTCCTCTCACCCTCAGTTAACTTATTCTCTGCCCCTCTACCAAGGAAGACTTCAGAACGCTGCCTACTCTGGACTCCTCCAGAATTTAGTAAAGTCATTTCGCCTCTTCCAAAGGACTCCCAACTTGATTTGGAATGCTGAGAAGGGGATTGAGACACACGTGGAATTAGGGCAATGCACAGTAAAAGCAAAGCATCCTTCCCTATCTTCCTCTTAAAAAACAAGGACTAGTTTCAGTATTACTTTGCTCCTTGCACCACTAAGATCAATGGGAATTTTTGATCAGGCAAGGATGTTCACCTAGGTCTTGGACACGTATGAGTCTGATTTTATTTAATTATTTGCTACATACTCAGCAGGAATTGTGTTTGCCTGTCATTTCGATCAGGAGACAGGTTCTTACTTTGGCCACCCACATCGCTTTTCCCTGCAGGAGCAGGTTCTTCCCAATCCTGCTGGTCACCAAACTACAGCAATCCCTCTTTTCCTTCACCCCTCTGGAAACCCCCATCCTGCCACAACACTATCACAGAAAAAGCTACCTCAGATTGAAGGCTGCCTGCCAAAGTAACCCATTGAAAGCTGGGCACTCAAGATGACAAAGAGCAGGAATAGGATTTTTAAAGGCAGAGAAGAGCATACGCAGCTTTCAAGACAGTTCAAGAGAAGCAAAGCGCCCATCTTCCTACAGCTCCCAGATGAAAGTGTATAAAAAGCGGGGAAACACCCCAAAACCAGGGGTGTTTGCTCCGCTCAGACGCTGCATTGGCTCGACGCTTAGACAGGCTCACTCACCACCACCCATCAGGCTGAGCAGCCTCGTTGGCCAGCTGGTTTCTGTTTGATTTCAGACCTTCGAGGTTTGACCTCAAACTTCAGCACACATACCACACTAAACCCACGTGCTGCCACCCCAGCGTGTGTTAAACGTTACGTACATAGATTCATTGAGCTGTGCGCTTAAGTTCCACCCATCCCAAACGACATTGCAAGGCATCAGGAAAGGTTAAAAAAAATAAAAAATCTTTAAGATACCCAAAAGTTTTGTAGTTCCCTTTCCAGTATGCACAGTGCTGTATTTAGCAGGCTGTTTGACAACACGTGCCGTGACGCACACAGCGGCGGTCGCACCCTCCTCCTCCAAAAGCCCCAGCCACCAAGGTGCAGCCTTTACACAGGTACAGCTGACTACGGGTCCACTTCGCCTTTCCTCTGCAAATTTCCTTCTCTGTATAGGCCAAAACAGACACAATTTTAACCCAAAGCCCCATCACACAGTTCCTATTACAGTAAATACAACTAATTCATAAGCTAAATTACTTGAATAAAGAGCTTCCAGGTGAATCCCTTGTGAATTCCTGTCTTCTCAATGTTCTGAGGCATTCTTTCAAGCCTACGGATATTTTAATTGTAAATGCCAGCTCAGAGATTATTTTTAAAAATGCCCAACAACTTAAGATGCTGGATTTAAACAAACAAAGAAAAAAAGCAAAATAAGCCATCAAAACCCCAACAACTTTGATCTCTTCAAAGGACTGATTGGATGCCAAGGGCCTTCATTTACAAACATGTAAAAAATTGCATTTGATGAATTATTACCTAGAGATCACCAGATCCTTTGCATTCTCTTAAGAGGGTTGACAAACATGTAAAAAAATGCGTATTATGCATCAGAGGTTAAAAGATGCGTCTCAAAGGCAAGGAAGGTTCGGGTTTACATTAGCTGTTTCGGAGCAAGCTTCCCCAAGCAGCTCTGCTTTACACCGTGTCCCATACCTGTGCCTTGAGGGGCATCAGGACCCAGGCAGAATGATGTCACTGGCATGCCAGCGTGCATTTGGGAAGCTTACACTTATAGAAACAGTTTGTTGCTAGATTTTGGATTGGGATTTCACGATTGCAAACTCAGAACTGCAGGCATGTCAAACTACTCAGTCACAGTGGAAGGGAAGAGGTTTCCTTACCAGAAGAAAGCTTCTGCAGACCAGGTAGCAGCCTAAGTAATTCATCATTTTACACTGGTGACAGAGTGATTAATTTCCAGTTGAAATACTGAGAATTAACAGAAAAGCAAGACAATGAGTTTGAAAGCAATTTAACAAAGTTTCCATATCAAAATCTGCATTTAAGTTTCCAAACCAAGGTGAAGAAAGCTTGCACTGGCTTTTCAGGAATGTTGCAGTTGTCTTAGCTTGCTGAGGCTGCAGGTGCTTCACTTCCAAGGAAATAAAAGCAGAGTCCATTTACTAAAAATGCAAATAGAACATAAACCAGCAATGTACTGACAGAAAACCGTGCAGATTTCATTGAAAAGGTCGGGATTTATTTAAAAGAAAAACATTTATTACAGAAAATTAAGTACTTTCACAATGTTGATCAACAATTTCACCTTGATTTTCATGGTAGCATACTCCACCTATGCAGTACAAACATACCTATGCAACAATATCGGCATCTGCACTCATGTGCCATGTTGATATATTTCCTGTGTGTGATAATATATACATAATAATCCAGAGTCCTGAACACCTCCATCTGCTGACAAGATTTTCAAACCAAAGAAACATTTTTTCAGCCACTGTGATCAAGCTTTTCAAGGAACAAAATTTGAACCCGAATATCCAAAACTTGGCCTTCAACTCTATAGCCCAAAGTCCAAAATAGACAACGTGACTCTCACTGGCTGGCTCAGTCTCACAGAGCAAAGTTTTACCAGCACGTCTTGATTGATTTGTCTTGCAGAAATAAATCCGATGATACATGACTACAATTAGTAAGCCAAGGGTCCTAGGAGAAGGACATAAAAATATGGCTGACTAGCATTTTTGAGATAAATTCATTTCAAATTCTTTATTAGAAGAAAAGAAGAGACCTGTACTTCCTTTGCTAACAAAGCATGGTTTAAGCCTTAATATATTTATTTGAAAAAGTCTGTAGTGTGTAAATGTTTTCATTTCCCAACCTAATCCTTAGAGTGAAATATTCATTCCTAACCACATTCATCTCTTCAGCTAAGTACATCAGTCACGATGTAAACTGCATCCTGCCACTCTTTTTCATGCATGCTGGGTTTGAGATCTGTAAGCTTGGAGTACTAAATTCAGAGCTATTTCTATGGGTAGTGTGCAAACTAAACAAAGCTAAAGAGTGCAAGAGCACTTCTCTGGCTTTTGACGTCTCTATACTCTGCTCCTGTGATATCTGAAAGCTTAACTGATACACGTTATTCCGTATCAAACTGGAAGTGAGGAGGTTTGTTACAGAACCACACCTGGTCAAGTTCTCTTCAAAAAACTGTTTATAGAGCTCTGCCACTTTTGTTTCCATGTACTTGTTGAGCACGGAGTTTGAAAGAGGCTCCTCACAGAGAATGATACTCCTATCTCCAGCTTCATCTCCACACAGAGATTTTATATTGGGCCTTTCGGGATGCTCACACAGAGGGGACGGCCCCAGAGGAATATCTATGGACAGCAGAACAGGGCCATCGGGAAGTTCATCACACACATGGTCCAAAACACAACCTGAATCACACGTATGGCCCCCCACACGGTCTCCCCCAATATGTAAGTCAGGATAGTTTTGATAAATACTGTTGCATGACCAGGATCTGTACAAGTCCATCTGCTCAGTATTTTGCTCTCTTTTGGGGATATGTAAAGCTGGCGATACAGTTCCTTTAACAAGTGTTTTCTGATCTTTTGGAGGTGCCTCTTGTATGGATCTCCGCTGAGGACCACCCCTGTGTTCCATTTTGCTACCCCTAGCAGAGATCTCACTCTGCTTCTCACATCCATCAGCAAAGCCTTTAATTTTTGGTTTATCTACAAGTTTCTGTCTCCAAATTCCCTCTTCAACCTTTCTGGATGCATGAGATCTGCGAGGTTTATCTTGATGACAGCTTTCTTTATAGATGAGGCTGGTTAAGATGCCTTCTGCCAGCATGACGACAAGCGTGAGCAACAGTCTAATCACCAGAGTTCCATGTGGTCCTGTAAGCGAAGGACAGGCAGGCAGAGTATCTCAAACATATTTGGACAAAGAGGAATAATAATAAAAAATGAACAACGCACCTTTCATATTTTAGAGAAAAAGGAAAATTAGTCTTTATTTTCTACAATTTTAACCTCTATACCATGTCAACAAAAGTAATTCCGAAGACACAGAAAGGGCATTAACCCGGTTTTTCATCTGTAGTATCACTTCTGTTCCTAAGTATCTCTTCTGCATTGTGGCTAGTTGAAAAGCTACAAAAATCAGCAAGATTAGTTTACTTGTCTATATCACTACCAACAGTTGCAAATCAAGATTTTCCATTGAAAGACAACAATTTCTAAGAGCCAAAGAGGTGACACAGGAAGGAAATCAAGATCAAATTCAGACTTAGAGGTTGATTCTGAATTGGCCTGAGCCCTCCTGCAAGGTGCCAAGGATCTTCAAAAGATGCCAATAGTTCTTCAGGCCTAATAAAACTGCATCCAAAATGCAATTCACATACACAAATGATTTTAGAGTTCCTCTTAATGATGATTTTTAAAGATATAGTTAGTTTGTCTTCCCTAATAGTGAAGTGATGAGTAGTATGTTTCTGTATCTATAGGCTCCACAGTTACACTAAATGCACATGAGTAATTAAAGGCTAGCCAATATGTCTCAAAATAATCTGCTACAGTTAATTATTCCTTAACATTCCTTTTCAATTTGCTTACTGTTAAAATCAATGGGAATCTTTCCCTTCAGAGCCAAGTCCAACCTAGACTCTCTAAGGAAAAGATCATCACCACTCCTCTTACGGAGGAATGGGAAAGGTCAACACAAGAAAACCTCTCTGTTCTTCAAATGACTTTTTAATCTCTTCATAATCTCTGAAGTACCTTCACACACCTCTCATGGTTTGGAACAGGGGAGGCAAGGGATGAGGCAGTTTTACTGAAGAGTACATCATAATTCTCCCAAACAACTTGATGTACTGACACGCTGTTTGAAATTCACCAGAAACGCCGCTTATATCAGGGACAACTAAGGCTCAATACTTTTCACAGTGCTGGCAATTCACATCAGTAGTAATGCCATGCCAGTCACTAGATAGTTCTGTGCACAAACGAAACCACTGCAAATTTAATACGATATCTGATATATAACCAGAAAGATCCTCCTCACTCAACTCATTTGCTTCTATCAGCAACCAAACCATATACTCTGGCTTATTTGTTTTGCAACAAAACTTGATGCACAGGGTCATTTATTTTTAATCCCAGTTCTAAAACTCCGATTACTCGAGAGATGGAATTTCTCGACTTCTCTTCTAAATTTACACATTGCCACAGTACAACCGTTTGGTTTTTTTCTTTTTCGGGGTTTTTTTTGTAGCTTGAATGGCACTGTTCCCTCCCTGAAGCTGAAGGTAACACTGAAATTGCGGTATGTTTGCAAGGGAGACCAAAGCAGACAAGAAAGGCAGTACACCATGCCCTGCCTGTTACATTAGCATAACTGTTTCTCTACAGAATCATTTACATATGTAAAAAGCAGGACAACATTTTCTTAAGCATTTAAGGCATTTAGGAAATCAAGTGCCGTTTTCAAAAGAGACAACAGTACTTGGCAGTCTCAGTCTTGCTGAACCTCAATGGAATTTGCAATGCTGCATGCCTCATTTGCTTCTGAAAAGCAGGACACAGGTACCTAGACCCTTACATGCTAAATAATTTTGCTTTGAAAATGCTCATAGTGCTAGTGTAGAGCTAAAACGTGGCAGTCTTAGCAAAACTGCTGTCTTTAAAAAAAATTAAATAGTGTCTGCATTCTGGAACAAAGCATAAGAATTTTTTTAAAGGCACAAAAAGCTCAGACTTACCGATCCTAGTCGGGTGAGAGAGGCAGATAATCACATAGCCCAGAACTCTCCTACTACAGCTGCTGTAAGAGAATAGATTCTTACATACTCTTTCTTTACTGCTGTCTATGTGGAAAAAAACCTTCCATACACATGATTTAGTTCCCCATTTTTTCGCTTCTAAAACAGAAGTGATCCCACTGGAAAAGTGAGTGGTTTTTGAATACAAAGTGACACTAGATCTAAAAGAGGATGTTAAAAAAAAAAAAGAAGAGATGTTTCCGATTGTGGTGCAACGCTGATGAGTTGCTAACTGCCATAATGTCATTTAAAACCAACAAAGACTACTAAAGGATCAGAGTGCCTGTACTTTGCCAGGCTGTTCAAAACTGAAACAATTCCTCTAAACATTTCCATCTACAGAAGTTCAGTTTTGTTCTAATATCCACCTGACTTACAGAGGCGATGTTATTTACATAATTTCCCCTTTTGAAACAATAAGTTAAATTAATAGTCTTGTGACCTTCTTCTGATGGGGAAGCAGTTGACAACTTTGTTTCATCAAGATTTTGATGAAATATCATTTGTCTAGAAAACACAAATACGAGAATCTGCCTCTGAAAGCAGTAGCAATCAGACAGCTGTGGACGATCACTTTTTTTTTTGCTCATTGACCAAAGCCACTTTCTCTGGGCTCAGAAATTAACTCCATCTCAATGGCACGTCAGACATGCCCCCATGGCATTGCTAGCGTGTCCTTCTCCCACAAGCTGAGGCTGAGCTACTACACTGAGCCACACCACTCCCCCAGCACCAGATCCAGTCTACAGTTTGAAGACTTTCTGTTGATGCCTTTCTAAATTTCCTTATTTGCAGATGAAAAAATAAATAATTCAGAAGCTGAATCTCAACCAAGTACTGGACAAAAGATCTTAAAAAGACACCATTTAATGTAGTGATATGAGCAAGACACAAATGCAAAATAAAACTAGAGTGCAAAGATAACATTACAACAACATTCTGATTGCAACCCATCGTGCAACATGTTTTGGCAATTAAATAATGATGAGTCTTAGAAATGAATTAATGTAAGGTTTGATATAACTATGACCACATAGGTCTAATGAAGTCTCTAAAATTATTCCTCTTCCCTACTTATCACCTGTATTTCACAAAAAAGACTTCTGGTTTTACAGAGCCAGAATGAAAGCCATTTTTAGTCCCGCTGAATTTGTATAAAACTGATTTCATATTTAAAAGTTGTTTAAAATTATTTTTGATCACCTCACACCATTCATTTCTTCTGCATGCTAGATGGGGCTGTGACTTCAACAGAGTACTCCTGCCCCAGTCTTGGAGGGCAGGAAACAGGATGGTTCAAATTCCATGTAGTTTTAAATCTTGCCTCCATCACTGAGCTTGTAATTAGTGCCAGCTGTGGTGGTGTTTTCTGCGAGGTAGTTTCAACAAAACACAAAAGTAACAGAGAGAGGGAGAGGAAGAAATCAAATTAGGTAATTAGTCTTGAGTGATTAAAAACAAGTCACCTTTCATCTCAGTTGTACTCAGGTGTCAAATGCATCAATATGCAAGGAAATGAATGCATTTCTATCAATAAGATCTTGCCAATGTGTTTCTGTTAGTAAGATCTTACCAAAAATAAATAGAAATATTACAAAAATAAAACCAGAGCAAGGCAGAACCAAAGTAATTTCAGAAGCTGGAAACAGACTGCAGCCAGTCAGCAAGACAAGCACGTCTGAATCCCGAGGCTGAACTTAAAGGAGAATGTATAAAGGAAAAAAAAATATTTGACTGCATCATTCATGTATAGGGAAAAAATTAATATAGCAGTGCGTATTACCACACGCACTTGTCACATTTCTGAAATACAGCAGCATGTGCGCAACGCCCCTGACTTCGGCCCTGACACGGTGTTTGATGCACGTGTGGCGGTGAAGCAGCAGCTGCTGACGGTCGCTGTTCCCCAGCACAGCTGTTGCAAGGCTTTGCCACTCGCAGCAGCAGGACTCCATTCCAACAGCCCCGAGCTCCCCGCAGCCCATACGCCCCGGCACAGCGGCTCCCGGGCACGTCCCGGACACGCGCCCGCCCCACCGCCGCTCCTCGGCGCCGCCTCCCGCGCCCGATGCACGGAGCGCAGCCCCGGCCCCGCCCGGCCGCACCGCGGGCCTGCGCCGCCACCTGCCGGCACCCACGGCCTTTCGGCCGGCCGCCGCTCCGGGGGGCCGCAGTGCTTCGTGAACACAGCGCAGCCCAGCCCCCCACACCGCGGCGGGCGGGCGGCACGGCGGGGCCGCGGGGAGCCAAGGCCGCGGGGAGGCGGGTCCGGAGCGCCTCCCCCGGGCCGCACAGCTGCGGCGGGCCCCGGCGCCGAGGGGAGGGCGGCGGCCCGCGCTCGGCGAGGCCGCCGCCGGGAGAACGCTGCGGAGAGGAGTGGGAGAGCGGCGCTCCCGGCGGCGGGGCCGCCCCCGCACGCCTCACGGTAACGGAACAGGCCGCCCGCGCCCACCCCACTCCCGCCGTGCCGCCCCAGCGCCGAGGGAGGGCGGGTCTTCACGCTGACTGACAGGAGGAGCGGCCAATCGGGAAGGCGGGGCCCAGTCGCTGTATGGCGGTTCGTTGCCGCCGCAGCAACGCCACGAGGCGGCGGCCGGTGGGGGGACGCGGCCGCCATGACGGTCTGTTCCCCCGGCGGGGCCGCGGGGGGCGGCGAAGCCCCGGCCGCTCGGCCCAGCCCGAACCCCGGCACGGCAGGGGAGGCCGCAGGCACTCGGGGCTGGGCGCCACCGAGCAGCGGGGCGAGTTCTCCGGCCTGCGGGCGGGTGACGGCCCGGGCCCCGCAGCCGGAGGCGGTGGGAAGGGCGGCCCCGGCGGACGTGAATCCGGGTTTAATGCCGGTGCCTGGTCCAGTTCTGTTTGCATAACGACAAATAACCTGCCCTGCCTGCTGGGAGCGGGCTCGAAAAGGGATTGGAGTGAGAGGGGAATTGTACTGCAGTTGACATTATATTAATGATGTTGCTGGCTGTGGGTTTTTTTAAAGGATTTTGAGACGTTACACCAAGTGACTGAAAATGGAAGTCTCAAAGTTCCTGAAGATGCCTTCAATAAACCAACCTGAGAGAAGGGATTACTGTAGATAGAACCAATTCTGATACTCCGCAAATGCAGCATACTACACGTATTTTACACGGAATACTCATTATTTACAGCAACAGTGCTCACCACCTGTACCAAGAGTGATTACTTCATCGCTTTAAGCTTTTAGAATCCTATTGCATTTTCCAGAGTTTTTCCAAAAGTTTACTAACAGTTCAAAATTGTTACTGATAGAAAAGTTCATTATTAACAATTTTGAAATCTAAAACATTCTACCAAGATCACATAATTTAGACAAATCACAGACTACTTCTGTGGGAAGCTCAGTACAAGTAATTTGAGTGGGATTATTTTGTGTAGGTACAAATTCAGGTGCGTTTCATGGATCTTTTTTTTTTTTCTACACTAAGTGTAATCCATTTCCAGAACAAGCGCAGATGCTGTCATGATCCCGGTGACAAAGGGGAAAAGAAAGTAACATGGAAGAAATGCAGTGCCAGTACTCGGATCAGAAACGGGCTGTATGGATGGGAGCAACGAGTACATGCCTTCATTTTCTGCTTTCCCCTTGAACCAGCTCGACATCAGAGGCTGGGGAGATGCAAACACAGAATACCTCTCTAGGCAGTATTGTGCAGGCTCTCCCACTGTTGTATTTGCATCACACAAAAAATCCTGAAAAAGCAAGAATGGCAAAAGAGGAAAACGCTAAGTCAGGAAACGTTAATGGCTTGGTCCCAGGTAATGAGCTGTCTCGAGTTTCTTTTTAAATTGGCTATTAAAATTCTCTTACCATAATGGGGAAAACACAGGAGAGATCTGGTCTGGTAAAAGTTCTTAACACAGGTTACCGATCAATCTGAATCTATTATTACATTGATAGATTTAAATTAGTCCAAAAAAAATTACGTTGTGCTTCGCAAGTCTTATTTTTTTGTATTTCTCGAACTGTGTGCCTGAGTGCACAGGACTGGCCAATACTTTTTTCTAATGTTAAAAAAATAAACCCGAACAGAAAACCAAGCCACAGAACAGATCTTTACTTACAGCGTGTGTGTGTATATATATGTATACACACACACATAATACACACAACCTCCTACCAGCAATCGAGGTGCTCAAGAGCGACTTGTTACCTGCTTGTGCTGACTGCAACTGTACCTCACGGTAACACATTCTGGGCATTGTGAAGGTAACTGAGCTGCCCTGCTGAACGAAGAGTCTTCAGTAAGGGGCTAGCAGGCACCCATCTCCACTATGCACACCTCCAATTTGTATTGCAAGACACTTCTCGTATTTGAAATCCACGCAACAGGAGCTGAACGATACAATCAGACTTTACAGAATGTTCCATGTCATATTGATTAAGAATATTAAACAAGAAATTAATGAAATCCCACATTAGTTGGTAGAAAAGTTTATTACAGTGCACACCATTGTAAACTGAAACAGCAAGTAAACATATGCGCACACGTGGTTTGTTTTTCAAACAGATTTCTGAAAAGTATTTGTATTGAGCTTTACATTAATGAATAACAAATTGGGCTTTTTAAGACTTTTTTTTTATAAACAGGAAAACCAGAGATTTTTCTGAGTTATACAAGTGAAGTGCATATACAAGGAAAGTAAATGGGATTACCCGTGATTTAGAAATGGCATTAAAAGCCCTTTTCCCTATCTTACATTATGGACCATTTTTTAAGACACTAAAGGGCAATTAAGCATGAGAGACAAGCCACAAACACCATTAGATGACATCGGTGTAACTGACAGTTCTCGGTTGTGCTTGAGGTGGTCAGAGAGAAAAAAGTTGATCCTATAAATGGCAAAACAAGCAGCTTTTTTGAAACCACTCTTTAAAGAATTAAGTTATTGGTTTCCTTCAGAGGATGTGAATTGAAGTCTGGGATTTGGGCAAGTCAATCCTAGTGCAGTTTAGGAGCTGCGGATGCACCTTCCGTAGCTCTACAGATGTAGGTGGTGCAAAGCTTAAAAAGAATGCACCTGGCTGGATCTACCAGGCAAATAGAGGTAAAAGTGAATAGTTTTAGTTAAAAAATTTTTCCTACACTGCCCTCCGGCAACACAGATACTAAATAACATAGTTTCCCCGCTGTGAGCATAAAGCTAATTAATTACGCATTGCAAAAAAAGCAACTGAGACTGTTTGGCAAGCTCTGCAGGCATGGGGCGAAGCCGATTTGCCCTGTCCACTTTCAGTTTGTACCTGCCTTGGGGCAAGAGCAGGAAAAACGGGTTAATTAGGGAGTGTAGTCAGCGCTCTCCCAAAACCCCCAAAACCTCCAATGACTATTTTGGGTAGGTGTATCTGATGTAATCAACACCCATTAGTTGCAACAGGTGAGAGATCCAACCCAAGAGAGTTCACATGCAGCAGCAGCAGATGCATTACGTTCGCTCTGTTGAATAGATCCTGTACTTTTAAAAAAATTTTCATTTGAAAACTCCGTTCAACTTAGGGGACCACCTCAAACCATGAACAAAACATGCAAACAAGTAAATCATGTCAGAAAGCACTCTAAAACAGTTTTATTGGAATGATAAAGGAATGGTTAATATACAGGTTAAATCCTCAATGCCTGCCTTCTACATGGGGGGGGGGGGGCGCGGAGAACAAAAAAAGAACAAACTCAGTTCTTGTGCCCATCATTAAACTAACACAGGTATAGGAAACAGAAAACCAGCATATAGGCAACAGATTCCTAGCACTCCTAAATTCATGCAAGATATCCGCATCAAAATGAAAGGTTTACAAGCAGTCCCACAACAAAGAGCTACTTTCGGTGGTTTTCAGTTTGTGTCGGTGCCTTGTTCCCCAGACAAAGAAATAATTCAGTCTGTCTCAACAGAGCTTTCTTAGGAATGCTGATACAGTTTGAACGCTACCATATGGCAAGGGGGGAGACCAGATGAGGGAAGTGACTCTGCTTTCTTAAACTGGGCAATTTTCTTGACCATCAGAAACAGAGATTGACATAGTTTCAGAATGTTTTGGGTCGCTGAACTGACAGAATTTGGCAGCAACTTTCAATTACAGCTGCTCCAAAATAATTACTGTAATTCACAAAGCTTACACCATACTTTCCTTACACAGGAAACGCAGCAAATTGGCATGAGTATAGCGACCTGTGTGTCAAATTCCAATTTCTTCGCAAGACTTCACTTAGTATTCTTACTTTCTCAAAAATTTGACCACTAGTTTAGACACAGAGAAAGACAAAGCCAATATTAAGAAAGAAAAATCACCTCGTCTGGGACAGACTAAATCAGAACAAACAACAAAAACCAGACAATGGATTTAAAACGTAACTTAGCTTCCATCCCCAAAAGATCTTACAAATAAATTTCACAAAATTGCAGTAATTACTGATAAAGCCTGTTAATGAAAAAGCACAAATGCATGTGTTAAATCTTGAAGGTAAGGCAACAGTAATCTATCCCTTGTGGTACTGCGCTGGCTTTTGTAAGCACAAGCCTCAAACTGACTCCCAGGCTCCCAAATCAGCAAAGATAAAACATCAATTAAATGTAATTTTAAGGAATTTGGCTCCGTGCTTGATCCTGCTTTCTTGGACGTCTGTGACTGTTTCATCACAAGCTGTGTAGAAGCAGAGCTGCTCTCCTACCAAAGCAACTAGTTGCATTTCTTTTCTAACAAATGTTGACAAAATCATCAGTTATAGTGAACAAAAGTGGAGCAAAAGCCCCTAAGAAATGTTGGCGAGGGAAGCACTTGATTACTGCACTTTGGAACACTTTTGTAAACATAAGTTTTTACTTTTATCCGCTTCCTAATTTCAGCCTGCAAAACTATGAACTGTAATCTGTTTCAGAAAGTATTTAAAAAGCTCTGTATACATTTTACAGCATCAGTGTAAAATAACCAAACAGCAATGATGCGTTGCAGGCTTTCTCTGATCTGTACCACCTGCTTCTGTTGTCATAAAGCAAAAAAAAAGCAAGATATGTATGCACAGAGCTATTAGAATGATCCTTTAACTATAGCAAGAACTAATTATCTTTCTTACTGTGTTTTGATGCTTTTGGGGAATAAGTACATTATGTGGTGCAAACTCATTTTAAATGACCCACACACTTTTAAAACCTTTTTCTTACCCTTCAGAGCACTTGCAGTTATTTTTATTTTTGTAGAATATAGCCAAGAAATACATGCTATCTCACAAGCACTGGGGGAACCGACAGGTTAATATTGCACGTGGTAAATTCACCAATACAAGACATTTTAATAGATTTGCAATTCCTGTAACAGCTTCATGATATGGCAATAACAATGGAAAAAAAGTTTTTAAGCCTTAAGAAGTCTTGCTTAATTACAATAGTTCTCACTATTCAAACGTTTCCTCATTTGAAAAAATGCTGTATGAATCTAATGACTACTTGAACATGCAGTAATATGCCTAATGCTATAAGCAGTGTGAACTGGTATTTTTGCAGAGAAATACATTAAAGGCTTTCACCCTTACACAGGTAAGGAAATGCCATTTCTGGCCGTTTTGGCTTATTTGCAACGTTGCCTGGGAATTAGCGCATATGTGGCTGAATCTTGCACACAGACAGGTCACCGAGTCATGCATAGGCAGCTGGGTGATGAACTTGCCAATGCAAAGGCTGTCCATTGCTGAAATCCCTTTTTGTCAAGAGCCCACATGGATCACTTAGATGAGAACTACATGGCATTTTTGTTTTAATCATCTGTACAGTGTGTTACAATACAAATCTTAAATATCCATTCTACAAAAGAACAAACACAACTTCCAAAAGTGACTACAATGGCTGTACTACACAATACCACCTACAATTTCATCTGAAACCAGAAAAGACACTGAAGAATTACTGTGTAATTCAGTAACATTTTTGAGGCAACTCAGGCACTAAAGTTAGTATCTGACAAGGGTTTAGATGCTGTTTTCCATATTTTAAATAGTTGGACCTCTAGGTATAACCCCATCTGTATTATTAGTACTAAAATAGTTTCTTTAAGTTTACACAAAATGGACGGATTGCCAAGACAGTTTAAACTACATGGAAATCATTCATGTCTTAATTGCTTCAGTTTCCTATGCTTCCAACTTTGTAATAATACACTCCATGCTCTCTACCTTTATGTTCACATTTTCATCTTGTGTTCAAATCTGTGTTATGTATGGTGAATGCTGCAAGCACCAATCATATGTTAGAAATCACATCTACGTTTCTTGAAGCAGACAATTGTACTATTTTATAAAAAGCTGTGGAAATTCCCTTTACAGAACATTTAAGGCAGTTGAAATTCATGCTTGCTGCTTTGCCAGTGCTTCAGCTTCCTGAAACGGCAGAAGAGAATTACACATATTAGTACTTTATGAGTCTACATATCTGTGTTTGCATATGATGTAACAAAAACTGCAGCAGTATGTGATTAAGAAGTGAGTAGCACTGAACCCAACTCAGTAGAGAGACCTCGCTGCCTGTGATGACATTATAAAACAAGGCCCATACGGTGCTGGCTTTAGCCCCAATTCTGAGCTAGCTCAAGTAGGACCTACAGGAATATTCCAGCCTGTGCCCACAGCCAGTTTTGACCATAAAAGTTTAAAACAAAGGAAGATCAGATGTAACAAGTGATGCCTCATTTCACATTAGGACACAAGAACTATTTAGAGATCAAAGATTATTTAGAGAACTATGGTTAAAAGGAAAATGAATTCTTAATTAATAAAAGCCCCCACATTAAAAAAAAAAAAAAAAAAAAAAAAAAAGGTCTCAGCAGAGATGCACTTTACTTTCTGAACCAAACCCTATCAAACAGCCAAAAGCCAGCGTTTTGCTTTTGCCTTCCAGAACAGTGATCAGAGCAGCCTGCCAGTCCTTGGGCAGACGCAGCCCGGAGCCGCTCCAGCACAAGGCCACTGCGTGAGACCTGTCCCCGGCTGGCAGCAGGTCTGTCCTGGCACACGCGTTGCTAAGTAATGTGCCAGCTCCCTGCTGCAGAGGCAAGCGAGCCTGAGCAGGATGTGCTCCCTGGGGAGCTCCTGCCTGCCACCAGCTCCCCATGCCCAGGGCTCCCAACCCACACCTCTTCAAGGTGCCTTCGGCTACATGAAAACATCCCTATGAAGCTTCTGAGACGAAGGAACAGCTAAAGCAGTTAGGCAGACATACCAGATAACCTCTTAACAATTCTCAGGATGTTTCAGAAGGAACATTAAAAAATAACAGCCTGCATTTTGCAGTTTTCTTTTAGCCTTTGTAAGATGGTCACAAACGGGAGCAATGACAACAGAAGAAATACAAAAGGATTTTTTTTCGGAAGATGGTTTCTACAAGTGTACTTGTTACTGAAGATTCATTTATTACCTGTTAGCAGCAACATGGCCTACAAGAAGATGAACAGAGTCCCACTGTAGCACTTCAGGGTGGACAGTTGGTTTATTTTAAAGGAAAAAGTTCAACATCTGCTAAACAACTTTCATATAATGGAGTTGTTTGCTTTTGCGACTGCATAGAAATACTGACAATAACAGACTCAATAATTGCTAACATAAGCCAGTATGCTAAACAAATAAAAAACAAGAGGAGGAAGGACTAAGAAGGGAATTTCCCAGAAGCCTGTGAGACTTGTAAAAGAGGGGACACAGAGGGTGACCGCAGCCTGCAGGGCAGGAAGTACCATGCATATCTCCCTTATCTTAGACATGGTGGATCACTCTGGTTTTCCTGGCTATCTGCCCAAGCGCCTCGCATTGTGCTGCCTCTCAACCCAGGGGCGTGGGAACAGCCTCGCGCAGACCGCTGGCTCAGGTCTGCTGTGCTCCTGGCCTGCGCTCTGCTTCTCTGGCTGCACGTCGCAGGTCAAAGAGCAGAGCCCGGGGCATCACCGCACACCCATGCTGCTCATGTGAGGGCATCCTATCTATTCATGGCAGAAAAGGCAGGGGAAGAACAAAGGAAAGATTAAAAAGAACTAGAAAGCCTGGAAAAAACAAGGATGTTTGATATTCTCTAAAGGACAATGTAATTCTTTGCAAGGTAAGAAAGAGGAGATTGTTCCTTTGGCTTTGTAACAACTCCATTGGGCACTACAGAAGTGACATCCAGCTCTTTTTTTTTTTTTTTTTCCTCCAGAAAATGCAAGACAAGGTACTTGTCTTCAAAACAGGCACTGGTAAGCTGGA
Organism: Falco cherrug; assembly: GCF_023634085.1. Taxonomy (NCBI): domain Eukaryota; kingdom Metazoa; phylum Chordata; class Aves; order Falconiformes; family Falconidae; genus Falco; species Falco cherrug. Next base: position 22,032,527 of record NC_073711.1, read on the forward strand.
GAGGATTCCTGGTATTTCCCTCATCACCAGGGAAATGGGTACAAGTATCTCAAAGAGCATGCGAACCTGTTTGTCTTGAAGGTCAAGCTCAAATTTTTCACTCAAAACCTGAAAATTTCCTTGGGCGTGCTCCTGCACGTTACCTGGGAAAGCCTCAGCTCTTTGGATCTGACACCATCCCTCTTTCAAACTTGTCCTTATTTCTCCCTCAAGGCCCCTCACTGAGCATGTTCTCAGTCCTTACATCACAGCCTTTAACCCACAAAATCCTCTCCCTTTAAACCCCACCCATACTGCTTGAAGCAGGTATATTTAAGATAAACTGAATGCCACCCTTTCCCTGGGTTTGTCAGTCCAGTTGCACGCTCAGTGCCCAAAGCACAAACCAAACCACCAGGCCCAGTGAACAGTTACTTGCATTTCCCATGCTCACTCCTGAGCCCTTCTTGGTAGCGTTAATACTGGACCTTTGTGTTCAGAGTCAACTATCTTTCCAGATCTCTCCTAATGACATTTAATGGAGGTTTGCTGTTGAGGTCCTCTCTTGCAATCACACACAGGCTGATCCCAGACTCCTTCCATTTTCTGTAGCAGCATACGCAGGCACAATGTTATTAACGACAATATTATATGCAAGCTGCACGGAGCTATTCTGTAAATACCAATTTCAGCATCTACAAATCAGTTTCTCCTCCTCAGCAGCATGCAATCAGCTTGATTTGACATTGTGTAATTGTGGGACAGATACCAGAAGTCAGACCAACAGCACTGGGTACAAGGTCACTTATGCAAAGCTTATCCTCATCAGCTCAAATGCACCTCCCCAAGTTGCAGCAAGTAATACGGAAATGCAACAGAGAACTGCATTACATTTCTTTTTAAACCTCACCTTAACTTGGGTGAGGACGGACTCCGAGCACCCCTGAGGACAGAATGAGAGCAACTACTAGCCATGCAGACTGCTTCTGCAGTCTGGCAGGTTAAGTAAGCAGGAATGTTTGTAAACATTACAGAGACAGATAACCTGGTTCATTACAGCAGCAACTGCTCCCCAGCACCACTGCACTTCCCAGATCTCGACTGTGAGGGGAAATGCATGAGCTTTCCTGCATCCCATGGTCTCAGGGCTGCTTTCTCACTCCTTGGCTCCATCCTGCATACTCTCGTGCAGTGCCACACAGACGTTCCAAGTAACTTTAGTAAGATTAACGTGACTATTGCACTGTGTGCAGCTGGCCTTCGGACACTGGTGACCCATGATACTAGGACACATATCACAGGTTTTGCTCTCTGAAACCCTGTACGAGGCAGAGTTTCACCATTCACACTAGCAGAGCTAATGCTAGAAATTAGTTTGGCTCCCAAATCTGCTTCAGTCTGACCCATAACTTTTACTGCTCACTGCTGGTGGGTCATCATCCACCTTTAAAATTAGGTCTCTTAGTGATGTGCACAGCATGACCTTCAACTCTTACATGAATGAAGTTGAAAGGAAATGGCATGTTTATCCATTGGAACAAGAAAGCTGGAATTGACCTGGAGGATCCTGCTGCTGCTAAGTGAAACGTACAAAGCAGGCTTGTCCCATCCTATCAAAATCAAAGGGAGAATTCCAGCCCATTGCATCCACAAAGCAGCAACCCAGTTTGTAATTGGCAAAGGGAAACAAGTCTTCAGATAACAAGCTGGAGATAAAAATTACTCTGAAGCAAGACCACATTCTTTCAAAAACAGTGACTCTGGTTTCAAAGTATTTTCTAGTACAAAAATCTTCAAAACTTCAGATGCATGAAGTTTTTTCACTGAACTGAAATAACTCTTCAGTTTTGTGACAAGTTTTTTCACCTAAATTTCTTGTGCATTCTTCAGTGCAAATACTAACTACTCTTTGACTTATTCCAAGCATGTACAATAAACAAAATAATAAAAAAAATCCAATGGTAACATTAGTAAGAGACAATTATTACTAGTGAATAGCTTGACCCAGATCTTCTTTCCAAAGCTTGACCCAGATCTTCTTTCCAAAGCAACAAAAGCTTTTCCATTAACTTAAAAAGGAGCATCATGGCTCTGCAGTGAGAATACCAAAAAAGCATCTGTACCAAACACTTGAATTTTTCTGGTAGAAGGAGGGGGTGGAAAATGCCACCAGGGAACACAGCATCCTCCAAATAAACCAGCACGTAACAACGGTGTGTTGCTGCAATGTTAAAGCGTGAAAGTTAGTCTCTGGAGACCGAACATCAGACTAGGAGGTAAGACTGACTGGGGCAGTCAGAGAACACACAAAAGTATCCTACTATAAGCAGAGAAGAACCAGGTGTAAAATACAGGTTGTGTTCCATGTGAGAAATATGCACACCTACCTTTGAACCAGGTGGTGCAGTCAACCCTAAAAATGCATATACTGCATTGTTCTCTCGCGCTTCAAAGAAAGCTTCGTAGTCCTTCAGCATGGGAGTTGGGGTGGGGTGTGGAAACAAAAGAGAGAAGTATGAATTGTCAGAAATAACTGCAGCTCAATTTGGTGTGTTACCCAACCTACACCGAGCAAACTCCTTCCTGCAGCCAAATGCAAAATTCAGCGTGTCACCTCAGGTATTTAACATTAGCACTAATACCCCGTGAACTGTACTGTCTGCAAAGTGACAAGCTGGGAATTTCACTATCTGTAGCAACAAGATGCTGCTGTGAGGTGCTCCCACCTTTCCCAGAGGGACAGCCTCCACAGCAAGGTAGCTGTCACTGGGCTGGCACGGGTGTCCCTCCTGTGGGAACGGGCTGGGCCTGTACCTTGTCATCAGAAACATGTCATCTCCAGATGTCACTGATAACTACTGATTAGTAATGGCAACCATGCAACTATGGACATTAACTCTTAAACCTGTTAAAAGTTAAATTTAAACCTGTAAATGAGAATACACCTTTTCCCATCATGTTTCCCATTAATGATTAGTCTGTGCAAATAAAGGAAATGGGGGTAGCACTGTTCATCGTATTCAAGGTGCAATATACTTGCTCTAAATATGCACGCAGCCACTTCCCAGGAAAATTAAGGTAAAAACAATGAAATAATAAAAGAAATACCAATGCTTCCCTCTCTGCCCTTTCTTATATTTGAGGCAGAATGCAGTGCTGTACAGAGTACAAACAACTCAGCTTAGTTGTCTAAGTTAGGAAAAAGCAAGTAAGATGCCAGTGTGGCTCAGCAACAGCAGCTGCCAAACACCAACCAAACGAACCCAGGTTTGTGCAAGTCCACCGCTGTCCGAGTTACTGTACTTCACTCACTCTGATTTCCAAACTCAGCACATATCTGTCCTATGACTTTCCTTCTCTCCCTTTTTAACTGAAGCAACAGTACCAGCTTCCTTTGGCTTTACTGGGGAGTGTTTTGATGCAGGAGTCCTGGCTGAGAAACCCAGGGCAAGGCAGCAGCAGATCAGAGCAGGCTCAGTCTCGGGCTGCAGACAGGGAGGGAGCTGCCATTGAGGGCACACTGCTTCACATGCCCATCTGTCTGGTAGGCAAAAACCCAATAAATAGCCAATGCTGCTTGAAAATAGCAGCGTGTTCAGAGTGGGGCAGCTCTAAGAGGCTGCTGCAGCTGGAACAGAAGAAAGTACAGCGAACAGAGGATTCGAGCTGCCTACAGATCAGTGATGTCAAATTCTTGTTCCATTTGTACACACAACATTCAGGTGCTGGTTTGATAAAAACATGTATGATTATGTTAAATCCTCCCTGAAGCCCTTCTGTTGACGGCACTGGGGCTGCTTGATAACAAAGGGGTTGTTTATCTTGCTAGCACATAGTCCAGCAGTCTGCTTTGTGGCATCTACCAGGAAAGGAATGCCTGTGACTAAGGAGCAGGGCTCATGCCAACTTGCACGGCATCTATAGTTACAGCCTTCCTGCTGTGCACAGGCCAATAAAGTCATTTTGCTCATTCCTCTGCCAGTTATGCTGCATCAGATGAAACAAGCAGGGTAGTTCATGCTTGAGATAGATCAGATAGAAGCATAAAGGGGTTCAAGTGTGTGGGCACAGAACTAACTTTTACCTTCCTGAAAGCTAAACTGTACTAACTTGAATCCAGCTACACAAATTGATTGAACTTTGAAAGTTCAGAGTGACACCAACCAAAATTTTGGGGATGAATAAACCCACAGCAAGAACCAATCTGAAGCATTTGTACTCCTCTCTCCAAAATTACTGTATTCAGAACTGTTGTGGGTTGCAGTTGGGGATACAACAGAAACATCTCTGATAAGCAAGCATCCAGATCTAGGTACATACACAGCTTCTCCTCTTCCTGTCCCACACCACTGCATAGTAAAGCCCCGTTCTGCTGCACAGCTGCAGCAATGCAACAGAAATTTGGCAACGTTTCACTGATAAAGGACAACTGCGCAGGGATCTGCTTGCATCCCTAAAGCTGGGACACACCAAGGGGGAAGGGTGATACTGTTGCAACTGGACATTCTATGGTTACAGAAATATTTGCCTCTTTTTGATTGTTTGTTTTTAAAGAGAGATAACGAAACAGAGATCTTCAACTTTTTGTGACATGCCGCTTCCCACCTTTCAGCTGCAACTATTGATCATTACATTTGTTGCTCCAAATCAACCTTTTTCCAGGTCACAACGACAGTAAAATTTTGAGAGGCAAGTGGTACATTAGCTCACTGTGGATAATGTTTCAAGTTCTGCTCTTATTACAAGCAAGAAAAATTCCTGGCGCATTGAGAATAATTTCAGTAGCCACTGCATTGCCTTGCAAAGGTCCAGAACTAGCAGGTTATGACTTACAGGCCTTGCAGGACAGAACCAGGCTGCAAAATGACTCAGAAACCAACACAGCACCAGAAGAACGCATGCTGTGAGCTCTTTTCAGAAGATATTAAGTTTTAAAAATAAAATTAACAGTTAATCTAATAATCATTCAAGCATGGCCTGCTGAGTAGAAGTGCTGCAGGGCAACTTACTTTTGATCAAGGATTAAAATAATTACAAGTAGGAATTGTATTTGCAACATGAGTTTTAAACAGTTCAAGGCACTGGAGTAAGTGGACCGCAACAGCCTTCATTTTGCAATCAGTACATTAAAACTGATCCCAAGAAAGATCAGAAAACTGACTTACGATCGTGGCGGACATCACTTCATATAAGCACTTATTCTGGGAGATGAACAGACTACAGAGCGATCTGGGATCCACACGTATTGGCAAAGCCCAGGTAGACTGAACAGATCTCTGAACTTGCTACAGGAGACAACGTTGGTGCAACAGTACTGGTTTTCTGTGAAGTGTTAGTTCACAATCATGGTGAACATGAGAATTAAAAAACTCTGTAAACTTTCGGAGCCAAAAGAGGAGGAAAAAACCCAAAGGGGAAAAAAAAAAAAAAAAAAAAGTATCTACACTGCAAGGTGGTGGTAGGCTCAATCCAGTACACAGCACAGTGATCTGAGAATCAGGAAGTCCAAATTTTAATCTCTCCTCTATGGCAGAACTAGAATATTCAAGAACCAATTGTTATTAAAAGATCAAGAGGAGGGGAAAATGTCTAACACCTTCCACACCCTTCACGGTTTGCACACTTGAACGTAGAGCTGGCCAGGTCCTTCCCCGCTGATTACAGCAGCAAAGCACAGGCTATGGCAGGGAGTTAGAGGACTGAGAGGAGGAGAAATGGAGACCTGAAGCCACCGCTTACCCCGAGGTACCGGCTGTCATTGAAGAGCCGGGGCGGCAGGGGGTTCCCACTTGCGGGCCGGCTGTCTTCAGGGACGTTCTCACGCATCCATTTCCGATTCTCCTCGTTGGCGGCAATATCCTTTTCCTCAAATTCAATTTTGTTGGCTTCCAAGAAACCTAACACATCTTGTTGCTGCTTTTTAATCTGTCACAAAAGAGGCAGGAGGGGAGAGAAAGCAAACAAAATCAGTCAAACCATTTTTTCCACTGCTGATTATGCAATTCCAGGGTTCAATACAGAAACAAGGGGGTACAAAACAGGTTGAAAATGGAAGTGGTAAGAAACTTCTTAGAACAAATACGTATCTTCTAAAGAGCCATATCTGAGCCTTGACTTGCCTCCTATATAACTGAATAGGCTGAAGTCTAAAGACACTATCAGCATACACATGAGTGTTGTGAACCTTAAAGGTCTCCAACCACAAGCAAAGGTGCGAGTAGCCACCTTGCAGAGGCTATGGTGGTTGGGCTTTAGAGTTAACTCAGGGGAATGTTGTTTTTTAAGTGAAGTTTGCTGGCAGGACATCTGAGATACAACCTGCTTCCTTCACGTCTCTGGAAGCACAGTCTCAACCCACCCTTCTCAGAGTCCAGGTTTTTGTCCCCCCCCCCATCTAGGCTGTGCACCTCACTGCAGGGACTTCCTGACAGGGGTCTCTGAGTTGTTCACAGCAAGATCCCACAGCAATTTTGGCTCATGTTTCTTTGCACTAAAAAATCCCCCTCTTCTGCTACATTCCAGGTTTCAGCAGCGGCAGGTATGGTTTCTGGAGAGCTGTGACCCTGCACTCCCTGTCCTCATTCATCTCCAGAAGTCTCAGGGAGTGACTGCACAGGCCGGATGAGATCTCACACCTGATGCTGCCCATCCTCTGCATACTCACACAGCAACCAAGTGGAAAGCAGGGCCTATGGGGCAAAAACTGCTGGCTTTTTACAGGAAAGGTGGTTTTCATTACTGTCCTATATGAATTACAGACTTCCTGATACGGCAATGTTCTGCTTACGGTCTGTTCTTCCTCTGCATGACTTTTCCACCATAGAGGAAATTATAACCATGCACATCCTGGCAAACAATTAAAAATGAGATTTGATGGGAAATTTGTTCCCTTCAAATTATTCCCTTCAGTACAAAACCAGTCCAAGGCCCGGCTTTAACCTGATCAGCTCAGTCCAACAAAAGCAGCACTTCATACAGATGTGGCACTGCTGCTAATTCAGGTCAGCCAGCAGCCTCCCCGAGCAGCCTCTCCATATAGGGTGAAGGGAAAGCACGCAGCTCCGGCGGCACGGCACGGCACAGCACGGGCACCCAGCCACGGAGAGCTAAATGTGGTGCCTGCGGCCCCGCACGGAACGGGAGCTGCAGGGAGGGCGAGAGGTCCCGCGTAGGAAAAATGCTACTACGGGACAAAACCGGCAAGGGTGCAGTTTGGGAGAGCAGCGTGTGGCATCTCCAGAGCAACCCAGGAGAGCAGCGTGTGGCATCTCCGAGGCGGAGACCGCCATGCCTCGGCAGCCGTTACCCATCCACTGCCTTGCCGTGGAGCAGCTGCTCCGGAGCCATCCCTGCTGCCTGTGCGACAATCCAGGATAGGGGAACCGGCCCAGGTGAAACTAGGACTGGGGTAGCGTAGGGTGTTTTTTAAAAACCTGCATAGCTAGATCTTCTGCATCCAGCTCAGTGTAGTGCAAAGGGGACCAGCCCTGCCCTCCTGACAGAGGAAAAACATGCTCCCAGCTTCAGCGGAGAAGCCACCTGGCCAGGGCTGCGAGAGCCAACTTAAGTCTGGCCAACACATCAGCAGAGGAGCTGCTAAACTCCATAAGTGAGTACTCTTGTACCCTCAAATATAAGAATATTGCTGGGCATTAGCCAATTTTCATCACGGCTAAAAATAAAAATGGACAACTTGATACCACTCTAAGGAAATAATTCATGTTACAGTCTGTATAGAAAAACATTTCTCAGCAGACTCTAATCTACTGGTAAGAGATTTCTTCGCTTGCTTTTATTTTAATAACAGGGGTCACAGCAGGAGGCAACAGTCAGGGCAAGTTTTTCTACATCATGCCATACAGCTCAGAGGTTAAAAAAAGGCAAGCACTTCCTTCATGAATTATTCTGTAGGACTAAAGTAAGGGAAAGATCTTTGTAATTGTAAACTCCTCTGTCAGTGGTTGTGGGTATGTCATAGGCCACAAGTAGTCAGTATCTAAGGCAACATACTGAACTGGTAATAAACAGATATTTTTTTTCCCCAAACTAGTAACATTTTAATTAACCTTTTCCCACCATTTGTAAATGCCAGATCCAACTAGTTTTCATCAGTCTCACTCCAAAATCTGCTGCTTAGTGAAAACACACTTTGAGATGTCCCAGAATTTTCAAGAAAAAAAAAACACCAAGTTTTAACCCAATCTGCTATCAAACTACACGCTCTGCCATGTAAAACAAGAGCTCTAAGTTTGACAGCAATTAGCATTTTGATCTCCTGACAAGTCTCTTTAGTTTTTAAATCAATTTTACTATTCAACTGCCTCCTAGCCATAAAGACATCCTCACATTCCTCACAGCATCTCAGCTCAGGCTTACAGTGCAACCCCTCCACAGGCAGACTCCCCTATCCACTCCTTTCGTGCAGCACTCAGTATGACAGGGCTGTACTACCTCAGCCATTCAGATGCTTCTTCAACAGGAAGAAAATGCCTCTGGCTATCCTATGTTGCCATTATTTCATACGATGAACTTAAACAGAGTTTTCCTCTTACACATACATATGCAAAACATCTCTCTGTACACTGCCACATTGCCTGTTTTGCTCTATTTTTGCTCGTTCTCCCAGCTTCATGAAGCAAGGATAGTCTGGGTTGTTTTTTCAGCTACAGGTAGCACAACCAGATCCCAAGTTCACGACCGCAGCTCCAACGGGCTATCACAGCAGATAACCCTCTCTGCTTGTTTAGGAAGAGCTAGCAAGCTGGAAATATATTTTTTTCTGCTAGAGAAGGCACTGCATGGAAGGCAAGCATGACAGCTTGGTCTCTGTGCTGTTCTCAGCCCATCTGTGGTCAAAGGAGGTAATTCTCTGAAGAACTTTAAAGAAAAGCAACGAGCTGGTGTTGATGCATAAGTAATATTAGTTTGAAATCCTAGTTTTCAGGCCAAAGGAAAAAAAAACAAGTTGGAAGATTAAAGAGATGATGTCTTCCCCCCAGCTCCTCAGACAAGTCTTCTGACCACAGTGACAAGCACTTACACAAGAGTGTTAAATGCTCCAGCAAAACATGGCACCGATCACTGGGCTGAACAGACACCGAGCTGCCAGACTGCATTATTTTATGGGATTTTATTTAGAAAACTTCTGTTAATCTCAGGCAGCAGAATACCACTGGGAGGGAAGTGCCTAAAATAGAGCAAGAGACGGCTGCTGCTGCTTCAGGGGATTTTGTCTTAATCAAAAGGGCATACGCTGTCCTCAGGACAAGAGCCTGGAAGATGGTTCCTGCTGCCCATGTTTGGTAAGGAGCGAGGAACCCTTCTTCAGGATGCGCCTGTCAACATGCAGCACTTGCTTCCCAAAAAACCCTCTCCCAGCTACCAAAGCAGGCATGGACACCGGCCAGCGCCCTCCCTGATACTGCACCTTGTCCTACGCCAACAACTATCATATCTACGGCTATTTTGGCCTGTTAGCTGTAGCTAACCACAGTTTGCAACCATGAAAATCCTTGTTTACAGCAAGTGCTTGCGACACATTTTGCAGGGCAGAGTGTGCCAGTGGAGAGCTGGGAACATGTGTGCAGCCAGCACAGGAGCTGGGGTGCCGAGAGCAACACTGCTGAGGCCGGGTGGTCCTGAGGCTTGGGGACCAGCACTGGTGAGGCAGGACTTGTGGATAGACACAAAAGCACAAGAACAACAGAGAAATCAAGGACAGGCATGGGTAGACAACGACAAGGAAGGAAAGAGGCTACAGGCAGGAGCAGATGGAAGAAGCAAAATGGATAGATGGAGACAGGGGTGAAATCCCAGGGGTGGAGGTAGGATGGAGCCAGAGGGACAGAAGAACGGTTGGGGTGGGGAGCAGCACAATCAGTTCTGCCAAGAGGAAGGGCCGCATCCTGCTGGAGCTCACTGCTACCCTGCTTGGGGAAACAAGTATGCTCTCACGAAAGCCAGTTTTGCTCACAGATGGCTTTACCCCCACCCCAGAAACACACACCTGGTTTCTCAGCCTGAACACACTGACTTACACTTCTCTCTCAAGCCATTCCGGGGGGAAAACAGCTAAAAATACCCAAGTGGAAACATTATACTTTTTGCTGATGTTCCTAAGATAATGTTAAAAGGGAAGCTTTAACCAAATGAATCTATTTCCACTTTGTTTTGCCTTTCAATGTCTGTTCCAGAGACAGAAATAGCTTTATGGTAAGTTATTGGTGGTTAAGTGAAGTCTCACCACCAAGCTGTACTCTTCTGCATGCAGAATCTGCATGAGCAACATCAGAAGCTGATGCTTCCAGATTTTTTTTTTTGTAAGATATCCTTCTGTTTTAAGATTCTCTTCCTTTCTAGTTATAAGCTGATCATAAAACATGAAGCTTTCAACAGAGCATGTGTACAGAATAACATTATGAAAATGAGCAGTTTAGAGTTATGAACAAGTATTGTCCCTCAATTGAATGTACATCAGAAGTTTAATTTGCATCAGTGAATGATGTCAGTAATGCAAGAGAAACTGCGTCAAAGCTGCCAAGAGTAAAAACAGGTGACATTTTCCAAGGAATCACAGTCCATCAAAAATGAAGCTTTCAACCCTAAGTGGGCAGAAAAACTTCCCAGAAAATGCTGGAAACATTTTAGACTCAAGATTTTTTCTCTCCTCCAAATCTTTACTCATTACAAAAAAACCCCAACCAACCAAACAAAAAAAACTCAACTAAAAGATAACAAACAGAACGGAGGCAGGGGGTGATGCTGCAGGACCTCAGTCCAGCAAGCAGGCAATACTTCATCCCCACCTCCAGCCAGGCCTGTAAACTGGCTGACAGCCAGCCTCTCTTAGCACTACCTGCTGCAAGGCAACAGCTGTTGTAAACACTTTATTGAAATTCAAAGAAGTTTCTATCTTATTTTGTATACACAGCCATACACATAGAAAAGAATAGTCTAGTTTACACTGCTGGCCAAGAGGGGTTTGGGGTTTTTTTTAGGTTTTGTTCTTTTTTCAGTTTATAAATACATTCCTTGTTGGACAATAGACATGTTTTGGAAATCTATTTATGGACCACAGGAACCCTAAGTAAGTTTACAGTTTGAATGCTGCTTTTTTGATCCCACAACAAACTGCCCCATGCCGATAATGCAGCCGCAGCTCTGCCGTTCTGGCGCTCGGCATGGGGCGTTCTCCACCAGTTCTGTGGGTCCTGTGTCCTGACCTCCATGCAGGAAAAAACCATGGAATTTTCCCCCCCTCTATAAAGTTCCCAGCCATGGTTATATCATCACTTATAGTGTCCAGCTCCAGGTGAACATGTGGCCTGCACCGCCTCTCCCAACCTCACAGCCAGGAGCAGCAGGACAACAGAGAAGCAAAACCTTACAGCAGATCTAGATCTTGCACACTTCTCAATTTGGTTTAAAGACAAAACCAGCTTTAAAAGGGTTTTTTACCATTTCCAATTCCAACCTTCTGGGTTCTAGATTAGGAAAACCAACTACATCTTTAAAACAGTTGTATTTCAAGCCACTGATGATTTCAAACAAGCTGTTTCATCATTAGGGGGGCAATTCTTTAAACCACAGGGGGTATCCACTTTGTGCGGAAAGGTGAAAGAGTTCCAATCCCCAGATGATGCTACTGTTTGTAGCCAGACTTGTAACCATCAGTTCTTACAATGGTTCAGTACCTTTCTGAAGACTGATGAACTCAAGTTTAAACAGCAGAGTGCAGCATAAGAAATCTTCATCAAATCCCAGTGGCAGCCAGCAGTGCCATCCTTTCACTCATTTCAGCCAAGGTGAAAATATCCAGAAAATGGTTTTCCTTGGAGGGAGCAGGGCAGCACAAGGAATGCTGCACTGCTGCCAAGACAAATTAACTTGCCACAGGGTGTCCCACAGGCTGAGCTGAACACTGACTTCAGGACTTGACCACCTCTGCCACTGCGGCTGGCTAACACCACAGCAATTCACAGCCATTTTTTGAAGGAAAAAAAAAAAAAAAAAAAAAAAAAAAAGTTGGGTGGGTTTTGGTTGGGTTTGGGGGTTTTCTGGTATTTCTCATCAGATTTCTAAAAGGGTAATGTCTTCCTCATGTGTGTTGCTAATGCAGAAGTTAATACTTGCAAATTAGTTGCAAAATGCTTGTCATTTCACCTCCTAGCACAATGTAATTTGTAGGAGTTAAACAGCACAGCAGTTCAGCTATGTATTTAAATGTCCTAGATTCCTGACAGCCCCCTAAAATTGTTCTCCACCCTCAGGACACTACAGCAGGGCTCCCTTCAGAGACAAAACACCTCTGAGCAGGCTTGGTCCTGGGCCTCCATCAGTTTTCTTTGTTTTTACTGTAATATTCAAGGAACCAGATTTTTGTATGAAGTGTGTTTGTTGATTTTATTTGTATGAACAAGCCAGTTTGTTTTTTTTCCCCCCTATCAGCTTAAAAATCAGGAGGTGTCAGTTACGGTGGTGCTGGTGGTCACCATCCACTGTCAACAGTGGACAAAGGGTGGGAAACCAGTAGGCACCTACTGTCTCTGAGGTGTCTCCCAGTGATTCGTGTCTCACTCTCACTCCTCTCTGCCTGGTAGAAAACCTACCTATTTCTAGGTCTGGGCAATTATCATTACAGAACTCAAACCACTTCTTTGTTCTGGCTGTTTTAAGCCAAGCTTTACACATAGTAATGTCGTCATTCTCTCTCCCAGCACTTGGTTTCTGGTCTGCAAGGAATGAGATTGAGGACAAACACAGCAAAACCACCATGAACTTACATGACCTAAATCAAACACAAGAGGCTGGAGAAGCTCACGCTGTATTTGTGCTGCGTTTTTGGATTTGGGTTGTTGGTTTTGTTTTGTTTTTTTTTTTTTTTTCCCCAGAAATCAGGCAGTGTCCAGATGGACTCCATATGTACTTTCTCCCTCCAGGGCCCTTTGGGAAAGCCCATGCAGCCCTATCTTATTGTGGTTTGCTCCCAACAGCTTAAAAGTTGTTTATCTGGATATGGCTCTCACCACCAGGCACCCACTGACCCTGGGCTGCATTAGCATCATGTTCCAGCCTGGGACCCAGGGCAGGAGGGAATGGGCCCCAGCTCACAGTGAGAGCGGCAACCAGACTCCTGTTGCTTGCATGTGATTCTGGAAGCCCCTTTTTAAAAGCAGGAAGAAGTCCTGGAGTGAAAGGATGCAAAAAGAGCAGCACTAAGAGCAAGGTTGGGGGAAACAAATCAAGGCTACTGAAAGGTTTCTGCAACCTAACCTGGAGGTTGCGTCACGTCTGGCAGCACACGGTCTGCCTGCAATGGGGCATTATCCAGGCGTAAGGTACCACACCACAGATCAGATTTTGCAGCACAAGCCAAGAATAAAGCTAGCACAAAGAACAAAGTCTGTACTTCCCAAAACAAATCACTCCAGAAACCACAGAAAGTTATATAAATGGAAAAGCTGATTCATGAGAACAAAAATAAAAGCTTCTCTTATGGATTATAATGCATTGTAAGTGCACTTATTCAGCAACTCAAAGCCTAAAATTTTCTTAAATCCCCCACCAACAAAACCCAAGTCAAAAGATCCTAGTGTATTCAACAAGTTTTTCCTACCAGAAGAACCAAGTATGAAAGTTAATGTCACCTCCATGTACTGGAGTCCTGGGGATCAGGATTCTCAATGGAACCAAAGGCCCTTATGAACTCGACTCCCACTCAGTTTTATTTACTCTTAGACACAGACTGCAAAGAGAATAAAATCCCCAGTGGGAGTTTGGCTTTTAGTCCCCTTAGCCTGCTTTGGAAAGTTCAGCCAGTAACACAGGCTTAGCTCCTCTGTTGGGCACAGCCCAGTAAAGCAGCCTGCTGAGTAGGTTCCTAATTGCTATGGCGCTGACTTGCCATCGAATTCAAGAAATTACTTAGCAAAAACTAAGAAACTTTTTCTCCATTGTTCCAAAGGAAAGAAAAAGTAACATAATCATCATTTTGAAGATACTAATTTAGAAAACTAATCTGAGCCTAATTCTGTTCAGAAGCACAGGGGAACACTAAATGCAGTATCTCACACGTTTCACTTATGCTGTGGAAGCGCATCAAGAGCTGAAGGAACCACGCAGGCTCACTTTTCTGAAAGGCAGGTGAGCTGCCCGCTCCTTCCTCATCTTGGTCGGTGCTCGGCACCCGGATGGACGGTGCCTTTGTACCACAGACGTGTGGTCATGCACCCTGCACGTGTGTAAAGGCCTGAACGGTGGGACAGCACGCATGGCGTATGCTCAAGGCAAGGACTTCTGTGCCTTGTAAAGTATGATAAGCGTTGAGGGAAAGTAGTGGTGTAAATACACTAATGCCTGGTTTCCATCATCACTGGCTGTGCACATGGCAGTGTTACTTCCCACCCACGGGAGATCCAGGTGAGCACCAGTGTCACATCATTTCAGGCGGAGGTGTAAATACAGTGCTATGAAGAGCATGCATCAGGAGAGCAATGGTCATGGAAAGCAACTGCTCAGAAACAGGATCCCAAAGGCTCTTCACAGTTACACTACATGGTGATTTGGGGTATTTGTCATTTGGTACCTACAAAAGTAGACACCTGTTAGCAAGAAGCAAGGCTGGAGCACATTAAGCAATCCCTTAGTCATGCTGTGGGCATAATCACACCAGCACCTGGCAGAAGCAAATCTACAAGAAGTTCACTTTTGTTAGCGTTGCATCGTACCATCAGTCAAAAATATCTGGACTCAAATGGTATCAACTCTTTCATTTAAATGTATACAGGATTCAAGGTCAATGCTGCAGCAGGATTTCTGAATGTCGCTAGTTGCAATACAGCAAATTCTACCAAAGTTCTATTACAGTCAAGTTCTAATAAGAAAGATACTAAAAGGCCAGAAATAGGCCAGAACAGACTCGCCGCATCACATCGAACGTCTGTGTAGCTACTTTCCTGCAGCAGTAGCCAAAAGCAGATTCCTTTACCCAGTAGTCAAATATGAGGACAACTAACATTTCCTTACTTATATCTTCTCATCTTCTGGCAAACAGCAGTAGCAGCACTGCCTAATGAAGCCTTGATAACTTTTTAATGTGTTTTAAGTTAACTTTCTATGAAGGTACCTTAAGGATCAACATATTATCCCAGCTTAAGTCAAATTCTGCTCTTAACAAATACTATCCAAGCATGGGGGAAATGTGGGAGATTAATCCATTCATCCTTTTATACCTGCTTGTCAAGGATTACTGTGGTGCTACCAGGTTTCTAACACAGATCATCTTCTCATCAGCAACACCTGAAGACAATGTATAAAAGAACCATTTAATAAATTGCAGATTTAGTTCCAGTCCATGAAAATGATTCTCCATCAGCTGAAACACCACCCTTTTTCCTACGGAAGCCACCAAATTCAGAAGTAAATCTTTCTCTCTTTTGGCTGCAAGGAGAAAGAGTGAGATTGTGCATTCTCCTTTAACTCTCCTCCCTACTGGCCACTCCCCAGTAATTCAGTCACTCATTTAGCATTTCCTGGCCTGTCAAGGCTCATGTACCACATTGGCAGCATCCTACTCGTTTTGCCCAAGCGCCCAGCTCAGCCACAAGCCCACCAGCCAGATGCGCAAAACTCACAAGAGTGTTCTGCATGGTTGTACAGATCAGATGCAACATGCCTTTAGTCAGGGTATCTGTGTCCTCACCAAAAAAAGAAATTAAACATCCCTCTACTCTCTGCTTTAGATGCTTTATTAATTCTGTAAAGTGCTTAGAAAGAGTCACTATTGCCAAATCAAAGTTATGCAGAAGTCAGGCTGCCAGTGCTCTTCTCCATAGCAGTCACAGCCTACTAAAGGACTAGAACCATAGGAGCAATAGAAAACATTCCAAGGTTTTATCACAAATATGGATTAACTCATTGTGTAACAATAAACATGGCATGTCTCTCACGTTTCGCTTTTCTTAAGGAAAGGTCTTCCCTAGTTACCTGTGGCTCCTCTGCTGGAAATACAGTCAGAGTTCACTCTGGAGGAAGGAGCTACATGGTTAGAACTGAAACTCCAATACAAAGGAATTAAATTACTGTTGTGATCTGGTTCAAATCGCTCCATGCATGCTCATCTTTGCTCTACGCTTATAAGCACTGTGCCCAACACACTGACTTATACTGACAATCAGGTTATTAATTGCGAGGAAAAGAACCACTACACATCACGTGACTCTAAAGTGATCGGTTTCTAAATCCAAGGGGAAAAAAATAAGGCTCTCTGTGGGGTCCGCGTGACAGTCCTTGGCAACCTGGATTTACTAAACCCTGCATGACACTACTTTTCAGTTGGCAGGTAAGTGGCCTTCCTACAGAAAGCTTTCCATCTGACCAACGACTGATAGCAGTGACTAAAGTACAACAGCTAAAAAACCTTGGTTGTGCAGTACATCTGAACAACTCCTACCTCCCACCATGCGATTCAGACAGTACGAACAGTTACAACACATTTTCTGGATTTTTAAACCGTGATGCTTTTGGTATGCCAACACCCCTGAGTACGCTACTGCAGTGGCTGGTGTACTGTGGTGACCACCAGTATCTCTCCAAACACAGATCCCTCTGTACATCAAGAGATCTGCTTTTTGTTTGTTCGGGGTTTTCCATTTCCCCCCCACCCCCCCACCCCCACCCCTTTTTTTTTAAAGCCATGTGAAAAGTGACAGCAATGCCCAGTGGGATTATTTGCCTGGATTTCAAAAACAAACAATCCCCATACCACCAAAACTTCCATTTTCAAGGACTTCAATACAAGTTTTTAACATTTTAAATCTCTTTCCATCATCAGGCAAAAACTAGAGGTGTTTGCAAGCCTTTTTATACTCTGCACTTCCATGCACCTGAAACACAAGACCCCCAGCAGCTGGGCAAGGGAGTAGAGTTAAAACCCAAGAAGTCACAAGAAGGGGCTGGCAGCACCAGAGCTGTTACTAGAAGAGGCACCAAACCTCCCTATGCGAATGTTTTTTGTAGACAACCTAACAGCCCGAACACGGAAATACAGTGAATGCTAATGAAGCTTCCAACTGCTGAACACCGGGTGAAGTGTTTCAGCTCTGGAGAGGTGTCAGACTTAGATTTGTCCTCTCTCAAAAGGAAGGATCTGTGCTTCATGTAAAACAAGGGGGATGCCCGACTACTGCTTAACTCCCTGTTCACGCTGGGCTTCAGGGAGGAGTGACAGCAGCACAATTATCCCCTCCCTTCATGTGGTTTCTGCAAACAGCCCCACCAGGAGCCCTGTTTGATTAAGGATGAACTTTGTACTTGAAGCAGGCTGGTTTCTCTGGGCACTGGCTGGCAGCAGCTTGAAACTCATAGGCCCAGACCTCGCCAGCATCAAAAGCCTGCTTATCCTCACACAGGCACTCCATCTAGGCTGCTCCCAAACTTCACCTCCTCCAGCATGGGGTCCAGGGACAGTTATCCAGGAGAGAGTGTCAGAGAAGCACAGCTCATCACTGGGACCTTACACATTCAACCTGCAGAAATCAGGGTCATGGAAAGAGACCACCTCCTTGAACTCCAAAGGCTTGTCTCTGAGCACGTGTTTGCCCCTTCTTGCACCAGCGTATGCCTTGGTGCAGCTACATGGAGGTCTGAGCTGGAGAAACTCTTCCAGTTGCACAATGGTATTGTTCTGGGGGCCTCAACCCAGCTCACCGTGCTGACATGTGGATACTTGTGCCGTCACAAGGAAAAGCACAGGGCAGGGAAGAAAATGAGGCAGGGGATGCAGCACTGCCTCTCCCAGCAGCCACACCAGCTGAAAGGATGTATCAAACCGTGGCCTCAGGCCACCCTGTATCGGGCCTTTGCTTCATTCAGCAACAGGAAGGATTTGCAAGTGCAAATATTCACTTATCAGTGTTTTTTCTAGTTTCTTTTGTAAATATACTACTGAAGTTAGCCAAAATAAATGTCTTTCAAAACGAAGCTTACAGACCTAAGCCTCCCCTTATCTTGCTTTAGATGAGAATGTAAAGAAACGTTGATGTATTGCAAAGCCACAGCTTTAACCACGTGCACTGACACCACCCACAAACCATTGCAGCACTCAGAACTGTCACAATCAAAAGGAAAACACCACCATTGCAATACAAAATAAATTGACCCTTGGCAATTTTCTAAGTCAATTTTGTGGCATTTGACTTTCATAAGCCTGAAAATTGCTTGCCTGGTCCAAAACCAACAGAGAGACAGCTTCCTACTGCAGGAATACAGGCTCCATTATCTCGGTTATCCGTTAACACAGCATAAGCAGCAGCAGAGTATGAACTCTTCATTTATTACGCACGATTGTTTTCTGTGGCAGGCTTGGAGCTTGGCAGTCTGTATCTCCCTGGACTTTCAACCTGTGCCTATTCACTGCATCCAAATGCTGTGCAGGGTTAAATAAAAACAAACAGATCTGCTCCTCCCAAAAAACAGTACAAAACTAACATAGCTCCTGAACATCACAAACATGAGAGCAGCAGGAAAAGCAGACAAAGGAACCACACACTGCATTATCCTGCAGCAGTCACCAGGCTTCCAAGACTACCAGGGAGAAGGAAATGCAAACCCCAGCATCTGCGTAACAACAACTGCCCCAGGGTCTGGAATGGATGGTGTATCAGCCAGAGCATCTCCAGCAACTGCACATATCTGAGCAAGGTTTATGATTAGCAGGAAAGCAGAAATCTAACAACAAACCTGTCATCACAGCTTCTGAATTTTCCCTCATTAATCATTACTGACATTTGCAGTTGGTTGTGTGGCACAACTCAGGCAGAACAGCAGAGAACTGCAAGCCTCATGAAACCTTGTGTAATGTTCCTACTTGTACACCAACAAAGCCATTCGGGTTAGTGCCAGTACTAAGTGCCTGCTCCTGGTCCATCCCCCCAGGGAGGAGAGACATTCCACCACCACCACCGAACCTGGGAGCAGCCCCACACCCATCCACTCCCCAGCCATCAGCCAGCACTGTAGCCTCTTTGTCCATTTTTCCAAGCAGTGCCAGCTGGGTTAGGCACGACGGAAGGTGAAGTTGTTTATGCTCACTCCCTCCTTTGGGATGGTCACCTGGGATGGTCAATGGACAACTCAGAGAGGCCCTGAGCAGAGAGCAGCCTCCAGCCACGGCCTCTTCCCCTAGCACGACCGTTCAGTGTATTGCCAGTGTCTCTACAGCCTCAGCATCTCGCTCTAACTCTTATCTGAGGCACAAAACCGTCTCAGGAAACAGGAGCTTTTGCTATGTGGAAGAAAAAAAAAGTTCTTAAGTCTAAGCTACTTCTGTCACAGACTCCCTGAACAATTCTGAATATACCCTTTGCCTCCCAGAGCTTCCTTTCCTAAGCTGTTAGTTGGCAGGAGGAATTATTTTTTCAAATCACTGCTTATTTACTTTCTTATTTGGATTAGGGATCATTTTTGGCTGTTTCCACACACAGTATCAAATGCACCACCAGCCCAGCCTCATAGACACGCTTCACACACCGACTATAATGCAATTTAACACAAGACTAATCTCCCGCAAGATAATCAGGCTCAGCATCCTACAAGATGCAGAAAACTCTCTGGAACATGGCACGTTCCTAGATATTCAGAAGTTCTCAATGTGGCTGAGAATAATGGCGGGAAAGGCACTGAGGGTGCCACTGAAAACCTGACTACTTGCTCTAGAGGCTTTCAAAAGGGCTTTAGTCCTGAAAGTCTGAACTTCGCTGTTGTTGTCAGGTTCTCAGTCTGATTTTTTCAGCCAGTCTCTCTCTGAGAGCCAGAAGATTTATTCCTCCTTTACCTTCATTTTCATGGAGGGCTCCAGCACAGGTCTTAGCAGTCCATGCAATGCTGGCAGCAACTACACCCTATGAAAACTGCTGGCTGTTGTGTTACATCAGTTAAAATGGCACAGGTCCCACCTCGTTCCACCCTGAAACTTCAGCCTCCACCATCTGCACAGCATTTGGCTAGTATTTACCAGGGAAGCAGCCTGAGAAGCTAGCCTTAGATCAACATGCCCCACAGACTGCGGAGGGCTACAGTTTGGGGTGTTTTATGGAAACAGCTGCTAAGATAATTATTTCTCAGAATCTGTGGATTTATGCTGGCAATGAGGAGCCCTGCACGGCAGAGAGAGTAGAGAGGAAAAACATTTTTTGTTTTGTTTTTCTGATGAGAGATGAACTCTGGCTAGGCAAGGAGTTAAAAGCACAGGCAAGCATTGCACAAGGCTCCTGTGGCTTGCCATAAAAAGAAGGTTTATTTCCTGTATGGTTTAGCACAAGAGAGGCTAAATTAACTGACAAGACTAAAAGTTTACAGCATTAATAGTTGTTTCACTGCCAGGCATTTATTACCTTTAAATAAGAAACTACTTTAAGAAGAAATATAGTATGACCTCAGGGATCCTTCGCTAAATCCAGGTGCTTCTGATCTGTGTTACTTTCTATCTTTGAAGATCTCATACACCACTGACATTTAGCAAAAGTCTTTTTGATGATCGCTGTTCTAAAACTGAATCAAATAATTTTGTCAAGAGAAAAAAAGCTTTTTTTCCTGAACTAAAATACCTAAATACCATAATACAAAGGAAGAGGGGATTCAGAGAAAAGCTATGGATTAAATATAAGTTTTCCTCCTCTTTCCAAAAAGAGTCAGGCTGTACTGAGACAGAACAGCAGGTCAGTACAGCCACACCAAAGCATCCCAGAGTCGAAAAATTTAGCAGACAACAGTCTCTATGGGCACCAGCTTTCTGACCAGTTAATTTGCCTGGGTAACATTTCAAGTGCATGTCATCCTGGGGGCCCCTGATCCCCTCTTTATTTTAGTACAGACTTGGACAAAATACTGTAACTTCATAAACTGTCTTTAAGGGAGGCAGGGGTAGTGAGATAAATGGAAAGCTCACAAGAATTGGCTGCATTGCCGATTGTAATACTTTCGGTAGCTGAAGCAATGCAGCAGTTGGCCAACTTCTGCTTGCAGTAGCCAGGAATGCTGATGCCTAGGGATTGGCTCTCAAGATTTCTCAGGAGACATCCCAAAGTTATTCTTTACAGGAATTAAAAAAAAAGAAAAAAAGGAGCATTTTCCAGCACAGTCAGGTCCTTCCCATCAACAAGCTACTTTCCCCCGCTGCATCACTGCAGCCCAAAAAGTGCCAGCTTCCACCCCAGCCCAGAAGCACTAATCCGGATGCTGCCTACACCATGGTGGCAGGCACAGCCACCAGCACAGCCCCGACCTGGAGGCCACTTTGCAACCCCCCCACTGTCTTTTCTCAGCTTTTTAGATCACTTTTGTCACCACCGTATCTGTTGGGGGGTGGGTTTTTTTTGTTTAAACCACAAGCTTCCTTCAGCCTTTGTGCATAGCATCTGCTTACCACAATCAGAAACTAAGACAAACACACACTGCATTTTATTTTTTAAAAGACTAAGTCCCCCAGCTGTTTATTTGCTGTAGGATGGAGTTCTCTACGCCTGGGCAAGCAGCCAAAATAGCTTCATTCCCCTGATATTCTTCAGTCTCAGCTTAATGCTCGATGGCTGGCAGTATGAGGTGATGGCTATCCTAAGGCCTTCCAAGCTCCTAATTTTGGTCCCAAATCATTTTATGGAAGACATAGCTGTCTGTTGAGCTGTTCCTCAGTTTATACAGGTGTAAATTCCTGGAAGGAGCATTGCCCCAGACAGCTTTATGGAGCTACTTTGATCCTTTCACAGCACACACAACTCAAACCTTGATCCTCTGCAGGTGAAATGGAGGCTCTCATGGCTACCTCCTAATACATTTTAATGTGATGAAAGGAAATAGAACCTTAGAGAAAGACTGCTCAAGCACAAAGGTTTCATGGGTTTAGCCACCAAAACCACGAGACTTGCTTATCTGCATTACAAGGTGGAAAGGAATTTCCAGTTCATAATCAGGATTATCAAGTCACTAACAAGCAAGTTTGCAAACCTGCTCATTTTTATCTTTTTATTACTCCTCACATATATTTTCTGCCTAGGGGAAAAAAATCCTACACCTATTATCTATAAGTCAGCTTCACTTGAACTTTATTTCTGTTCAAGCCCAGTGAGAACATTTTGGGTTATATTTTTAATTCATTCACAGAGTTATTCTGCTCCTCTCCCATTCTTGCCAGCTGCTCTGCAGCTGCTGCTCTGGCTGAGTACATTTGCAACATGTGCACAGGAATGATCTTGGGTAAGCGGCATTAAGTATTTCCTACAGAGTAAAATCTTGTCCTGCCACAGTCCATGGCAAACCTCCCAGTGACATTAGCAGAGCCAAAGGTGATCCCATGAGGTGAATACAGATGCGCTTTTTAAACCTGCCTAGAAACTACTACTCTCATAAAAATGAGGTTTTATGTGCAAACTGTTATTATTTTCCCCAAAGGCTGCCAGTTTTCTGTTTACATTGGGCTTTGCCAGTTTATTTTGACCTATGCCTAAGGCAGGAGATGTTTCTGATACACTACCTTACTACCTAGGTCTAAACATGATGTATGTCAGCATCTGTTGTTCATGCTGCAAAATCATATTGTTTTTGGAATCACCTGCTGTCCGTATCACCAAATGCTCTTACGTTTTGTATATAGGAAATGTTGAGATTGTGATTGGCAATGAGACACGTGACGAACAGCCACACTCACTCCTGTAAACTCTCATTCACATCTCCCTGTCCACCCAAGAGCCCAGGAAGAGTGACCTTTCAGCTCTGATTAATGGAAACCTCTCCCAGTCACACCCGAGCGCAACATCCAACTCAAACCTCAGATGGAGAGGCTGAATTTCACCTTGCAGAGCTCGCTACATGCTGACTCCCCCAGTTACTAACAGCCCAATCCCGATCTGGATCCCACCGTGCATTTCACTGTATGTAAAAGAAGATCCAATGGCAAATCTTCCCTATGCAGAGTCATACTCAATGTCCAAACCTTGAGATTTCAGTGTTTATCTCTCAACAGAAAATTTTGAGCCTGCCAGCAGCTACTACATAACAAACAGCTTCATACAATACTTCTGAACAGCTACAGTTCGGTTCAGGAGCGGAGGGCAAGGCTGTAAGAAGGAAACCAAAGGCAGAATTACCATAATCTTCTGCTTTCCCCCCTGGTTTCTAAGATACAGGGGACAAATATAATTAGAACTTCCTCTCATACCTACAGTCTCTCACACATCTTCAGACTTTGCGAAGCAGACAGAGGTAAGATTTCAGTCACACCGGTATGTCTGAATATGAAACAGATATAGAATCTGTTGACTTTTCAGACGAACTTTCTAGTTTCGCCTAAATGCCCAGAGCCTAATACTTTTACAATTGCAGGTGTTTGTAATAACCACCAAATTAAAAACAAACCAACACACCCTAAACCCACACATACATTCTCTTCCATCAAACGTTTTTCGCAGACAACACATTCTTAAATGCAAACTGTTAACATAATTTTGGGAGCAGAGCCAATTTCATCCAGGAACAGTAGAACAGGTTTATTGGGTTACATCCAACGCCTGTCTACCCCAGTATCCTGTCTCCCCTGGCCACAGACCCCAGGGAAGAGCACGCTGATGGACTGACTGCAGAGGGCTACATCACATCACACTTTCCCAGACTTGCAGTAATCCGCAATTTTGAGTCAGAGGTGTACTAATTATGTTTAATAGCCCTTAATAGACTTTTCCCCTTAATTTGTTTCACTGCTTTCTGAGCACATGCAGTTTTTGCCATATATGATGTTCTCTGGCAGAGTTTCTCCGTTAAACTACATGTCGACAAACAAAGTACTTCATTTATTCTGAACCTGCCACCTGCTAGTCTCATTGCTCTCCCCACACTGCTGAATTAGAAGTTATGAAAAATCACTTCCTATTTGTTGTCCCATGCCTGACATGATTTTATTAATTATCATACTTTTTCAGCTCTTTCTCAGCTGCAGAATTCTGCCTTATTTGGTTGTTCCTCCTACAGTGATCATCACACCCTACTTAATACCTTTTCTTACTTTTTTTGTATCACTTAAACACAGTAATTTCAGCCTATTAAAGATACAGATTTAACAGTGGTATTGTTTGGTTCTTTTTTTCCTTTGCCTTCTCCCATTCTAAAAATTCCTGACATTTTGTTTGCTTTTTACGATCACTAATATGGTATTTTTGCAGAATTATCTCGTATGGCTCCAAGACCTCTCTGCTAAACAGCATCGGCTAATTTAAACCTCAGTTTTTCACAGGGCGATCCCACCTGGGCCAGCCACAGCAGGCTGCTCTTGTGCTGTGTAACCGCACTTCAACAGCCTCATCACCTCGCTCCCTCTGAATTGCTCAAGGTACACCACAGATGTCTGTAGGCTCTCCTTGTAACTTCTGAATATTGCAAAAAGCTGCCTATATATTCCAAAGTCTTGACCGTTATCTGTTTCACAGAACTGATGTGTAATCAATTATATAAGCCAAAAAATTGTTTTAAAATCCTTTCCTTTTCTCCCACACCAGCTTAGTTTCTTTATGGAAAAAAAAAAAAAAAAAAAGACTTAAATTGACCAAAGCTTGTCCAAAACTTTCTGTGGAAGTCCAGGGATTCAATATTAAGGCATCACCCATACTCATATGCTTGGTGGCTGCCCTGAGTAACTCTGCTGTGAGGCACAGCTTTCTTCTCCGCCTGTGTATTGATTCTTCCCACCACTCTATCTCTGTCCACATGGCTGCTGGGAAAAAGTCTAACAAAGAACAACATCAATTTGTCCAGCACAGGAAGATAGCTTGTAGCTTCCAGATTTCCCTGAGATCTTTTTAAACCGGTGCTGCCTTTGGCTCATTTTTTCAGTCTTGACACCACAGCCATTTAAACAATAGGTCTCCCAACAGGTAATAGTTAAAATTTTACACTCGAGCGCCTTTAGAACTTAAAAGCGAGGCAGTATTCATGCATGGAAAAAAAGCTCCACGAAAACTAAACTTCAGATAGCTAATTAAAGAAATCAAATCACCACATCCACTTCTCATGGGGAAACTTAAGTCCAACAGGAAGAAGTTCCAAGTCAGGATTCCAAAACTACTTCAGCTGTATCCAGAGAGCGTTTGTTAACTCTAGTCAGTCCACAGTCTGATGTTAACCCTTCGCATTTTCTTCTGGTGGCTCAAACCTCGGTCTCACTTTACTACGTTCTGAATCTCAGAAAAGGTTTCAGAAAAGTTTGCATTTAAGAAAAGGTCTCCCCTGAATATGGCTGGGGTTAAACAAATGTTGTTAACACTGTATTGTCACGTTTGAGTAGAAACATTCTTGAATAGCATAATATTGATCTAAGTTGTGGATCTGGTTCAGGTTTCCAGATCACTGATTAGTGCCAGAAACAAAGATCAGAGGTTCCAGGGCAGCTGCTCAAGGGTTGGGGGACACAGAGAACAGCTACATAACGCAGAGCTCATCCATCTCTGGCTACAGCAATGCCACATCCTTAGCTCTTATTTTTATCATATAGGGAAATATTTTAGTTCTGTTATGAGCCTGAACAGCTGAAATCTATCAATGTTTGTTTAGTTCCATTTGTCTCCTCTCTCCTCAATTCCTCCCCTTCTGGGAAGAATAAGAATAACCTTGCAGGGACTCCTGGTTTTTGGCATCCTCTGCTCATTTCACGCATGCCAACTGACTGACTCCTATAGGAATTTTCTCAGTGTAACTCTAATACCTCAGGACAAGAAAAGTTCCTTGCTCAACTTCACCAATATTTATTTCAAAAGCACAAGTGCTTAGCACTGACATGACACTATATGGATCCTATCTTAAAAGATGCTGTGGTTTGGAGTTCAAGCAAAGATTGTGCAAGCTGACAGCATTCACCTTCTTCCCCAAGTCAGCCTTTTCTCCCCAAGCAGTGCATGAGAAAGGCAGGATCCTGATGGACCAACTCAAAACAAACACTGTCATACCTGCATATACAGTCTACAGATATTCTCAGCAGAAAGCCTTTCCCAGCCTTAACTGTGGAGTATAATTTCCCACCTTTCTCATGCTGTCAGGAAACTGGTTTTATTTGAGCACAGTAGAATGTTTTTATTTTCATATATTAAAACTATTGTAGCAATTGCAGCCAATTTAATCTCTGGCTCTACTAAAAACCTGAATGTAATATTTTAAGAAAAATATTTGACTTATATGGATTTTTGAACGACTTTTAAAAAAAAACAACCCACAAGGCAGATGGAATGCATCCTAGCTAAGTGCCTCACTAGATTCACATTACATGTTTTGTCTTTCACCCTGAGAGCTCTAATACAGAACAATTCACGTGGGGTTTTTTTGAGAGAAACTAAGTTTGGTTAACACTGGGTATCCAAAAAGTACTTCATAGATATTATGTTTACACAAGAGATGGGTTTAAAAAACAACAGCAAGCCTAACAAGTCTGTTTTCACCCCCAGTATATATGCATGAGCTAGACCACAAAATCACAAAAATGCATATACACTTGTGAGATTGTTTTTCAAACTACAGGTGCAGCTTGTTTTCCCCATAATAATGGTTATCTAAAGTTGCATCATACTACAAGCCTAATTATAAGAGATTCATATCAGTATTTTCACCTCACAATAACTGCACTGATATGCAGCACCATTCGGACAGAAGGTGGCTCGTTAGCAGCTCCAGAACGTCTGCTGCCACTGCTTGGGGCTTCCGGGATGACAAACGTGACCACATGCATCTGGGCTTTGATAACACATTTGCAATCTTGAACGCGACTGCAGAACAAGGCTCACCTATTATGCACACTGATAAAAACACTGGATGCAAAGAACCACCCAGCTGTAGCTGCATTTGTCCTCAGCAAGGCTCATCACAGAGCCACGTCCTGATGTGGCCCTGCACTCCTGGGGTCTTCACGCAGCAAAGCGCCAGCCGCTCAGCAACCTCAAAGCAGCCAACCACCACAGAAACAGAAAGCATGCAGACTTTACTCGTTCTGTCTTAGGATGGCAATATTGGCGTTTATTGGGAGAAGCAGAGAAAAAAGGTTCTAGAGGGATTTAAATGCTTCCCCCCCCCCGCCCCCATTTCAATTCCTCCATGTATTGCTTCACTAGGATTGCTTCAGAAAGGTGAAGTAACTTCACCAGCCCTCCCAAAGCCCCAAGCTGTTGAACAGGAACAAGAGCTGGTGGTTACACACAACTCTGCTCACTTCCAGTCGCTCTTCTCCAAAGCTGTTCTCCCTCAGTTACAATCTGTAACGCTCTAGAAAGCACTGGCCACTGGCTATATATTCCCAGCAGCACCAGAAAGTACCCCTGTGCCTTGGTGTGTTATGTAGGGGAAAATAAAAGAGTAATTGTGAGCAAATATTCACTCTCCAGACATGGGCCACTTTCCTCTTCATTTCCTGGTGGGTGGGAAGAAGACCTAGATCCTTTCTCAAGCAAGAAAACTATACAAGAAAAAACATGAAGTACCCCACATCCCTAACTTCATGAATGAAAAAATAAACTAAAATTTCCTTTCCTTTCTAAAACCATCCCTAAACAGCGGCAAATCTGATGTGTGACATGGGATGCTGACACCAGCTCTGGAGATCATCTCTTATTTTTGCTATGTCTGCAGTCACAGTAGGAGGCGAGGAAGGAAAACCACCCACGCAGCCATCAAAACAAGTGAGGGGGGAGACCCTGGAGAGACGGAAGCACAGGCTGTAGACCACAAACACGAAGCGCCTGGCTCTGAGGAACAGTTTGAACACCAGTTTCCACAGCTCACAGCACTGGCAGCAGCACATGGGAGAGCTCAGCCCACCATCTCTGTTGCTGGCACTTCCCTTCCATAGCCACCGCCTCCAGGTTCCATCCACGCTCCTGGAGCTTGCAAGGGGACATGGGATGAGCAAACACAATTCTATTGAACTAAGTCCACAGTCAGGATCCAGGCAGTTGCTGGCAACAAATGCACACCCATAAGACCAAGAAGAATTTAAACAGCCGGCTCCTTTCCACATGAGGTCAATAAAACCGGTAACCCAACCGCATTCAGGAAGATGCACACAAGTACTTCTGGTGCTGCAGGAAAGTTGGGGCAATCTCTTACCCAAAAAACAACACAACACCTAAACACTAATTGAGAAAATCACAGACTGCACTTGTGCAATTCAGCTTCTTCCCTCCTTGTATTCTTTTTCTTTCAGAAGCAAGAATCTTAATTACTCTCTGGCCTCTCCTCTTTTCGTCTCCTGAAGGATATGAATAGAAGTCTACAGTCAAATCACTGTCACAGCCTTTACAGTCCCCGCTCAAGTCAACGCTTGGGTGCTTCTGAATGCAGCATTTGCGTCTGTCATTTTATGTTTGTAGCCTCCAACACCATCTCATACTCAGTAATACCGTTCACTTCAACTGTATGTCACACAGAAAGACTCCTGGAGAGAAGCTACACATGCATTTTCCCAGGTTTGCTGTCTACAGCTCATCTTCATAATTACAATCCCTCCTGTGTCCTTGCCCAAGCCCACGACTCACCAGTACAACATTCACATTGATGAGAAAGATGAAAAGAAAGGGCAACTTTCCATACAAGACCTCCAAATACAGCAGGAAAGTGGTGCTGTAACTATTACATTATGATTTGCAGGGTGACACTCAAACAGGAGTACAGACCAAGACTGCAATCATCACATTTGGCCAAGTCCTTAATTATGAACTTACAGCATATTCAGTTATCTCTGCTTGTGAGAACCATGGCAATGAACCACCCCAAACACAAAGTCACCTTTACCTTGACCATACAGAGGTAAAAGCAAACACCCATGACCAAGAACAAATACAAGACTTCACAACCAATGAAGCACACCAAAGATAACACTGCGCACTGAGTCCTCAAGCTGCAAAACCTGTCAGGGGGCAGCTCTACAGTCCCACTTTCGGCTGCAATGCTCATGCACTGATTCTGAATGACACACGTACACAGGAATTATGTGAACTTCACCAGAAATTCCTTGAAACATACTTGTAAGATGTCTTTGCTTAGACATGAGCTTCATAGGATATTTCTTCCTCACAGATACATATTACTGAATATAAGCCTTATGGAAAACAGTGCCTTGGGGAAACATTTTCTATACTATGATGTGGCAAATTATACTGCATAACAAAGTATGACTTTGCCAATAAAAGACCACAAAATTTGGGCACCCTCCAAGACTTACAGCCCCAGGCTGTGAGGTGTGAAGCAATCTCAACCCCTCTTCCCTTCAGTGGGAGACGACACTTCCCAGAGTCTCACAAAAGCTTCACGAACTTACAGAAATGGGGCAGTCATTTCCCAGGAAGGAAGAGAAGAGATTTTACACTTATTTCTGTTTTGCTTCTACTCAAGCTAATTAGGTTTTTAAACACCAAAATAACACTGTGCCGGGTGTCGCTGACGGCACAAAGCCAACTTAGCAGGATTGAGAGCCCTTACAGGGCTGATGTCAGCCAGTTCAGTTACTTTCCTGGGAACAGCTTTGAGACTGTTCCATCCCTCTGTAGCAACCTCCTCTGATGTGGATTTTCCATTCTTAGAGTGGGTTATTTCAAATGCAGCACCCGGAAAGGCTCCGCTGGTCCTCCAAGCAAAGCCTGTCTCACCAACATCTTATGACCCACAAAAATGACTTGTTCCCATCGAGCACATTTCCCTCCAGATAGGTGCCTCTCTGTCTTACTTTAGGTTGAAACATCCATTAAAATTCTTAGGCTAGAAAGAAAACAGCCACCTGGTGAGGTACTTGGCTGATCCCTGCCAACAGAAACACCCTTGATGAACTCAGTAAACTGAGAATGTGCAAGTTCTGCTCATTACCACAAGATTACTTGAGCTACACCAACTTTAAACACAGGCATGAGTGTGTCTATATAGTGAGAGAGACACACATATATATATACACACACACACACATCATAAAACTGGCAATTATGTGCATGGTACACTCAAATTCCACAAAAACAGGCTATACCAACACCATATCCAAATTCCACAGTCAAGGATGCACAACGGAGCTAAAAGGCAGCAGTAAGTCGGAGTCAAGCCTTGTAACACGTACAATCTACACAAGGATGAGATAGCATCGCAGAAACCACTAAGCTAATAATTAAAAACAGGAAAACACAGCCAGGATTCAGATCAGTGGTTGCACGCCTGGAGCTTAGTATCACCACACAGACAGAAATCAATAACTGCCATTAAGAGGTCACTGATAAAAACCTATAGCAACTGAATCAGTCAACTTGAAACCTATTAACAGCTGTACTAGAAAGAATTACTTTTACAATTTGCTAATGACCGCTTCTTTCCTTCCAGACGATCATTTTGTATAAACCCAGCAGAACCTCTGGACCACTCTCATGGATGAACTACTCCAGATTTCAAGAGACTTTCCAGATCAGCACCAGACAATCATCTCCTTTTCACCATCAGCATCAGCACGTCAATGTCAGCATTGACATCAAGATTAACAAAAATGAGACGGGAAGAGAGCAACAGCAGGGACACCCAAGGCACACACTCCCGTGCCATCTGCACTCCACAGCTACAGGGCTCAGCTTCTATCATTAGAGCTAAACGAGGGGTTACAGCATCACAGCCATCAATGGCAAAGCTTACCAAGGTGGTGCTTTATCTGCCGAAGACCACAGATCTGAGACTGCACTCAACCGGAGAAGGAGAATTCAGTGAGGGCTTTTTTTGTCTTCTGTACATCACTGTCCTCTGAAACTTTGGGAATCTGCACCTGAAGTACACAGCCTAAAAAGTGACTTGAAAGGTCATCACAGAGCCACTGCTTAGTCTCTTTATCTACTAGACTATCTAGTAAAAGTCACCGATCATTAACTGCAATAGCTGGCATTTTCTAAGTCTCTGGCATTTTGTATCTCTCCAGCACATTCATATCAGGTGTGAATCCCCTGGATTTTAGACCCAGAGCATCTTTCCAACAGATCAAGCAGAAATCAGATGATCTTGAGGACACCACTGCTCTGAGCTACATCTGAACCTAGGCACGAACCCGCAACATTTTTATTTATTTTCCTTTTGAAAAATACAGTCTTCTGACCGAGTTCTGCCTACAACGCGCTGGGGCCATAAAAAGCGAAACCCAGTATGCCCACACGGCCACGAACTGCGGCTACCCGGTAGCCACACACGCCTGCCACCATTAACGAACGATACGATGTAAGGGGAATCAACTCAGAAAAACCGTTTTAGAAATGAACTTCAGGAACGACAACTAAAATAAAACACACCAAAAAAAAACCAAACAAAAAATGCACAGCAGCACCGCGGGCTTCGCCTTCCCGGCGCAGGACGAGGGGCGCGCTGCGTGCCACCCACCCGGCCCCGCCAGAGCCGTGGGCGCAGCGCACCCAACTCACGGAACAAGCTGCGAAATCATGAAGCGAATGGCATTTTCAATGGCATTTTCTTCTGGACGGCCAGCTGCCGCGCACGCCATCTCCCGACAAGAGCTGGACGCTTCTCCCGGTCCGCCGCGGGGGGCGAGGCGCGGCTGCCCCAGCCTCTCCTCACGCTGCCCGGCCGGAGGCCGCCGCCCCCCGGGCGCGGGGAGCCCAGGGGAGCCGCGGGGAGCCCGCCGCCGGCCCCCAGCCCCGCCGGCCCAACTTTCCCGGGGCGCCCCTTACCGCCGTGGAGCCGGAGGAGGAGGCGATGTAGACCTTGATGACCATGCTGGGAGCGAGGCGGCGGCGTGCGGAGCCGGGCGGGTGGGTGTGTGCGGGCAGCGCGGCGCGGCGCGGCTGGGCTGGGGCGGGAGGGCGGGAGCGGGGAGGCGCGGGAGGCCTCGCCCCGCCTCGCCGCGCTCACTGGGCTGCGCGCCCAGCAGTCACTGCCGCCTGGCCCGGAAGAGGGAAAAACGGTTTAAAAAAAAAAAATGAAGAAAGAAAGGGGCGAGGCAAGTTCTCGACGAACCACGCGAGACATGCGGGGGAGGGGGCGCCGCGCCATAGCGGCGGGAAGTCCCGCTGAGGCGCCGCGGGGCCGCCGCCTGAGGGAAGGGGCAAGGAGCGGGGCGGCAGGGCAGGCCGGGCCGCGGGCCCGCCATGGCAGCGGCCGCCCCCTCCCCTCACGGCCGCCCAGCCGGGGAGGAGCGGGCCGCCCAGGAGCCCGCGGGGGGCAGCACCCTGCCCGGGGGAGCCCGGCCGCCGGCCCCCGGGCCCTCGCGTGGCGCGGCGACGGAAGCCTGCGATGGGCAGATGTTACAGCGCAATGCTATTTAGAATTGAGAATTCCCTTTTAAAATTTATTGCAGCCTGAAAGTTACAGCCAAAAGGCACCCAGTCGAGTTCTTTGCCTTCCCATAATTATCATAAAGTATCTTCCACAGAAATAAAGCATAAAAAAAGCACATGCCAGCACAGGTACTGTGGGCCGGGCCCCTCTGCAGCCCCACGCCTGGCTGTGCCAGGGCCTTCATGCCCGCTTGGCCCCAGCAGAGCCGCGGCGCCGTGCCCAAGGCCCACAGGGACACCGCCATTCCAGGCATGCTATGTCATCACTCGTGCTAATTAGAACACTAGATAAGACCTCAAAGAGTACTTAATTGCTACAGCCAGGGTGACACGTTATTTAGGGAAATTTATATTCAGCACCTGTCTTCCACTTGCCTGTGGTACTCCAAATATTACCTTCTATGTATTCTGTTATCCATTCTGATAGCACCTTCACAGAAGATAAAAAATACTTACAGTGATAAACATTGCAAGCTGAAAGTTTACCACCTACAAGCAAAGATGAAAGGAAGATGTTTGTTCTGCCTTTGGCAAAAAGGGGGGAGGTATTTCTGAAATTATTTTTCCAAACAAATTAAGCCTTCCTGTCTCAAATTCTCAGGTGTTTTTTCTAACTGCAGAAAGGATTTAAAAAAAAAAAAAAACAACACAATACCTGTTGAAGTCTATTGAATGAAGTCACCTGTATTAATTTTACTAATTTGCCAACAGCAGGAGGAAAGAACTATTTTGAGGATGACATAGCTACTTTTGATGTTATTTGTGACACCTGAACCTTTGAGACTGTTACAAGATTTATGTACATTTTGAAAAAGCAATAAACCAAAATTTATTTAGGATGATAGGACACAATAAAAATTCCCTAGTTCAGGGAGTTTTGAGATTTAATAAAAATAAATGGTGTACTTTTTAATCTCTTTAAAACAAACCGAGTTAAGTCCAGGAGATTAAAATTCTTCAAGGAATGTTTCTTCAGATGTGTTTGTACAACCCCCTTCACAGCTGCTTGAGAAATGCACTGGTAATTCCCATTTCCTCCAAAGCACCATGCTACGTGCCAGTCTGTGATCCAAGTCATGGCAAGGAACAGTAGAGGTAGAAACCGCAGCATATCAGAAAGAATGAAAAAATGCAGGCAGAGAACAGGACAGATAGGTTTATTTGAACTTTGGGCTCACTTGTCACTCTGCTGGCTGGCTGCCCGCTCTCTGGCCAGCTCGCCTCTCCTCCTTGTAACACGCTTCAGCTCCTCGGAGCTGAAATTCTTCTGGAGTGAGCTGCATGTTGTCTTTCTGCCTACTAAAAATCCTGATATAATCATTACTCTCAAAAGTGCACTTTAGAAGGCATTTTGTCTTCATGAAAGAAGATTTATTAAGTTAAAAGCAATACATGAATTGGGTATTATTGAAACAACTAGGTTTGCTTGACTCATAATAGTAAATTTTCTGTTCTATTGGCAGAAAAGCACGATGTTTTCTATTCCCAGGCTACTCATGTAAAATCCGTGGTGTTATTTTTGTTTTCACTATTAAACAGTTGTGAAGTGTTTAATTATCCTTCTCAAGGTAGACCAAAACCTCAAACAAAATTAACAAATTGATCTAATGCCTCTAAGAGGAAAATCTCCTGTTCTTGTGCAGCCAACAAAATAGTATGTATATAATACTCAGCGATGATTGTTGTTGCCTCAATTCCCTTGTGCACTTGCTGTAAGGTGTGTTTGTACAAGGCTGTCTTGACAGGATGCATCTTTTATTACTGTCACTCAAAGGAAAACTGAACAGTTGCATTTTGGTTTACATTATTTTATATATTGTGAAGCAGCAATATTGAGCAAGTGGCAGCACTGGCACTGACTTCAGTGGCAGCAGGAGCGTAAGCGATTCCCAACAGGGAACCCAATGGACTGGCTACCCTGGGGTGAAATCTGGGGATTTCAGATAAAAATTTTGCCAGTAATGGCAAAGATCTACTCGCTTTTTTCTGAAACCACACACAAGAACAAGGGCTTTGGAGTACTGGCAAATTAAGCCATTAAAAAAAAAAAAAAAAAGAAAAAAAGGTAGTAGAATCTCACAATGAAAGATATTACAGTAATAAACTACAAAATCCCTCTTGTACAAAAGGTCAGGAAGCACATGTGCTCCAAATGCTCCACGGCTTCTTTGTAAGCACAGAGAGAAATACATCCAGAATTCAACTGCAAATATTTGGCTAGTAATGTGAGACCGTGCCAGGTTTCATTCCCTGATTGCACTTGCACTATTGCTAGAGAAGATGATCTGGATCTGTCTGAACTCCCGAAATGGAGGAACGTGCTATTGGTAAGAGATGTCTGCTCAGCACTCTCAATGGGAAGTAAGGAACCTATTCTTCATCTCCAATCCCAGCCTACCGAGCTTGCAATATTGGAGCCAGACTCAGAGCCTGTCTTCTGACTTCACCCGTGCTCTGCAAGAGCCATGTCCTGCTACAGCCTGTGCCAGTGCACTGCTGATTTATGGTGGGTGGAAACTCCACTCCCCTGCTCCAACATGTCCGTGCAAGGGGGTGGGGAATACCAGGAGATCTGCTTCTCCTCCTCCTTCTCATCTGGAAGCAGAGCAAGGCCGGGTTTCCTTGTTTTTATATCTAATTGTGCAAGACACATAGCAGTTGGTTACATAAGGAAGAAATCCACAGTGCACACAACATGGTACCCTGTTACTGCTTTTCACCTGTTGATTACCTCTGATGGAACTACTGGAGTTATGCTAAAGTCCCTCACAATCCAGAGCTGCGTACCTGTATGACATAAACCACAACATAAACCAACACCTACTCCAGGATTAATGCTTGAACTGCTGCTAGTTTGTGCAGTGTCCATCGGTACTGCATGCAATGCTCAGAATTACCACTAAGAACATTAAAGGAAAGCAGAGAATAATAGAATCACAAAATCATGTAGGTTGGAAAAGACCTTTAAGGCCACCCAGCCCAGCCCCTAACCCAGCGCTGCCAAGCCCACCGCTGAACCGTGTCCCCAAGCACCGCGCCTGCGGGGGTTTTGAGCCCCCCCGGGGACGGTGCCAGCACCGGGTCCCTGGGCAGCCTGTCCCCCTGCCCGGCCACCCTTTCCGCGAAGGAATTTCTCCTGAGATCCCCCCTGACCCTCCCCTGGCACAGCCTGGGGCCGTTCCCTCTTGTCCTGTCGCTGGTTCCCTGGGGGAAGAGACCGACCCCCCGGCTCCAGCCCCCTCAGGCAGCCGCAGAGCGATGGGGCCCCCCCGAGCCCCGTTTCTCCAGGCTGAGCCCCCCCAGCCCCCCCAGCCGGTGCCGCAGCCCCTTCCCCAGCTCCGTGCCCGTCCCTGGACACGCTGCAGCCCCTCGGGGTCTGTCCTGTAGCGGGGGCCCAGCCCTGAACCCCGCGTTCGCGGGGCCCCCCCAGTGCCGGGCGCAGGGGACGGGCGCTGCGCCGCTGCCGCTGGCCACGCCGGTGCTGGCACAAGCCGGGATGCCGGTGGCCGCCGTGGCCGCCCGGGCACGCTGCCGGCTGCGTTTGGCGGGTGCCACCCGCGCCCCCGGCCCTGTCCCGCCGGGCAGCCCCCCCAGCCGCTCTCGCCCAGCCCGTGGGGCTGCTGTGCCCGGGGCAGGGCCGGCGCTGAACCCCACGCCGCTGGCCTGGCCCCCGGGTGCAGCCCCCCCAGCCCCCGCGGCCCCCCGCCCGACGGGCCGAGGGCAGCGCCCCGCCAGCCCGCCCGGCGCCGCCGCTGCCTGCCGAGGGGCGCCCCCTGCTGGCGCTGCGGGGCCACCGGCGCAGGGCCCAGCCCGGCTCCCCGGGCGTGGGAGGAGGAGGAGGAGGAGGGCAGAGCGAAGGACCGGCGCTTCGCTGGGGAGCCTGCGGTGAGCCTGAAGTTTGCAGGAGCATCCAGCAGCCCCCCCTGCGTTTGCCGACCCCTTTGTCAAGTCTGGATTTTGCTTGGGGCGAAAGCGAGCAGGGCTTATGCCGGAGGAGCGGCCGGTGCGCGGGGGATGCAGACCCTGACCCGCAGTTTGACTCTCAGCTCACAACTAAAGGCAGAATGGGTGATTTTAATTTCTGTAATAACGTGATATGGGTCTGACAGCTCAGCAGGTACAGCGCCGAAGTTGCCCGGGGTTCTGTGAACGCTGAGCTGTCCTTTGGGGGAGCAGCAGCAGCTCCCAGCGAGGCTCTGCCTGCAGCAGGCACCACGCTGCCACCCACCCGCCGTCGGTGGGCTCCTCGGGGGGCACTGGGCTGAAGCCAAGCAGGGAGGATCACTCCAGGGCCACGCACAGGGCGCTGCAGCAGCTGGGAAGCATGTGTGGGTCCTCCTCACTGGCCATTCCACTGCCCAGGTGTGTTCCTGCTGCACCCCACTACCTGCCAGGGCTGATCTGCACAACTGAGCCAAGCTTTACTCAAGACAAGGGCTGGACTGCCCTTTCCAGCATTTTCGGCAGACTACATCTTACACATAAAAAAACCTCCACATCCCAACCAAGTGAAGCCAGAGGTGCCAACTGGTCCAAGGGCTGGGGGTTCTGCATTCCCACTGCAGCAACCCATTCGCATGGGCAGTGCGAGGCTGTGCCCCTGCCAGGGCCTAGGTGGCCCAGCTCTGGCCGGCAGTGGCCACACCGCAGGTCCTGCCCCGGCTGCCTGTGCTGCCTGTGCAGCCGCCCCGGCTGCAAAACCATTACGGCAGCCTTACAGGGCTCAGCTACAGCAGACAGTGTGGGATTGTCCCCGTTCCTTGCCCTTGACACCTTCCCGTCCCTCTGCTGACTTCCACCCAGACGGGCTGGCCATGCACAACTCCCAGCTTAGCATTTCGGATCTCCCTTTCCTCGGGCCCCAGGCTGGCCACCCATCGTATGGCTCCGAGCCACCACCCAGCCCTGGCTCGGACAAGCCCTGTGCACCCTCCTCAAGTGCACTTCATTACCCTGAAGTACCCGAGGGAACTACATGGAAGGGAACACTGCAGAAACCAGGATTTCAGCCAGAATAACAGGAATAGTTGCACTTTTAACGCTGTTTTAGGCCAGTTTGTTCAACTGGGCGTTCACAGAGGATTGCTGCCCTGAAAGGCAGAAGATACAATCCAGAAGCCAACACCCTTGCCTGGTCTCTGGCTCCTACTCAGGACTCGGGCTGGACAGAACACATTTTTGTCTTCTGAACACTAAATCCTGCCTTCTCTGAGCCTGTCCAGCAAGTAACCTGCAGCTCTTGCTTGCTGTGAGCTCACAGCAAGCTGAAAGAAGGGGAAGTAGAGCTGCAAATCAGTACATGATGCCTGCCATGCTGCTGTTTGAAGTTTTTACATACTTGGAGATAGCCCTTGCATTCACAGTTGCAGAGGTCTTGGGGTTTTCCAGGACCAAGTCAGCTTCGGCTCACAGGCTTGCTCTCCCCGTTCCATCCTGTGTTCTGGGCACCTTCAAATGGCTGTTGGAAAGACCTGTTACAAAAAAAAAAAGTGCTAAAGGTAGCGCGGCTTTGTAAAATTTTGCCGTCTTTACTTAGTCAGAACCCTCTCGGGTGCTGAGACTCCCCAGGATCAGATTTTAAAAGCTGGTGGCATCAGCCATCTCCTAAGGCAGTGTGTGTGGAAGCAGCTTTAAAGGAAGGCTTACACACTTCTGCGGCGGTAAGGACCATCTGGCAATGGTTAGTTTGTTATTATTTGCTTTGTTGATTTATTCTAACCCTTACCAATGCTTCGGTACAAGACAGATCCTCAGGCAAACTTGTGAGTTCCTGTCTGGGAACTTCCCCAGCCTCCTCCACAATAAGTGCAGATGCAAAAACTTCATTTGGGCTTTCTGCTCCAATATTGTCTTTTCTGCATATTCATTTTACACCTCAACAGCAGACTGGTACTAGGAAATGTCTCTCTGGCTTCCTGCTCCTGACAAGACTGAAAAATTACTTATTATGCTTTTTAGATCTTTTTGCAAGTTATGTGTCAAACTCTGATTTTTACACAACTGTTTTTGCATTTTGCTTGTTTATGATCTTTTTTGTTTTCCACATCAGAGCACAAGTTCAACTTTTTGAAGGATGTCATCTTGCTTCTGAGAGCCTCCCATGTCCCGTCTTTTAGCTGTGTTTTATTTTTTAGCTGTTTTTTTAGCCACGCTTGATTCTCTCACATGTTTTTTTGACAGGTGATATGCATTTGGCCAGAGCTTCCAATGTGATGTCTTTCAGTAGCCTCCATGCTGCATAAAAGCCTTTTACTCTTTTAGCTACCCCCTTCAGCCTTTTTCAGGAATCCTCACTTTACAGAGTTCCCCTTTCCAAAATCAAGAACAGGGGATTTCTTTGGTTTTTGTTGCTCTGATCAGAGTGGTGACCCTTAAATCCATAATGGTCACTGATTCAAAGACTGCTTAGTTAGGTCCTGTTCTCTGCCTTCAACCAAATCAAGAGTAGCTTCTCCCTTCATGGCTTCCCTGGCCAGCTGCTCCATAAAAAGTCACTAACAGTGTCTAACCTCTCACCCTCAGATGTTAGCAGCTATGTGGTCTACATCATGGCACTGGACATTTCCCATTGCAGTTGTGTTTTCTGCCCTTGCTGCCTCCCTCGTCTTCATCATCTCTACTAAGTTAGCTGGAGTTAACCCTGTGTCATGAGGGTAGTGGACTTTTCCACTTATTTCTATGTTGAGAAGTCACCAAACCTGTTAATAATCTCCCTTGTGTTAGGCGAGGAAATGTATTTTCTGGTTTATTATGCCAGGCTGAACGTCTGTCCTACAGTGGGGTGTGCCAGACGCCAAAGGTGCCTGCTTTGCTCTGCCAGCTGTAGAGGGAGTCCAGCCACTGAACTCAAACGTAAGCATCTGCTTTTGCATAGATGAATCCTGCCTGTAGCTCCCTGGACGTCATTCTTGTTTTGCCTATTATATTATTTACATATCTCAGTATGAAATTTGCATTTTTTGCCACTGTGTCATCTTGCAGTAAAGGCATATCCCTCAGACCCTGCTCCTGAGCATAATTCCAGGCAGTTTTGGGGACAGGCTTCCATTCAGTGCTTCATGCAAGGTCAGGCACTGGCAACACTTCGCCCACATGCATGACTCCTGCCACCCTTCAGACTAGCCTTTCTCCTCTCACCTGCGCTACCATAACCTTGTATTTTTTGAGAGAAAGATAATTGTACCATTAATGGTAGTCATTATGCGTTAAGAAACCTGTAGAGCAGTGCATGCTGTGTGAGAATTGTGAGGTAAAAGGCAAATAAAAGACAGCATTGGCAACTGATCAGCTGATGAAACTACTGCTTTTGCTTTTGTGCTTTTTCTGGCTTCATTTTAGTAGTAGTCTTAGATTTGACTGCTTTTCCAAAGTACATCTTCACATAAAGAACCAAAACTGGAGAAGAGAAATAATGATAATACAAATTTGCTGTTGACGGTCAGCTTGTCTGACTGCGATGGACTGAAATGTCTTCTTATCTGTATTTTGTGTGTAATAAAAGTCCACGTTTATTTTGGTGCTTGCAGTCAACCCCTTTACTGTCGGGGACTAGGCAGGAAGCTGTAGCTAAGCCAAAGGCTTTACCAAAGTAAAGATGAGGAAAAGAAAACGGCCTCAATGAGAATCCTAAGACAACCAACAGAGTTAACACCCTCATGTTCCCAGATTAAATTAAACACTAAATGTTTCATTGCAGTCAATACTGAATTTGACACATAAATCAATTTTTACCCAGGACAAACCATAAAATTACCCAGGACAAACTATAAAATTAACCAAGCACAAACATCTTCTATAGATCAATAACCCACTCATCCCAATAGTTATATAAAAAAAGGCTAACGGACACTTTAAATGCCAGGTACATCACAGGAAAACGTGTTTTGCAGTATTTTGCCACAGAACAATGCATGTATTAATGTTATTTGTCATATGTGGCATGACTATGATCACATACAGAACCCTAATTGCCCTGAACTCGGGACTACGGAGCTGTTGCACAGCTAGAGGGGCGCGGCTGAGAGCTGAATGTGTCCAAAGCCCGTGTCGTGCTTGCTTGCTTCTAACAGAAGCTGTCATAGCAGACTTCGGCAAGGTAGCGAGGGCAGCCTCGCCATGCCTTCAGCCACGCCACCAGCACCCGCGGGTGCACCTCATCCACCCCTCTGATCCCAGAGAGAGCAGTGGTGAGGAATGGTGTAACCGCTGTACCTCCAGTAAGGCCAAGTCTTTACGCATTAGAGACAAGTGAATCAGGGAATGAAATGCCTCGAGGTCTGAGCAGCATGACTGTGAGAGCTGCAAGCCTGCTGAGATCCCATGGTGGAAAGGAATCTCCTGATGTTCAAAGCCTACGTGAATTTTAGCACAAAGGAACGGGAAAGCAACATCTATCTAACTAACTGCCTGTTTGGGGAAGGCCAGACGTCAGTCACCCAAGTGTGACTTTGGTATATTTTGACTTTATTCAGCAATATTTTGATCTGCTTCAGTTCAAGAAGAAAACGTAGGAAAACATTGATCAAGTACTACAGATCTTCTCTGATATCAGGAACAGGCTCTCCTCCTCTGCAGGACATTCCTGACTTGGGCAACAGTGGGAATATCTATATGAGATATTGTGAACCAGCAAACATCTTGAAAACCATCCAACATTTCAGCTGTGGTTAACAGCACCATGGAGGATGCTGGAGAGATGTAGATCTCTGGGATGGCTGGTTAATGCACACAGAGCAACCAGGAGTCCAACCACTGGGGCATCAACATCGAGTTGACTGAGTCTTGCCATGTTTTGCAAAGATAAGGGGAAAAAACCTAAACTGACTTGTGACAGTTTCAGTCTGAAAGTTTGTTCTTGTACTTAGGTTGTCTGCAATTTCCCATTTTTCTAAAAGTTTCTCAGCATTTGAGCGTTGTTCTGTAAGTTTAGTGTGGGCCATATTCAGAATGCTAGTTTTGTTTTGACAGAAGTCATATGTTTCTGCTTGTAGACTGGATGTTTTTTACCTCTGGAGTCAACAACCTGGTTTGAATACGGATGCTTGCAGAAGCAGAATTCAAATTTCAGCATGAAGTTTTCTCACAGAAATAGCACAAAAAGATTTCTGGCTTGTTGCTTTGATTTACTCTCTATGTAATCCAGTGATATGATATCATAAATTCAGGTTTAGGTCTTTTTGTACTGAATAAAACCAACCCATTTGACAAAAAGGCAAAAAAAAAAAGGTCACATGGTACAAACTAATGCTCCAGAATAAACTTATTCTCCTAGGCCTAATTTAACAAAAAAGTTTAGCTGGTTAGTTTTGTACCAGCAGTCTATGTGCCAGATTAGGTATATCGGTCCATGCCATTCTAACGTGTCATCATTCCCATTGATTTGATAGGTGACTTCCTATTCTTTCCAGTTACTATTGCATAAAGGAATTAAATATAAAATTAAATATAATTGCACTTTTCACTTGGCCTGAAGGAAGGGTGTTTAGAATATCCATAGGCTACAACCAGGTCTGTAATTTTCTAGAGGTCTGCATAGTAGCAGCCATTTATACTTTCAACATAACAGTATCTCACAGCAGTTTATCCTGTCTGTTCAGAGGGAAGTGGTCTTCTAACGAACAATTATTTAGTTCAGTTTGTGGTTTAATGAACATTTTTAGAAAAGTCAAAACATTTGAAAAAATATGCAGGGGAAAAAGAAGGCATAGCAAATATAATGCAAAAATTAGTAGCAAATTTTAAATCTGTGCTTAATTTGCAGCATGCATTTTGATCCAAGCTTTCAAACAAATTGCTTGTCATGCAAGTTGCTCAGGAGCAGACATTGACAGACTCTTCAACAAATTCCTGTTCCTCTTCCAGAAAGGTACAAAGACTTCTCTCTGAATACAGAAAGAACAAAACAGTAACTGCAAGGAGACAGGCAAAAACCCTCAAGGCAACTGACAAATGCAACTAAGCACAAACCTTGTTGGTAATGGAGAACTTCTGCTGTTAGACACAGACTCTTGAAAGAAGACCAAGAGCTCCTGAAGTGTGTTGCAGACAAGTTTTCGTTCTCAGAAGATGGGAGAAAACTGTTGGAAACATTATTTAAAATCTTGATTAATACAGGAGAACTTGATGGTGGCATGATTAATAGGTAGTAAGAGAAAGAAACCCATTGATGCAGGAGCATGTTCTATTTATACACATTGGAAGTAAGAACAAAACAAAAGAAAATCTTATTACTGACAGAAAAGGAGAACAAATAAAGGAAAATGCGCATACAAAAAAGCTGTGTGTTTTTGCTTCAGCCTTCATATAAAGCCACCCATTACTAAACACAGCCTTTTCAGGAAGATGACAGCAACAGGTAGCAGCAAGAAAAGACAGACTAAATTGTATTTGCCTGTGAGGTTACATGGGGGTTGGCAGTGCCTGCAAAACGCACTCCCTGGTACTTAGGCCAGTCATAGGCATTTTTGAATAATTGGTCCGCATCAACAGAGAAAATCATGTAATTTGATGGCTCTATGTTGACCAGAGGAAGGAGAAGAGAGGCAGACCTGTGGACAGAAAACTTCTTGGCTTAATTCCAAAGTCCAGGGAGCTAATAAACTATTGACATATAAGCACTTTGAGAATGAGGTAATGTAAAAAGTGACAAATCAAAAAGTCACCATGAGTCTGTCAAGAAGAGGGGGAACAGCTGTTCAGGGAGAAGCACTGAAAGGGATCCGGGGATTACAGGGGATCAGAAGAAGAATCTGAACCAACATGGTGATGCTATTGCAAACTCAGCAAATGCCACTCAGACAGGTTACCTAATTAACCTGATTATTGGATATAGATGTAGGGAAGAATGCAAAGTTGAAGAGAGTCCGAGGCAGCCTAAGAATGATAAAAGGTTTAGAAAACATGGCCTATGAGATTGTAAGATCTATGGGAATTTGTTTAGTCTAGAAGAAGGAAGTTTGTGGGAGACTATGGTAGTATTATGTGAAATGATGCAGCATCTAAAATGTTAGTGTAAATCGATGCTTACTAATTGTTCTGTCTGCTAGACACTGGGCAAAGGAACTCTTAAATTCACAACTGAAGTTCTGTTTAGATGCTGGGGAAAACTTGGTGGTTTTAAGGACAGTTGAGAGCTGATGAAGCCTGCCAAATCTCCTTCATTGTAGATTTTTAGAGATGTGACTAGCTTTTGGCAGGAACAGGCACACCTCACAGTGGCAGCTCCTGCTTCTCCAGCCTCAGTTGCTTTGGTCCTAAAGGCGGTATTAGTGAATGCCCTGTGCTTTCCCCTAAGAAACAGAGGTGGTGGAAGGTCTGGCAGAGGCTGCAGCCGGTTATGATGGAAAAGGGAGCCAGTTTTCCTGCCCCCGCGCAGAAGGCCCAGACTGGCACCTCAGGGCCTACCCCCAAACGCCAGCTCCGGCCTGGGGTGCGCTCTCGGCCGCCGCAGCCGAGGCGGAACGGGCCGAGAGGCCGCCGCAGGGCCCTGGGCCCCCCGCACAAAGGCCGCCGGCCGGGCTAACGCGGGGCCGCGACGGCCCCGCCAACAGGTACCGCAAAGGCGGGAGGCGGCGGCTGCCGGCCGGCTGCGCTCCCCGCTCCCGCCCCGGGCCCGGCCTGTGCCGCCAGGCCTCAGGGCCCCGCGGCATGGCGGCCCCCCGCAGCCGGGCGCGGCGGGAGGGCCGGAGCCGCCGCCGCCATGTTGTCGTCCTGCGGCCTGTGGTAACTTTCGTGGAAGTTTCTTTCCCGGCCTCTGGGGGAACGAGGGGGAGGCAGGCGGGGGAGCGGGGGGCGAGCCGTGGCCGCCGGGGCAGGAGGCGGCAGAGCGCCGAGGCGCTGAGGAG
This sequence comes from Falco cherrug, assembly GCF_023634085.1. NCBI lineage: Eukaryota > Metazoa > Chordata > Aves > Falconiformes > Falconidae > Falco > Falco cherrug. The sequence continues at coordinate 22,076,670 of NC_073711.1, forward strand.
AGGCGGCGGCGTGGGGAGGCGGCGGGCCGGAGGCTGACCCCCCACGCCCGCCAGCGCGCCCGGCCGCCGCGGGCCGCGTTGGGGCCGCTGCCGGCGCCCTCCCCGCCGCGGCGGCGGCGCCGTATTCACCGCGCGCTTTAGGCCGGCTCCGCTGCGCAGACAGCGTAGGGCCGCCGTCCCTCCGCCTGCGAGCGTCTCTCGCGCTACGGCCGCCGCCCCGCCCCCCGCCCCCGCCCCGCCTCTCGGGCCGCTGCCCGCGCTCCCATTGGCCACCGCGGCCGTCACTCGGCGGCTGGGCCCATCTCGCGCTCCCCATTCATGCAGTTTGGTTGCGTGTTGGTGTATTTTACTGTTTGCAATAAAAGAGGGGGGGATTTTTTTTTGTTCAGTTTGTGCTGCAATTAACTCTTGGTCCTTTATACATCTCTTTTTTTTTTTTTTTTTTTTTTTTGCAATTTGGCAGAACGGTTGAAACAGTTTTTTGGTGGTTACGTTTATTTTTTATATCTCTCTCTATCTATATATTTTGCAATCAACTATTAAGGTGCAACTATGCCCAAAAGAAAGGTAAGTACAAAAAAAAAAAAAAAAAAGATTAGGGGAGACAGATGGGGAACGAAGGGGAGAGATTAAAACAGCGATTTGCAAAATTACCTGTAAATTTTCGCGCGCGCGCGTGTGTGTGTGCCTATGTGGAGTTTTTGCATTTTTAATTTTTTGTGGATATCCTAAAGCGGAGCTGGGACTGGAGGGAGAGGGCTAGGGCGTGTGTCGGGGCCGCTTGGCGCGGGCAGGGGAAGCCTGTGAGTTCACTTTGGGCTGTTTTGTTTGCAAGGAGAAGGCTGAGCAGTGTCTCCATGCTGGATTACAAACAGCCATAGTGCTGCTGCTGCCCCTATGGAGAACACAGGCAGGCAGCGCTAGGCACGGAGGGCTCTGCCGCTCGCCCAGCGCCCAAAACCCCGCCGCCGAACGGCCCCAGCACCCCCGGCCACCTCCGGCAGCATTTTAGGGCGGATCGGGCCATTCCCCGGGAGGATTTGGGTCTAAACGGTGCCTCTTTCTCCTGCGTTTGCCTTTGTTCTCCTTTTTTTTTTTTTTTTTTTTTTTTCCTCCCACTTCTTGTCATACCAGATGGTTGTGCAATGGTAATTTGGAGCCATTAGGCGGCGCAGAATTTGAAACTGTCCTTGAAGGAAAGCGGGGAAGGGATTCACCACCATAATTAGTAACTTTATAGCTCGACGGGCCCCACCGCGCACCCCCCCCTCCTTCCTCACCCACCCACCCCGCCTCTACCAACCCCGACGCCCCCCCCCCCCATCTCCAAGCTCCCCAGCCCCGCCGCCCGGCCCGGCCCCGCCACTGCCAGCCGGGCCCCACGGGCCGCCCCTGAGGCCCTCAGGGCTCGGCGGGGCCGCGCTGCCGGCGCCCCGCCGCTGAGGAGAAGGAGGAGCCGGCGGCCGCCCCCACCCGCCGCGTCCCCCCCCGCCCGGCTCGCCCGGGGCGCTTCGGCCTGGCCCCGGAGACCCCCGGCCCCACCGCGGCAGGGCCGGGGGTCTCCGGGGCCAGGCCGAAGCCCCCCGGGCGATAGCGTGGGGGGCGTGGGCCAGGCCGCCGGCATTGTCCTTGCGCGGGGCTGGCGACGACCTTGTTATGGCAGGTAATTTGGCGGGAACTTTTTAAACGCGGGGACGCCTGGGCGTGCTGACGTAGGCCCGGCGGCCCCGGGGCATTGTGGGAGTTGCAGTCCGTGAGGAGATTGAGGGAGGCGGGAGGGGACACACAGACACACACACAGACGATCGGTCGCCGCCATCGACCTTCCTGTTTTTAGCCCCCCCGGGAGACGGTTTAGCCCTGCGGGGGATGCTGGGGTTCCCCTCAGGCCCTTGGGTTCCCCTCAGGGCTCTGAGGAGCCGAGTGCAGGGGATGGCGCCACCCTCTCACCTCAGTCTCTGGCTTTCCTTGCAGGCTCCAGCTGAAGGCGAGGCAAAGGAGGAGGTAGGAGCTGCTTCTTTGGTTGCCCGTCCCCGCTCCTCCAAGAACTTCTGTGGTGCTCCACAGAAATTACAAGTTCCCCCAGGGTGGGTGCGGGCGCGGGCCCTGTGCCTGGGTTCGGGGTGCCCGGGCTCATTCCTTGGCCTGTCACCTGAGGTGGGCACTGGGTGTCTTGGCTGCAGCCAGTAGCTCCGCTGGGCTGAGGCCATTGGCTCGAACAGGAACATGTCCCCTTCAGCTTTATGGGCAGTGGCTCAGTGACAGAGCCTTAATGGCACGACACCTGCAAGTAAAGAAACTTCATCACTTACTGCCTCACTGCGGTAAACGGGCAGCTGCATAGAGTGAGAATGATTGAACTAAGCTGTGCTTTTGGGAGATCATCACCATAATGTCCATAATTTCATAAATCCCCTTTGTATGGGGCTTCGTGACGTAGTGTGCTTTGTTATTATTCTGGGTTGCAGTTCTGAGAAAGCACTGCTTTATATGCTTTCTGAATGTTAGTGACACATCTTTCTTTATGCAGCCAAAGAGAAGGTCAGCTAGACTATCCGCTGTAAGTATCTTTATTTACTTTCTTAATATTGCATCACGTGGAATGCTAAGTTCTAAGGGACAGTTACAGAGAAACTGTGTTTTTTTCCCACTGGCACTGTGAAAGGCATGGTTAGAATATTGCAGTGTTCAAAAGTAAAATTCCTACTATTCTGTGTTTCCAGTCCATGAGTATCAACATGTTACAGTCTTACTTTTAGACGTTTCACGTGAGGTGTAACCATCTTTGTTAGTTAACATTCAGTCTGGAGGCATGAGCGCCCAGAGTCAAGGAATATCGATGTCAAGATGCATTTGTTCTTTGTAGGTCTTCTCCATCCACATTCCTGCTCATAGCTCTATAGAGTGCCTGCTCTATACTTGTAATTTGCCCATTGATTTTGTGGGCCCAATTGCTGGGTAAACTGAGACCTAGAGGGTGTAAATCTGTGTCAAGCGGTAGGGTTCAGCCCAAGGCCACAGCCTTAAACAGGCTCTTGGCATCCTTTTCTACAGATGGTTAGTGCACCCAGCCCTTTTTTAAGCCATCTTAGACATGCCAAATGGATAATGGTTGCTATTTAAAAAAGAAAGTACTTAATTTTAGTGAAAGCTAAGATGTGTGTTCATACTTAGAATTATGTCCAGATGTTAATACCTTTCATTTTTTACACGCGTTTGCCTTGACAGCAGACAGTAGCACCCAGACACAGTAATGGTCCACTTACTGCTCCTGTCAGCATCTGCACGAAAGCCACCGTAACATACATGAGGAGATGTGGATTTGGATAACGAAGCATACTGATCTGCCTCTGGCAGTTACTCCTCTATACTACAGAATGAAGCAGACAGCTCTAAATTATTTTCTGTTTGAACAGTTTTCGAAAGTTACTAACGTGTTACTAAAACATATATAGCATTTGTCTCACTCTTTCTTATGTGTGTTTTGTACAGAAACCTGCTCCGCCTAAACCGGAGCCAAAGCCCAAAAAAGCAGCACCTAAGGTAAGTGCTCGAGATCTCTTGAACTGAAGTTATGCTTCTTGTTCTCAAGGTGTTTATAGGGGGGGAAAAAAGATCCACAATTGCTCATTTTGTTTTTTCATTATTTTCTTTAAAGATTTAAGATTGGATTTCATGAGTTGAAAGAATGTGAAGGATGTAAAGATAATTTTATCCAATTCCTAGTGAAGGAATGTCGTAAACTGAACAGATTGGTTGTGGTGAGGCTTTACTGCTTGCCTTGCAAGGCCATTCTGAACTTTCATATAGTGCATTGTTGGGAAAACAATGCTTTGAATAGAGAACAGAGGGTCAATTAGAGAAGGCATTGAAAATCGTGCTTTTAATTACAGTTTCTTACAATGTTTTTATTCAAACGCACTCTTGTCAGTTAGTTATCAATTTATACAATTTTAATTGCTGGGGGTAAAGTTCTACATACCCGTTACCTTAAGCCAGATAATTTTGGAAATGTCAAAAATATTGGCATATCTGACAGTATACTTAAAAAAGAATCTAAAGCTCATTGTTGTTTTGGAGCTACAATTTGAAATTCAAAAGGGGACAGTTCTGCAATCCATGAGTATTTCTTTGTACCCCCTTCCTGTCACAAACTTCCCCAGTGGTCAGTTTGCAGTGCTTTTTTCTATCTGTAAATATTCAGATCTTATGAGGACTTTGCAGCTGGAAAAAAAATTCCAACAACAAAACTTTAGCGTTCTTTTTAACCTGTTCCTATCATACATTTTCTGTTGTGGTTTTGGACAGTCATATGGGCAAAGCAGAAGTGTGAGAGATGCGGGGGATGACAGGCTGGGAACCTGCAGCTCTTTTCTGTACATTTAAAAGGCCCTGCAATTGCATATGGCACAGTAGACTTCCAGATGATGAAAACCATTCTACCTCCCAAGTCCTGCTATGTGGAGCAACAGAGATAGGAGAAATGGACAAGAAGAAGAACCCTGCTTGTCATTTTGGGGACCCGGCATCTCAGCTCTTTAATGGCAGTGGTGTGCAGAGCAAGTTTTTTCACATTTATGTCTTGGTTGTGCAGCTGGATTTCTAGATCTCATTCAGGAGTGGCAGGGGAACCTAGGAGCCCTGCTGCTCTGCGTTCCTGTGGTGTGAGCAAGCAGCTGGCACACAGTCTGGATTGCATCTCCCTGTAGTGGCTCATCCCTAGGGAAGAGGAGGGCCCCTGCCACTGGTGTTTGCTCTTCCAGCCCAAGTGGCAGAGAGCGGCTTGGGCATCTAAAAGTCTTGGGTTCTGCCTCTGCTGATGAACCATGCAGAGGTCAGTGCAGTGGCATACAATGCATGTTGTTGGTATTTTCTTTTTTTTCCAAGTTTGCTTTTTTAGTTATATGGAAACATCTCAGGGTTTATACACAAAAGCTGTGTTAACCGCATCTTAAAAGTTGTGAAAATATGCATTCAAAAGTTAAGGACTGTAGGTGACTGTTAGAACTTTGTTTGACAGTTCCCTGTGCAAGCTATATGGTGCAGTCTCCCTCTGGGATCAAAGACTGTTCAGTTCTGCCAGGAGTGGTGCCTTGGTCATTGCCCCTCACATTGCCCCCCTGTTGGAAGGGTATGGTCCTCTTGCTTCTAAGATGCTGGTTTGAAACCAGGATATTTGAGTTGCCTTTTTGGATCTCCAGAGCTTCTAATATTGGATCAATATCTCTGCAAAAGGGGATGTAATAAGAATTGTGCAGGCATCTTTAATTCTTGTTTCCCCCAAATGCTTAACTTTAAAACTTTCAGATTCTTTGAATGTTTCTTTGTGTGTAAGAATAGATTTCACCTTTTAAACTTAGACATAGTGGAAAACATAGAGCCTGGAAAAAAGTTTTATCACTTATTTATAAAACACATGACCTTATTACTGAATTGATGTTGCCATCTGTATAGAAAAGTCACTCAGGAAAACCAGCTGAGAGGATGGAAGAACCTTGGAAACTGAAATATAACAATGTCTCCTTGGGTATTTTTTTTCCTGGGCTCGCATGGTTGTGGAAGTGGGCTTGATCCCTTAACAGGATAGCCACTAGCTTGTCCCCAGAAGCCGCAGATCTTAGAATAGAGCAGAGGTCCTGGGTTCCTGCTCACAGTCCTTTGCTATGACACACTTTCTCTTTGGTCAGTCCAGTCATGGAAGCCAGTTTCTGTGGATTCTCCTCAAATGCTTTCTTCAGAGGAGCTTTACCAGTGAAGAGTGGGCTACAGAGAATTACAGTTTTAGCTCCATTAATATTTTCTTGTCTTTTTCAAATGGGGTAAAGGGAAAGATACCGTCCTTCAAACAACCCCAAGTCTGTAAATATCCTTCATGGTTTACATTGGAAGGGCAAGTGACTGACACACCTGGGCTTGTGAGTTTGGAGCTTGCTGGTGCTGCTGGAGGAACCCTTCACTGTGGACTACTTACGTATGTTTCAGAGGTCTGGTGAGGTCTGTTCTAGTGACAGAGAGCAAACCAGTACCATAGTAGCAGTGCAATTATAACCTTACTGCCAAGCGGTACCAGAATACTTGGCTGCTGACAGTACTGTGATCTTTTTCCTGCCTCTTGAAAGTTGGGAGGACTGTTCAGCCAGCAGAGGGGGAAAGAGTGAGTGGAGGCATACTCTTTCCTCCTCTGGTGACACATCTCTTGGAAGAAGCCACTACATGTCACTGCTAATTCAGTCCCCAGAGAGGAGGAGAGGTTTGTTGAGGGTGGGCACAGCCCAGGAGAAGGGGCCTTCTAACTGTATCATAGTAGAGTTTCCCAGGTGGGCTGAAACCCCTCAGCAAGGTCAGGCTGGGGAGTGGGAGGTCAGAGAGGAAAAACCTTCAACCATTTGAGTGCTACTAAGTTCCTGTCTTTAATTTTCTGCGTTATGATAGGAATTGGTGAATTTTTAAGCATCAGTATCATTGAAGAATCAGGTGACTTTGCCCCTTATACTCTGAATCTAGGTTTACCTTTAGCAAGCAGCTCATTTTTAATGTGAATTAATTTTATACATTAATAAGCAAGGTGCTGAAGTAAGAAAGTATACTTTTTGTAACTTCCAGTCACTGAGACAACTCCATCTTCTGAGAGGAGAGAGAGATATATATCTTCAGAATTTATCTGTTTATCTTCACTTACCTGTGAGGAGTAATTTTGCAGGTATTTATGGTTCCTCTGTTGGAACTAGGTTAATCAAGCAAGGAGCTAAGCTAGTCTGCTTGGTGCATTTACTTATTAGCAGCAAGAGGCAGATCCTCAGAAGTAAAACTAACGAGAGTCATGTTTGTTACTGTATTGGGGTTGGGATCTGACCTTCCCATATAGAAAACTGTTACTACAGAAGTTGTAGCATCAAGTGGTGCTTTGATTTAGCCTGGTCCACGTATAAGAAACTGAGCCTAAATAATAAATGCAAAGTTCTCGTTGTTACTGAAGTGATGCTGTTGAGCCCCCAACTTGTCTATCACACAAGTGGTTTATTATAGTAAGGAATATTTCTGGCAGCGAAGGGGGAAAGTCCTTTGACTATAGCTTTGTTACAGTTTTCTAAATAGGCATTAATAGCACATCTGAAATATTCTGGTATTTCCACTAGTTGTACATGTTCTTTTTGTTCTGTGGTACGCCTTTCAGCAGCACAGCAGAAATATGGGCCAGTTTAACATTTTTTAGCTAATTTAATTGAATGCCTATTTAAAATAGGAATTCTTTTAACCCCAGCCACAGCTTTTATATTATGCACTTCCCAGTAGCACATTCAGGACAGAACAGAAAGAAAGCACTTCTCCTTAGAAACTTTCATCTCATCTTTGTCAATAGAAGTTCAGTATGTAGGAGCAGGTTGTGTAGATGGTTTTCGAGTTCAGGATGTGCTTCTGCAGATGTACGAAGTGGAAACTGGCATTTACCATATCACGGTCTGTATTCTTAACAGAAAGAAAAGGCAGCAAATGATAAAAAGGAGGACAAAAAAGCAGCAACAAAAGGGAAGAAAGGAGCCAAAGGCAAAGATGAAACTAAACAAGAGGATGCTAAAGAAGAAAACCACTCTGAAAACGGAGATACCAAAACTAACGAGGTACTTTAGCTACAGTAAACGTGAATAAACGCAGATGTATTGGTAATAAAGCTGTGGGAGCTAACGCTTGGGCCTCCTTGTGAGAAGGTGGTGTGTGTCACTGCCATCCTGTAAAGACAGACTGACTGCAGTATCTACACAGGGCAGCTCCCAGGGAGAGCCTGAAAGAGTAGTGTTCTCCTTCAAACTTGCTCCTGCTCTGTGGTAGAGTGCTTCCACAGGTGGTCTGTGCTATCATAGTGTCCCTCTCGGGGTTGGCACAAGAGCAATGCAGAGTATTTGGGGAACAGTGAAGCTCAGTAAGATTGCTATCCAGCCCTGAGCTGACTTTGCATATCCTGTCCGGACTGCTGGATTGCCTCTGCTGCTCAGCGTGGGTTGGTACTGTGCCAGAAATCTGGTTTTAAGTTTTACACAATTCTTTAAAACAATTCTTTGCCTCAGAACAATTCAGCAAGAGATCTGCAAAATGAACTTGGGTCTTTTCTCTTGATCTGCAAGCCTCTTTCTTACATGTTTTTACTGTATCAGCTGCTTACCTGAGAGCTATGACTAGCTACAAGCTTCAGTCAGCCTCTGCTGGCCTTTTCCTAGCAGATTTCTTGCTGATAGTAGAGGAGTAACATTTGCTACAGGCACCCTTTGCCCCTGTAGGCACAGACTAGCCCGTTGTGTTTTCTGTTGCTTTTGATTTACAGTGATCTCTGTTCATGAGTTGGGTATCATTATCCAGTTAATGGGTCGTTTATTCTTTCATTTCTAAAACTAATTCAGGAGCTTCTTTGCTAAAAAAATAATATGGAGCTAATGTACTTCAAAGGATCTTTGATAGAAGCTTTGGAGTTTTGATGTGTTGACTTAAAAAAATAATAGCAGACATTTTTATAGAAAACAGGTGAGAACCAATTTCCCCAGAGTTTGGACAATACATGAGTATCGCGGTTTGATGTGTAATTCCTATACTCTGCTGCTTACGGAGATGAGGACTTGGTACTTTCCCTAGCGTATGATTGATCTTAATGTAAAATACATTATAAACTTCTGCCTCTTTGGAGGCTTTTAACATTCCAAGGTCAACTCAACAATTAATTAATACTCAACTGTGTTACAATTTTTAGAATTACCAGCTGACGTGGTGTTGTGTGGGTGTTTTCTGTAGTAGCTGTGCATTCTTGTCTGTACACAAAATGTTGTCCATGTCTGTGCTAACAAACTAGTCTCTCTTTGATGCTTGTTAGATTGGAATCCGATTAGCATTACAAATAATATTTCTATTCTTCCCAAACACCTTTATAGGCACCAGCTGCTGAAGCATCTGATGATAAGGAAGCCAAGTCCGAGTAATGTTAACCCTGCCCTATATCTCCATCATTTGGTATCCGTACCTCCATGCTGTATTGTTAACAGAGAGGAATATTTTTATCAACTATTTTATAAATGCAGGTTTTTTTAGCATGAATTTAATTATGGAACATCTTCATCTCGGTTACTTGGGAATTAAATCCCTAACAAACAAAACAAAACAAAAAAATTCATTGTTTTTAAATTTTGTGATTGTAATAGTTTGTATGGTACATGGAAAGAATAAGTGGTGGTAGCTTTTGACTTCTGTCAGTGTGTCCCTTTTTGTGTAAGTCATGCTTACAGACTTCAGACTTTAATTTTTCCCTTGTATGTGTTGTATGGTTTCTTAAAGTGGGGAGGTCTCAAAACAAATAACCGTGTTAAACATTCCAGTGGTTCTGTGGGTTGCTTTTATAAAGAAGGTGAGCTATTTTCATGAAAAACCTAAGAGCTGGAAATCTGTTGTTTCCCAAATGTAATTTTATTTTGTCAGTTTTGAAAAAAGAAATAAATAAAAGTGTAATCATGTTTTTAAATGAAATACAAACATTTCTTTTAAAAGGGCAGGTTGGTTGTATGTACCCACTGTTAGGAATTTTGCTGGATTTATCTTAATAAAAAAGACTCCTCAAAAGCTGATTGTGGTTTGTTGCTTGGGCTGCAAACGTACTGCTGGAAAGCTCCCAAATTCCAGAGAGCTGTGGTAGTGCAGGGCTTCAGGCTGAGGGAACTTATGCAGCTTTGGGCCACAGCACGATTAGGGCTCGAGCCCCTGTTGTCTGCAGTTACATAAACAAAAATGACTTTAGGGGCCAGCCTCTCAGTAGCCGAAATGGGAATAGATGATTTCAGAGGAAGCGTGCTGGCTTACCCCAGCTGGGAACTTCAGCTGGTGCTTTTGGATGATGGCTGACCTTGTAAACTCTGGTGCTTACTCAAGAAGAGGTGGCATACTTGGTGTTGTCCCATAGGCCCTAACCATTATAGAGGTTACTACAAATTCTGAAGGGTATTGTCCGGTTTTCTTTTATGTACCTATTAATTGATTATGATTTGGGGAGTGTGTGTGTGTCTTTCCTCTGAGAAATATTGCAGAAGCTTAGAGACTACTACATTTACATCAAACCCTTAACAGTATAAAATAGTTTTCTGTTAATGTAGGAATGTTTGTAGTCCTGGTTAAAGTGCATACTTCCGTAACTGTTGTTTATAGCTTTCTTCCTTACACGTGTGTTACTCCCAAAATGTTGTTTTGGACTTACTTAGCCGCTCCTGGCCTGATAGCATGTACGTGTACAGAAGTGCTTTCCATTAAGGCAGGCTTCATTATTCTGGGAAATGACAGCTAGACTAGGCAGGAGTTAAATAAGGCTTTAGTATTGTTTTTACCCAGCCTCATTTTTGTTGCTACAGCTATTCTGTGCAACTTGTATCAAGGACACTTAAAATTTTCCTCTTAAAGCTTCCTTTTATATAAAGCCTCTTCACATTGATGACCAAATACATTATATGTTTAATAGGAAGAAAAATGTCTGCAATGCAGAACCCTTATCTTGTGCATTAAATTGTTGCACAGCCCAGGAAAGTGAAATTCCAAAAGCTTGCATATTTTATCTCATATCCAAAACCTAACTCAGCATCTCTGTGCATAGTGTCTTGCATAAAATGTGTGTTTCAGGATCAGTACCCCAGGGCACTGGCTACTAGATGATGTTTAATGTGGATTTAATTTTCAAGGCCTAAAGCACTGGGGATTTTTATTCCTGCTGCACCACCTTTCATCTGGTGAAAGCATCAGGGTTAACTGAGCTAGATCTTCCTTAGCAGAGAAGGTGAGAGAGTATTTAGGGGCCTTCTCCTTGGCAGTATGTTCCCTTAATCCAGCGCAGCTTGGGTAGCAGTGACTGTCGGGTGTACGCTGTAGTCTCTCCTGCAGTGAAAACCGATGAGGTAGCTGGGATCCCTTGTTTGGTGGAAGTGTGGTGAATGCCGCTTGAAGTTGATGCGAAATACCAATGGGCCTGTACTGCCTCAGGGAGAAAATGCATATTGCAATGAAATGTTTTATACTTGCATATTCCCCCTGCCCCTGGTGGTTTCTCAAAAAAGCACTTAAAAATAGCAAATCCTGCTCTGCAAGGAAGGTGAGCTCCTTCTCCAACCCTTGGTACCATTGAGCCATTTCTCTTTGGCTTTGGCCTCTAGTCACTGAGCATTTCAAGCATTGTTATTTAAATAACAGAAGGCGCTATGAATATGCTTGATACTTTCTCCTTCACAGAGGGCTCATCCATACGCCAAGGTGTAATCAGCCCGTCATATGCTAATTGAGGTCATTCTCTGTGTCAAGTCATGTTTCTCTATTTTAATACAGAGGTTGTTCTACAGAAACATACAAGTGACTGTGTGGTTTTGTTCATTTCTTCCTCTTCTAGTGCCAGGACGAGAGTTGTTCTTAATTCTATAACTATTGTTATAATGAGATTCCTGTTTCAAATAAGTACAGAAAATTGCTTAACAACTTTTCAGACAAGCCTCACTCCAATTCGTAACTCTTCTGAGCAATGGGGTATTGAGCGAGCTGCACAACTGAATAGAGCCTGCCTTCTGCCAAATCCTCCTCATCTGTTGGTGCTGATGTCTAGACACTGGATCAAAGGCTAGCTCCACGGCAGCTAACGAGCTTTGCTTAGTTTATGGTTGTCCAAAAAGTAGAGGTTTCGAAGGGAGAGAACCTTTGCACTGACCAGTCAGTTGGGTGTATCTGCTTTCAGGTTCAGTTGGAGTATGTGGAGGAACAATCTTCACCGAGGTGCTTGGCCGGCTGTTGAGCAGTGCCCCGGGTGCCACCGGCACAGGTGTTCCTCTTCTGGTGCTGGTTATGAAAGTTTCATAGAATTGCTGGGCAGGCAGGGTGGGCTGCGGGGCTTTGGTGATCAATATTCATTTTAACAGTTATGGACCTTAGACAATGTGATGTGGTGAACAGATTCACGAGTCTAAAGACTGATGATTCTGCAGTGGCATAATGTTATTTTTAGCTAGGGGAAGAGATTTAAAGTGAGGTGGCAACACCTTGCAATGGTGAGATTCCCTTGTAGCTCATCAGTTATTAAACAAGATATGTGGGCAACTGCTGACTTGGATTTTGCAGTGAAACCTGGTGAAAGGAGGTGATGCTGCTGCTCGTAACGTTGTAGATACCATCGTCAGTTGAAGCAGTTTGACAGACCTGATGTCCTGTTTAAACAAGCAGCCAGTGAGCAGCACCGATGCTGTTACCCTGCTAAGCAGGAATCCTACACATTGTTAAATCTTACATGTAGAGAAAACCTCTGTGGCAAGGCGAGTGCGGGCTGTGGGTGCGTCCCGCTGTGCCTAAGTCACGTTGGGCATTTCAATGACCAGTGCCAGGCCCGGGAGGTGCTGTGGTGTCGAGAGGGTACCAGCGTGATTTGGGTGGGAATCGGTGTGGGCCCACATTATCCTGTCCAAACAGACACTGGTAGTGTACGTCTCTGGAGTCAGGGTTAATAGAGCAAGATGACAGCAAACAACGGCCCAATTTTGGTGCAATACTGAAGGGATCATGTTAATGCTTCAGACCCGTCTTATTGCTAAGGAGGTTAGTTATCATGTTTTTATTTGGTAGCAACCATTGGACAAAGCAAGGCTTTTCACCAGGGTTTTTGTTTTGGCATTCTTGCCAGGCTTGGTGCATTAATATGACTCATGATGTCACTTCTGGTGCAGCCTCCTAGCGCAGCATGGGGCTGGCGTAACCAGGATGGCTTTAAAGTTTAAAAGAAAGTACTGAGACTTCCCATTCCTTGCAGTAATGCGTGTTCTTACAGGGTCTTCAACAGCTTACTGTTTTGTCAGGACAGCAAAAGGCGTAGAAAAACACTGCTCACCATCCTGGAAAGAGGTCTGAAATAAGGGGAAGCACCTCTAGGCTTATTCCTGCTGTTTGTCATCAGCAATGTGCTGGAGCAGCACAGGGGCAGGAGTGGGAGAGTATAGAATCATAGAATCACAGAATCATTTAGGTTGGAAAAGACCTTTGAGGTCATCAAGTCCAACGGTTAACCCAGCACTGCCAAGCCCACCACTGAACCGTGTCTCTAAGCACCACATCTATGCGTTTCTTGAACATTTCCAAGGACAGTGATGACACCACCCAGTCTCTGGGCAGCCTGTCCCAGTGCCTGGCCACCCTTTTGGTGAAGAAAATTTTCCTGTTACCCCATCTAACTCTCCCCTGGTGCAACTTGGGGCTGTTCCCTCTTGTAGTGTCATTTATTCCCTGGGGGAAGAGACTGACCCCACCTTGCTCCAACGCCCTCTCAGGTGGCTGGAGTGAGCGATGGGGTCCCTCCGAGCCTCCTTTTCTCCAGGCTAAACACCCCCAGTTCCCTCAGCCGCTCCCCATCAAACTGGTGCTCCAGACTTTTCAAAAAAAAGCACAGAAGAAGAAAGGAAAGGAAAGGTATGGCTGCCATCAGCAAGCAGAAAATGAAAATCACAGTGAGGTCCTTGGGATTAAAAAAAAAGGGGGAAATGGAGGAAAGAAAAAAACAACTCTTAACACCTCCAAAGCACATACAAGGAAGGCTTTTGTAGGCACGTCCTACATCCACCTTTGCTCCTTTGAATAAAGTGACTGCCTGAAAAAGCCGGAAAATCTGATGGGTCTGATTTTCAGATCAAGAGCAACTCCTTGGTAGTTAATGGAGTTATATTGGTGTTAATCTGATGAAGTAGAAAGAAAATTGAATCCCCTGAATAGAAATGGATGGCTCTTCTTTCTAATTGTCCCCGTGGTGATGTTCCTTACCCCTGCAGCTGACATGGAAGCCCCTGCTCAGAAGCCTGATGCCCAGGACGGGCTCCAGGGAGTGGAGAAGACCCCTTGGGCCAGGCCACCGCGTGGCTTTCGAGGAGCCTCTCTCATTTTGAGAGAACAATGTTAACGTGGCTTCTGGCCAGAGACTGTTCCAGTGCCCAAAAGAGGGGAGCTGGTCACAAGCAAGCGTGGACGTGGGTGGCAGAAGTCATCAGTGTCTTGTTTGGCCGCCGTCCCCTGCTTTTGAAGGTGTGATTAGGACTGGGTGACTGATGGAGAGGATGGGGAGAGGACCGGTGTGCTGCTCCCAGCCTTCATCTGCCCCGATGTAGCCACCTCTGCCAGTGCCGCTGGAAGAAGGCAGCGAGGGGCCAGTGGGAGAGGATCTCGGAGGAATGAAACGTTGCCTTCCTCCTGTGGCACCGGCGGGGGGATTGCTCGAAACGTGTCACATGGAGATGTGTAAGTGATGCCCAGATGCATTAGTGTGAACTTCAGATTGAGGTGTCACCTGAAAGCAGTGAAATGAAGTAGGTGCTTCTGTGATAAAAAGGAATAAAATCGCAAATTAGAAAGCTCTGTTTCTAAAAGCCTGGCAATCAGATTGACGCCATAAAGCTCTCAAAGGCATGTTAATACAATTGGATGCATCTTAAACATTTCCAGACATTCTTAAAAAAAAAGAGGGGGGGGTAAGCATAAATAACACAGGCAAAAATGCTGTATTGACACCTAAAAATAGAGTGGTCAAGCCCACTCCTCCCTCCGGCGCAGGCGGTGGTGTCGGTGCCGTGCTGTGCCCGCGTGCTGCCCCAGGGCACGGTTCGGGGCGCCGTGTGGCAATGCCTCCTCCCAGCCGAGCCAGGTGCGTTGCTTTCCTTAGGGGTGCAGGGTAGCACAGGCCTGGAATTTGCAGTCAAAGCTGCTTGCGAGTTATCTGAGAGCCCAAATCCAGAAAAATCAACGGGGTTTTGTTTGTTTAACATTTAACAATTCGGGGAGGGGGTCGAAATACATTTCTTGGAGCTAAAACCAGATGTGAGACATCTTACCCACAAAGCTTTCTGATTCTTTTCTGTTTGTTTTTCCCCCAGTAAGATAAAAGAAACTGCAGAGAAAGTTTAGATTGTGGCAGCTCTCAGGTTTCATCCTGGCTACGAGGGTGGTGGCAGATGCCGCTCTGCAGGACCGCAAATGATCTTTTTCGATTTATTGATAACGGGGGCCGTCGTTCCCCATGGCACACGTCTTGTCACCAGAGATGGGCTGTCGCTAGGCCCAGGACTGAGCCTCGGCTCTCCAGCCGGATGGAAAGTTTGCTTGGTGTGATTTCTTCCTTCATATAACAGTATCTGCTGTCAGAGAAGTGCCAGCTGTAACTACAAGGCCAAGTCGCCGTTCTATTTTGCACAGAAAGCATCGTCTCTGCTAAGAAGGGAGAGGCTGGAGTCGCCTCTCCAAGCCTCCACACTCTAGTCCAAGGGAAATCCTGCAGGATCTGCCTTCCCCTAAGGCTGCCTCCTATAAATCTTTCCATGCTCCAAACAGAAATTTGCAAATCTAGGCCAAGCTTTCCCCGCTCCGTTTTCACCAGCCGTGCTGTTACAGACTGGCTACATCAACATAGCTCTTTGGAGTAAACACTGACTTTCCTGCGCTGTGTTTATGGCCCAGTGGGGTCCTCCTCATACCTGGAGCAGTACCCTGGGAGTAATTAAAATAATTAACAAGTGTAATTAACTGTTGGAGGGTAAAGGAGAGTTTTAGCGCATTATATCAGCAACAATTAAATAAATTACCCTTTTTGTCTTGCAAAGAATTGACAGACAGGGGGAAAAAGGAGGAGGGAGATGTATAGACTCATGCAGTGGCACAGAGAAAGTGAATAGGGGTCGATGGCTCTTGTGTTGGAGGACAAAGCAAACAAAGCGGCACCAAATGAAATTACCAAGTGGCAGATGCAAAACGAACATATTTCACACAATGTGTAATTAAGCTGAGGAACTCATTGCCCAAATGGATCCCAAAAATCGTAATGCTTTAGTAAGTGATTGGACAAATTATTGGAAGATGACCCAGTGGGGCTGTCAAACACAAAGACTCATCCACAGTGCCGGACAAGCCGAAGTGGCAAACCGTGGGAGGCTGGGAGGGGACCCTGGCGCCGTCCCCTGGTTTTGCCCCTCCCTGTCACCTCCAGCTGGGGCTGGAGGCAAGGGGACACAGGCTTGTACACACCTTTGGTCTGAGCCCCTCTGGCCATGCTCCTGGCACCCTGAAAGGAGAAAAACTTGCCCACTGTCACAGTGCACACGTCTCTGGCTGCTGGTGGGGACAGGCCCACAGCGGTGACTCCGGCGTGGACATAACCAAGGTACCACAGGCTGGCAGACTGCTGTGCGTGTCCCCGCGGCGCCCTGTGCTGCTGGACCCGGGCTGCGGGGCAGCCGAAGCCAAGGAACGCAGCTGCGGCGTACGGCCCCTGCAAGCGTCTGCACAGGAACCAGCTTCCATCGGGGCTGAATCACGGGCTCCTCCGTAACCCCCCGCCTGCAGGGGAGGCAGCACAGGAGGAAAAGGGCACCACATGCTTCTGCTCTTTGCAAAACTTCCCTAAATGCATCCCTCTGGAGTGGCAGGTTTGCTTGGTGCTGCCCTTGGCTGCTGTCGGGTAGGTGGATGTTGAGGTCAGGGCCACGACCGGGGCAGAGGAAGGTGGTCCAGATCCCCAGCTCTCCTTGTTGCTCCATTTGGGTTCACGTAAGATTTCCAACTCCCTTTTTTTGGCCCATCTTGCCTGTAAATCTTCTGAGCTTCATTTAGTGCTCTAGCCTCTAGGTGGTGGTCATGTCTGAACATTCTTGTGTAACTGCTGCAAACATAACTTGACAGCCTGGGAGGCCCCGTGAGCCTGAGGTTAATCCGCTGGCTGGGGGTGACGGCGCTGCGAGCAGCAGATGTACCACGGCTCCCCACGTTTGCTGCTGCGGCATCGGTGTATTTAGCATCGTGTCACCGGGGAGGCTTCCCTGCAGGGTCGGGCGACGTGGTGGGAGCATCTGTGTCTGAGCTCCCACAGCAGAAACACCCGGCGACGCTGCACAAGCACGGCGGAGACCACCAGGCCAGCCATGGCGTGAGCTGGGGCTGCGAGGCAAGCTGCGTCCACCATTGCCCCCATCACTTGGAAGCACGATGTCCCTGCAAAGAGCTTTGACCTCCCTGCCTGCCCTGCAGCCTCTTCAGCATGGAAATGTGGGGGCTGCATGTCCCCATCCCCCAGTCTTCATCATCTTGGACCAGAGGCTGAGCTTTGGGTGGCCAGCCTGCTTTCCCTTGGGATGCAGCAGAACCTGCAGGCACTGGCTAGCGGCCATCCGTTGGGATGCCCACACTTTCCTGCTGCCCCGGTAATGGGGACGGTGCCTTGTGCCAGTTCGGCAGTGGATAAGAAGCAAGTACTCTTGTTTTATTCTGCATGTCTTACTTCCCAAAGTATACAACCACTTTGAAAGGGTGATCAGGCATGGGAACAGGCTGCCCAGGGATGTGGTGGAATCACCATCCCTGGAAGTGTTTAAAAAACGTGTAGATACGGTGCTTAGGGACATGGTTCAGTGGTGGGCTTGGCAGCGTTGGGTTAATGGTTGGACTTGATGATTTTCAAGGTCTTTTCCAACCTATATGATTCTGTGATTCGATGGTTCTGTGTCAGCTTGGAGGAAAAGAAACAGCAGTTTGTAGAAACTGGGGTGGATACAAAGGTGAGGTCATTGCTCTGTTGCAGTCAACAGAAGTTTCTCCATCAGGGTTAACAAGGTGAGGATTTCATTCCCTAAATCTTTGTATAAATTTAATGTGATAGATAAATGGTGAGAGTTATTATTTGTAATGAGGACTATGGAAAACAGGCCAGCTGACCAGTGAGGTGACAGGCGCATCCATGAAGGACATGGAACTTAAAGCATAGCAAAGCCCTCCTGGGATTTGCATAAAAGAAACATTAAAAATAAAACAGAGTGACCATACAGGAGCTGAAAGAGAAAAACATAAAGAAAAGGGCTGTTGCAGAAAGGTCTCTTGCACGCCCAGCCCCACTGCCCCGCATGCCATGGGAAATTTGGCCCTTTGACATGACAGCAGGGTGGGAATCGCCAAGGGAGAGACTACAGCTCATCTTCCATTAGGTATTTATTGTAAAGATCCCAGTCTTAGCCTTGAATGAACTGCAGGTGCCAACGTGCCGAGCTGTCCTTTGATCTTGGGAGTCTACTCTGCCCCGTTTTCCAGAGAAGGAGCCTTTATTTTCACGTCTGCAGGGAACGGTTGGGACACACACAAGTATGTGGGCACTCGGCTCCGTAATTGAAGATGCACAGTCTGGTGTCTGGGCATTCAGAGCTGTAATTAATGGGTTTCCTTGCACCAAGAAGAGCCTGACGTTATGTAAAAGGGGCTGGAAATGATCTGCAGTGAAATACCATGAGAACATGGTCCTGAAAGAACAGCCTAATGAAACCCAGAGCAGCAGGCACTGGGGGTCCTGGTGCTGCCAGCCCCCAACAGCAGAAACAAAATGGGGCAGCGCTGAGCTGCAGGGGCTGGTGGGCTCTATGGGGGGCTGGCTGGGCCCGGGTGCTGAGGCCGGTTGTGTGGGGCTCAGCACCGGCCCTGCCCCAGGCACAGCATCCCCACGGGGGTGAACGCGGGGTTCAGGGCTGGGCCCCCGCTACAGGACAGACCCTGAGGGGCTGCAGCGTGTCCAGGGACGGGCACGGAGCTGGGGAAGGGGCTGCGGCACCGGCTGGGGGGGCTGGGGGGGCTCAGCCTGGAGAAACGGGGCTCGGGGGGGCCCCATCGCTCTGCGGCTGCCTGAGGGGGCTGGAGCCGGGGGGTCGGTCTCTTCCCCCAGGGAACCAGCGACAGGACAAGAGGGAACGGCCCCAGGCTGTGCCAGGGGAGGGTCAGGGGGGATCTCAGGAGAAATTCCTTCGCGGAAAGGGTGGCCGGGCAGGGGGACAGGCTGCCCAGGGACCCGGTGCTGGCACCGTCCCCGGGGGGGCTGAACCGCCATGAGCCATCTCGGACCCGCGGCTGCGGTCTGTACGTAGAACCATTATCTGTACGTAGAGCTGTGATGTAGAACCATTATCTTGAAACTGGTTTAATGGTGCTGCGGGACACATGCCGACGGCTGGAAGATGTCTTGCTTGGTGTTTGCAGAAGGGGCCCCAGTTTGTGCAGAGGTCAGTGGCAGTTGCTTGTGTGCCATGGGCAGCTCCTGGGGACATTGGTGATGGCCATGGTGCCAATCAATAAATTAAACTGGGTCTATGAAGGTGTCTCACCAGTACATTTTCGAAAGCCAAATAGACTTTATGGAGTGGGTAATAATTGCTCCATATATCTTTTACAAGCATGGGGTAGCCTATTCACGTTTTAAAAATGATCCAGAGGAATGTTTGGACAGGCAGCAGCGTGATTTGGCTTCAAGCCATCGCAGGACACCGGATGAGGAATACGTGCTATAGAAGCCCCCCCATCAGTGCACGTGTCGGTTAGAGCAAGTGGTTGTAATCTATGGAGCGAATACACCTCATTTCCAGTGGCTCCGGCTTTGCAGCAGGGTTTGTGCTAGGGATGGAGCTGTGCCTTCAGCCTGGGGACCCTCATGCCAGGTCACAACCCCCTCGGTGTCACACGGATCGGCAGTGCTTCCCTTTTTATCCATAGAAACCTCCAGTCATTACTTAAAATTACCTTATAAATGTGATTCAGCACTATCACCCCTGGGTTTGATCCAGAAGCACCCACACGCTGCAGAAGTCAGGAGCCGCCTGGGCTGCATGTGAGCTGGCCGGGGGATGTGCCTGGCCGGGGGGGCTGGAGCCTCATCCCAGGGAGCGCCTGACATCAGCACTTGCCAGCCTTTTTCCATGAAACTTGCTCAGGCAGTTTTTTTGTTGGGGCAACAAACTTGCCTTTTCAATTTCCCATCGCATGTTGCAGAGCAGCAGGTTTCCATGTTCCCTGCCTGGCCTCGGCTCACCCCATCAGGAGCATCAGCGCTGCGGGAGCAGTGAACTCCCGGCAGCCATGCGGGCTCCCGGCCCTGGTCTCATTGCTAGCCCTGTCCCCGGGGCTGGCACCCACCCCCTCCCCAGCTGGGACCCCAGCCGAGCTGGGATGCTCGGCACCGGCTGCAAAGTCTCCTGACCTCAGCATCCCGGGACATCCTTGGGAGAGCGACAGCGCACCCATCGGTACAGCAGCAACCGGTGTTACTGGCCGTATTTTCTTCTATTTTATATATATAAACTATATGTAATGTATAAATTACATATAATATGTTAAAATAATATTTTAACATATAAAATACACAATACAAAATACAACATGGTTGCATATACTAATAGTAATAAATATATTATTATAAATATAAAAAATATAGGTAATGTGGTTGGAGGTCACATTTCTTCAGACAGGAGCAACTCCGTGGTGCATGCTGAAAGCCCCACCTGCTGTCCCAGCGCCCCGCTGCCCAGGGGCTGCGCACCCCCCGGGTGGGTACCCCTGCAGCCACTGCTGCACCGGTGCCTCCCCGTGCCCGTTGGCCTCTCCCTTGATGAGACCAGTGGGTGCAAACCGGCAGTTTGGGTTATTGCCCGGTTCGAGCCCTCGGCTTGCTTCAGTCACGATCTGCATGACAAAGCCACCAGCTCGAGCTCATTTTGGACCAGGAACCTCATGAGTTGCATCAAAAGCTTGGATGATTTTAGGGTCTAGGTTTTTATTCATTACAGCATTGGCTGACAAAGCCCATTACATCATCCGTTTGGAAGAGAAATTCTCTGCAGCTGCTTGTGTGGCACTGAGGGAGGTTGTTTGAAAAATAAGACAGATTTTTGTTTCTTTCTTTCAGGGCAATTTTCCTCCCAATTGCTGGAAAACTGTATGCTAAAAGGCTTAAAAAGTGGAAAGGAAAAGGGCGGTGCGCAGCAGTTCAAACCATTCTCTTTTTTTTATATTATTATTTCCTTCCCAAAGACCAAGGGGGGGGAAAATAGCCCCATTACCCCGCGCATCCAGCGCGCCCAGCCAGGCGTGAAAAGCAAAGCCAGCGTCATGGCAATGGCAGATGGCACGAAGCAGGAGGGAGGGCTCTGTCCCCGACCTCCGGACGGACCACGCTCCTAATTAGCTCTGGAGCAGAGAGTAATTAAACCCGGAGGTAAGGCAAGTGATTACTTTTCCTCGGAGGGCGCTTGCAGGGGAGAGCGGGCAAGGGCAGGGTGCGGGAGCGGGGCTGCCCCGAGCCGGAGCGGGAGCTGGAGCCGGAGCCAGCCCCACACTGACGCTGGGAAAGCATCTTCATCTCAGCTCAGCCCTCCCACGCTGCTGGGCAGCAGGGAAACCTCACCAGCTACTCCTTCGTGTTCTCCACATCACCATAGGCTGCATGAAATGACAAAATGGGGTGTTGCAAGGAAATACCGATGGAAAGGAGAGAGGCTGTGTCTGGGTGCTGTGCCGACGATGCTGACATGTGACATACTCACTTATTTAGCGTCGTTGTGTTCAATGCCCAGTGTCACAGCCTTGCCTTTTCTTTCCTCCTCCTCAGTTGTTCTGGAGTATTTTTTGTTATGCTAGACAACCCCATTTCTTTTCATCCACTTTCTTTGGTTTGCTTTGAAAGAAGCAGTTGGAAGTAAATTAGTTTTGTTGCTGCCAAAATGGGTGCAAAGCTCTCCCAAAGCGAGATTTACAGAGTGAAATGCACACCGAGCACTATGAAAAAAATATTCCAGTTCTTCATTCACTGTGATCAAAAGAGTACTTGGGGGGGGGGGGAATCCCTAACTTGATAGCCGTGTGTTGCTGGCTATCATCACCACTGCTTTTAGACTTCAGCTTGAAAAATGCAGTGGATGAGATGAGGGTGTCCCTCCCAGTGAGAAGCACCAGCCCATGGCTCGAGCCTGCGTTTTGCCTGGTGCTGAGCTCGGAGCCAGCGAGTGGCAGCACCCTCACCACCGTCCAGCAAAGTATTTTCTCCAGGGCCATCCTTGGGAACTGCAGGTTTTTTGCAGCAGCAGCACCAGCAGAGCCTACAGTGGCTGCGCAGCCCCCAGGCTTTGCAAGGGGCTCAGTGCAGCTTCAAGGACGGGGTGAGGGTGAGGAGGGGGAGTGGCAGCGCGGAGGTGATGCTCCCAGCCCAGGGACCGGGCGTTAGTGTGCAGGATCCCTCGGCCCCTGCTCGGGTACCACCTGCTGATGCTCAAGGAGGTCCTTGCTGAAGGATTTCTGGTTCCATTTGAAAGAGGCCATGTGATTATTGTCCTCTTGCTTTCAGGGGGAAGCTCTGATGATAGAGAACACCCAAAGCTCAGGAAGCAAATATAAAAGGGAACTGGACTTTTCTTCTTTTTTTCTTTTTTCTTTCAAAGTATGACTTCAAATCCACGATGGGAGGCAGCTCATGACTCGGCTGCCAACCTGGGGGCTGGTCTGGCAGAGGGGTGATGCTCAGCTGGGCAGGTCCCGCACGGAGCCTGGGATCCCACAGCCCTGGGATCTGCACGGAGCTGCACACAGCGGCCGCATCCTGCCAGGGTGCTGAAGCCTGTCTTCCTGCTGTGCATGCCCCGGTCTAGCAGGGAAAAGGCTTCTCTACAGAAATTATTGCTGTGCTTTAAAAGCAGGGTAGGTGCTGGGGAATAGAGTCATTTTTATTCCGGAATAAAAGTGTGAGTTGTGGTAGAGGAATCCAAGGGGAAGAGTTTTTCTGCAGCCCCAGTGCCCCGAGCTCTAACTTCAGGCAAGCCAGCCGGGAGAAATCCTGAGAAATCAAATCAACTCATTTGGAAAAAACTTTCTAAAAGAGCCTGGAGCTCGCTCGAGGAACCTGGGCATCGCAGAGCGGCGGGGAGCCGACCAGCACCAACCCTCATGGCTGCACGGGCGGCTGCAGCCCTGGGTGGCTGCCCTGCCACGCAGCAGCCCCTCCGTCCCTGCCACCCCCCCACCTTGGGGCTGGACTGAGCAGAGGGGGAAAAGGGGAGGACTTGTTCAAGAGACCTGAACACCAGCTGAGAAAAATCCCAAAGCTCTGGGTCAGTGCTGGTTCCCCCAGCGTTGCGGCCGGGCGCTGGGAGATGCTCACAGCCGGGGCTCACGCCGAGCACTCAAAGGGCAGGAGCTGGGCTGCCCTGGCAAGCACCCGGGGGGTGGGAATCTCCTGGGTGTTCAGGGCGATGGGCCTCATCCTGCACCACCCAGCCCTGCAGAGGATGGGGAAGGGGCTGTGAGGAAGGAGAAGGATCACAGCAAGCTCTGCCCAAGGAGCTGGGTTTGCTTTGGGAGAGCAACAGGGAAGCGAGGAAGAGCGATGGCTGTTTGGAGAGGGAGAGGTGACAGCCGGGGTCTCCTTATTCCCCGCTGGGAGGAGCCAAGTGGAGCAGCAGAGCATCGTGGAAGTGCTTTATTATTTTAAGTGTATTTAATTTTTTGTGGCAGCTCATCACGGCAAAAACTAGAAGCCCAGACTTGCTTACGCAGCCGCATCTGCGAGCGATTCCTGCCGGGATATGCTGGGGTTTCCTTGGTTTTTATGAACGGGCTGAACTTTGCCAGACAAATGGGAACCCCATGGCTCTGCAGAGCCTTCAGCACTTATTTACGCGCCTGCACGTCGACGCTCTGTCCCCAGCACACCCAGAACAGTTGGGCTTTGCGTAACGCCAGCTGCCTTTCTGCTTGGCTTAAAATAGCTCCGGCTCTGGGATCTCCCATCACCCACTGGAGCACCGGGTAACCCTCCCCAGCTGAATCATTTCGGAAGTCCCTGGGGATAAGTCTGATTTTCAGAGCAACATCCACCTCCTTCAGCGTGTGACCTAGGGGGTCTCAAAACCAAATGTCGCCAGATCTCTGCTTCCTAGCTGAAACACCGGATAGCTTGTATTTCTTTTTTATATGGGATCAGTCAAGGCTTGCTGCAGGGCAAAGCCAGGGGTGCTGTGCTTTCCCGTGGCCTTGTGTTTTACCCCATATGTGCTCTCTGCCTTTGACAAGCAGGAGAGGAGCCCGACGGGACAACTCCTGCTTACTGCCAGGGTTTGACCTGCCAAGGAGCTGCGGCGCTGCTCCAGCTCGGCGCGGCACGGCACGGCACGGCACGGCACAGCACGCAGCCCTACCTGCACCACGGCACCTTCCCACTGACGTTCCCCTGACAGACGGCCAAAGTTACTCACTCTAGGCTAAAAAGCAACCAGGATTATGAGAGAGCTTGGGAACACCTCACCAGCAGCACTGTGACTAACCATCACAGTCCCAACCCGGCTGGGATGCCTGTGGGATGGAAAGAGCCTGGCAGAGTCTGGTGTTCCCAGATAAACCACTGAATTTCCACCCGTTGCTCCTGTTTAATATGGAAATGATGGCAAACCAAACCTGGCTGGAGGGAACAAACATGGAAACGGCGTTTGGGACTGTTTGAGAGAGACACAATGTCCATGAAAAATATTTAGCAATGATCAGCCCCCACTCATTGCCTCGATCTTCAGGTGTTGGTGCTCTGGACCTCACCTCTGTTGAAATAACTTTTAGTTATCAGCAACTATGAGGTTTTCCTGCTCCACAGTAAATGCGTATTAACCTCTGTCTTTAATGGTGATTTTTTCCTGAATTTTTAATACCAGAGTATAAAGGCAGAGCTGTCGGGCAGTGGCAGCGAGGGCTGGGGCTGAGCGTGGTACGGCAGATGTGGGGAGCCAGTGGCAGCTCCTCGCTGTCCCCAAAGCAGCCTACATCTGTTCCTAATGAGGGTTTTAATAGCTCGATTTATTTCAGTTATTAGAGTAGGGAATCTTAGTAAATTACATCAGATGAGTGTGCTCTTTCTTTTCCTGAAAAATAGCCACCCCCACAAAAAAAAAAAAAAAAGAAAAAAAAGGAGGGGGGCAGCAGCATGATTGGCACCACCGCACTAAGCCTATTTACTATACAAAGGGATTTAACTCCAAATTTCAAGCACAATTTAAGGCTAATGCTAAACATGAAAGCGGTGCTAGCCTCACACTATTACGAAATGGGTATAAAATGCATTGGAAGTCTAAGTCACTGATTTCTTTTCCCTCTTTACATGAAAAAAAACCCTGCCTTTAATTGTTATGTGCACAAGGTTATTTTTTTTAAAATCCAAACAGATAAGACCCAGAAAACTGAGGCAGAGCTCGGCTGCCAGCCCACAACTTGCTCCTGGCTCTCCTGTCTTCTTGCAGTTGCACCAGCAACGCCAGGACAGCAATTAGCTTAATCATCCCCTTTTTGGGTTTAGAGATCAGAGGCAGTTCCCCACTAAATTCCTAACAATTATATTCATTTTTTGTTGAGCATGGTGCTTCTGCTGCTCACCTTTCCTCTGGGAAAGGCGTAAAAGAGCAGTTGGGTCTCTCTGTGGGACTGGCTCACCCCAGGGTCGGGGTCGGGCTTGGCTGGAGCCCAGCACAGCCAGGGAGCCCCTCTGCCTCGGGGGGCTGCAGAGGAGAGGCAGAGCCCGGGGGGCTGGGGGAATGCTTGGGGGGAGCATGGGCTCTGGAAGGGATGCTGAGCAGAGATGCTCACTGAGGGACGTCACGCTTGGGGTGTCAGACCTCGTGCAGCATCTGTCCCGCAGGACCTGCTGGCTTGCACGGCGAAGGGACACAGTGGGGGCAGCAAGGGGGTCCCCTCTGCGGAGGGACCGGCCGTGCC
This sequence comes from Falco cherrug, assembly GCF_023634085.1. Lineage (NCBI taxonomy): Eukaryota > Metazoa > Chordata > Aves > Falconiformes > Falconidae > Falco > Falco cherrug. The sequence goes on from NC_073711.1 coordinate 22,102,239, forward strand.
ACCTGTCTGCCAGCAGCCACCAGCCCAGCTGGGCAAGCGCTGCAGGCGCACGGGCGGCCTGGAGGCCTGTGGAGACACAGGGAAACATGTGCCGGCTGCGTTCCAGGAGGAATGCAGGGGAGACTTCCCAGGCTGGGATGGGAGATGTCCCACGAGGGCGGTGAAAATCTCAGCTGGAGTAGAAACTGCAAAACATGAGGGCAAATCGGGAGGTGCAGCTGCAACACCTTCACCCGACGGGTGGGCTGAGGGGCACGGGTGGCCGCAAGCATCGCCGCCCGGACACAGACATCACTGTGGGTGATCATCCCCAACAGCCCAAAGGGACAGGGGGGTCCCAGGGGCTCAGACGGACGGACACAGCACCCGTCTTCAAAAACAAGGAGCGGGGAATTACAGAGCAGCCAGCCTAACTGATACCTGGGAAGGCAGTGGGGAAAAAATAATAAACAGTCAACTCTGAGAGATTCTGGAGATTCATAAAATGATAAAAAAGCAGCCAGTGTGGATTTATCAAGAACAAATACCATCAAAGCAAACTGATTTATTTTTTGACAGGATAGTTGGCCCAGGAGTGAAGGGAGAAGCAGTGAGTGTGCTGTGTCTTTTGAACGGTTTCTGACAGCATGTTATGCAGCATTCTGATAATCAAAGTAAGAACTGAACACAGATTTACATATAAATACACAGGGTATATCGTACATACACAGAGCATATCTTACTAAAGAGGTGACAGAGAAAATCACCAAAGTTGGTGCGACGTGCTCCTCGGTCAAGGGAGAAGAAATGCAATGGGCACGGAGAGAGCCACTGCGGTGCCGCTGCGGTGCCGTTGCGATGACGCTGCAGTGATGCTGTGGTGACATTGCAATGATGCTGTGGTGATGCTGCAGTGATGCTGTAGTGGTGATGGTGTGGTGACATTGTGGTGATGCTGCAGTGATGCTGTAGTGGTGCTGAGGTGATGTTCTGGTGATGCTGCAGTGATGCTGTGGTGACATTGTCGTGGTGCTGAGGTGACATTGCGGTGATGCTGTGGTGGTAGAGATGTTTCCAGCAGGTGAAGGTGTTTGTTCTGGGTATCCAACCAAAGCGAGCTGTAAATGACCAAAGAGAAGAGCAGCATGCCTCTTGGTTGTACTCTGGGGCTGGAAACACTGCGTTTGCACAAAAACCTTCCATCTGCTCTTTTCTGTTCCCTGACTTATCAGGTACCTTTGCCAAGTTGGGTTTGTACATGCTCTGCACAAGTAAGATCGACCTCCCCCGAGCCATGACGGCACCAAACCCCCACCACGCGCTGGCCCCTAGACACATGGGCACAAAGCCAGGGTTCAGCCGACACCACGATGGGACCTCAGTGCGGGTCTTTTGGGTTTGGAAGAGTTACACTGTGTCATACAAACTGCAGACCTACTATTTGTAAAACAGCCAAGCCTACCCTGTCATACGAGTTGAATTTAACGTACCACAGGCTGCTTGATGGCCTTTGGGGAGCAGGACACCAGCCTCCACCAGCCGCACGTCCTCAGCACCAGCTGCCTCAGCATCTCCCTGGTGGGGCCACGACTCTCACCAGGGGGGTCATGATTTCACATGATTTCTCAGAAATAACTCTCTCCACCCCAGAGTTAAGATGATGCAACGAGGCAATGCTGCTGGATGTGGCCATGAGTTTGTGCATCCTCTGAACAGGAAAACGCTGGTTCCTGCAGCACCAGTATCTGCCTCCCACTCCCATCTTCCTTGTTTGCTGCGGCTGTCACCCAGCGTGCTCAGGTACCTGCATTTTGAGGTGCTGCAGTAATTATGGCTCTTGGATTGGCACATCTGTCCCTGTTCCCTCTCCATCATTACAAAGATCTGTGCTGATGAGCCTCTGTACTCTTATCAGTTTCTCAGAGAGTTTTTTGAGATGTTTTAACTCTATCCAAGAAAACATGGGTAACCCAATTGTTTCATGAATGTCCATGTGCTGCATTTAATCCATTGAAATTAAATATGAAATGATAGAAACTTCATTTAATTTTGGCTTTCTGCCTAACTGGCGAAGTTCACTGGAGAAGGCAAGTTTGCTTTGTCCATCTGCTGCTCGTCAAAGCCCAACACCTTCTGCACATCATCTGTCAGGGACTACAGCCCCATCACATCATCACAGCATCCAAGGAGGGGGTGGTGGCTCTGTCCTGCCTGTGATGGGACCCTGGGGCTCAGCCCAGCACCGGAGCAGTGGAAAGTCCTTCCCTCCCACTGTGACACTGTCACTGCTCCATCACCTCCTTAAAGCCTCAGGTGAGGGAAAGAGCAAAAATAAAGATCTGTGTCTAGCATCGCTAGATGGAAGTAGATATTATCCTTCCCTGTGTGAAAGAAAATGTCATTTAAAGATGAAAAAGAATGTGCTCAGATACACTCTTGTGTTCATTTTTTTTTTTTAAAAATAGGGATTTCCTTTATTCCATCTTAATTGAAAATAATCCACATCAGCAAGGAAAGGGATCTTCCTCAGCCTGGAAGGAAAAGGAAGGTACAAAGGCCTGTGCAGATCACAGAATCCTTCAGGTTGGAAAAGACCTTTAAGGCCACCCAGCCCAGCCCCTAACCCAGCGCTGCCAAGCCCACCGCTGAGCCGTGTCCCCAAGCACCGCGCCCGCGGGGGTTTTGAGCCCCCCCGGGGACGGTGCCAGCACCGGGTCCCTGGGCAGCCTGTCCCCCTGCCCGGCCACCCTTTCCGCGAAGGAATTTCTCCTGAGATCCCCCCTGACCCTCCCCTGGCACAGCCTGGGGCCGTTCCCTCTTGTCCTGTCGCTGGTTCCCTGGGGGAAGAGACCGACCCCCCGGCTCCAGCCCCCTCAGGCAGCCGCAGAGCGATGGGGTCCCACCTCATTAATGGGTTTCCTCTCGTTCTGGCTTTATTTCAGCCCAGAACAACACACTATTCTTGTTAATTGTGCGGTAATGAGCTAAGGACATTAACCACATCCCACAGAAACAGCTTGTGTGTGCTGAACCTGCCGAGGCAGTGCTCTGCTCCTCCAGAGATGCCTGTGACTTGTGCCCAGTCCGGCTGTGCGATGCAGCTGAGCCGAGGTGGGACCTCGCTCACCCCTTTAACATAAAGTTAAGGGCAGTTCAGGCACTGGGTGGTTATAAACTAACACAGTTCATAACACTGGTGGCATCCCTTGGGGAATTTCTTGTAGCACTGGAGATTTGGTTCTGCTCAGTTTCATTTCATTGCCGTTGGAAATTGAATTATTTTTTTTGTATCTGCATCAGCGTCTGGTAATAGGGCAAGAGTTCAGGAAGCCAAAAAACCAGCATCGAAAAATATAGTATCTTTCTTTATCTGTTCCCTGAGCATGTAAGTTTGCTTTCCAATGCACATTTTATTTTGAGTTATTTTGTTGCCATAGTAATATCATTCAGGTTTTGAACCGCTACTGTTTTGGTAGCCACTAGACTTGTCACAAACGGTCAGCATCCCAAGCCCCTTCCCGGACTGCTGCTTCCCACAGTGGTGCAAAATACCTTGAAACTTCAGCTCCAGTCTGCAGGGTGAAGCATCACGGCCCCCTGCAAAGGCGGGGGGACACACATGGGACCCCAGACACTTGGAGAGGAGAGTCACATGGGGCGAGGATGGCTGGGGCCAGGGCACAACTCGGACCAAAAAAAATATTCTCTCTGCTCAGTTCTTATCCTTTCTCCCCAGCCCTTCCAGTAAGACTTAGAGTCAAAGACGACCCGGTGGCCCGGTGGCTTTACTAATTAGCACTTACTAACAACACTCGTCTGGCTGTGGTGCCGTTGTGCTCAGCGGACCTCCTCCAGGCTCTGACATGGGCACAAACAAAACCATGTTTGCCCCAAAGAGATTAAAATCTCTGTAAATCCTGTTTGTTGCTACCCAGGTATCTCATTTCTTTACCCCAAGCCTAATGTACTTAATTTATTACGAAGAGAGCTGTGCTGCAATAAAGACTTCAAATATGAGGGTCTGTAATGATGCCAAGAAAGATACAAAGAAAAGGAATTCCCTGGTAAGGAAATATTATTGTGGTCATTTGGGTGAAACGGGTTCTGTAAATGTATTGTAAATTAATATTTATTCTGTATATTTATATATTAAATATTTAAACAAATGGTATCATTATGATATTACAACATTTAAATTGGAAATGCTTTTTTTGCTGTAATTCATTTAATTAAAGCAGGCACGAGGCACCTAAACTTATTACATGGGTGCCAGCTGCATTACAGGGGGCAACCACTGCACAGTTGAAAGCAGCTCAAGCAAAGCAGTTTTAAAGGTTTTCTTCTGCTTTTTTTTTTTTTTTATTATTTTTGAATAAACCGTTTCCAGATTAACAAATCAAGGCTACATGCACATAGAAGACCTGAGACCCACGTAAGCCTTCCAGAGATTGATGCATCTGGATAAATCCAGCACAGATTAAAGCAAAGCTTTCATTGCACAAACTCCCTGAAACAAGCAGGAGGCACATGACGCTGCTGTCCTTGGGAAAAGGATGGAGCTGGGAATAGTGGGCAGTAAATAACGAGTGCCAAAGTTGGGCAGAACGATGCGGTGGTGGCATCGCGGTCTGGTGCCCTACGCAGTTCTGATGCATCTCTCTTTCGCAGAGGGAATTACCGAAGCAGAGCCATTCCAGGAGCATTAGAGCCGCGGCAGTTTCTGCGGTTCATAAGATTACCCACGGCTCTCCAGCTCCCCGACAGAAACCCTCTGCAACACAACACTCTGCCTAAACACAATAGCACTCCAGAAAAAAGCAACAGGCTTAACAATGAGTTTCTTTGCTTTTATAGGTTTTAGCAAAGCCCATTGTCTTGTTTTAACACCCTTATTTGTATTTAGATTTCTAATGTCTTTGGGGGAAGGGTGGAAGGGGCAACCAATTTAATTCGATAATCCCCCTAAGCCTTGCTTAATGCAGTCACACTGGTTTGCGTCTGTGACTTTTATAGTGGTATTTTGGATGGTTGCAGCACTGCGCTGGAAAACGTCCCATCATTTATTTTGCAGCTATTTGAGGGAAATGGTTCCCAGTGCTGGGCAGCCTCTTCATTAAATCCATATTGTCAAAGAAAACAAACTCTAACACATCAGATGGGGCCGGACCTCAGGGCTGCCATGCTGATTCCTGGATAAGGTAGCTCAGAGTCTGGGTGCAAACTGCCAAAATTAATATTAAACCACAAGTAGGAGACTTTCGCAGATGGAAAAAAAATCTCATTTATGGCTGGGAAGGTGGGTGGGGCCGCAGGGAACAAAGCAAAGTCCCAGCTTGGGGTCCCTGCGCCCCCCTGGGACGGTGCTGATGCAGCAGGATGGGTCCTCCTGGCTCCCCAAGCACGACCGCGGCTCACGCGGGCTGCCCTCGGGGTGGGTGGGATGAAAGTGCTGCAGGAGGAAAGTTCCAGCAAGAGGTTTTGTCCTGTTGCTTTCTTCACCCAACAGAGAGGGAGTGCTGCAGCGCGGGTTGTTTTTCCACATGCTCATAAGAAAGACAAGATGAGACTCCTTAAAGAGTATCGAAGCATCTCACCTGCCCTTGTCCCCCTTACACCCCTCTGCCGGTGCTCAGCTCCCAGCATTTCTCTGCTGTTTGCTTGAACCTGACGCACTCAGCTAGCAGTGAATAAAAACCTGTGCCAAGAGGTCAGCATCGCCCTCGATGGGATTTATTGACGCCCCATTCAAGGGTGCACCGTATCTTCCAAGGAAGTGTTCCTTGGCTGTTTTAGAAGCATCTTGGAAAGAATCATAGCAAAGACAAAAAACACAAATGCAAGGACATGGTGGGCTGATATGGTCCATAGGCAGCAGCAACAAAGTCAGGATGGGAAGAAGGGGTTGGAAGAAAGGTCAGGGTCTGAAAGATGTTACCTGTAGCAAATGAAGTTACCCAAACAGGAGTAAGGAGCAAAGAAAGGGGGAAAAAATTAAGAGATTGAGATCTACCAGACTGCCACAGAAACAGGAGAGAGAAAGGTGTCCAGACAGACATCAGAGAACACATGGAGAGAAGAGGATCCTCAACAGGAAAATGGCAGGATCCTTGAGACTTAATAGAGAATTTGAAGAATAAACAGAAGATGCTTTTTTTTCACCTCTGCAGTCTTTGCAATCGCCTTCCACGCTTATCTCATTATAATCCAGCGATAAGGATGAAACACCTTGGGAAAATAAAGACCGATGAAAGAATTCTGTGCTTATGGCCACCATTTCCCTTCACAGCTTCGCCTCACATCTACGGGCCTTGTGTGTTATTTTCCATCAGGTACCAGCCCAGCACTCAGCCAGAGAGAACTCAGGGACTTCACAAACTCTAAAGAAAAATTATTTTATTAGTTAAGAAGAAACGAAGGGAACAGCCAAAAGGGCAAGTACTTGCAGGTGTTGAAAAACACTTCACCAGAGATTAAATTAAGTTAGTCCTTCTATCAAGAAAGGCTTTAAGGGACCTTCTGAGAATGTAACTCATCTCCACGTATTCCAGAAGGCTGTATCTCAAGCCCTAGTAAGTTAATGCCAAAAAAAAAAATGAAAAAAGGGCGATTCTGAAAACTGAACTCCTGAGGATATCAGAGGAAAGAGTTTTGCCAAAGATAAGAAGCCGGAAGGCTACAGGAGAACATATATGTCCGCTGAGTGATGGAAGTATGAGCACTAAATCAAGTACGTGGGTCACAGGTCACTACAGAGGAATTTATCAAGGCTTCCACGTGAAAGCCTTTCTTTATGAGGGATAAGAGAAGTCATCATCCTAAACTGAAGACACTAGAAGAGGCTTTAAACCGAATAAATAAAAATAACAGGAACCAAATCCCTGTATGGGACAGCATTTTGTGCTCAAAATGAGGCAGAAAAGTGCTCAAAGATGAAACCATCAGACAACCCTAGTTTGAAACCCCTTGTCTAAATCAGGCCTGAGATTTAAAGACTATGACAACAAATGAAACTAAATTTTGTTGGATGCAAAATCATACAAATCACCACAAAGCCACAGGAACGGGCTCTGACCTATGAGCGCTGGCTGAGAAGAGCTTGGCATTGCTGTGCTGACATTTTCGTGGAGCTCGGCACAGCGCTCAGAGGCAGTCGGAAGGCAAACAGACCATAAGGAATTATTAGAGAGGACACAGAATAAATAAAAGCAAGTGTTGTTATGGTACTGCATGAGCCCATGCTGAGCCCACGTGCTTCAGCCCTCGCTTCGCAGGATGGATACCCAGAAAAGGTGGAAAAACACAAGGGGAGGGAGTAGTGGTTTGCAGATATCACCCTGTGGGGCTTTCTTGTCTGGAAGAGGTGAAAGAGAATATGACAGGGGTGCCTAAAGAGCATGGCGAAGGGGGATACTTCTCCTTGATTTGGTTTTGGTTTTGTCATCTTGCTCTAAGTGCATGACTCACAGAGCCCGTTTCATTTTCCTCATCATCAAACTGAAGCATTAGTTTTATTAGTGACTTATAAAGTTCTTTATAAATACACTCCTGTAGGTAAACTTATACAAGATGGTTTTCTAATGCATCACCTCATGCAGTAATTAATATTTCATTTCTATTTCTTATAAGACTGTATTTAAAAAGTATTCATGAGCTTATTTACAATGTTATAGATCCTAATAAATATAAAAAATATCTCAAAAAGATTTAAAAGTTCTTTTTATTTCAATAGAAGTAGCACTTTTAAAAACCCAGCCTGCTCCTTCACAAAATAGCTAGTATTTTTGTAAAACTGACAAACAGAACTAAAACATGCTCACAACAGCGAAAGGGTATGGGATACACAGGGACATAATTCTATTTAAATTATATACTTAGCTGAAGGAGTTCCAGTAAAATTTGCACGTCCAGCTATGCAGGGAGAGGGCGATGAATTCCCAGTTGCAGTCGGACACTGCGTGCCCAGGCTGTAAGGCTCCCAGGTGCTTCCAGAAGTCAAAAATGCAGGGTTGGGCCCTATAAAACCACCCCAAATCACAAACCAAACATCAAAGCACTATTTAAAAAAATTCAGCAAGGTTTGGAGTTGCTGAATTACCCTCACCAGGAGATATCAGGTGGTATTTCTGGGGCGAGAGCCCCTTGGTGCATGGTGTCCCCCAGCCTGGCAGCAGCCACAGCCATCTCAAGAAAGAGGGTTCCCTAGGCGGCTGGAAAAGGTTGGGGACAGGGGGCTCAATCCCAGCCACGGGGCTCCTGGGGACACAGGGTCAGAATCGGTCCCTTAGATAAGGCGGTAGCCGCCCGCAATTGTAATACCAACAATAACAAAAACTACCTTGTCACTTACAACCAACAGTCATTTTCCTGCTTGTAAAACTTGTGGGGTTACAGGTACTTTCAAGCATAATGTTGAAATTCAGTGATGCTGAATATATACTGGAATACTGACATTATTTACCTGGTCCTTCTGCTTACAGAGCTATGAGCACATAGGTACACACATCACTGTTGCCCATCTTCATATGCATTTCATCCATATTTGAAATTCTGCGCTTCTATGTAACATACAGACACAGAGGAATGTTTACCTAATATTCACAGAGAATGAATTTATTTGAAAACTTGGCAAAGAATACGTTCCCCCAGTTGCAGCGGTGATGTACATACCGTCTAGCCGATCAACAGCTAACATGTTAATGGCTGCCACAAGAAATATGAGACATGGATCGGTCCACGGAGTAACAGATACTGTTCCAGGCAGGTGACATTTTAGGCTCTAGTAAATGGATTTTAAGATTCGCAAAAGGAAGAAGCATTGTATTTGCATCATGCAGGTCAAATAATCTATCAACTTAGATGAACTATTATAAGACAGAATTCAGAAACAAAGGACGGTGGCGTCCTGACTGTTTCTCAGGAGCCTTCCATATGGGATAGTGTTACACCCAACTCGTGGGCGTCCGGCACCATCTAGAGGAAAGACAGGTACGATGCAGCAGGGAAATTCTAAATTTTTAAAAACAGCAAAAAACCCAGAGCAGATCTTGTATAGTATCTACCAGCTATTTAATTATTATTTAACAGCTCTTATCAAGGGAGAAAAATGTATGAAGGAGTGGAAACCTGGAAATTTGCAGGATGTCGATTTGCGCACAGGACTCTATGCACTCAAGCAAAACCCATGGTTGTAATTATTGCTAAGCATTTTGCACCTCATATGTTTTTTCTGAATAAATACGCTATGACATAAACATTGAAATTTGAGGTTTCTGCATTTAGAGATCATCTTAAAGTAAACCTTAACTTCTCAATATCTGTATTTGCTTACAACTGCAGAGTACAAGGCAACTAATTCCTTCTAAACGGCACTTATTTTGTATCAGTTAAACAAAACCTTGGATTTAATTTCTGAAACGATTACTATCCTTGTTTACCATTTAACTGCATATGAAATGCCCAAGATGAGCAGGATGTACACAGAAATGTTCATGGAAAATATTAAAAAAGTTGAAAACCCTTAAGTTGCTCTAGTGTTTAAATCCAAATGGATTCAGACATAGGCATTCCCATCTACATTTACTGAAAAGGGAAGGTACCATTCAGGTACAACTCAGCACACCTGCATGATTCCACTCTGAACTTTCTGTTTTTTCAATTTGCATCTGTACATTTCTGCTGGTTGTGAGAAAATACAATCATATTTTCACGCTATGTTAAAGCAGAAGTCAGAATTTGACTCATTGGGACAGTATAATGCTAAACACAAGAAGAGAGAACCGCATGTAACAGGCGTTACAAGCTGACTATAGGGAAGTTAAGTTAATTTTGTTGTCAAATTAAACAGGGGTAACCTCTGCCAGCTTGCATCTGCTCACAACTACAGTGACAGGATGCAATGGATCACTTTGCAGAGGAGGTACGGGCTGCCTGTGGCCAAGGTATGGAAAGTGTCCCCAGTGCAAGCGCTAGTACAGCCCTGGGTGAACTGGAAAGAGGCAAAAATCTGAACAATGGGTTATTCTTAGGTGCTGAGAGTTGTCTGCAACACCAAATGGCTGCAAGTGCTGGTATTTGAGTATTACCGGTTTCTACTCCTAAAATTCATTAAAGGCTTTAATTTACTTATCTTTTTTCCAAGAGCAATATGGAAAGAAACCAGCTTCTTCCTTCAAGCGCCTCTGCTTCTGAATACCTCAGTTGTTCATTTGTGAAGAGTACCACACCAGTTAGTACATTCTTCATCACTACGCGGTGCCACTGCTTCTGTTGGCATTTACATAATGGAGCTCTGCTTTGGAGAAAGATGAATAAGCAGACCCATAAAATCTTGCTTTCACTAGGAGATTTACTGTCATCCCCCAGCACACTGCTTCTTGGATGCAGAGGATCCAGAAAGCGATGAGTCACCGAGCGGCAAGGTCTGCGTGTGGCTGCAGTGTTCTGTGGAAATGAAGCTCCTGGGGAATGAAAGCTATGCTTGAGGATGGGCATTACTCACCAGACAGATGACTCCTTAGAGGGAAAAACCCGGGAGAAGTGGGAAGAGGTATGGATCACAGTCCTTATAGCAACCTCAGGGAATAATAAAGCAACTGGGAAAATGTTAACGACAGGGAGCTGAGGTGCCAGGGAACCGGTGACATGGGAAGAGGCTTGGGAGCCACTGCAGAGCAGTAAATACACAGCCACGACCGTGCCGATGGAGCCCAGCCAAGGGAAGAGTTACACAACAGTGTAACTAATGTTTTGGGTGTGACTCATGCTCTGTTTGTACTTGACCCGAACGCGGGATGCCGTAGCCTGCGTACCTGTACTCTGCAACACACACCTAACAAATAGCTGGGTGGTTACTAACGCGCCTCTTTCTTGTTGATGCCTGGATCCATCTGAGCTGTGAGGAGGGCGCAACACGGAGCACTTCAGAGTGTTGAGCTGCAAGGTCGTGCATTTATAAGCACTGAAGCAAACAGTGTGTGGTGAGGCTTCTGGTTGGAATGGCATGGGAAGGACACAGGCCAGAGGTGGATGAGCTTACTTCGGGCACATTTTCTATTCCAGGCTTTCAACTTGAAGGCCCATTTGAGTTACTGTAGGAATTGCCATCAGCTCTAGATAAGCCCCAAAAGAATAATCCTGCCTATTGCGGTGGTGCAGCTTCATGTGTTGCCACCCCCAAGCTCAAATAAAAGCAAATCATGAGTAGGGTGATCCAGCAAGGCGCTGACCACAAGGTGCCACAGACACACACCATATTAATTAAGAAATATATAACTGTTAGTACTAGAATGCACCAGGACATGGTGCTATACAATCTTTACAGTGCTGCTTTCCCTTGACATAAAATTCTGTTTAGCTCAGAAAGACTGATATGCGCTTTTCAGGGCATATTATAAAACATCAACTGTGTTTTTTTCTTTGCATTCCCATCATGCATAAGAAGATGAGTTTGCAATTCTCAATTCTGAAGACAGGTGGGAGAAACATTACCTCCAAGGATAATGAGTATCAGCATGCTCTTTCCCTAGCTGGCAATTTATTTTGAGAACTGCAGTTTTGCACTGTCTCTCTCACAGGAAGCACCAGCACTGTAACTTCAAAGCTTCGGTGTAAGGCTCAGAATGTGGGAGAGCTGTTACTATTGGAAAGGCACTAGAACTGGGGTTTGCAGCTTGGTGAGGTGGCACCTTGCATCCCTGCTAGTGATGAGCTGATCAATGGACCTGCCTTAAAAAAACCAAGAGCTATCATGGTGAGCAATTTAAAAATAAATCAATTAAATTCTCATTAGCAGCTCGAGAACTTTAGAGGATGAGGAAGAACAAAGTCTACAGATTGCCCAGTTAATCTGAGTTCCTGGCACAAAATAAAGAATTTTCATGGCTGTACGAAGGGGTAGGTGAACAGAGGCGCATTATGTGGAGAAGCTGAGTGTCAAGGACCTGACTCCTTCTCCAGAGAGCTACTGGCACTTGGTCGGGTACCTTGAAGCATCCCGAGAAGAGGCAGCCAGCAGAAAGGATGGCATCCTGACAGCGACAGCAGGAAGAACTCTGAAACAGCACTTAACAGAAAGCCTAGTCATAAGTAGATGCTATAAATATATGCTAAAAATGAGTTTATACTTAATGTTTCAACGACATCGATTTAGGATGATTCAGCTCTCAGTATGCAAAGCATGAAGATGAGTTGTCTTTTTTTATTTTCCAGTTATGACAGTGACTGTTAACACTGCCAAGGCTTGGGGAGTTCTAATACCAAATGCCAGGTATTTATAATAGCAGAACACAATTTTACACTAAAGAGTAATGTCAATCTACTTAATATGTTTTAGCAACTTATTGCTAAAGTGACGTAAGTTTCTGGAGCTTTGACAGGATGCTTTCCATGGAAAAAAATGTTTGTTTACCTTAAGAGTATCTGCAGTGACCGATACAGAACCCTTCTTTGCTTGAAGAGAACAGGTGCTGCATAAACCCTATTTTCATTTCCTGGATGCTGGAAGAAAACAATTTTAATTTGGCATCTAAAGCCACCCAAAGCCCTCTGTTCTGTAACCTTGGCAGGACTATGCCCCTTGGGGTGTATCGCTGGCTGCAGGTGCCAGGGAGAGGACATGCTGGTAACAGCCTACTTAACACAAGATGCACAACAGCTGCTCCGAGTATCAAGACCCTTCTCTCGTTGCTGAACACCAGGCATCCACTGCTCAACACTCTGTCTTGGGCACCTTGTTCTACCTTTACAGTGGATTAAACAATTTAATGAATGCAGCCAAAGAAACGTATTTTTCTGTGCTGCCAGCACAACACCGTACAGCTGTTCCACACCTGATAACGCCTGGCCAGGCCTCTTCCTACAACTGGTCCATTCCTGACAGGAGCCAGCGAGGGTTATCGGCTCTCCGCCTTCCCCTTGGCACCCACACAATCCTCCCTTGCGTGTCCCCCTCCACAGAACACGCGTGGGCTAACGATTCCCGAATCCGTGCGCTTTCCTTTAGAAACTATTTATTTTCCGGGCCCCCGTGGGTCCCCATTTCCCAGAGCGGGCCGCCTCCAGGCCCTGCAGCTCCGACGGTGAAACCGGGCGGGCCGGGCCGGGGGCGGCCGAGAGGCAGCCAGGCTCGCCCCCTGCCGCCCCGCCCCGACGGCGGCCCCGGTGGGGAGGCCGCAAGGCCCAGGCGCGCCCCAACCGCCGCCGCCGCCAGCCGGAAGTGCCGCCTGACGCGCAAGCCCCGCCCCCGGTGCGTCACCGCCCCGCCCTTCCGGCCCGGCGCTTCCGGCCTGTCCCCTCCCCGCGCCTCCCGGCGCCGCTTCCCCTCGCGCGAAGCCGCGCACCGCCCCCGTGCGGCGGGCGGCGCGCCCTGCACCCCGCTCGGCGGCTGCCTCTCGGGCCGGGATATCTATGGGGCGACCGGCGATGCGATGAGCCCGGGCGGGAGCCGCACCGGGGCCAGTGCCGTGCACGGGCAGCGGGGGTCCTCCATGGGGGCTCCGCCGCAGTAGGAGCGGCGTCTCCCCGGGGCGCGATCCGCCACCTCCCCTCCCCCTCGGGCCTCCTGAGGAGGATGGCGACGGCGGCCGCCCCGACCCAGCTCGAAGCCGGTGGGTATCGCTGGCGGCGGGGGCTGCCCTCCGCCCCGCCGGCCGCCCCCCCGTTGTAACCGTGTCCCCTTTTCCCCCCCCCGCTCCCTCTCCGCAGAGCTCTACTACCTGATCGCCCGGTTCCTGCAGTCCGGACCCTGCAAGAAATCCGCCCAGGTGAGCGGGGAGCCGGGGGCTCCGCCGGGCCGGGCGGGGCCGGGGGGAGCCGGGGGGCGGCGGGGCCGCTGCGCTGCGGGCTCCGCACTCACGGCCTTTGTGCGTGCGTGTGTGTGTGTGTCCGTGTGTCCGTCTGTCCCCAGGTGCTGGTGGAGGAGCTGGAGGAGCACCAGGTAAGGCGGCTGCCCCGGCGGGACGGGGGAAGCCCTGGGGATGGGGGGGTGTCGGGGGCTGCCCTCCCCCGTCTAATGCAGCCCCACTCCTCCCGGGGCTCCGGGAGCCCCCGAGGGAGGCGCGGGTGCCCCCGCGGCGGGGCCGGGGGCAGCGGCGAGGGGCTCCTCCCCGGGGCGGGCTGGGACAGCCGGGGGCTCCCCTCGCCCGCCCGGGGAGGGGGCGCGGGGCCGGCCGGGGTCTGACGGCCGCCTCCGTCCCCGTCCCTCCTCCCCCTCCTCGTCTGCTTCCCGCAGCTGATCCCCCGGCGCCTGGACTGGCAGGGCAAGGAGCACCGCCGGAGCTTCGAGGACCTGGTGAGCCAAGTTTCACTCCCGACTTCCCCGACAAGTTTCCCCCACCCCCCTCGCCGCCGCCCGGGGCACTGCTCGCCGCGTGTGTCCCCCACCGCCTCGGCCCGGCCCGTTCTCCTTCCCGGGGCCGCGGGCTGCGCCCCGCCGAGGCCGTGGCTGCCGCGGGGGTGCGGAGGGGAGGGGGACCGCGGCCGGGCCGGGCACACACACCGGGGCGGCGGCGGGGGCTGCTTGGTGCTGACTGACTGCGCCGTGCTATTGTGGGGCCGGGAGGGTTATCTGAGGGCACGTACCGGGGCCCAGCCCGGCGAATGGCGCCGCGTCTTACAAGCCAGAAAGCGGCGGGAGGCGATGGAAGGCGGCAGCTGATTGGCTGCGGCGCCGCGGAGGAACTTGCAGGGAGGGCGGGATGAGGCGGGGGGCGCCCCCCCTTCACCCCCCCCACCCCGGCCCTGCGCGCCCCTCGCCGGCCGCCGCTCCTCCGCCGGGGCGGGCAGCTCCCAGCGGCCTGCCGGGCCTCCCCCGCCCGGGGCCGCAGGGCCGCCTCGGCCGGCCTCTGGCACCCGGCGCCCCCCGTGCCCCCTCTCCGGGCGGCGGTTTGACGGCGCCCCCCCATCCCCGCCCCCGGGGCTGCGGGCGGGCGGCCCCGGCAGGGCCTGTGTGTGTGTGTGTGTGTCCGCCCCCGCGGCGTGGGGACGCGTCTGCGTGGCCAAAGCGCGGCCGTGGGCCGGGGGGGGCGGCGGGAGCGGGTTCCTGCCGCGGGGCGGCGGGGGGGATTTCACGGCGACGTGCTGCCGGGCCCGTCGGCGGGCAGGGCCGGAGGCCTGGCCCAGCGCTCCCCGCCTGTGCGGAGCCCTGCGCCTCTGCCGGGCGGCTGGGCCTGCCTGCCCAGCAAACCAGGGTGCGTGGGGGTTTTTTTAGGAAATGTCATGTTGAGACTATTAAACGCCTATGAAATGTATGGAGTGGCTACTCGCAGATATAAACCGTGTGAATATCTGTCATTGGGAAAGGTCAGCTGCCCGCCGCACTGCCAAGGGGCCGGCGGCCTGGGGGTGGCCAGTCTCCCAGCCGGGAGATGGGCCCAGCCTTGCTGGCATCCGCCTGAAAGCAGTGAAACTGAAGTGTCATTTCAATTTCTTTCCGAGGGGTGCAAATGGCCTTGTTTCCATTTCTAGCAGCTCTGGGTATTAATGTATGGCGCTGATTTAGCACTTTGCCATTGCAGTGCTGTAGACTTACTAATAGCGTTTCTCATATTGATATACTGTGTGCGTGTGATCATCACTGTCTCCTGACCTGGAAGGAATTGAAAGTGTGTCCTTGCCTTTCCCATCTCGCACAGGGCAATGTTGATCTGGGATTTTGACACGGCTGTTGCTGAAACTGCTCTGTAGCTTGCTCAAGAGTTAGTTTTCCACTTTGGCAATATAGTAGAAGCTCAGATGTAGATGGGAGAGCTCCTAGTGTTGAGAAGAGACATTTGTACCTCCTGGCTTTCCCTTTCCAAAGTGTATTAAGAATTTAAGATGAATGTTATGTTTCATCATACCTCTTGTGGATAATTCTGGGACTGTATATTGAGTGAACAGACACGGAGTAAGTACTGCATTCAATAAATTTTAATGCTGTACGGTCTTTCTAGAGAGCCTGAAATCTAACTATAGGCTGTTGCAGGTTTAGCTTGTGACTGCACCTGGTACCCGAGAGGAATATTAACAGTGGCAGTATGAAGTCTGATTTCAGACATACTGGTTTTGCTTGATCAGTTACATTAGCGTATACAGTTTTTTCCCTTCATTCCATGGGACACAAATAGAAAAGCCTTAAAACTTTTTGTTTGTGTATTGATGGCATTGTTGAAACCATGTACTTTTCTTTAAAATTTGAGAAATGGGAGACAAACCATTGTAAAGTGAGGCTTGGAATTAATGGGATATTTCTTCTTGCAGTATGGTATTGTCAAAAATAAGTACGAGATGGTTTTTTCCTCTGTCTTAAGTTAATCAACAGTAATCAATTCTAATCTAAAAGATTGTCTTTTTATCTAGTATTATTTAACTGTTTATCATTATTTACAGTAAGGAACAAGACTATAAATCATTTACAGAGAGACAGGTTGATGCTAGGTAGAATGGACTGAGCTTCTCCCTTATAATCCTCAGACTGAAGCTTTCACCGTTGAGGATGTTGAAGAAGGCCTTTTTTTCTTCTCATTGCTTAGGGTCTGGTGTATTTGGAATTTGGACCTTTGGTTGCATATGATTGTATATTAACCTAAACTACCCGACTTCAGGGCTAGCTAGATGTCTGAATGTCATGTTTTGAGCAAAGCTGGGGTTGTGAAGGACACAGATAACTCTGACCTTCATTTTAATTATCTCAGGCACATAAAGAACCAAAAATAAATTATAGGTGCTAGCGATTGGAGATAAAGTTTTTTCTATCCCTTTCTCCTTTTTGAACACTTACAGATAGAAAACCAAATTCAGTTGCAATCTCTGCCTGGCGTTGCAACTACCCTGGTTAGGCAGGCCTGAGGTAATGGGACCCAGTGAGAGTTTACAGACGTGGAGAAGTCCGATATGTATGTTTGTTTGTTTTTCCTCAATAATCTGTTTTGGCAAATCTGACAAAGTATTTCTTGTTTTAATTGCTGATGTTTCAACTTCATTTTCCATTCTCTTTGACTGTTCAGGTTAGTGTTGGTATTTTTCAGAAAATACGCCTATGCTCTTGCCATTGAATACATTGTTACTGCTCTTAGGGCTTTTGGAAATGAGAAAGATATAACAACCCAATTGCCTACTAGGTGGCTTTTATCTAGGGAATGTTTACTCACACTGCACTCGAGCTTTTAGTCAAGATCTGAAAACTCTTTGTTGAGAGTTTTGGGGGTTTTTTTGTTGTTTTATTTGAATGTGGTCTTTAACTTTAAATGTCAGGTGCCACAAGGCAGAAGAGTAATTTAAGATGCACTAATAAAAATTGTACCTACCTAGCAAGCAGAGCCACTCAGAGAATACTAGCTTACGTGCATTTGTGTTCCCTTTGTCTTTTCTGCTTATTTCCACTTTGCAGTACTTTTTATGTGCAACATGTGGCTGCCTGTCTAGGTAATCATCCAGGTGTACTCCAAAGCGGTTTTTACTTTGTTATTGACTGCTGGTGGTCTTGAGAATGAAACGTGTTTGTGAAGGGGAGGGTCCTCGCTTTCCTTATGAAGGCCTGAAGTTATGTCCAACTTGCATGCAATTAGTACTCCGATTTTAAATTAACCATAGCAGTTCAATGTGGAGTCAGCTGTTGTACAGATGAGTCAAGCTGAATCAACTCGGATTATCAGAACAGTCTCCAGCGGACTGCTGTTCAAAATTATCTTTGTTTATTCCTGATAAAGATTACTGGCTCTGGTCTGGTTTTCAAGAATATCTTGATGGGCTGTATCTTCTGGCTCAGCCTGTTCTGGTCTTTGTGCTGAAGATATGTATAATTTCAGGAAAACCAGAAAATCGGCTGTTTTTGGACACTGTGTTCAAGTGGAGAATTTGCATCCATGAACGGCTGTGCTGGTATGGAACAGCTTAAGGGATTTGGCTTTGAGTTTCTGCCTTGCCCATCTGCATTGATTTAAAACTAGCTATGAGTCTGAGGTGCTGTTATTTATAGATACTGCCAATCCCAGCATTAGCAGAGAAGGGATGTTACGGTTTTGTCACCTCAGGAAAATGTCATCTTGTAGTATGGTAGTTCCAGCCTGTTCTCTCTGGGGAAACCAAGTGGATAATAGCTTTTAAAATTCAGGTAGATTTGCATACTGTTGACATCTTCTGCAAGTCCAGTATCTGAGCTTCCTTGTGCTGAGATTCCATATTTGAGGTGTTGAGTAATTTCCTGCTTGCTCAGCTGCCTTTGTCCTCTTGATCTCCTCTTTTTGATACAGTTGTCAATTGATTCTTAACTGATTGTTATTTTGGTAAACGAGAGAAGTGTTGTAGGACTGCCTAGAGGTTAGAAATCTGCTGCTGATGCCCAGCTGCCTGCCTGCCCACAGGGGACTGGGTACGAAGGAGCCTTCAGACATCTGCGTTGCTGCCTGTGTTGCTTCCATTATGCAGCCCTTGTGTCAAGTTTAGTCTGTGCTTTGAAAGCAGTGTCTCACAGGGCTTCCCAAAAGAGATATTTCAGAGCTATCTGGTTCTGATCCCTGAGAAGACAGGCTTCTTATTATAAGTAGTAATCACAAAGAGGTTTTTTGTTTGTTTGTTGAAATCTTCCTTGGAGGAGCAATTGTCAGCAGTTGTACCAGGGGGGTTTATTTGTTTGTTTCAGGGATCACCAAACTTCTTGCCTGTCTTCTTAGCTGTCCAGTGAGGACCTTCACTCACTAGTCTTTGAGACTACATGGCAATGCTTCCAACAACAGGAGTGTAAACAGGTTTAGGGGTATGACTTTCTCCTAGCCTTGACGTGACTTCCCTAATAGTTCTTTACTTACAGCTACTTATCAGTGTAGCAACTTATTTGCATACTGGTTCAAGCAGTCATGGCTGTGTTACATTCCCCTATGGTTGTTTACATAGATCTTTTAAAAAGAATAGATTAATTTTATCCAGTTCTTGAAAGTTTTTAGATCCATAAGACCTGTATGGTTACTGTGTCAGAGAACCCTTCCGTGGTACTGTGGTGTTCTTGTGCTCTTACATTTTAACCTTTATAGGGTCTTTCACATCAGGCAACAAAACAGTTTTCTCTTTACAATTTATCCCAGGGTGCAGAATTTTCTCTCATTTAGCACGGTTTCAGCTCTTCTGCGTTATTTTAACATGTTCTTTTGAAAGCCTTTGTTAAGCATTTTTTTGGCCTGTGTTACTTGTCTCTAATTTTTGAAATATTTTCTAATGTTTTAGAAATATTTTCTAATATATTTGAGGAGGTGATAATATCCTTGCCAGTCTTTAATTTTGTCATATGGGGCTTTGACTAGCACACACTAAGAGATGTGCTATAACTGGTGCTAAGCTTTGCCTTTTTCCATACTTCTTTTAATGAAAATCTGATTTGGGAGACTGTTTTTCTCAGCTTTATTTCTGCAGCTTCATGTTTCGGAAAGATACTTAAAATCCATTTACAGCTATCTCATGCAGAGGTGAAAGGAATAATTTTTGTTTCGAGTTCTTTTGGAAACCTGAGAATAGAATTGCTTGTTATGCCCCAGGCAGCAGTTTAAGAATTTTATCTGGAAGTTATTATGGAAAAAAATCTCCAGGATAATTTGCTGCTATTGCTGCTTGCCTATGTAGCTGTTTGGTAAGAACAACAGTGATAATATTCAGATTAAGGGCCACTTGTTTGGGCTGTTCTGGGTTGTAGAAACATGAAAACATGCAGGGAAGGACTTATGGTACAGCCTTTCTTCTGTAGTATGGCATGGTTTGGATTGCAGGTGGCAAATCTGGTGAGTAGGGCCTGTTAATGAAGTGAACGGTCACTTTGATATGTGCCTGGGCTGTGCAATACGCTCCACATCAAATGTCACTTAGAAAAGTTTACAATCTAATAAAACTGTGCACTAAAGTCTGGATGCTTCAGCAGCTTACTTGTGCCGATTTAACTCTGGCTTCATGATGGATTTGCCAACTTTTCTGGTCTGGGCAGCGATCAAGCAGATGTCTGGTATCCTGAGCTGCTTAACGTCTGGATGTCCCAGGCAAATTACCACCAGGCATGTGCAGATAATTGCCACATGCTCCGTGAGTCTGGTGCACGCATCTTTCTTCTTTGAATGTTGTCCGGTCTGCACATGTGTTGATGTTTGCTGTCTTTGCTGTTCTGTATATAACTGCGGCTTAATCTGCAGATCTTTAAGCAGCAAAGTCCCTTTCCGTTTCTGAGTAGGTGCGCTGAGTTAATCAGGACTTGCTTGTTGAATAACTTGTGCTCTGTCTTGACAGTAGGATATTTGCTGCCAGGCTTAATTCGGCACCTCTCTCTAGACATAGAGTAGCGGCAGTACTTCAAAAGCAGTGTGCTCCTGAGTGAAAAGGGAAGTGTTTTGCTGCATTACGCTAGGAGAATGGTTTGGACTTTCTGTGAAATTTTATATTTCCAGAAAGGGTGGTATGGTTTGGATTTGTTCCTACCCTGGAAGTAAAATGTAAAGTTCCGCAGCTTCTGGATTGGTTGCTCTTTTTCTTTTTAATTTTTTAATTTCAAGCTTGATAAATTGCTAGAATTTGCAATTGTTGACTGAGAAGCATGTTAGTAATTACCAGAGATGTAAAAAAGAATTTAATACTTGCATTTTATTAAATTGCAGATTCTCTCTTTGGAATTGCCTTTGTTTCAGATCCTTTGCATCTGAAGGGAGGCTCTGTAGCATTAACACATTTATATTATTTCAGGAATGAGTAAGAACAATAGGCAAATACAGAAGTTCAGATAATCCTTTTATCTCATTTTGAATTCTGTTATGTCACGTAATTTACAATGAAAGACAGTTCATGCTTATACACTGAACTTCACTGGCTGTGCAGTTGGGAATGTACTGATATAATTTTGGAACTCTATGATTTTGGAAAATAAAAAGAGAAATTAGAATGACTGGAGAAACCAGGCAGTGGAAGAGAGCATTCATGGGGTTATTCCTTGATGCTCACAGTATAAAAAGTCATGGAACGGGACCACGTTAATGCAGTCATCAGGTTCATCTTTCCCACAGAGATACGATTCTTCTGTTTCCATCAAAAGGCCAGAGCTGTTATCTTTAACAAGCACTGACTGAAGGGATGTGTGGAGAAGCCCGTCTCTCTTCTGTAAGGGTTTCCATTCAGAGTTTTTAGTTGGGTTTAGTTCAATGATAATTTGTATATGTTATTGGAAAAGCCTTTCCTTTTTTTTTTTTTTAATTAAAATCTTATTTGTGGGATGGTGTTGATCCTGCTTGTGATACAGGTGATTACATTATACAACACATGACTCACTGTGTTGAGCATTGTAGCACCGCTGCTGTTGCCCAACTGGAATGAACAATTTCCCAATGACATGTAGTAATAATCTGTTTGATGACATAGTTCAGTGAACAATGTTTTGGCAGCAGGTCTGAGTAAAGTACTTACCTTTTCCTCCTTTCTGATGCCTGCCGCTCCCTCAGGTGTGCTGGGGCAGGAGCTGGCCATATCCTTAGGGTCTGGGTAGGCAGGATACCTGGGCCTATCTACTGATGCTGTGAGCTGTTGGAAGTGGTCCTGTTCCTTGCTTTCCACCAGCTCTGACGCTTCTCTGAACCAAAATCAGCTTTGCTAAACCTGGCAGATAAACCTTTTCCTTCTTTTCTTGGGTCAGCATTCCTAGTGCAGGGAACTGAAACAGCTCCCTCCGCGGTAGATGAGCTACCAGAGTGGTTTTAGCCAGACTGGGAAATCGTTCTGGCTCACTGCAGCTGCACAAAAACTTCTACCCCAGCAGGAGGGAGCTGCATGGGTGGTGAGTGCTCACAGCCCTGTCACCAGTATCGGCCTGTGACTGGACACAGTTGAAATGGTCATGTAGGAGAGCGAGGTGTGCACAGGCACACACCTGCTGTTATTTCTTTAGAGTGAGCACTGTTCTGGCCCTTTCCGATCAGCTTTAGTATTATTTGGCATTAGTTTGTGGCTTGGTAAAACAAAAAACCTAGTTTCCGTTGTCAATCACAGGTACTTAAGAGCTGAGTACCTGTTACTACTGATCTTTAAAAAGGACATGGGATGTAGCTATATGTCCTGTGTTGAAGGAGCTAAATAAGCTCCAATGTTGAGTTTTTGCTGCCAGCTAGTAAATACGGTAGAAGTCAGGCAAGTGCAGGACATTCTGGATAATGAGGTAGAATTTATTTGCTATTTGAACAGACTGTTGGAAAAAAACCCATTGTCTCTCCATAGAAAACAGTCTCTGTGTAAAGGGAAAAAAGAAGAATGTTTTCCCCGACATGACAAATTAGGAGCCTACATGTGTGGGTCTTAAAGACGTCTACTCCCAGTGGCTGAAAGCAGGAGACTGGGTATTGCTTTTAGGATAATGTTTAGGGTTATTTGCTTTAGTATGTGTGCTTCTTAGAGTAATATGAATGTCTGACAAGGATTTTTCAGCTAAAGAAGAGATGTGAAAAGAATGAACTGAAGGGTAAAAAAGGCTTCTTTTTTAGGCAGTACTTTGGTCAGAGTACTGCCCTGGGAGTTGAGTTTCAGGAGGTTTTGTTTGTTGTTAAGGGACATCCTAAATTAAAAGTGTAGCTACCACCACCTAGAATTTTGGGTCTGACTTTTTGAGCACTCCATGTCACTTTAAAAGACATCTTTGGTATAATTAATTTTGAGAGTTTTTTCAGGGGTTTTAGACTTGATTTCAGTAACTTCAACACCTGGATATGAACCACGCAAAGAAGTGCCAGTAGAAGCAAAAATAAAACAGTTTTCATACATCTGCATTGTTTATATGTTTAGGTGGCTGTCAATGCACACATCCCTCCGGATTATCTTCTTAGGATCTGTGAGAGACTTGGACCCCTTTTAGACAAAGAAATCCCACAAAGTGTCCTAGGTGTGCAGACATTGCTAGGTGTCGGGCGCCAGTCTCTACTAAGAGCAGCAAAAGGTAAGATTCTCAATTTAGCTGTGACTGGATTTTATTTTAATGGTCAAAACCCTTTTTGTTTTGATTGATATTGTGGTATCTGTGTGTGTTTGCATGAACCCTGGTTTTATCTCCTATGCTTGTCAGCTTTCTTGTTGTAGTCTTGCTAAAATGTAGTTATTGCTGGCCCTGTTACGTATGTGTTTCTTTGGTTGAAAATGCCATCTTAAGCAGCTCTCGCCTACAGTTGCCTGATCTTGTTGCTTGCTTACTCTACCTCCCCTCCCCAGCATATTGGACTGGTGTTTAAATGATGTGATGAACTAGATTAGAGATTTGATCTGTCTGGAGAATAGCCATTTTTTTTGTATACTTATGCCTGTGTCTAAAATAACCCAACAGTCTATATAATTTTGCTGGGCTATTTTTCAGACTGATTTGTTCCATTTGTTCCATTATTTCATTCCCTGGCTGTGCAGACAGGTGTGTCAGCTTGAAGGGCAGGGTGGCATTTGGGGCAGCATTTAGAGAGTGGGAGAAGGTGAGACTGATTCTTCGGTGATAATTCCTGCTTGTCCTTGTTTAAAGTAATTTGAATGAAAGCCCTCATTCCTTTCATGAATAGAGCACCAGTCCTGTTGCTTTTGAAAAACTGCTCTGCTTGAGATAACGATCCTGAGAGCACAGTTCTGAGTTATAACTAAACAGATCTGAGAGCCATCTGCTATTGAAAAGAGTGATTCCTTCGTTCTCTCCTCGCTCCATGCCCCTGTCACTTCCCTGTAGGAGCCAGAACTTACTTGATCCTGTGATGTGCTGATTCAGAGAGCTAAAATGTTGCAAAATTTGTTATTGCTGTTGTAGTGAATTAAATTAGCTCATGGAAGGATCAGAGTGCTGGACGTGACACAGGCAGCAGGAGCATCACTCTGGGAGAGAAGGAGGGATGGGCGAGCAGGACCTTCCTGTTTCACCGGCAGCTGAGCATTTAATTTACTGCATCCTGTGAAGTCACACTGTGATGCTAACAAGAACGGTAGCATTATGCTACACCTGGAGGGGTGTGCTGTTTGCAAACAGATTTCCTTACGTAAAGTTTTGGGACCGAGTCTTGTTAATTTCAGGTTTGCAGGGAGGCCTGCAGAGAAAGTTCCTTCATTTCACATTGTTTCCATCTTACAAGAAAACAACAACAAAATGTAAAGAGAAAATAAACATTTTTGTGCAGGGAGAGGAAGTTTCTTAGGTGAATGAATTAAGGCGCAGACGCTAGATGAATCACTGAAAGAGGAAGTGATTAATTTTTTTATCCAAATTTTTTGCAAAGACATTTCTACTAGAAATATTTTTGCAAAGAGATTTCTACTAGATTTATGGTGGGGTTTTTTTCCTCTTCAGAAAAAGCTGCTGTGACATTGCAGCATTTGGTGTGTAAACCACACTCGCTAGTATGAAACAGCATAGTTTTTTCAAAGTTGACATACATGCATTTCCACTCCCCTTAGTTGTGTATCAGTATGAAGTTTCCATTTACTGTTAGTATTTATAGCTATTTTGATCTATTTTAGAAAGTGTGAGTGCAGTTTTTAATGTGTGTCATTGTAATACTCTGTGGTACAGTTTGAGTTTTAATCAGAAGGTGCTCTCGGGAGTCTCTGAGTCATATAAGCTTGTGCATTTCATATTCAGAGATCTAAATGGTGATACACAGATCCACCAATCTGTGGCACTGTCCTGTTTCAGTACTTACTCACTGTGGAAGCTCATTTCTCTCCTTCCAGATGGCCAGAAATGGAAGAAGTCCAGGTTTAATTTCTGAGGCGCTCTGAACAGTCTCAGAAAAATCGCTATTGTTCTAGAGAGAAGGCTCTCTGAGGCCAGTTGGCAGCAGATAGCTGGAGAGTCTTTAAAGAAAACAGTCTTCATTTTAGAAACAATGGTTTTTTTGGGGGGTGGGGTGCAGAGGACAATCTGAAAGGAGGGCGTATTGCCACCAATTGCAGGAAAACAGATTTGTTGGGGGGAAAAAAGTAACTTCTCCCCCTTTCAGGGAGAAAATGTGTGCATGTATGTGTATTCTCAAATGTACAGTTCATAAGCAGAGGTTCTGTATCTGTTGGGATTGCAGAAGGACTAGAAACACATGAAAGTTCAGTCCTGCCTTATACAAAGTGCACGTACCTTTTTCATTCTCTTTTTCTTTCCGTCAATTTAGACTCCCTCCTCACCAAAATGAAGCAAAAATAAGCTGAAACCTTTACATTCATATTGCTTAGGAAATATAAATCAGAGTAGCAATCTTCAAGTTTTAGTTTTTTAACAAACTAAAAAGACAAATCTTATTTTGGGGTGCTGGGAGTAGTGCTTGATGCTCTTGATACTAAGAAGAATAGGTCAGTTAGACCTGGTTTGGCTGATTGTTTCACTAATCCACTGTTAATCTTGCCGGTACAGACTTCAGACATACGCTATGGAAAGGATCTGCGTTTGCAGCTCTTCACAGAGGCCGGCCTCCCGAACTACCTGTAAATTATGGAAAACCACCAAATGTGGGTGAGTTCTGAAACATGCATAAGGTTTTTTTTTTTTTTTATTCTCTGTGCTTTTATTACTGCTCCAGCTGAAAGTTACTCTTATTGACTGAAACACTACTATGGGTTTGCATTAATGGCTTTTTTGACATTTCAGCATGAATTAGTCTAAAAAAGGTTTCTCACTGACAATAGAATAACCCTTTTGGTATTATTCAGGCTTGGATCTCCCATAATGTGCATACACGTGTTAAAACATTGTGGCCACATTGAAAAGCTTTGCATGTCAACCTCCTGTTTGGTGTGCAACACACTGGACTATTTTTTTTATGCTATACCTACATAATCTATACATATGCTTATAAAATTGAATTGGCATGGTCACAGGAGCATGTAGACAATCTTTTCATTCAGGAATCTTAGCCAGAACAAAGCGCCTGGCTCTCAGGGAACTTTTTGGACTCAAGAATTCATTTTAGTTCAATTATAACAAAAACCAGACTGCTTGCAACATTCCTCTCCAAAAAGGAAATAATCACCAAACCAACATTTGTGTTACTTCAGTTTCAGTTGTCCACACAGTTAGATAAAGGACTTGTATAAAACTCCGATATATGCAGGCATTCAACTTATGTATCATCACAGAGCTACTCTGTTCTGCTTAAACTGAAAAGTATTTTCCTTGTATGGTTTGAACTTTACCTGTTTTTATAGCAAACAAAATTTATTCTTGCAGGCATAAATACAAGTCCAGTTGGTCATTACTTGTTTCTCATGAGGGTATTTTATCTGTATTTACCATGTTAGTGTTTGTGCAAATGTACAAACTTTTCCTGGTTTGTTAGGGAATCCATTCACCTATGTTTCTCCCATCCCTTTGGATAAGTTGGGATGGTGATGGCAGTCTTCTGTTTCTACCACGTCTGTTCCTCTGTTTGTGCTTCCGCACTCTCTCATTACTAAAAATTAATTATTGTCAGACACGAAAGTGACAAAGCCTGGGCTGCTTGTGGTTGAAATTGATAGCACGCTTTGCATAAGGTCTGTGGTGGTGTGGCAGCAGTGTGATGGAATAGCAAAATTAATTATAGGACTTCGGTGTAACAAAAAAAATGGCTATTTGCCTGGAACTAGTGCATTAGTACTTTTCCTGCTTTTGTCAGATAATTTATGAGTCATGCTGTGGACATTAAAAAAAAGAAAACTATTTCCATATATTGGTATGGTTACTTTGGTACATATCTATGAATTTATTCTTTTAGTCTGGTTCTGCAGTTGATTGTTAGCATTTGGGCAGATGGATTGCTAATAGTCTAGATTACAGATTTATTGCACACACGCAACTTTAGTTGTCTTTCTATAAGGACTGCTGAATCAATTCTTTCATAAGAGGAGAATCAGACCATGTTTTTGAACTATATGTATTAATGAATCATACTAGCAGATTGGACTTCAGCATTTGTCATGCTTTCATGACAAAGGTCTGCACTGCTTCCTTGGTGACTATTTAGTGACTTAGAGAACAGAGTGATTTATGGGTTTTGATGCTTTCCTATGAATTGTTTTTTAAAAAATGCAAAGGTGTTATATGGAAAATGGTCTTTTATAGCCAGGAATTAATTTTTGTAAGTATTGGTTCCTGGAAGAATACAGTCCTCCTTGGTGTATATACATAAACTACTAGTAAGAGAGGAAAATATGTATAAAGATGAAAAACAGAAATTGACTATACTTAAGCTATATCAGAGGCAGGAGTTTGGTTTTGGGATTCCCCATTGTTGATGCTGAAGTGGAAGTCACAAAATTCTTCTGCGTATTATTTGTGCAAAATAGGTGGTATTTTCTGGTGAGTAGTGACAGCTGCAGATGCAACATGTGTGTGTTTGTTTTAAAATACAGGACGAAGAAGTATGCCCAACCTCTTTAATATTATGGTGTAATTGTGTATTCCTGTACTGTGCTGGCTTAGTCAGATTTGAGTTTTCTGGAATTACTTGCCAAAGTAGTTGGGCTGAAGTAATAGACACCCATAATAATGTGAGTACATGAGTGAGATGAAATGATTGTGCAATTGCCTGCACAAACTGGTAAATAAGGTATAGAACTAGCAGCTGAAAGTATTCTTATATGGTTTCCCTTCCACTGAGAAAGATGTAAGCTTGCCACCATAAGTGTGCTTTTCTGCTGCGAGAACGGATTCGCCTGTGTTTGGCCTCCCAGTTTGAAGAGTCGGTAGCTGTTGTGGTTTGCCTTTCCATCTGGTTGGGGTTGGGATCAGACCTTGTGATCTGTGCTCCAGAATAAAAGGTCATGCACAGGGGAACTGGAACAAGAAATTAGTATTACCTTTTCCTAGTATGTTTGTCCAGAGCCGGGAATCTTCTGGGTGCGGAGTCTCTGAGAAAGCACTGACCTGTGGAAGTCGCTCTCAGGAACGTGTTGTTTGTGCTTGTTGAGCCTTGGAGGTCTGTGGTAATCTGCTGGGGGAGGAGAGGAGGGGAAAATGCTGTCATAGCTTTCTGCTGCTGACAGGATAGCGTGGTGAATCCAGTGAGGATGGTCCTTTAGGCCATTTCTTTGCAGGTTTTGCAGCAGTGTTACGTTTAGGACTTCATTTGTGCTCTTCCAGTCAGAAAAATGAAAGATTGGTCATACAGTACCTGAGCAATGGGAGTTACTTGCATATGATAAACCTGCTTTTGAATGCTACTTTGGTTTTGTCAGGACTTTTTTTTTTTTTTTCAGGCAACACAAATCAGGTTAGAAAGAAGGTTGTTTTCCCTCTGGAGTTGATTACTAGATCTATTCTAACCTAAGTATGAAAATCTTTATGGGGGTAGCTGTTGTTAGTGAAAATAACACAAAATTTGGAACCAGAAAGTTCGTAGCATAGTCTCAATGACCAAGCAGTTCAGCTGTATGGAAATTTACAGTCAAGGTGATCCAGCTACCTTCGGCCTGCCAAATAGCAGTGCTCTGGATGAGGCCAGAAATCGATGATGTTTCTCTGCTGTAAATGAGTTCCATGAGGTCAGCAGCTATGAAAGCTGGAACACTTTGTTCTTTCAGTGCTTTTACTGGGTCTAGCTGTCTTTGTGGCTGCACATCCACTCTTTGAGAAGGTATTTTGCATCTGTGAGCCAACTGTGTTTATTTCCCAGTGTTCTTATGAAATCCAGACTTGTGTATCTTCTGCACACTGCAAGCAGTACCCAATCTTCATGCCTGATCGGGCCCTGCAATGAGGTCACAGCTTACTCACCACATGTCCTAGCCATGTAAAATGTTATGTCCTCGTTATGAAGTTACAGTGCTCATTTCAGAGGGTAAAATAGTATGATGTGAAGTCATCACCTTTTTAAAACAACTGTTTGTACCAGTATTCTGTTTTCTACTTTTGTTTGCAAAAGGTGGAGTGAGGCAAGGGTTTGTAGGGAGAAGAATTCAAGCAGTTTGGAAACTGCTGCAGGTAGGTGACTTTGTCCTTGCTGAAATGTTTTAATTCCTTCTGAAGTTGTGAATTA
The DNA here is from genome assembly GCF_023634085.1 of Falco cherrug. Lineage (NCBI taxonomy): Eukaryota > Metazoa > Chordata > Aves > Falconiformes > Falconidae > Falco > Falco cherrug. The sequence continues at coordinate 22,131,170 of NC_073711.1, forward strand.
ACATTGAAATTTAATGTCTGATGATTGGTTTTTTAGTTTTTTTTTCACCGATGAGTCACTGTTTCAGGGTTTTGGTTTTATCCTTCAGAGGTGAGCTTTCTTGCAAAGGATTTTATGTTTGTGCTGTTATCTCTAGTAGACTGGGTTGTGATTTAAGAATTAGTGTTGTACAGCATATGTGACTCCTCTGCCCCCTGCGACTGTGCCCGTGCTTGTGCTAAGGGCTGTAATTTTCCTGAAGGTATGATCTTCAAGGACCAAGGACTGTCAGAAAGGAACAGAAAAATGCATGCATTTTACAACATCACCCTCAGTTAGTACTACAGGTTGGTGGTTCAGGGAGACACTGGTGGATGTCTGTAAGCCAGGGCTTTCCCCAGCATGGCAGGAGATGGCTGGGAGTGCTCAGGGTTGCTCCCAGCACAGGCTAAGAGAGAGGAAAGCCACCTCTCACAGCAGCATCACGGGCATCCCTGTGCCTAGGTAGCAGTCACTTCAGCAGCTAGAAGTGAGGAACTTCATCTGAGAAGACGGCCCTTCTGTTTGTGGACAAAACCAACTTAGTTTTCTTAACAAGAAAACTAGATATGCTGCTCACTTTGTGTGTGAAACATCAGTGCAATTCTGAAAGTTTTTCCTGCCAGGGAATAGTGAGGGGGTAGACTTGGCAGCTGTTATGCCCAGTATGGCATGAAGCTAATTAGATAGGTTGCTAAAAGTTTTTAGGGCTACTGTGTTGCTAATCCTCTGTGTGGGAATCAGTTGTGGGGTTTTTTTTTTTTGGGGGGTGGGGTGGGTTGTTTTTAATGCTTTTAGGCCTTATGAGTACAGTAACTTCATTGTACTGAAGAAAGCAAACTTCATGAGGATTTTTGTCATGTGTGGGTAATTCCCTATTTAGATACTGTGTATTAATCTTCTACAAAAAAATATGAGAACTGGAATTTGGGATGATTTTTTTGTTTTGTGAGTGTTCTTTACTTTGCAGTTCCTTTGAAGGCAGTGGTAGTTTATAAAGTGTAGGACAAAAATCCCAATCACAGCTTTATGTGTGTGGCATACGTTTCTGGTGTATACCCTAAGTATTTTTATAATGAGGATCGGATACATTGGATACTTGCTACATTTTGTTCAAAAATGCTGTTGCTTTGATAAAGATGGTACTCCTTATGGCCCAACAATAGTTCTGTATTTCTCTGAAACTTGTGATTGAAGCATTTCGTAAGCAGTGCTTTTTTATTTTTTAATTATCCATGGAAGATTGAGGAGTATTGTCCCCATTGTGCAAACAGGGAAACAGACACAGAAAAAAGTGAAATTACTTTCACATCCTCTGAAGCTGATCTGATTGCAAGTCTGGGAATCAACCGGAAAAAGTTAGGTGCCAAGTGCCAAATGCAAGGCTGTATGAGTTAGGAGCCGGACTATTCGTTATACCTTTTAGCGTTTCCTTCATGTGATTTACAACAAATGGCAGTGGTAAATTTTCAGAAGGATTGCACGGGAGCACTGTAGTACACAGAAGGTATTGCGCTTATTGGGAATATTTTGAAATGTGAGTGTATCTTTTTGATTCACACAGGTCTCTGTGCGGTTAAAAAAACGTTGGAAGTAATTTGAAATTGTTTAAAGGCAGATACACTGTTACTATGTATTTAAATGGTTTAAGCATTGAAAGAAAGGCACAGTAGAATTACTATATTGCTAAATGACTCCATCTCTGTGTTGGCGTAACAGTGTCCACAGTGTGGGGGAAGGGGAGCCTTAATATTTTTAAGAACTTAGCTTTTAAGCTGGCATACTTAAATAGTAAATAAAGTAATGTGTAGGTAAACCTGATAGTACCTTGCTACAGCATTTATCAGTATGGGATCTCTATGCCCTCCTATAAGACGTGGGGGAAAAGGGCTAAAAATTTAATTTTTACTTTGCTAGGGGAGACAGTTTTATTTAATAGTTCCTTTATAATATCAGGTATCAACTGAATAGTAGGTAGATAGTAAATAACTCTGGGTTAGTGTGTTTTGCTTTTTTAGTACAGCTGAATATGTGTTTTTACATGAAAAACAAATATTGACTGAAGGTGAGGTCACACTGGGAGCCTGATGACTTTTGCAAGCATCTACACCTTTTGTGCAAGTTTGGTTTGGTTTTTTTCCTGTCTTATGTAGTGTTTCAGTTGCACTGAGTGATGAAAACTAGTCCAAATTTCAGAGCATAAAACTGAGAAATGAAAGTACTTTCTATAAATCTGGAAACAATTTATTTTACTTGTCTGTTTATCTCACTGCTTGTGTATAAATACTTCAATCTTACACATTTATAGAAGTGTTATGGGTTAGTAACCCTTTGAAACGATGCTTTTTGACTTTGATTTTTTTTTAACATATTCCATTATCTATTTTTGCATTGATAGGCAATGATATGATGATACAATTAAGAAAATGGGTCAGATTCTTCACTATACTTTTAAACTTAAAAGGCACTAGAGAGCTTCATGCCCCTCCTGTGAAACGCTGCCTACTTCAATGTGCAGTAGACGAGATAAGGGGTTTCTTCAGGGAGCCTGCTATCGCAAGGACTCAACAAAGCCCACCAAGGCAGTGGTGTTAGATCTTTTAAGTGCCATTGAAAACAACTCTTAAAACTTTAAAATCAAAAGTTCAAATGGTATAAATCAGGATAGGTAAAATTCAGTACTCAAAATGATCTCAAATTATGCATCAAATCAAATATTAGAATTAGGATCTTTCTGTATTCTACAGCTATAATGTTCTTCATTTTGTGGTGGGTCCCAGCGAAGGCACATACATGCCTGCTCTGCTTTCCTAGTAGTGGAAAAATTTGTATTTATCAACAGTGAAACTGCTAACTGCTTTTTTTACGTGATGTTTCTGTGCATTTAGATTTCAGGCTGTTCTTGTAGAGGACTATTGGATACAGCAATATGAAATACTTTGTTGCAGTTTTTTCTGGTGTCTGCTGTTCTTCTGACTGGGGCTTTTTCCACCATTGCCACGTATTTCTTATTCATCAATTACATTGCCACAGAAATGCAATGATGTTGCTGCTGTTGCTTATAATGAGGGACGTTTTGTGATGAACATGTGGAAGACCGTTGACCCTCACATCTGATCTGGAACCCATTCCTAAGAAAGATTTTTATCACAGAGAAAGCTTTTTAAATTATTATCCTCTAAAAATAAATTGGTTGTAATTTATATTAGTAGCATATAATTTCCTTAAAGCAAGTTTTCTAAATCAATATAGAATAAATGTATCTGTTGCCTGTTCATGAATTGGTCATAGGAATAAATTCCAGTTGTGGTGGGGACTTTTAATTTTGCTTTAATTCTTGTTAAGAAAGCAGGTGTGGTATGTAGTGTGCTAGGTATTGAAAGGCTTCATCAGGAGTGGACTTACTTTTTACAAGACTGTACAGAATGTTCTCATAAGGTGGAAGAAGTTCAGATTTATGGGTTATAATAATAAAGTTGTTAACAAACATTATATTTGATTTAATATTTACTTACAGTTCTGGACAAAATTCATGTCTGTCTACTTTTTGTTTTGTTTTTCTTTTCCAGTAAATATAATTTCAGCCAGGCAATTAACAGGATGTGGACGTTTCAGCCACTTATTCCCAACATCCACCTACCAACACATGAAGATGCATAAAAGGATTTTGGGGCATCTGTCATCTGTTTATTGTATAGCCTTTGATCGCAGTGGAAGAAGAATTTTTACAGTAAGTTTAAAAGTTGTACTTTTCTTGGAAAATTGCTTTGCTTGGTTTGATTTCTTTATTTTTTGAGTCCCTCAACAGCCTCTTAGTTACTGGTTGAGATGCAGATACGGCTTCCAGAAAAAGAACGGAAGAACAATCTTGAAATGTATGGAAACCCAATCTCTTTCTATGCAAATTTTCGCTTTTCACTTGACTTGGTATTTTAAAATCACTCACAGATCCGGTAGGCTGGAACTTAGCCAGCTATTTGCTTCCCCATGTAGAACCTTATAGCAGAGTTGTTCCGGTCCAGAGCTTGCAACTCTCACTTGAAACACGCGCTCGTTTTTCTTTGTTTATCATCTTTCTTACTGAATGGCACCTGCAGTATTCTGGGATTTGGAATTAATTTGCGTGCTGTTTGCTGGGATAAATCTTAATGCTTTTTCAAAACCTACATTTTACCTTTGGGTAACCTTGGAAATGCTGGCAATCCTTTCCTTACATTTCAGTAAAAATTTGATGATAATAGAAGACCTCAATTACTTCATTTGCGATTTACTTCTCTACCAAATTCACTTTCTAGAATCTGTAGTATGCCAGTGAATATATGAATATTATTTGAAGTTTTTCTCCAGAATATATTAACATACATTTCTGTGATACTGCCCTTGCTTTTTGTTGTGCATATTTAAAAAATAACGTTTTTTTCAAAATAACGATGCATCTTTTAACTGTTCATGTTAATCCCTGTCTTGTCTTACCTTTGCCCTTGTCTCTTATCAATGACGTTCAAGAACAGATTACCTGGCTGGCTAATTGATGTCTTTGTGATCTTGGTAACTTCTCCACTCATTATAAATTGGTCAAATAAAGATGCTAAGATAATTACTCTGGGTCATAGTGAGAGCCTTTCTGTTCTTGTTTACACCATAAAGAATTTTTTCTCATGCGTAGTTACATGAAGAACTCAAAGTGGTTTGTATTCAAATTTAGCTGCAGTCAATAAAATGTAATTTTAAGTCAAATGATGTTGCAATTGCAGTTAGTTTAATTGTGTTATGTTGCTGAATATATAGTGGCAATTCTTGCCACTAGTATTAGTATTCTCTTCAGTATCTGAATAGTGGAAAGGTCTGTGAACTGTGTAAAAATTCTTGGCAATATTGGGATTGAGTATGAAATTCTGTAGCTGCTACTATAGGTAAAAGTATTTCACCGTGATCTGCGTTGGATATGCTTTTGAGTTGTGTCCTGTCCTGAACTGCAATCTCACTAACATAGTATTTGGGTTGCATGATGTTGCACAGTTTGCCTGTTTGAGTGGTCCAACTTTCTTCTGTTAACAGAAATGGAACCTCGTGGTACAGCTGCCTTGCAGCTCCAGGAGCACAGCAGAGGCTCTGGGGCCCCTCAGATGCTTAAGTGCTCTTTTTCCTTAGAGCTTAAGACTTACGATCACTTTGATTTTACTGCTGGCTTGATCTGGCTCACACGGATGAATATATCTTTTGGTAGTATGTAATGAAACATTTTATGTTCTTAAATTTACCTTAATTATTACTGAACTGTACTGAGAGGAGTTTCATTAGCAGTGGTAATCATATCTTGGTATGAAACATAAGACAGTGGTTTCTGTTTTATAAACTTATAAATCCTTGACCCCACAAGATGATCCCCAAACTCTGATAGCTGTGCCTGTCTGGAATCCCAGTGAAGTTGTTCTGGCAGATTCATGGCACAACAGTGTTTTAGATACCTGTTCATCTACAGTGTGCCTGTGTATTATGTACACACAATGCATGTTTATTATTTTACATAATCTTTGGAAATTTTTGTGTGGTATTAGGGGTCAGATGACTGTTTGGTCAAAATCTGGGCTACAGATGATGGGCGCCTGCTCTCAACGTTGCGAGGACACTCGGCTGAAATTTCTGACATGGCTGTTAACTACGAGAACACGCTGCTTGCTGCAGGCAGTTGTGATAAAGTAGTCCGAGTGTGGTGTCTTCGAACCTGTGCCCCAGTTGCAGTGCTGCAGGGCCATTCAGCTTCCATTACTTCCATACAGGTAAGGAATGAATTGGTTTTTTCCTAAACCCTTGAATTAAAATGGTAATAAGAGGTGTGGATTAGCAATCAGGGATAAAGCTTCTTTTCATCTCTGTTTGGCAGCATAGATTTGCCCTAACTCAAGAGTGTTGTTTCCAGGCAAACTCACTCCTGTGCAGTGGCCAACTACGGCCTGCAGGGATGATCCTGCTTCTTCTGTCTGCCTCTAGCTATGTGATCTTATTGCTGCTTCCTTTGACCCAGCAGATGCAGGGTCACTGAGAGCACCAGATCAGCTAGCTGAGCCAGGGAGACATGGTGGCGTCTTTGGTGGTAGTCCTTGTACAGCAACTGGTCCAGCAGTTGTGTGTTCATAGAGAACAATTATTTTTCAGAAGAATACTGTCAGCTAAAAATCCTGATGCCACATTTCTTACTTGCTCCGTTATCTTAGCCTGTGCTGTAAGGAGCTGTTCTGGATATTGTAGCGTATGTAGATGCTGCAGCAGCCACTGTCCAGCACAGATCAGGGTTTGCAGAGAATCTGTGCTTGTGCCCGTGCAGTTTCAGTTGTGTGGCAAGTGCCCAGTGAACAATAGCAGAGGGAAAAAAAAGCCGCAGCTTCCAGCACTCAGTTCTCTTGTGGTGGCACAGTCAATAATGGCTAGTAATTTGCAGTTTATTTGCTTTAAAAAACCTTGCAACTGCTAGGCAGAAATCTCCAACAAAAAAAAAAAATTACAGGATAAAAAAGACAGTCCCTGCAATTTGGCAGGGTTTGCACACATTGGGGAGAATGAGTGGGGATGTTTGGCTCAGAATCCCTCTCTTCTGGAGCCTTGCTGCCTTTGCTGCATCACTGTCTTCTCCATCATGCCAACAGGCCTGGGGAGTCTCATTTCTCCCCCTCTTGCCTACGCTTCCAATTTTGTCTGATTTCAACTGTCTTGCAAGCTACTTACTTCAAGGTGATTGTTTTGGAACCATATTTTACATCCTGGTTTTGTGTTTTGTATATTATTTGATTGCATATATATACGTTCCTCCCAAGCTTTTTGTAAAACTCTAGTAATTTAGAAAATAATCAGTCATGGCTTTTTGAGGAAACTGTGCTTTATTCCTTTATCAAATTACCAGCTAGCAGAGGATTAAAGGTATTGCTGCAGTTATGAAATTAATTGCTGCAGTTATGAGAGACTTTAGAATGAAAATCTTTCCTACTCCTTAAGAGAGGCAGAGGAGAGGTTCGTGAAGAGGGGAGGGAGTGGGGGTCCTACGGTGCTTCGTTTGCCTTGGATGCAGGAACCGTTTTTGTCTTTGTTACCATGTTTGATCCGTTTCTGTCCTAGGAAGAAGTATTTCCTCGTCTTGTTGACCCATTAAAAGTGTCTAGGCTTGTTTCATTTCTCCAATTTATCAACTTTTGTGTGGTAGAGACAAAGACTTGCTAGTCATAATGTAGGTGTTTTCATTTTCTCAGCTTTATTTTTATGGAAGTTCAGCTTTTCTACTTACCCCTGATAATGCTCTCTGTACTTCCTGGGGAGAAAGCTAATATGTTTGTGAAAAAGATTCTTGCCAATGTCCATTTACAGGTTTCCAGCATGTAAGGGGAGAAATTAGCTGGTTTAACTGTTACAACTTTATTTTTAGTTCTCTCCAGCAAGGAAAGGAACAACACGATACCTCACTTCTACTGGTGCTGACGGAACAATCTGTTTCTGGCAGTGGCATGCTAACACCATGAAATTTAAGTAAGCCTGTTTAGATAATTATAATTATCTTAAATAAAGGATGAATTTATTTTGAGTTTTAGCATGCAGAGGAATGCTGAGATAATTAAATAAGGGCGTGTTCTTTCTCAACAAACAAGTTTCTTGGAAAACATTCTTCCGTAGCTGTGCTGGTGCATCACTGTGCACAAGTGCCATAGCAGTGTGTGGGGCAGGGAGCGCTTTCTTGTGTGCTGGGGAGTCTGTGGCATTGCAGCCCAGAGCGGGGGCAGAGATCAGGGCTATTCTTTCTGTGTTTTGTGCTTGGCAAGCCAGTGCTGTGGAAGAACTTTCAGCTTTTATGTTTAGGACTAAATCCTTGTCCAAAATGTACAGGCAGAAGAAATTATTTGCTTGTAATCGGAAGACAACACATACGTAGATGACATCAAACCCATACTTAATAGGGAGTAAATGCTATGAGACTAATGGTTTGCCAGGTTCTGTTTTAAATAGATTGGAATTGGTGAGTATCATGCTAAATAAGTTATATAGTCTCTTCAATTTAGAAAACGATGGTTTTCTTACTAAACTAAGGAAGAAAATCATTGAAATGAAAAATGATTTCTAGCAAGCTTAGGTAAGAATTAAAAGAGATTTAGGATGGGCATAGTCACCTTAACCTGCTGAGCTGTATATTCTTGTTGAATGGCATCACAATAAAGTAATGAAAAGTAAAAATGTTGTGTTGTTGCATATAGGGATCGCCCCGTAAAATTTGCAGAGAGGTCCAGGCCAGGTGTTCAGATATCTTGTTCATCTTTCAGTTCCGGTACGTATGCATTGTAAGTTGGCTGAGAGTAATTTATGAACTAAATTCCTTTGGTGAGAGGACTGTTACTTCTTTTTAAATACAAATGGTATTAAATCCTTTTTCAGTTTAATTATAACACTGTCAAATTGTGATTGTTTAAAATTTTACATGCTAAACATCTGCCTCAAACTGCTTTTTCTCTTTTTTTTTTTTCTATAATTTAAGCTAAAATGCCTTGACCATTTCCAAGAAAGACTGTGCTTTCAGTCTATTGTTTTGCACACCAGAGATTTTTCTTTGCAATATTCTTTTAAGGTTTTACCTTGTAAGGTTTTTGAGTGAAAAGTTCACGAAATCTGGCAGACAGGTGGCCTCTGTTCAAAGGTTATACTTTTGCTAATCTTGCAAATTTGGCTAAGCTCCAGGAGCATCAGTTCAGTGTGTTTGAAAATATCAGCTTAATAGACATCCTTTGCTGCAGCTTGGAATTCTCAAAAATAGCAATTTTCACAAACAAAATTATGTTATTTCTCATTAATTTTTGCTGTCTGCAATTGAGAGCTATTCTAGAGCTGTGTGAGCTTTGCCTACGTTCCTTTTTTAAACCCAGAAATCCTGAATGACTAGAACCATTTACTGCATTTCAGTGCAGTAAACTACACAATAGTGCCCTTTTTGTGCAATATTGTAAACAGAACAAACATTATAAGAAAATAGGTTAATCACTCCCAAGTCAGCAATAATTTCTCTGATATATGTCAAATAGATATTGAAGATGCACTTAAATATTTTATTTGATGTTTACTGGTGAGAATATGAAACTATTCCCCATTTAATTTTCCACATAGACTGAAGTAGCACACTGTGGTAATTTCTGAGGGAAAGCAGAATAGTTTGTTGGACGGATGTTGTAACTTGCAATATTCTTTTCCTTTGGTCAGAAAGATTTGCAGCTGGAAAATATTGTAGAGCTCACAGTTACGCTAAAGCTGATAAGGTCTGAGAAAATACAGATCAAAGAAGCAGCTGTCAGAGTTAACCTCTTTGTTCAGGATGTATGCTTTGATGACATTGACATTTTCTGTTTAAAACTCTAGTTTGCTGTTTTGACAATAAGGCGGTATTTAAATTTGAAGTAATTAAAATAAGTTATTCCTTTAGACGGCTTTTCTTCTCACAGAAAACACTGTCTTTCTTAGGTGGCATGTTCATTGCAACAGGTAGTACTGACCACGTGATAAGAATTTATTATTTGGGCTCAGAATCTCCAGAGAAAATGGCTGAGTTAGAATCTCATACGGTAAGAGACAAATCAGAAAGCAAATCTCATTTTTTCCCCGCTTTACCTTATTTCAGGAACTTGGGTTTTGTACATCCTATTTGATTTCTTTTCTGTCTGTAGAGTTTAGTTGGCTCTCAACGCTGTGGTATTTAAATGCCTGGAAATTTGTGGTATGTTTATTTTTAAATTCCTCTGAGGCAGGAGATGTGTGCAAAATATGTTTTATGTATTTCATTCCCTCACAAAACTGAGGAACTAGGTGATTTTTCCATATTCTAGAAGAAAGTCTGTTGTAATGAGGAATTAAAGCAGTTTTCATGCACAATGTAGTTTTTCCTACTAAATTTACTGTTGAGTATTTAACTTCAGTTTGTGACCGCAAATCCACATAACAAGTAAAAACAAAGTAATTCTGGTTTTAGAGTGTGCAGTCAAACTTTGGATCATGGTAATTTAATTTAGAGAATAAAGCAAGCTTAAAAGCATCCTTTCTCAAGTAATGCAGAAGGGTTCTCATAAAAATTCAAGCTTTTAAAAATATCTCTACGATGACTTTCAGTGTTAGTTTTCAAGTTCGTCTTGATAGCTTTTATTAAAACGGATGAATGTCTCAGTTTTAATGAAACCCCTTTAAGAAGCATTGCTAAACCAGCATCAAATCTTTCTTCGTTTCTTAGTTGTTACCAAGAGCAGGTGATGATTGCATTATTTATTATGTGTGTGGTAAACAATATATGAGAAAGGCAAGCTTATAGCAACACTGATAGGGCTGTCACTTGTGAGGAGTTTGGAGCATTTATCTTTGAACCTTAATAGCCCAACTGCCACCTTAACAATATTTTATGGATCAAGGCTGAGGTTTAAATTGATTCACTGAACTTCGGTGGGAGTCATGGGTCTCACATTCAAGTCCCAGAGCTCCAAGCCAACAAATCTAACAAGCACTTTGCTCACAAGAGTTAGATGTTTTCTATATTCAGCAGTTCAGGTTTGGAAGAAACTGTAATTCCTTTAATTTTTTACAGTCTGCTTTTCTTAATACTACAGAGTGCTGTCAGCCCACCCTTGAAAAAAATCCCAAATTGGACACTTGGTTATCAGGAGCTAGAGACATCAGTGGGAGTAAAGATAGCAAGTGCATGTAGCCAACACAAGTATAGAGCAAATAAAAAAAAAAAAAAAAAAGCAAAACCATGTCTGAAATGCAACATTTGTTTCTCAACAATTTAAAAGTGGAAATAAAGCCAAGGTTTGAATTTTTTTGGATGAAATATTTTGATGTGCTTTAATGTTAGGTCTAAAAATTGCAAACCTGCTGTGGTTATTTATTTGGTGAAGTTGTTCTTTCTCAATCTTGTTGAGTGCTGTACCTACTAGGCCTTGTGAGCTCCTGGGGTTCCTTATTCTTGCTAATCCTGTGGAGTCTAAAAGGTGCCAAGTTTTCCAGGCAGAGCTTACCCTGGGGTGTGTATGGTCCTGTGGCACTAGGCAGGAGGACTGCACACAGGCTGTTGCAGCTTTTTGCTCCTGAACATTAAGTGTCAGGGAGACTGAGTCAGAAATTGTTTCTGTCTCTGAGATACTTCTGGAGAAACCAAAAAATATTACCCATCTGAAGTTTTCTCTTTCAGTGTTTACCACAATACATCTGGGGAAATTTAAACTTCAAATATGACTTTTCTTCTTGAATTTGTAAGAATGTGTGTTGCTGGAGATGTATGGGAGGATGTAATTTGCTAAATAGAAGCTCATCATTAAGTTCTTTTTGGATGAGTGTTTCTGTTTACAGAGCACTTACTACTATTTTTTTCCTTCCTCCTATTTAGGACAAAGTGGTGGCAGTCCAGTTCTGTAACAATGGTGACAGGTGAGTGGCTGTCCTGGGATTTTGACATGAGAAATATAATATTTAATTTTCCAAATAACGTGTCAGACAAAATTTGGTGCAGCCAGAAGACTGCACATGGGCTCCGATTAATCTTAGCCAAATTATTGAAAGTGTCTTGTAGGATGCGTGTCATGTCCAGGAGCTTGGGCTTCTTGTCCTCAGCTGCAACAACAAAAACATTCTGTAACTATGCTTTTGCTTTGTATGTATTTAAACAGCAAGCTGGAAACCAAATTTTGCATCCTTGTTGTGTAAGAGTGTCTTACTTCACAGGTAGCCTTGTTAAGTACGGAAGGGGTTACTTCTGGAGTAAGAGCATTATAATAAATGTAGTTCTAAGCAGAAGTTAGAACTGTCACACATAGACAGATGGTCAGACAAGCAAGTCTGCAAGGACCTGTGGTCTGATCTTCATTAAAGGATCCTCTCTTGCAAGGTGATTTTACTTGATAAGATGGCAGTAACATCTGAGTATATTAATTGTTTATAATAGGATCAGGGATGTGGTTTCTCAATTACTTTTCTTTTTTAAAAATTTTTTTTAAACTAGAATATAATGTTAAATATGGGGGTGGAAAAAAGCTTGTTGCCTTTATCATTTCAGTCCTGTTAAAGCAAGATGAAAAATAAGCCCATACACCTATTTACTTATCTGTTTGGCTCTTGTTTGAGTTAGTGGCTTCTGGTCATCCTTTTTTCTGGGGCTGCAGGAAGCACAGGGATAGCATGGTCACTGTACCACATGTCTGTTCACCAGTGCTCGCGGCCAAGTTAGAGGCAAAGGAGAGGCCAAGTCACCAATGACAGTAGCACTTTTGGTAGCTGTTTCATTCAAAGGAGATACATTTCCCTTTTTTCTGTACTGGGTCGCAGATGAAGAGGCCACTATACTACTGTATCAACTGCTTTTGCTCTGTGCTCTTGGTAGTAAGTAGTGTGGGAATGTGACACTGACTTCCAAAGAAGTTTCAAAGAATGCTCTTAGATTGGCATCCAAGCAGTGCTGTCTGTACTGACTGAGAGGATGCACAAACTTGGTGCAGTTGTTCATGAAAAGAAGATAAACGTGAAAGGGGAAACAAGACTTGGGGTTTTCAGAACTGAAATGGAAGGAAATCAAAGAAATAATGGCATCTAAATGACAAGTATGATGCATGATGAGAACAAGGGACTGCAGAACTACCTTTTATCTTTGGGTTTGTTGTTTGGGTTTTTTTTCCCATTACTCCACTGTGCTCTTATTTATGATCTGTATGAGAATCACCTTGAAGCTGATAGTGTTGTTGATAGATTATGTATATGTTTGGGGTTTTTTGTTAAAATATACTTCTCTTGCGTATGTTATTGGTATCATTTATACCAGCTGGGGAACAGAAAGCAGCCAATGATGAGCATAACTTGAAAACATTTTCCAAATATATGATATTGCTGGTATGATGCTGAAACACAAGGCCATCCACCCTTAACTGTCTGTCTCATTTAATTCCTTGGTGAATGATTTCTTCTGCCAGTCCCTCTCTGGGCACATTGAATAAGCAAGTTGTCTCTTCTGGTGCTCGGAATTCTGAAAAATATAGGAAGAGTGTTTGTTTTCATAAACACACTCAAAATTCTTAGGAGCTCAACTTCTGTGAGGTTCTCGAGTGATAAACATGATATTTTGAATAACAAAGCCCTTGTCCCTCATCTTGTATTTTTGTAACTCTGAAATTGCCCCAAAAAATCAACTACTAAAAAGCTGGTTTATTTCCAAGGTGGAATAAGCAAAGAACAGCTCTTCAGTGGGATGCAAAGGTAAAGTTGATCCTCACATCCCAAATTTGGATCCAGTTTACTTAGTAGATAAAATTCCTCTGCTTAATTTGTCTGCATTTGAGATTAAAACTTTCCTTTAGACATGTTCTCCTCATTACAATTGTTTGGCATTTTGCAAGGATTTGGATGTTTTATGTAATACTTCAGTAGTGTCCTACCATGTTTGTGTGGTGTCTCCTTGCAACCCACCATCTTTAGTCTTCACTGAGTCGCTGGTATGTCTGGATAGCTTAACATCACCAAGTGTCATATTAAATAGGCTAATCTTAACATTTCCTGGAGTGAAGACTGTATGAGTCTGTGTTTGTTTATGTGACTAACGATGGGCTATAGTACTTACTTTGATTGGTTTCTGGAACTAAGTGTGTGGGACAGTTACTCTAAACACACACCACCTACTCCAAACACTTGCTGCCACCTGTCCAGAACCAGTTAGAGAGACACGGTCTTAAGACATTTGGGTCTTCATGATCATTTAATTGGTCAGCTTTATAATTCATAATAATGTACTTATCTCTGACAACATACCTGGCAAATATGTGAATTTCTAGGCTCATATATGAACTTCCAGTTAATTAGTTTAGGTTATAGTGGTAACCCTGTGGTCTTAAAATTTACAAAGTCAAGCATTCCACCTGCAGAGCTTTCAGTTTTTAAAACTGTGAAGTCAGGATGCTGTCTCTTACATAAGAATTAAAGCCGGGATGCTCATGATGAAATGTATGAAGGTGCCTATAGGCACGATTTTGTGTCAAACTTCTGCAGCACAGCTGTGTTGGAGGGTGGTGTGACAAGCTTTGTTTAGTGATCAACACCTTAATGTAAATGGTTTTATGCCAGCTTTTGCTCATATTCCTTATTTTGCTTGGCAGGAGGTTTAAGGGATGTGTTCAGGCAGGAGCCTTCCAAGGAAAACTGTAGTTTTGCCAGTGGAACTGCACCTGTACTTGGAGATCTTTGTCTTGTAAAATTATGTGGGAATGTACTGGTATAATTGTACTAACAATTCCTTCCAAGCAATGTGAGAGCACAGGTCTCAGTGGGGGTATTAGGTCACATAGTGGCTGAAAATTATACGCTGTAGTGATGCTTTTAATGGAAAAGTGATAGCTTTTTATTGTAGTATAAAGAAGTCAAATAAAAAGAAAATAAGCTTGTCACAAGCATTTTTAAACACTTTTTCATGATGAAAAAATTCAGATCAGGGGAACTGAAAAGGTGAAACAATCACTTAATAAAATAAAATCAAATAGGCTTGCCTTTTACATGTAATTTTGTATATAAATGGAATATACTTGTGAAGGTGTTGGCCATCCTGTGAAAATGTATTACTTGAGGAGCTTTTTTCGGATTTCTCAACAAAAACGATTTCTGTGATGTTGATAGCCAAAGCATTATGATGCAGTTAAATGCATTTGCTGGATGCTTGATTTTTTTAAACACAGAGAAGTTCAAAAATGGAAATACTTGTGTTCAACTTCACAGGCAGGGCTACCTACTTGTGTTCAGTTTGGGTACTTCCCTATTCTGTCTTTACCCTCTCCATAAGTTAATGTATTATAATTTATGCTAGACTCCTGGCATGCAGTTTCTTTTTCTTTGCTGCCACTATGAACTGCTCAAGGGATTTGCTGATGTCATTAAAAAGGGAATGTGCAGCTTGTATGAATTACGACATTGAAGTCATTCCAAGGCCATCTGCTAGCTGTAGCCAAATGTAATTAATGTTGTGGGATATAAACTCTTCTGTACCATACAATATCTGATATGAAAATTGTAACCTCACTGTCTTTTAATTATATTTTCTAGATCAGGGATGCACAAATATAAAGAATAAGTGTTGAAAAAAGATTAAATACATTCTGGCTTCTGTGCTGGTGTGAATGGGTGTGCTCTTGGCTTGCCAGCGTTTTGTAGCTGCCTGTTTCCTGTGGCAGTAGTTCATGGATATTTTATGAGTTGTTAAACACGCCTGTGTGTGGGCATACATAGAGTAAGACAAGCATATATATATATATATATAAAAGTATACACTTCCAAGTATATATATATATATACTTGCGTACATGTGCGTGTGTGCATGTTTGTGGCAGAATAACGTAAAAGTAAGTGCTTGTAGCGACCTTTCCAAAAGTGAATGACAGTACTCTGCCAAGCTCCTAAATATTCTTGCCGCAGGATTTAGCTTTCCCCCACTGTTCCTGAGGATGGAAAATGCCATAGCAAAGCTACTGAATAGTGAGAAAATAAGGTCCTAAGATGAGCATGTGGGTATTAGACCAAAAGAGCAGCTGTGACTTACCTTTATTCAGAATTTAATGATTCTCTTTTTTTCTTTTTTTTCCCATAGCTTAAGATTTGTCAGTGGAAGCAGAGATGGAACAGCAAGAATATGGCACTATCAGCAGCAAGATTGGAAGAGTGTGGTCCTGGATATGGCTACTAAAATGACAGGGTAAAACAAACCGAAATAGAGCATACTTCATAGCCACATTTACATGCAAGCCAAAATCTTCAATCATATTGAAAACAAATTTATTTACTTCCATTTTAATTTCAGTGCATGTTTCTTTTTGTATTCAAAATGCCATGGCTCTATCTATTAAGTTACACAGTTAATTTGCTCCCCTCCCCAAATATTAATACATTGGCAGTTCCCTACTCTAATGGTTGCAGAATATTTAGTATTTTACATACAAAATAAGAATGTCGGAGTTCCTCTCACAGAAAGTGGGTTTAGTAGAACCTTATTGATCATATGTTGATATGCTAATATATGTATCCAGTATGTTTCTCAACATTGAATTTTTCCTTAAGTTTTTGAGTAAGAGGTGAGACACAGTGATTTGATTCTCAGGTTCAGTTAGGGGTTTGAGTTTTTCTTTCTGAGATCTTCAAGTGACTTTTCTAAGTGGCCTTGTAATTGAATATGCACAACAACAAAAAGCAGGAATGGAGAAATCAATTAGGCATTCTGCTTCGCAGAGTTCTTCATATTTCATATGGTTACATTTTTAGTAAGTTAGCTGTCAGAGTGTGATTTGGATTCATTTAGCAGGTTCTTGCTCATTGTAGAGTTTACTCATATTGATGACTGAAAAATGCCTTGTAGGAAAAAACTAAATAGAACTGAGTAGCTTGAAATAAAGAATTGGAGTAGGTGAGGACGAATGCTTAAGGAGAAGAGAAACTTGTCCTCTTTAAGGAAATAAAACTATAAATCTTAGTGGTACTGAATATTTTCTGTATCGTTTTTACCACTGCAGAAGCCATCCTTCATTAGCCGGTAGTCACAGTGATGGCAGCTGTGCTTTCCCTAATTTCTTACTGAATTAGCACTGTTAAATCTTTCTGTATGTAGTTACTGATCTGTTTCTTCTTAAATTAATGATTTCCTTAGAAACAATGTAGCATCTGGGGAAGACAAGGTGACTAAACTGAAGGTTACTATGGTGGCTTGGGATAGATACGATGCTACTGTCATCACTGCAGTCAACAATTTCCTTCTCAAAGTGTGGAACTCATCCACAGGGCAGCTTCTTCATAGCTTATCTGTGAGTAAATCTGTGGCTAATCCCAAATGGTTATAGTTCAGCTCTGAAATTGATTTGAGGCTAAACTGCATCATCACCAGCAACAGGACATGGGGAAACAGAATGAAGCTGTGTCAGGGGAAGTTCAGATTGGACATTAGGAAAAGGTTCTTCACCGAGAGGGTGGTTGGTCACTGGTACAGGCTCCTCAAGGAAGTGGTCACAGCACCAAGCCTGTCAGAATTCAAGGAACACCTGGAAAACACTCTTCATATGATTTAGGTTTAGTTAGTCCTGCGAGGAGCAGGGAGCTGGACTTGATGATCCTGATGGGTCCCTTCCTACTTAAGATATTCTGTGATTCTATGATCATTCTCCTTGACAAGGAGGCTTTGTCTTGAAGTATGCCACCTGTCTTACACTTATTGGGAGGAGTATGTATCATGGCAAAAGGAGCTGATGACCAGAATGCTGCTAGACCCTGGTGATTGCTGGCTGACAAGAGAGCCCTTGGAAAGCCACCATTTGTGCCCAGATTGGAGAGTTGCAACTGTCCTTGCTTGCTGATTTCTCCTTCCTCCCCATCCCTCTCCATCTCAGCTGTGCTGAGCTGCAGTCTCACAAAGTGGGCAGTGATAATGCCAAGCCTCTGACAGAACTGTTGACTAAGTACAGTTCTAGTCTAAGATCCAGTAAATTGAGCTGTCGTGAATGGCTACCTGAACTGAGATGTCCTCACACTAAATACTAATGTGTTTGGAGCTATTACATGGAGAAATACTGCTTTCTTTTTCACCCTGCTTTCATTGCAGGGTCACGATGATGAAGTTTTTGTTCTGGAGGCCCATCCGTTTGACCAAAGGATTGTACTTTCAGCGGGTCACGATGGAAATATTTTTGTTTGGGATATAGACAAAGGAACAAAAATTCGCAATTACTTTAACATGGTAAGAATGACCAGGGAAGGGTGTGTTGTTTGGGCGTTGGTTTTTTTTGTCACATTTGTGTAAAACTAATCTTGAGGCAAAAGCAGATTTCATTATATACCTATTGTGACCAATGTTACAATGGGATTGGGTGGAAAACTCCTACATATTAAAAAGGAAACTCTGTACCCTTCAGTAACCAATACCAAAGTATGGGTTTGCATATTGTAAGTGTGGCAGCAAATCTTTCATGGGATCTGTTACATCTGAATATTATTTATGTGCATGGTTATACCATACAGTAACTCCCAAGGTAGAGCAATGAAAGCCCCTAAGCCTGTGTGTTGCAGCACAATGCTGTGGTCTCGGAAGCAGTGCGATGGGCTTTGTGCTGCGTTTGGTTTAATATGCCCGGTGCCAGGCTTGTTGGTTTGGTTCCAGTGCTGAGCAAATGCAGCTGTACTGCTTCAGGACCTGAGCTAGCCTCCTGGCACTTGGGGCTGTGAGACCTGCTTGTACGGAGCCGATACATGTCTGAGAAATTTGGTGCAAGCTTGCCCTATATCTTCCATTAACATAAAGTGTAGACTTCTAGGTGATTGTTTTAGAACATACATTAGAAGTTGTACTGAAATTTCAGAACAGAGAAAATGCAAGGTTTTACTGCATTGTTCAGTTTAGCTTTGATAATTAAGTAGAAAAAAATGTAAGTGTAAATTGGTTTTGAGGGAGATGAGAAATGGCACAGAATTAGGATTAAATACTTGTTGGATCACAGGTAAAATTTTTGTAAGAATGCTCTTATAGGGAACGCATGATTGTGAAAGGAATGCTCTGTGGTTCTATACAGATTGAGGGCCAAGGCCATGGAGCTGTTTTTGATTGCAAGTTCTCACCAGATGGACAGCATTTTGCCTGCACAGACTCTCATGGACATCTGCTACTATTTGGTTTTGGATGCAATAAATATTATGAAAAGGTGCGTTGAATAAATGTTAAACTCTTCTGTGTCTTGACCTGATTTTGTCTTAGAAGTATTGGTGTTAGAGTTTATTCCGTTGCACTGCTCCAGACAAAACAGTAATTAGATCAAGAAGCAATTGCTGTTTGCCTAAATCAAAAAGACTTACACAGGAGAATCTCTAGACAAGGGAACAAAACATTAACTTCTATCTATTCACCTCTGTTGGCATATTTTACTATTGAATTTTTGCATCAGGCCTTGGTAATAAAACACATTTGTTGTAGGAATCTGTTCTCTGTCATAACATTTCTTCTGTTGATCCTAAGTGTAGGAGTTGTGGTTTATGGGTGTGGGAGCCATTCCAGAGCAGCAAGACAGCTGCAAATGGCCATTGATTTATTTATTAAATTGCTTTTCTTGCAGATTCCAGATCAGATGTTCTTCCATACGGACTACCGACCACTGATCCGTGATGCAAATAACTATGTGTTGGATGAACAGACTCAACAGGCTCCACATCTTATGCCTCCTCCATTCTTGGTGGATGTTGATGGAAATCCTCATCCCACGAGATTCCAGCGGCTGGTACCAGGGAGGGAAAATTGCAAGGATGAACAACTTATTCCTCAGCTGGGATATGTAGCTAATGGTATGCTGCCTAAAACTCACGCGTAATACATGTATTGCACAGTACTGAGTACCAGCTCAGTAGGATGGTACTATAATATTTGTTTGTTTCAGTTGTCTTCTGAAACTGGTGCTTTAAATTCAGTATAGAGATAGAGGAGGAGGTAGGGTGGCTTTATGGCTTAAAGGAATTGCATGGAATCAACTTGACTGGAGGCAAGACATGGAGACAGCGGTATTCCAAAATGTGTGGGCTTCTACCACGCATATGGCAGCATGCTTGAAGAATTGTCCTGTTAACCTCGGTGTAACTGTGTGTGTGATTAAGAAAGCAGGAAGGCAAGAAAGACATTGAAAAAACAGCTTTTGTTTTTTAAAACAGGTTGGGTTTTTCTTGTAGATAGAAACATTTGCAAAATGCTAGTTTCCAGAAGAGGTCTTCCATTATTACCTATTGAAGCTTAATTTCTTTCTGCTGTTTCTAAGGGCTTGTGTTTATATTTCACGTGTGGTTTGTAATTTTAGGTTTTTATTGTAACTTCTTTTTTAAACTTTGCCTCCATTTATAGCATGAGAGCAGAAGGCCAGCCTGGTGATCAGATGTTTTGCAGAGTGGATAAACAGTTCTGCACAATTCTAAATTTGATTGTTTCTGTGTGTTTAGTAAAACAGAAATTAATCATTTTATAAGCAGCTGTGGCTTTGTTCTTGTCAAGGTGATGGTGAAGTAGTTGAACAAGTCATTGGGCAGCAAACTAATGACCAGGATGAGAGTATCCTTGATGGAATGATCAGAGAGCTACAGCGGGAACAAGATCTGAGACTAATTAATGAAGGAGAAACTCTTCCAAACCCTCCACTCAATAGATCCCACTCTGTTAACGGAGGTAAGTGTCCCTTCATTGCCTCTGACATTTCTTTCAGTAAGGTACTAATCAAACGGTGTTAATGTAAACTCTGAGACTGGGTCTTTGAGGATGCTTTTATTTCTTGTTATACACATTGTTAACCTTTGTGGTGCAGCTGGATGTTCTGCTGATGCTAGCAGAGAAATTAAAGGTTTAAGGTGCTGCTGAGGGCAGGCAATGCTATAACTGGGCTGTATCTGATTACCTAGAACTGTTACACATCATTGTTCCTGTTATAAGCCTTTTCTAAAAAATAAAGTTTGCTGTATTGTCTTGATGTCAGTCACTGCAGAGATGATACTTTGTAACTGCATCATGTCAGCATATAATTAGAGAATGTCAATGGAATACAATGTTGTGACAGGCTAATGGCTTCCTGTCGCAGCATAAATGCTAAGGCTGAGCATCAGTGTTTATAAAATAAACATGTCTACTCTGTCTTAGTGTTTCCTTAGAAAGCTTGAGATTATTCTCCTGGCAAGTGTTCTGCTACTGTGATTTTATTTTTAATACACAAACTGATTAAAAATTTAAAACAAACTCAATCAGATGTGAACAGCTGACTGAGTGCAGTTGATGTAGAAGAGCAGATGCTGTAGACTTGTGCTGCAAGTCATCCTGAGCTTTTAAAAAATTTACATCAGCTAATAAATTAGTTCTAGGTTAAATGACTGATTATACGTTTGAAACATTTCCTGGCAAAGTTCATTAGGATTGCTAGATTTGGAGTTACTTTTCTTTAAATTCAAGAAGGAATAGGAAAAATATTAGTGAAAAATGCTGAAAATACAGTTTTGCTTTGATCTAAATTTATATTGTCAAGAAGGTGTCTTAGAAGCCAGCTTCAACTCACAAGAAGTCTTTTCTCCTTCTTATGATAGGTTGAAGTGTTGTGCAATCCCAGTTCTCAATTTTATTTCTATGTCCCTGTAGTTGTGTGAAAGGGAATTTCCAGATATGAGTGGCATAGAAATTAGTTACCTTATAGAACTTGCATTGGCCAGTAACTTTGCTACATGAACTGCCCATTTGTGTGAGTTAATTAGAGTCTGTATAAAGTACCTGACATTAAAATAGCCAAATGCTTTTTAATAGGTTTGCAAAACTATGAATGCAATATTATTCATGTGGTTAACCATATTTAAGCATGTACAAATTGTGTTGATGCATTCCCACATGATAAGATAAATGATGGCAGTGATTCCGATATTATCAGCTTTTTTTTGTCTTACTCTCTCCTGAGTATGTAGCACTGTGTTGTGCCACCTGATGAATAGGCTAGAGCAGGAGCGGTGCTGGTGGCACAGTAGATAAGCATTACAAATACAGAACGCATCGAGATATATCAGAAACCTTAAACCTTGCAGCAGTCTATTATTTTACATGTCAACCTCATCTTTTCTTGTACTATAGAATTTAAGATTCATTTCAGAGCCTTTAAACAGTTGACAAGACTTTGATTTGAAGGTCACTCAACTGCCTTTAAAACTTTTCTCGTAGGTCATAATCTTTGCTTGCCTCAGATACGTCAGCCACAGTGACGTTACAGTAGCATACACATCTGCAGTAGTCCAAGGCCGATGCACAGAAATGTTTATCTGGAGCAAAAGGCAAAGCCATTTAACATAGAAAAGTGGGTTTTATTGCCAAAAAAACAATATCTCTGCACAGTTACTCAACTTTAAATTCTAGATTTTATTGATGGTTTATAGAAGTGAAAAAAAAAAATCCTTTTCTTCCTTAGCTCTTCGAAGTCCAGGTTTGGATGTTACATCTCCACCAAATGTTGGTCTGCGGAGAAGTGGTCAGATTGAAGGGGTCCGGCAAATGCATCACAATGCTCCCCGAAGCCAAATGGCAACGGAGAGAGATCTCATGGCATGGAGCAGGAGAGTGGTGGTGAATGAGCTTCCCCCAGGCATCAGCAAGTAAGACATAACTGGGACAGGAGCAAAAGATTAAATTGTATAATGTTTAATGATTCTTCCATACACCTGTTTTGATTTTTAAAAAATGATTTTTTAGAAATGTGTTGGCTTTTGGGGGTTGGTTGGTTCATTTGTTAGTTTTGAAAGGTGGATGTTAGGGTTAGAGTGGTAGCCTCTGCTGGACGGTTGTGGATACTAATTCCTTCTCTTCACAATTGAATCTTTCTTTACTAATTCAAATACCAGTTTTTCCTGAAGCTTTATTTTTTTAAAAAAACCTGAAAATAATTTTAATACATTTCCATTTACTTGAAAATAATTATGCATGCTAAAATAACAAGTTTTCTTCCTTAACTTATGATTCCAGGAGTGAACTGTGTGTGGATGCTGCTAGAAAGACTTGTTTCTTATAGCAAAGGAACCAGAAGTATTTTAATGTGTATATTAATGAGACTGTCAAGTTATAGAATGATTTATTGAATATAATGGATGTTTCCTATATGTAATTAGGGTCCAGGAAGAATGTCGAGCTGCCAAAGGCGAAATTGAAATTAATTTATACACTGTTGAAAAGAAGAGAAAACCATCCCATACCTTACAGCGGGTGAGTTAATTCAGCAGAAGAGAGAGCCAAGGTGTGAAGCAGTTCTGAGCACTGAGCAAAAAAAAGAAAAAGAAAAAAACCCCAAACTGACTTTATTAAGTGATTTAGCAGATCAATAGTACTAATTGTTTCTCTGGCTCTCTGTCTTCCTTCTGTAGCTGTAATTTGTCTGTCTTTAATATGCAAGTAGCTGTGGTAAATCTCTATCCTTCAGGCTTCAGTAGTGAGAAGATGCTGGGAAAGGAAAAGAGCAGAGCCACAGTTGGGTGTTCAGTTTGACTTTTGGAAACTAGGAGAAATATTAGAGGTGCCACGCTGATTTAAGTGACTAGCTTTTATGTTATCCAGACACTGCAGGTATTTTTTAGAAAAAATTCTATTTCTCCATAACTTCCTTTCTAAAGACTGCTCCTTTAAAAAGTAGAATTGATATTGAACCGAAAACCCACACCTGCATGTGCACTGAAATGAACCGCAAGTGTGTAAAAGATCTTTTCAATTCTAATTCTAGATTTCCTACTTGTCATTTGTAAGTGGGGTACAACATGTAGTCACTTCAATGAGGCACTCACTTTAACTGTGTCATCAATTATTAAATTTCTAATCTGTTTCTTTTTGTCCCTCCTGTGCCGTGATAAAAGAATGATTACCAGCCAGGAAGTGGAAGGTCTTTGAGAAGAAACCAGCGCAAACGCCAGCATGCCTACCAGACACGCTCGACCATAGAACACAATCAGCAAGGAGCAAGTCAAAATGCATGTGCACGGGAAGAAACAGACAGCTCCTCAGAGGTCTGAAACATCAAGCAGCAATTTTCAATAGGTCCCCTGCTCACAAATAGCATGGTTTGACAACAGATGTGCTGAGAGCACTGTTACCGTTAAGGCTCCAAGTTTCTCCGCATAGGAAGAAACACTCGGATCATTGAGTCTTTTAGATCTGTGGTGTTACTGTAGTATGTTGATCTTGGAGAGTGAAGGATCAGTTACCTGAATGCCAGTACAGTATTCAAAACTAGCTTAGAATAGGTTAGCTATTTGTGGAAAACTGAAACACTTTCAGGTAAATTTAACTAGGTTGTGTTAAACCACTGGCTATTTTGGGATTTCATACAGCACTCGTATTCTAGGTCATATTCAGTACTTCAGTTTCATCTACATTTGTAGACTGCTGTTGGAAGAGAATGAGTATTGATATTAATCATTGATACTGGCAAGGGAAGGAAATATAATATCGAAAAATATAAACTATACCAATTACATATAACTTGTTCTCATTAAGGAAGCATGCAAAGTGAAAAGAGACTGAACGTTGTCACTTTGTAAATGCATTGAACATACAGAACAGCTATGAAGCTGGTCACTTGAAACTAGAATTTATTAATCAAATGCTTAAATGACTACTCATTCCATGGTTCTAATACCATTAAAATTCACATCTCTTTCTGTAGGAATTATATAAGGATATAGTATAATATTAATTAAGATACAGAAAGATATTTTGGACTTATTTAAAGCTAAACCAGTCCTTAAATGCAAAGCTTTCCTCAGGTGAGACAGCTCAAATAACTTGCTTGCAAGCAAAAATGATACAGGTTAAACTTGACCCAAAATGAAAGCTTTTGTTTTTAATACAGGAAGATGAGACTGTTGGCACAAGCGATGCATCTATGGATGACCCTGTGGCAGCCTGGCAAAGTGAAAGCAGTTCCAGGTAGCTTTACTGGTTTTAATTGTTGACATTAGTTTATTATATAATTTAAGTAAGACCATTGACAATGTGATAGTATGACTACAAGTCAGTACACCTTGTGACAGATTGAAGCAAAGTGTTTAGTACACTTAGGTGGTTTAAAATGTTAACCAAGAAAATTTGTGGTGTCTGTGAAGACAAATACTTTTACATATTTGAATAACTCAGTAATTGTGGAAGTTTTTATAACAGCATTTAACAGAAAACCAGTGTGACAATTTCTTAGTTTTGAAGACTGACATTATTTCCAGTTCTTCATGAAGCATTTTTTGTGTGTGTGTGTGTGTGGGGGTTTTTTATTTCAAAGTCAAGAACAGTTTTGAAAGACCATTTGTAAGAAAATCTTGCCTTTAATTAAGAACTGCTTGAAAAAATCAATGCCAGTTTGCCGTATGCAATAGGAATACTGGTAGAAGTGCACACGTATCTTCTGGCCATACTTCAGCATTTCCTAATTTTTCTGTTTGTCAGTATGTATTTGTGTGCAAT
This sequence comes from Falco cherrug, assembly GCF_023634085.1. Taxonomy (NCBI): domain Eukaryota; kingdom Metazoa; phylum Chordata; class Aves; order Falconiformes; family Falconidae; genus Falco; species Falco cherrug. The sequence continues at coordinate 22,156,191 of NC_073711.1, forward strand.
TTCTACAGTCTCTTTTCTTATTCTTAATGTTACGCTTTTAAGGCTGGAAGAGCCATGAGCTGATATAAATACACTATGTGTGTTATTTGGATATTAAAGAAGTCAGAGCTGTATTTTTAGAAGAGTACTCTGGCTTTCTAAGTTTTTCCTGCATTTTGTGCAGTCAGTTCTTACGAAGGCAGTCTGTGAATCAGTGAGATACTTATTTTTATACTAATTATCAGCCATAACTGTAGTTTTACCAATGAGTTTAAAAAATATGTAATTTCTGAAATACACAGATTAGAGGACATTTAGGTTTTCTTTAAATTCATATGAGAATAAAATTTTGTGCTAATCCTGACAATCCTAAAACCTAACCGGAAGAGCAGGTTGAATGTTGGACCTTTCACTCCATTATGTGAAAACCGAAGTGCTGTTTTCTTTCTTACAACTTTTTATTATCTACAGTGATTCATCAAGTGAATATTCTGACTGGACAGCAGATGCTGGAATTAATCTCCAGCCTCCAAAGAGACAAACCAGGCAGGCGGCTCGGAAAATCTGTAGTAGTTCTGAAGATGAAAATATGAAGGGAACAAAAGGACTGGAGCCAAAACGAAGGAAACTCAAGCAGCCTAGAAAAAAGGTCAGCGTTTTTTATTTTTTTAATGTCTTTTTTACTTTATGAATGTAAGGTGTTTGTTTTTGAGGAGTTGTTTCAAAAGTGAAACTTCTCACAAACAAGTATATGGTAAGAAAGAACCTATAGATATCACAGTAATTGTAATACCAGTGGTGCCAGCGTAATTTTTTTGTTTTGTTGCTTTGTGATGTAGATGTACTGCCATGTTTCATGCAGGTGGTCCTCCATTACAAGTGGCATGTTTTCTCCCAGATTTATGCTCTTCACTGCAGTTAGATTTACTCCAAGGTGATTTTGTTGTAAAATCATAATGCATCTATATTGTAGCTGCATCGTCAGATTTCTTTTTCCTCGTATTTTTTAAAGAAGACATTTAGAATATTTCTAAAGAAATAGAATCTCTTTATTTATGAACATTTTAATCTTCTATTACACTTAAAACGAACATGTCTTATTCCTTACTATTTAGTTGAGGTTTTGGGAAGGTTGACATTCCAGCATTTGCTTTGCCTTACATCTAGTTAACTCCAATAATGGCTGTGTGATCAGTTTTTCATATGTTCTGCTATAGTAATTACAACTTACGTTCTAAATGTAATATATTTAAGAAACCAAGTGGACTGCTTTCAATGGAAGGTGAACCCAGTGAAGAATGGCTTGCTCCCCAGTGGATCTTGGATACTATACCCCGCCGCTCACCTTTTGTCCCACAAATGGGCGATGAGGTAATGAATGTAGCAATTATGAAATCTCTACCTAGGCTGATAAGCTTGTTTTGGTCAGGACTGTTATATCTAGCAATATTTTCAGTGGATTGTGCTCGAGATAGGCTGAGTTTTGATAACTTCTTTTTATTCTCAGGCAATCAGTTGTTTACAGATAGCTGTCCTGTGTATCTCTTTGTGCACATGTAACTTAGTAGCAGGAAGAATCAGTTGTGTATCTTCAGACAAACCTGCACACTTCGTAACGATTCCAAGTTTGACAGCATATAGCAGGTGCCACTCCGGGGGCTTCTTAAGAGGTGTGCCTTATAATGAAAAAAGAAGTGTGCTGTATCTTCTGAAAGGGATGATCCCTGACGTGTTCATAGAAATTTTAGAATAAACCGGAAGAGAACGACCAGTAAAATAATATTTTATTTATTTTTTTTTTTAAGATCATATACTTTAGGCAAGGCCATGAAGCTTATGTGCGGGCAGTAAGGAAAGCAAAAATTTATAGTATTAACATGCAAAAACAACCATGGAACAAAATGGAACTCAGGGTAAGTTAAATACTTCAAAGAGCTGAATGTCTCTGTAATGTTAAACTGACATTAAAAACCACTATGAAAAATGTGAAGAAAGCATTAATTTAAAATGTTAATATAAAAATTAAAATTGTAAATTTTAAAATTACTGTTTCCATTAACACAAAGCTTTACATCTGTTCAGTCCTGATAATAGGAAGTCAGAAGGATATTAAAGAATGTGTGGTATTCTTGTCTGATAGATTAAAAACCATGTAGAATATTAAATAAATAAAAAAACATCACAGTAGTTAAGAAGTGGAACAGGTTGCCCAGAGAGGGTGTGGAATCTCTACCCATGAAGACTTCTCAGAGCTCAATAGGGCAAGATCCGAGTCGCTTGATCGAAATTAGACACCAGCCCTGCCGTAAGCAGGATTTTGGACTTGATGATTCTCAGAGGTCACTTTCAATCCAAATTATTTTATGACACTGTTGGGTTTTTTTCTCACCACTCATTAGTTCAGAACCCACCACTCAACAGTTGTTTATGGTTCTGCCAACACTCTACAATGACTGGAATGTCTAGGTTCTGTTTATTGTTTTTAAAGCTGTGCTAAGAAGTAAGACATCATGGTGTGAAGACCTAAATGTATCCACATACTCTGTTAAACTGTGGATCTAGCTATGCATATAATTGTGTATGTTCTTAAACTCTTGGAAGGGCAAGACAATAACTTCAAACATGTTTTTACAAAATAAGAGTATTATGAATTGTGTGGGTACATGCTAGGTTTACATATTTTGTTGATTTTACTTATCCTTTTGCTTTGAACCATGGAGTCTCCACAGTGTTACTGTATTTTTTTTCCTGCTTTACTCAGATTTCATACCAAGAGAAGAGCACATATCTATGCTAATATTTGTAGATGTCTATGCCAGTGGTTCTATTAATGAAAATAATTGCTTTACTGGATAATAGTCAGTTACTAGTCCTAGGTATTCAGTGATTCCAGCTGTAATCTTCAAAGGCGTCATCAGTTTATAAGGAAATAGCATTTCACTTAGGATAGAGAACTTACTAGCAGCTGGTGTTTGGCAGGATGTGAACATAAAGGCTATTGTTGAATTTCCCCTTTAAGAGGAAGAATTTCCTTTTATTTCCCACGTATGTTGCTGTGCAATTGTGAGAGGCCCTGGGTTTGGTCAAGTACAGCCTTTAGTGCCATCAGTGTGATTAAAACCAGAGTGGGTATGTTCCTTTGAAACTTATTACAAAAGTTAAATAATTTGTGGGCATCCTGCTCACAAATCTACCAAGGGAATGAGGACCTTATATCTCTTTCGATTTTCTTTTTAAGGTGTCTGTGACTGATTTTCCGTATTTGGGAAAGAAAAATTTTATGGGTGAAATTACCTGGGTTATGGAGTGGAAATTGGTTTTTAAGAATATGGTCCTTTAACATGGATGATTTTGTTGGTAGTGAGTTAAAATAATACTGTTCCATGCTTACTGATAAATAGGAACAAGAATTTGTGAAGACTGTAGGAATTAAATATGAAGTTGGGCCTCCTACGCTCTGCTGCTTGAAGCTTGCATTTCTAGATCCAATCACAGGCAAAATGACAGGAGAATCATTTTCCATAAAGTAAGTAACTGAAATGCTGAGGATATTCTTCAAGAGATTTTCTTAAGAGTTTCGAAGCTTCCCCCGACCCTGCCCTTTCTTTTTTCTCTTGCAAGGCATAATTATGGTATTAATTAGTTATTACACCAAACTTGAAAACAAAATGCATGAAATTTTGTGTTTGGAGCCTGTCTGTATTGTACCTATTTATGGGTAATAGGAGCAATTTTTTTGTCTGTTTCACGAAGGTACCATGATATGCCAGATGTTATTGACTTCCTCGTGCTGCATCAGTTTTATAATGAAGCCAAAGAAAGGAACTGGCAAATAGGTGACTGCTTTTTTTTTTCCACTTCCATATGTTTCACAACATACCTGGAGCTGTTTAATAGGATATAGCGTCTTTATTACGTGATGTAAAGGACTACCACACGTGATATTATAGCGATCATTGAAAACTTTTATTTGATGTTTGCTGCAATTCCTGTAGCAGAAAAAAGAGAGAAATGAGATAAACTCTTACAAGGCCTGTGATAGCAGAAGAATCTACTGTTATATTGTGATTTGAGGCAGCTGTGACTAATCACTAGAGATGTGCAAGCCCTCCCTTTAGGGGAAAGACTTGATTCCTATAGCGCAAAATGCAAGAATTCAAGTAGTGCGTTTATGAAAGATGAAGTTGATTCTCTAAAAGAAAGTATTTAACAATTATTTGTGGTGGTGTTCTGCTGAATGCCATCTTTTTTTCTTATAGGGGATAGATTTCGCAGTATAATAGATGATGCTTGGTGGTTTGGAACTGTGGAGAGTCAGCAACCTTTCCAGGCAGAATACCCCGATAGTTCCTTCCAGTGCTACTGTGTTCAGTAAGTATTTACATAGCTGATGTATCACACATGTTTACATGCTCTAGGTCTCCTAGATGTTTGCATGCAACTTAAATGTGTACCTCAAGAACTAGGATCCTTTTTTCCATTTAAACACATAACCAGCCCCTTTGGTTTTGTTTATTTAATTATTAACCTGTTCATAAAAGAGCACTTTTGGTGTAAACAGCAGTGCTGTGAGTATATAGGACATACAAGAGAAAAATAAGGAGGTGGATTGTAGCTAGTGACATATCTTGTTTTTAATAGGCATGACCTTTTTGATTTAAGTCTGGTAGAGAAAAGGTGTATTCTTATATTCAGCTCTAACTTAGGCATTGGAATGTGTGTTTTTTTTAATAGCTGGGACAATAATGAAAGAGAGAGGATGAGTCCATGGGACATGGAACCAATTCCAGAAGGAAGTAAGTGTGTGTTGAATTCATGTATGCGTACAATGTAAATAGTTTTTTGCCACTGCTAGTACTTACTGTTGTTGAATTCTTGATATCTAGCTGCTTATCCGGAGGAGGTTGGTGCTGGAGTTCCTGTGACTCCAGATGAGCTGACAGCTCTTCTCTACAAACCCCAGGAAGGAGAATGGGGGGCCCATTCCAGAGATGAAGAATGTGAACGAGTAATCCGGGGGATTGAGCAACTTCTTTCCCTTGGTATGTTTGGAGAGAAAAGGTGGAAGGATTAAGAATATCAATGTGGTGGTGAAGAGTAGATAGGATGGAGCATCGGGAGTTGGTGTGGAGTATTTGAAATGTGCTCAACTAAATCATTGGAAAGAGTATATTAAATTTCATATGGTGTCTTTTTCAGTGATACTCCCTTTTTTCTGGGGCTTGACCTGCTTCTTTTCAAATTAATGGAGGTTTTCAGTGGGTTATATCTAAATACAAATGAGCAAAACATTGAATTAAAGCCTTCAAAAAACAACCAACAAATCCTCACCAAACATCCTCGCCAACAAATACCTTGTAACTAGTTTGTGGCCATTTAATAGCATGACGTGATTTAAATTATATCCTGTATTTAAACACAGGCCTTGTCTGTATTCTTAGTTTATGTTGCTTGTTGCACTACTGCTGTTCTGAGTGCATATGCCATGTTGCTTTATAGCAATACACTTGGCTACTGGCATGCAAATCTTGGATGCATTAAACAAAAAACGTTTTTTCAAGGGTAGTTAACATGGTACAAAAGAAAGAATCCTACCCTTTGGGTAATGATGTATCCAGCTGTAGATCTGTTTTGCTTTTGCTGAATTCTTAGAAAGAAAGCCCAGAAACCATATAAGGAATCTAGTTATCTTATAACTTCTCTTCTGGTGTTTTCTGAGGTGTCTAAATTATTTCGATCTTTTACCTTTCAGACATTTCTAATCCCTTTGCTGTTCCGGTGGACCTTAGTGCCTATCCCATGTATTGCACTGTTGTTGCTTATCCAACAGACCTCGCCACAATCAGAAGGAGACTTGAAAACAGGTTTTATCGGTCAGTTGGGTTTTTATTTCTTTGTAATCTGCATTTACTGTAGCCCAATCGAGGACAATATGTTTAGCTGAACACTGTGTAATGCTGCTTCAGCAATATATTGCTTTAATAAGCCAACAGCATAAGGTCAGATTCTGTTTGGCCTTGGACAAGTTGAGTCTTCCTGAATAATAATTTCCTTCGGCCACACTGTTAAGGCGAAAAAGCTGGTATATCTGGTTCTGGAGTGTCTCTTTTGTTTAACGTACTGACCTTTACTCTCTGGAAGCACATTTGCTTCATCTGTATCTCTACTGCCTTTGAACCAGATGCTTTGCTTGTATTGCAGTTGCCAGAAGTGACCTAAATAGTGCTGTAAACTAGAAATCTCGGTTTTCCAGTTAACTTGGGGTTAAATAATGTCCTGTTCTTTTGGTTTTTTTCTTTTTCTTTTTTTTTTTCCCCTCTGAGGACCACTGTAGGTGGCTTTCTCTAAGGGGAGCAGTCAGTAGTCTTCTTCAGTAGGCTTGTTTCCACTTTTCGTTCCATTCATTGCTGATTTGAAGAGGGACATCTCTTTTTTGCACACAGCTGTTACGGTCTGGTGCATTGGGGCAGTCAGCAGTATGTGAGCAGAAATTACTTACCTTGGTCTCTAGCAGCCTGTTTCTCCTGGATCTGAATTACCCGATTCCTTTTTTTACTGAGGAATCCTACTGAACTCAAGGAAAATAATGTACATCTTCCTCTCCTCTCCATCCCTTTCCTTTTTTTTTTTTTTTTTTTTTTTTTTTTTTTCAGGAGAATCTCTGCACTGATGTGGGAGGTACGATACATTGAGCATAATGCCAGGACTTTCAACGAGCCAGATAGTCCTATAGTCAAAGCAGCCAAAATAGTAACAGATGTCTTACTCCGCTTCATTGGGTAGGCATGTTTTTTTACTTTATAGACCTGACATCTTGAGTTTCTGAGATATTTGATTATGTATTTTGGCTTTTGTTACTGTCCTGCAGGGATCAGAGTTGTATTGATATATTAGAAATATATAACAAGGTGAAAGCAGAAGACCTAAGCAGTACTGACGAAGAAGAGGAGGTAAGACCATTAAGTCTGATTGTCAGAACTTCTTGCCTTTTTAAATTCAGCACTTGGAAGAAATTTGAGCAAATATTTTTGTTGCGTTTTTATTTCATGGGTAATTGCACTGAGATTTTGAGATGAGCCTATTTAGGCCATTCGTGCTGCTCACCTGGAACAATAAGCTCCCTTAAGTAAAAATGATTCTTGAAACTGCCTATCTTTAATCTTCTCTCAGTACATAGATGTTTTGTTATGTGAGGAAGTATTAGTAAGTAGGGGAAGCTGGAGCTGTTACTCAGTCTGCCAAACCAGAAGGACAACAGCTCTCCTATTGTCAGCAAGGCAGCAGAGCTGGTTTTCTTGTGTAATTCGGTGTCATTTCCCGTCAGTTTACTGTGGAGCGAAACGACAGGTAGAAGCCGGGTTACATATGACTTCCTTTAACTTTTTCTCTGTCCTTACACCTTCTCCCCTTTAATGCAGTTTGTAAACATTTTGAAGTGTACTGTAGTTTCTGTTGCAAAGTGACCTGTTATAACCTAAGTCACATTGTTTTACTTTTTCAGTGTTGCTTTCTAATACATGAGCTAGCGTAAGATTTAGTTAGGAGGTTTCTTCCCTCCTCCCTTCCCCAGGGTATACTCGGTTGTTGTAGTAGTTTTGAAATAGTGAAGTTAAGCCTAGTGCTACTTGAACATCTGTCTGCTTGTGGCTGGTGCCATAAGCTGGTCTTAGATTGAAGCCTTAAAATTGCATTGAAACTTAAAATCTATACTACAATGTAATAACGTATTTACTTTCATAAAACTGAAGTTATAACAGCATCTATTTTCACAGACTATTAAAAGACTATTTTGAAGAAAATGAGAGATTTCTATGAATCACATAGCAGACCCTCTTTTCCCAGCTCCACCTTCTTGTGTCAGTTCTGAATCTCACCTGTTCCATGTTAAGCAGTGGTCAGAAGTATCCAAAATTGCTACTGTATCGCTTTCCTTGATCTGGTTTATAATATATTTTAAAATAAGAAAGAAATTGCTTTCACATTCTTTGTAGGAATTTTCATGTCCTCTCAAAATTATTTATCTTTAATTACTGGTAGAAAGCTGTGCACAAAGGAGTTCTGTTGTCATTTCTAAATCCAGGTTCTGAAAAGAGTATTACGTACACTTGATGTAAGGCACTATATGAAACCTCTATAAACTCAATACAGCTGCTCAGAACATGAACATTTAGGCAGGGGTATACAGCTCTGCAGTACTGGGACTTAGCTGAGTCTTACGGACTGAAGCTAAGCCATTCATATTTCTCACATGTTTATATATAATTTTTATGGAAGCAAGTTTGGAAAAGAGATGAAACAGCTTACCCACCTTTGTTTTTTTAAGTTATGCAAGTTATAGTTTGAAACTAGTTTCTGTTTTGCTTGAACCATTCATTGCATTTGAGTAGTTTAAAATTGTGTTTGTTGTTGGCTGTCCGGTTTCTAACCCGTTTCCCATTGCTGAGTGTCCCTCCAAGCCCACGTGTGTAATCGTTACCTTTGCCTTTAGGTGGCAGAAGTAGATGTAGATTCAGACGCTCCAGGAACTTCCTCTGGAAAAAGACGAGTGAGTAGAGACATTTCTGCTTGGTCTGGCTGGTGAAGGGAGACAGACCAGGGACTGAACCTCTCGTTTCGGGCTGGAATGGTTTGAATCTGTCAGCCGAGAGTCTGTAGGACTAGCGGTGTGAATGCAGTTGTATGCGTATGTATGTATGTGCTGGCAGACTAAGGAAGTTATTGTGCAGGAAAATTTACTGAATTGCTGAATAATCTTTATTTTAATTATTACCATTATTTGATTTGAAAGATACCCAGAACAGATTCAGTTTTCTGTCAAATTTGGGTGAAAGCTGATAAAAATAGCAAGGCTGGATCTGAAATACTGTGTACCTCTCATGGGTCTGAATGTTTATATATTACCAGAAAAGACATATTTCTGCAATTTGCGTACGACATATTGTTGTGCCATCAGCTATGCTTTAATCTTACAGAAATTCTGGTTTTAATTGTGGAAATCTGCTTTGAATGAGAACACTGCTAAATTAATAGGAACTTAAAGTGAAAAATTTGAATACTATGAAAAAATTATGAAATACATCTGTTTTGCTTCAGGTAAGACGGCGAATAAAAAGACAGCCCATGAAAGCAAGTCCCAATGCTTGGAAAGAGCAGTGCAAGCAGTTGTTAAACCTGATTTATGAAAGAGAGGACTCTGAGCCTTTTAGACAGCCAGTTGATCTCTTTTCCTATCCTGTAAGTGCAACTTCCATATTTCAAATTAAAAAAGCCTATTGTTCATCCTTTGGCAAAACATCCATGCTGGGCATGTTTCTAACCTCTCCCTTTATGAGCTGGAACACCATGTTCTGCGCACTGGTGTTTTCAGAGAATTATCTGCAGTAACTCTCAAGTATAAATAATTACTTGAGCACCACTGTTGTGGATTAACACTTAGGTGTTTTTATTGCTGTAGGATTTGACAGCCTTTATTATTTTCCTTTGTATTCTTACAGGATTATCGAGATATTGTAGACACTCCTATGGACTTCAGCACTGTGAAAGAAACCTTGGAAGCAGGAAACTACACTAGTCCCTTGGAATTCTACAAAGATATTCGTTTAATATTCTGCAACTCTAAAGCTTACACTCCTAATAAAAAGTCTCGAGTAAGTAATAACTGTTAATGACTTCTTTACAAAGACCCTGGGCCTGCATGAATACAGTGTGCGAAATAAGGACTGTATCTGAAGAGCAAAGCGCTGCACTGTGAAATAAAAATACGTAGTATATGTCAATTCTGGGACCTGGGGTTATAGATTTACTTTTTTCTGCTCATGCAGATTACTTCTGAATTTAATTTTCATCTGAACTTTCTGAACTTAAAGCTTCTGAGAGGCTGTATGGTTATTGTTGCAACTGTTTCTTCAAATATTTGTAGTGGAAAACTGAACACCAGTTGCTTTCATTTTTTCAATAGCCTCGTTTCCAGAAACAGGTTATCAGCTTGATGACTGCATGCATATATACATATATATTTTTAAAAAAGGTTCTTTTAAAAATCTACTATTAATGTAACTATTATGCAATATTTCTACTAGCTGAGGAGATAAGAACATTATGATACTTAATTTTTTTCTAGTTGACTTAGTATACTTGGCAGGATGTTAGCACAATGTTGCCTGTGTTTCGCAGGTGCTAATCTTGCTTTTTCCTGCATGCAGGAATAGGAATCTACTTAGGCAGAAAAAATGGATTGGATTGGAGCCCTAAACAGGATATGGCAAGAGGGAAAGAGAAGTTCAAAATGTTAGAATATAGATATTTGTGTAAAAGCTAGGTAAAATCACTGTTAAGTGTATGACTTGATCATGTAAACATGGCTATGTTTGGTATGGGTTCCTGTGCAGTACGTTGCCTGTGGGCTTTTCCTAAACTGCTAAATGTCCAAACGATACTAAAATTTTCAAATGCTTTAATGATATATTGGTTATGCTCAGAAAATCACAAGTTGGCATGAGGACACAGATGCAGTTTTTACCACTGTTGATGCAAAATAGAATTTGAGTGGTTTACATCTTCATAAAATACAAGTAGACAGAATTTTGACCGTGTTTCCAGGCATTAAACTGTAGTGACCTTATTATTATAACGAAAAGCTGCATATTCAATGAAGTGCTTAAGTTGTGACAAAATCACGTCACTGAAACATGTCATTTAGCATAGATAAGAGTGCTGGTCACAAAGCTGCCTAGTATTTCTTCTGTAGAAACAGGAGCACTTATAAGTGATTAAGAAATGCATGCCATTTGGGAGTAGCCTGAGATACTGTTACTTAAAGCACAATAATACATAGAATTTAATATTACTGTAAAATTGTCATGTGGCACCTAACATGGTGTGACACAGGACTGCATGATGCTAGGTGCTGTCAGGCAGGAAAAGGAGCAGAGTGTGCTCCAAAGAGCTCTCAGTGCATGTGTAAATGGTGCTGGATGGGAGGAAGCAGGAGGTTGTGTGACCTTACTTGTCGCTTGAGGAGTAAGTCTTAGCTCATCAGTGGAATAACAACTACTGTGTTTTATGTAAGCAGGACCATGAGAGTAAGCTTGAAGTAGGATATTGCTGTGAGAGAGGGGAGCTCCAGCCAAGCGTTAGTGAGGGAAGGCACAAAGTTGCCATCGCTGAAGGTAGATTGAACTCTTGGTGTTGAATAAGGGCTGAAAGGGGGGCTGCAGGCAAGCGCTGAAGATAAAGACCGGTAACTTTTGCTCACTTGAATAGCAGGGAAATCAATAGAGGATTGAACGAGGCAAGTGATTTGATGGTATTTTATGTGTGCTTGACATCAGAGTAATCTTGGTGAGTTATTTACTGCTGCATGCTCCCTGGGAACTTCCCTGTGTATTAATAACTGAACAGCTTGTGAGTCAACTCCCAAATTACTTTAATAGAGTGGCCCATCAATATCCATTTGCTTAAATACTGTTTAGTGCCTCAGTGAGGTGATCCTTGATCCTTGGTGGAGGGCTGGGGCACGCAGCTGGGCCTCCTGCCACTGCAGGTTTGTCTACTGCCAAATGTGTGCCAACAACCTGAGGTTTTCTAGCCCATTTTGCTATCTTTGCAACAGCATCCTGAATGGAGGCAAGAAGGGCAGGCTGCTACATACCAGAGCTAAGGAAAAAAACATTGCTAAAATACAAGGGTCTGGGCAAAAAAATTAAGTTATATGAATGTAAAGAAAACTCTACATCAAAGAGATTTTGTATTCAGATTGCCAAAAATGGAAAGAGCGAGTATAAGACGATGATAACATCTTCTTGATAGTGTTTACATAATTTTCAGAAGGGGATAGGTGTGAGTAAGGAACCAAGAGCTTGGTTTTGTATGTTGAATTTGAACTATTAGTTTGTCATAACTCAAAACACATCCAAGGTAAAATCTTGAACGGAAGTGAATACAGTCTGAAACACGGAGACTGAGTTTGTGGATGAGGCTACACAGAGGCAAGGCCTAGAAAAAGAGGATAGGAAAATGGTTTAAGGATTTTGACATCTGGCTTACGGAAATGAGGAGTGAGGACATTTTAGTTGGCTTCTGTGTGCACCTCTGTAGAGGTGGTGTAAGGACTCATCACTAGGGAATGAAAGCAAAAAGCAAAGGTGAGGGAGCAGCAAGGTTCGGTTGTTTTTCACTTGGTATTTCAGGTTATCTTGTGGTGTGCTTCCATTCTTTGTGGAAATTAAAAAAAGGAGGCTATATTTCAGTAATCTAGATAATAATCTTCCTTTATCTCTGTAAATATCTTGTACTGTGGGTATTTAAATTCTTTTATGAAAATACTTTTTGTGAGAATACGCACATGCCGTGGAAGGAAATTATCTGTAAAGAACCTTGTAGTTGAATGTCCCCATGAATTTTTCTTTTGTGCTACAAAATCTGGGCGTCTGTGATTTTTATGTTTTTTTGCTGATTGATCTTCTAGTTACTCACCTTCTAATAAGTATGACTGTGCTTTCTCACCTCAGATTTACAGCATGACACTTCGACTATCTGCCTTATTTGAAAATCATATGAAAAATATCATCTCTGAGTATAAGTCAGCAATGCAGTGTCAGAAGAGGAGAAGGCCACGGTACCGAAAACGGCTAAGAAGCAGTAGCAGTTCACCCTCAACTAGCAGAGCATCTAGGTAATGTAATGGTAGTGAGACTTGCTGTCAGTGTCATTTGAGATGACAGTGGTAGACATGCCTTCATGAGTAAGCAACAGTGTTGCACATTTCCTAATGCAGTTGCTCTTTTGGGTGATAAAATCCAAATTCCATGTTCAATTTGTATGTATTACAAGAATGTGCATAATTCTTGTAAGTAAAAACTATATAATTAGAAGTATTCCCTCTGGAGGAAATGGAAGACCAAGTTTCTTTTTGCCTTTGTTTAGTAACAGTTGAAAAAGGCGTTGTATAACACTTTCCTGACTTCTGTATGTTACATTATCTAGGTAAACTCAGTTGTGTTTTTTTTAAAGGTGAGATTAGAATCTTGTTCTTGCAAACTTACGTGCCTTTAGCAAACAGAATGATATTGTAACTATTTTTATTGTTTACTACATCTGTACAAGCCCTGGGAAAAAGACATCATTTGCATTATGCATTTGCTGCAGAGAACAAGGCACTTTGCAGGGGAAATTAGTTTTGTGTTTTGGGTCTTTTCGTGCTAACAGTTTTATCTCTTTGGGATATTTTGTGTCTTTAGCCCAAAAGGGAAACAGAAGCAAATGAAGATTCAACCTAAACCCAACCAGAATACCTCACTGCCTTTGACTAGGACTAGTTCCTCAGTTTCATCTCATGGTGAGAAGAAATTTGCTAAAATGCATCCTTTCTCTTGCAGCAACTCGTATGTGCAGATTAAAGCTTATATTCATGAGGCACATCCAACACTTGCCTGTTGAAAGAGCAAGTAGCAATGCCATGGAAATATGTTGTCTGTAGATTGCATTAGCTGAACCTGGCCCTCCAGCTATTGGTAGGTTATTGCTAAGGGTCAGAGAATAGGGAACCTGGGTCTGTCCTTGGTAAGAATTAATCTAGTGACAAGAGCTTGGAATTCCTGTATGCTGGCTTCTCTCATGCAGCAATTACACCCTGGAGGAATCTGTCTCTTCATGACGGCAGAGGCAGCTTGGTGAGATTTAACCTCCTGACTTGGGTTGTTAACTCAGATGAACCAAAACCTCCCCAGAATGCCTTCCCTTACAACCCTGTAAACGGAGGATAAAAATTACTCTGTCACATTAGCGGTGTCCTCTCTAAAGTTTCAGATACAGCAGAAGAACCTCTGGGTTCAGCCACTGGTGAAGAGATGGAAGGTCAGCCATCTTCCTCAGGCTCAAATGCACAGAACCGAAGTGGAAATACCATTGATCCAGGGAAAAGTAGACCAATTAGGAGTAAATCTACACCAGTGAAGCAAGGTGAGAAAAAACATGTATTCTGTTATCTGAATGACTGGTTTCAGTAGAAATGAAAGGTGTTGCTTCTGTCTGATGCTAATGATATTCTTCCCTGAGCCTAGCATTATACTGTATTCCCAAACCATACTAAAGAACTGAATTTACCTTATTCCTTACAGTTCTGTTGGTCTCCTGCCTGAAGCATGGCATGCACATGATGCCACATGCACTTCAGTGAGGTTCTTTAAAATTTCTCCAGATGGAAAAACTTGATTGCTGTTAAACTAATTCAGAGTAACAGTTCCTTCAGGAGTTACAAAAAGCAAATCAAATCAAAAGGATCCCCGCTCCAAAACCTTGTCCTTTTATTAATCAAGTTGAAACAAAAGATGGAAAAAGTTTTAAAAAACTTTAAGTGTTTATATCATAATCAAGACTCAGTGGTTGTGATTAGACGTAAAACACTTTGGAAACTGTGGTATTTTGTCTCTGGGACATGCTAATCAGACTTTCCACTGAGGCAGGCATTGAGTGAGCATCGGCTGAAATCCTGAAGGCTTTGTTAAGTCCGAACTACTGGGCTGTACCAGTACTGGACGTTGCAGCTGAGCTTTTCATACCTGGTGTTAAAGCAGATATTTAATCTTCATTGTCAGATTTGTAATGCTGAAAACGTGGTATTCTGACTCCCAAGCCTGCAAGATACTTACATATTCTTAAGCTAAGGCGTTCAGCCATCCTAGTGAGCTTTCTTGGGTAATCTACTGTCTTGAAATTGTGCTTGCCACAAGTGTCCCCTGGGCTAAAGCTTTTTGAGTACCTGCATTTGCGGGGGAATAAATACTGCTTGCAGGGTGTTTTTGTAACATATATAGCTTTGAAATGGATCTTAGAGTTTTTTTCCTGCCTTGGCACCCTAGGTAGGATTCATCTGACTAAATGTTAGATGTTTGTGTCTAAGCTAGTATCTCTGGGCTCTTTTTACTGACTGGATCTTCGCTGAACACTTGGTCAAGAGAGTTTGCAGTCCTTGCTTACAGATAAGATGAGCTGGTTTACTTTGATAGTTTTTCCCCTTAGAGCACCTCTTTGTCTCCACAGCACATAAAGGTTATCTGTGGTGAGTAGCTCAGAGCTGGATCATCCCCAGAGCACATCTTAAAGGCAGGTGAGGCGAATCCCCCTTTGAATCAGGTATGATGATGATAATCAATAGGGTTATTTTGTGT
Organism: Falco cherrug; assembly: GCF_023634085.1. Lineage (NCBI taxonomy): Eukaryota > Metazoa > Chordata > Aves > Falconiformes > Falconidae > Falco > Falco cherrug. The sequence goes on from NC_073711.1 coordinate 22,171,337, forward strand.
TTACTTAGATCACTCTCCTGACGGTCCACTTACGAATGGTGATGGCAGAGAACCTCGGACAGGGGTCAAGAGGAAGCTAGTAAGTGCATCAGAAGAGGACGAGCATCTGGAGGAAGTGGAGGAAGAAGAGAAGAAGAGAGAATTAAAGGAAAAATCTTGTTTATCTTCATCGGAAAGCGGGGAATCGGGATCCAGTTCAAGTTCTGAAAGCAGAAGTGGCTCTGATTCAGACTCTGAATCAACATCTAGAACAGATCAGGATTACATTGACGGAGACCATGACTACAGCAAAGTTGTGCAATCCAAAAAACCCAAAAGAAAAATCAAAAGAAAAATCACCGGTGGGAAACGGAATTGGCAGGGCAGAGGGACAGGGAGGAGAGGTAGATGGGGGAGGTGGGGGCGATGGAGTAGAGGGGGAAGAGGTGGCAGAGGCGGAAGAGGCTGTGGCAGAGGAAGAGGTGGCGGCAGGGGAGGAAGAAGAGGCCGAGGTGGCCGAGGAGCCTCTCGAGGAGCCACCAGAGCAAAACGTGCCCGAATTACAGATGATGAATTTGAAAATCTGTTTGGAGGACAATTTGGTGAAAGCGTGTTTGGAGGGCGATTCAGTAGACCACCTCGAATCAAAACAAGGAACGAGGGCAGGAGAACTGTCTTGTACAATGACGATTCTGATAATGACAATTTTGTGCATGCCGAGGATCCTTTGAACCTTGGTACTTCCAGGTCAGGCAGGGTGCGGAAAATGACAGAAAAAGCCAGGGTCAGCCATCTCATGGGATGGAATTATTGACAGATGAAAAACTTTGGAACAATTTTAAAAGAACTTCAATGGCCTTCTACTGCAGGGATTTTACCAGAAAATCTACCAAGCAAGTTGTGCGGGGACTCCACTCACGTTTCACAGTGGTGCTTTTCCATTATGTCAGTTTGCGTTTGTTTTAAAACTTCAGATCGCCACACTTCATTGGTCAAAACAAGCCTTATTCATTAGGCCTTAAATTACAGAAATTCTTCCCCACACACTACAAGTTCATCACATTAAAGAGGCTTCCAGCTTCTCAATAAGAACATGACATACTGAGTCACGATTATGACTTCTCTCCCTCATTTTGTTTTTATGTTATAGAAATAGCACCTTCTTACAGAGTTTTTATGTGGTTTCTGCCATAAATCCTTATACACAGTAATAATTATAACTTTTGCACAATACACCAATCCTAAAGGCAGCTATAAAATGTTTACAGTTTCTATATTGTAAGAAGGATCTGGATTATTTTAATCTTCCCAGGCCAAATGTTCATGAATTGTGCTGAACTGAAGTATGTCTATACTACAGTTAGGGGGGTCCTGATGTGCTTTCTATCGGTTCTTTATTCATGTAAAAAGTGACAAAGGGTTGGTGCCTTGTAAATATGTAGCAAACCTTTGATGTGGTGTGTCCTATGTGTGCATTAACTTTATTAAAAAGAGAATACTTGAGAAGTATGAATATCTAGACAAAAGGTGCCAAATGCAAAAGTTACTTGCATCTATTTTCTTTTTGTCCTCTCATATTTTTATAGTATTAATAGAGATTGTGCAGCTAAGGGGTAACTTCAACATTTGAAAGGTTCCTCCTCTTCAAAGCATAACGTGATTTTTAATAGTAGCTCAGCTACCTCTATTTACAACTACTGGAAACTTAAAAGAAAATAGATGCTGTTATTCAGTACGTGTTGAAGAAGAGGCAAGAAGGAGCGTAGAGGGATGGAATTGCTCACGAAGTTGTAGAGTCGCTATATCTTCATTTATTGACACAATGGAAACAAATCTAAGTAATTACCAGAGTTTTCAGCAGATGGTGGTTTGTTCGTGCAGATAGCCCGACTGTCTCCCTTGCGTTTCTGCTGCCGCTTGCTCAGTGCAAAGCTGCGTTTGGTTTCATTTGCCTGTGAAGGCGATGAGGGAGCTGAAGGGAGCGCTGGTACCTGTGGTGGCTGGCAGCACGGGTAAGCTCCCGTCCACATCCTCCAGACAGACTCTTGTATCTCAAGCTTCCAGAAAAGAATTTGTGTTGCACTGTACTCTTGTTATCCTGAAAAACGCTAACTTGAAAACAGAAATCATTTTGGTAGTAATAGTACAGTATGTGATGACATTTGTAGTCTTGCTCCTCGGTGAACAGGTGGTTGGTGTGGGCTGGGCTGGAGGTGAGCGGCCTCTTACTCTGTAGGGTCTTGCTGGAATGTATATGGGACTTCAGCTTTCTCCCATTGTCTAAATGCATCTGATCGTTCTGGCTTCGTTAAGAGAGTGAGTTAGATTACAGAGAACAAATGAAAAAAGAGACTAGGAAGTTTTGGTGGAGTTGTTCAAGGTTTTTTTTTTGTTTTTTAAACCTTCATCCAATATCCTTAAGTTCTTCTGTGCACAGCTTGGTCAATAATTCTGGAAAACCTCAGGCAGCAAAGAGTGACCCATGTATATTCTCAGATGCAGAAGGAATTTAATTTTTTTACTTTCTATATTAAGCACTAGCTATTTTATCTCGCTTTCCAAAAATTCTAGTTAGATGCAAAATGACTTGAAAAAATGCAGAGGTTTAGTTTTATGATGGAGGAGATTATATCCTAAATTGTTCAGAACATTAATACGAGTTTATGGTACAGTACAAAAATCACGCTTTTAATTTTTTAAGGAATGTTTTGAATCAGCTGTAATCCATTTCTGGACTTGATTGAGTTGTGTTTTGATGGGGGAGGGGGGGAAGTGCAGAGGCTTTCCTAGTTCTGTATTGGGCTTTAAAATATAAACACCTGTCCTATCATCTCTCATATGTATGTATATATATGTACACGCATATATATTTATAAGAAACGTATTATTTGTTTGACTGAACGGTCCTTCTACATATGGTAACCAGGAATAGCATGTATGCATCCGTTCATAGTCAGAGTCATACCCCTTTTAGATCAGTCCTGTTGAGCTAATGTAAACACTATGGTTTCTGTTCTAAAGCCTGAAAACCTTGAAATGCAAAAGAAATGCTTTTCATATATTTCTGACTGGCTGAAGATCCACTTATTTATTTTGTGTAGGGGTTGGGGAGAGATAAAACACGTGGATTCCAGAGAAATCATTTTATAAGTTTGTGTATTTTAGCAGCAATTAGAATAATATTAAATATGTTCCTAAATGTATCTTTTCTATGTAATGAAGTACTGTGAAGATAACAGTGAAGCATCACTTTGCTGTGGCGTAAGTATTAATCAAATGTGTTACAAGATTAAGAACTAGGCAGCAGGGTGTGCTAGAACAACAGAACTATTGTTTATTGTAAAAAAAAAAAAAAGCTTTTTTTTTGTGCATGAGAACCTTTTATAAGCATGACAGAAGTAACTTGTTTTTAGAGATGTTATTTTTACTTGGTTTTGTATCTGGATTATTTCTCTGAGTTAGGCAATTGATTTCTCATAGGCTTGTTCTGTGGAATAACTGTAGTTTTGTAGTAACTTGGACGCTTTCTCTCAAAACCCAGATCCTATTGGGAGCCACTTATGGTTGCAGAAAACTTATTATCAGCCCAACAGGTGCAGCAGAAGCAGTAGAATGATTTAAACCTTGTACCACCTCCTCCCTGATCCAAACCGTGCGTGTTCAGCCAGCATCTCATGAGGCTGCTGAGCTGCTCGCAGGCTGTGCTGCCTGCTGCGTTGCAGAGCCAGGACTGTAGTCTCTCCCCTTGCACTTTTAACAAAAAACTCCAGAATTCTGCCTAAGAAAAAGGTTTGCTGGTCTGGCTGTGTATCAGATTCCCAAAGGCGTGCAGGCAGGCGGGGGGCTGTGCTGCTGTAGAGCTGGTGGTCAGGCCTTGGTGCTCCGAAGCTCTCCCTAGAGGTGCAGTCCTGCACCACCCCTCGCTCCAGTTGCCGGGGCTCTTGAGGGCGTTTGGATACATCTCGGAAAGCAGGGCTTGCGCCCCGAGGGGCTTCACCCTGGGCACCCCATCCTCTGCGGAGACAGGGCTGCAAGGCTCGCCTGCATCTTTGTTCTCAGACTTCTCCTGGCTACAAACCTGCTGGCTCTGTAGCGCTCCCGTTTCTTCCCGGACCAGGGCACGAGTGATGAAGCTTATTTTGCAGTAGTGATGTGCTGTTGTCTCACTTCAGCCCAAACTTTGCCTGCTTTTCATTTCCTCTGTCACCTTTTGCTTTTCTCTTTGCCATGCTCCACCTCTCTTCTTTGACTTCCCTTTATTGCCGCTGTAGGGCATTTGTGATACTCTTTTGGAAGCTTAGGATATCTTGATGAATTTTATTTTGGCTAGATGGCTAGACTGTAAGATTTAATTCTTTGTGCCCCTTTTTTTCCCCAAGACTTTCCATATTTTTTTATATCTGCCTGACTTTGTTTACCAGCAACGTTCCCAAGTTGCTGGAGGTGAATTTAATGAAGATGGAAAGTCCGAGGGCTGGCTTGGTGGCTCCGCACCCCTGCGGCCACCCCGGGTGGGAATGCTGCGGAGGGGCCGGGGCAGCACGTGCCCCCGTGCCCTGATCGCGGGGAGCCCGGCGGCAGGGCCCCGCTGTGCTGCCTTACGCACGGCCTGGAAAACAACTTTGTTCCACCTGCTGCCCGTTCACATCTGCTCCGTGTCTCCTGATGACTCCTTTTTTCCCTCGCTATGTGAATTGCAGTTAGTGTTAACCCTTGTAGAAGGCGTGTGCTTCCAGCCTCATGAGATACTTGTGTTTGAAATAACCCACAAAACTTAGGTTGGTGCTTGAACTCAGATGGGTCTGGGCAGTTTTATTGCTCCTCTCTTACCTTCCTGTCACTCCTTTCTCCGTGAACCAAGCAGAGGCCACCCCCTTATCCCAACCAACTCCACCTTGCAGATAAACAAGCTAAATATAATCATGAAGAAATAAGTTGTGAGGGATTTTTGGCTGCTTAAAATTTTGCATCCTGTTGCATGTTTTAATTTTCCCTGAATGTTTTCTTAAACGTACGCCTCGGCTGCTTCTCCCGCACAAAAGTGGAAAGACTGTGTAGCATGTAGAGCACTGAAGAGAGCTGACTCTGGGTGCACGATAGAGTTTTCAAGTAATTTATAAAAATGTGTAAAGACCAACTACAATATATTGCCTTTGACAACGTTTGGAGGCTCTCTTGACTGCAGAAAGCAAGGTGAACCTTGTCAAGCATTTGAAAAGGTGGCTCCTGGGTGTCTCTGCAGTGTTTTTGACAACTGTTCGAAATTACACAGTATTAATACGAGAAAATAAGTTTAAATCACTAATTTTTGAGGAGAGCTTGATTAATATTTCATCTTTGATCTGAGCGGTGAGTGACAGGGAAAACTGAATAGCTGTAGGGTTAAGGATGTCTTGTCAGCCCTGACTTGGAGTGTCCTGCTATCTGTGTCACGACTTCAATGTTTTAAAAATGTATTTGTGTGTTTACATTTCTCGATTATTTTTTTTAAAAAAAAAAAATCATGCAAAGTTTTATAAAAAGCTAATTATTTACACGATAGACTGAAGGAGCAGTTAACAATCCAAGGATAAATTATATTTAGTATTTAGGGAGCTGTCATTGTGTTCTTACAAGTATGTATTATAGAAAATTACTGCGCATGTGCGATAGATAATTTTCAAATATTAGTATATCAGAGGTTTACACATTGAAAAAAAACAAACAAATTCCTTTATGTACAGTAAGTAACAGCCTGCAAAATTTAGTCCAAAAGTTGTCTTTTTTAGTATTAGAAATGCAAAGACCTGTTGGAAGCTTGTACATTTTTAATGTCATGTTCAGCCCACAGCAAACTTACAGAACTGTGCTATGAATCCCTGAAAAATTAGATTTCCAGTGGAATTTCTGTCACAGCCTTAACTCTAGTATTATAAAAATGGTGCTTAAATACATTTGTGTGCATGGATGTGGGTATCTGATAAGAGTTTGTGAGAATTTAAAGTAAAACCGAGCAGCTTAGTGCTGCACTTGGGAGTTACTACTCCTGGTAGATAACTGCAGCCGCGTTTGGGAACTGACAAATGCGTAAAAATTTGGAAAATATTTAAACCAGTGGGCAATTAAGAGCAGTTTCTCAGTGTTGGGGGGTTTAATTGGCAAGCACTGTGTATCTTCCCGATTTCTGGGTCTGTGAGAAGCAGACGGGCTGGCGAGAGGAGCTGCTCCGGAGGTGGGGGAGTCGCGGTCCTGCCTGTATATTCCCGGGAGGGGTCGGTGTCACGGCTGCACCCCTCTTTGGCAGATAAAATCAAAATCCTCCATTTCTCCTCCTAAAAATGCCTCCTCGGAGAGTGGTGGCTCTTGGATATATTCAGAAATCAAAGTGATGATTATTTTTCTGTAGAAATACTAATACAGGCTATTCATTCCTCCATGAGTCATTATAGCAGACTTCATTTAGAAATACCAGTTGATGTTGGAGCGATGAAATTCACGTGATTTAGGCTCTCCAGTTCATGTTCTGGTTGATTTAAAATACTCCAAAAATGCACAAAACTATTAGAATTATGTCTACTTGCTATATATATTTTTTTTTTTCAGGTGATATTTATGCCCATATCTTCACATCCACTATCTCAGGTCCCTTTAAATGAATACTTCAGGGATTTTGATGCCACTTGTTGGCAGACCAAATGTAATATTTATATGCAATGAGCTGTTAGTTTTTGTATTGTACAAATGTAAATTTGTAAAGATTTTTTTCTAGAGTTTTTTTGAAGTCACTTATGTAATCTAGGATGTTTCATTTTCCAGCTGTGGGATTGTCTTAATAAAAAAAAAGATAAACTCTTACTTTCGTTTTGCATTACTTACATTTTAGTTTAGACATCAAAAAGACAAAAGAAATTTAAAATTTGAGTTTTCAACATAAAAAGAAAATCACTTTTTGATTCAACTGGATAATTTTATACTTACTAAAAAGGTAACTTTTATAAAGTGGATATTGAAACATTTATAGACTGTGCAGATCTTGAGCAGGACAGGATGGAGACCCTCACCTTGGCCAAAGGCAAGCACGGGGGCTTGCTGGGCTTCTGCCACCTGCATTGCTGTCCGACCTGGCTCCAAAATACCATTTTCTTGGGCAAAAGGAGAGGAACAGCTAATGCTTTCTTGGGAAACTGGGTGAAAGATGCTCTGAGGGAGATGGGTCTTGTGCGGAGCCTCCCCGAGCAGCACTGGTGCAGGCGATGAGGAGGAGGTAGCTCCGTGAGGTCGGTGCAGGCAGTGAGATTCAGCTGGCGGAGGAAGGTGTGCCTGTCTTTGTGGGGTATCTAATGCAAAACAGAGCACTGCTGCTTTTTCGTCACTGTTCTTGTCCTCTTGTTAAACAGCAGCGATAATGTTGTTTAAACAGGTTTTTTCCTATGCGAGCGGTGCTGGCAGCCAGGGGATGGACAGCCCCAGGTCTGGCTTAAAGCTGCCTGGTGGTCGTGGCAAGCACCCCGGGCCCTCCCCGCGGGGCTGGGGGCTTCAGTCTTGGCAAGGGGCAGATGCTGACCGTCACCTGCAAGCAGGGAGATGGCAAAGTGCGCATAATGCAGCATCTTTTTTATTTAGTCCTGCTTCACGCTCCGTGCAGGCAGCCTGGGAGCTGGTTGAGCCCTGGCTTGGGTCACTGGGCAGCACCCAGCGCCAGCAGCCCTGCAGAACTGGTTGAGCTGCTCAGTAAATGATTATCCAGTAAGTGCAGGAGAAAACCAACCCCTGCGTTGGGGTCAGTGCTTTCAGCCAGGGTGTATCCAGAGGGGTTTTATGGAGCTCCTCGGGAGCCGGGCGCAGAGGCGATGGTCCCGGAGCGCTGGCTCCTGGGCTGGTGGTGCGCTCTCCCCTGCACTTAGGATTGAGAGGAAAATCGCCCTGGTTGGTGGTACAGGGGCTGGTGAGAAGGTGAAGGAGTAGGAGAAAATTATGAGGAACTTGGCACCTCAGAGCAGCTCTTCCCACCGATGGCTTGAATGGTTCATAAGACTTTCTAAGTTTATTCATCAGGTTTTTTCTTTTGATGCTTCGTTGCCTTTCGTTAAATATTGGTCTCAGAGGGAGACTGATTACTGTATAGCAAAGTAATTAATAATACTGTAATGTGGGCATGAGCGTTGGACAGGATGGGGAAGTTTCCTTTCTCTTCTGAGTAAAGGTTGGGACTTCATTTGGAGCACACTTGCTTTATGAATATTCCTGGAGACAACGAAGGCAAGGTGGAGGACCTGCTTTAATGACTGAAAGAATATACATGAGAGAGATGTTTAATTATTTCCCAAATGAGCATCACAAATTTAGGAAGTTCACATTTAAGGGGAAAATTAAGAGAAAGCCAAACATGTTAAGTTAAACTCAGGCTACCCAAACCCCTTAGCTCTGCTCTGTAACGACATGCTTAGAATGAGATTCATTGAAAGAGGAATTTTTTTAAGAAAAAATTATTAAAAGGAGCTGGCTTAAAAATACAAAGCCTTTATAACTGCTGGCAGCACACGCTGGTGTTCACTTGCAAAGTTGTTCAGTTGAAGTAATGTCACTGAAAATAATTTTTTTGAAGAGTATAAAATATTTTCCTGACATTTAGACAAGGAAATAATTCCAGAACAATTTAATCGCCCTGTAGAACTTCCTTTTTTGTTAAGACGAGGGAGATTATTACAGTTTAACAGTCTGTTGTTGCAGCTCAGAGACCCTGGGAGGGCTTGAGCATCCCAGTTTGAACACTGAATTTTTATTCCTTCAGCACTGCTGATTTTTCATGTCACAACAATTACCCCCCAAACAGAATGATTTCTTGTAAAAGCAGCTTTTTAAAAGCCTCCTGAATGTTGAATAGGAGCTAAATTCCCTGAGTTGTTTGGCCAAACCTCTAGACATGCAGGTTTGTTGGCAAAACTGGAGGGGAAAGGTGTTCCATGTTCAGGACTGTAATTCCTTTTTGTTGTTCTCCAATTGCCCTTGAATAACAAACCCTGGCATGAGAGCAAAGATAAATTCATAATTCAAAATATTTGTATATTTTAATTCAAGATGCAAGATTTAATGAATCGTATTTTCATTTTCTCCAGACTATTCCCATTGAAAATCATCACCCAATATTTTCATTTCCAGAAATTTTCCAAAAAGTGGATTTTTTGTTCAAAAAGGCTTTGCATACTGAATCACAGCTGGTATTTTTATTTTGAGTATACTTAACATCAAATCAGAAATTCATTCTGCTGTGTGGGCTACCAAGTTATTGTGATGCTTCAAACCACTTTTTACACTTCATTCACCGATACAAGCATGTTTCAGCAGCTTAAATTGACTTCATTTGTTTTTCCTTTATTTTCCAGTGAATCGACAACTCTGTTCACAGAGCTCATCAAATACCTTCTGCTGCTGCCTGGCTTTGAGAAATGTGGAGATCTGGCTCACCAGCCTTGCTGCGGGAGTAGGGATCGCTGCCAAAAAATGCAGGGGAGCCACTTCTCGTCTTTCTAGCAACAGGCTGGAAACTCTGTCCTCAGGTTTTATCGGCAAATTGGGCTCGGTTCAGTGTCACTTTGCTGCTCGCTTCAACCGGATCGCTTCGGTGTCCCAGCAGCCTGGTCTGGTGGGCAGCACGGAGCAGGTCGCCTCTCAAGTTTAGGCCCTTTTTTAAGGGCGTTTCTCTAAGCAGGCGTGAAATAGCCGGTGGTTTCCAGGGTTAAAACGTTGCTGTTGGATATCCCGGGCCGGGATGGAGTTGGAGCTCCGTGCCTCTTCCCGTGGTCAATTCATGCAAAATTGACCAGAAATGATTTCAGATGAGGCACCTTGTGTTTGTTACAGGGGTCCCTATCCTAGAAAATCCCACCCTTTGGTTTGTTGACCTGCAGCTTTTGGGAAGAGAAGTTTCTGGGAAGTTTTCTCCAACACTGCCTTCTAGTGGGTCTCCTGGGGTGTGGTGCTCCCCCAGGCGCAGCGGGGAGCTGCGGGTCTCGCCAGCTCTGGCCAAGCTCAGGGACCAGCCCGGCCTTGCACAGGGCTGCACCAAGCAGCTGCTTCCAGGGAAGAGCAAATTTGGAAAAGTTTAAGGGAAGGGAGATATAGCAAACTGCCGCCAAGGCGGTGTCTGGCTGAGGGCTGCGTCCTCGGTGGGAAACAGGGAAAGGAGAGAACAGAGCCATTGGGAATGCTCACCAAGATATTTGGACAAAAGGTCACGTTTAAATGGGGGTTGTGGGGTGAGCGGAGGGGGAATTCTGGCAAAGCTCAGACCCAGGGATGCCACTTGCTTATTCTCTCCCTAGTCTGGGGGTGAAAGCCCTTTCTGAGCTCTGAAAGGTGGCAGCACCACATCCCCGGGACCCTGAGCATCCTCACCGGCACAGAATTAACAGGGAGAGCAGTGATGAGTGCATGTGTGGGTGATGCCTCATCCCGGTGAGACTGAAACAACTGTAATTTTTTTGTGATTTTCTTTGTATTCAGCACCTTTTCAGCTTCCCCTCCCCCCCCCCCCCCCCCCCCAATTAAAAATGAACATCTTCCCATTCATTTGGTAAAATCGCACTGGCAGAGCCCAAGCAGCTCTGCATGAGCAAGATGCAAAATGAGCTGTTGTGAGTGGAGCCATGGAACAGTCATCTTGTGAGCGCTGAATTCAGGTGCCAGATCGGGAAAAAATGGACACGTAGAGGCCAGAGCCCTCACAGGTCCTTCCTGTGCCACCAAGCCCTGAAGCAGGAGGAGCTTTGCCCTGCTCTGTAAGCCCAGGCTGCGGGAGACTGTCCCCATGGGGCACCAGGGATGGGGGTGCCGAGGGCTGAGCCTGCCTCCAGCCAGGTCCAGGAGGTCCCCGAAGGTCCCTGCCCACCCTGCACTCCCAGGCGTGCCCACCCCCGGGGCTCAGATACGGTTGTTCCCAAGGGGTGATGCTGGTGCTTCCTGAACTCCCCAATAAATCCATTTATTACCTATTACAAAACCAGAACAGGAGTATTTTTCTGTATTCTTGTTTTAGTCTGTGTTGAACCTGTCCTTTTATTTTGTGTGTCAATCTTAGCATGTTAGCCACATTTTTTTTACTGTTTTCTTGGGCGAGGCTGCGTCAAGAACATACCTTTTTATAATTCTTATGGAAAAATATCTCCACAACTCCACTGACATAAATGGTGAGCCAAAACCTTTCAAACTGATCACTAAGGAACATGCAATTTTTGCTTAATTTCCTAGACTGTCTTGAACTGATTGTGTCACCAAATAATTTTAAGTGGTAAAAACAAGTCTTGGATTTACAGTAAGATTTGGATTTACGGAATTTACTTATTTTCAGTTGAAGGTAAGATGAAACTCTAAAACTTGTATTAACAGTGAGTAGGCTGGCCAGATATTTTTTTTTTTTTTTAGTACTGAGGGCAGTGGTTTCTGTTCAAGTTACTCAATCCATATGTCACACAGGAGTGTGTACATTTTAAATCCTGTATTTTCCAGTTCTTCCTCTAAAAGGGTGTTGCCGATGCTAACCAGGCTGCTCCCACAGGCAGTAGCGCTAGGCATAAATACACAAGGTAACAGCCTGTTCCAGTCCTTCTGCCTCTTTGTAACATCAGGGAAATAAATCGAATCTGGGATTTTGATGGGGCAATGCAGTCGTGGGGGCATGCAGGCACTGAGGAGGACCAGATGCTTGCACTAGCACAGCCCCCAGCTGCCCGGCTTGGCCCAGGCTGGATCAAACCATCGTACAGACAGCACGATGGGCAGCTCCGGCTGGAAATTCCTGTTTACTAAGCCTGAAGCCTTGTTTGCACAAATCTTTTTGTTTTTCCAAGCTGAGACCTAAGAAGTTCTTCAGTGGGGCTGATTTACCATCTCTGCTCAGCCGGGAGGGCAAAGTACTCATGATGGGAGAGAGAGAAAAGGGATCTGTGAGAATTTGTGATACTCACAACTCTCCCATCATGCCACTTCTGAATGGAAATGATGGATGCGCATCAGTCTGCCAGGATCTCACATTAGCATCAGATGATGAGACGAGTTGATAATAGCTTCTCCAGGGATGTTTTGGTTCTTAACTGCTATTTCTGAAGCTTCAAGACAGATCCAGAGGACAGTCTGATATTGTTGCCAGTGATGTGCATTACTGGGGCACTGGGGGCTCGGCAGTGAGTCACATGTAGGGTCAGGACGGTGACCACGGTGTGACGTATGCACGGTGGCAGCACCGCAGCTCTTCTTTGTAAGGGGCTGTGCAGTCACCTGTGCTGCCCATGGGGTGCACGATATTAACCAAGGCTTTAAATGACTCCTAAATTACAGTCCTGGGGCGATCCTAGCTTCACAGGTAGTTTTTCGTGCAGCTTCTCAGGACAAAGCAGCCCCCGGACTCCGTGGCTGGGAGCAGTGCCTGCTTCTCTGAAAGTGGGTTTGTCTGGGGAGTTCTGTCAATCCATATGCAGCCCAGGTAGCCAATCGCTATGAGATTTCCATTAATAATGGAAATCTTATAGCCTTTCTCTCACTCTGAATACATAATTTTTCAGGTTGGATTAACAGTGAGATGGAAAAAACTGACTATGAATTTCCCTTAGGAAATGGTGTTCCCGTGCCCTGACATCGGCTGATTCATTGCACAAGCCTTTGGGTAGGTAACCTGGAGCCCCTGTGTCCCATCCCAGGGTGTGACACCGCTTACTGGAGCAGAGTAGCAGCAAGCATCATCTCTTTAGTGCAGCTGCATCCCTGGTACCCCCCAGCCGGGCTCAGCCCATGGCATATGCTGCTTGTGTGATGCTCCCAGCTTGAGGGGACACGGTTCTGCTCCCTCCTATAGGACCAGGCACCTGCTGCCTTTCAGCCATCTGGAAATGATCCTGGCATAGGTATCTCACTATTTCTGCCTGGGTTCCTTGTCTGCTCCAAACAAAAGTCAGATTCAGAGCTTTGCCCCTGACTTATTTCTTCTTGAAGCCTCCCTTGGATTTGCTCATCACTGTTTGTACACAACCCGCTTTTTGTCTTTGCCGGCTATAAATCAAGTGCAGACAAAGCTGAATAAATGCCACGGTTCTCAGCTGAACCCTGGTTGATTTACCATTGTAACACATTGCAAAACAGGGTTGAAAAGAATTCCTATTTATTCACAATATGTTGCATGCTGGAGGCGTGCGAGGAGAAGGGGGTTTGGTGCCCAGCACGACTCCTCGTGCCTCTGGAACACACGGCGTTTGCTGGGGAGCTGCGTTGCATTGCCTGCTTCTTGGCTCTAATGTCAGGATCAGAGCTGGGTTTTGCTTTTTTATTTAAGTATATAGGAATGGCTTGCAGCTCACCCTTAAAGATTTGCATCCGTTTAATATGTAATTTTCTACACTGTTTCATAATGCAGAATGATCTATTTCTATGGCTTATGGGAAAATTGGTTCACAGGAGCACGGGTGTGGGAAATAAGGTTGGCAGAAGCTGAAAGAGCCTGTCAGGTGCCACGGTGGTTTTCCCTGTGAAGGATCACCAGCAGCTTGGGCGGCGGGTTCCTGTGTGAGGGGAGGAGGCTGGCACAGTAAGCACAGGAGCAGCAAAACCCTGAACAGGGAGGCCCCACCCGGCGCATGTGTTGAGATTCAAGGACCAACCAACTCGCTCCCAACGTCAGTGTTTTGTTAGTGTAAGTAGGCAGGAACGTGACTGGAGCCGGCAGGTACAAATGATCCACATCGCAGAAAACCTCAGGCAGAGGCTGGATATTGTCGTGCCTTAAAATAGAGCCGAGAGAAGGCACGAGTCACCGGATCCACAGGGCAGGATGGTCACCAGCTGCTGGGATGGGGGAAAGTACCTAGTACTGGGCTGTAGAATTTCTGTCATTGTTACTTTATTTAGCTACGCTGCTTTAAATGCATGCATTTCCTAAGAAATTCAGTTGACATAAGAATAAATAGTTTTCCAGTTTAGATGAGATATTGGGAAGAAATCCTTCCCCGTGAGGGCAGCGCTGGCAGAGGCTGCCCAGAGCAGCTGTGGGTGCCCCATCCCTGGGGGTGCTCAGGGCCAGGCTGGATGGGGCTGGGGGCAACCTGGGCTGGTGGGAGGTGTCCCTGCCCCTGGCAGGGGGTTGGGGCTCGGGGGGCTGTCAGCTCCCTCCCAGCCCAAACCAGGCTGTGATACTATGAATATTTTCAGATCCTAATGTAACATGATAACATAGCTCCGTTGATTTCTTCACTATGTATGCAGCTTTGAAACTGTAAAAAAATGATATTAAACCCCCCCCAAAACAACAACAAGTTCTAAAAATGTCAGCTATGAATTCCCTCTGAGCCATGGTACAAATATACAATATTTGCTGTATCTGTGTGTGAACTGTGAGCATTTCTGGCCACGCTGCAGCAGCGGGCACGGCGGAGAGGGGATGGGATGGGATGGGATGGGATGGGATGGGATGGGATGGGGATGCAGCAGCGCGGCAGCAGCAGGTACGTGTGGCTCTGTGCCCTTGGCCCGCAGGGAAAAGCCTCGCTCCCTGTTCCCAATGTACACCCCACCCCACCAATTTATTCTTGCTGTTAATGTCTATTTACAGCTGTGTAACGTAGGAAAGAAAATATGCCTGGGGCAATTGCAAGCTTATTTTATACCTCAATGTATGCATATTTTGGGGTGCCTTGTCTTTCGGGGGCGGCAGGGGAGGAGGTGCTTTAGAAAGCTTTGGAGGCACTGGCTGATGGCTTGTGAACTTCTGTCAGTGACTTTCAGGTGGAATTGTGGCCAGAAAGCAACAAAACAGAAGCAGTCAATATCGTAAAGCACGATTAATAGTACATCATCCCATGGGCTACCAAGAACACTTTTTACTTGTACTTAATTTTTGACAGGCAGTTAAGAGCTTATGAGATGAGACTCAAACGTGAAGCTGGAAGACTGCCGGCGCGGTTTCCAAAAGCCATCCCCATTCCCCTCTGGTGTGCGCTTGGATGCCACGGCGCAGACCTCAGCAAAGCCAGGTCCTTGGACCTTCGCTGCCTTTTTGCCTCCCAGCTATGCTCTTCAGAAGGTGGGTAGTCCTGCATTTATTGCTGATGTTGTGCAAACGGGAAGAGAAATGATTGTGTCAGCACTTCTCTGAGGGATGAAGCTGACCTGTCAGCCAGAGCAGCAAACTGGAAGGCTTTCCATGGCTTTCCACTCTGGGATGGCGTAACTGTGTGGTAAAAAGACTATTCTTCTTGCTGTTTTACACTCAGCTCAACTCTGAAAGGGCTACTTTTAAAATCATTTACTCAAATTTTAAATGGAGCTTGCCAGGCTTCAGAATAACTGAAGTGGAGAATATTAAGAATAGACGAGCAGGGAAGATAAACAGTCTTGATAGCACCATACATACGCTGCTTGTTTTGTGCTGGAACGGGAACATTCAGGCACTTTTTCCAAAAGAAGCAATTAGCACTTTTTAAATAGCTATATTATGCAGTCAAAAAAAAAAATAAATTGCTGTGTTTACTGCAGTTGGGAATGTATTAGGTTTATTCACTGTAACAAAATGGATTTTGTTTAAGACAGGGAACAGATAAAAGACATGAAAAACAAACTTCTGTTAAAAGTTACAGAATATTTAGATCCAAGTGAAGAAGGGAACTAGTTTGGTTAAGATGTACAGCAGACTTAGTAAGCTTGTTACAGAAGTTTCCATGTTTTTTTGAAGTGTTCATTGTTCTTGCCTGAGCATCCTCAGAGCTGAAATGTTTCCAGCTGTGCCGTTTCACTGTGTTTCACTATTTTCACCTTCATTTCCCAGGACGCAGCGCACACAGCGCCTTGCTGCTGGGGCTGTCGATGGGTACGAGAGGGCAGCCAGGAGCCCCTGAAAGCATCTGAGAAAGTTCCCCCGTGAGACCAAGGTCAGGGAGAAGCTATGAATGGTTAAAGCAAAATGCAGCTTGTAACGTGGCCTGAATTCTGGCTGAAGTCAGTCAGGAGGAATGCGGTTGAAGCTGATCGGAGCAGAAGTGACAGTTCATCACGATGCTTCACCGCTCCACCATGGAAGGTCACACCTGAGGAGGGCCGAGGCAGCAGAGCCCGGTACTTGCTCTTCCAGTCAGAAAAGCCTGATCAGACACACAATTTGTTCTCCCAGCAGCTTCTGGAAAGGACCGCTGGAATATCCTTACAACATGGATAATAATAGGCAACACCATCATCTGGTCATCTTAAATAAATTAACCTTGGCTTTCTAAAGCCTGAAGCTCCAACCTGCAATTAGAGTTAAGTGGCTAGGCAGCTTCAGCACACCCCATCTGCAACGTAGGCGGGACCTGGTAGCTGATAACCATCGGCAGCACACAAACCCCATGGAATTTATAACCCACACCCTTAGCAATGGTTTCGATCCGACCTTATTAGTAATAGCAGCAGCAGGAGATCACAATCATAGTGATGCTGATTGGAAGGGACCTGTGGGGCTCATCCAGACCAGCATCCCACCGAGCACCCGGCTATTGCCGGCACCAGCCCGGGGCCATTGGGGATTTGCTCAGCCAAGTCTCAACAACCTTCAGGGATGGAGACTTCACAGTCTCTGGAGAAGCCACCCCTCTGGGGGGTCTCTTAAACAAGTTTCTTTTAGAAGTTTGGTGGATACTGGGAAAATTCAAGTGCAGGTTGGCTGTAGCCTGGGACTTGAGACATTTATTTTTGTTCCATTTCCTTGTATTGTAACCATGCCTAGTTAAAGTTTAAAAAATGTAAATTGCAAATAGAGCAGATGTGCATCAGTCTCATTTGCAGGAGAGAAATACAGTATTTTTTCCTTTTGTCTCAGAGCTGTTGAGAAAGCATTGGAAGAAGATTGAGAAATAGGCTCACCATATATACACCGCCATAAAAGAAAGCATGCCCACTCTCTTGTGCAGTCACATAATAGAGTTAAAAAGAAATAAGTCTTATTTCCATACTGAGTCATTGCTTGCACTTTGTTTAGCGACTTGAATTGAGTTTCATTTCAGCTAGTTGTGAAGCAGGGACAGGTGCAGAACATCATCTTTTTGTTTTCGTGGCAGATGCGAGCAGGGGAGAGAGCGCTGGTGTCTCTCGTCCATAAAGCAGCCGCAGAATAATGTTAAATTAAGACTAAAACATTTCTGATGAATAAAGGCAGAAGCACAAAGTTCCAGGAAGAAAATATGTTCCACAAGAAGTTTTTGGAGTTTTCAAACTTGCAAACTGTGAATTTGTTCTAAAACCAGACTTCTATATTTTATTTCAATGTTTTTGTGACTTATGTGACAACTGACAACAGCGTCGGCAGGGAGAGGACAGATTTTCTTCCAGTGCCATCTATGCTCCTTTACCTACCGACTTGGGCAGCTGCCTGCAGGCGTGGGAGCAGGGGAGGCTTCGAAGGAACTCCGGCCCCACGCGCTGTTTTCTGAGGGCTGGGATGCTGCAGGCACAGCCTCGTGCTTCGAGCTCTCTGCTCCGCAGATCCAGTTCTGCAGAGGGCAGACAGGGCAAGCTGGGACCTGCAAATTCCCATTTCTGGGATGCTGGCCAGGTTTTTGCAGCCGTACCTCCCCTCCCGGGCTAGAAGAGCAGAAGGTGGCTGCTGCTGCTGCTCCAGGCACGGCCGCCCGCGGCGTCTCCCACGGGCTCACTCAGCCGCCAGGGCATCAAACGCTGCTTGCAGCCACTGGGTGTGCGCAGTGACCAGCAACCGTGTCCTGTCCTCCCCAGTCTCCACACAGGCAGGCACCAGAGGAGCTGGTGGGATCCCTTCTGGCGCCCACCAGCCAAGCTGTGGGTTCCCGGCACACGGCAGGTACCATACACGTGCGGGGAGCTGGGTGCCGGCAGCGCGCCCAGCAGAGCCAGCTGGTGCCCTCGGACCCGACACACGGGGCCACGGCTGTCACAGACATCTCTCACCTCATCCCAGTTTCTCCACACCAGCATCATAAGGGATTTGGGCAGGTGCTAGTTTTCTCCTTCCATTTCTAAGGCCTTGACATGTCCCTGGCCCATACCAGCAAGTTAAAAAAATTCAGTCTCTTTTAAGTGTTTTCATCGTAATCTGGTTTTTCACATGTCTATTAATGCTAAACGTGGGTTTTGGTGTTGTTTTTTTCTTTCTTTAAACGGCTACTTCTCATTTAGAAAAGGCTAAAACAGAAGTTTTCAGCAATTTCAAAATACTGTCTTGAGAAAAGCAGTGTAATGAATAAAATTAACCATGAAAGATTTGATTAACTAATCAAAACATTTTTGAAAGATTCCTGAGCAAATCTAACATGGGCAAAGCTGGAAAATAGTTTTCACTCTTGTGCACTAAAGCATCCTTCTGGCTTTGGGGTCAGCCAGTTTTGGGGCAAGTGGATGTACAAACACAGGCTTCGGAGTGAAGGAAAAGCCGGGGGGTGGTTTCTGGTGGGCTCCATCCTGCCTTAATTTATCTGGCTAGGGATAAACAATGAGCTGTAATTTCATGCCAGTTCAACCACTCCATCACTTTTTCAGCCAGCAACATGCAGTGCCCCAAAATTACTCTCCTGTGTAGTGACAACACATGTAGCCACTTAGCCACTTGGCAACACCGAGGACGCTGATGAGACTCCTCCAGCCCATCTGCTGTGTGGGTACCAAGGACTAATGTCTCCACCCGTGATGACACGAGATATTACTTACGTGTGGATTCACACGTACTCCTTCTGGAACAGCCACAGCAGATGGACCACTTCAGAAAGCTAGAAATTCCTCATTTAGACACCTCCTGAGCTGAAGGATGGGAAGTGACTCTTTGGGCAGGGGATGCTGGAGGAGATGAAGGCTGGAGCCGTGCCTCCTCCTGGCTCAGCGTGGCCGCAGGGATGTCCCCAGCCCCGTGCCCTGCAGATGGAAAGAAAACCTGGCCAAAAATGGGGGAAGGTCTGAAGATGCATTTTGGAGGAGAAAAAGTGTCAGGCAAGAGAAAGGAACTGGGGGCAACGTGGGGAGGCTGCACGGTCTGGCATGCGGGGTGCAAGGGAGTGACGGGGCTGAAGTCCTGGCTCGTGGGCTCAGCCTGCACCGCCGCATCGACCCAACATGTCAGGGCCAGCCTCGGTCACCCCGTGCAGCACCGTTAACTGGAGAAGCACCCACTGATTGTCTTCGCCCAGCATGTTTTAAAACAATGGGTGCAACTGCAACCACTTTTGCTTTTTTTACATGCACCTTTGCTAACTGCCCGAGTGGTTTAATCTAGAGCAAGGCAGGAAACAGCTGGAAATTGTGGTGGTATCCTAAAAATACAGGTGAAAAGCCAGCCTTGGCATTTTGTGTGCTAAAAATCTTCATTCATTTCTCCCAAACTCTGGTTTCTCTGCACCATCCAGGAGGGCCCATGGTGGCACAGAGAGGGGCTTTCAGCCGCTGCCTCGCACGCTTGTGCAAGTGCACGCTGGCCACGAGCGCAGCTGCAGCCAGCCACCAGTGAGCCACCCCTCCTCACCCAACAGCAGCGACAACCTCTTGTGGGCACAACCAAGAAGAAACTGAGAATGCCGCCCCTTCGCCAATTAAAACGCAAACCGAAGTGATTTCTGTGTGTAATTAACCTGTGAGTGAAGGCACCGAAGGCAAACCCTGTCTGCCTTCGCTGATGGCCACGTCTCAGTGCACAGGCGAGAGCTGAGCCTCCCGCTCAACTTCACCCCACACTGGCTTATTTTCACCAGCCTTCAGTGTAATTAAAGGATTTTATGCATAGTAATGGTTACACTAATTAAATGTTGCTGTTTATTATTAAATAATAAAACTCATTAGCATACACTGTGCAGCTGAGATGCTCATGGCTGAGTGCCGGTGCCTGCCTATGCCGGACCCTGCCCAGGTAACCTGCAAATGCAGTGCTCCCAAACTGGAAGATCCCCATTTTTTCCAGTTTGTGCTGAAGCTATTAATGTATTTTTACCAAAAGTATTTTAAATTGGGAACATTTTAATAGACCGTGCATCGAAACATCTATATGCATGCTGTTTCGGGTCACTTTTGATCCCTTTATAGTGTTCCATAGGCACTGGAAAAATCTGATATCCAGCACATTCCCAAGGGGAACATTTTTGCATTTGTACAAAGCTAAATTGATTGCAAGCATGCAGCCAGTACTATGACAAATTTAAGCTTGTTATTTTGCTGGTACATCATATAACAATGTTTTTATGAAAGCTGTATCGTCTCTACACGTTAATTTTCAAATTTCCTGAGCTGAGCTCAGCAGCAGTCTATTAAAGATTCATATATGTTGAAATATTCACAATATAAAAATCTTAACACACACCCAACACCAATTTAAAGCATTCCAGGCATTGGGTCAAAACAGAAGCTGGGGAAAAAAAAAAAAACCAAACACACGGCAGTGCTGAAATCCAACTTGTTTTCCCACTCTGTCACACAGAGCTCTGGTGGATCAGAAAGTCCTGTTGACTTCTCATTTCATGTAATTTATTATCAGAGGGGCCAGCTGGGACCACTGTGGCTAAAGGATTGTCAGCATTTCCATTACCACCACTTTATAGCTCGGCCATGAAGATTTACTCAGAATTGCGATGGCCCAAGTCTTTGCTTCAGAAGAATTTTTTTTTTTTTTCCCCTCGAGACTTTATTTCAAAGTGATTTAGGAACCATTAAGTTTTAGGAAGGCAAAAGGAAAATAAAAGGTTTGATCTTTGCTGACAGTAGATGCTTTTTTACACCCTCCAGATGCTATGGCTGGGCCTCCCTAAGCGCTTGCTTGCAACGCCCCTTCGCCCCGGGATGCTCGTGGTCCATTTGGCAGCTGGTGATGCTGGCAGCGCCGGGCACGGGTGAGCGCAGAGCTCGGTGCTGGGGGTGCCCTCCTGTGGGGGCCTTTTCGGGGCATTTCACTGCAGAAATTGAGGGGGCACCAACCGTGGCTCCCAGGCTGGGCGGCATGACCTGGGCAGGGGATAGTATTAGCAAAATTGCTCAAGCTCTTCCCAGTTGCACACAGGTATTTGGAAAATAGCTTTCTATCAGGAGCAAAGTGAGGCAAAAATGTGGGGTTTTTTTGCAGCAGGTTTGTTTCTGGACAGCCTGAGCACCGGGGCTTCTGCTCCTGCAGAAGGGCAGGGGCTGAGCTGGGATTTACACCCTGTGCTATGTTTCCCTGTAAGTTAACGCTGGAAACAAGCCATGCTAGAATGCCCTGAAATTGTACTGAAAGAGGGAAAAATGGGAATGATGAAAATCGGAGCTAATGCCCTTTTTCTGAAATCTGTCACTGAATGCAATAATTTCATTTGTCAAGTGACAAATAATTTCTTTTCCGTGTTGGAAAGCATTTTGCTCCAATGGTTTGCTAGCAAGGAAACAATGCATACAATTCGTACAAAAGCCAAAGGAAACATGCCTTTGAAAGAAAAGAGTTCCAGAGGCTCAGTGCAAACATGCTGAATGCTTCTTTAATTCAGCATACAGTCTCAGCACGGTGGAACGGATCGTTGCAACGCATTTGCCATGCCCTGAATCAATAGGTTAAAGCTTTCCCATTCACTTTGTACTACTAGGACAAATGAAGCTCATTTTTCCCTTCAAAGCCACCTTCCATCTTTCTTCTGTGGTATCAGAGAGGAAGGAGCTCCCTGCAGCCTGTTATATTTGAAATTATTTCGTATTTGATAGAGTACTAATAGGTGTGGAAACATACTCCGTGTTGATCTCTTCTCACTGTGAGCATCAGGAGGAGGGGAAGAGGTTTGACCCTGTTCTCCTATTTGCTTCCCACTAAAGGAGCACATTGCAGCCCATTAAATGAGATTAGAGGCCACCTCAAAATGCACAAACGATTTCTTTCACTACTAATAGACTTGATATTAGTAGAAAATAATTTTCTTCATCCCTTACCAAGCAATCTAGGTCCTAGGGCCGCCTGTGTGGGGCAAACATTTGGAAGTCCCTTACACTATGCTGACATTATCACATGGACAAATGCCAGGATGCCACGGCAAAGCCCATCTTCCAGCACTGCCTGAGACCTTGCCAAGAAAATAAAAATTAGTATTATGCCTGGCAGGGAAGGAGAAAAGGTGTTAACTGAGCCAGGCAGCAGCAGGGGCTGCCAGAAGGGATGCAGGGCTATAGCACACCCAGGAGAGCTCAGATGGCACACGAGACCCAAGGAAACCAGGGGCACAGCTTCCATACCATCAAAAGGGCTCAAACCCTGCCCAGAGAGCGCACAGAAACCACTGATGCTTCCAAGCTTCACCAGGGAGAAGGTGAAGGATTACCTGCTAGGTGGTTAATCCATCCGCCTAGCTCTGGTTATGGATTGTAATGCATTACGGACCATGTATATAACATGTATTATGTACATATATAACATTGTCATTAAATGTCTTCTGCCTAGCATTGCTCATAGCCGCAGTGTCCCCTCTGAAATTTATAATTCTGATCAGATTTTGGGGAGGGGAGTTGTGCTGCAAAATTAAAATCGATTTCTTATTTAGAATAGGCTTTCCTGGGGCTTTGCTTCTGTGCTAGCTATGTGTGAGTGCGCTGTACCACTGAAGTGTGTGTGGTTTATTCTTTCTTTAAATAAAAAACTAATGAAAATAAGAAGCTATGAAGTTAGAGGGTTATAATGATTCCATTGTCTCTGGAGAGAGGCAGTTAGCTCTGTCTGAAGCATTTTTATTACCTATAGCTGCAAAACACTTCTCACAAAAGTGGCTGCATTGCAGTTTGGTCACATATGGTAGAGTTTTGCAATTATTTGAAAGACAGGCTGATAGCCTATGTTTTCATGTACAATTCAAAACACAGAAATACACATCAAAACTGAAGAAAGACTCTTTTTGCTTCCGTAGAATAGAGGCAGCCTCATCGCCACCAACACTGTAACAATCATGCAGGAGCTGATCTCATCTTAATGGGGTTTTCTCAAGACCTGGCAAAAAAAAGTGTATTTTAAAAAGATTTCCCCTTTACCCATACATCACAGTCCTGCACCCTGGTAAAGCCTAAGCTACATGCTCTGAGCCATTAGGCTTTGGGAGCCGAAGACACACAGAGATATAGCAAACATCTGAATATAAAGAAGAAATATCAGTCAGAGAAAATACAGGAGTCGGGATCGCTTTTGCTGTATTGTCACAGGTATCCAGAGGGCTCAGGGAATTAGGGAGATTTCAAAGAAAAGTTTGGCAAAGGTTTGCTACAGAGCTATCGCACTGGCAACCTCCTTTGCTTCAATACTGCTTTGCTGTTTTATAGCACCCAACAAATACACACAAATGCTGCAGTTTGAGTTACAGCAGACAGCAAATAACACAACAGAATCAGACTAGCAAGCAGCAAAAAGCTTTACCATTGGTCAGACTCTACTGTCCATGCTGTTTCTCCACTCTCCAGAGGACAGACCACACCACTCCATCTCTCCACTTCACCCAAACTCCCCTCTCCCACACTCCTCAGGGCTATTTAACCACTTGCTGCAGGATCACAGCTGCCCATCGTCAACACAAGGCCACAGCTGCATATTAGCAATGTCAATCAACCCACTGCCTTCATTCCCCTACAGCCAGGAAGGTATTATTTCTACTGCTATTCCACCCAGGAGCTGACAAGAAACTTAGTATTTATTTTTTAAAAAAATGTAACTCCCAAGAAATGCGTTGCTTTCAGCAGCCAAGGCTGTACGTGCTAATGCAAAACGCCAGCTCTGCGCTCAGCTGCTGGGCTGTCACCCTGGCCTGGCTGCCCGCGGTGTGCCTGGCCCGTCTTGATCCTTCTTCATTACCAAATAACAGGCCCAGAAAGTATTGCTTAGTAGCAACACCTCAAAAATCGGCAATGGGAATATTAAGTTCTGCAGCAGGACTTTATCGCCTGGTTTTAATCTGCTTTCAGTCCCCAGGTTCCCAAGGCACCTGCAGACCCAGGCATCCACCCTGGTCCCAAGCGGCGGGTACCCGACCTGCCGGCAGCCCCGACGTCTGCTCCGCACATCACCAGCCGCAGGGAAGCGTCTCCTGCCCCGTTTCTTCATACAGAATCGGATCAAAAGTGGGTATTAAAGGGAATCTTTCAGGATGGGGAAACCATGGCCCTGGGTGGCTTGGGAGAAGCAATGAGGGCACTGTTAGTTGGGGAATTCCCAGTTAGAGGATCTCGGGGTCAGCAAAGCTGTGTGGCAAAGAAGAAAGAGAGGGAATAGGCTGAAAATGCAGAGCAGATGCTCGGCAATAATTCTCTGAAGTAATTCTTGCCCTGGCAGCAGTCAGGGATGCCAGCCTGAAAAAACAGGAGTAGATGGCACCAATTTCTCCGTAAGGATTACAGGTAGGGACAGGACAGTCTAGTGACAAACAGTATTAATTAGATTGTCTTTCACAGGCAAGCAAAATTGTGTAAACGGAAAAAAAGATATGCCTTATAAAGGTGGTTTATAAATAATCACCATTTACATGCTTTAAATAGTCTCATCTCCAAAAAAACACAGCAGAGGGCTGCAGCCTCAGCCTGCCACTGCTGTTCACTGCGATGCGGAGAGAGCATCTGTACTGCAATGGGCTCCACCGCTGCAACACAGAGAAGTGCCACTGCTGATGGTTAACCAAAAAATTACTGTCACTACAAGTGCTTGGAGATACCTGGGAAAGTCTCAGGGCAGGCTGGCTGCTCCTGCACACAGAGCTCATTTCGTGTCCAGCCAGGCTGGAATTTCTCCTGCTCCATCCCATCCATCATGATTTTATCACTGTAAACTTAAAAGGAGTTAGATTACTTTAAATCGATCCCCAATTAATTACCTCTGCTGAACATTGTACAAAGGACCGATTTTTTATCTCGCTCCCTGCCCATGTGACCGATACACTGGTAATGGAAATCGGTGCCTGCAGGCAGCGTATTGCGGTAACGATGGCATCAGAAGCTTCTGCTGCCCATAAAACTCAGAGAAGCTCAGAGATACTGCTCATGTTTGCCCATATTCTTTTTTTTTATAGATGTCTGCATCCCATCAATCATCGCAAACGTCTTCTCTAAGTTCCTTGTATATTTTTTGAAGGTCTGAGAGGTGAAACTCCTTAAGGAAGCAGTGGGAACATGACTGCAAACTGGCAATTAGTGGGAAGCAACATTCACTTATGAGTTTTTAATAATTTCTATGAAACATTAAGAGTCACATTGCTGAAACCTGCTTATTTGTCTTGCACTGAGAGCTCATCAGAAGCACTTACACTGCTAAATTGACCAGCAAGCCACATTTATTGAAGTAATTTAAAATGAAAAATATCAAGTGACTTATAAAATGCAGATGCTCGGGCAGAGGCTTTTACATTTGTTAGATTTTCATTTTCCTGCCACTGAAATCACGGTTAAAACCAACAGCTTTAATGACAGCAAATCATATCCCTGTGGCTTATAAGCTTATAGCAGACAGAGCCGATCGGTCAGAAGCCTGAAATATTTGTGGTATAATGAAGGACAAAAATAGGACTTAGTCACCAGCGAGCCCCTGGGGAAGGAAGCGCCGAGGAGCAGCCCTGGCCCTCCGCATGGCTCTCCAAGGGTCTCAACTCCAACCAACAGGACTTCTTCCACCAAGTTAAAGGAATTAAAATCACCTGGAAGATGCAGAATCTTCTCTCTCCCCTGCTTTTCTGAGTGTGCTAATGAGAAAGCTAATTATTCCCGATATTGGGTACCAAGAGAGCAGTCCAAGGGGGGCAGCTTCGGGCTGGGCATTCCACGAGGCATCCCTGTGACAAATGGACAAAACGGACGTCTGGTCCCAGCTCACGGCTGCTCCTGCGAGGCTGTTTCATGCCCTCGGTGGAGGAGTAAATAGAGAAACCGATACAGGTTCACAAGTCCTATTATTTATTTTTCTGGGCCTCTTAACCTCCTGTGATTCAAGGAAGCACACATAAAAGAGGGATACGGCCACCAGCTTAGGAGGGTTGTAAGGCTTAATTAAAGGCTTTTGAAATGCTTAAATTAAAGACATTGAAGAGCAAGCTGCTAATGAAAGTAGATTATTTCAGCATTATCGTACACATCTTGGTCTGGAGGACCAGGTGAAGCTTGAGACCCCCGTGGAAGAAAGGAGGGCTTGGAACGGTTGGAAGTCAGTGCTGGAGCCAAATCAGCTGCACCCTGGTCTTCACCAGCAGCTTAAGCTGGGAGGAAGACAGCAAAAATTCACACCACCAACATCAGTTCTGGTCTCTCGCTTGTGGCCTCTGCAGTCTGGACCAGACCTTAAATACTCCATTATGGTAATTCTCATCTGAAAGAAAAAGGAGTCTGTGTTGTCTGTACTGGGACATCCTTTGGAAGAGTGGAGATAACAGCCTTTGAGCTGTAGAAAGATACACACTGGGGTTAATGTTTTCTAAATGTCAAAGGGGGGCTGTGTGTCTGAATGCTGCCCAGCAGCTAGCTTGAAACGTAAAGTCCAGCCTAAACTGGCATGTATTCAATTAAACTTTCCTTAATGCAATCAGCAAGAGGTGAAAAATAACATAGACCTAATGAAAAATGTTCACCATGGCTACGGGACTAGCTCTGAAATGCCCCCTGCGCTAATGAGTCATTAGCATGTGAGTTAGCCTTTCATCAAGGAAGCTATCCGCTCCTGTTTTTGCAACATGGCTCCAAAGAGGACTCGAGAAACTGTGTCCCTGGCTGGCACTGCCACCGAATTCTGGAGAAATGTGAAATATTTCACCTTTACCAGGGAGGCAAAGGCTTTCCTCTGCGTGCCAGAGAGCGGGCGTCCTCCAGTGTGTGACAACAAACCTGAGGACTTCTGATAGTCAGAGTCCGTGAAATAATATTTCCTTGAATATAAGCCCTGTCATTAACCTTACAGGAGTCTTTTCCTTTTCATGGAAAGAAGGAATATATCTCATTGCAAAGCATCTTCTTTCAAAAGCATCTCTCCATCCCTGTTCAAAGCCTAACAGACAAGGAGGTTGAGTGACACACAGGACTTCACCACTGCTAAAGTTGAAGATGGCTAAAAAAAAAATTAAATTTAAAAAAATAATAAAAAGACCTTTGGGTCAGGAAAGAGAGGGAAAAAAAGCTAACAAATCAAAAGCAAAACAAAAAGCCAAACCACGAAACCCATTCTGAGTTGACATTTGCAGGGACAATTAACGATGTTTGATCCTGGCTTTGTGTCAGGATGAAGTGGGCTCGGTGCGGGTGAGGAGCGACGTGACCACTTGAAACCAGCAGCTGGAACTGGTGCTTGGCTGAAACGGGCTGCGGTGCTGGGCTGGAATGAAGCATCAACCTGGCCTGTGCGGGCAAGGAGAGGCACCGTAGCAGCAGAGAGGAGCATGAACATTATTTTTGGCTGCCATTTCTGCTCTGAAATCTGCATCTGGCAGTGTGCAGAGGGTTCTGAGAAAATGGAAATTATGTCTGATAACAAGGAATATAGATGATTAGTGTCTTATTGTAGTGCTTTCTCTTGCTTACATATGACTGGCTTATCAAAAGGAATGTAGCTGTAGAAAAAATACCCATGTAGTAGAAGGCTGCCAGTTGTGCCACCTAGTAATTTTTATCAGTTGATGGATCAAAGCTGCTTTCTCTGAAGACCAAGCTATCCTCCCCACGCCGGGGCTGTGCCGGAGGACTGGCTGCCCGCCGGCGGCAGGGGAGGTGTTGGGGTTGCTCCTCGCCCTGTGCCGGGCTGTGCAGCTCCAGCCCTTCCTGGGACTCGGTTATCCGCCGGGCTCATCAATAATTGAGTCATACAGGACAAGTGGGATTCGCACACGCATCCGGATAGATGCAGGTATTCTCCACTGGAAAAACCAGTTTAACTGCACTTCCATTGTCTTATTTGATCTCTTTACTGTTTATAGTGTAAATAAGGAAGGCTGGGATTTTGGAAAAGGCTCCTGAAGACCTCTGTTAAAAAGCCATGACTTTAAAAACCGCATTTGTCAATTAAGATCTTCAGAAATACGGTTATTTTGCTTGGCTGCTATAAATACTTCATGAAAAAGTCTACTCTGTCAAACAGAATATGAATTTGCTGAGTGTTGAACAGAGCTGCAGAAATGCATATTAAATATTCACAAACCAGACCACGGGCTTCATTCAGGAGAGTCTTTCTCATGATTTTTTCAGTTAATGGTGTGCTTCATGGACATGAGAACATTTGTGTCTTCCTTTGACTAAAAAGCTGGTTTCAAGCACAGCTTGATGGTGTTGTTCCCACAGATAGGACTTCCAAAGCCGGCAATTGAGAATTTGGGATTTTGGCAAAGGCATCGCATCCCCACTACTGAAATATTCAACGCTTTGTGCTCTCTCGGAGGTTTGTCTCACTCGCTAAGCAGTGAGCACCGCGTGTAAGCTCTGTGGCTCGCGCCGGGGCCAGCAGCACCGTGCGCCTGGCACATCTTCTTGCCCACGTCTGCCCCTCTGAACACAGAATCGAGTAGCCTAGAGATGCTTAGATCTACACGAATGGGAGCCGTGCTCCCATTTGGACAGTCTGGGGGTCCGCGCTATTGTCACGCCGTGTTGCTGGGGGCGGGGGGGCTCGGCCCTGGGGCTCCGTGCTGCCGACCCCCTACGCTCCTGCTTTAAACAGTACATGAGATCGATCGTGAGTTGTGTTCTGGCTACCTCGGGTATTTCAAAGGTGCTTTTTTCTCACAGTAGCTAAGTGCAACGGGTCCTAAGCGCGTGCGTGTTGTGTGCAACACAATGCATGCGGATTCTAATTAAATCCGGAATGCTATTTTTTTATTGAAGACTAAGCTACGGCTGTATCTGATTTTAAGTTGCCTAATTTTTTTCCTTAACAAAGCATGATTTATTTGAACGGATCCTGCAATCAGTTACTTGGGACAGCGTATCTCTCTGCAGTCATTTGGACTGTTCCGTGTCTTACTGAGCTTACTTTTTTTTAAGGAAAATTAAATCTTCCACATGTATTAGCATAATTTCTTGTGAAAGTGGCTGTGCTAAAGTCATTGACTAATGCAGTTTGCAAACCAGAATATTTTTCAGGGAGATTACTTCCTTCTGGGGAGATATGCAAATACAGTCTTCTTTTTATTCAAATATCTTAAGAAATATCAGTGGGAAATTAGTTTGTGATTGTTCCTGAATCATTATACAAGCCACTTGTACACTGACTGCATATTAAGAGTAGTTATTTATAACTCTTAATAAGTCAACTCAAGAAAGGTCAGATAATATAAATGGTGCTACTGGATTCACACAAACATAATTTATTAAGGATTAACATCTGGCCAGTAGTAGAAAACCACAAAAGTAGCTACTTATCCTTCACTAATTTCTTTAAGATAAGCATCCTTCAGAGTTTCATGATGTTTTATCTATTGTCTGTGTAATACAGATCCAAGGAGATACCAGGTCTTGATGGGGATGTTTTAAGGTCATAAACACGGGGTTTTGTGGAGCACGAGGGGTTGAAAGGTGAGTGAGCCCAAGCCCTCAGTTCTCTGGCACCACTACAACTGGCAGCCTGCGGCAGCCCAGGATCCAGGCGAGGAAGGTGCCCTCCTCGGAGGGTGTCTCTGGCCTGGTCATCATTTCAGCAGGTGCTTTTAACGTGTTCCAGAAAGCACAGGGCAATCACAAGCCAAACCTGGCAGCCCAGAGGGAAAGCAAGCTCCCAAAGAGAACACAACTGGACCATGAGTAAAACAGGAGCCGAGCTGAAGCGATGGCTCTTCCAAGGCCATTCGTGCACTAACACAGCCATCCCAGAGCTGGGGAGGCTTTCGGGCGAGAGGGAAAGGTGCTTCTCAAAGAATCATAGTATGCACCTGGTTGGATAGTGGTATCTGATGACAGGGTGACACAGTTCAAGTGAGATAAAACATGCCAATAGGAACATATTCTCTATGCGTTCCATGCTACACAGCTAAATAAAGTGAAACGCGACAATATAAAGGTATTTTCAATGATCGACACACTACGTGCTTTGCCATGTGGACATCATCAGCCCTGTAGCAAGTGTGAAGCAGGGAGACTGGGAGAGCATGGTCCATCTCCTCTCAGCTCATACAGCCCACGAGTGACCGGTGCCCACGGAGGATTTCCCCATGCAGCAGCACTCCTGCTTCCCCATTTCGCCACACAAGATCTCCCTGTGCCTGGAAGTTTCCACCTGACTGGCAAGAAAATGCAGGTTTATTGTTGACTTGACGACATCCCATTAAAATTCAGCTGGAGATGTATCCTGCTTAGGTAAGAGGCTTTGGTGGCATCTCACGCCCTTGGGTGTGCCTCTTGTGGGATGGACACCCTCGGGTACATCTGAAGAACAAGATCTGTATTACTACAGACAGGGCAAAGGAAGAGGAGATAAAGAAGGAGAGAGAGGCAGTCATTATAGGCTTAGCAGAGGAGAAGGAAGTATTATTAGTGACTCAAATGACCTGTCTGCCCAGGACATTGGAAGTCCACCAAAATAAACAATTGGCCAAGGAGACGTGAGTAAATAGGTAACGTAAAATTTGTGTCCCTTCAGTTTCTTCATATTTAATGAATGCAGTGACTGGCTGTTTTGGACACTGTGTTCAGCAAAAGACATCAGCTGAGCTGCTTTGAAAAAAACAGGTTGCAAAGCACGACCTGCCTCAAGACTGCAAAAGCACTTCTTCCCTGCAGACCTGCAGGACACGTGGCTTTCACAAGGAACCTTTACATGACCACAAAGTTCTTCATTTTGAAGCATTGCCACAGTGGTAAAAGGAGGAGTCGTGAAAAGCCACGCTCTGGTTAATGCCGTCAAGAAACTGTGCCCCATATTGCTGATGTAAGTTTATAGCATTTGAAATATTTGGGGGAAAAGGTTCACTTCCATGGTGAGGCTGTTGGAGTAATAGGGAAGGTCAATGGGACAGTGTCCATCGGTTGTTTGGCACATGCCAACATCCTGCTGAGTCACGGACGTGCCGTGTGCTGGGCAGACCTGGTGGCACAGGGCACGGTCCACAGCTCAGCCCTGGGGTGCTCTGCCCCGACTGGGGCATCTCTGCCTCGCCGGTCCTGTCCCTCCTTATACTTTTTGGTTTGGTTTTCTTTTTTTTTTTTTTTTTTTTTGACATGGCCAAGTTGCTGGATGTTTTTGGAAGGTAAACTATGTTTTCACACCGAAATGGCAAGTGATCCGCATGGCAAAGCCAGGTGGAGGGAGTGTGATACCCTCCCTTTGGACTTTTCCACGCACCCCCAGTGAATCCCTCTTGCCCTTGCACAGCTCCGTTGCCTGTTTGTGAGCCAATTCAGTCTCTGGCATTGGCTGAGAAGCCCCAAAGTGCAGGTTTCTAATCCTGCTTTGCGTTGCTGGGCTGCAGCCAGCATCAAGCAGAGCTGCGACGGCCCTGGTGCGGGTGGCTGAAGGTGGCGTGGGGACCGGAGCATCACTGCCAAGCACGGACCCGAGCACAGCACCTTGGTTTGGCTGGGAAAAACCACACCGATGGAGACAAGTGGGTTAGGGAGGCAGGCAGGGGTGGACGTGGAGGAAATGTGTTTCTCGGTGAAAAATGCCAACTCCTTTCCCAGTTTCATACATGGTTGAGAAATTATCTACCATGCCTTTGTCTGATTGACCTATAGGCATGAGAAAGCTGTATTGTTTTGCCACTGGAAGAGCTGTAAAAGGTTATTATCTTGGCTGTAAAACTGAACATTAGACTGTTGCATCCCAGTTGGCACAAAGCCTCACCTCGCGATAGCAGCCACACACACGAACACCAAGCCCCAGCCAGCGGAGCCGGTGGCTGCAGTGCCCACGGGCTCCCCACCAGCCTCTGCTGCCTCAGTGCCACATCCCACCTGCTGCACTGATGGTCCCGAGCGCTCCTGCTCAAGTGCTGAGGAAACTGTCCTTTCAGCATTGGCTTTGTTGCCCTGGATGGTTTCCAGCCTGCATCTACTATGCGCTGACACAGTTCAGCAGTACCGGGGCTTTCAGGAGGTGCCAAAATGCTCCATCCTTGTAAAGGCAGCATCCCTTCAGAGCAGTTCTAGTCCTCTTTTATCATTTCTGTCATTCAGCAAAGCAAAACTTTGACCAGTCTCTGGCAGACTGGCAAAAATCCCTTCCCGTACGTATTCCCATTGGCAAAACTGGTTAGACACCTTGAAATCTTTTGGGAGCTGCTCAGGCTACAGAACAGCTATCGCCAGCCAAGGGGTGGCTTGGGCAGGAGGTAGGGCGTGTGCCTGATGTGACTGCTCAGTAACGAAGCCCTGCTAAATTGCAAGAGGTTTGTAGGTGCCATGCTTGGAGCATACGGGAAGGTT
This sequence comes from Falco cherrug, assembly GCF_023634085.1. Taxonomy (NCBI): domain Eukaryota; kingdom Metazoa; phylum Chordata; class Aves; order Falconiformes; family Falconidae; genus Falco; species Falco cherrug. Next base: position 22,203,623 of record NC_073711.1, read on the forward strand.
CCCTGCATGTAATCCACAACACGATACAGAAATGTATTAGTAATCAAATAATTGGTTAGAAGTAGCCCATGCAGTAACTTATGGACCACGTTATGGAGCCTTACCCCTGCTGAGCCAACCTTTTGTCACAGGAGTCAATGTTCGCCTGTGTAGGGGGCTCAGCCTGTGCAAGGGAACCACACGAAGGAGCCACAGCTCAGGTTTGGCCAGTGCCTGCTCCAGAACCACTCAAACCAGTTTTGCTCCAGCATCACTGAAACCATGGGAAGTTTTTAGTCCAGTCCCATGATCCAGCTTCTTACTGTTTATATTTACTCTACAAAATAATGAGAATCCCAAATATCTGATGGTCATGCTTAAGCAAAAAATTCCAAGTCTGTTTTAGAAAAGATTTCCCTTTTTTAAAAACATTTCTTTCTTCTCAGGTGTGGCAAAACCCCACTGGAAACCACCAGCTTCATCACTCGGCCAGCCCATCCTCTGGGAAGGGGAGCCAGGCTGGTGTCCAGCATTCCACTCTGGTCACCATGACAACATGATTGCACAGGACAGTGAAAGAAAAATCCTCCAGAAACCTCTGGAGCTCAAGAGGAATCTAAATAATTATCACTCCGGACTTCTTCTGTCTCCAGGGACAACTGTGAAGGACCACGGTGACGCATGCTCTGATGTCAGCTCAGAGCCCCAGTGAACCCACCATAGGAATTTGCCGTCAGTGGCACCAACGCCGGCTCCTGGCCGCATCCCTGGTGCTATTGCTGTCACACAGTGAATGACAATGAGCAGAGAAAAGGTTTGCTCCGCGTTAGGACCTGAAGTGCTAATGAATGTTAACAGCTCGTAAAAGAGCCTGTGCTTCTGCATATTAATAATGCACTCGGAGCAGCAAGGAGTGATTGTGCAATAAAAATAATAATTGCAATATTTAAGGGAAAATAAATAGATAAGCTGATGTGAAAGTTCACTTCATTTGCATGGCATAATTTTGCTTTTTATCTTTGTATGTGATAGGACTAAAAGCAGGATGACAGGGAAAAGGCGGAGGCGCAGGTGACCTGCCATTTGCGAGTGCTAGCGTTCTGGGTACGTGGCTGTTGGTACTTTGCTCTGAATGGCGGTGCCAAGCAAACACTGGACGGGGCACACCATGTCCCTGACGGCTCCAGATGTTCTGCATCCTCGGTTGGTGCCGTTCGCTGGGTGCGTCTGCCCGAGGGCACGAGGAATGATTCACCAGGCGCTGTGAGGCGGCACAGGGGCGCCGGCTGCGCTGGGTTTTTTGGTCTTATTCAGGGTTCGGATTTGAAGAGCAGAAGGTTTTTTAGTTGCAACAACAGCCCCAAGTACAAGGTCTTTCCACAGCGGTTTTGAACATCGCTGACAAGTCATTTATCAAACTTATATGGGTGCTTTGCAGCACAAGCTCAGGCAGCGTTTTGGGGCCGCTGCAGCTATCCCAGGTTGGAGCAGCCCTGTTTGGGGGTGCGATGGTGTGTGTGGGGGTAGGCTCCCCCTGGCCTGACCCTCAGCCCCATCGCTTCGCCGTGGGAAGGGGCTGGTGTGCGCCCGCACTGCAGGCGGTACAGCGCTGGCTTAGGAGGTGAATGCGGGGTGCATCGCAGCTTAGCTCCCTGCAGGGAGAAAGAAGCAAAACCCAGAAAAAAACAGGGGAGCAGACACTTTTAGGGGAACCCCAGGTCTGAGCAGAGAGCTCTTTGGCACAGGAGCTGACTTCTTGCCCAGCCTATGCTGAAGAATTCCAGCAGCTACTCCAGCATCAGCTGCATTTTTTTTTGTAATTTTATTTTTTTTTAGCAAGCAGAAAACTAAAGGTTGCTCTCTGTCCACTTCATAATGCTCAGCTGGGAAATCCCAAGGATGTGGAGCAGAAATAATTGGATATAAAATGACAAAGTGGCATTATTATGTATTATAGACTTTTTTGCTGAATTGATATGTCAGAAAGTATTTTGTAGCCCAGAGCTATCAGCACAGAAAGTTCTCCGTGGCATTCCTCTAAGTTTAGTGGTTTTCTTTTCTCCGGGGCAGACTGCAGGTGCCGAGGGAGCCCGCACCGCCGGGGCGGCAGCCGCAGGAGCTCCAGTGGCTCCAGCAACGGGCAGTACGTTCGAGACCAGCCCCCGCAGGAAGGCAGTACGACTCCACCCTACGAAATTCTATTCTTCCTAACCAGTGTGTAAAATACTTTTTCACCCCATAGAAACTTAAGGAAAAAAGCTTTAAAGTTCGGGGGCGAACCCGACAGATGAGCAGTTCATCGGCAGGAATTTTAAACCCACGTTATCTGGCTGTTTTCCAAGCAGGTGCCTGGGAAAGCGCGGCTGTTTGTGCCCAGGTCCCCTCTCCTCGGTACATTTCCACCCCGATTAACAAATGGCTTTACTTAAAATAGCATTCTTCCTCTGAGCTCCTCTCCACGCTGCCTTTTTGCATCTAAGCCCTCAATTAAGCAGGGCAGCCGAGCTGGGCGGTAAAAAGGGCCCTGCACAGCCACTTGCATGCCCATGACATGCTTGGTATGGTGGTCTCATCCTGCCAGGTACCAGGGGGCCCTCCGAGAAATAACTAAAGGTGGGTGTCCCTCACTTTCCCCTTGGCTGAACGCTGCATCAGAGCAGAAGTTGCATTAATTGTTGTTTGATGAACCCAGGCACGGCTGCGCACCCCGAATAAGCCGACAAGCCAGCAGAGCAGGCATCGGTGTTGTTCACAGCTCTTTGAACGCTTCATCTCCTGCCTGGACTGTTCACACGATGGAGGCTCACCTACCCGCTCCTCAACAACCCTCACTTTACAACCTGGAGCAAAGCTAGCCCTATTTCACTACTTATAACCTCCACAGAGGTTTCCTGCAGCTGGCAGCCCCTGGGAGAGGGGTCTCAGCACATCTCGTTACTGGCAGATAACAAAACACAACAGCCCTACCAATGCCACAGAAACATCATAAGAAATTAACTTTCTTTAGTACTAGATACTACATCAAATGCAACCTCAGCCCCTACGAGCAAAGGTCCCTGGGCCAGCGCGGGCAGGATGCCCAGCACTGTAGCCAGGCACCCAGCGTGCTGTTCAACAGGTGCAGGTGAGAAATGACCTGACTGCTAATTAAAAGCTGATTATGTTCTGCAAGAAATTGCTACCAGGTGTTCTGGGTAAATAAAAGGAGAGGGTGGGCTGGTGCTTCTCTTCAGAGAGCTGGAGGGAGTGGAGAGAGGGCAGGAGGGGTGGCTGAGTGTAGCTGTCAGGCAGTGGGCTCTCTGGGTTCATCTCTGTCTTCAGTTTTAAAATGGTGTTTATATCATCGCAGCTTTTTTGCTTGTGTCTTGGGTGAAGTGCTGTCTCCTGGCTGGTACTGCAGGCAGCCGTCCTTTTCTTTTTCTCCTCTGGGATTCTCTTATTTGAGTGGATCTAAGCATCCTATGGTATTCCAGTCTTCCTAAAAAAAAAAATAATAAAATAAATAAAAAAAACCCCAAAAACTAGGGAAAAAGCTCTGGTACCTTAAGAGCTGGCTGTGGCTAACACTTGCCTCTGGTTAGCTACCAGGTGCAGCCCAGCCAGCAGGCTGGGGCTGTCTTGCACCCAGGGGTGGGAGCATAGGAGAAAATTCTCTGCCCCAGTACTGTGCTCGCACCTGCAGTAGTAAAAATACCTCTGTGCTCTAGGTGAGGTGAAAAAACTGCATTTCTGCTCTAAATCAGCAGAAATAATCCTCCTTCGTAGGATGCAAAACCTAATCCTGCTCTAAATCATTTAAGTAGTTGGAGCCCCCAAAGCTTGAATGAGGAAACTTTTTAGGGGGAGCTAAGCCATGGGGGCTCTGGGGCATGGGAAGCAGTAGATACCCCCCAAGTGATGAAACGCCCCCCCACCATCCCTGGCTGGCAGGGACAATACCAGGGGTCATCATATCCTCCTTGGCAGCTCCTGCTTTCAGCATCATGGTCCACGGGGCTGCTGCCTGCAGAGGTGCAGGGCCCGTATACCTGGAAATTAACTATTTCTGGCAGAAATAGCCAGAATTTTGGAAACTCTGGGTATTGGAGACACTTGGTTGTGATTCACTAATGGACATGCGGTTGTCTCCTCTTCATTTTCCTGCTTGGGTGATGGCAGGAGTGTGACAGATCCGAGCTATTCCTGCAGCAATGACACCCTTGCGAGTGAAGTTTTCACGAGCACCTGAAGTGGGTCTGAATAACACCTGCAAAAAAGAGGAATGTGAGTACAAAGTGGTGTGCATCCTCACCCTGCCTGCCCTGCAGCAGCTAGTGGGAGCTTTGCTCCTGCCTCTAGCCGGAGCAGGCAGCTGGGACCTGGCCAGAAAGCACACAGGTCTGCTGCTTTCCATTGAGTTTCATAAACTGCATCATTTATTGCGACAGCTCTGGTTCACTGTTACTCTTCTGTAATGAAAGTCTATTGTATTCTTTTTATTTCCCCCTCAGCACAAATAACCAGTTATATGATGAGTGGAGGAATTTTTCTTTTTAAATGTTGTATGTGACTCCAACTATAAAAAAAAAATTGAATGCTTTTATATTCCTTAAAATATGCTGCAGTGGGAAAAAGGGAACATAAGGGGGGAAGAAAGGGGACTGGGAAAAATCACCCTGGTATTCATAGCCCAGGTGGCAGACTTGGGTTTGGTTGGGAGGAGAACCAAGGATGAAGTTAATTTGGGGATAGATGAGAGGCAGGTGTGGCGGACGCCTCCCAGGTGCCATTCAGCATCCCTGCCTGGGCATTTTGCTTCCCCCATCACATCTGAATGCCAAAAGAGAGTATCTGGAATAACATGCGAAGTCAACAAAGACACATTTTATCTGTCACAGCCAACAGTAACCGCCTGTCAACCCGACCTGGCATGACATGATGTCCCAAGGTATTAAGAAGTTATCTTGTCCAGCGTTTTACATCAAATAGTTATTTGTCATTCAAACACTTAGTATCTGCTTGCGTGATTTGCACAGCAATGTTGCATCGCTGTGTTCGCTGTTCTGTGACATTTCAAGGAAACCAACAGAGCTTTTAAACAAGTCTTTGAGCAGCATCCATGACACTGTTCAGACATCTCCCCCCCTTCAGAGCGGATTTGTATACACCTTGTAGAGCTGGGGAGGATGTCACTTTTTAAGCTCATTTTAAGGAGAAATCTCATCTTTTCTATCACCCAGGTACTGTAGATGCCCATTTCTTTCATTCAAGTCCAATATCAACTGCTGATTGTGCCAGCCTGAGCCTTGGGGTGGGGTGGGGGGGAGCGACCAGACATCAGACAGTGCCGTAGCTGTGGATGCTCACAGGATTCCAGGCTTGGCACAGCTTTATTTGCCCCCTTTTGAAGGGCCATGGCAAAGCCACCAGCCACAGCTGCAGCCATGCGCATGTTTCTGCCATTTGTGTGATACGAGCCCCTCTTCTTGCCATCCTTAAAAGTAATTCTTGAGACTTAAAGTGGATAATTGACTGCAACTAGCAAAGCTCCTCTGATGAAAAACAAGCTGCAAGATCTAAATCAATAACATATAATTCCCCATCTTTCTTTATCTCAACAAGGTGTTCCTCCAAGGAGGGATGTAGCCAGCAAGCGGATATAAATGCTGTTTTGCTGCCAAACCTTGGGTGCCTTCGTGGGGTAAATTTTGATCCCAATGAAGCTAAAGGGGGAACGCGATTTCTCTGATAACATGATTTTACCTGCTTGACATATATGCATTGCCTTACTCTAGCAAGATGTTGTATTAAAAAATATTTGTATTAGTCACTGCAGTTGGATTTCCAGGTATTTTCTGTCCCTGTGCTGTTACAGCATGGGTCACGCTGGGTGACCAAAAAAAAAATAGAGCTTACCTGGCTCTATTCTGGGAAGGGAAGGCTTATGAGATACCTTTTATTTTGCATTGTATGTCAAATTTTAAACTGCTTTATAGGGAAACTCCCTGGGCACTTCCAGCTCAGGGCATGTCATCTCCAGCTCAGCCCGTGCTCCCCTTCATGCCTGCCGCCAGCCTGGATCACAGACAGCTCGTTCAGAAATATCCAGACGGGATCCCTCCCTGCTGGTGCCCGTACCACTCCTCCAGGGGCCCCCCAGCCTGGCAGCACCAGCACAGCTCTGCGGTTCCTCCGTGTCCCTTCCCCACGCACGAGGTGGAGCCTGCTGAGCTGCAGCAAGTTCAGGCTCTGCTGCAAAGCCTTTGTGTGTCTGGTGGGTGCTGGCAGCTCCCAGGGGCTCAGCCCCACGGGGATTGCAGTTAGCCTAGACAGGAGGTGTGCAAGCTCTTAAAATTTTGGGTGAGGAAAGGAAGGAATGTATCACCCTGTCCTTAAAAAGGTGAGAGGTGATGCTTGTGCCAGCACACACATCTTTTTTGCTCTCTTCCAATTGAAAGTAACATCTGAATCATTCATGCACCACCTCAGCGCCACATCTCGTGGCCTAAATGTAATTCTTGGGCTGCCCCACAGCCCACTGGAAGCAGCAGAGCTCCTCCTGTGCTGGAAGCAGAAGCAGGCTCGTTTGTCTTTCCATGCATTAAAATCACTTGCCATGAATGTGTACACGCCAGTTCTTACCTGACCCTGTAACAGGCCAAGTAAAGGCTGATGAGATTTCAGTTTACATAATTTGTTTGCAATTTCAGGTGCCTTTAAGCAACAAATTGACTAAATTCTTCATTATTGTGACTTCAACAGCAACCAGCAATCATTTTGTTCCTTTGTCTGGGAGCATGAAGTTATTTGCTTTTAAAACTCAGTGCACGCTTGTGGGTTTTTCCCCCAAGGTGTCTGTACTGGGTGACTGAGCACCCCAAATATTTACTGACTCATAGATGGCAAGGTGGGAAAGGCCAAGTTTATTTATTTAGCCTAAATCCCTACACAATGCAGACAATGGCCTGCCTTGTTGCCATTTAAATATTTATATAGACCTATAAGCCGCCTGACCTCTTTCCTTCAATGTTAAATATATCCTCCTTGCTAAATGAACAGGGCTTCTCCCATTTCTGTTGCAATTTCGAGCCAAGTGTGAGAGTTTGCCGTGATTTGGGGGGTGACGTTATATTTCACTATATGTAACCCTCTGGTTAGGAACTTTCCTGACCCTCTGCTGTGTCGGTATTCCAGCACGTGCTGCCTTTCTGGAGGGTGACCCCGCACCCTCCCCGCCCTGCGCTGCCTTGCTTTCGTGGGCCTTTTGGGAAACCTGCATGGGAAGATGAAAAGTGTAATATTCTGAATTTCTTAGCCTTCATTATATTTTAATGGATTTTTTTTATAGCTTTCCTGATTGGTTTAGAGTTGGGTTTTTTAATACGCTTCCCCTCTGTAATTTTTTACATCTGTCTGAAGGGACCAGGCGCGTCCCACAGCCTCTCCCCCTGCTCTGCCCTCGGTCGTTTTTCATTCAGCTCCTCAAACTGCTTGATGGATCTTTTAAATTCAGGGTTATTAATCACTCAGCAGGATCTGCGTTAGCGTCTCCATAACAAACTCACAGCAAACCTTCTCCAAGCAGAGCTCACCATACATGTTAGGTTTCTTTTTTTCTTTCATATCCTCTCTTAGGTGTATATGTAATATCACATCCTCACACCTCGACAGGAGCTGGGCATTTTTTTTCCAGCAACAATCCACAGCTGCTCCAGAGGCAGGTTTGTTAGGTTTGTTCCCATGGTCTGTTGCTTCCAGCTCTCGCTGTGTGCTGCCTCCTGCCCCGGAACCCCCCGCAGTGTGGATGTCCACCCAGGACCGAGCATCTCTCTCCTTTACCACCATGCAGCCACGGGGTGCTGTTCCTGGGGGTGCTGGGGGTGGTGTTGCCCCCCCCTTGCCCAGCTGCCCCAGCCCCACCTTGCCTTCCCCACCTGCTGAAGGGTTTTTCTCTACGTTGAGACCCAACACGCGATGACTCATTAGGTCAAGTTTTCATTAATTTGCTAGGAAAACCATCCTCAGCTCTGTACACGTGGGTTTGTAATGCCTTCTGGATTTCTGTAGCTGGTTTGGGGGATTTTTTTTGTTGCAGTTTGTTTTATTTTTCTAACAACTTTTTTTTTTGGTTTTCTGTTTCAAAACGTAACAAAAAAAGAAACGTAATTCTCAAACTGTTTAAAAAAAAAAAAAAAGGCAACAAGGAGACAAAAGTGGTGACAGTTTTATTTTTATTTCAGGACACCCGACCTCACATGCTGCCCGGGCTTGCAGGCATGGTGCTTTCCCTCCCGCTCCTCCCACCGGGTGGGCAGCGCTCCGTAACCTCACCAGGGACCACGCAGCACCTCGGGCTGGACCTCCAAGATGGACCTGCCTCTCCAGAGGCCACCAGGTGATGTCTCTTTGGATGTGGGCTCATTGTGCCTCTTCACGGCCGTTGAAAGCTCCTCAAGCAGTTTGTGAAGTTTCAAGGAAGGCTCGCTGCTGGTCCCAGAGGTGCTCCCCACAGGCAGGGAGAAATGGTTTGGGTTTGGAGGGATAAAGGCTTCTGGGTCCTAACAAAAAGGTACAACAAGGGCTGGTTTTGGACAGCAAGCTTTGCTGAATAGTGCAACTCAGGACACAGAGGAAACAATTTGTATTTTGCCAAGCAGGAGCTTGTAACCAAGAGGGGTTGAGTTAACGATGGCTACGAGGACAGGCTCCTGCTTGTACTCAATATTCCATGGATGGCGAGGGGGAGCGAGAATTAATGGCAGCAAAATATTGACAGTCCATCAATAGCTCTATGGCCCAGCTCTGAGGGTGTAAGAGGCACATTGCCCTTCCCCAGCGCTACTCGTTCCAGCTCTGTTGAATTCTGGGCTCCCCTTGCCTCGCTGGGACTCCGTGAGCTGCCTGCCGTGTGCCCCCCAGCACCCCGCGCAGGGGTCCCCTGCCCCAGGCGACACCAGCAGCATTTCCGGCACTTTGGGGTTGACCCTGGACATTTGGCCCCAGGGGGCACTGGGACACCCCAAAGGCCTTGGCTCAGTAATGTTCATGGGAGCGTTTTAGCACGCGGCACCAAGGGCAAGTTGGATTTCAAGTACCATTTGCCTGGCTTGGCTGTGGGCTCCAGCCTGAAAATCATAAGAAAATTGGTAAGTGCCCACACTTATGTTTGTTACGTAGCCATTAACTAAAAATAGCCGCTTGGTAGCCTTCATAACCAGACTTTAGACAGAAACAGCAATACGCACCTGTAATAAAAGCGCATTGCACTGGGCTGCAACTCAGCTACATCAGGATCAGAGGAAATGGTTATATTTTATTAATTTTGCACAAAATGTATGGTAGCCCCTGCCTAATGAATACTAATAGAACCTTTAAAGCTTATTTACCAAATACATACAATTAAAGCACAATGAGAGGCATTAGTTACAGAGCACATTCGAGCATTACTGAAATATCCCATTTGTTTATTGCAATAATTACAAAATAAAATACATCAATTGCTCCATATTTATAAATTCAAGAGCTATTTGGGTCTGTGTGCACTCTTCCTAATGTGTAATGAAGGTTATAAAAGGAACAAGCATCCTAATGTAAAAGACAAGGAAAACTCTAAAAGTGCATGAAATTTGAGAAATAAGACATTGTGAGTCAGTCATTTACTTGTGTTCTCTCCCACCAAAGAACACGGGCGATGATGCAAACAGGATGTGGGAGGATTTGCAGATATTTATGAGCAGGTGCTCTTCAGCTGGAGTCAATTTTGAAATAATTGAGACCTGGGGGGCAGAGTCTGCTTGGGGGATTGTGGTGGGCAGCAGAGATGCTTCTGCAAAGTATCTTTGGATTTGCATCACCCTCAGCACCAAATTTATCTTCTAGCTTTTTTTTTTTTCCCCTCCTCTTTATGCTTCCAGGAAAATTGCTGGCCAGGTTGCATCTGTCACTCTGGGTCGCTCGGGCATGGCACTGAGTGGTACATGGAGAAAACCAACAGCAAATAGGTTCTGCTGGTGTGTTGGAGACCTTCAGCCCTACCTTTGCCTGATGTCTTTTTTGTGGGAAGCTATGGTGCTGAATGCTGACGGTGCCCAGCCTCCCCTCCTGCTGGCTTTCCCAGGGATGGGGCACAAAAGGCAGGGTCGGGGGGGTTGGCAGCAGGTGTCCTCAAGCCCAAACCTGGCAATAAAAGCTTTCCAGTGAAGCTTTTTCCTGCTTCCTTTTACTTGCAGGCTTGAGTCATTTTGACGTTGTTTCATTTACAATGACAAAAAGATATATTGGTTTGCGTTTTTTTTTTTTTTTCTTTTTTCCCCTTAGATCAAGAAACAGCTGCAGCACAGAACATCAGAGGCACCTCAAGGACTTCAGGAGTGGTAAAGGGGTGTCAGAGGCACATGCGTGGCTGGGCCCAGGGATGTCCGGTGTGAGGTGATGGGCAGAGGGGATAAATATCAGCATCATCAAAACAGTAAAAAACCTCCATTGCATTTAAACCATGGAGCTGACCTCCAATCCCCACAAGAGCAATCTGAAATTACACTGTTTGTCTTCTGCTGAAAAACATCTGCCGGGAACTTGGATTTATTCTTGGGGCTTTGGGCACATCTCCACAGCATCCATCTCCCTGCTGGTTCACATCTTCAACCCCTGAGGCCCTGCTATCTCCCCGTGGCAGCCTCCAGCCGTGCTGGACGCATCGGCTGTCATCCGCTAGCGAGGCACTTCATCCCTCCCAGGTGAGGGAAAGCAGACACACGCGGGTTTCAGTGCCAGTTTAGTCATTTTCTTTATTTTTAAACTGATTTCTCTGATTCCACAAGCACATTCTTTTCAGGTTTCTCCTTTAAAACAATAACTCACCCATCCATCCCTCATCTGTTTCCCCTAACTCAGAGACCACCACCTACCACCCACCTGTGTGGGGGGGGATCAGCCTTGCAAAATGGACCTGTCACCCCGAAACCGCTGCCAGCCACAGCCGGGCCGTGGTGACTGCATCTCTGTTAAACAGCTGGATCCTGATGAACGCCTGAGACCCACCAGCTGATCCATAACAGCTGCTCCTCGGGCGAAATGGCTTGAGAGGTCTGCAGAGCCGATGTGTGCAGCCTTCAGGACAGGGATTTAATAACCTGGTGGGTTTTTTTCTTCCAAGGACCATTTATTAGCTCATTACAGAGCTGTTGCTTCTCACTCAGAAACTAAAGACAACATTCTTCACGTGTGTGTGTGTGGTTACAATGCTGTTAAACTTTGTGAAAACCCATCGGCCATTATTGGGCCCCAGGTATGTACAATTGAGGAGGAAAAAGCAGGAGCATTTTCTTGTTTGCTGTGGACTTCAGGAGACTGGCAGGCTCTTGCTGCAGCATGTCCTGGCTGCACATGGCTCTTGGACATGACCACGTCCCCATGGAGCCAGAGGCTTCTGCCAGGTGATGAATGGTTTGGACACCCACCAAAATCTGCCCCGAGCCATTCTGTAATCTTAAAATGCTGACCAATGTCACTGGGATCGATCGGGAAGTCCTGTCTGAAGTGGAAGAAAAGCTTTCACTTTGCTTGTGGATTGGGTTTTATTCATTTATTGAATTCTTTTGCTTCAGTAGATTTTGAGATGGGAGCAGTGTTGAGAAATGAGAGGTCAAAGTACCGCACACAGGGATGGCAGCGTGAAATGTTTCAGGGCAGTGTTTACAAAATTAAACTGACTTTGTGAGTGGTTTCTTGTCCCTCAGATAGTATTTTTTAGCAAATGCAGAACTTAGATTAGCCAGAAAACCTGCCCCAGGACAAGCAGCAGAAAGCTGTGACACCTCACCATGGACCTGGCGCATCTTGTGCACATCCCCACAGAGGTGTGGAGCCGGGTCGTTCCCATGGCAACATTGCCAGCGCTGGACCAGGGAAGGTATATGCCAGTTGTTAAGTGGTACTGACACTAATGATATAATTAGCTGTGTTAAAAGTCATGTCTGGTAGCATCTACTTTGTTTCCAGGGTGACTAAAACACCATAAATAATGATGTCCAGCAGCGTTTCCATAGAGCCGCTGCCCCCAGCAGGAGCGGGGCAGGGGGTTCTTCATGGTCAGCAGGCAGGAGATGGACATGTCGGAAGTTTCCATCCTGCCTCCCAAACCAGCAAAGCCAAGATCACTGAATCTTGCCCTGACAAAAGGAGCAGCTCCAGGCTGGGATCCCTGTTCCTTGGCTTTCCACAGATGGGTGGTGTGTAAATACATCCAGAGTCTGAACTCGTGAGCAGGAGCCCAAGCCTCAGCTCTTGCCTCCAGCCCTCCCTGAAGCTGACTGGGAGAGGGAGATTTTCCAGTGAAAATCATTGATTTATCAAAATGGGGAAGAACAGGGTTTCAGCCTGCTTCAGCCACAGGTTTCTGGTGGAGATCCACTTTGGCAGCTTGGAGCATGGGCAGGGGAGCTCAGACACCCGGATCAGTGGGTATCATCACCTGCCACGCGTCACACGTGGCCCCTGGCAGTCACCAGCGTGGGGAAATCCCTGCGGCTCCCCAGCTCCTCGCACCTTTGCCATGCGCTCACCCGTGGCTGTCATCTATCTTCCCAGCTGGTTTTCTCATTTTAAACTGCAGGTTTGTTTCAGAAATGCAAGCATGTATTGACTAATACACCGGTACGCAAATTCAAACCACCATGAAAGCCAACACACCCTTAGATTGTTTGCATTCTGCTGTTTAACATCACTAATGGGGGAGACTGATGAGGTTTTTTACATTTCCCAAACACTGAATAGTATTTCATGTGACGGGGTTCCCCGTAGCATTGTCCTCACAAAACCCTCAGGATGAGTCGCCAGCCCAGCTGTGTCCATCGGGTGTGTAGGAGGGAGGGCTTAGACACTGTCTTTGAAGCTGTTGGGGACCTCCCGGCACAGAAGGGGAGGTAAAAGGGGAAGCAAAACCAGGGTGGGGGGTGGGGGGTGGCGGTGGGGGGAAGAAAGTACCAGAAATTAAGTAAGCTAGAAGCGAACAAAAAATATTAATCTAAAGATGTTAAAAGCAAGTTAAATCACTCAGTGTTTCAACCTGAGGAAGAAAACCACTTCCCACTTCTAAATATATATATTTTTAGTTTTACTGTAGCTCTGCTTTCTAGTCCAACTCAAGAACCTTGCTGATACCAAGGAGAGCCAAACTTTTGCCTAAAACATGCTTCTCCCACAGGTTTTCATTAGTTTTTGTGCTATGACCTGTTTTCTCGGTATGACCTTACTTAGAAACCACGGGGGAAAAAAATCACATTTGGGTTCAGAAAAGCAGATAATGGTGCACGTGGGTGCACCCCGGCGAGCGCCGCGTGGAGCGCGTGACTGGCTCGCACGTTGGATGTGAACGCTTCTGACGCTCTTGTTTCCTATAATGAGAGCTGAGAAATTCATTGACTGAATACATTATTCAATGAAAGAGCTAATCGATGCAATAAATTATTTAGAGTTTAGTATTAGACCCACTGTGCTTGTCCCACGCTATTAAATTTGACAGCTGCGATGTTTCTTATGGTCACCGTTCTGCTGCCTGATTGAAAAAATGACTGAGGGTTTGGGCTGGAACTTACGGTTTAATCAGCTTCTAAAGAGGCGTAACGAGTTGTTTGTATTTTAATAGGAGACGTTCGCAGCTTGTCCTTCTGACCTGATGGGGTGTACAAGCCATCCAAGGCAGGCAATGAGTCCAGACCCTTGGTTGGAAAATGTCATTACCTGGGAACTGCCAGGGCCAGGCAGGCAGTACGATAAAAAGAGATATATTTCAACATCCATTTTTATCCTTTAGGCAAAATTATGAGCTGCGGTTTCAGCCTATTGTCTGGAAAATGTCAGGAGCCGATAAAGCGCTGGAGGAAGGACCTGTGCCCTAAGTGGCAGGAGCACCGTGGGGTTGCATCAACGTCTGGAGCCGATGCTGGTCCTGCTCCCACCACTGCCTGTCCTCCGCAGGGAAAACGGGACGGCAAAGCCAAGGACGCTGAAATGCCGCCGGTTGCGTGCGTGCAGGAATACAGGAACATATGGGCAGCAGCATGTCCCTGTCTACTCCAGAAAGCAAAACAGAATGAGTGCGAAATAAATTCGTATCAACAACAGGATGAGAATATTTAAAGGAAAACAAAATATCGGATGGGGAAAAGGGGCTCAGGCTGGGCAGGGCTTGCGAGGGAGCAGAGCTGCACCTCGGTGGGGTTTGCTGTGCTGGCTGTCCTCACACACCCAGCATACAGGGAAATATAATAAAAAATGACATTAATCTGCGTACATACAAGCACACGCTTGTCCGTAAGCATACACGCACGTGATCCAGTTCTCTGGAGGACCTTTTTTTTATTTTTATTTTGTAATACATGGCTGAGTGAGCAGCCTTCGAGTGTATTTATTACGGTATTGAATTGCTTTCCATGGTAACTAATTGTGATTTCAGAAACACAGGTTCTGCAATGGTACATGATGAAATGGAGCTGAATATGGAAGCAGCTGGTAAGAAGAAAATCACTTGCTTATGAAATAGTATTTAATGATGAAGACTGATGGAGCAGAAAAAATGGGGGGTGGCAGGGACTAGAAAATAAACCAGCCCTCTCTTACCTTCATGTTTTCCCTTAGATTTTGAATTCCTCAGGAAAGCGTCTACTGAATATTTAAGGAAAGGAAACTCCCCTGTGTGGGCTGCCTTCCCATTTCCCGACTTACTGTTTTATTAAGAGGGAGGGTATTTAAAAATCTGGCTGTATAAAAGAAAAGGAACGCTCAGGAAATGAAATTATGATTAAATGGTTATTACTGGTTTAAAAATGGGAAAGCTTTTACAAAACATTATCCATTCCACTTTGAAAAACAGGTGAAAGAGCATGTTTTGAGCAATGTTAAAATAATACAGAAAGGTAAAAAAGGGTTTCCCCAGCCTGTGGGTGCCCTCCCGTACCCCGAGCTGTGGATGGCACTGGGTGCCCAAGGGTGAGCCGAGCGGAGCCGGCTGCGCATGCATGAAGCAAAGTGGTAAAATGCTGAAGACCATTTTGAGTCAGTTTATGAGTTCGCTAAAGTGGAGAGGAGATTTGCAGATTCCCTGGCACGGCAGGCTGCCATTCCCATTCCCTTTAACCGCATCAGGTGTTTGATAGCAAAGGGGCTTTTCGGGGGCAGCTCTAAGGGGCTGGCAGGAGCGAGGGAGCCCCTCTGGCATCCTCAAGCTGCCCAGACACACCAGCCTCAGCTGCTTTTCCTCCCCATTTCCACCAAATGCCAGCATCTTGGCCGTATGCAAACAGCAGTGAGTTTCTTCACTGCACCGTGAACACTGCAAGAGACTAAAAGGCAAAAAACACCCAAGTCAGGAATTTCTGAGCTCTCGCTTTGGGCTAAAACCTCCAACATGTTCCTTCCCCTCCTCTGTAAGGCACCAGAGGGTCCCTGGGATCTATCAGGGTACTGACACCCCCAGGAGGAGAGAACAGTATTCACAGAATCACAGCCTGGTTTGGGCTGGGAGGGAGCTGACAGCCCCCCGAGCCCCAACCCCCGCCAGGGGCAGGGACACCTCCCACCAGCCCAGGTTGCCCCCAGCCCCGTCCAGCCTGGCCCTGAGCACCCCTAGGGATGGGGCTTGTCCTTTTTCAAAAATATGATTGAATTAATAAGCAGTAATCCAAAAACCAGCCCATGAAACAAAAAAAAACCCCACCCACCCCAAAAAAACTCAAACCCCCCAAAACCAGAAGATCCAAATAACCAACCAGAAACCCAGCTGTGATGGGTTAACGTCACCCAGCTGAATGTTCCATTTGTAGGAGTTTCTCTGACTTTGGTCCAGCATCACTGGCATTGGCTGTGTTCATACTTGACAGAAATTCTACAAGCCTGGGTAAATGTGTGCATTCAGCGTAGGTAACGGTATTTTTAGACATATGTAAAGTCAAATCATTTGTCAAGTTCAGTATTAATTTCATTTACCCAGCAGACATTCGTGGTTTTGTTATATAAATGTCTGTCTAGGCACTTGAACTGTGCCTGTTTGACACAAGCCTGTTCGATGGCCAGCACAGAGCCACTCAGGTGTATCAGAGAGATCCATGAGAATCGGCTGTTCCATCACCTTCAGAGTGGGTCTGAAGCGGATCAGTGGTAAGTTTGAGTTGGTGGTTTATTGACCTAAGGAACCGTAACTGAACCTTTAGCACCCTTGCAGTTATGATACACCAGTTTGGCTGCTAGAAGTCTGCATGCCAGAACTGGTGTCCAACCAGAATAATGAAGGTATTACAAGCAAACCATACGTTAAACAAGAAAGTTATTTTAATGATCGTTCCCCAAATACCCAAAGGCACTAGTCGACACTGTGGACTAATGACCTACAAATTTGTGTGATTAGTACACATTTTTAGCATTACAATATTTTTTCAAAAGCTTCAGATGGCACATTAAGTGAAATACTTCTCTCACCTGCAGTAGCTTTGTCCTGAATACCCTTCCGTTTGTTTAGTTTAACAGAAAAACGTACCAAACAAAAACTGAGCTGTAAGGATCATGCTGACCTGCCAAACTCTCTTTGCTGTCCTTACTCCAGATATTTCTGCATATCATGTTGAATACACACCTGTGTGATGTCAAATTTATGTTGACATCACTCCTCTAACCCCAGTCACATTACACAGCCAGAAAACCGCAGTGACGCGGTGGTACATAAGCTCCGTCCCTCCGCAGATCTGCAGGCTCAGTGCAACACAACAGACGATGTAACATCTCGACTGAGGACAATTTTACATTCCTTTTACCCCTTGTAAAACCCTCTGTCATGTGTCGAGTATAAAGCTCACAAATTACATTTTAAAGGAACTACCATAAAGTATATGCTTCAAATAGACCTTTTACAATATAACACAAAATTCAAACGACATTTTTTAGGAAAGCACTTGAAACTTTTAACACTTAGGTCCTGACAACATTAGATTAAGCTGTAAACCTTAAGAAGTTTTATGTGATTAAATAAAATCAGCATTACAATTTCCAGGTATTATAATTATTGAACAGATTTTAACAAGATATAATGCAAACATGAAGCTCAGGAGAACGGTACTGAGAAAACTCTCAATTCTTTATAGATTTATATCTGCACATAGTGAAATCAGTAACAACTGGATAAGAGGTTACAATATTTCGTCTTACATATTGATACCAATGTTTTGCAAGCAGCAGTCTATACATCATCCCCTTTTTAATATTAGATTACAGAATCACTATGACTTTGGGAAAAAAAGAATCTCCAGGTCAAATACTGCTGCCAGGTATCAATAAAACATTTGGAAGGAAATAGTTAAAACCATTAGATTTTGTTAATTGCCAGTGTATGTGTAGATATGTGAGATTCTATATATGTAAGCACATACAAAATCATAAACCTTACTTAACCTTCAAAATGGAACTACCTCTAGGTAAGAAATACAAGACCTTTTTCAATAAATTTAAAGGGTTTATTTATACCTGAGACATTTTTGCATATTGATGTCTTCGTACCTTTACCTCTAGGTACCCATGTAAGTCCTTTATTCTTTTCTGGGGTCCCACACAAAGCCCATTACAGTCAGGTGGGTTCTTCCCACTAACTCCATGGACTTCAGCTGAGTCCTTCTTTACCTAACCTGGATGTATAAACAGTGACGTAACGGAATATATATATATATATATATAATATATATATATATATTTAAATAAACAGTTTCTGTACAAGCAGACAGGCTAGTTTATACAAAACCAGAGCTAGTTCACCATTCCTGATACTTTCCACAATATCTGATTGAAAAAAGGATTATAGTCCTTTATACAGGGTGATACCTGTTTCTACTTGGTGGTTAAAAAACAGCTTTTTGAAGTTTTCTCCAGGTAATGGATCGTTGGCTATACATGACATGTTGAAAATGCTCCTTCTTGGCTGATCAATTTCCCAGTCCTTGACATCAACCCATTTCTCCACCCAGCAAGCAAGGAAACCAGGAGTGGGGGAGTAACAAGTTGATGTGGCTACACTATTTAAAGGTCACAGGGCAAAGTAAATGGACTAGAGATTTTAAAACAAATTCAGGGCATGTAGGAGCCCAGTTCCTCCTGAAACTCAAGTCATTTGGATGCCTGACTCCTACAGGTTCATCACTAATCTCATCTGTGCCCAGTCCAGCTTTCATTAGCAGGGACACAACCAGCATAAGGCTCTTCCAGAATTTCACAGTGCTATTTAGTTTGGCAAACACCAAACTAAAGTTTGCCTTTGTAATCTAAACAGCTCAACTTAAAAAACATAATGAATCCACCATGTTCCACTCCATTTTGCTCCTGTAAGAGGAAATTCCCTGGAAGTGCTTATATGCAAATATAGTGTTAGCATATCTGATAACACAGCAATTAGAATTGCCCATTTTATTAAATACAGTTTATCCAATGAAAATTACTAGTGGAAGTGAAATAAAGTGTGCTTTTAGACACAGAATTGGACATGCTTGAAAAAATCAACAAAAATAATAGTACCATATTTGTGAAAGACATCACAAAATGAATCAGCTTCCAAGGAGATTAGTATAGCCTTCTCATGTTGCAAAAACGTTGGGGGTTTTTTGCACTGTATTTTACAGAAAAGAGTTTGCTTTAGTGATGGTCAGCAAAGCTGCCTTCAAACAGCTCTTTGTTCTACTTACAGGTATAAAACGGGGAAAAGGAAAGCTACATTTCACTGGCAATAGGTCTTCATAGACCTTAGAAATTTTGGAAATGTGTCATTTAAAATAGTGGTATGTAGAATATTTCTGTGTAAAATCAATCAAACATTCTTACCAAAGTAGAAGAAATTTCTAAGACCTGACACCTGCTGTAAGTAGACAAAATGCACTCAATTCTTTTAAACATGAGGAGGATGAGGACATACAGTGATGTACCAGCAATGAGCTCGTAGTAGGACATAGCCACACATTAAGCATCAGATGTAAGAAACTCTACTGCTTGCATTTCCAGTTGGCTGTTCCCATTTTCCAACCGCATCCATTCTAAACCTCCTTTTCACACCATTCCTTCTTGTACTGCATTCAGCATCTAAGCCGGAGGGTTTCAGTGAGAACAGCTTAGACCCACCCGTCCCAAACCTGCCCAGACTGAAGGGAACAGTGCACAGCTCTCTGACCTTCAGCACTACGAGCAGTTTGCAACCCGTTGGTGGAGTACCAAGGGCATATGTTTCCCTTTCCGTAATTCAGGAGCTCTCTAGCACGATGGCCAACAGCATTACGACTTTCATGGAGCAACTGGCACAGGGAGGCACTTATGTGACATGTTTAAAACTTATCTTTGGTAAACACACGCACAAAAACCTGTAACTAATGTTTTACTTCCTGATCATAAGAGAAATCTTCATTTGCTACTAGCGTATGTGTGCAGGTATCTAAACATATACAGGACATTGCTAGTACAAAACATGTTTTCAAATGCCACTGCCAAGGATTTGTTTTAATTCACCTAAAAACAACGCAGTCCTGGGCTTTTTGGTTGGTGTTTTTTTCCCTAACTCTGCTTATTATGCATTAAAGTATCTCTGATCAATAACAAATGAACAATAGAAAGCAAGCCCTATTTGCTCAATTTTCACCTTCTTTCTCATTCTATTCCCTTGTTTTCCAAGACCAATTTAATCAGAATACTTGTATCTCTTACAGCTTTCAGTATCTGTGAGGCAGATCCTGGGGTCCCGTGCTGCAGTACTTGTGCATCCAAATCTCTCACTCACATGAGTGGAAATTTTGGATACACAAAAAGTCTGAGTCTGCTCTTGGTAGGGGTGTTTCCTGCTAACCATTACTAAACAGTACGCTGGTGAGGAGAGGGACCTCACGCCTCTAACTGGACCTGAAGAGTGATCAGACCAGAGCCTGTAAAGCAGAGCTCAAGCCACCAACAGACTGCCCATCAACGTGTATTTTCAAAATGTGCTGCAAATAAATGTTGCTGACCTGCATGGGTGTCACTGATGGATGGTCTACTTTAGTGTACCCAGAACACGAGCACTTTGAAAATCAGGTATTTCTACTGAGAGGTATTTTATTGGCTTAATTTTTAATTTTTCGTTTACACTATTTAAATTTTGCCTAAGAATTTTTTAGAACCCAGAACTTAGTGCATTTCATTTTATAAAATTAGAATAATTTATATCCTTCTCTTTTCATTGAAAAAGAAATAATGTATAGCCCAAATACATGTAGGGGTATAAATACTTCATGAATGACAGCTGTTTCACTTATTTTACGATCTGCTTAACGGTGGTTTAGACATTGCTCAACCAAATAACTTTGGCAACTTGCACAAAAATGTCCTTAAATCAAAAGTGATGGTAACGCTTGCTTTAATGAGGCCTTCATTACGAAGAGAACTGGAAAGAGAGAGGAGTGTAAGTGCTGCGGAGGTTACCGTGTCCCTAAACCATGCTGCTTTGTATTTGTATGTGAAACGGGTATGGCTGGTAGATGACAGGTGGTTGTCCGTGAGCAATGTAGTAATTACTGAAGTTTCTGTCACTGATATACGGAGCAGGCTGATAATAGCAGGTTACATTGGCTGCATTTGGGATGATATTTTGTTCTCCGAGCACTTTTAAAGCCAGAATTGTGATCATATTCAGAGTTTGTCTTCGTTCATGTCCCATGAGACAGACTGTGCTCTCGTTTACAACTCCACGCAGAGTCATCAAGTAGTCATACTTGCTTTTCTCTTCTCCAATGAAATGGTTGCGCAGATATGACTCAATTTTCCTTTGCTGCTCAGCAACATCTGGAAAATCAATGAAAAACCTGGAGCACATGTAACGTTCCAGAGATTTAATTTCAGCCTCATCTGCTGGCTTAAAGTCACGAACCAGGAGATTGCTGTACTTCAGGAGGCCACCTCCTCTGATTTCCTCTGGGTTCCTTGTGGAAATCAGCTTGTATTTTAAGTGGTCCATTGCTTCGTTGAAGTCTCCATACATACTCTCGGCGATGACAGTGGGGTGAGAGTCTTCTGTCAGTTTGCAGTCTGTTGCCCTGTAAACATTCAGGATGGAGTCCAGGATGATTTGGAAGGAGTCCACGCTAAACTCAAACTGCCGTCTGAGTGAGTTGACGAACTTTAATTCTACATTTTTGCCGCTGTTGTTCGACAGTGAGATGAGGCTCCAGCGATCATGGTCGGTGGAGACTTTGACCATCTTCTGCACATAGGCATCTTTCATGGTCTGAGCAGTGATTTTTTCCTTATTAACACATTTTGGCAAGAAGTCCAATAGGCAATTAAGAACTGCTTCCTTAACAATCTGGAACTCAAGCTCACTTGGAAGTTCCACCCCAAAAATGATGTCTAGGTCCTTGTAACTGGTTCCATTCTGCTTTACCAGGATGTGACTGGCTGTCGAACCGTTCAGGCGGATATCTCTAACATTGATTTGCTTTTCAATGAGCTGTTCCTTTACCACATGAATAATATCCTTCGGCTTTACATCCAGTGTTGGAAAATTTCCTCTGCCATGAATAGGTATGACCTCAGCTAAAACTTGATCCAGGATTTTAATCTGATCCCAGGTGAGACTACTGAATCTGTGGCCTAAGTCCTCAGTCATCGTGATGTCGGTTGGCTAACTAGGGAGAAACAGAAATTAAGAGAGAAATGTTAGAACTTGCTCAAATACGAGAGCGCCTGACATCTCACTCGGTTATAACAAACATGTATCTTCCTTCCCCAGCGCAGTGACAAAGCAGTTCATTTTCCAGAGACACAATCCCAGTTAACGGTCTGAGTCAACCACTGCACTTGTCACAGGACTTTAACTGAATTTTAATGTACTTGGGTTTTAATACTGCTGAGAAACCATTGTCATTGTATAAACTATGACTCAAAGTAAATGCAGTAAACCATATAGACTTGATCTAAAGCTACTCAAAGGTTAATAACATGAAATACTTGGTAGCTATAATGAAACTCCAAATACATTATTTCACTATGAAGAGCTAAAATGAGCAGATTTGTTCTTTCTGTCCTGCCTAGAAATCTCCCTTTATCTTCAGTGATTTCCATACTTGAAACTACTGAAAGACCAGGAAGTTTGTTGTTTTATTTTTAAAGCAGGAATGGTGCAGCATGCTCATTGTTTACCTAGCCATATGCCTTGGGTGTACTTGAGTCTCTATGGATCACCTACACGCACACATCCTTTAGTACCACTTGTTGCGGTTTAAGAACTGGTTATCCGATAATTGTTAAGCTGTTTCTACTGTGATTCTGAGGCAAAACCTTTTCCTTCTAAGCCATTAACCATGTTCCTATGTTAATGTACCAACGCTGCAAGTTATGGTTCGCAGAGCCAATAAGAAAAACCCTTCCAGTCTGCACTGACACTCCAACAACTTCTCAAGAAAGCATGGAAAGAAGCACCTATAGAACAAAATATTGTATATATATAAAAAAGTATATATAAAATGAATTGAATGGGATGAAGCTCAGGCTCTGAAATTCCTCAGCTTAAAACTATATCCTTTTATATAAGATAGACCTTAGCATGGATAATTTATTTACTTTTTACAACGAGGAGGGAAAAAAGGTGCAACCCCCTCCACATTGGTTTTAAAATGTTTCTAATTTATCATACAAAAACTCTAGTTTAATTAAATTTTTGTAATGGGAATCTGCATGTTTGATTTTTTAAAATTGTATTGGTGTGTACTGTGAATATAATTAAGCACAATCATACATTTATACAATGAGGTGTGATTACAGTTAGTAAATAAGAAGTGCATTTAAGGAACTACAAAGAAGCAAAACATTGTTGGGCATTAGGTGTCCAAGGCGTAATGAAATATGCAGATCTCCATCTTACTGTCTCCTGACATTAACGTCAGTGTTACAGAAGAGAAACAGGTCAGAGGGCTACAACACTTCCAGAACTCCTGGGCATCATTTCATGCTGTGCCCCCTTTTGCCTGCTTACGCTTCCTCCGTTCTTTTCAGGTAGCTAACGCTCAGGCGGTTAAACCAAAAAGGTTTATTGCTGAATCCTGTCATACCATTTTCAATACTCTTTCATAATCCGCATGATAACTCACAGACGGATACTGTGATTTACTGGTAACTTTTCGATTAACCTGCATGCCTGGGCTGCTGTGCTTCGGTGCATGCAGTCTGAAGTTGTGTTTGCTGCTCTGAGCTACAGGCGAAGGAAGAGAATGCTTCTGGACATAGCAGGACCTTTCTTCATCGCTCCAGAGAGCAAAAACTCTTTAGTCAATACAGTTATTCGAAGCATTTCTTTACTCTCTGCAGTCAGATGTGAACATCCCCAACCCATGGGAAGCTGCAGTTTACACAGCTTATAGATGGAGGTACAGGCGCTGAAAACAACTTTGCTTACTGAAAGGAATTTCTTTCTCCTGCACAAACATAATTTTGCTTTCTCCTTAATGTTGCGTGTGTTAGCTAAGGCTTGTTTTGAGAGTATTTCTGTTGGGTTTGTGTAAGCTTAGTTCAGAAAGAATTCAGGGAAACTAAAAATTATTTTAAAACAATTGCAATAAAGTATTTGTAACATAGCAAGGGGGTTTAGATCATTGCTGCTGAAACACTACTTGCGCACCTAAAAAGAATACAAAAATAAAGATCACTGTATTCCTTAATACTGCATACAAACAGGATGGGAATTCTACTATGCCACTGAACTTTATAATCTATTTTCCACAGAAAAACTATGAAATCCCTTGTAGGCAGACTGTTTCTCAGACAGAGCTGTGTCTCCCAGCCATGCTGATGCAAAGCTGGAGTTTGGAGGGACTGAAGAATGGGGATGCGGAACTCGGGTGTTCAGGTGGGATCTGAAACAGCTCAGCGAGTCACCAGCGGCAGGGAAGAAGTGACTTTCGGGTATTGGCCACCCCTGCAAACAAACTATTGAAACATCGAGAAACGCTTTTGCAGACAGATGGCTAAAACATATTTTTTCAGCTAAAGCTCAAGAATAAAAATAAAGTGAAATCATATTGAGTAATAACACTTCCAAAAAGTCTATGCTGTTGTTTCTTAATCAGTAGTCACTACATATGTACGTTGTCATACAGTTTCCTTCCCTCGCCTCCAGATTCCACATTCTGGAATATTTTATAATTTCAAGTAACTTGTGAACTGACAAATGAGCTATTTTTCATATACTTCTACTACAGTTTCAGCTCCCAAGTAAGCTAATCAAGAACATACATAATTTCAAGCACCTTTCTTGCCTCGTTACAAAGAATGGAACTAACCATATGTTTGAAGTTAAATGCCTGCTTTAAAATTTGGCTAAATCAGGACCAAAGTTGGGAGTTACACACAGTATGTAATTATATACAGTATATACACATATATTTATATACAGTTTTGGTTATGTGATTTGTCTGATATTGCAAAACTTTGAGAGAGCTTTTCAAGGTTAATTCTGTGATGCAAAAGAAAGGGCTTAGAGAAAGGAATGTTGAAATTCAATCCACTTTTTTAGCAGAGGGACCCTCTTCAAACACTTTTTGAAAGTTAGAAGATGCAAGTATCCCTAAATAAGCTTAGAAATCCTTCCTTTATTGCTATATGGCTTTAGTTATTTCAGATTTTATTGCAATATACTAAGATTTAAAAATGATAGGAAAAGGTAATGTCAGTAAATACTTCTTTTGTGTTGAAGAGTCATACATCAAAATGTCATTTCTCTAAAGTGATTCCTGGAGAATTCGGTGATGCTTTGTGAATTCAAAGCCTCAACATTAATGTCTTATGATATATACTAAGAATTCTGTGCTGAAATAATGCCTTCAACTTGGACAAGCAAGGAAAATGTCATAGGAAAACCAGGAATTAAGTTGGCAAGAATATAATTAATCTACAGATTAATTTCTTAATCTAAATGAGCTTTTTTATTATTATTTACCGATTTGCTTCCAGTTTGCAACTCGGTACATAATGCTGCACTTTCCTAGAAGAACTTTCTCTTGTACTTTTCCTTATTCTTGTCTGGCAACAAGAACAATTCCCAGGCAATTTTATAGTCATTAGGAACCTTATTTCTTAAAATGGTGGTGAATTTATTTACCAAGGTGCTCAGGCTAACGTCAGGAGTTGTTATTATTAATGCAAGTAAGCCTCAGTTAAAATAAATCAGCAGCAGTACTGAGGCTACGATTAGTCAAAGCGTTGTGTAAAAGAAGAGAGACCAAGGGATGAAGGGAAGGCACCTCACTGCACGTGACCACAGCAGACAGATGAAGCCAAACCCAAGTGAGTGCCGGGATTGGGTCAGTTAATGGGAAAAGAAGCTTGAAAATTGCTTCATTCTTTGGGAATTGGTGATGTTTGCAATGGAGGGTGATCCCTGGAGGCAGCTATACCTCACTGCCCCTTTGCCGGCAGCAGCGTTATGCCGTTCAGGGTACCTATATACGTGACACAGGCTTGGAGAGCTGTTACTGACCGGCACCCCCAGCCCCAGCCTTCACTACGTCTGCCCTACTGCACCCTGTCAAAAGAATTGTTTCTTCAACTTCTTCCACATGAATACCTAAAAGTGTTTCATGTGTTTCACAGTGTTTTCCTATCTTAAAGTCTAGGCACAGGCAAATGGAAGGCTTGCATAAACACTGGCACTGTGGCAGTGAGAGGAACAGTCAGTCTTTGAAACTGTGTATTGAAAAAAAGGGGGTTTTCCCCTTGGTTTATCAGTATTCGTAACTTATTGAGACTCTCTCCTATTGATTTTTCTTAGTTTTTTCATTATGGATTTAAAATGTTACTATAAACTGCAGCGGACCCTGAATCCTGCCTGATTTAAGATCTCTGCTAGATAAAGTGATGAGGAAAAGTAGTTTTCAGGGTGTTTTCTTTTACATATACTGGCTAGAGAAGCACAGAATAAGATCAATCAGACCTAGCCAAATTTCGTGATATATTATCCTTATTATAAGTTAGAAAAATATTTCCCTCACTCAAGTTCCAACTTGTCCTTGAGTGGTCACCTTCAGCTGGTGAAGTGGTTGTGATGTGGAAAAATATTTAGTTACTGTGGGATCATTAAACACAGTTTTGCTAATTCTTACTCTTCATTTTTATATTGAAATCAGAGGGTCTAATTTTCTTCAGCAGGGTTTGGACCAAACAAGTGTGAATTTGGTTTTACAATGATGCTGAAAGATTTAGTTAACCACCTCTTAGCACTGCCATGCATCAGCTGCTTCAAAAAAATAAAACTAGATCGGGCTTTACGTCTGAATGAAGAAAATCTGCCGTGCTAATGATAGCTTTCATGTTCCACACAACTTTCACAGAAACAGATACTTACAGTCTAGAGGACAGTCTCATCAAACTTAGCTCATATTTTACCGATAAACTGTTTAGGTTCTCTTTTTATATACTCTAGAATGTTGTTTCAGAGTATTTTCAAAGGGTTTGCAATGTTCTGGCATTCTCAAGCCATCTCAAGAATACATCCAAAACAGTTTTTGTGCAGCTGTGTTAGGCCCATTCTCTTCCCTTTGCTTTTATCTACTCCCTTATTTACCTGTTTTACAACAATTATATGGAATACTTTAATGCTCCAATTGTCTCTGCTTTGCACTTGAAATCAGTTGTGAAGGGACCTTTTACAGATAAAGCAAAATATCTTGTCAGCTGCCATAGTGCCTTACTTTTGGGGGTTACCCCAGAGGTGCTCAAAGTAACTATTGCAATTCTCTTCTTACATCTCCGTATTGCTTTTGCTGCATTCACATTATATGTATCACTAATGACTTCCACAATATCTTGCTAAAGCTTTATTTTAGTTCAAAGATACATTTTTCTATTAAGCCAGACTTTTAGAAGTATTTTGCGTGCTCACTGACTTAAGGACTGCAGCTGACCTAAGCTCTGAAGGCAAGAATGTCAAATATGTAAGGCATCCGAGTCATAATTTAAAGGTGTATGAGACAAGTAGAAGCAGTAAAGCATCTGGGGCATCCTAAATGAGGACATATTTAAACTGGTTTGACAGTGTTTTTCATGAGTTTTTCCTTCCATTAATGTTAATGCATGCAGTGAAGATACTGTTTATTTATCCTGTTATCATGAGGTAACGCATGAGTTGCCATAAGTTTTCAGTACAGCTACCATCTAGTTATCCTGAAATAACAAATAACTCAAGGCCATATGCTCTTCTCCTGTGAGATAAGGTTGCATGGTGTGCAAAATACACTTAAGCAGAAAGCAGTTTTCTTGGACTATGACACAGAATATCACCTTCAAGGGCAGAACAAGTAAGCAGGAAGAGAGAGACTTTATCAACAAAAAATGTATCCTACCTTTTCTTAAAACCAACCCAAGGAACGGCGAAAAGCACCAGAGTCATGTACCAGCCTGCACCAGCCTTTCTCCCAGATAAAAATGGTGTGCAGAGCAGTACAACCCAAGGGCAGCCATACCCTCCTACAGCACAACGCTGGGAGAAGGAACCGAGCAGCCTACACCTCTACTGGAACGGTACAGGATATTGGGTTGATGGGCTGGGAGTTCTCAGGAGGGACAAAATAATTCAGGAGTTTAATTTGGGCAACCGGTACAAATACATACTCCACATTATACCATCCTGGAGATCTGGGGCTTTTTGGATGTCAGTTTTTTCCATCATGACTCATGGTACACTCGTTCTTAGCTGCATGTGGGTCCCCTCGCAGCAACATTTTCAAGGCCAGATGTATCATGACTTTGTATTGGTTCCCACAACACATGAGGTTCCTTCTTAAGTGGCCTCCAGGTTCGAACAAACCAAGCCCTCGTAAATAGCATGGTATTAGGCACGGTCAATCTTCTCATTTGCTCTAAAATACTGTAATAACTTTAAAAAAAAATATGATATGCAATATTTTGTCTATTTGTGGCTGTGGTCATCACTGAGAAGTTACTGCTTGAGGTAAAGATGATTTGTACTACCGAATGCAGACTATGGACATCCTGAATAACATTTCCAGAGAGAATGCCACATCCCACAGACCTACCGTGGCAGGACGATTGGCAAGCATGTATTTCAGCGGAGTTAATAGGATGACTCACTGGATCCTTTGGTAAAAATATGAATTGTCATCTTGTCACTGACAAAAACATGAACCTCCCAGGGAAAGCTGCAGGAAAAAAAAAAAGACCAACAACAATAACATTCATTTTGAGAGAAATGTTAACTACCAGTCACCTGCTGTACATAATAAATCATGCATTACAACTTGGCAGTCCTGCAGTCATAACAATAGCCTTTTAAGTTGGAAATGATAAGGTAAAAGCAGTGGAAAGGCACAGAAGTGCTTATAAAGACTCTGGGTTTCAGGTCATACATAATTCCCTGTAAGTAAGGATGTTAACAAACTTACTATTTTCTCCCTGGGATTTTGAAGAAGAATTTAATATTATCAATAGGCATGCAACTTAGCAGGGACACAGTGGAATCATACAAAAAAACAGAACTAATAACAACTCAGCAAAATTAAACATGATGAATTGCATAGTGGCTTCATAAGCTTTCTAAAAATGCATGCAGATGACAGGAAGGTCTTGTTTCCTGGCAGACTAGGTTGTTGGTTCCTTTACAGTAAGCGCAGGATTCTTCAGCCTGTTGCTGGAATCTCCACGCACTGAATGGCCCACTGACTGGCTATGCAGGAATTACAGCTATGTTTTGCAAGTAATCCCATCTATCATAAAGGCACTTTTACATTTTTGTTTCTCATTTCGAAGACATGCTGACAGCTAGGTAGCCTTTTCAAGGCTTTCCTTCAAAGACCTCCATTCCAGCACCCCTTCCGACAAAGTGCACAACACCTACCCAAGGTTCCTTAACTATCCCGAGGAGGGCTCTGTCCACTGCCTGATTTGTGAATGTGAATTTACTCCTTGTTGCTGAGTTATGTTCCTCAACCTCAACTTTTATGCTGAAAGTATAGCTCCTTCTGAGTAAAGATAACTTTACAAGTATGACTTGAGTGTAAATATATGCATAACCTGCAGGAAAAGCTGAAATGATAGCCCAAGGAGCTACGGACTCTATTATTCTTTTTATTAAGAATATTATGGATTTTTCCTCCATGCTACAGCAGTGAGATATTTATCACTGAGTATGCCATTTTACTGCTGCCAGAAACCCAGTACCTGCTTTCCTCACTCTGTGAGAACCTGTCTCCTGTGCCAGGACCTGTCTACAGCATTCATTTGCTTTCCAACTCTTGATGGGCTACTAATTGAAGGAATGAATGTTTCCTGACTTGCTCCTCAAATCTGTGCAGCGATGGCTCATGTTTGCAGCTGGGAATGAAGGGTTAAGTCTGGCAAGGGCTGGGCTCTGGTTAGCCTGAAAGTGAGAAGCCAGTTGTGTCTTCAATGGCAAAGAAAAGAGGTTCTGGACTGCTTAGATAAAAGAGTCTCAGCATGTGGAGTCTGGCTGCCTGGAGGAAAAGTCAGACAAATATATAATCGGTTACTTAAAAAAAACCCACCGAAATACAAAATTCTTTTTAACAATGAACAATTGATATTTCTTTCTGTGCAGGGGTGGGAGGTTTAATGGATATATGATATCCATTAATGGATATATCATCATGATAGTATAGATTAACAGCAGAGTAGAATTAATGGCTTCCCCAGGTGATATTTAGGGGAAGGAGAGAGAGCTTTTTTTCTTTTTCTTTGGTAGAAGAACAACCATTATTATATAATATGTTCATAAAAGCAGCAGCTGAGACTGATGAAGTGCTTCGGCTGTTGGGACATTATTCTCAATGGCTGCCTTTTATTGGCTCCATCATTACAGGAAAAAGGCATCATTTCATTATTCTCTACTCATAGTTTCCAGGATTTTTGAATTGTGATGATATGCACCAACAAACTAATTTCAAAGCCTTTTACCCTTGTGTCTCTGTGTATAACAAGTGAAAGACTATAATGAGAACCAGCAGGGTCTAGGAGATAATGCATCACTCTGTGCCTTGGGTTTCCCCCTCCGACACGCTGTGCCACAAATACTGCTTGAGAGCACGTTCCTGGTCGGTCACTGCTTTTGGGTGTGCCTACTCCCAGGTCCCACCATGGGGCATACTGACCCCCAAACCTATTGGGTGACAGCGTCTCCCATGGGATTCAGTGAGTGTGGAGGTTGCTCGGACACCTTATCCGCTGACCCAGGGCATGTCAAGGTGATTCCCCCAAGTCAGCAAGAACGACAGCCAAGGATCCCCTCCCCTCTCCAGAGATGCTTGCCTCCCCCTCTCTGCCTGCCAGCTTCCAAGAGCAGCGCATGACTGCTCTGCTTAGCTCCTCAGTCTAATACCAAAATCTATTTACTCACTCGAGATACCAGTGACTCAATCTGAAGCTCACTTATCAAAAACTCTCATTATTATGACTAAACTGCAGCAAAAGCAGGCAAGGTAAAGAATGAAACAATCCTCCTTTTCCATCTATTAACCATCTTCATAATTATCTCTCCCCTTCAAATGCCAGAGGAAGAGGGATGAGCTATGCAGTGTGCCATTACAGTCCTAATTCTGGGCTGTTTTCAGGGGATAGAGGACGTTACAAAGTCAAGGCTTTCCTCAGAAACTCTCCAGAGGCTTCCTCCCCTCATCTACACCAAGGGAGACCCGGTGAGTTACAAACGTGGCAGAATGTTCCCAAGAACCTGCCTTGTGGGACCACCTTGGTCATGAAAGCATTGGAGGATAGTGCCAGGTTTGCAGTCATGTCTATTTTGAGTGTTCCAACAAAACACACACAGTAAATTGAATGGATTTCTTTTTTTTTTTTTTTTCCTGATCATATCCAAAAATGCTATGTCTTGCTGGAAGCTGCATTTAGTTCATTCAATCAATGCGATGCTTTTTTTTTTCCCTTCTGAATCAGTACTGAGCCATTGAAGTATCGAGGGTGGATTTTGATAGTATGATGGATTTGGAGGGTTTTCCTTGGGGTGAGCCAGAAAGCTGAAGACATACGCAGTCATGTTCCATAAAGCCCTCTCTGCATCACTCCTGCTCTGCTCTGCCTATTTCATAAAACTATTTGCTATTAAGCAATTATCCTGTTTCACTCCAGAAGTATTTTCATTTTATGGCAGAAGACATGAACCCTGGGCACAGGCTCCAGGTTGACTTGTTAAGCAGTCTAGGATCCCTCTGAAGAAGGGCTTTTTGTGGCTGCTACAGCAAGTGATGAGTTTAAACTGAATTGGAAAAAACTTCTGTATCCTGGACCAGGCTTGGCTGGCACCTCCCACAAAAAAGTGTCTGAGGGCAAGCTGGGGTCCTTTTCAAAGATTACTATGTCTTCCACTGCTCGCTTGAATTACTCTTGGTGTTTATCATGTTAACATATAATTCATATTATTATGACTTATTTCCATACTTAAATTAGAAAGTTATTCTCTGACTACACAGAGCCTCCCCCTGTGTACAGGGGCTCTCTGAATACAGTAGTGGGATTTCCTTTTGATGTTATTTTCCCAATTTTAGGAGTTACATTGTAAAAGTGGGGAAAAATACATGACCTATTTATTAACTTCAAAGTATTTGCTGTACAAGACTTTATTCTTAATTCTACATAAGTAAGAGCTAGGATATGTTTTCTAGAGTTCTGTGATAAAGTAAAACACAGCATAACTCGACTCCAGCTGCCTCAGGGAAAAGGATTATGGCTGCAGCACCAGGACCAGGGTACTGCTACTCTGTAGCGAAGGCAGCATGAAATGTCTCTGTTGACATTATTACTAAAATGCAGAGAGAAGATAAAGCAATGATAGACCAAAGAAAAAGGCTAAGGCCCTGCAGCAAAGATGTGTGTATTCGTGACTTTTCCATCACTATCAATAATGCATAATGACCATCATGTGGATGATGACACCGATTTTTGAGAAAGACTGAGTCAAGCTTTCTATCACCAAATGTGAAAAAACATTCAACGTGACATTGGATGTCAAGAAGACAGGACCTGCTAGATAAGCAAAGAGCCGGCAGAAAGGGTAATGGAGAAGAAAATCAGCTGATGTTGACATAAATTGACATCTGCTGTGCCAGTTTGTAATGTTTTATGGAAGTAAACCATTCTTTTGTTAATATGTACTGAAAGAAACAGTTTTTAGGGCCACAAAAATATCTTGGCTAGAAAAAAAATGCTAAATGATGCTTTGTCTGTGAGCAATTGTGCAACTTGAAGAAACCATGTTCAATATTATGCTCAGATTTTACAGCTATCTATGTTCTCCCTTTATGTACTGCCCTCTAATTCTGCATGGCAGTAGGCAATAGGTACATTGCTGATTCCCTGTGGTATCTTAGATTCTGTAACAATGCTTTAAATAATTATTTTTGCATGAAGATCATGGTAGCAAAAGGGAAAAGCCAGACCAGAACTTTCAAAACGTTTATGTTTGAATCCCAATGGCATAACTTCAGTCCTCAACCAGAAATTGTTCCACTGTAAATGAGAGCAGAACTGGCCCAGTGTCCATGGCTGGGCACCTGACTTCAGGAAGATAAATTCAGAGCTCACTCCCACTCTGCGTGGACCATCCCTGACTCCATTTTACCTATAGATTCATGGTGAAATTTGACTTGGAGTTTCCCTACAAATCTTGTAACTGTTCCATTAAGCTTCATCCATTAAAACCAGTGGGAGTGAAACACAGTCATGTAAGACATATGTGTGATGTGTAAGACACATGCCTTAAATCTGCAAGACAAATTCCATCCCCATACGCAGATGATTATCAAGCTACTGGGAATGCAACAAACACTGTCAATAATGTCAGGGTGACTCACTAAGGGCGGCTCAGCATGAATGGAAAAGGCAAAGCAGAGCACAAGCTACCAACATTTTCACCCCTTGCTACAGCCAAGCACTGGTGGTACGGACCAAACCCGTCCTGGCTGTGAGGAGCCCTGATTCACACCCAGGAGTTCCGGAGCTGCAGCTGAGGACAGAGTCTGATCTTCAGAGCCCAGAACTAGCAAGGCCATGAAACTAATCTGAATTAGGAGCATTTTGAAAATACGTGTAGAATTTCAATCCTTCAAGCAGCGTTAATTAAAGAATCAATTTCCACTGACAGCCTAAATGCTGCTTAATTTACTCTCCAAAATAACTCAATCTCAATGTGATTTCAATGTGATCTCTCAAGGAACTTTGTCTGCTTATCTCTCCCTGATTTATAGTGGATTCATAAATTACCAGACTCTACTGCATCAGCAGTTACTTCTGAACTTGAGCAGTAGCTGGTGATATGCTCTCCAGGGCAGGAATTTAAGTTCAGGCCTTCGCTCACAAGGGTCGACTTTAGATGTCTCTCTGGCAGCTGAATCGTTACAGAGCACAACGTAGTCCTTACCACGGTGCTGTATGTCTGATGCCTAATGAGGCAACAAAACTAAATTTGCTGTAAAGTTATGCCTGTAATGCATAGCTGAGCAGGGACAGCGTGCAAGCAACACTATCGTGAGGTCAAAGGTTTGCAGTAACTGCAAATTAAAGGAAATTATTGCTGTCCTCTTTAAACTAAGCTGTGGGAATGCAAGAGGGCTAAGGTATAAGGACAGAAGACATAATCCAGCCTCTGCTATTCTCCCCTCTGCACACAAAGCCCTTACTCCTCACTGTGGGATGCGGCAGCCACAGCACATGGGAGGATGGAAGGACAAGGGGATCGGTTTTACATTTCTGAAAGGGACATACACAAGCCACATCCGACTCTAAGGAGAACACAAGAGCGTGAAGTGTGAGTCCCTGCTCTTGATCCACTCCCACTTATTCATTTCTTGGCCTTTAGCAGTGATCCACGTCATTATTCATACCTACCTTGCTGCTTTTTATGAGAGCCATGAACAAACTATTATTGTTAACGCAGCACGCGGAAGGCAATGTGTGTGCCTGTGTAGCCAAGCATGGTTTTTTTGATGGAATAACGAATACGGTTAAAGATTTGCGGTGGATTAGCAGATGCATCAGAGACATGCTTGCGGATGGGAGAAGGCAGGGAGCACGGGAGAGTGATTCCCTGGCTGGGAAGACGCAGAATGCTGGCCCCGGGTTGCTGGAAGCCAGTTGTGCTTTGCAGGCAGGCGTAAGCAGAGCCCTCCCACAGCTGGGGCAGGAACCCCAGCTCGCCGGCTGCCACCCCCAGGCTCTGCCCCCACGCCGGGCACACGGGGGCCCCTCTCTGGACGCCTCAAAAAGGCCTGAAAAAGCCTTAGGAAGGGCTGCTTTGCCTGGATGAGATGACTGAGCTGCCAGCATGTCATCGGACAGCCAGCCCCGAAGACCACACTCCTGCCTTCTGCTATAAATTTGGTGGGGCAGGTCTTGCCCCAAATTCAAGAAATGTTTAGGATCCACGGCAATGAGTGCCCGTAGGAGGACGTGCCACCAAACCGCCCCCCCCCCCGCCTAACTGCCAAACTGCTCTTTTCAGTAAGTTGGTAAAGTTTGTATGGAAAACGCCTCAGACAGGCGGGCGGGGGGGCAGACCCGAGCCGACCGCTCCAGCTCTTACAAAGTTTTGTAACTCAGACCGACGGCTCCCAAGGGACGCGGGGGGGACCGACCGGCACAACCCCCCCTCCGCCCCAGGCACCCCCGACCCACCGCCGCGGGAGGACCCCGGCCCGGCGGCTGCCCGGCCCCAGCGCGGCTCTGCCCGCCGGGCCCCCCCGCCGCCCCGTGACCCCCCGCGGGGCTGGGGGCCGCGGCACGCCGGGCTCCCGCACCGCCGGCCCGGCCGCCGGGGGACGGGGACCGCAGGGCTCCCCGCGGGGGCACTCACCGCGCAGGCCCGAGCCCGCTCCTCCAGCGCAGGCCCCGGCGCTGCTCCCGCGGGGCAGAGGCACCGCCGAGCCGGGGCCGCCGCCGCTGCTGTCCGCGGCCGCCCCGGTGCTGAAGCGGCCCGGCCCGCCCCTCCCTCCCGCCTCCGCCGGCCCTTGTAGCGTAAAGCCGTGGCCATGGCAACGCGCGTCACGCACCCGAGGAGGGGCCGCCGGGGCTCCCGCCGCCCGCGCTCCCGCCCGCCGCCTCACGGGGGCGGCCGCGCCGCAGGGAGGCCCCGGGGCCGCCCCGTCCCCGCCGCCCCCTGCCCGCCGCCCACCGGGGGCCGCGCCGCGGGGAGGCCGGGGGAGGCCGGGGGCACCGGCGGAGGGGGACCGCTGTGTTTGGCGGGTTCCCGCGGGTGGCTCGGGCCCTGCGGGGTCGCATCGACCGGCCGGCTCTGCCCTGCCAGCGGGATGGGGCCCCCCGGGGCCCAGCACTGGCCCTCAGCCCACCGCCCGCTCCCCGGCAGCGGGGCCGGAGACCCCGGGTCCCAGCACCGGCCCGAGGCCGGAGGCCCACCGCCTGCTCCCCCGGGGCCCACCGCCTGCTCCCTCGAGGCCCTGCACCGGCCCTCTGCCCACCGCCTGCTCCCCGGCAGCAGGGCCAGAGCCCCCGGCCAGCAGCGCCGCAGGGGCCCCGGCACCCCCGCAGCCCGGTGAGGAAGGTCTGTGGTGCCCCATTTCCCCGTTCATTAACACCCCAAGAAACGTCAGGACAAAACTTGTTAGATTTTGGGATCCGTAAGGTTTTTGGCCTCACTATTTCTGTCGCAGGCACAACAGGAAGGCTCAGCTGAGGTCAGCCCCTCACCTGGCTATAGATACACTGTGCCTATATATATATATATAGATATATACACACACACACATTAGATACAAGTGCAGCAAGAAGACCTGAAGTTGCCGAGGTTTAGAACACCAGGCTTCCCCACTGCTGCAGGCTTCTAAAATGTATTATCTTTGATCAATTATTTAACTGGCTAGATGGAATAAAACCCTGTACAGGGTGAGGTTGTGGCATTTGTGCTGGTTTTGGTCATTTCCGTGCCACTGTAATACTACATACCTTGTATTTGCTGTTGTACGGTGTCAAAGTTTGCTTTTTGCCACCACACGGAACTAAAATGAGAGATAATTTACTGTTCTTAGAAATGATGCCAAATGGGTAAACCATGATTATTTTTGAAAAAAGTGTAGATTTAGTACTCAGTGACTCATAACAATGAGCATACTTTGACAAAAAAAGGTTATGGAAGTATTTTAAGCTGCATTTTATCATAGGCAAATATGTATAATAACCTTAAATAGCCGTGTCTGTACTTTAACTTACAGCACCCAGATACTTCTAGACTGGCTCTTGGGGATTACGCCAAAGCAAGATTTTAACCTTTTATCTCAAAAGAAACCACAGCAATGAAATACGACCCTTGTTTAAGATAAAAATCCCCAAACCAGCTGTTATTCTTTAGGACCCTTAAAACATTCTTCAATGTTTCTTTTATCTTGAAAACAGTTTTATGGATCTAGTGGTAAGAGCAATTGTAGGAATTACAAAGCACTTCACAATTAAAGAATCCCACTCCTGAGCCGACTTCATTTTATGTCATAGACGCCATGTTAGTTAATGTTATTTTGTGTTCCTAGTTGTGAAAAGTGTTTAAATTAATTTATATTATTTTGCTAGTTTATTAGTTCTTTATTGTTTATTACTGTATTAACTTATATTCCTAGTTGTCAGAATAGGGGGAAAAAAAGGTAATGAGACTTTTGTAACTTAAAAATCCTCATAAACTCCAAACACAAACCAATTCTCATCTACAATAACTGTATTTTCCAGCTGCCTGTTTCTGGGCCACCGTAGCTGAGCTGGAGGCCAGTGGCGCTGAACAAGCAGCACGCTGCCAGAGAGATGAACTGGACGGGTTGTACATGCTCAGCTGGTGCCAGGACAAAGCCCACAGCTCTGCCCAACCATTGCATGTAGCTATTGAATGATTAATTGGACAAATTAATTAGTTAATGGTCCTACTGCAGTTTGAAAACAGTGAACTGCTAAGTAAAAACTACGTGTCGTTCTTTTTTTCTTCACTCTATATCACTAGGTAATTGCCAGCACCATGGTATGGCTGGGTAAGGGAATCGCATTTAGTAAACGCCGAAAAGCTTATGTTCAATGGCCGATGAACCTACATAAATCGATGTCAGGCAGGGAGAGCTGGATTTTCTTGGATTTGTGCCTTTACCTCTGCGCATTTTCAGAGAGGCGGATGTAAATATTGTGCCATCGTGATGTCACCAGGCTGCTGTGCATGGCCACAGGCAGGCAGGCCAGGGACATGATCACTGGGCTGGCAGCAGTATATTCTTCAAGTTGAAAAGCAGCAGGACACTGAATGAAGGAGAAAGACGTCTGTATGATGACAACCTGGGGCCACTGAGGTTGCTGGGACTTTTGCTGCTGAGTTCAGTAAAGCTGGGATTTCACCCAGAGCACTTTGTTTGTTTTGGTAATGAGGATGTTAAAAGCAACCTCTGAGGCCAGGTGTCTTCTGCCAATGTGATGTACAGGAAACGCTCTCTAAAGCATGGGTGCTGCCTCCTCCTACTTTGGCCCTAACTCAAGAAGGCACTTAACATATACATAAATACATTTCTTGTCAGCAAAGCTTTTGAGCAAACACCTAGTTTAAAGATTTGCTTATTTCCGATTCATTGGTTAAGAAGCAAGGTATTACTCCACAAGAGTAAAAAATGAGAAAATCTAGCTGTAAATCCTTATCATTTACATCATTTATAACCAGAGCTTAGTCATCTTTTGACCAGTGATGCACAGCACTGATTTCTTGCTGAATGAAATTTTAGAAGCACAGCCAATTTTTCAGAGAGGCTTGGAACTATGCCCTGTATCAGGTGTTATGAATGCAAAACTCAAGGCCCACAACAAGTCGTGGATAATCTAACGCAAGGTCACATTTTTCCAGAATAACAGCACCTAAATCCTCAACTGTGACAATGGGGTCCAGCCTTACTTTCAGATTTTATCAAATTTCATAGGGATTGTGATGTGCAGAACAAGTTCAGACTGCAATAGCAATAAAGGCAGTTGCAAAATGTTGAAGATTACAGAGTCTGAAACTGTAAAGGTCAGATCCTGATCTACGCTTCCACACTTCTCACATGTATTTAGATCTGAGATACCCTGTGCACTTAGCTCTCCGCTCTGCAGTTCAGTGAGGTGGAAGAAAATCATCTTTACCTTTGGAAAATTCCATCACAGGACTACGTTTTCGTTCCAAAATTCCAGAATTTCATGTCATGAATGATGCATATTCTGTCTCAAAGGAAATTGTCTGAGAAAAAAAAATTCCCATGGCCTTAATTTTAAGCATATTTTTTGGAGTCAACATGAGTGTGTGTGTGCGCGCGCGTGTGTGTGTGTCTCTGTGTGTGTGTCTGTGTGTGTGTGTCTGTGTCTGTCTGTCTGTGTCTGTCCGTGTCTGTGTGTCTGTGTGTCTGTGTGTCTGTGTCTGTGTGTGTGTCTGTGTCTGTGAAAGTGGACTTTCCAGGTTAACTAGGCATTCACTTTTGCATGCACACACAAAAAGAGAAACACAACTGTAAGACATTTTCCTTTCCAGCCTGCCAGGGTGAGGCCGGCAGACTGCACATATGACTGTCAGAGCACTATAAGCTCTTCCTCTCATCACCAAGGACCCTGGACTGAGCACTCAGCCAGATTTCAGAAGGAATTTATACCATCTCTGCCTGTTTTTTCAATTTAGTAGCCATAGTGGGAAAATTGGACCTTACTGAGTAAAAGTACTGTAAACTATTTGATGTGCAAATTTCTCTTAAAGGAAGTGGAAGGAGAGAAGTCCACTGAGGACAGAGTTTTTATAGCTCCTGCTACCTTTTATGAAGTTTTACTCTTAAATGTGAAGAGGCTTGTTAAGTTTATGTGTTGCCTGAACCTAGAAATGGAGAACGTTTTAATTTTTCCAAAAATGTCTCTCTGAAGACAGAACGCAATTCACTTTTTCTTCTGCCACTGGTACTTAGAATAAAAACAATCAAACCCATGAGATGAGTCAGAATTAGCTCTTTTCCTGTACCGATGCTCAAGCTCTGGTCTATTCGAAATAATTTCTTGACCTTTGGCCAGAGAGGAAAAACTTTAAAAGTGCAAAATAAGCTATAAAAATGACCATTAAGGCATTTCCCCAGGAAATCTATTTAAATGCTGATGTAATTTTCTACAGTAAATACTTCAATTCAAAACAGCTTCCTTAACTGTGGGAAACTAGAAAGGCACCATCAGAATTATAAGGAGAGGAAGGTTTGCCGTTTCGACAGCTGACACACCATGAGACACATTGAAGGCGTAATGCATGTACAAGGTGCCATGTGAAAGGGATGCAAAGAAGACCCTGCTCCAAGATGAAAGAAGGGTCTCCCTACTCTGCAATTTGAGGTGGATTCTGGGACATTCAGCAAACTTTGCTCCAGCTGTCCAGTTTTGAAGAAGCTCACGTAAGCATAGAAATTAAATGGATATCTAATAGTCCAACAGGTGAGAGGCTGAAGAAAATCCATTCGGTATCATGACTGTGTAATGGAGTGAAGAAGAGGCTTCTAATTCAAGACACAGAGTGGTGAATGTCAGTTTATTGGGAAGCCAAGAGAAACCAGAGATGTGGCATCATAAATCTAGTTATACTTCCAAAAATACATTGTAGGAACATTAGATGCTACTGGGAACGCACATAGTAGAGCTAAGTGCTCAGCAAAGCATGCTAACCTAATTTCATCATTACATGTAAGAAGAAAACCCTGTCTCATATTTTATGAAAATTGTTATGGTGAATCAGCAAATTACTTCTGTTTATCTCCTCCAACGTCAGCACACTGAAGTCTGGAGCAACTTGAACTAATCTCAGGGCACTTGCAAATAGAATATATTCAGACCAGCTGAAGCTGGGCTAAATGGAAACAAGCAGTAATTTGTCACTGACAGCCAGCTGGGAAGCTCAGAAAAATGCTATTTCTTGACTGTCCTGTCAGAAGGAAAGACAAGCTCTGTATGTGCCTTTCAGCAATGACTCCTTTATCAGATCTCAAATAAAAAATCTTTATTTACACTTAAGAAATGTGTGGTCGTTATAACAAAATCTCTCTGTATGGCAAATGCTGGTGTTTTTACATATATGCCCATATATGCACATCCCTGTGGTGGTACAAAGAAAATAAAACTGCACAGAAATGTATAACCTGATCTGGCTTGCTTCACTGCTAATCCAATCTTCTTTCCTAGTAAAGCTCAAATAATTTGATTGTGTGTGTAGGGCACTCTGGAGCACCTGAGGGATGCAAACGAAATCCTACCTAAATACTGTAGATCAGCAGAGAAGCTACTGAAATGCCTTCCTGCATCAGTACTCAAAGTACATCATGACATTTCTGCTGGTCACCGTCAGACCCAGGGAATCTCCTGCTGTAGGGCTTTTCCAGCCACCCTGGAGCCGTGTCCTTCACACCACTCATGAGAGCGTGGCATGAAGCACAGCAGTGCTGCAACCCTCCATGGCAGCTGCTTCTGCGCTGGGGAGCAGTCTGCAACCTCACCCACGCACCTCAGTCCCCGAATGTGGGCCCGCCTGGCTGCACATCTTGCTGTAGATTTCTTGTGTGCTCAATTCATTGGTTCTGCCATAACAGCGTTAATTGGCTATAAATTCAAATTATCCACATTTTCTCTTAAAAAAAAAAAAAAAAAAAGATGTGCGGGCACCAGAGGATGTCATACCGTCTCAGCCTTTGTCTCCTGGCACAAAGATCAGGAACAAGACTAAAGGTCTCGTAAAAATGCCTCGGGGACCATGACTGCTGAAGCACTGTGGGCTCATGGCTCTGGAGTCAAGCAGCCTCTTAAACTTTTCTTTCAAGAAGAGGGACAGAGGAGGAGAACAGGGTGCAGCCCCAAAGGGCACCTGTGGAAGCAGGCAGCAGTAGAAGCAGGCAGAGGGTATAGGGGGCATGGAAGAAATCACAGG
Organism: Falco cherrug; assembly: GCF_023634085.1. Classification (NCBI taxonomy): domain Eukaryota; kingdom Metazoa; phylum Chordata; class Aves; order Falconiformes; family Falconidae; genus Falco; species Falco cherrug. The sequence goes on from NC_073711.1 coordinate 22,244,541, forward strand.
GAGTGAATGGCAAGGAAGGAAGCATTTACTGATTTAGAAGATGACTCGGAGCAAGATCTGCTCCCATCTGAGCAATGCATGTCCCAACTGCTACTCTGCGGGAAGGAGAGAGAGACCGAGATGGCCCTTCCCAGCTGTCCCGGCAGCAGCAGAGCAGCAGGGCCGAGGCTGGGGGCTCACTGTGCCTGTGCCCCGGCCCTGGAGCAGAGGCCGTGGGTGACGATGGCACTGGTGCCCCAGGGACTACGCCGTGCTGGAGCAGGTGGCCAGCACTTGGAGGTGACAGACACGCAGCTGGGCTGCACGCGCTGACTTCAGAGCACGGCTGCTGCTCCGGTGCGTGACGCCAGCAGCACATGAGTCACCCAGGGCAGACAGTAACAACGTTAGTTGTTTCCACATTTGCAAAGTGGAAAAAGCTTAGATCAGATTTCCTGGTATTTTTAACAGCGAAATGGCTTAGCAAAGCAGCAAGGCTCTTCAGTAGTATTCATGTGCTACAAAGAATCTTTTCACAGGCTTTGCATGAAAAGATCTGCATTGAAGCCTGATATTTTTATTTATTATGTTGTGCAATATTGCAGCAATTAAAAAGAATGACAAATACAGAGGAAAAGTGATTCCTTTAGAGAATAAACCATTCTGGCAAATACTGTACAGAAAGTAAAGATTTGTTTTGATTAGGATTGAGAAAACATCTTTTAAATACCCAGTAAAGCACAGGCAGGCCTGGTAGCAAAACTCCCTCAACCCATGGAGCAAGAGAGCTGTCACACAGGCTTCCTGGCGGTACCCCGTCACAGCACCCTAACTCGTGAGCTGCCAGCTCCTCCTGGCACCAGGGCTGCCGTGCCAACAGCAGCGGGGCCGGTGCCAGCTGTGGCAGGACTCCTTGCAGGACAAGGCAGCTGCCAGCTCAGCCCCAGATCTGGGAGAAGTTGTAGTAGTTTCTGCTGAGATCAAAAAGGTACAGCAGGGAGCAGGAAGGATCACATCTGCTGTGTCCTGCTGCTCTGCCAGGGAAGCTGGAAGAAGAGGATGCGAGGGAGGCTCTTCTTGGCCTCTTGCTTCCCACTGGCTTTTCCCTGCTGCAGATGACAAGGAAATGAAAGGGTCTTCTCTTCCTCCCTGCACAAAATTAGTGCTGTCCCTGCAAGGATACCCCAAACCTCTTTCTGAGCCACGTACTGTCTCCTCCTTGAACATGAGAGGACCAGGGAACTTGGGAGACCTCTTGCACTGAGACCAGCCCCTATGTAACTCCCTGGAGAGTTACCTCTTGGACAGCTTGGATCTTTTAAAATTGGCACTGGGGTAAAAGGGCAGCAAATGTTAATTCATAGCCCAAAGCGGCAGGGGATAGCTGGAGCTATCTCCAGCTCAATGGGGCACTTTTTGCTGCAGGATGGAGCAGCTGTAGCACAAGTCAGGCTATGCCCTTCTCTTCCCTCGCCCTCTCTGGTCTTTTCCCAAACTGAGATGTCTAAGCAGGGCTTCACGCTCACCAAGGCCTCCAAATCTGTAATATATTGCACTCTGCAGAAAGGAGAGAGAGATCTGTTACCATTTGCAGGCAACTTTCACAGCTCTTTTCTTACAGGCTGCAACCTGTTGCAGTGAAGCTGACAGAACTGAAAAATAGGTTTATTGCTTCACCCAGCAAGAAAGAATCCATCCATCAACATTTAAAGAGCTTGAGAGGGGAAAAAAGTCCAGATGCTCTATCCTTTCACTGTAAGAATTCCTATATAATTTCTGAGACTGATCACACAGCAATCGCTTTATGGGGAGCTGCCGGGTTGGTTTAGGATGTTCTTATTTGAATTATCGGTAAAGATTCATGCTTTTCATTGATCCCCACCGGTGGCTGGCTGCACGTAACAGAAATCTGCAGCTTCCCGTAATAAGCAGGAAGATCGTACGGAAGAGGCTGTGTTGGAATGCTGGGATCAGTAAAAAAACTTATTAACTGACTCTTAAGTAATAATGCTTATTTCTAATGGAAAAGGCTACTCATAATGATGAAGCCATCATGCCATCTGTGAGGAATTTTAGGAGGTCCTGGCACAAGCCAGGCTGACCTGGGTTGTTTCATTAAGCAGAGATTGTGTGAAGCATTACGGCTCAATCAGAACTGTGATAGCACCATGTGCCCCCAGCAGTTCCTGAGCAATATATTGTGCTCTGGTGGATGTGAGGGGCATATTTGTTCATTTGTTCTTATATTGCTTTCACCTCCACGCTTTCAGAAACTCTTGCAAAAACACAAACTCCTTTGGAAGAAAATTACTTTCAGCAAAGGAGCTGAAGGTAGATGATGTGAGCTACATCATGTGAAATACCTGTTTGACTTCCCAAAATAGCAGGTTTAGTAGCTCAGAGAGTCCGAACAACCCCCCTAAAGCTCAAGAGGCACAATCGTAACACAAGTTTTCTACTAATACAACAACATCATCCTCAGGCCACTGAGAAACGGTTTTCTTAGTTGCACTGGCTTGTTGAGAGGCATGGGGGGGCACCTACTTTGCTAAATCCTGCTCTTGTATTCACCTCACTAGTCACAGCCCTGTAACACCTCCATGCTTCCCCAGAGGAGGGAAAGTAATCATCTGTTGAATGTGGTGTTTACCCTTGGTACAGCCTTCCAGCTAGAAACCAGATGACCACCAGAAAACACCTCGTAGAAAGCTGGAGTATTGGTTAGGAATCACTTGAATTTAAGGTTTTAAAAGCTGTTCTTCAAAAACTACTAGTAAACACCATTTGGTGCATAACTTTTTATATAAAAATAAATTTGTTTTTTACTACCACCAGGTATTGGTTTTCACCTGTAGAGCAAGAAAACATTTCAGTTACATAGAAGAGTCCAACTAAATGGTGCTATGTTTATCGTAAATCTGCAAAATGAAGGCTTGGGATTTCTGGCGTGTGTATGGTTAGAAACCTCTAGCATTGTTTGAAACCTCAGCATTTGATTATGCAGGAAAGAACCACTAATATTAACACCAGTTGCGCTGACATTGTCAAAGTACACTTTGTTTCTTTTCATATAGGTATTTTCCTCTACCAGGGAGTTAAATACAGAAAGGCTGATGAAAGAAAGGATCAAAAGCTTATGCAAGCTGGATTCTGTTGGTTTATTCTTTCCATTACGATGGCATCAAGGCTGCCTCAAGGATGAGGCACTGAGCACAGCTCTGATTAGAGGTCTCTCCCCATGATTACAAACCCTATTTGTAATGGTAAGGTCTGGGAGAGAACAAGCAAAATAAACCATGAATGGTGCTCTCTGTCCCACGCTCGAATAATCAGATCCACCAAGCATGGGATGGAGAGGCATCCTGTCAAGTACAGGTCACCGTGCAGCAGATCCAGCCTGGCAGGACGGGCTCCTGGATGCACAGACAGGTCCTGTAACACACCCAGCTTGCACGTACGATGCCTCCACTGATGTGAATTGCTGCTTGTCCTGCTGCTGCCAGGTGTCCAGGGTAGCAGTAGTGCCACATGGATGTGGAAAGGCTGTGCCTACCCCCAAAGAACGAAGTGTGGAATGTGTTATGTGAGAAAACCTGTACTATACAGGGCATCTACCAACCTCAACAGGAGCTTATGGACCTGGGTCTGGAGATGGCACTAATGGAAGTTTCTGGGCTTTTGCAGTCACTAGTTGCTGAGGAAATCACTACTTTCAAAAAACCGGTCCTGAAGGATCTTAGGGTCTTCTCCCAGTTTACCCTCTGCTCCATCAATCACACTTCTGCTGCAAAACCAATGGCTATTTTTTTAAGGCAACCAATTTCAGCTGTTTTAAAACTGATTTTAGAAATATATAACATTCTCCCCCCCCTCCACTCCCCCACAACCCCCCTCCAAGCTAATAATTACAGATTAAAAATTACTGAAGCTTCAAAAACTTTTGACTAATTTAGTCAGCCCAGCTCTACAGTGTCATTTGCCTTGCAGAGGAAACAGCTAGCTGGGAAATCATAGTTTCGGCTGTGAAAAAAGGGACACACACACAGACACACCCCAAAAGTATTGGGTATGATTATTTCTCAAAAGTGCCCCAAAATTAAATGCAAAAATGTAAAGCAAGGACATAAAATCTTTTTCATTTGAAAAAATATGCTATCCCAGATAAAAGGTTTTGTGTCCTGCAGTCTCCACAAGCCTTTGGAGGTCCTTTTCTTACTCCAAGGCAGTGACTGAATTTAACCACAGCTGCAAAACCTGTTAAGCTGGTGGGGCCATTACTGGGTATTGTACTGATCTATTCTTGAAAGAAGCATTCATTTTTTTAAATAGACAATTTTTTATTTTTTATTTCTGTGCAGGTTCTTTTAACTGCCTATCTCCTCTCATCTTTTTCCAAAAGAAAAATCACTTCCCCCTCACATTAACTGAGTTTAATTTTCTCCTTAAATCTGTCGCAGGCTTCTCATTTGTTCGGTGGTTGACAGAGTATTTTCAAAGTCTAAATATTAATCTATTTAAGAAAAGAAATGAAGCATTTTGAGGAAAAAATCAACTTTCAGATCTTTTCCAGAACTAGCAGTCTATTTTCTTCAATCTGTTTTTGATTTGAGTGAAACCCCATGTCCTTATTTTAAATTGGCTATCAACATCCCATTACAGAACACAACCGTGATAGCTCAGTAGAAGGTTGTGTCAGTGCTACTGGCAGAGATAAGCTGGAAATGAAGCTTATTCAGTAAACTCATGGTAATAGAGCAGGAACAAAATTTATATATAAAAGAAATCACCCCAGTGATGTAGAGTCCTTTGGTTTTAACTGTACTACTGACTTTCAAAAAGATCTAGCTTAGATATACACCAATTCTTAGAGTGACCTGTTTTCATTTACAAATCAAGTGCATTGCTCTGGTGGACCTCAGAGGTAGAGTATCACATAATTAAGGCCCGTATTGGAGAGTTAAATGGTTTTATTGAACTGATTCTTTTGTGGCTGCTTTTCAGATCCTGGCAGGCTAGGTCTGAATACCTAAACAGCATGTCCAGTTACAGAGCTTTTACTTTCCAGTTTTCCTTCATTGTTCTCCAAAGAGACAGGAGAAATCCCTCTGCTACTTCATATAAAGAATGCCTATACTGGAAGAAGTTTTCTTCCCGTTAAACTTTGAAGGAGAGGGTGACATTTCAAAGGAGAGCCAGAAGGAAAAAGAGGGAGAGGCTGGCACAGAAGGGTGTTGGGAAGGGACACCAGGCACCTCTGAACCACTAACACAAGGTGCTGCTTTAGCGTCTACCGTAAGCATGTTCCCTGTATTCCCCACCCTGAAGTGTTGCCTCGATGAATTATTGAAGCGATAGGAAATCACTGGACATTAACCGCCCAAGTACTCATTTGCTGCTTCTAGCCCTGCGTTAAAGATAACATCTTTAAACTTATCTATAAAAGCACATGCTGGGCAGTATAAGTAGATAAGTAGATCAATTCTTGTTTCTTAGTGCTGATAGAATCATAGAATCATCAAATTGTTCAGGATGGAAAAGACCTTTAAGATCATTGAGTCCAACCCAGCACTGCCAAATCCACCACTAAACCATGTCCCTAAGTGCCACATCTACACGTCTTGTAAATACCTCCAGGGATTGTGACTCCACCGCGTCCCTGAGCAGCCTATCCCAAAGCTTGACAAGCCTTTTAGTGAAGAAATTTTTCCTAATATCCAATCTAAACCTCCCCTGGTGCAACTTGAGGCCACGTCCCATTGTGCTATTGCTTCACAGCAATGAAGGGTGTTGTGAGAAGGAGGTGGATGTCTCAGGAAAAGCCAGAGATCACAGAGCCCACACAGGCTCCCACAAGGGCTGCTGGGCACACCCCAAAGGGAAAAGTACTCGAGCAATGGTCAGGCTGGATCTATTTACCAGTGATTTTTGCAGGCTTGAAGGACTAAAATCTTACATGCACAAAATCTTTACATTTGTAGTCTCCTGATTGCAATTTTGTAATTTGTTCTTCAGCCACAAAAATATAGTTTGGTTGCATGTGAATTATGGGTGAAAATGTGAAAGTATTTACAGTGTGTCATGTGAAAAAAGCGCTATTTGTTGTCACCGGCAACGGCATGGTCTTCTAGAAGAATTGCTAAACAGCAGTCCAGGGATTTGGGTGGTTATTTGCTTATTTAGCAGGGATGCTATGTACACCAGGGTCTTCTGGTTAAATTTACACAGCTTGTTATTAAATTAATACCAGCTGTGACAAAATAAAACTCTGCTGCATGATCGATTTGACTCATAGAGCACAGAAAGTTCTCTTGTTCCCAAATTTGTTATTTTCAGTTCTGCCTCCTTCCACTCTACTTCAGCTGGCGCAGAAAAGGCCAAGACTGAGTGACAGAGCACCTCCAGGCACCTCTCAGCCTACACCGCTTTCTGCTCTTGAGGATCACCCGGGACGGCTCAGCTACGCAGGGCACGCAGCGCTGCCTCCTCTCCACGTTACGGGGTCACCCTTCCTCTCTTCTCCATGCATGCAAAAGGGAAGCCAGCTGGCTGCAGGCACGTCCCTGCTTCAGGGTGCTTTTGGTGTCGTGTTTCCCTCATCAAGAAAGTCTACAATGTTTTAAGAGCATGAAACGGGACTAAGAGGAAGTTTTTGAAATATATAAAAACATATATATTTAAAAATAATAATAATAATAAAAACCAACAGAAAATGAGCTTTTTATAAAACATGAATTGTTGGACTACCCTTTCCATGGAAAATTTTGTAATTTCTGGTATTCACGTTAAATTAGAACAATTTTTGGTGAATCTTCTGTGGAACAGAAACTCTTACAGTGGCATCTTCTAAGTCAAAATATTACAGAAGTATCCCCATGAAAGAAGAACCAGTACTTCAGTACTGAATGAAGCAATATTCATATTAAGTCACCATCACTGGCAACATCACTGCCTCCTGTTGCTGCCTTATATTAACAGTGATTGTACTGAATCATGGAAATCCTTATTTTGTGATTTATAATCACACAGTATGTGGTACAAAAGATTGCCTAGATTAACAAACCTTTTTACATCCACAGTTACATGGCCCCCTACAGCCAGAACATCTGTGCTTACCCAAGTACAGAGAGTGTGTAGACCTACATTTTGCCATTTTCTCTCTATTCTGAAACAGGACTAATTGCAATTTGTCGTTAACTCTTTGAATTTGACTCATCACAGTTGCCAACCATTTGCAATGGAAATCTGGTGTGTTGCCAATGTTTCGGGCCATCAGTAATTTCTCTGTTTCAGAGTCCATCTGCTATAATGAATATTGCTGCAAGTAGAAGAGCAAAGTAGAGATTGGGCAACGCGTGCACGTTCCTGTGCCAGTGCTCCTCCATCAGGAAAGACCGAGGAGGCCAAGCTGCCTGGCCCACCCTGACAGCTAACGTCATTCACCCTTCTGCAGCCAACCGCTTTTGCTTCAGAGATGCATTGCCTCGCCAATATCCAACATTCTATAATGTCTTTAATTTCTTTCTGTTATGTGTAGACTTTAAGTACAATGTGAGTCAAATCCTTGTATTGCTCTTACTTGGCATATGCTAAGAAAACTGCATTTTAATTACAACAGTGTTTTCCACAGCTTTAAAGTTCTCAGTAGTGTTTGTATCATACCTAGATTTACTTGTTCTAATGTTCTATCCCCTGAACTTTTGAACATTTACTTTCTTTTCCACCGCATGTGTGACTGACATTAGGAATGACTAAGGGTACAGATCAATTATTGTGATTAAAATTGATCCTCACTGCAACGCACTCCTGGCGTCACAGTTCACAAACGAACGCACATGAACTCATTTGGCTTGGTCTTCCAACCATTACCTACAGTGAGAATTTAATTGAATAGAGTAGAACTATTGCTATGTCAAAATTACAGTATTTGATCATCAGAGGAATGAAAAGCAAGCTGTGTCTATGTACTTTATACCAAGCGGTAAGGTCGTATTTAGTTCTGAATGCATTTTAGAAATGAGCCATTTTATAGCAAAAGCTGATGTTTAGGAGGTTTATGCAATATAGGACCTCAGGTATCATGAAAATAAAATGTACCTTTGTTTCCTCTTACAAAATACGAAGAGTAACACCTATTTCTGTAGGCTTAGCTGAAAGGCTATTTGTAACACACTGCATTGATGAGCTCATTATAAACAACCAGCCTGTGACAGCTACTATACTGGTCTGTACCTGAATGTCAAGATACATAAGAAAGGGAAAAAAGGGACAGAAAAGGGTCATGATGAAGGAAAAACAAGAGCAGGAAAAAGAGTGAGCTGAAACACCACTGAGAGAGAGGGAGAATTTTGTTTATGTAATGAATGTTTTAAACCTTGTTGCCCCATTCCTGTCCTGAAAGCCATCACCACCTCTAAGTGTATGCATTAAAATGGCAAACCCACATACCTCCATCGTGTCTGGAAATTGAATTCCACTGTAATTCTTCAGCACTTTTATTTAATAATTCTGAGGTTTTTTCCCTATTTTCAGTTCACTTCTTTTCTAGCTCATCCTCTTGTGCAGCTTAGTTTGTCAGTTTTATTTCCTCAAAGTGCTGTGAAGGGAACAACATATAATTCACAGCTCAATAAAATCTAAGGAAAAATAAATGTTTGCTGCATCAAAGATGAGATGGAGATTGTGTAGGAGGGAAGGTGAGGGGAGGAAGCAGTAGGTAGACTTTAAATTGCTTCTTTTGGGAGAGGTTTGAGAATTGAGAGTTGGTAACTCAGAGTACAAAATGGCTGAGGCTCTAAAATGGACATCTCAAGAATCTGAATGCAGAAAGCAGGAGGAAAGCGTTTGGAAATAAGTGGCTGCGCAGGGTGATTTCAGCCTAAGGAGAAGTAAGCCATCAGTACTGGAAATCTATGATTTGTTTGAAGTAAGGTAAACCAATTTGTTTACAATTTTATTGGCTGGGAAAAGCCAACAACAGTTTCTTCATCTTTCAAAAACACAGGATACAGAAACCTCCCTATTTTACAGAGGCAGAAGGTCTGTACTGATAGTTCAGATATTAGTCAACAGCTTTATTCATTTCAAAGGGGAGGTCACTCAGATGCCAAATAACAGTGACTCAAATGTCAAAATTATCCCTATTCTTTTTTCCCTAGAGGAGACAGGCTGGAGGATCTTAGCACCACATTACTGTCAGTGATGCTTCATTCTGCCCCCAAAATGCAGCTTCTGGCCAGCAGAAGAGTTACTAAAATAGAGCTGAATGGGAAAAGCCCAAAGGCAACGCAGCTGCACAGCACAGGTATTTTGCATCAGTATGTTATATAGAAGGCATTTATGTTGAGGGGCAAACTTGCCAAAGCAGGGCCACTTCCATTTCCCTCGCACACCTGTGACAGCATCACAGCTTTCCAGGCAGCAGCAGGGAGAAATCTCACAGGCAGGGACCCCTGCTGCCTTCCACGTGCAGTGCTCTCGGAGTCTGGCCCCGACCGTATTCCTGGCATCAGAGATGCTGCTAAGAGAAAGAGGATGGAAGAGAAGCTGTGAGTCTTCTTACAGCAGTCTGTGCTGAGGGAGTCAGTTGAATCGAAGTGCTAACACTACTGAAAGAGTTTGCTCTGGGTCTTTCAGGGAAGGCTGGGCATTTCAGACTTACACGCTTCTTCCAGTCCCCCTCCAACCCTTTAATCTGGAAAAGCAACACCGCACTGCTATCCTGCTGCCACAAAGAGTTCTTACTGTCTTCTAAGCATTGGATTTTAACTTGGATCTCCAATGAATTTTTTAAAAAATACTAAAACCTTAAATGGTTATGAAATTCAGAAGCAAATCCTCAGCTCCGTAGCTTTTGTGCAAACACTACAACTTCAATGGCAGCAATGGAAGTACCTTTGGTTGGCAGCAGTGTAAGGAGAAACAGAAGTTCCCCCATTTTTGCTGAGGGAAAATGTATCCATCAGAGTAGGCTGGAAGTGGATGGGGCTCTCCCCATATGAGCCAGGGAGGCACGGAGAGGAGGTAGCAGGTGCCAGCAAGAACTGAGGGAAAGAGTCTCCCTGTCTTTGAGTATGATGAAGAATTGCGCTCCCCTCACACCAACCCCTGCACTTGGACCTTTAAAGAGCAGAACCAAAATGGTTTGAACTCTGCCTCTTCCAGAGGCCGCTTCCCGCAGGAACGTCCAGACGGAATAGAGATCAGAATTATCCCCACATGCCTGGCAACGGCACCGGACCGTGTGCCTACAGATTCCCCCGAGCTGCAAGATCAGCATTCTAAGAAGTCTCTGCTGATAAAATTTGTCCTGCAATATTTATTCCCTTCTCCCTGAAATAGTAAATGTCAAATGAAAGCATGCAGACACTATGCAATTTATATTTTTTAATGTACTTTCAGTATATTATAATGAAAATGTTTACAAAAGTATGAAGTACATAAATTTATACACCTATATATTTTTGTGTAAACATCTTGGTATGTCTCTACATCTGTACCCACAGTAGATAAAATATTTAACTTAGGTTGCTGAAGATAAATTCTTGGTAATGCGTGTCTTCCAAATTTCTTTGTGTTTTTTTAATCATGAAAATTCAGTGGCGTGTATCAGGAAAAAACCCAATAAACTGCATTTCCCTAGTAATGCTGCTTGTCTCTTAATCACAGCAACACTGATAGGATTTGATAATAAACAGGTCAATAATCCTTAAAATCTTCTCTGCAGTTTAATCTTCTTAAAAGCAACAGGACCCTGTAGAGAATAAGCCACACCATCTGCAGGTAGGATCAACAACAATAGGTGGATGAAAGAGCGGAGACCACCTAAAGCATTCACTTCTGCACTTAGATGTGGTACTACAGCATAACTATACTTAAACAACGTGGTGCTTGGGGTGAAATCCGTCTCCCATTGAGTGAACAAAAATTCTAGTACTTCACATACTGTATGCTGATATATAGCCGACCAAGTAATTGCAAAGCAATAAAATCTATTTTTCTTGTGACACAACCACAATCACAATGTTGCCATGGCAATGACTAAGCTTCATTGGCAATATTTAATTTACAATCTTCCAGCCATTTAAAGTTTTGGTTTTTTTCCCCAGAAAAACTGAATAGAGTGAGTCAAAAACAAACAACAAAAAAGCTACTTTCTCTAGCCTTTGACTATTTTAAAATTAGAAAGCAATAATTGTAATTTTTCATAGATGTTTTACCTGGTTAAACTTATTATTCAAAGTGTTCAACTGACCAGCACTCTGAACTTTTGAGATGTTAAATTTCACTTGAACTACCACCCCGCTTTTAAAGAACATCTTCTCTATTGGTGGTGTCATGGTACTCACACGTTTTTCTGTCTGTGGGGATTTCATAGCTTGATTATCTTTCTAAATTCCCTCTGGCTCTTTAATATGGGAAGCTAGCAGTGAAGTCAGGGGCAAACATACGGATTTCTTAGGGCCGTCCATAAAGCCCTCTCCCTCCTGCCTCTGTTTTTCTAACACACATGCAGGATGTCAGGTGAAGGACGTGAAATAGTGTCCACATGATCCCTTCTGCCATGAGCAATATAAGAGAAAAGGAGGGAAAGCCGGTGCCATGCACTGGTTTGTACCTGCGCAGCTTTGCAGGAGGTTTGTGTTCTCGAGAGAATGGGAAAGACAGTGAGGAGTCCACCACCAGGTGGATATTTTTTTCAGCAGTGAAAAGGGAAGAGGGAGTTCAGCTGGAATTTGGCTCTGTTAGCTTACATCCTGAGCAGCACTGAAGAGGCTGTAGCCTACTTGGCTCCCTCCTGTGTCAGCTGTGTGAATCTGATTTATACTTTTTCAGGTCTGATCGAGGTAAAACCTTATACGTTCCTACTTCTCAGCAGTTCTTGCTTCTTTGCTCTCTGTCATTGTTGTGGATAATTAGGTCAGTTTTGCTTCTCTTCGACATCACTGAAATGAATAATTTTATTTCAAAGGAGATGATCACTATAATAGTTCCTATCTAATGTTGCTGCCACCTCCAAATCATGTCCTAATTACAGAGTGCCAGTGATATAGAAAGAGATGTGGATATTCAATGATCTTGTGTCTGTTTCTGACCCTGGAAACCTTATTCATTTAAGTAACTATTAGTCACAAGAATTATTGCACGAGCTTCTGGGAGGTTGATTCCAGTAGGACTGTTCACACAGGAGCAGCCTGCTCACAGCTAGTTCTCTAGATTAAATATGTTAAATCTCTGCTACATCTCTCCACAGACTTGGTTGTAAAACCACAGACAATACTATTTGCTTCTGTGCATTAGTGTTACCGAGAATTATCTACCAACGTGCATCAGATCCAGAATATCATAAACTGTAATCACGTCTTTTCCCATCTCCTGCAAAGGCACTTTACACAGACCCCTCCCATTAAAAGCACAGAGCAGCGCAGCTGCTAGTCACTGCACCCCCCCTCACCAGCATGTATTTCAAAGCTTTTACAGTCAGGATTCAGTGAGCTTTATCATTATGAATTCAGACTCCCAAGACACAAGCTAGAATAATTACTGTTACTAGCTTTGCTCAAAAGTGTCTTCTGCCACACTTATTACAGTTCATTTGCTGTAAGTACTCCCACATTATTACCACATCTACAAGCTATTCATATATGAATTTCACACCGTGGGGGTAAATGAGGGAGCTGTCAGTTCAGATATGTCACTTTATTGGCAGGGTTTTGCCTGAGATGCTTCAGCAGAACACGACATTAAAAATGCAGCAAGGACGCTTCCTTTCCCAGCGCTGCTGCGGCTGTGACCAGCCCGCGGGGCCATCACTCCTCTGCTGCCCGCACAGAACCTCGCCTTTGCACAGGAAGGTCAGCAAGGGAGCTCCTCTGGACTCCTTGGCCCATCTCAAACTTCAAAGTCTGGCCCCAGCTCCAGGAATTAAAAGTTTCCATTTACACATGTTTTTATATAGTGTTTTCAGAAGTAACAAAATTAAGTTATTTATTCCTGCTGACTTCCCATAAAAAGCCACAGTTAAATAACGCTCCTAGGCACATCTACAGAATCCTGTTCACTATATCCAGAATTTAAAAGACATAGAGATTGATCCTAATAAACACAGACCTGAATTATCATAAAGCAAGATTAAATTCCTTGTTCCAATACCTTTTCTGAACACCCTATTTAGAAAGAATACAGTGTTTAGGACTGAGAGGTAAGTTCGTTCTCATGAAGAAAAACTATGATTTCATGTTTGAAAGCATAGTTAGCTCTGAATTAATAAATCAGCATTTTTTCCAAAGCATTCTGGCATCCGAAGAAAGCCTCCTGACAAAAGTAATGAAGATCAACCTTCTTAGCACTGTCCAGTTTTCACCGCTTCTAGCAGCTTCCAATTACCAGCCCAAAGACCATGCTCAGTTTGGAAGAAAAATCAGAATCTTATTACCTATTTGTCTAACAAACTGACTTTGCCTTAACAAGGACTGTTGTACCTATAAAGTTTTATACATTCCATTTGAAAAATGTAGTCACTTCCCTATTCTGAAGGCTCATGGCACGCAAAGCGAATCAGTAAATAAATGAACAAGAATGTTCTTCAGGTTTTAGCGAGTTTAATCCAGTTATATTAGCTAGAAAGATTTGTTAAAGAAAAAATAAACCCAATCAGATAGTTTATTTCATCTACAGTAAACAATGAATGAAACCTAAAACCCTCTGTGGAAAAGCAGGTCTTGAAGGGAAAAATACCTTGGCCTAAGTCTGACTGCAAGCTGTACTCCTCTACAATATGGTGCGTTTAACTCTGAGAACCATCGTTACATTTACCCTGTAGCAAGCAAAGTCTGACCATGAAAAAGTTTGGGGTTTGAACTTGGGGAGCAGAACATAGTCGATACGAATAACAATACTTTTAGCTTTTAGATTGAGCAGCTGTCAATTTTGAATAAGTCAGGTATTACCAGAAATTAAGCTTATGACACTTATCAGATGTCGGATGGCAAAACTATCACTTTCAATCATCAGATAGCTGATTTTTTCTCATTTGCCGCTGTCAGATGAGATGAGAGTCAAACAGCAGTGATGGCAGCTGCGCTTCTGGGAATGATAGGGAGAGGATTATTAACTACCCCAGTGTTCTTTCATGCAGTGACAGACATGCAGATTTACTTTATGGTTAGCTGGAAGTTAATAAATGATTGACTCAAAAGGTCTTTTAGTATCATAGAAGATCAGAGCCCAAATCCTCCGTCGCTGTAAATGGCTGACAGGCTGTTTGGAATGCCAGCAGGTGAGAATCTAGGCCTGTTTATCTAAAGAAATGAAGGCAATGGGAAAAAAAAATGCATCTTAAAACACATAAACTGTATTTTGTATCTAACTAGGATGTATAACTTTTTACTAAAAGTCTTCATTTTACTTAATCCTGTTAAAAATAGTTATTTTATTAAAAGCTGGAGGCAATCAGAAATACATTCTCTTAAAAGTGATTTGAAGGGTGACAAAGCCCTTCAGCTAATGACGTGCTTGTGAACTTTATTTTTGGAAGTTCTGTTCCTATAATTATGTTCTGTGTCACAGTGAATTCAAAGGCAGAAGATCTTATTTTTGCAGTCTTTTCTGGGTGTTGAACAGTTTATTAGACATGATGGACACTGCTGTCATTTCGTTCTTTCTTTTTTGGAGAGGTGGGGTTTGGGTGGGAGCCTTTGTCTTAGAAGAGAGCTGTGTATGAATTTACACTGTTGTTAACACATGATACAATAAATGAGAGTCTTCCTTAGTTCTTTCAAAATTATTGGTTCAGACTCTCAATCTTGTACCAATTAGACATCGCAGCACTTAAAGTTAACAACTTCTGTCTGAAAGATACACCATCAGGAAAAAACTTGCATCCCAGGATACCAGAGTGACTCAGCAAGGTGACTCAAGAAAATAATTTAACTTGCTGGCGGAATCACCACTTATTAAAGCAGACTGTCACGATCTTACAAAGTAACATCTCCAGCAATTCAACAGCAAACACAACTCAACATCTGATCCTTGTGCTCCAAGTGACCTAAAGAGAAACGCTGCATGCTTAGTGGGGTATCTTTTATTTCAATATAGTAAATTACATGCAATAAACTGCAGAATTTTGGATTTTTTTGATAAATATGACAAAATCACAGTTTGATATCAAATGCTCATACTAAGGCTTTATACAGGTCATGCTTGGTGCTCTGAAGAAGATCAAGGTCTCTGTTCTTCAGAACATTAACCTTGTTCCTGTCAACATTTGCACTAACTGCAAGCCTGTGAAAGTTCTTCTAGTGACTCCAGTGGGTATTAAATTGGTATATTTTTTCAGGTTATTTCTCTTTTTCTCAATGTACTAAAATTCTGCAGTTTAGTCTAGCTCTGTTCTGTTCAGCCTCAAAGGGAAGAGCAGAGACTGCACTATCCCAGAATAGCCTACAACTGCAGGTAGGACATACCTGCAAGGAATTCAGTGGAAGGATGCAGAATTTATAGAAATATTGCGTGGGGTTTATAAACGATTCATGTAATTGGCTTCATGGAATAACATTCTGCTTCCTTTGAAAAGTAATTCCACTAGTTTCCTTTGCTATTGGAAGACAAGACAGAGTAGCAACAGAAAAATCTGATGTTACAAGTTTTCAACGCTTTCCTCAGTGCATCAGAATTTTTTTACTTGCTTGTCACGCTTAAAATTTATTATCACTAAAAAAGTATTACAGTATTATATTTCACTATATTTGAAATGAAACTTAACACCATAACCTGAGAAAGAGATAATGTAAAAACGGAACGGAATTTTAAAATGAAAGTATAAATAAATTATAGGTAAGGCCTATAAATTAATCATAGGTAAGGCCAATACTGTGTTATCCTTGCCCTACATATATCAAGATTGCATGTGTGTGTGTACACGTATAGATACAAATAGATACATGTATGACATATGTATAGCAACCTAACTTCAGCCAAAAAGTGCAGTAACATAAACTATAGTACTGTGCAGCAAATGAATATTTATTTTAAAACTTCTGAATTAGTCCCATTGCTCTCTTAGTTTGTTTGAAGGTTTGTTTACAGAAGATTAAATACATTTTCAGGTTTGGTGAGCTAAAGATACATGCTTAGCAACAGGTAGAAAAAAATACTGGTATAACATGCTTCCCTGCCCTCTTGGTGCGGTCATATACTTTGTTTATTTTGTAATTCTGTAATAATAACATAAAATTAATTTATATTGAATCTCTTTTGATATAAATAAAAATATTCTGAGCTATTCTGAAACTTGGCATATAGCATTTTTGTATCAGAACCTAACTGGAAATATCAAATCAGCATTTTTTAGCTGATTATTTTTTCATGGAGAAGGCATATTTAATAAACTTTTTCATCTTCTCCAAACAAATAAATATAATCCTGATTCTTTAACAAATATTTAGCCAGTATTTTCAAACCTTGAGGTCAAATTCTCACTAGTGAGATCCTCACTCCTCAGTTACACACAGGGAGATGGTTTATTAGCACCTACAGAGCACCTGTCATTATGCCTGTACGTAAGGGTCTACAGGACCAGGGCTTTAAAGTGCATCTCCTCAGAACAGGTATCCCATTTCATTTTGGTTTAGGCCGTATTTGGTGAGGATGTTATTTAAACTGGGAAAGAACTGCAAGGCGGCAAACTGCTCACGTCAGTATGTTCTTGGTCGAAAGGTGAGAGCGGATGGTGGAGGACCACAGACAGCGAATGCCTGCCCGAAAACGAAAGGCAGATGAAATTCAGTGCAGATTTATGTGCCATGATGCACGTGGAGAAATCTGATTTCGCAAATAAAACGAAGGTTCTGAGCTGCCTGTTCCTATCGAAGGGCAAACCCAGGAGGCCTGTGCCGCCCTCACAGCGCGCCCCAGGCCGCCGCAGCGCTGCTTTGGCTTGGCATGTGCGCCCTGACATTCGACTGGCATTAAAGATCACGCAGATGCACACGTGAGCAGTTTGATGTTATACAAGAGATTTCTCGCTGTCAGATTGAGGACTTTTTGTATTTCTCCTCAAAAGGTACTAACACCCTTTGCATTTCTTCCTTAACCACTGCTAACATCTCACTCTGTTCAGTGCATGAATGACACACTGAAGCTTCCGTGGTCGCTCCTGATACACATTCAGTGGCACTCAGACATTACAAAGCAAACTCTTCTGCTCTTAATGTCTTTATAAATCGACAGACAAGAGCTAGAACCGCTGCCAGAGGAACCGTTTCTATGTACTGGTGCTTCCAGCAGCCGCTTCCCCGCTGCCGAGGCCCCGGGGGCTGCCGGGCCCGCTGCTGAGCACGGGCTAGTCTTCCCCCCCGGTCCCTCAGGCGGCCGAGCCCCTCCAGGCCCGCAGCTGCACTGCACTGCACTGCACTGCACTGCACTGCACTGCACTGCACTGCACAGCCCAGCCCAGCCCAGCCCAGCCCAGCCCCTCCCGGGGCTCGCAACGACGGCGGGGAGCGCCCGGTGCGCCCGAGGGGCGGCGGGCCGGGTGCCTCAGGCTGCGCGCCCCGCCCCGCCCTGGGGGGACCAATCGCCGCGCTCCCGCCCCGCCCCCGCCGCGCGCCTGACAGCCGCGCCGCGCGCATGCGCGCCCCCGCCCCACGGCGGCTGCGCGTGGCGGGGCGCGGTAGCCGGAAGCCCGGAGCCGCCACCGAGCCGAGCGAGGGGGGAGAGCGCCCTGCCGCCCCGCGCCCCTCCGCCGGGCCCAGCGCCGCGGAGCCGCCCGCCGCCATGTCCAACATGGAGAGTATCCTCGGGGCGCGGGTCTCGGCCGTGCGCCCCCGCCGCGAGGGGGGAGTGGGGGGCGGCGCGGGGCCCCCGCGGTGGCGCGGGTGCGGCCGCTGCCGGTGGGTGCTGGCGGCCCGCCGGGGCTGGGCGGCCCGGGGCTGGGCGCGGGGCGAGGCCGGGGCTCCGGCCGGGCCCAGCCGGGAGCCGGCGATCCGGGGCCGGGCGAGGCCGCCCCGCCCGGGGAGGAGCCCTGAGCCGCCGGGAGGGGAGGGGGCGAGGCCCGGCCCTCGCCGCGGCGGTGGGTGGTTGCTGGGCCGCGGGCCTTGATTGGAAGGGGCTTCTCGGGGACTGGGGGCTGAGGGTGGGCGTGAAGCAGAGAGGAGCTGTGCTTTCTGAGTCGGGGGTCGCCCGCCCGGCGGGTGGAGGAGGGGGCGGGAGTGCCAGTGCTTCTTTCTAACCTTGTGGGGGGCGAGGAGGGGGAAGGTGGTCTCTCGTCTCTCCCAGAGCTGTGCTCCACGGGGGGACGGCCCAGTGCCCGAGGCAGAAAAAGCAACGTACAGTGTAGGGCAGTGCAGGCTGTGCCGCGGGGGTATGCTGCGCAAGGCTGGGGTGATGTCGGCAGTGCTAACTCAGCTGTCCCTCCAAACAGTGACCGCGGCCAGCTGGACAAACCTGGCTGTGTTTCCTGGTGTTGAAAAGAAGTTGCACGTAGGGAAACCCATTCTGGACAAAATTAAACTTTCTTGCTATATATAACTGTCTTAACACACAGGGGCAAAAAAGCCTTAAAGACTGTAGAGGTTTTGGTGGGGTTGAAGCGTGCTGGCAGTGCTCGGTGTAGCTGGTTATGGAAGGGACTGACCAGGGGCTGGAGCAGCTGACTGCGAGTCACAGCTAATGGTGGAAGGTCGGTTTCACTTGGGTTGTGGCTTGAGAAAGACACTTCAAGGGTGGAGCAAGTATGTGTTCATCAGGGATGGGTGAGCTATTCTAATTTCAAAGGTAAATGCCCTAAGTGAGTAGCTGAGGAAGTTATTTCAAAATAAGCTGCTTTGAAATGCTGCTTCAGTGCAATCAGTGTAAACAGGTGATGTCATATTTTACCTGGCGGTTCTGATCTCTGACCTGAAGCATACCTGAATGAACAACCTAAAGGTATTTTCCTGTTTGGTAAATTGCCTAATCTGTGGCTCAGTGCAGTACACTTACTGCTGCTATGAAAGGGATGGTGACCTAGGTTTTAAAGCAAAAAAATACAAATACAAGCAGCAATCTTTGTGTTACTGGTAGCTACCGTAATAGATACCCTAGATATAGGCACAGCTGTTACCTTTTTGTGGCTTGCTTGTGGTGTTAATAGGGTAACTAATATATCAGCAGACTTCCTAATGTCTTCAGGTTGCTGTCAGAGCTGTAAGATGCATGGCTGGACTTGAAAGGAAGAAGGCAATTCTGGAATAATTTATGTACTTGAAATATTAAAGAAACCTCAAGTACCTCAGAATGTTTAGCTTTATGTGCTTCCACTTAACTGTTAAGCATCTTAGTACTTGCTGCATCTTCCTCTTGAGATATCAAAAGGTGGCATGAAAGAAGCCTATAAAGCTTTGTACTTCCATTTTGTTTGAGAAAGACTGATACTATTTGGAAGCTTTCATCAACAGTATTTTAAGAGTATGGGGTTTTAATTGTTATTTTTACAACATACACTTTATTCTCTGTCAGTAACACTCAATGCAGTCATTCTAAGCCACTATGAAGGCTTGTTCTACTGTTGTCTTAGAGTTTTCAGCTTAAGCAGGACCTAGAGCTTTTTAAACAGAAGAGGTTATCTTGCTGACTTAAGTATTCTTTCCCGAGAAGTCAGATGATAGAGCTGTTGGGGACCCCAGAATCGCTCACATGACCCAGGGCTGGGAGGCTGCTCTGTAAAGGAGCTGCATGAGCAATTTAAGCCTGAGATCGTGCTGTGGCTTGAAAGGGCAGCCTTGCCTCCTGGTTTGTACCTGGGCATGGTCAGCCAAGGCAGTTTGCTGTGACGCTGTTAATTTGTCTTGTTCCTCAGTGGCTGGTTTTTTTTGGTTTTTTAGATGGAGAGGTTTCAGGTAGGCCAGTAAACTGCATTTCCATTTCACTGAGAGCTGAGGACTCTGGATGTGTGAGTGAAAGTAGCTGGCAGAGTAAGACTTTCAGTTCCTCTTAGAGGATGTTTGGTTTGTTGTATTTATCAGTCTGAAATAGGTTTGATGCTAAGTTTAGCGAGCTTGGGATCTGAACTTATTTTTTGTGGCCTTATGTTTTAGAACCCAGATAATAAATAGCATTGTAATTGTAAAGCAGCTTGGTAGATCTTATTGTGTGACATTCAAGGGCTGACTTAAATAACATTGTCCAAGTTTTAACAGCACTAACAGAGAAACACAGTATACGCTAGGTCTGATAGCACCTCAAACAGAGGGCAAAATACTGCAATGAAAGGATTGATCGTGTTCCTGAACCCTTAATGCGTGCTGCAGAACACCTCTTTAATTTGAAGTTTGCTGCAAAGGAACTCAACAGAAACTCAAAAAAATGTGACAAAGAAGAAAAAGCTGAGAAAGCGAAAATTAAGAAGGTAAGCAGTGTGTGAAACAAGCTCTTTATATCTGTTGTTTACATACTGTATCAGGAAACTATCTGGTGTTTTTTACCATTTTCCTAGTACACATGCTAATATTACTGTGGTAGATGCTTGTGATTTAAAATATACGACTTACAAATCTTCCCGTACTTATTAATAAATGTGAGGATACATTCTTGTGTATCTTCTTGTACAACTTAAGGTGTTTGCTTCCTGAGAAGATTGTCTTGCATGGATTTTGTTGGACTTTTTTCCTTAAAGTTAAAAATATTTAATGTTGATGTTTATCTTCTTGTGTTAAAAGGACTTTGTAGTGGCTTTGCATGGCAGGGTTTTGGTAGTGGGGGGGCTACAGGGGTAGCTTCTGTGAGAAGACGCCAGAAGCATCCCCCATGTCTGATGGAGCCCGTGCCAGCTGGCTCCAAGACGGACCGGCTGCTGGCCAAGGCTGAGCCCATCAGGGATGGTGATAGCACCTCTGTGATAGTGTATTAAGAAATGTGGGACACACACACACACACACGACCAACTGTGCCAGTGAGAGGGAGGAGTGAGCGTGTGTGAGAGCAACAGCTCTGCAGACACCAAGGTCAGTGAGGAAGGATGAGGAGGCGGTGTCCCAGGTACCAGGGCAGAGGTTTCCCTGCAGCCTCTGGAGAAGACCATGGTGAGGCAGGCTGTCCCCCTCAGCCCGTGGAGGTAACAGTGGACCCCATGCCAGAGCAGGTGGATGCCCAAAGGAGGCTGTGACCTGTGGGAGGCCCATGCTGGAACAGGTTTCCTGCCAGGACCTGTGGCCCTGCGAGGGACCCACACTAGAACAGCTCATGAAGAATTGCAGCCCATGGGAAGGACTCATGTTGGAGAAGTTCATGGAGAACCGTCTCCTGTGGGAGGGGCCCCACGCTGCAGCAGGGGAAGAGTGTGAGGAGGAAGAAGCAGTAGAAACCACATGTGATGTACTGACTGTAACCCCCATTCCCTGTTCCTCCCCACAAGCAGCACAGGGTGACATAGAGAAATGAGGAATTCAAGTTAAGCCTGTGAAGAAGGGAGGGATGGGGGGGAAGTTGGGTTTTTTTCTGATTTCAGTGGTAACAAATTACACTGATTTCCCCAAGTCAAGTCTGTTTTGCATGTGACCGTAATGGCTTAGTGATCTCCCTGTCCTTATCTCAACCCATGAGCCTTTTGTTATGTTTTTTCTCCCCTGTCTGATTGAGGAGGGGAGTGACAGAGCAACTTTGGTGGGCACCTGGCATTCAGTCAGGGTCAAACCACCACAGGCTTATGAAGAGGAACTTCAAAATAGTTCTTGAGTCCTTGAAGTAGCGAAGAGGGAGACTAAATTTAGTTGACTTTTGTTTTTGTCCCTGAGATACAACCATACTGACGGTATGTTTTTGTTTTGATACAGGAAACTTTTAGGAATGAGAAAATTATGTTTCTGTAGCTCTGTAAAACCTGCTACTTGAGGTGTATGTTAGATACCTTCCTTGGAAAGAAGTTAGGGGTTCACATCTTGAAAAAGCTTGAGGACTATTGGGGAGGAGGGAGCGGTTTTGTCTCTCAGCAGAAAAGATACTGTGATGAATTGATGCTTATTTAAAAAATGAAATAGGCTATTCAGAAATCATGTTTACAAGAGCAGGGAGGGTTAAAATGCTTTCTCTTTTCCTTCTTTTTTTCAACAGGCAATTCAGAAGGGTAACATGGAAGTTGCACGAATACACGCAGAAAATGCAATCCGCCAGAAGAATCAAGCCATCAATTTCTTGCGGATGAGTGCCAGGGTAGATGCTGTAGCAGCAAGAGTTCAGACCGCGGTGACAATGGGCAAGGTAAGCCTGTTTTCACAGATCTGTTGCAAGGATGAGACCTCTGATTTTAGAAGTGACTTAATTGTATCTATAATGAGCTGAAAAGTTTCAGTTTTGGTTCAGATGTAGCTAATAGTACTGGAATCCCCCTGGCAACTGCTGCTAGAAATAGATTGCTGTCCACTATGTTTTGTAGCTAGTAGCTTCTGTTAGCTGTTATTACTGGTGCTCCTTCAGATACAGTGTGTTTTACTGGTTATATGTAAGATTATTTTGCAAAGATGTTGCTCCCTTTCCAAATAAAGTCATGACATAGGACTTGTGATAGCTATGTTAGTACTGCTGTACAGCTCTTCAGCCAGAGAGTTTGTTCTGCCATGTGATCTGTATACCAAATACATCCCTGAACATTTGACAGGTCTTCAAGACCCAGAAAAGTTAATGTCCCGTACACCTCAGTTTTTAGTGAATTATAGGTCAGAATGCGTATTTGAAGTGTTTGAGTTAATTTATAGAATTTGGAGTGGTAGGAACTACTAAAAAAAGTGGTGTTATGGATGGCAATAGCGTGTGCCCTACTGCTTGATACTGTAGAAACTCTGTGGATAGGAGTAGGAGATCTTGGTAAGAAACTGCTCATTTTTTTTTCTAATAATATTTTTACCTCATTTCAGGTAACAAAGTCAATGGCAGGGGTAGTTAAGTCTATGGATGCCACGCTGAAGAGCATGAACTTGGAAAAGGTAAATAGACTTACTTTTTTTGGAGCTGCACATCAAAAGCAGAAAGGGCAATGGGCACAAGTTTTAAAAAAGGGAAATTCCATTTAAGAGAAGAGGTTTTGCAGTGAAGTTGGTAGATCCTGGAACAGGTTGCCCAGTGTGGTTGTGGAGTTCTTGTAAATGGAGAAGCTCAGAACTTGACCGGGCAGGGCACTGACCAACCTGCTTGAACTGCAGTGTTGCACCCATTTCAGAGTTGACACTGGGAGAGGAGGGGGATGGGGGCAAGCTTCTGATCTCCAGGAGCTGCTTGCCCTTGTAGTGTGATTCTTTTGCCAGTTGAGATACGTTTCTCTCCTGTTATCTGCAGATCATTGATTTAATTCATATTATTTCCTAGATATCTGCACTAATGGATAAATTCGAGCATCAGTTTGAAACGCTAGATGTTCAAACACAGCAGATGGAAGACACAATGAGCAACACTACTACGCTAACAACGCCACAAGTAAGAACAGTAAATTTTTTTAAAAGGTGATTTTAAAGTGTCTAAGCTGTACGGTAACGTCTAATTCTCCTCTTTCTGCCTACTTTGAGACACAGCAGCAACTGGAACCTTTTCACTTTGTGCTTCTTTGTGATAAAGAGACTATTTCAAATTATACTCACAAGTACAGAGGATCACATATATGTATTTTAGTTTATTTCACTTTTATAGGAGGCTTTATATTATGTCTTAAAAACTTTAACTCTCCTACTGAATAAGCAACGTTTTGATTAGTTCTTAATGAACTTCTGAACCGGAAGACACTGCAGCATTAATTATCAAGGCAGAATATGCTATGAGAAGATCAATAATTTTAACTCACTGTTATTAACAAAGTTATGTTAGTCACTACGAAATTAGTGGTAGCGTATGCAATGGAAAGGTTATTAATTGCCTACTTTCAATTTATGGACATGTTTACTGAAATAAATCTTTAAGCAATGCTTGACATAGCTAAGAATTCCCAGCAGCTGTCCCTTTGTGCGATCCTACAAGGAGCTACACGTGCTATTCTAACAGTAGTTTTGTCAAGAGAGAAATTTACTGGGCATAGTACTTTGTAAATAAAATAAACAAACCTAACCCCAAATCCAACAAATCTATTGGAGATGGTTTTGTTTCCATGTTGTGCAAAGCTAATAATCAACACTTGAAATATTCAAGTATATGTTTGGGGTTTTTTTACAGATAAGTTTGATTCTTTAGAAGCATTATTTCAGAAGCTAGACTTCAATTAATAGGATTTTAACAGGCTGAGCACCTCTACTCATTATTTTTGTGTTGTGGTGGTGAAGCACAAAAATGTTTGTAAAAGGCATTTACCTTTAAATCAGTTTTGTTAAAATAATTTCTCTTAAGATTTAACAGAAGAGGTTGTCGTAAACTACAATATGCAACAACTAGTTTTGTTTTTCTTACTCTAGAATCAAGTGGATATGCTTCTACAGGAAATGGCAGATGAAGCAGGGTAGGTAAAATTTGGAGTGACTATTTCTTGAATAAATTTTGCTGCCAGCAATCCTTTCTGGTTACCTTGAAGGTTAGATACCCTTGTTTTATACGTCTGTTCCTTGGAGGCAGAGAATAATCACCATTTTCCTTTCACTTCTGGACATCGCTTTTTTAATGGTTTAGTTGCCAGTATTTCATTCTGGTTTCACTCAAAAGCACTGTGAATGTTAAGATGCAGGGGTGGTTTTGCAAAAGCCTAAAATCAATGTTACTTGCTGTGTCAGGATAGCGTTTTATTGTTTACTTGGATTGGCTTTAGCGTATAGCAATCCTTGCTACGTTTCTCCACACTTTTCTTCCCTCCTGCCCCTTACCACATTAAAACTTCCTGTAGCTCTGCTCTCACAAGCTAGGCATTGCAAAGCAGGTCATCATGATGTGTTTAAGTGTTGGGGGTATACTGAAATATTTCAGAGAATTTTACTTGCTTTCTTGGTGATGCATAAGTTGGAAGTGTTGCTCTGTTGGCTTGAGGATAAATACCTCAGTAAAACTTTTTTTATGAATGAACTCTATTGTTTATACGTACGCTACATCCGATACACCTTTGTTAAACGGCAATCTTGCTTAGTTCTGATTAAACAGAATTTATTTAGCTATTGCTAGTTACACGACTTGTCATCTTGGTAAATTTACTGATCAAGTTGTCTTAACTAGCTGGAGTACAGTGTTCATGGGATGCTGGTGGCCTCATGCCATCTCAGTATTCCTCTGCTTGTCAATTACTGCGCTGCTTCCTTCAGCCATGTACGCCTGACTCGGTTTTTTTGTTTTGTTTCCTCCTATTAGTCTTGATCTGAACATGGAACTACCTCAAGGACAGACAGGTTCTGTTGGTACAAGCGTTGCCTCAGCAGAACAGGTAAACATTGGATTCAATTGAAACTGATGTTTTCTGGAGAAATGTGGTATGAGAATTAACGCTTTGCTCAGTCAAAACAGGCTTGCTCAATTGTAATTAGATTTTAGCTGTCCAAAAGAAATAGTGTGCAGTTAAGAGTCTTGCAATCAAAATAATTTTAACAGTATGTTTGTCTGCTTAGTAAATCCAGAAAGTTTAGATGTTTCAGGGTTTTTGTTTTTTGCATGGTTATTTTAGAGTTCCAAACAGTTGACTCTCCTACCTACTCCAAATTTAATCCATCTCCCATAGCATACACGAGGCCTTTGGGGGTTTTTTCCCCTTTAGTGTGTGAAAGGTCTTATGGGACTAGTGCAAAGGAATCCACATTTGCTGTAGATGGATAGCTTAGCATTTTTTGTGCATGAACAGACCCTGATGTCAGGGTTGCACAGATGTCTTGGTGAGCTGCTTTCCCCATTCTAGGGGAATATGTTTGAGAGAATGGAAAGAGAACAGGTTTTATTCTGTCATCCAGTCCTTGTGGAGAAGGCTGTAGGGAGCCCCATCTTAACTGACTAATCTTTGGGAAGCCCTGAGAATTCAACATTCTTTGAAAAGTTCATTTTCACCTTGTACCAGACCCCCTAAAAAGTTGGACCTACTGTCTCACTGCTCAGTTGGATGCCAGCCTTGGTCAGACAAGACTGCATCCAAGTAAGGATGCAGTTCTGTAAGAGCTGATTTGCACTTGCAAAAATGATACATTAAAGAAAAACCCAAACAGCCCTATCTCTGCTTGCTGTGTTCTGAAACTCCTTCCTAGGTATCCACTGCGGGAGGTAAGATAGCTGTATGGACCTCTGGTCTCGCCTGGTACAGCGTACAGCCATTTGTAAGGTCTTAAGCCAATCTTGCTAGAATTGTACGTGAGAGCATGTCCTGTCATCTGGACATGAGATTGCTTGACCATTGCAGAACTTGGCAAAAATGAATTTTCATATTACTCATCGCTGATTTCTTTGTGTTTTACAATTCTGCAGGATGAGCTGTCACAGAGACTGGCCCGCCTACGTGATCAAGTTTAAGTTAAAGAAAGTTGCCGTTCTTTGTAAATGCTTTCAAAATACCCCTTCTGTCACTTAACCCTCCACTACGCTAGAGAGGCGTATACAGTATGGCCTAGGTATTTGAGTATTTGTAATATAGGGTACTCCACTCCTAGCTTGCTACTCTTTCTAAAATACATTAAGTAACCCAAAAATATCAGCTCTCTAATGTCCTTTTCTGTACATTTTGAAGTTGATATATTTTTTGCAGGCTTTTTTCACAAAATCAAGTTGATATTAAGTCAGCTAGTAATGTTGGTACATACTAGCTAATAGACAAGCAGAGTGTCATTGATATATATTTTAAATTATGAAGTGATTTTTTTAAATTATGAGAACTGTTTATGGTTGGAGAACTGAGGTATTAGGTTCAGGTGATTGTTGTACATAACTTTCGTACGCAGCCAAACTCCTGGAACGCACAAAGGTGGACAGTGTGGACTTCATGGAAAATACGCTTCTTAAAACAAATGAGTGGACTTCAGTCTGAACTTTTTAGTCTGTTAAAGCTAGGGTAATCATGCTGAAATTAGTGGTTTAGATCAAAAATCAGTCACCAAAAGCTGGTTTCATATAATTGGGAACTTGTATGGCATCATCACTTTAATACAGGAAGAATAAAATATATTTTTCAACTTCTGTCAATTCTGTTGAGTGTTGCAGCTTGCTCCTTGTTTAATGTCAAGTGCTGTAGCTTCTCCATTTTGCTTTCTTCTGGGTATCCTGGAGTGCAGCCAGTTATGCCACTCACACCTCTATTCTACCGAAGTAACATCTAGTTCCTTGTCAGCAGGGAACTCGTACTATCTGTTTTTATAGATTCAAGCTGAGAAGCCTTATATGAAGTAACTGAAGCCTGCTTTTTGCATTCCTTCTTACTCTGTCTTTGCTTTTACTC
This sequence comes from Falco cherrug, assembly GCF_023634085.1. Classification (NCBI taxonomy): domain Eukaryota; kingdom Metazoa; phylum Chordata; class Aves; order Falconiformes; family Falconidae; genus Falco; species Falco cherrug. The sequence goes on from NC_073711.1 coordinate 22,271,857, forward strand.
TAGTCACTTTTTTCATAAGTAAGGACAAGTCTCGTGATCATATTCCATGCCTCAGTGTTCTTCCATATATGAAAAAATACAGAAGTGCTCTTCCTCGGGTTCAGATCTTCACAGTCCTTCATGAGTCACTGTCCCGACCCTGTCTTCTCTAACCGGGGCGCTCCCTTAGGTCAGCTTTTCCTCCTCTGCATCTCATGGCAGGTGAGAAGTGGATGAGTAGTGTCAGCCAGCTCGATCAGAGGGGGTTATGTTGGGTTAAGAACAGCCGCTTTATTTTGTAAGGTATAATGTTGCTCTCTACAAATGAAATAACATTTGTAATATTGCAGTTGTATGGATAAACTAGTTTGTTTTAGTGATCCCTTTATATTTCTGCACAGTAAGAGAATCTACTGGCTGCTCTCAGTAGCTTCAGACTTCTGCTGCAGTTGTGAAGTAAAGAAATGGTTAGCAATTTGTAGCTGAGACTGCTTGTGATGTGTTGTGGTAAACAGTGATGTTAAAATTATCTTGCTGACTTTTGGGGCTCACTTTTTTATGTTTTATCTTTGTAGGGGTGAGGGAAGGTGTAAAGCACTAGACTTGGAATTAGTTCTTGATATGCTGGTGTTCCAGATCACATGCGTTTCCCTAGTGTCAGGGAAATAGGAAAAAAATACTTCCCTTTTTTTAGTCAAGCAGGATTTTTTCAGTGAAAAACGTGCAAAAATGATGAAACATTTCGGAGTGGTTTCAAACTATATTTTGAATGTGTTACTTAAATCACTTTGAAGGTTTAGCAGGATGCTACATACTGAAGTATTCAAGGCTACTGTAAAAATAAGATAAGGAAAATAAGATACACAAAACAACCTAAAATATTGTGCGATTGTCTCTTACCACACTGGCAGCCTAAACTTACAATTTGTTTCACATGGGGTCTTTTCACTTGTTTACATTTATTTTCAGTGCAGCTTGCTTTTAAACACCTTCAGTGTTCCTCCTGTAAAGAGGAGAAATTGGAAGATGTTTAAAAACCATGTACTCACAGCTGTAGTCTTGGTACAATCCTTTGAAGTAATTAACAACACGTCTTAGGATAGGGGTTATGTACTACGTTTTATTTTCCCCCTTAGCTCCTTCTGCACAATACAACAAAAACAGAACGGTGTATCTATGCAGCCAGGTTGCCCACGACTGTGGTAACTGCTTGTGTGCGTGCCTTTGCCTTGCTGAACTTACTGTGTTTTGTTGGTAGTCAGTTACTTCGTATCATTACAGGACTGGAAACTTACTGTTGTGGAATAAATCCGCCTCTGAGTTTACTTTATGGCTGCTTGTTGATGGAGCTGTACCATAGAGTGCTAAGGTTTTCAGTGTTTGCTATTAGACAGCTTTAGCTACCTTGTTTGGCTTATTTTAATGTGAAAGATTATGCTGATTTTAGACTGTTCCTGGCCATTTTTAAACTATTTGAGGGGGCAGACAGCAATTCTGATCTTGGGTTTTCTGAGTATGTTGCCTTGCCGTGAGCCTTGGGGCTTTGGCAGAATTTAAAAAGACGAGACTGTTCGGTTGCTGCAAGATAAATATTAAATAAGCTTCGTTATCCTACTGGCTATATACAGCCTGTTTCATGGTTCGATCTTATCCCAGGCTTGCAGGCTCCAGTACCGGAACAGATTTCCAGTATCGTTTCTTTAAGGGATTAACAAGTAAACATAATGGCTTGACTGACATAATTAAAGTTACCTGTGCGGGATTATGATGCAAAGGAGGTAGGCAGGTGTAGCTGACTTGGGGAAGAAATACATGTTTGAAACAATGAATTCTTGCTCCACTGACTTCACTCTGCAAATCGCTGCGTATTTTAAGGGGGCCAGGATTTTGTACTGGCTGCTTCTGTGTATAGGACTCCTGCCCTCTCCTGGGGAGAATGATTGCTCTTTAGAAGCACTTTGTGAGAGCTGGCATTCATTCAGAAAGTGTTAGCAGTTAACATTTTATATGTATGTATTTTTCTCAAGCCTTTTGGAAATCCTTAAAACTGAAGGTTACTCTTGGAGTAACCTTTGAGGGTCTCCTCTTTTCTCTCATTTGCTCTTTTCTGAACAACTCTGGCTCCTCACTCCTATGTTGCTGTGTTTCTTGTAAGTTGACTGTATGCATTTATAAAGTTCATTTCATGTTAAATAAATTGTATGAGCTTTTATGTAACCTTATTACCAGATAATATTTCAATATTTATGCTTATGAGCAGGCACATCTAAAGTGAAACATTACTTGAAATGTTGCAAGATGGTTTTGGTCGACTTTTTTTTTTTTTAATTAAACCTTGTTTACTAAAACTGCTAGTGTGTGGTAGCATTAGTCTTCATTTGTTTGAATTCCAAAACAGAGAGCCGTGAAAAGCTTCAGATGAGAGGAGAGGGAAGGGAAGGGAAAGAAGAACAAGAACTTTAGCTTTCTTGATTGCAATGGGATAAAGTGATCAAGTTGCCTTTGTGGAGATCCTCAGAGCCAAAAAATAGTGAAAATTTGTTAGAATATAATCAGCAGTTGTGTACAGAAATAAATCCTGAAGCTGGTGACATGTATAGAGAAGAGAATAATTTTTGTAGCTCTGGTAGAGTTCATTTTGAAAACTGCTTTACTTGTATGACGATTTGTAAATGTAACTGCAAGTGGTAAATAAAATTGTACAGACAACTTATTTCAGATGTGTTCCAATGTTATATGGCTATTTGGTGGGTCTCAGGACATGGATAAACAAGCAGATGTCATGGTGTCACCGATGTTTTCCTGTGAGAAGATAATCAGGAAATTAAATCTTTATGGAGACAAAAATAAGAAGGTACAGTGGGTACTATTGAGAAGGATTTTGGGTAACAGTTTAGGGAGTGATTAAGTATAACAACATGAAATATGATTTAAAATCTAATTTTTTATTTTTTTTTTAATTTAGGCTGGCATGGAGTGTATCCCTCATGCTTAAACCTCTTAAGAGGGTCTTCTGTCTTTACTATATATAGCAAGGGGTCATGTGGAAAACTGACAGGAGATGGTGTGGGTGTGAGTTTGTCCTGCCCAGAGCTGAAAACCTTCCGTTTTTACTTTCCCCTTCCATCAGCGCTTGGGAACAGCAGAGGGAGCCTCAAGCTTTGCATTTCCGTAGGTCCTACATAAATTATTATTTTATTTTTTTTTTAATTCTTAAAACAAAGAGCACTTTCACAGAGTACTTACTAGCTGGTTTCAGGATCCGTCTCCCCTGTGGAACCTTTTGTTTCTGGGCAGTATCAAATCCGGGTAGGAATGGTGCTTGGGTCCCTGCTGGGAAGCTGCTCTGCTGCACAAAACACGACCTGGCAACATGCTGCACAGGGCCATCAGCTAATTGGGGTTAACACCTAGCCCTCCGTGCTAAGTGCCGGCAGAATGTTTCTTTGCTGTCTTTAGGCTTTAATCTGGGACTCTGAGATCTACTGTTACAAGTGTGATAGTAATTTTGTGCTTAAAACTTGTTTTAAATTGTCCAGTTTTCAGTTCAGTCCTGGGTTTCTTCAGCTGTTGTCATTCTGGGTTTGTCCTGTGGTAATTCTCCGATTTTCTACAGAAGGATGCACTCACTGTGTACTGATGGAAAATATATTTAATAGTCAATTTAATTTTCTTACTAGAAGCATTGCCCACACTGAGGATTGATTTGATGAAGTATTTGCTTTAGTTTCAGGGTTCTCTCTCTCCGTGTGGTGCATTGCTTTTTTGACGTTAGCATTTGCATTTGGCTGTTGCAGAGGCTGGTTTGAACTAAAGGCAGCACCCTGCTCAGTACTTTCTTTTTTGTCAAACAGTACTTTCCCGATGAAATCCTGAGAAGGGTCAGTGGCCTTACTTGTATCGGAAGCAGCTCTCTTCATTACCATTCAAATAAAGGAAAAGACCGATGCGAACAATCTGTAACTAATTTCAAGTGCCAATTGAGCCTTTTTAAGTTGGAAGAAGATGCAGTAAGTGAGTCTTACAGGCTCTTGCTTGACCTTTACTACTCTTTATTAAGAAAGTCATGCTGAATCAGCTGTGATACACAGTACAAGATAGAAAATCAATGGGCCGAGGGATCCCAGCTCTCTCCAGTTCTTAGGAAAGCCTTCCAACGGTGCCGCTTGCCAGAAGGTTGTGAGCAGCAGCCAGAACCAGACCATCTCGCAGCAGACAGGCACTTCCAAGCTCTTACTTCTCTAGGTAAGGGTGATTTGGGAGCATAAAAGAACCAAAGTATCACACATTTCTAATCTAAAAGGTGGTTTACTGTTGCAACAATGTATGCATATTGCTCAAGCTATTCTAAACATCTTAATTCCGAGTGAAAGAATCTTTTTGCGAAAGTCTAAAGCAATAAATGTTACATACTAACCAATACGTGTATCTGACAAGGTAATAACTTAATATCCCTACTATCTGGTTCATAATTCTTTATTGCAAGCAATTTCTGTCAAACTGTCGGGATAGTAAAACTTTTTAAAACTTCCTTAAAAAAACCACAATTTTTTTAAATTGTATTTTTTACAAATTTTTTTCTTTTTGCAAAGATTAGTTTAACATAATTCTGGACAAGATTTCTCACAGTCAGGACTTCGCTTCTTTTGCTGCAAAATGGGTTGGTATTAGAACCGTTAAGCTCTGGTTCTGTTGCTGGTGATTTTTCAGTTCCAGGTACCGGTATGAAGCCCCAACATTTGACTTGAAATTCATAGGAAAAGCAGGCAGTCCCATTCAGAGTGTTGTAAATTAGTTCCAGTCTCCAAGAGACTGCTGTAACTAATTGATATGACCTGGAAGTGGATAAAGTCCCTAACAGTAAGATCAACTTTTCCTCTAGTAATTTGACAAATAGAACTTTTTTTTTTTAAAAAAAAAAAGTCCCTTGTAGGCTACATACCCCATTTGTTCTTCCCTGATGGGCATCGTTTCTGCATTGAAGTGATAATGATTTTCCAGATTTCTGCTGATTTGTATAGCAGGTGCCTTTATTAATGCCGGAAGAAGGGAGAGATTGAACAGCAACAACAGCAACAACAAAAAAAGATTCCAGGCAGCAGCTGTATATTGAAGTAATTCCTTATCTGGTTACGTTGCTGTAAGTATTTGACCACCGTTAAAAACTCGGTATTTCTATACAAAATGTATACTTCTAACAACCCCTTCTGCAGAGACAATTCTATTTGCAAGGATAGCAGCAGTAGTTGTGTATTAATGGTAATTATTACATTTAACAATGGCACTGCTTTTTCATCCAATATTTTAAAAATGCACTGTAGAGCAAGGGTTAATACTTACCAAACCCTGGGTTGTCTTGTGTATAGCGTGTTTAAAGCAGCAAATATAGAACGTCCTGGGTTCTCTTTCAAAAGTAATGCTTTTGTTCAAGTTTTACAATTTCAATTAGCCTCCGGTTAGAGTATTAAACAGACCAAGTATTCCCAAGCTCTTTGTAAAGGTCTACAGTGATGTCTGGGAAATCTGGATGTTTTCTCAGGATACTATTTACTGAACCGTACAAGCATTCCTCCTCCTGCTCTATAAAAGATGTGCAGGAAGACCAGTGGTTTGCAGAGTCGCTGGATCTCATTTATTTTCTACAACCACATGGAAATCAGGAACTCCCAGTGTTTGTGTGGGGTTTGGCTCTCGCAGAGTAGGTTCATGAAATGGGACCTGTGCAATGGAAGCTATTAGAAACTCTGCATCAGTGCCTAATTAATTTTATAAGGATAATCTTAGACAGTCGCTGTAAGTGCATGCTGCTTTCTGTATGGACAGTGGTCTGAGGAGTTTCTTTGTGCATCTCTGCTCCCAGCCCCTTCAAAGCCCGTATCCCACCCATTTCCCTCCCATCCCTGCGACCGACAAGTCTGTTGGGCTCCAAAATAGTCTCACTGTGAGTATAAACCCACCAGCAGTGACTCGAGGGAGTCCAGTCTCCTATTTATTTGCGCTCTAGTGGGATGTGATCCGTGGTCTTCAAGGGTGAAAGGTTGAGGGATGTGTGTCTTGTTTACCTGTGCTTTTCAGATAACATTTTCCTTTAATCTATTAAGCAGACACAGCATTTTGTCCCACGGCGTGCAATGGCATCACTAATGATGCGCTTAATTACTACCAAACCACATATGAGTGACCGATGCCAGCAGACAAGAAGAGTCAAAGCCTGGTCTGTCAGCCACGAGGAATGCAGCAAGGCTTCCCACTTCCAGTGGTTAATAGAAACATCTTTCCGCGAGAGCACGGCAACGTCTCTCTGATTTATACATAGTTTCGGTGATGGGATAAAGTCATATCAGATGGTATGAACTCTGACTGATGGCGAAGGGGAAACTAGGTGTTCACAAGTAAGGGTGAGGTGATCCCAAACTATCAATGAGTTTGAAAATCCAAATCTGATTTTTTTGAAAGTTATTTAAAACAACCCCAAAACCCTATAGATGCACGGAGTTAATTCAACCATTGTAGCCACTGCTGCCTTTCAACGCTTTTGAGGTTTTTCTTTTTTGCTGAAGCTATTACATTTAGACATTTGCATGTCATTGCATACTGAAGAAGGCATTTGGACTTAATTTTTTGGCACTGCTGCAAAACTGTTGCATACGTTGATCAGCTGAGGTATATGGCTCGGTCACATGCTATGCTGGGGCTGGTTCACAGACACAACAGGATGGAGAAGATACAGCAACACAGCTGCTAAACATATTTACCATTGAATAGTTAGTCACACTTCTGGAGTTTTAATTGAATTACCTTTGACAGTGAACAGCAAACCTGGTGGGTGATCTACTAAATTTAACTGATGAATGGGCTCCCTAAAATCAATTAGCATCTAGGGCTGTGAGCATGAACACATCCTGTCGCTCTGCGGGGACCGGAGCAGGATCAGAATGACAGCAGCAAATGTGAGACAAAGTGAAAGCATGCATCTCCTGCCGCTGCTGACCTCTGCTACCCACATGAAAGAAAAACAGGAGTCTAACAGGAGCTGAAAGAATCTGACAGTAAATCATTTAAGCTCTGTTTTGCAGAACTGATATAGGATGCTTCTAAACTGCTTGATTAATTCTGGGCAGTATATTAAAAGCAAGACATGGCGGAGCAAGAAGGCTACTGCCCCGTTCCATCGGCGCACCGAGCTGTAAGAAATACCATCTGGTTGCTTTATTATTTTGCAGGGGTTCAGGGCAGTGGGTAGCCAGGAGGAGCTGGCTATCTTCTGTTCTTCAGCTACAGTGGTAGTGTCCTGTGTGCAGGCACAGAGAAGCCCTCAGTCTCTGGGATAGTTGTTTGTTATCTGAATAATCAACTGATGGCAAAATGCGGGCTGGAGGTTCCTCTGACCTTTGCCTCGTCGCAACCCGACCCGCGCGGCGCTCAGCTAGAGCATGTAATGAGGTACAGATGCGACAGGTCGGATAATTGAATACACACAAATATTTGAGGGACTTTCAGGTTGTGACAAACTGATGAAGGCAGAAAACTCTTGATTGGGGCTGCTATCTCTGGGCTTGGGGGCGGCTGGGAAGAGGGGAGGAAGAGGAGCCAGCAGCCTGCCTTCCTCTCACCCTGCTTGCCCAGGTGACCAGAAAAGCGCTTCCTCAGGTATAAATCTGTGCAAACACTTGATTTATTTGGTTTTAATATTGACTTAAGTGAAGACTCGGTTTGGACTATACCATGTGTGAGTTTTGGGGAATTTTTTTTATTATTTTATTGCTTTATTGCATCTCAAAATATGTTCAGATGCCCAGACTGAAGCCTGCCCGACAGCCCTTGCAGGCACCACCATGGGAGGTTACGATTCAAAAACCTTGTTTTCTCGGGGGCGTGTGTGTGTGTGTCCTGCCCCATACCCCCCCCTCCCAGGCTGGTGCCCTGGGTACCACCTTACGGGATGCTCTGAACTCAATGTAGGGCACAGTGGGGCTTTTCTTTCCTCACCTTCATCAGCAGCTAGCGTGGACAGCATTTTTTTTATTTTTAAGAAAAGTGATATTAAGTAGTACTTTTTAAGGAAAAATTCTCAGGGGCTCTGCAGCGAGTGTGGCTCTTGTGCACACCAGGCAGTACTAGCAGAGCTGACTCCGTGCAGCTGTTGCAGGTAAATAGGTACATTGAACTGGTGCTGTGTCCTCAGCCGAATCCTCATCTGCTCACCCTGCATTTCCCGTGGGATGTGGGAGTCCTTCTAGCGTCATCACCTTTTTGCTTCCCTTAAGGTAGGCATCGCCCTGCAGCACGGGTAACGTTGCTCTGGGAAAGGACAAAGCCAACAGGTTTCACTTGATACTTCCCAAGAGGGACCATGGCTGTGCCACCAGGAGGACACAGATCTGGCTGCAGGTTACCTTGGGCAGCCCCAGGTCTGCACGTCGGGAACACCCCTCACCTGCGACTGCAGGTCCCAGCGGCCTCAGCCTGGCCGTAACGCAGCTCAGAGGGAAGCCAGGAAGGCTCCCGGAGCTCCCAACAGGCAAAAGCTCATCTGAACCCCCAGAGCTGTGCAGGGAGAAGGTACAACACCACTGCCACTGGGAATGAGTGTGGGCATGGCCACCACGCTGACCTCGTACACCATTGCCACTGGGGACGGATGGGGGCATGGTCACCGTGCTGAGTACAAAATAATTCCCAGCAGCGATGCTGGGTGGGAAACGATCTACCCTCACTTTGCATGAAGGGCCCAAACCTCGTGGGCGACGTTTGACTGCAATATCGCGCAGCTATGGGGCCTTCTGGGCCTCTGCGGCTGAGCTGAGGTGCTCTTGGGAGACTTGGCACGTCTTCTATCTGACTGTAGTCTTGGGAGAAGAGCATGGCGTTCGGGCCAGACCTGGAAAAGCTTCAGCCAGGGAGACGAGAGGAGATGGAGCGAGCACCTGAGCAAGTCCGGGAGCAGCGCCAAGCTGGCTCCAAGTGTTTCATGACTGCTTTGCAAATGTAACTTTTTTCTTTTTTTTTCCCTGTAAAGCACCAAAAAAAAAAAAAAAAGAGGATGAGATCCAACATGGTCTGACGTTCTATATAAATTATTTTTTGCATTACAAACATATTTGTTAATTTAACTAATGTATAAACAAAGGGCTACTGCCCATGCAGAACAGCCTGGGAAGTCCTGCACTGTGTCTGCAGCGCTTTCTGGTCTTGCTTTCCTCCTCTCCTCCTTTCGGAGCCGCCCTGAAGTTTCCCTCTGAAGCCCAGCTGCTGGGTCAGCTCCTGCCCAGCCTGAGACAGCGCCGTGCTGACAGCCCTGCTGCACACTTCAACTTCAAACACACCATTTCATGGCCCATTCAAGTACTTGGCTTCAAGACGAATACACAGGAACGCGGCTCCAAGCACCCGGATCAATCCCCTCAATAAGATTTCATGCATTTTCAAGTGGTATCTGTCTTGATTTGGAAAACAAAAAGCAAGGAAAAGACAACAGCTAAAAACCTTCCCAGTGCACAAAGTGAGAAATGTGGCTTTAATTTAGACAACTAATCGCTTCCAGCTGAACCGGCCATTAAAAACAGTTGAAGAATTACAATGTAAATAGATTAATGCAGACAAAGCAACATGTGCGCTATTCCATGTCTTCTTGTTACCTACAAAATACTTGGGCAGTGACACACTGTTAGTCTAAGCCACTTGTTAGGTTCTGTGCTAATCAGCTAAAATTAAATAAACATGACTGATAAAAATGACTGTTGTGTTTGAAAATTGATGCACCAACAGAATTTACTCCAGGAGATAATTACAGATGATTAAGTAACAAAAAAATAATTCCTCCAGCACAGGGGAGATGCAGGGAACGGGCACCTCCTCGTGTGCCGTCCTTCCTTTTGGAGGGATGAGCCGAAGCTGCAGGAAGGTCTATGGGTGGGAAAATCCCGAAGGAGCTTTTTCTGCCCCTGGAGTCCCCAGTGACAGACTGAAAAAGGGCTGGAAAAACCAGTGTTTTGCAGTTGGAAGAGCACGTACCTAGATTGTACCTCCAGCGTCCCGCTCTTCCCACCCCAAGGATCAATCTCTTCGTTCGTCTTTTTCAATGTGAAGTATCGCACAGAAGAGCTCACAGGTGAGCCATGTAAGCGACAAATATGTTTCTAAATAAAATGATAGTTTAGATGATAAAGCCAGTTTCCTTTGTCATCAGAACGAGAGCTGATTAAGACTCACCTTCTAAAATAGAAAACATCCTTCAGGTTTTCTTTTTTTTAATTATTTGTTCTTAAAGCAATTTATTATTGGAACGATAACGTTGAGTGGAAGCCGAAGAAAGGGAGTGTTTTCCAAAATGTAGAGTAAATGGGGGGTGGGGGTGTGTGGTGTTGCATTTTTTTTCTTCTCCACAGGATCTGTTGGTAGGAGCTTCAGACACAAATAAATGAAAGGCATCACTTGCACGGCAGGGATCGTAGTGATGGGCACAAAAAGGCCCTCGCCGGTCACATCTGAACTAGACCATCCCCTATAAGGTGACCTGCTCGCCGGGCGGTGAGGAGCACGGTGTGGGCAGGGGCCATGTTTCGAGCTGTGCCCCGGTGCTGGGCTCGCTCTCAGGGGGCAGGCAGCCCACGGGGGTGGGTATCTCCAGGAGAGCACTGTGCAGCACTGACTGACTCGTCACCGACAGCCATCGCCCTTTGCTTCTCTCCCTGATGCCTTCCCACCGTTTCCAGGGGTCACTGCCTACCTCAGCCATGAGGGTGTGATGCTGCTGCGTATCTTCTCGTAAGCCCCAGCAGCGCCGCTGACCCACATACATCAGCGCAGGTTGAACAGGCACGTTCAGCAAAGCTCCGTGTCTGTGGTTCCAGCCAAGGCAGCGAGCTCTGGCTGCTGGGAACAGCCTGGCCACCTTCCCGAAAGCTTGGCTCCAGCACGGCACTTACAACCCCGCTTACACTTGCATACAAAAATACCAGTGAGTTGCTGACCTGGGACCCTCACGGATACGCGAGGAAGATAAAGCAGTTGCCTGCTGTTAGTTTTGCTGCTGTGTTTTAGAAACGCGAGCTACAGTCGGCGAGATGTCACCTGCCCCAGCAGCACGGGCACTGCTGGCACAGCCCGCTGAGGGCACCGAGTCCCTGCAGGTGACTTTAGCGGGACACGTTACATGTGCTGGTGTTCGCAGGAGATGTAATCCTGAAAGCATGCCTGCTCCAAAGGGAGAAAGCAGTTCCTGCTGTCCCGAGTGCGGCAGGCATGAAATACGTCATTTATCGCATTTTACTGTGATAAATAGAATATTTTGCTAGAATGAGCCATATTATTAAGCTGGTTCCTCTGCAGAGCTTAACACAGGCATTTCTACATAATTTTTCCACATATTTTCTTTAGCACACTCATATCCTTTAGTATCTCACCAAAACACATGTTCGAGTCGAGGTTAGCCCCTATGAAATGAAAATCACTTGGGGTGCGGAGGGGGAAGTGGAATATTATTCTTGATCCTGAATTGAAATATTAGAAGCTGACTTCTGAATTATACTCCAGGGTTACCCAGCTATAATTGAGATTGAAATTGGTTTGCTATTTTTGGTACAGCCTGGAAAGCTCCAAGTCTTATTCCCATTTGTGCCGGTGGAAATCCCCACCCATCATCTCAAATTCTGCTCTGCCCGCACCTTCGAGGTGAAGAGTGCCTCCCTGGCTCCTTCCTCCCCAAAATAATGATAAATGACAGCTGGTCAAAATTGTAGCTGGCTGTCGCTCCTCGCCAAAGAGACGAGAAGGGGCTTCACCCCCGAAAGCTGATTGACAGGCAGGGTCAGGGTGGGGGAAGCGCTGGCTGGACCCTGTCAGATCACAGGGAGCTGCTGACAGCTCGCGCCACAGTCAGCCACCTTCCCTCGCCGGTGAGATTTATGCTGCCATTCGGAGGGTGTTAATTAAACCCTGCTTTGCTTAGAACAACGTGGAAAAAAAACCAAACAAAAACCACCCCAACAAAAAGAATGGGCCGAAGTTGCGATGTGCTCTTTTAAATCTGATTTCTTGTTCTGCAGGTGCTATCTAGAGGTGGTTGGGTTTCTCTGGAGGAACCATGAGCGACACACCCTAACGCTCCAAAATATTAAAGCAAAGTTAATGTGCGTTTGCGTTCCTCAAGCCAGCACCATACAGCAGCAAACAGCGTTTCCCAGCAGATAATTAACAATCAGCTCAGAAATTTGCTTATTGATGGGGACAGGCGATACCGGGACATGCCTGGGGTGGGATGGGTCTCCTGCAGCTCCCGGGCTGGCCGTGGCAGAGGCATGCTGCAAGGAGCTCTTGGTTTCTTTTCCAAGTGCAATTTAAAGAGTGCCAAAAGGACGTGGGCACTGTGCATGGCTTCCCAGCTCTTCCAGAGCAGAAATCCCCCGGGAATTCACTCCACGGGTATATTACAGACGGTACAGTGGCTGCATGCTGCAGTGGAAAGGCCCAAAGAGCTTCCCCAAACAAATTAATCAGTGGATTAATGGTTAATGGGAGCTGCTGTCTGTGGGACTGTCCCAACGTCAGTGGCAAGAATCAAACAAGTAGTTAATATTAAATTAATAACTCACAGCAGTCAAACTTTTAAGCCTTCTACTAATTTGGTGTGTTAAAAGCTGAAATAGTATGGACATGTCGTGAAATGGCAACTTCACATATAATAACCACCACCGCTGATTATCGCTAGATATTGAACATTATTTGGGCAGAGAAAATCACTTGATCACTGCTGAGCTTCAAATGTATTTGGGAAGGATGCTATGGAGAAGTTGGTGGCTGGTGGGATAGGAATATTTTGTGCTGTAGGATCTTTGCTTCCAATCTAGACCGCCTGCCAGCACCAGGAGCACTGTGGTGGCACTGGTCTCGGCTTGGTCTGTGCTGGGGGATGGAGATAAACCCTCTGCGTGACCCCACCGGTGCGGCAGCCACTCGCTGGCTGGCAGAGCAGAGCCGAGCAGAGCTTTCTCTTTGCCGAGAGCGCAGGGGAAGGGGCAGCCAGCAGGCTCAGTGTGCCCATGGCACCATCCGTCACCCCTCGCTGTGACGGGCCACCTCCGAACACAGGGTGCTGAGCTCCTGCTCTTGCCTCTGACTCCGGGAAGAAAGGAAAGGCTGAGATCACTGAAAAAAACCTTATTGCTTCAGTCCTGTACGCTTCTGTTGAAGTTATTGGCTTTCAGCCGTATCCTAGCCAGGCTGCAGATGCAAACTGTCAGCCCTGGGCAGGTCTGCCCTCACCTTGCCCGCACAGAAACCGAGCAGGGGCTCTTCCAAACCCATGCCAGGGGATTTATACTTCCACGCCAAAGGCAATGCCAACATCACTATGTTTGAGCTCAGTTCTGCTCGCAATGGGCTTGGGTTTGGGTGGTGCTGACCCTCTGCAGCCTGGGAGCAGCTGTGGGGTGACACTGGCAAGGTGGGGTGTCACCTCAGCCTGCAGTAGCTGTCATCGCTTACAAGTGCAATGGAAAAAAATAATGGAAAGATGGGGAGGAAGCGGGTCCTGCTTCTGCCTTCTGCTACAATCCCTCTGCATCAAATTGGTCCAAAGCCAAGCCAAAAGGAGACAGAAAGGGCTGCGGTGAGGCGAAGTGAGGGGTGGGGATTTCCTGGAGGACCTCCTTGGTTTGCACCGGGAGCAAAGCAAACTACAAAGTGAGATTAAAAAACCAAAACAAATGGAAAAAAGAGGGGGAAAAAAACAACCAACTCAGGCAAATGGTCTGTGATAACCCAGATCTCATTGTTAAATGTCTACAGGTTACTGCAAAAACAAAGGGGCCAGATGGCAGCCCCTCGCCGGAGCGGGGCTGTTTGCTAAGAGCTGCGGGCAGCGGCAGCCTGGTGCTGCCCGGGGAGCAAAATTCCTCCTTAAATCTCAATTCCAGATTTGGGAGCTCCCCATGAAGGTGCCCTGGCAGCACAGTGGATGCTCTCAGGCTCCGCACGGAGCGATGAGGTGAGGAAGCCGCTCCGCTCCCCTCCAGCTTTCTCTGGTTTGTGCTTTTGATGCTATTTTCCTGATGGTTTGGAGTTTTTAAAAACTAAAATTGCTCCTGTGAGTGCTGGAAGCCAAAGGGAGGTAGCGTGCAAGCTGGCCCCGGCTGCTTTCAGCAGTCCTTGTTCTCACCTTGACGGTCATTCAAGACTATTATTTTTTTCTTATGAAATGCCTCAAATCCATAGTGGAAAGCATGTAAATCAGAGAAATACTAACCTCTGGGTTCCTGTGTCACAGAAGGTAGAAGTCCTCTACGACAAGTCAATGCTGTAAGCTAAAATCAATGAACTTTATCTTCAAGCCTGTATTTCAAAACCAAATAAAACTTTCTCTTGCTTTAACCCTCTGAACGAACAACTCCATTTTATCTTTTATTTGCTAGAACGGTGGATAATTTTCTCTCAACACCACCAGTGCAAAACAGCATTTTGATAATAAATCATTTCCACTGCTTCAGTGAAGAAGTGTGTTAGTACGGTGGGATCGGGATGCTGGCAGGACACAGAGCTGGAAACAAGTGCGCTGAATTGACAGATAATAAATATTAACCAATTAATGAAATGGTCGATGGATTTAGTCATGTCAGTGAAGGCTGTTAACGAAGCCATGATGCTATAAAGCCAAACTGACTGGCAGAGCTGATCGCTCCAGGAGATGCTGAATCATTTTTTTCATCATCTCAGAGGCAAAGAGCACTCAGTGCATGGTGGGTGAAACAAAATGCTACCAAGGACACTGATGTGCCTTTTACACAGTAACTTTAAAATACCAGAGCAGAGCAGCTGCATCCCAGCACAGAGCGCGCCACCGGGGGATGCTGCTGAAGGAGGGAGGCTGGGTGCACAGGTGCAGAACCCACAGACCGTCCACGGGAAGGGCGTTTCACCACCCATAAGAGTTTGGGGGTTTCAAGGGGGCTGCTGCAACCTGCAGGGACCGCCTGAGCTCTGTGACCCCCAGCCCCGTGGTGCCCGGGAAGGGGAGAGCGGTGCTCGCTGGCTGGGAGCCTGGGAGCGTGGCAGCAGGGATGGGGACCCACCACCAGCACGTGGTGGTGGCACTCAGGGAGCAGCGTGGGGTGAAGGTCCATCATGTGGGGAGCACTGGGAACACACCCCAGTGAAGCACGTGCTGTTCCGTAGCACTATTGGTGCACCCACACGGTGTTGGGGCTGCGCCGCGGGGACATGGAGGGACACATGAAACAAATTACGAAATTGCAGCTCTGCCTCCCTCGCTTCCCCCAGCCCCGCTCGGCCCCAGGGCTCCCGCGTCCTGCAGACGGGTTTGCAGACACATGTCAGCGAGTCGCCTCGCACAGCCCCGGCATTTCCCGGCGAAGCGCCTGAGCGGCGGCTGTCTGCTGGGGAGAGGTGTCCCCTTGCAAGGAAAACACGGGGCAGGTGCACGTGCTGGGGCGAGAGCCCGTCAGAATTAACAGCCTGAAAGAATTTGATTTACCTCAATGTATCGATCGGTGCAAACAAGCAAAAAGTATGTTGAGATGATCAAATGAGATGGGGTCTTTTTTTCTTTTTTTTCTTTTTTTTTTTTTTTAAAGTGGTGAAAAATACCAAAGGCATGACCGAGGAATTAATACGCCACTTATAAACACGCTGCGGGGAAAAGTCAAGGGGAAGCAAACAAGACCCAAAATAGCTTTATCTCCAAACGTCCCGTGAAGCGAAGGAATCCGCTGATATAAACACAGGAATTGCAACTGGCCACATGAAACAAAGCCCCGCTTTCAGTGGCACCTGGGGATGGTGAGATGGAAGTAATTCCTCTTTAATGAAGATATTGTGATGTGTCTGAGGCTTTGGGCAGAGCAGCAATCTCCGCTGCCTGGGAAAAAAGGGGATTAAGTTACAGAGCGGCCTTGCTGGAGGAGAAACCCCCTGTTTTAAGCAAAACCTTAGCTGGCGTTATCTGTTTAATGTGTTGCACGCCATTTGCGGCATAAACATTTCCAGTTCATTTTAATTTCATATCGTAGCAGAATAATAAAGACAGCAGGGTTATTGGTCGCAGCTGCGCAAATGTGGCAAATGTAACTTGAAGAATTATTCTGTCAAAGAGACAGAGCCAGATATTATTGTTTTTTCCCTTACAGTCGTGCCAGCAGTTAAATAGGGGATTTTATTAAAAATATTCATGTAATTAAAATCTATAGCCTTGAAAGCTGTTATAGGAGCTGGAGTTAAACCAAAATAACACATTTACATTCAGATGTTGCAGGTTTGTCACAATATGAGACCGCCTTCGGTTCAGAAAGCAAAAACATGAGAAGTTTTGACTTCAGTTTTACATTTCCCAATTTAGGTAGCTTGGAAGCGTGCACTGATTGATATAGCTTACAAGGACAAACTTTTTAGCAAACATTAGATTTGCTTATAGAAATTAATTCATTATGATCTGGGCGACTGGTGTGTCCTGAGAGGGAGAAATGAATTTTACTCAGCACACGTGTAGTTTTAACAGCCACTGCCCAGGTTTTCAGCCGTTGTCCATCAGCGTGATGGATCGCCCTTCCCTTGTCTCACTTCCCAAACCCCAGCCCCGGCTGGAATGGAGAATTTTCCCAAAGCGAAGGAAACACCCCTGGTGAAAAGCAGACCCAACAGCCACCCAGAGCCATTTCTTTTTTCTTCTTTTTTTCTTTTCTTCTTATTCTCGAAGTTTTGTCCAGTAATAAACAACTGTTTCAATCTGCTGTGCTGATCAAAAGAAATGTTTTAATCAGTCCCAGACAAAATATCATGCTATTATGTTATCACTGGAGCAAATCATCAAAAATACAAAACAAAAATATCGGTTTAATACGCTCCAGATCAGGAATGTCTTGAAGAAATTTGCCGTCCTCACAGGTGTGTCCTATTTTAAGGAAAAAAAAAAAAAATCTACAGGACGGGGGCTGGTGCTGGGGTGAGCGTGGCTGTCTGGGCAGGAATACTGAGATCAAAACTGACCAAGCCCAATTACTGCAAATAAACCACTTGAAAAGCTTTCCCCTACCCCAGGGATGTTTTGATTAATATTTTTTTTAACTGAAAAATTATCTGAAAATCACCCATCTGTGCTTTCTTTCACCTGCTGCAAACCAAATCCGTGGGGAGAGCTGCGGGGACACTGACCCGGTCCCTGCTACCACCAAGCCATGGCTCTGGCTGGCGAGGGCTCCAGCCCCAAGGAGACCCACATGCTTCCAAGTTTTGGAGACAATTTGCCCAGCGGGAGCCTAAGCAGGGTCCGGATCCAACGCGGGGTGATTGGAGCCATCAGTGGATGCAGGAGCATCCCTGCCCCACGAGCCTGATGTGTGATGGCTAGCAGAGGTACTCGCCATCTCCTCTGAAAAATTTCAGCTTGAGCAGAGCTGGATCTCATTTCCATCCTCTGCTCTGTTCTGTGTCCAGGAGACCTACCCAGTGAAATTCCTCCTTTTTATGGTCCATGACTCCAGCTGCACAAATGATACTCAAAACCAATTTAAAAATCAGTGATCTTTTGGTGGTTTGGGTAGCTGAGGTCTGGCGCAGGGCGCTGCTGCTGTCTCATCAGCCACCCCTGGCAGCCCCGCTCCCGGGAGCAGCAGCTGACGGGCCGTGCTCTCGGAGGGGCCGTTCATACACGCTGGATTGAAGAAATCTGGACTCTCCATAGGGTCCTCAAAGTGGTGAGAGGAGCCAGTCCTAGGGAGAGGTACACACTGGCACGCGTGCCTCTCAAGCACCCACAAACCCACCCAAACAACAACCTCAGAAAGTGGGGACATGGGCTTGGGAAGGGGGGTGAAGCCCCGGGAGCTGGCAGGATCCAGGTGAGCTCTCCCCTGGCCTCCCCTCCACATCCCTCCGGAGCCTCCCACGGGGGACGGCAGCACCCAACACGGCAAGCGGCCGCCCTCGCAGAGCGCCCAGGCTCTTGGAATGTCGGGTTTTGTTTCAGCTGGAAACAAAGTCTGGGGCTTCGCTTTACTTTGATTTCATTTAATCTCGAAAATCTCCAGGAAACTAGAGTTACATTTCTTCTACCAGTCTAAATTCTTAAATTCTGGTAGTATTGAGAAGCGAAGAAAAGGGGGCTGATGTTACCCGTTAGAATAGCCCAGATAGAGACATTATCCTGCTTTTATGAAAGCCAAAGGCCGAATTCATATTTATTTGAGCTGCAGCAGGATCTGGCTTATATCCTGGACATTACAACATGCTGTTTCAATCTATATTTTTATTAGCAATATTGATAACGTTAGAAGAAATACGATACAGGAAATAGCTTATCAACTTTGATTAATTTTACAGTAAGACTTTTAATGAAGATAAAAGAAGAATCCAGCAAAGGGCTGAAGTTAAAAGTGTTGTTGGTAAATGGAGACATGCGGTACCCGATGTCCTGAGCAGGGCTGGGCAGTCAGCAGGGCTTTTACTCCATGGAAGAAAAAAGGTTGGTGATCAATTTATTTTGAAGACGGTTGGTTCTCCACTTTAAGTTTATTAACACTTTCATACATAATGAACCACTGCAAGACTGCAGAAACGCAGGTATTTGGGTAAACCTAAATGAAACCTGTTTGTTGTACACAGGCAGCGGTGCCTGTGGCTCACACTCCTGCTTTTAAAGCTCCAGGCAAATATTCATAGGGAAAGATGCAAAATGCTCTTGTTGTGGGGAAAAAACCCAAATTCCAGCCCCTAAACCTCAAGGCCTGCAAGAGGATGGGATCTTACTTGACTCACTTGAAGGTGCCTTTGAGACAGGGAGGTTTTGCCTTCGACCGGCCCCACAGCTTTGGGGCTCACAGGACCTCTCCAAGCTGCCTTCCTTGTGCTCCATTGCCTGATATAAATTCTTAGTTTTAACACAGTATTATGAACAGTTCAGCACTTGTAATGCCACTCTGTATCTGGATTTATGCTCTTTTTTATTTATTTATTTTAAAATGGCTATCTGCATGGAAAGCATCACGGTGCCAGTTGAGGATAAACCAGTCCAGCCTCCCGGATCGCTCCATTTTGTCCTGGCACTGAAGTCACCCACGACACACAATCCCATGCCCCAAATTCACCAAACTGCCTTAAACATACAGGGGGGTTTCTGCTGTGCATTTAGCATCCCATCAAAAGCAGAAACTCCAAGTTGTTTAAAGTAACTTATGATAGAAGATGATGGTTAAAACCACCGAGTGCTTGGGGTAAGGTGGGCACAGCCAGGGCAGCATCCGACTGTGCAAACAGATATCGTGGTGTTTCCCACAGCGACGCTGACTGGTGGTTAATATCGTGTATTTGAAACCTCCTGGTGAGGGCAACAGCAACACCTCCCAAACCTGAACAAAAAAAAAGAGGATTTCTGCTGGTTTCAGGCTGAAGGTCCATGGTGAAGGGATGCAGCAGCTCAGTGAGATGGACCGGCAGCCGGGGCAGGAGGCAGCATCCATCCCTGGAGCATCATTGGAGTAACAGCAAGAGTAACTCTAAGTAACCGTGCAGGTCCATTACTCTTTTCTTCCTTTTAGAGTCGAGGCCCTGTTTTATTTGCAGGCCTGACTGGAAGCAGATGGACCTGTCAGGGCTCGCTCAGGCAGGTGAGCCCAACGGGGCGGATGAGCTGCTAAGTGCTCCCAGCTGCTGGGCAGGACCCGGAGGAAATTGTTGGAGCTGGGACCCAGCTCCAAGATGAGATCTGGAGCCAGTGCCAAGAGGGAAAAAGTGAATTTCTCCAAAAAGCCGTTCTCTAAAAACCTGAAAGAGCGAGGCTTTTAAAAGAAGGGAAAATACCTGAAAAACTTTTTAGTGCATCTAATATATCTTCAGACTTCAGAGCGCTAGAAGCCATCCCGAGCCCCTCTCTGGTTTTGTTCAGGATCTGCCTCCTTAGACAGCAAGTATTATTTTTCCTGGGATTTCTCCCTTATCGCTGGTGTTTTCCTCTTCAGAAAGGTCTTGAATTTTACTTGCTGGTTTGTGTTGTTTGATTTATAAGCTCAAAGGGTCCTTCACAAAACCTGGACTACTTCTTGTACTTAATTGCTACAATAAACTTAAAACTTGGTGCTTTAGGATAAGCGATCTGGGAGGAAATTGTTTGATGTATGGCAGTGGACGGTAGGTCCTTCTTGTGAACGTCACCGAAGGGACAGGGGGAAGAAGTGAGTTTATAAATAACTATAACATTCAGAAACGACACGACCTCGGGGAGAGCAGGGCTCTGTTAAGCACGAACAGCTTGCAGTGTCGTACCCAACATCTGCGAAAGTCCTTGCAGCCGGTATAACTCCCAACACCCTCGCCTGCTGCATCCAGGCTGTCCGACACCAGCTTTAACTCCATGGGGGCTGGGAGGCTGCGACTTGCACAGACACAGCCGAGCGCAGAAAGGGGTGCCTGGAGCTCGCACCCGAAAATGCAAACCAACGGGTGAAAGAAAAGGGGATTCACAAGTCACAAGCTTTTATTGACATTGCAAGGGAGGTGGTTTTTCTTTTCAAAATTATTTTATAAGAAATAACTCTTTATATTTTAAAAGCTGGGGTTTTTCCAGCGCTCTGTGACTGCAGCATCGGTGGAGCACAGAGGCTGCTGAGCCGGCGTGGATGGGGCTGCTTGCTGTGGCCGGGTGATGCCGTGGCCGCATGACATGACTCCAGTGCCTCTGAGTGACATGGGATGAGGAAAATTGTGAAATACATTCAGTGTGTAAACACCAAGGAACGAGATACCACTTGTAGCACTGCGAAGTGCAGTCCAGCTCGTGGCACAAGCCTGGGAGGAGTCGGGGGACGCACCCCCGTGCAGCTGGTACCCAAAACACAGCCAGGGCCAGGAGCTGCCGCGGCGCTGCCCCTGTCAACAGTGCACCTTCAGATGCTGTATCTCTCCTTTGGCTTTCTGAGCCGTGTCTTAAAAGAGTCACTGCATACTTCGTGTATTCTAGGAGGCAAACAGACACCCAAAACTAAGAAGAAAGCACACGTAAATATTGCGGAGTCATCTGTTTCCAATAGCCTGTGTTTACATATTAATGTGCAATACAAATTTGTAAACACGAGCATTTGAAACTTTTGTAGGAACCGATACCGGCCTTTTCCCTTTCTGCAGCTTTATTGGAACAGCATGTCCCCCCGGCCTCAGCCACACATGTACATCATTTTAATACTGGATGCATTTCAAATGTTCTGGGTGCTTATTTTTTCTGGTCTAACTTGCTCTCCAATTCTCGTTTGTTTTGCATAATTGTGATACAAATTATCATCTAATTACAGACCAAACCTCAGAAGATCAAATGTAAACCAAGGCACTTCGATCACAAAAAGCTACATCTGACGGTCCCTCTACATGTTTGCCTTCCCCAATAGGTGTATTAAATTTGGGTGAAACTGGATAGTAACTGCACTTTGATTAAAAACATTATCACTGGCGTTTTCTGTCTCCTTGATTTTTACATCAACCTCCCATTGTCTGAGCTCTGAGCCCATCCCATGTCCCAGCGTCGCGTACGGACACAGTGCCCTTGGTACGGCCAAATTTATTTGCCAAGCGCTCTAAATGGGATCAGACATTTCCGAGTAACTTCAAACTCCTCTTTGTTTTCCCAAATGACTAATAGCAAAGATTGTTCAGCAAGCTTAATCTTAACCTCGTTGATTATTTTCTCCCTGTTCCCATTTAAAAACAGTGCTGTGACACTGGGTGGTGTTTGCGTCCCTTCCCGAAGTCTAAAGAACTATGAACTTTTGCGGTTGCCCCAGGTTGTCAAGTAATGTCCACGGGAGGCACAGCAAAGCAGCATGTGATGTATTTGTATTTATAGGCGCGTAGTCCTGCTTGAAATATTGACTCGATTCCCCCAGTTTCCATTTAATGACTAATAATTTATTGTGCTGACTTACTCTGACGAGTTTTGCCGCTCGCCTATCACCAGCAGCCGTTTTGCAAAGCACCCCCAGAGAGCAGCGTGCAGGTTACCCACTGTATGGGGCAGAGTTTGCCCCGTGTCAGCAGAGCGACCAGTGTTACGGTGTGAACGATGCAGCCGAGCCCCCCCTGCGGGCAAGGAGCCACGGCCGGCACCGGGTGACCACGGGGAATGGAGAGAGAGAGCTAGACTGCCTGAAAATACCACCGGCATCTCTGTCATTTGTTACAGTGATTTTTGAAAAGATAAAGGTGAGAGATAAAGGCAAAGGAAATAGAGATGGACCTCAGCTAACGCGGGTCGGATGGTGCCTCTCGCGCTGCAGTGACCTCTCGTAGGGAGCACACTGGGATCCATGCGTCTGCCTGTGCCGCTCTGATGGGTGCCACATCCTGCCCGCAGCTCGGTGCTGGCACCCAAGGGACCCGCAGGTACCTTGCAGGGACCAGGCTCTGGGCATGTTTTCCCTGTGGCTGTGACCGGGGAGGGTGGCGAAAACAGGGCTCCTACGGGACCCAGGCAGGCGCATCAAAACCCAGCCCGACTCGGCTGGAGTGAGCGGAGCATCGCTGCGGGAGCGCAGCACCCCAGTGCCGGGTCTGTAGTTTCATGCCAAAAGGCACAGGATGAGCAGCGGCTCTGGGAAGCTCCATGCCCAGCTGCAAACATGCTCGGAGTAGCAATGAGGTGGGTCCCGTCAAAGAGAGCATTTGCTCAGCTGTAGTGGATGGGATGTATATGATCTCAATTTAAATAGCCATCACTGTAAAACTGTCCATACTGAAAATATCTATTCTAGTCATTATCAGTCACAATTTTAACTAGACAAACACCAATTTTCTGGATCACCAGCTCATGGCAGCAACTCTGGAATATCTTATGCAACCGCAAATATTTGGAAAATTGGAAGTTACCCATCGCATCCACCCACGAATCCGTGACTGATCTGGAAGAGCCTTCCAGCTCCCCAAAAGTATAACCACATGTGGGGGGCGGCACTTGGTCACTCGGCCCACGGGGAGCCGGGATCTGCAGGGATCTGCAGAGATCTGCAGAGCCCGTCCCAGCCCCTGCAGTGGATTCACCCACGGGAACTCGGCCCCTACCCGTGGTGAGGGATGGCTTGGAAATAAGGACTCTTGAATGAATTTTTTTTTTTTTTTTAATAAAAGTAGTGAAATAAACTGCTAAGAATCAGGGCAAGAAAGCAGGTTTGCTCATTTTTACAGTTCTACAGACCATTTAGCAAGGCAAGCACGGCCCACCATTTCATTCTGGTATCGCCAGGGGCTCTGTGAATACTCAAAGCAGTTAAATTAGGGAAAACAACATTGTCTGATTTTTAGCAAAGTCTCACGAAAGTAACAGTCTGACTTCTTGTTATTGTAACAGCTTTCGATACTGCTAGTTCTTTTCTTAATTTGCTGTCTGTTAGGGATGAAAATAAACCCAAAGCTCTGCTACCAATTTTGGTTCTTCAATCTGCACTTAATCCCTACACAGTGCTGCATTATGTTTGTAAATACAGGATTCTCTAAACTTAATCCCAAAATGCAGCCGGTCCCAGTGAATCATTATTTCCAAATCTCTGTCAAATATCAGGTAGTAAATTTGGCTTTAGGTAGGGACTGAGCACTGATCAAATAAAGACTAAAACCTGTGCCCCATCTTATTGTGGGTTATATTGTTCCCTTGGGAGCTAAAGAATATTAACAGGAATAACAAGAGTATCCACGGGTTATAATAAAACAAACAGGGCTTTCAGAAGGAATTGAAAATCTCATGTTTTGGAGCCCTTAGAGATCTCTCCAGAAGGGATCTGCATTCTCCCATGGGACCAAGCCAGGAGCATCCTTGTCCCTTCCCTCGGGCACAGGCTGGTGGATGTGATTCCAGATGGACCTTCTGTGTTCCCTGGGGCTCCCAGAGGTGTTTCATCCCACTCAGCTCTCTGAGATGTATCTGCCAGATCCCCCAGCATGGAGCTCTCGCCATGGGGGAGATGTGTGACCCCCATCCTCTGTTCCTTCTCACCTCGCCATCAGCACTGGTGCCGCTCTGCACTACCACCTCCCAGAGATCCCCGGGAGCAGGAGTGTGGAACGGAGGGCTCTTGGGGCACCGCTGCATCAGGCTCCACTTTCTCATCCCCACAAGGTAGGGACACATCCATCTTCTACCCTGTCTTTCTTTACCTTGGCAGAAAATACTTGGATTTATGTCCCCACTCTGATAACTGAGTCGTCTGGGTCCTGGAGAACAAGGCACTTTCATGTCATTAATTAGGACCCATTAAAGCCACGGGAACTTGAGAACATGCTCAAGCACTTGGCCAAATACAGCTCCTCTGCCAACTCCAGGCCTGGTACAGTCCCTTTGAAATTAGAGGAAAAACTCTGGTTGGGTGAGCAGAGGCTCGCTAGGGCTTTGAGCTAACTAGAGGCAAGCTAGAGAGACAGTTTCGAGAAAACATATTTGTAGAAATGTATACGTCTACGTTCCCACTTCAGAGTGCAAATATCAAAAAGGTGACGGTACAGTTTGCTCTTAACCTAACAACCATGACATAAATATCACCAAAAGGCATCACCTCGCTGTGGATCACCTCAGACCCTCCCAAATCCTCCACCACCACCCCACCACCACCCCACACGTTTGCCCACAAAAGAAATGCAATGCCTAGACATCCCACTCCTGTCCCATGCAGTATTTCATAGTCAATAACTAGCGAGCCCTTGGGTACGAAGGAAGGAAAGGCTTGCTTTACATATCAATGCTTAGAAATATTATATAATTCCACTAAAGGCAATGGTTAATTGTCGGGTGCCAGTTAGAGTGATTACATCTGCCATCTCTCAGAGAAGCCGGAATGCTGTCACTCACTTTGAAATGGCTCGCTGCATTCATCAGTCTAGATGGCACAGAGAAGTTATAGCCACACAAGCCATATGGAGGATGTAAGGAACAATTAAGTGCTTCCCGAGCAATGGGACTTGATGGGAAAATGTTTCCAGATGCATGTAATCCATACAGCATTTGACTAGCAGAACTGGGTACTTGTAGACACTGCCCGTTTAAGTCTTCAGCTTTAGCGTTTTTCAGATTGGCTATGCCGAGGGAGGACAGTTTGGGCATATCCACCATGAAGTGGGGTAAAAGATGCGGGTTGGTGCCTCCCAGTTTTTCGTGGCTTGGCAAAATGAGAGACTGTTGTCTTAAGAAGCTTGTAGGACAAATCTTGTAGTAGAGGGGCAGGTTGAGGTTGTGTAGGTAGCTCTCAGGGCACGACACACCAATGTTGCTTGCTGACAAGTGAAACGTAGGAGGGGAGCACGACGGAGAGAGCAAGGGGTTCAGAGGAGAGGGCGTCCCACCGCTCGAGGTCACCGGTGAAGAACTGGAGCTCCCGCCTGAAAATGAAAACAGAAATCATCCAGGCTGGGCTAGCTGATGCTCACAGCCGAGGAACCCTTGGAGCACTCCTGCTCCACACCACCCTGCTCCGGCATCTGTCCAAGCACAAACCTCCTCCAAAAATCAGCTCCTGGAAAATGGGAAGATCTGCCCATAAATTATTAGTTGTTGTTAATTGGCACTTGTCTAAGACCAATATTCACCCATGCCCAATCCCACTCATTTGACCAGGACGACTGTGAAGTTCAGCTCCACATACACAGGTACCCGCCGGGTCTGTGCCCCGCTACATGACCGATAACCTTCCCCTGCTATATGTACGTCATTGCTATTTTAAGTTTCCTATTTTTTTGTGCAAATTACAGGCAGCTTTTTCCCCTTGTATATAAGAACAAAAAAATGTATTCAGCCTGATGGAGAATATTTTTGTACCTTCCTGCTCACAGGAATTGACTAATTTTACTTGGCTTCCCATGCAATTTGAAACGTACCCTTGAATACTGTAGGTGTCTCCAGAAACTTTAAATGCACATGTCATTTTAACATTCTCCTTTCTGAAATGAATCAATGAACACTTTCATAATTTGGTAGAAAAGTGACACCGGCTCGCTTCGCACGCGTGAGCGCTGCTGAGGCCACTGGTGTATAACATCACTGTTCTGCACCGGCTCAGAGCTCCTCCGGAGCAACATCAAGAGCAAAACCAAAGAGGCAGCGGCTGCTCTGGCGTGGGAATGATGCTCTGGAGCGGCCGGCCCTGGTGCTAAACAGATGCTGGTTTCATCTAACACCATTTAAGAGCGTATGTCTCTGCTGCACATTCATTACCGCATTCTTCCAGAACCGTTTCCACCCCCCCACCACCCCCACCACCCCTTTATTTTCATTCCTTACCAAAGTCACTGGGAAAGAAAGGAAGGGAATGTGGATCCATTTTCTCTATTTACATTTAATTCCAAGTGATATACTGCCTGGATGTGATCTGGTCAGGCTTTACACGCCATCAGCAACACAGAATCAACTGTATAACCAAGCCATAGCTGCGAGTATTTCGGACCTTAGAAGAACACCAACATTTTGGACACGCTGCAAATTAATTTTGCAAACTTCCAGCAAGCAGAGTATCTTACAGGTTGGATGACCCGGCACCTAGTCGCTATAATCCAGGAATGTTTTCTGGCTTGAGCATCTCACCCTTCCCCGCTGATGTCAGCGGCTGTTACGGTACTGACATCAGCAGGGCAGGGATCCGGTCCTCCCCGGTGTACACGGCCTCACACCCTCCCAAGGCTCAGGGACTTTTGGTCATGTAACATGATGTGACCGAGCCGGTATTTGTGAGTGCGAGGCAGCGAGTGAAGCCCCACGCAGCTGGCTATAGCAGAGCAAACGAGCGTTAGTATTTGCTTCAAGGTATCCTGAGCAATAACATCGCATGACTTCCAGGACACGCTTGGGGATGGGGATCGCAGCGGGGATGACAGAGCAGCTCAAGGAGCAGACGCTTTCTGCCGTTTCTACTAGGCTTTAAAATCCTAAGTTTGTGGCCAAGTCTTTCTTCAGCATATTGTTCACGCTTTCTTTTAATTTACCTTCTGGTTTTAGAGCTTTGGGATCTCTATTTTTTCAGTTTTTCTTCAGAAATACATTTTTATTATTAGTGAGATTGGAGAACTCACTAATCATCAGCCCAGGAAACTGACCTTGAAGAAAAATACCAATTACATTAAGATGAGGGGAAAGAAAAAATATCCCAGGAAGCTCTAATATTTTAGCATCCATAGGATGAACATTGCAGTAGATTCTCTCTTATTCTCCACTGCAACCCACCCATCAGCTCCTCTCGCCGGCTCCGTAGCAGCCGGCCAAACACATTCAAAAGGTGCTTTTTAGCATAAGGTCTTTTCTAAATACGTAACAATAAAAACCCTAGTTCACTTTATAACCCGTAAACCTCTTAATTTTTCCCGAGTCTGATTTCTTATGTCTCCCCATTTCTATGCCTGTGCAGCATGATTTTTTGCGGTGATTTCTGCAGTTATTTCCCTGCGGACAGGAGTGACTTGGTGTGCCCAGCACTGAAGGGTTCCGCACAGCAATGAGAGTTAAACTGGAGAATTTAAACTCAAACTGGAGCGCTCCAGCATGCACAGGGTCTGTTACTCCCCCACCCCCCCGCGCTTTGAATAATCAGTTTCCAAATAATACCTTCCAAAAGCTGGGATTTTTTTTTTTTTTCTGGAAAAGAGCTGTAAAAGACTGACATGCGCTTGTCGGGCGGAGGGAGATCGTTTTCCCTGGAAAACGTTTCCCTCTTCCCTGCATTTCTGTGGAGCTAACGGACTGTCTGGCTGCTACAGGCTGAAGAACAGACAATTTTAATTTCCGATGCACAAGGCGTTTGCTCGCCCAGAAGCAGCCGGCTGCAGGAGGTTTTTTACCCCGTTTTTAGCTAATATTTTCAAACGGGTTGGAAACAATTAGCGTAACAGGATCAAAGCCACAACAACCCGACTTTAAATTAGCCTCCTGCATAGTGAGTTATTTTTTTCCCCTGCGCGTCTAAGTGTGGACTGCGCCAGGCGGCGACGGCAGCCCGTCACCCTCCTCCCGGGGCGGCTGCTCTGCTTCTCACATCGATTTTAACAGGACTTTTGGCCGAAAACACGTGGAATCGGCTCCCCAAAACGTTGCGCTAGCGGCCGGCTCGTTTTCTGGACCCACTTCGTTATCTTCATGGTTGAACCCCCCCCGCCCCGCGGAGCCCTCCGGCCGCGCAGCCCGGCGGCGGCGGGGATTAACGGGACGGGCGAAGGCAGAGAAGGGCACTCACCCGGGCTGTCTGCGCCGAAAGCCTTGAAGTCCAGGGCGAGGGGGGGCCGCCAGGGGTAGGTCTCCAGGAGCCCGTCCAGGACCCCCCTGCGGGGCGAGACCGGGCTGAGCGCGGCGGCGGGGGCGGCGGGCGCGGCGGGGCGGGCGGCGGGGCGGCCCCAGGCCTTACCTGTTCCTCCCGGGGTCCCGAAAACCTTTGGCGAAGGGATTCCTGTCGATCTTCAGCTTGGTGATCTGAGAAGGTGGGAGAGAAACGGGCCGTTGGGGACCGCGGCGTGACGGCACCGGCCGCCGCGGCTCTGCATCCCCCGGTGCCCTCCATCCCCCGGTCCCCGGTGTCGCCGGGGCTCTGCATCCCTCAGTCCCCGGTGCCGCCGGTGCCCTCTATCCCCTGGATCCTGATGCCCTCCATCCCCCGGTCCCCGGTCCCCTCCATCTCCCGGACGCCGGTCCCCTCACATCTCCCGGTCCCCAGTCCCGCCGGGGCTCTCCATCTTCCGGTCCCCGGTGCCGTTGGGGCTTTCCAGCCCCCCTCGTCCCCCTTCCCCGGTACCTGCTGGTTTTGGTAGGCCGTCACGGTGGTGAATTCGGTCTCCTGGAAGGAGAAGGTCTGCACCCCCTCGGCCGGCAGCGACTGGATCTGCGCCAGATCGAAGCGAGAGTCCTGGGCGATAACGTGGACGCGGGGCTTGTACTTGTGCATGGACTGCAGGATGATCTGCGGGGGGAGAGGCAGGCTGAGCCCCCCGGCACGGAGAGGGCAGGAAAACGAAAAAAACCCAAACCTGGTGCAAGAGGCGGCTGGGAGCCAGCCCGCAGCCCCGGGGAGAGAGGGACCGGCCGCGCTGCCCCCCGGGGGGATGCTCTGCCCTCTCCCCGCCCCCCCCCGCGGGGCTACCCCACACCTACGTGCCCCTTGTCGTCCATCTCGTTGTTGGTGAGCTTCACCCGGTCGAAACTGATGATTTGCCTCATCCAGGTCTCCCCCGAGCAGGGGGAGTCGGGGTGGATGTAGAGCCGGGGGGTGATGCAGGAGTGGTCCGTGTTCCCCGCCACCATCCACTGCGAGCTGTGATAGACGTAACTGGCCCGGGCCGGGCCGCGGTCAGGCGGCGGAGACACCACCCCACCCCCCACCCCCGACGCCCCTCTATAGAATCTACGTTCACGCGAGCCCGCCGGCCCCCCCGGCTGGGCAGCCCCCGTTGCACGTAGGCGCCCTGGAGCAGACGGGGCTGAGCAGAGCGCGGTCCGCGATCGCTCAGCCCGGCCGGGGGGATCCCGCGGGGGCGTGGGGCGCCCCCCCGCTCCCCCGTACCGGTATCTCTTGGAGTCCACCGGGACGACGTCGATGGCGATGTAGTACTGCTTCAGCGGCTCCAGCCCCCTCACCTTCACCCTGACCGACGGGAACATCCTCCTGCGGGCAGAGGGGAAGGTCCTGAGCAAGAACTGCCGGTTAGACGGCGAAAGGGAGTTGGAAAACTAAACGGGCGTCGGGAGAAAAAAAACAAACACAAACTCAAGCTCAATAAAAAGAGAGAAAAAACCGCAAAGAAAGAAAAATATATAAAAAAAGAGGGATGAAAGGGGAAAAAACCCCAACCAACCAACCAAAAAAAACCCCGACACGCAAGCAGAAAGGCAGGAGAAGGCCGGGCGAGCCCGGAGGTGCGGCCGGTACCTGCCGGCCTTGGTGATGATCATCTCGGTGCCGATCTCATGGAACCTCCGCCAGAGCTCGGAGCCCTGCAGCTCCACCTGCGCCCCGGCCCCCGCCTCCCGGCTCTCGGCCCCGGCCTTGGGCCGCTTCTCTGCGGAAAGACAAGCAGGAGGGGGCGGCTCGAGGGCTGCGGGGCGGGCAGGGGGCGGCCGGCCCCGCCGCCCCGGGGGTCCCGGCCGGGCTGTACCCACCCGGCTCCGGCGCTGCGCGGCTCTCCCGGCCGCCGGCCCCGCGCTCCTCGTCGCGCCCATCCGGCACCTTCCTCTTGGCCGCGCGTCCCACCAGCGCTTCCACCGAGAAGGCGTGAGCCCGGGAGCTGAGCGCCATCCCCCGGGGCCGGGGGTCCCCCCGGGCGGCCGCGGGGCTCAGGCGGGCGGCGGCGGCTCCATCCCGGCCGGTGCCCAGCGAGCCTCGCCCGGCCGCCGCACGGCTCCCGTCGGGGGGCAGCGGCCACGGCGCGATCCTCTTGCATCCAACTGAGGCAACGGGCGGCTGCAGGCTCCACTGTTTGTTTTGGAAACTGGTGGGAGCATAAGAAACATTGAGTGACATTTCGTGGGAGTAACGGGGGGGGGGGGGAAGGGGGAGGGAGGGGAGAGCAGGCGGTGGAGGGGAAGAGCGGGGGAAGAGGAGCCGGCCCCGTCTAGGATCAATAAAAGAGTTACTGTTCTCCATTAAATTGTAAAACTCTAAGAAATTTGACATAATTGCACACTAGGGGCCACTTTTCCAACAAAAGTGCAAATAACGTTTAACCAGAACCAGCACAAAAAGAAGAGGAGAAGGGGGGGGGGGGGGTAAAAAAGGAGAAAAAAGGGAATAAAGGAGAGGGAGAAAGGAGCAGGAGAAAGGAGCGGGGGAGCCGTGCCCGTGCTGGCCGCACTGGTGACCCCCAGGCCCGGGGGCATTGCCCAACGGGCTGGTCACACTTGTGTGTGTGTCCCTACCCGTGTCCCCGGCATATCATGCCACAGTGTCCCCCACTGGACAGAGACTCTGGCTTGCCTCCCCCCGCTTTTTTTTTGTGTGTGTGTATTTTTTGTTTGTTTGATTGTTTTTGTGGATTGTGGTTTTTTTTGTTTAAAGGCAGCAGCCCCCCCGCCACCCGCTCTGGCATCACCCCCGGGATATTTCCACGGCTCCACTTCAAAGTGCGGCCCCACAGCGGCAGCTGCGCTGAATTAGGGGCAGAAATCCCAGTTTTCCACTTGGGTAGTTCCTGGGAACCCCTGCAGTGCCGGGGCTGGGGCTGGGGGGCTCCAGGCCAGGGGGGCTCCAGCTGAGACCTGCAGGTGCGCAGATAAAAGGGGCTGTGCTGGATTTGCACGGTGATTTTGGGGGCCCCACCAGGGACCTCCCCACCCTGCAAAGGCCTGAACACATCACCCTGATTTATTTTACATCCGGGAGCCCTCCCCAGAGCCAGCACCAAAGGGGATTCCGGGGGGCAGTCTTTTTTTTTTTTTTTTTTTTTTTTTGGAGCGGGGGGAAGCAGTGGTATTTACGCCTCCGCCACCCATCCCCTGCACAGCCCTCATCCACTGCCTTTCCCTGCACCAGGGAGGTCAGCTAAGATAGATGAGCCTTAAGGGGAAAAAAAATGTGCAAAGGGATAAAATTCACAAGCCTGCTGAGAAAGCAGGTTTGGGGGGAGCGGGAGCTGCTGCAGGGTGCTGCGGCTTTGGGGAGGGAAGGGGATGGGGTGCAGCACCCAGTGCCCCCTTTCCAGGCACTCCCGGAGTCTCAGGGGATCACTGGTTTATTCAAATGTTCCACTTCTCAGGATTTCTTGCTGTATTTGTCAGGGTCTGTGTCCTGGCGCACACATTTCTTCCAAAGCTTGGGCCGGCAGCAGCATGAAAACGGCGTCTGAGCAGAGACAACCGCAACCAAACATCAGCCAGCCGCTCCCCGGCACAGCGCTTGGCGAGTGGGTGTTTTGCAGGCCCCAGACTCATACTGTTGTCCTCAAATCCTCATTCCAAGGATGCTCCTTGCTCAGCTTAGGGTGGGCTTTGCACGTTGATACACATTTGTACATTTATACACATTTATACGCATTTCTAAACATTTATGCTTTTTTTTTTTTTTTAATGCACATTTATACCCCAGACTCCTGGCATAGCTCACTGGGACAGGAACTTGTCTAAGGGAAAGGTCTCGGAGGAAGTGAATGGGTGCAGATGTAGGTGCCAAACGTCCAGCTGATGTAGGTGCCAAACGTCGGTCCAGCCTGGGGCACCCAGGTGGCCGCTGCCCACTCCTCCCACTGCGGGCTCTGCCCCTGTGCATGGTCCTGGTTCGGACCATGCCCACAGCCTGGCTCAGGGGTGGAAGATTTGCATCCCTGCCTGCAAACCGGGCTCTGGAGGATCCAGCTTCGGTGCAGAACTCACAGCGCCTCTCAGAATGGCCGGTGGGCCGCCCGGGAGCTGTACAGCTGGCGTGCGGCAGGGCCGGCAGTGCGCTTCCCCAGGCTGCTGCCCAGCTGAGCCTGCTGGGGTTACACGGGACAGCGAGCCCCGGCCCTGCCGAGTGTGGGCATCTCCCAGCGCAGCCTCAGAGAGCCTGGCACTGACGAGCTTTAGATTTCACTTTTATCAAGGTGGACAGTACTTCTCTTCCTTCGCCAAGTGCCTCCAGATCTGACGAGCAGCTCTGCCGTGTCACAGTGGGGCGACGTGGTGGTTTTGGCCCCGCGTTACCGCAGCTCCCCGGTGATGCCCATCACAGTGGCCCTGCAAAGCCCCAGGCTCTGCTGAAGTGGGTTTTCCTGGGGTAAGGCCCGTCCAGGTGCCCCCGCCCGATGGCTCATGGCTCGGCAGGATGGGTGCCTGGCCTGCCTGGGGGCTGTGACCCCACCGCTGTCCCCAGCCATCAGCGCCAGAAAGGGATGGAGGACGGGGCAGGGGAAGAGGCTCTGGGAGGTCGTCTTGCTCTGCCCTCGCTCCCGGGCAGGATCAGCCCCACCTACGCAGATCTTTATTTCTTCTTACAAAGAGAAATGAAACAAATTTTATAAACATGTTTATAATTATAACAGCATAAGCTCATGGTTTAAAAGCAAGGTGAATGGTGGGTCCTTGCCGGAGCCTGGCCGGGGCTGACGCTGCGCTCCCCAGCACTGATAGAAGCCAGCTGAGGGCATTAAGTGTGAACCTTTATCTCTGCTGACATGACATATTATTAAAAAGTATTTCGAGTAATCTTTTATTTCCTTAGCATTGCAACACATTTCAAGAACTTGGCCAGGGATCAACCAACCCTTTTTAATTTCCTACAATGAAAAATAAAACAAAAATAAAGCCCAATTGAGATGACATAATCAGGAACATTTTGAGGGTTTAGGTCAAATTAATATGTCAGAAAAGGGTTTTCAGGGGACTTGGAGAGCTTTAATCTGTCAAAGCCTGACTCAGACCCTTCTTGGGCTTTGTAATTTTATTGTCTTTACCAAATTATGTGATGGTATGTCACGTATTACCATCATCAGAAAATCGAGCAAATAATCATTTGGCATAAAGTTCAGAATAACTAACTTAATTTTAAAGCAAGTGTTATACAATATGCCAGAAATGTTTGCTTAACTTGAAAATGATCTTTTCATACTGTCCGTTAATCCATTAAAGCACACAGGTAAATTCCAAACACAGACTTTCCTGACCACTTTAGGGGCAGACTTTAGGAGATTTAATAGTGTTCAAGCCATGCTTGATTTTGCCAAGATTTACTTTGCATTTGTCAAAACAAAATAAAAAATAAAACAACCAAAATAAAGCAAACCCAACCTGACCTGTGGCTTAGGGGTAATATTTTAATATCGCCTGTACTCAATTACACATCTAATACTTTTCCCTTTTATATCTCCATCTGCTATGTCATAGATTTCTACAAAGCTGCGATTACAAGTTTGGTGCTAGGACATTGTCAGTTCTAACAGATAAACCTGAAGGATTGTTTGTTCTCTGCTTCATAAATTGTTAGCAAGAAAATATATATTTTATTTATTTTTTTTTAGCATTTGGAAAAATCCCAGTTTCTAATCAGAGGGATGCAGCACTGCATCGCTGTATACCATTAAGCAAGCCCTGACTCCCATAACGCAGCTTCAGTGATTGTTTCACCAGCGTTTAATTAGGCGGCGTGTAGCCAAGGCTGCAGTTGGGTGTGGGTGCATCGCTTTTCCTGCTGGTTGCACGTAGTGTGGGACGTACTCTAAGCGATCTGTTCGGGTGGTGTAACTCCTCTGCTCTCGCGGAGATGCAGCCAGAGCCAGCAAAGCAGTGACCCCTGGGCCGGTCCCTTGTCCCCATGTGCTGTCCCCTCCCTGGCCTTGGTGACACCAACCCCATCCGCCCTCACATCTTCCCTTCCAAAATCTTCCCTCTCCTGCAAAAATGTATTTTAGGATGGATTGACCACGTTTGCACACGCTACTAACTTTTTATTCCAGGACTCACAGTCCAGTTCGCACTTTTTTCCACTTTCCCAACCTTACTGTTAGTAGCAAACAAATAATCTATTTATTTCCATATCCCAGCCTCTTTGCCTGTCACGTTGGAAATATAAATGAACGTGCTGCCTCAAATCTAACAGGGTTAAATGGGACGCTGAAGAAATGCAAGCGGATATCTAATATTCCAATGTGCAACTAATATCATTTTCTTGGAAGAAAATCCCGAACCTTAGGCACGATGCAGTGTGCCACAAAGAGCTGCCACTAACAACACGGGAAGGGTGGAAGGTTCGTTACGGGTGTACGTTAAAGCTGTAATGAAACAGTTTCTGAATGCTCAGGCTAATACACAGGCTGCGACTGGCGTGGATGTGACTGCCGGCTGAATAACCCTTCTGTGGGCTGAAATAACACCACTTTGGGTTCTGTGGGGTCTGGAAACTGCAATATTCAACTTTAATTTTTGCAAATGTAACTACCACTTCACATTAGTCATTAACTAATTACTGGTGAACAGATTAACAAATATTTCTTTTTCCTAAACCCCAATTTTTTAAACAGAAACTTCTGACCACTAAGTAAATCTTGGCGGAAAACACCCGTAGTAGCTCATAACAGTGCTTGGGAGATTGTTTTCCCTTACATTCTCAAATGTCCAGTCCCACAGCAAAGCTTTAATTTCATTCTCTGTCTTTTTTTGCCCATAATGAACTTAGAAAAACCTCTGCTCTTCTATCCGAGCACAACGTGACAGCATAGCTCTGTGTCCCCATGGGGCTGCGGCACCTCCGGGCCAGCCTGCGGTGTCCAGAGCTGGAGGTGACGGCACGGTTCAGCCCGTCCTTGTTCTCAGGAACATCCCAAATTAATTTTCATGGCCAAAATTCTAAGGCTGGGAAGAAATGCCCAGCTTAGGGTGGTAGACAGCCAGTGCTGAAGTTTCTTGGTTGGTTGACCTCCCAAGCAGGTTCTTCACCACCATGTCTGCTACATTAAAGATATATTGAAATAAATCTCAGTTATGTTATTTTATACAATAACCCCCCCCAAAAGGCTGCACAGGGAATAGGATTAGACTTTAAAGAAGTGATTCAATGAAGCAAAACTGATAGATAAAGCATTTGGGGAGAGTGAAACCAAATCAGGGGACGCAGCTCATTTCATGATGAGGGAAGGATTGGTGGTGCCTCCACCCCAGCCCGGGAAGCTGGGCAAGGGCCGGCAATGTCACCTGCCAGTGGGGTAAGGATGAGACCACCGTGCGCATCTCCGGTACCAGGATGCAATGTGGCACCACCAAAATTTTTATCCAGCACCTGGCTTTTGGCTGGTGGTTGTGTAGTGAGGAGAAGCTGCTCTATCCCTTCTCCAACCACCGGCACCTGAGAAGCCCCTGCCAGCTTGTAGAGGAATTATAGAGGGATGAAGGCAGTTAATTAACATTGATAATATACAGCTGTGGGCTGGCTTCAGGGGCGGCGGGTTGGCTGGTGTGGATAAGGTGCAGCTGTGGCTGGTTCCTGCTAAGTAGTTAAACAACTCTAAGGGGTATAGAAGGGGGGCAGCTAAGGAAGAGAGATCTG
The DNA here is from genome assembly GCF_023634085.1 of Falco cherrug. Classification (NCBI taxonomy): domain Eukaryota; kingdom Metazoa; phylum Chordata; class Aves; order Falconiformes; family Falconidae; genus Falco; species Falco cherrug. The sequence goes on from NC_073711.1 coordinate 22,307,787, forward strand.
GAAGAAGCAGAGGGAGGAAAGAGAGTGCCCTGGATGTAGGCAGAGGCAAGAAGCAGGGTGGACTGGCCTGAAGAGGATGAAGAAACAGCATGGATGGTAGATGAACCTTTGAAGGCTTGTGGGAGATTGGTGACTGTGCCAGGGCAAGGTGTGGGAGCTACTTTCTGAAGTTAACCTGGGATGGGGTGGAAAGAGCCTTGTTGCAGCCGGTTAGTTTCGATGGTGCTGTGACACTAGCTTGGCCACCCCACTGAGCATCTTTCACACCACCTTTCCTTCATCGTGACTTCTCCAGAGTTGAGAAATAAGACCAAGACCTGGCCCCTTCTCCCCCTAAGCAAAGGGAAAAATTCCTGCTGTGTTGAACTTTTCTCATAATATTTAAAGAAAATACTTAAAGAATGTGTAATAATAGGGGATTTAGAGAGCAAAATTAACCGCATGGATGAAGCAGAAAACCTTTAGAATTTCACCAGGATGTATCCTGACCAGCTTTACTGTGGGGAAGAGCTCTGGGGGAGGAGAGGGTGATCCCTGCGTGAGCCCTGCGAGCTGCAGGACCCCATCCCCAGGGCCACCCTCGCTCCACTCACCAGTGCAGTGTAGGCAGGAAAAAGCCAGAGATCTTGGTTTGGCTGCCAGGGAAACCACACAGGAGAAGTGAAATCAAAACAGTTATGGGGAAGCTGATACTGAGTTATTCCGTATTCCTGGGCAGGAGTGAAGCTGGGCAGACCTGGGGCCGCCTTTCCTGCTCTCCTCCCTTGGTGCCAGGGCCAGGCAGGATCCGACCATGGAGCATACCAGGGTCTTGGGAACCCCAGCTGGGGCCTTCCCAGCAGCGAGCCCTTCTACAGGCAGCAACCTGAGGCAAAAAGTCTTTTTTGACAGGAAGGTGATGCTATTTTTCAAACTACAGCTGTATTCTTGTTGTTTCACTTTTAAATGGTAATGGGATACCCTGAGACATCCGGTCAGCACTGGTGCAGAGGGGGAAGGTCCTGTGATGGCCTTGATAGCGTTGTCTGCTCTGAAAGCAAAAATGAGCGGAAGTTTCCCATGATCACCAAGATTTGGGGCCAGGGAGGATGAGGGTGCACAGCACCAGCATGTGTCCTGATCAGAGGTCCCAAACAAATGGTCATCACAGCCCCCCTGACCATGCACCAGCTGCCAAAGCCCCCGTGGGGGCTGTGCCCACACAGCCTCGCTCACTCCGTGGGGACGTGATGCCCTGGGGGACACAGCCCAGTGGCCAGCGATGCCTGGGGCAGGACGGGGATGCTGGGGACTCCCGTGGTGTCCGGCAGTGCCTTCCACAGCCCAGCCAAGAGCCTGCTCTGGGGGCTGGCTTAGAAAATCCAGCCTGTCGGGGACATTCAGGTTTATTCACACAGAAATTGCAGGTTTCTGGGGCTCACTCTGATCTCAGTAAATACTGCCCTCTGCAATAAGCTTCGCTCCTCCCTTCGCTGCCCTTAGAGAAGGTGGCTCTGAACAAGAAGTGATGATTTATGCCCGGTCCCACTGGCTCTGGTGCAGAGTGCTTTTCCGACTGTTTGGTTTTGACAGGTTCCTTTCCACCAGCACCGTCCCTGCACCACCGGCACTTTGCCGGAGGAATCGGCCCCAAGGCGGGTTTGAGGCTTTTCCATCCCTCCCTGTCTGGAAAGATAAACGCAAACCCTGGCCTTAAACTGAGCCCACACCTGGGAGAGATCAACAGGCTGCAGAGACACTCAGCTTTGTTTTGCTATCCTATCCTCAGTTATTGTGGCTAATTATTACCATAAATGCAAATATAGAGGGATGAGAATAAACACTCAGAAGGGGTGATGCACTGGAGAGAAGGACAATAAATCAAAAGGTTTGAAAGGAAGCTTTCATTCATCTTTGAAGCACCATGACGGTTTTGAGTTGTTAGCTTGCACTTTGGTTAGGAAGCGACTTTTGAAATTGAACAGAAAAGATACAATCTTAATATTTCATAAGATCTGCCAATACAAATATCTGCCAGCAGATACGTAAAATAATAGCTTTAAAAACAAGCAAAAGAATCACATGAAATTTTCTAAGGAGGGTGATGTCACCCCCCAACCAAGCTATATATTCTTTGTATTTGAAATTAAAACCGCATGAACTCTCCGTGCAAAGCTGGGTGAAACTCTGCTTTTTCAAGTATCCCCTTAGGGATGCTGGATATTATTTTATGGTTTTAATTTTAAAGTAATAAATAAATGTGATTGACTTGCCACCCAATACCACCAATTTGTGCAAATGCAATCTGTGCATATTAACACACAGGTAGTTGCCATATAAAATCTGTCAAAGCAGTCTGCCTATGCCTAGTGTTGCTGGAGCAGAAGAAAATCAGCGTTAGCTTCAGCTTCACAAGGAATTTCAGCTTAGAGAAGAGGAAAATCTGTCTCTGAGGTATTATCTCCCTTTCCAAACTTTCCTTCTGGCTGCACTGGGTCATAGGTTGTGGACTGTAAATTATACAGCAAAAATCAAACAGTCTTTTTCAATAAGGGAAGAAGAAAATCATGCAATGATTCATTATATGAAACGGTTCAAACTATGGCTTTCTCTTGCTTGCAATCGTGGGCAAATCGTTGAGATCCAAAAACCATTCCAAACCATCAAAATTAGCAAATAACCATCTGGCTTGGTGGCTCAACACCTCCTGTGGCCATAAATTCAAATCCCAGTAACATTAGCAGGGGATTTGCTCTGAAAAACAAGCTCTGTCCTCGAGTAATGTAAAAACAAGGTGAGATGGGGAAGGCTTGTGGGCGAACTGCGGCTCAGGGTGGAGCTGGCTCCGGCCGAGCATCTGTTGGATTGCAGCAGGGAATGGGACTCCTGGCTTGTCAGGAGCATCCCCTCCTCAACTCTCAGTGCCTCATCGCGTGGTTGGTGCGCCCAAGCCCTTTGCCAGGGTCTGCCACCCTCACCCAGCACCATTCCCGTGGCATTTCTCCATCCTCCTCCTCTGTCCTGGCTCCAAAACGCCATGCACACCCTTTGGGGTTCACCAGAGACATCGTGGAGATGGGCCGGAGCTTACTGGCTGTCATTCTCCATCTGAGGTCTCCAGGATCAAAGCAAGTCAAGTGTGTAGATGCTAGAGGAAAGGTCTTTCTGCCTGAAATGTAAAATCCTCCACTCTGGCCAGGGTTGTTATGATCTGCAGAGTTTTTCCATCCTTCTTTGGAGCTCAGGCTGCCGAATGGGAAGATTTGGAGGGGACAACACAGGTTTCGTGGTTACGTGCGATACATTAATCTTAGCTCCTTGTCTTGCATATCTTTTTTTTAGGTAAGCTGGAATTTAAAATTGAGAGTATGGAGATGACATCCCTGAGAAGCCTTGTCACCAGGTAGAACAGACGCTGGCAGCAGCCCTGAAACCCTCAGAACCGCTGCGTCTCTGGGCACCACGGCCCTGGGACCTCAGATCAGGCCCTTCCCCTGGAGCATCTCCTGCATGAACACCCTGCCCTGCCAGTCTTAGCCAGGGGGCTGAGCTATGCTTATAGCTCACACACAAAAAATCTGCGTCTCTCTAACCCTCAAGACCTGGAACTAGCAGCTGAGTCTGATTTTGGCTCTGCAGCAAGTTTTATCCATCGAAAAATTGTGTAATTTTTGCACATCTGGTTGTATTTGGGGGTGATATTGCCTTTCAGTGCTGCGCAAGTCTGTCTGTGCCTATTAGTTACCAGAGTAAATAGCCCCTCTGTCTGCAGAGCAGCGCTGTGGGGAAGCTGGTGGGCATTTTACATTGAAAAATAATTGGTAATTCATTAGCAATCCCATGTTCGAAGGTTTAGGATGGAGCCTGGCATTGAACCAAGCGACAGGGCAGGTTTTGCTTCTCCTATGGTAGGGCTACCAAAGGCAGATGGTTGGACGGCCTCTGTGCTGCCGGGAAAAGTAGTTTGGGTTGAAAAAACACCCTTTAGAAAATGCATCTTATCCCCAGAACACAAACCATACCCCATACCACTGACAATGAGTGGTCTTGAACCTTCTATATTTTTCAGATCACCAAAGCCCCGCGGATGTTCCCTGGAGCCGACGACCGCAGCAGATGCTCCAACCCTGGAGCAGCGTGGCAGGAGCTGCACCAGCCCCAGCCCAAAGCTGCAGCCCCTCAGGGGTCACCCGTGGGCTCCCACGCACTTGGACTTGGCTCTTCCCTCCGCTGTCTCTTCCTCCTGGGACCGGTGGGCTCGTAGCAGGTAGCACATGCAGGGGCAGGGGAGTTTGTATAAGCTGTAGGGAGAGGGACTATATTTTGTTTTCTGGATTTCTGCCTATGTTCATGTGTCTGCTCACTTTTATTGTCCCACATTCCACAAACTTAAAGCACTTCCGTGTTGAACAGAATTCATCCAGTCCACGGAAAAACAGGGTAAAGCTCAGCACCGACGACACCAAATGCTCCTGCCTGTGCGCATCCTCCCATTCCTGATGCCGACCTACCCCGGAAAGAGCGCGTTCAGCGAACAATGAGGGATCACGAGGGCTTCAGCTGCTGCACCGCTTTGCTGGGCAGAGAAGAGCTCCAGTCTTTCCTTTAACCTACTTCCACGACGGGTTTTGTTAGTGTGGTTCATCTGGCCCTACCCAGACGTGGGGTGGGGAGCCAGCGGGGAGCTGCACCGGTGCCACTGCCACCCTCCCAGCATCTCAGAGGAGAGCGATGCTCAGAGCAGGAGCATCCCACCCAGAGCTGGGAGCAGGAGGTGCTTGCCCAGCAAAGAAAGCCGGCAGACGGGAACCCTCCCGCTCACTGGGTAGCTCCCACCAGGGCTCAATTAGCTGTGGATGATGAATCCCAGTTGCCTGGGAGAGATCGTTTCCCCCTCTGAAAGGCCAGCCATGGCTCTAAGGCTGCTTGCAGACGCGCAGCCATCCGTACCATGGCATTGCCTGGCCCAGCTCAATGTGGTTTGTGTTAGCCTGTCTGGGCAGCTGGAGTTTGGAGGTAAGAGGACTGAAAAATGTGTTATCCTCTAATTGTTATAATGCAGGTTATAGCCACGAGATAAGGAGTGTATCTGTGCTCCACCGGTTTGTAAGGAATAATTATTCAAAATGCAGCACTGGGATCTTTTCCCCCGTAATTTATAACATTGATAAAATGCAAGTAGGAGGTTTAGTAAAAATTAATACAAAAAAAAAAAAAAAGCGCTCATCTTTGTGGCTGGCAAATATAGTTGAATGATAGAAAAAGCAGTATGAGCTCTGTGACTCGGTCACTGGGCTGGGCTGTGGGGCCGTGGCGTTTATGGCTGGTTCTGGGGAAGGCGTTTGCTTTCCTGCAGATTTCTGATGGTTCTTGTATGTGTGAACAAACCCTGGTTTGGAAACTATCTTGGTTTGTTTACTTTCACAAAAATCAAGAACACATTGAAAATAATTTGCAAGGCAAAAAGAAAAGCCTTAATTTACCAAGGACTCTGTTCAATGAATAATATTAAGTATCTTCTACTACCGGGAAACTTGCAAACCTCATGCTGGGATTTTGCATGTGCCGGAGCCGGCACTGCTGCAGGGAGCTCTCGGACAGTTTCTCAGTCATTAAGTTATGTAGAGTTTTAAGTTTAAAGGAAGAAAGTTAAGTTAAAAACCTGTAACGCTTTCTGGCTTGGCCTCTGTGCCTACAATTACATCTCAGTTCACTGCAGTCAAGTGGGGTTGAAGGAAAACTATTATTTTTTTTACTTTCAGTGGTTTGTTTCCCTTCTCATGCATCTTGGCTTTTCCTCTCTGTCTGTCAGCCAGGCCCTCCTCCCCTTCTGCTGCAGGTTTAAAAGCAAGGAGGGGAAAATACGGTTGGGTTTTATTATTAAAGGCAAAATAAACTGGCAAAAAATTCAAGGGGAAAGTAGAACAACCTCAATCTTTTCAATTAAGAGTTTTATATGTATTAATTTTTAAAACTAAAGTGAGGGGGATCGACTTGAGTCTGCCTGTGAGTCTACTGCCTCATGTCATCACAACAGTTACACCACAGCTTATGAAAACAAACTGAAAAATATACTTAACAATAGTCCCACTGTTTACCATTTGTTCAATTATTTGCCTTCGGTGGGTTTGGGTTTGGGTGCAGCTTGTGCAAAACTTGCACAAAAACGGTTGTGCTGGTGCAGCCCTTGCACACGTAGATCGGTCCAGCTTTGGATTGATGCAAATGGCAAAGCCAATAACCAGGTCCAGCGATGGTGTATCATTAAGGGAGGGGGGTTCCCTTAGCTGTGTCTCCCACCACCCAGCCATCTCCTGGCCTGTCTTGGATGTTTCCGCAAATAATTCAGAGAAAAGGTTAAAAGCAGCAGCTCATACAAGGTAACCTTGCTGGGAAAAAAGCCTTTTCGCTCTCATATTGAATTAGGAAATAATTTTGCAGACGGCTGGTGGGCGGGGAGGAAAGTCAGTGCTGTTCAGCATCAGCCCTTACACCCAGCTCCATCCTTTGGATGCCTTTTGGAGGCAGCAAAAGAAACCAGTTCCCAACCCTGGCAGTGCCTGCCTTGACACTAGGGGAGCTTTCAGCCTTCCTAAGTATTTTCCCTCTCTTACAGAGTGAATCTCTGGCCACTGCACAGCCCAACCCCAGCAGGGAGATGGCGGGCGGGTTTGGTAGGGGTAATACAGGATACTCAGCCTTTACGCTGTGGGATACACAAATTGTCTGAAGAATCCGCTGAATCCAGCATCTGTTTCTGAGGGCTGCTGGATGCAGGGAGATGGACTTGCTCAGATTTAAATAGCAAAAAGCATCAGATAAAGATGTGAATCCAAGGCTCATCATGCAATAAATATTATGTGTTATATCACATTGCATTACATGCAACACGTTTACAATAGCATTATAATCAGGTTGTGATGACAACTTCTACCTCTTTGTCTCGTGCCGGCTGGAAGCTTCTCCTCCAAAATCCAGGAGATTACTCCAGCAACAAATGTGAATTATCCCTAATGTTCCAGGACCTTTGAAACCAATGGGAGCTCTGGCAGTGATTTCTGTGCAATCAGGATTTTGCACTACACGAACAAAGGTATCGAAACCTGGCTTGCATGCAGAACACAAAGCACAAGCGATCCAGCAGTAATTTGTTTGAGGATGAAATATTTCTTGCCCCACTTGAAAAAAGCCCTACAGCAACAGAACAGGAGGAAGAAAGCGTTCACAATTAACCCCAGCTCAAAAAGCCCACTGCAAATGAAGAAGTTTTTAAAATTCCATTCAGATCTTTTTTTAAAAAAAAGGCATATCAGTTTACATTTATAATGTTGGTATCATCCAGTACTTTAAATCAAATTATAGCTGTATCAGGCTGCTTAACAATGTTTCTTTTTAATTAAGTTTACTAGTCCCACATGCATTTTAAAAAAAAATAAATTAAACAAACTTAATTAAATTACATGACAGGGGTTAGGTAAGACAGCTAAAAGCCCAGCAAGAATACAAGGACTGATAAATCCTTTTGGATATACTCACGTTTGGCACTTTTCCTAAACCCTGTAGCCTTGCGGACAACCTGGTGAAGGTGGCATCGCCTGCCCGTGTACCGCGGCACCCACCGTGCTGTCCGCCTGCAGCGGTGTCCAGAGCCCTCTCCCTTAGCTAAGGCGCTCCCCCTTGTATACGTTTTCCAATCCTGCTTTCACAGAGAGTTTAAACAGCTCAGGAAGCTTCTCAAAAAGCTGAGCATCCATGAATTTCCATTAATTTCCCACGTTGCAGAGGGATAAGCAGTGCATCAGGCTTGGGCAAAGAGCTGCCTGACTTGGGGACCCTCTTGCTGGACAAGCCCCAGTGGTGGAAGCTCCTGGGGGTCCCCGGGGCATCACACCCCCTGCAGCAGTCAGGGCACAAGGAGAGCTTGGGGATTTCAAGTGCCTTCCGTGGGGGCCAGAATCCAGCCCCATTGGGGTTTTGGTTTTATTTGATTGAAGAAGCCTCACCGAAATCAGGGGGTTTGTGGTGGTGTTTGCAGAAACTCCTTATTTTCACGGGAAGCAAAAGGTTCTTGTGCTGTGTAGCAACTACCAAGAAACAGGCAATTGCATTTTTACTGAGAAAATGTTAATAAAAAAGTACAGGATGAAGGAAAAGGAAGTGAAACGGGTGGGCAGTGGACTGCACGTGCAGACCTGGAGGAATTTCTGCTTTTCTCAGCTTCTCTGAGCACACATCCCAGGGAGATGCTCCATGAGCTGGGATAAGCTCCCACGAGGGCACGCACAGTGAGAGCATCTCATCGCTTCCATTTTTCTGGTGCAAATAGCACAAAAATATCCAGAGTGTCTATCTTTAAAAGATAAAAAGATTGCCGCGAGGATGGCAGCTGGAACTTATTGCAGTGGGGAAAGCCCTGGTGCTTGCACAGCACCTTTCCAAGGAAGCACGAGATACAGCTGATAGCATCGGCCTGAATTTGCACCCTGAATAACCCACGGTCACAGTAAGATTACCGGGGATTTTTATAGGGGTTAAAATCGAATAATCTCATCGAGGGAGAGCAAAGCAGCAAATCCCCCTGTCTCCAGCCCTGCGGGAAGCACGGCAATGGGAGCAGATGAGCGTAATGCTGTGCATGGCCACCAAAAAGCCTCGCGGAGCTGTGGGGTCCGGATCATCCCTAAAACAAATTTGACATCCCCATGAAGACAGACAGCCATCACGGTGCGCAGAGAACAGCCTTTTGGTCCTCTCCATAATTTCCCCGACTCCGAGGGCTCTGCATCTGGGGCTGCAAGGATGAAGTCAGCCCCGGAGCCGCTATGGGCTGGAAATGATTTCACCGAGCTGCAATGCAGATGGATTAATTCCAGTACTGTAAAGTCAACATGGTTGAACACTGGCTACATCACAGTCTTCATTACTGTGGTCTGGATCGGGTTTTGATGAAGTAATTTCCCTTGGGTTTAGCACTTAGAAAACATATAGGGCGTCCTTCTTGGATTTGCCTGAAGAGCGGTGCCCCCCCCTCCCATCCACCCCAAATTGGCCTTTATCAGTTGCACATGGACCCCTGCGATTCGGAGGGCTTTCAAACAAGGCCCGTATGGTCTGTGGCACACGATGCCCAAACAGTCGGACACATGAAATGAGATGCAGTTTGGGTGCATACGATGGATGTTATTAATAACAAATAATATAACACTCCAAGGCAGTATCTTCAAATGCAGGGAGACACGCGATGAGCGCGGGTTAGCAATTCCTCCATCCTCCATAACCAAATCGACTCCCACAGAGCTCTGTGTTAGGATTTTGGACACCAGGAAGCCAACGCTCATCATCCTGCTCAACCTACGGTTTCCAAGAGTCCTTCAAGCAGAGTAGATGTTTATTTTGTCATTTTTTTCTTAGCTGTAAACTGGAATTGTATATTTGTGCAATTTGTTTCCTTGGGAAGTAGTTGTGCAAATGTCACTGAGTTCTGCCTGGGCACCAGGCTCCGCTCCCAGCGGTGGCATCTCTCTGACACTCTCCTCGCGAGCCGCCCAGTGACATGCAGCTCTGCCTCCTTCGCTGGGCACCAGGGCCTGGGTGAAGGATACTTCCAGGGGCTAATAACGGGGTCCCCCGATCCAGTATTCATCTGTTCACTTCCAAAGACCTCTTCCTGTCACAGCTTGATGCGGAAGGCCAGCACCCAGGTCCGGGTTTGCTGGCAGGGGGCAGAAAATGCTCGTGACAGGAGAAACCAAAGATGCTCAGTGCTTTAAACCATAAAAGAGAACTTCGGCTGCAAATGGGAAGCGACACATCAGGGAGTTTTCCTCTGCATCTCACAAGTCCTCCTTCCCAGCTCGTGGCAGGGAAGGACAAGGCATGCAATACAGTGAGGTCCATGCAAGGGGATCAGCAAACATTTTTCCTCTCTTTTGACTTCAGTAGAGGTCGCGCGGAGCCCTCCGACACGCTCACCCTGCAGCTTTAGCCAGCAGCCCATAAGGCTTTCTGAGCACACTTTATAGTGCGATAAATCTCTGTAATGAACTGGCAACAATAAACAAAACTATGGAAACACAGAAAAATGCTACAATGCTGATGTAAAGCGCTGTGCACCCGTCCACATGCCACCACCTTACAGCGGGCGGTATTGCAGGGGCAGAAGCTCGGGGGGAAGCCGTGCTGGAGCTGTGCGCTGCGCCGAGCGTCCCCGAGCCGGTGGCTCTTGGCCAGGCACACTGGGGTGGACACCAGCTTTTCTGATAATAAAAATTAGAAGTATATATGGTTAGACTGAAGCAAAAGCAATTTGTGCATGGTCACAAGTAAGCAGTCTGAATGACTCAACATCATTCTTCTTAGTTATTTTCCTGCAGAAATAATATTCTGGGGAGGGGAGGTGGCAGGCAGGTCAGTGGGAAGAGATTTGCTCGCATTTAAGCTGAAATCCCTGTATTTTAATTCTTAGTAATCTTTCTAACCAGGAATTCAACCTTGAATACTACTCCACTAAATAAGCTCGTTGCTTCATTGAGGTAATTTTTATTTTTGATGTAAAGCTCATTGCCAGCCAGTCTCGGGGCTTCCAGCGCCAGTCAGCATTGCTCTCTGCCACCCAGAGAGGACAGAGCCAGGCTGTTGCCATCCCCCTGCGCCGGGGGGTGTGTGCCGTATGGATTCCACCTCTTGCCCACGGGTGTTTCACCCATGCCAGGTCCTTGTGTGCCATTTCTGTTATCTGCACCGCAGTCGAAGCTCCGGTTTTGTTGTGGGGCTGAATGAGACCCCCTCAAAAGGCACAGGCTGCTGCTGCCATTTATTTGCCGCCCATGCAGAGTGGGGAACAAAAAGCAGGGGCATGGTGCAGCCGCTGGAATGCCCGATGGCTGCAGCCGCCCGCCAGCTGTCCCTGGGACATGCACCCCTGCTGCTGTAATGGCTTTTTCCATCTCTAATGAGAAGCAGCGGCAGAAGCGGCTCCACGTGTCCATACAACCGTGGGTCGGCAATGCCCAAGATCCCCTCGGACACTCCTGCCTCCAGCACATCTTCTCTGCAAGCTCTGTCCTTCCAGCTCGCCCCTTGCCATCCCGCTCCGTAACGCTGCTGGGGGTGGCAGTGGGTGCCAGGGCTGGTGACAGCTGGCTGGCAGCACCGCTCCGGGCTGCTGGGGGGCTGGCGTGGGGCTGGGGGTGCTGGCGCTGGGGTGGGCGTACTGGTGCTGGGGTGGGGCTGCTGGGCACTGGGGTTAGGGGCCTGCTAACATTGGGGTGTGGGGGTGCTGACACCAGGGCTTGGGGGTGGTTACACTGGAGTTTGGGGGTGCTGACACTGGGATTAGGGGGTGCTAACAGCAGGGTTTGGGAGTGCTGACACGGGGCTTTAGGGGTGATATCATCAGGTTGTGGGGGTGCTAACACTGGAGTTTGGGGGTGCTGACACTGGGATTAGGGGGTGCTAACAGCAGGGTTTGGGAGTGCTGACACGGGGCTTTAGGGGTGATACCATCAGGTTGTGGGGGTGCTAACACTGGAGTTTGGGGGTGCTGGCATGGGTGTTCGGGGATGTTAACACCAGGGTTTGGGGGATGCTAGCTCATGGGTTTCAGGGATGCTGGCTCAGGGGTTTGGGGGTGCTAACACAAGGCTGTAGGGTGGTGCCAGCACCACGCACATTTTGGGACAGTCGAGTTTTTTATCACACACCTCATAAAACATCACCGCTGGGATCCAAGTCTCCTGCCTGCCATCTTGAGGCAAGACCGTGCTTTTCTTTACCTCCCAGTCCTGCGGGAGAGCAGCTTCCCTGCAGCATCTCACACGTTTTGCTGCATCTGAGACTCGGTCTGTGTTCCGTGATGCTCGTTGCTCGTGAGGTTTAACGTGAGCGCTCCCCGGCGCAGGCGAGCAGGGCCGGAGGGGCAGCGTGGTGGATGGTGATACAACCCACGCTGGTTGCCGTTGGCTGGTGAACGCTATTTTTCTATGAATCCCCAAGACCGCATGTGCAGCCCGTCCTGCTGAGCCGAGTGGAAGCAGCACCTCAGTTGGGTTATTTTTATGATCAGAAAAAAAAGATTTCTTTCTCCCTGTTTTCTTTTGCGGGTGCTCTCCAGAGTGATAACATGGAATTTCCTCTGAAATTCGAGCAGGGTGAAGGAAATTAATTTTCTCTCTCTTCCCCCCCCTCGCATATAGAAATTATTTCATATGCCTGAGACAAAGTGCCTTAATAGGTAGACCTGCAAGCTTTAAATTTAAACAAGATCATCTCAGCAGTGCCATTGCCATCGCTGGCACGGAGTGAGGAGGAGGCGGCTGTGCCGATGTGGTTCTGCAGAGGAAGGGAAGCTCTCGTGGTGACGGGTGGCAGGGACAGACCTGGGGCTGGGCTCGCTTCTTTGCAGTTTCTGCACCGAATAGTTTTACTGGAAAATATAGAAAAATAAATTGCATTCCTGAAGCATGAAGGTGAAAGGTTTACCTCTAAGAGTTGGTGACTACCTAGGTATATTTAACACCAGTTATTATTTAAATCACATTATCTAAACCAATCAGTAAGATACTGCTCTTAAATCATGTATTTTACGCCACGCAATAGAAAATCACAGGGAAAAGAAAATAGTCCTGATTTAATTCCCAAAGCGAGTGATTTAGTACTTTTGCAAGCAGAGGGAGGGAGGTGCGTTAAAAGAATGACGGTAACGGGAGGGTGAGTTCAGGCACAGCAACCACGGCAATGCTGGCTGCGGCGCGGCTGCTCTCAGCTCTCAGGGCCGGGTTTGTACAGCGGCTTCTGCTGTACGCTGAAATACTCCAAGACATTCTTTCACATCGGTACCATCTACACTATTCGGTTTAATAGAAAACAAAGGGAGGGAACGTGGGGCCGGTGGTGGAGGGTCGGCCTGAGCTGCAGCCGGCCAGGGGAGCTGGGATGCGGCTGGGAGTGGGTGGCTCATTCTTCCCCCTCCTCCTCCTCCCTCATTCCTTCAGTCAAAATTCAGTGAAATGTTTGGGGGTTAATTGCCTGTTCTTTTTTTAAACATCAGCAACTTTTATTGTTTTTCATGTTAAACTGCAATATCCTCATTCATCAAATTATATTAACAGTAAGTGCTTGGAGCTTCAAGCGATAAAAATGGTGATCATTATTGCCCAGATTTTTCCTAAAAGTACATTCATGTTGTGGACCTTTTAGGCCAGTTCTTCTCTTTCTATTTAAAATTATTTAAATTTATTCATTTAAATTATATGATTAATTGAAAGTATATATTTTCTCCCTCTCCCCATCCTTATTTTATGTCTTTTTCTTACTGATTCCAGGTTTGCTCGTGTAAATTAGAGTTAACTCCATTAAATTTAATCAGTCAAACAAAAATTACCATGAAACCCCCGTAGGACCAACCTGGATTTTGCCTGCCTTTTCCTCTAAAGCCGTATTGATTATTGCAGTAGGCTGGAGGAGGTGAAGTGGCATCAGTTTTGGGTTATATTTGTCCCAAATCAGTCACCTACCCTAATATTACATGTTGAGGCTCTGTCAGAGGTGGCCACTGACCAGCAAACACCATCACTTGCTTCTTGATTTTTTTAATTTAATGCATTTCTTTTCTTTTCTTTTCTTTTCCTTATGCTATAGCCAGTTCTCCTGCTGCCCTGGGAAAGCTTGCTTCACCCACTGCAACCCATGTCCAAACCGACTGGAGCTGCGCAGAGAAAGGCGATACGAGGCGCGTGGGTTTCCCGACATATAGTTTCCTCTTTTTTGTTTTCTTTGTCGATCCAACTCCCCGCACCGAGGGGCAGGGCAGGCAGGGCTGCGGTCAGGGGCAGGAGATGGGAATCTACCTCTGCCTTCTCCAAAGTGCTCAGCCCCAAGAATAAAATGAAAAAATACAGTATTTCCATGTCCTGGCAAAATTCCCCCGCTCCCTTTTTTGTGTTTTCCTTCAAAAACCAGTTAATGTTTCACAAAAATAGCCACTCCCGAGGAAACATAAATAATTTACCTTTTTTCCCATATTTTTTTTAAAAATTAAACTAATAGAAAATGTTTCCATTTGTCAAATCCCTGACACAGAGCAGCTGATTTGTAGGAATTTAAGTTATGGTTTATTTACCAAGTACTCAACACTCCACGAGCCACTTGTCCTGGCAGCCTGCGCCAGCCAGGGACGCTCCACCAGCATCTCCCCAGGGTTCACGCTGCAGGAAAAAATCCCAACGGGGCTATTGCAAGATTTCCTCTAGATTTTAATCATCAGCTCTTCAAAACTTCAAGCTCTTAACTCCCACATTTGCATCTTCGGAGCTGCAGGGAAGGAACGGTCGGGGCACAGGCAGCTTAATAGCTTAAGTACATAGAAAATGTCAGGATGTGCAAGATGCAGAGCCTGCTAAGTTGCCTTGGCTTTGTGCCCCAGTAAAAAGGTTTTTCCTTTCATGGCCTTTCACAATACCACAATTTTTTTCTCCTGAATTGAGCCCTGAAAGCAGTAACTCTAGACAGGGCAAAATTTTCCAGTCCCAGAGCCCTTTGCCTGCCCTTTGACAGCTTCCCTGTTATTTTTGCCCTACAACGAAATATTTTTGAACTGATGAGAACAGAACACCCACTTCTGCTGGGATCTGAAAAATTTTATTTCACAAAGTGAAGCAGACCCTGGTATTCCAGTTATGGACCCAAAACCCGGGAAGGCACATGAGCATCAGGCTTCCTCCTGCACCAATAAACGGTGATAAAAATCCATCTGCTAGGAGAGCAAGGATCACAGTGGGGTCTGCTGATAAAAAAAGTATCAGGTTTTCACTAATTTCTGGGCAGAAACAATTGTTTCAAATACTTGGTATGTGAATTATTTTACTCTTTGCCGATGTGTGTTTTTGGCAACAGGAAAACAGGAAACCAGCTTGGAAAATATTAGCGAAATGGAAACCGAGATCGTAAAGTATTTCGGTCTGGAGAGCTTTCGATTTTCCAATATGCGAACGCAGCAGAAGCAGAACTGTAAACCAATTAAAGGCAATTTAATTTAAGAGGCTTCTCACGGAGGGAAGAGATCTGGCATGTATATGGTGATGCAGTGAGCAGCGAAGACAACACAACCCCCAGCACCTGCGGAGGTTATTGCTAACAGAGATGGCGTGGGGATTCGATGCAGATGTGTCCCGGCATCCGCCTCCTGCCCTTCATCTGCGGATATAAAAGATGGTCCAGTCATGTCATGTTCTTCCTTAATTATTAGGGAATTTGAGGCAGGTTTTTAATTGTATCGCTAGATATTTTGGAAAGGTTTGGATTTAGGGCTGAGTCCTGCTTGGCCGAGGTGGGATTTTATGCCATACACAGTCTATGCACCAGCCCATGGCAGCATCCAGCCTACCACGGGGGAACACTCTCTGACAGCAAACGGGAATAGAATATTTTTTAAAAAAAAAACCACAATAAAAAGGATAGAACAGGGAAATAAAAGGAGTTTGTGGATTTGCTCCATTTGTATGCACTGGTGAGACTTCACAGCACAAACCAGAGGTGCTGGACTCGTGCTGCCCCGCAAGCAAGCAGCCCTGGAGAATATTCCTCACGTGCCTTCTCTCTTCCTCACTTCTCTGATGACTGAAACATAATTAAAGCAAAATAAACTCCTGTTCACAGCTCTGCTGTCCATTCGCATGCAGAAGGATGCAGATGGGCTGACTTCACTCGTGTTTCTGGTCGGCTTCTTGGCGACGTGATTTCCGTGCCACCTCCTGGGTGTCTGTAACACCCCAGGGAGCTGCAGCAGAGCCAGGAGGGTCGGGCTGGGCTTTGCCATTCCCGTGTGAGCCCTGGCCAGGGCTGCCCCGGTGATTTACTGCTCATCTCACACCCTCGAGAACCTTCCCTGGACCCAAACACCCTTTTGTCAGGATTTGTTCCCCTTCTCTTCAAAATTCTTCTAGCTGTAACAGCTCCCCAGCTGAAACATCACTCTTGTGTTTTTTCCTACTCAGAGTCCTTGCAGAGACTTCTTTTTCCCCGTCGGCACTTACAGCCCACTTTGCATCCTGAGAACGCACCAACAAATTGCTTCCACACTACACCCCAACTTCAAAAATTGTGCAGTACAAGGGTTAACCAACTTAAACGTTTAAAGAGTCATGAAATGGACTGTTTCCGCTTCCCATCTGGCTTTTATCAATTTTAAGTCGGTTTCAGAAGTACTGCTACACAATCAAAACACACAATCTCCCTAGTCAGATAATTCAATTTTATAAATGAATTACTTATGTGCCTATAAGTAAATACATTCCTAGGCAGGGAGATATTGACTGCTGTCAATGATATAATGAAGTCCAGGGGAAGCGGCTGTGGCTGAAGCACCGGCCCCTCGGCGACATCCTTCTGGGGTGCAGTGGGATGTGGGTGGAAAGGAGGGCTGCCCAGAAGGGTGGGACACCTTGAGCCACCACTGAGGACCATAGTGTGGACCATAAGCAATGTCATGGACATGAGGAGAGGATGGACTTGACGATGTTTGTGATTTGCAGTATCTGAGGGGAAATGTGTTGAAAGAGATAGGTGAAAGGGAGACACAGAGCTCCTGCTGAGGGGGTGCAGAAGGTCCCAGCCTTCCCATGCAGGCATGTCCCCTTCACCCATGCTGTTTTAGCCCCACCTTGTCCAACAGCATGGTAAAAAAAGGTAAAAAACTGCTCTTAGATATATCAAACCTCATGCAAGAAGACCTGATGCTGCAGGAAATTATTCTCCAGTTATTGCATTTTGGCGCATGGGGTCTTTAGCTAATGCTTACCTTGTCCCGGTACAGAAGTAGGCACAAACACACAACTACGCATCCCAGTTTAGTGGCGATCCAGCCTGATGGCACCCACTTCAGGTATCTCAGCAAAATGTTACACAAAGGAAAATACACACTCATGGCACCAAGTGCACCCTGGGGTAAGGGAATCTGTGAGGATCCTCTGATGGCTCTGCATCTTGGGCATGGGTCTCGATCAGGTGGGCCGTGGATTTCTGCTTTCCTTCTATTTTCATTGCTTTGTTTAGTGATGAGCTAGGAGTGTGACAAAGCCTCCATTGGGCTGGGAGCGAGGAAGGTTTTCGGATGGGGAACTGGTCCTGCCCTGATGGCCAGGGCAGAGGATGGATCCCAGCTGAATCAGGGCACAACTTTTAAAGTGCAAATATTTTGTGGTTGACAAGAAAATGGCAACTCCTTGGGGGTAAAGTAACAGTTGAAGCATGGTTTTGTTTCTACTTGCTCTCCAGCAGCTTGAGACTGAGGTCTGATGAGGCAGGAAAGGTTGGCAGTTCCAGCTTTTCATGTTTTACGACCAGTTTTGGTGAGTATGAACATTACATTTAAACTAAAGCTGATCCCAGTTCCTGGCATTCCTCAGTTCCCCATCACCCTGGGGTCCCTGTTCCCTTTCTTGTGGCACAACTGGAAAATATGACTGAAGGCAGCTTGGACTTGGACTGAAGTAGCCCAGGGTGAGTGGTGCCACTCAGCCATCCGCCAGAAATCCTGCCAGCAGTCCTAAAGGAGGTTGTGCTCTGCTCGTGGTGAGCCCCGGGGAGCTGCAGGTTTCTCTCTGTTCCTCCACCACAAATGGTCCCATGGCAAACCAGCCCAACCCAGAGGAATGCAAGCTGCAGAGGTGAAGAATGAGTTGGATCACAGGGACCACCTGGGGTAGGCAGGAGCTGGGGTTTGTCTTGTCTTTCGAAGGCCTGTTTAATAGCAGCTAGGTCATTGCACTACGTCTCTGGAGGAAGGGCTGCCACGAGCTCAAGCTGGTGCTGCCAAGACCTCGTATAGAGTTTCCCACTCTGGATGTGCACCTACTTGGACCAAATCTTCACCTTTTCAGTTATTTCCCTTTTCTGCAGCAGCGATTTGACACCATCTGAGCAGCCCTGGCTGACAGGATTGTTTCATTGGGAGCTTTGTGTGGTTTTCTGCTGGTGCTTCATCCACATCAGAGGCAGCACGCAGGATTTTTTAAACCCTTCGCAAGCCCCTGCAGCTAAAAGCGGGGTTGTGCTGTGAAGATCCATACCATAAGCTGTAACACATTCTTGAGAAATGTGGGGCTCTGCTGAGCAGCAGCATGCAAGCACGTCTCCTGTGAAGCAATGGCAGACCATGACCTGGCAATAAGATTTGCATCCCACTCAGAATAGACCAAAATGAACCCCATCACCAGTCCAGCAGGGCTCTGGAGCACGTGGGGTGCTGGGTTTTGCATGGATGCTCACTTCCAGTACCAGTTTCAGCTATGGAAATGGGCTCCTGTTGCTTGTACGTGCTCTTCTCCATCGTTTTGTCCTGGTCTCCAAAGCAGCTGGAAGGAGGAGAAGCAATGGAGTCTTGCAGCAAAATCCACATGGAAGTGACCACACAGCAGCGTGAGGCTCCCTGCAGAAATAGCTCCCAAAGAGGTGGAATAATTTGCTGGTTTAACCACCCTGGCTTGGGAGAGTTCCCTATGCTAGCTGAGAAAAGCAGCTACTGCTCTGCTGCGTCCTCAGGTCCTCTCTGCAGGTTGGGAGGACCAGGGCAGGTCCATCCCTAATCCAAGGGCAAACTGACCTTGAGGTTGCTGCAGCCAGGCACATCCTCTCCCTCCCAGCAAATCTAGCACATTTCTGCATAATAATGCAATAAATCTTCTTTGCTGAGAGGGGCTGGGAGCAAGGGTGATGTTTGCTCTCTTACGGGGCGAGTCAATTGCTAAATAAATAGAGTGTTGAAAGCCTGGAGAAATTTGGAGACAGGTCTTCAAAAGGACAATTTTAGGGGGTACAAATTGTAACCAAAAATCTGCATTCGCATTCTGCATCTGCAGATAATTGTAAGCATCTGTAGCGCCAAGTTTGAGAGTGGGCGGGAACAAGATAGGCAAGGGTAAAAACACACGGGCACGCTCCACCGGATCCGTGTCCGAGGTGTAAAGGTTTGGACACCGCCGGGATGCTGCGTGTGCCGGGGAAAAGCCACCACCACAAGTACTCGGTAAAGTGCTAGGCAAATGTATGCCTCAAAGGAAATATGAAGAATACTTAATTGAAGTAAGTAATTAAGTGAAATTAATAAAATAAAATACTAAAGTAAAATGAAATGGAATTAAATGAAATTAAAATAACAAACCTAAACTAAACAATTTTGTTTTAAATACAAACTCCAGGTGGGCTTCAATGCTGTGCAGCAGACTTGTAGCACTTCCTTTCCTAATCCTCTTTTACCTTAGAGGGAATCGACCTGCCAGAAAACGCAGAAATCCACACTACTTTGATCTTTTGAAAAGGACTTCTGCCTCCTCATCTTAAAAATGCCAAATCAAGAATCCATTTTCTCTTTTGCTCCTTCTTTTGGTGCTGGCAAAAAATCTTTGATGCTCAAGTCCTGTTTTTCCATCTGAGAAGCTCCATGGGCGCTGACAGCTGACAGGCATTTTTACAGCCATTATGCATTTGGAGGGTAATATGCATATTTTGGCACTTTCCCTTAGGAGGGAACTGAAGCAAGGTCTTGCCAATAGCCCACTAAATTACACCTCTAAAGACATTTTTTCTTCTGCCTTGTGATGGTGAGATTCTTTTATTATAATGTTGCAGGAAAACCTGGCAGAAGTACAGTTCAACATTGCCTGAAGAACAGCTTCCGAGCAATCAGCTCTCTGCAAAGTTCAGGAGGTCCTTATTTTCCTGGGGGAAGTGCTTTAATCAAGATTAATTTTTTCCAGTTTTCAGTAATCGGAGCTCTTCCTGAGTTTTCCTCAACTCTCCTTTAGGATGAAATTATCAAATTTCCATGGCAATTAGCAGAGAAAGTTTGAGCAGAAAGATCGTTTTGTACAATGGATGGCAGGGGACAAGTGACATTAGGTTGGAAGATCTGCATGAGGGGGTCTCTGTGTGATGTTGTCCCATAAAATGTGTCGCTCCGCAACACACAATTTTTATCCGAGGTGTAGCTGACCTCCTGGTGCTCACAAAAATCTCAGTCCTGCTCTCCCAATGTGTGATCCCTCGATATGACAGAGAAGGATTAGCAGAAGCAAGCGACTTTGACCTGGATTTCGCTTTAGCTGAATAGCTGCCAAATCTCCTTTGCCTTAAAGCCACCCCGTGGCAAAGCCCTGGTGCCAGCCACCTGCGTGGGGTGAGCTTTGCAGGTGCCGTGGAGCAGCCAGGGTGCACAGCCCGGCCTCAGCCGCAGCCACCACTGTCTCCCCGAGGTGGGAGTGGGTGCTCGGAGACATGGGGCTGCAGCCCACTGCCGCGGGGCTGCCGGGCGCCGTGCTCCGAAGGACCTCTCTGCTGACTCGGGGGCTGAATGTCCCTTGTGGATGGACCCAAAACAGTGGATCATCTGCCACGTGCCCCCTGAGGGAGAGCACGCCGAGCTCTGCAGCAGCAGCAGAAGAGGGGACTGGGGGAAATGGGGAAAGGAGTAAAGGGAAGAAAAAGTACCGATTCACAGAGGTTTGCACCGAAGCAAAGGAGACATTTCAGTTCTGTGCTTCACGGTTCCTGGGTGTAAATTATTACTTGTGAGAACCTGGAGAGTCCCGGGGGCTGTGAAACAGCTCAGGAACCCCAGGAAGCTCATGAGCCACCTGGACATGTGAGCTCCAAAATGCCATCAATTACCCGCTCCATTTCTAAGTTTTGGTCAGGCTGAGGAGGCAGCAGCACCGGCATGGTGCACAGCAGCGAGTAACCTTGCTGAGCTCACAGCCGCCACCCGGCTGGCTGACTTACGCCTGGAAGCAACAGACACAGTTGGGATCCCGGCATCAGGTCACATCTCAGTGGCTGTTTTCAGAAAATATGGGAGAAAAAAGAAGAGTCACTAATCTGTAGTTCCATGCCAGAGCCTCAGGTGGGAAAAGACGAGGTCGGGCTTCTCTGGGCTTTGCTTTGCCTGGCAGGGAGACAAAGCCGAAGCAGCGCAGGGGAAGGGTGGCTGCAGAGCTGGTGCAGGGGCTGCAGGAAGGCAGAGCACTTTCCACAGCTGCCTTCCCGCTGTGGTCCCGCTGATGTATATTAAATATAGCTAACAGATCGGCAGGGTGATTTCTCTCCCTGCCGGGCTCTATCCCAGCCAAGCCCGAGAACACCCATTACCCTCCCTGCTCCTCTGCCTGCTTCAAAACAGGGTTTAAGCCATCCCTAGTCCGCAAGGCCCGCTGAGCGGCGGCGGTGTGCGCAGGACGGCGGGGAGGGGAGGGAAGGAGAGGGGAGGCTTTCCTGGGGCTGCAGCTGTGCAGCTGATGAAGTGATAGCAGGGAGGCAGTCGTCCAGAAATAATGCAGACACCAGGTGAGGAAGGAGGACAGGGCAGCCCGAGGAGGTACCTGCCCACAGTTCAAACATGACACCTCTTCCTACTCTGCCCTGGGGAGCAGGCAGGGATGCTAAGTGCTTCAGATTGCCAGTGATGGCCCAGGAAAGCAACAAGACTGCACCAGCCAGTGCCCACATGCCGTCCCCTCAAACCAAATGCCCCTCCAACACCAGCAGGGACTGACCCCTGCCCCGAGCAGCCCTGTCCTCCATGGCAGATGGCAAGGAGGTTTAAAACACAGGCATTCATCCAAAGCCCAGGGAAACACCCTCTAATTCTGTTCTATGGCTCAGCCACTCATTTCTTCTGAAGCTGATGAATAAACACGACTGAAATATTTAGCAGAGGCAGCTACAGGAGCGTGGGTTTTCAAAACGTGGTGCTTCGGTGAGGCTTGGGTCCTGCTTGTACCCTGCGGTCCTCAGCAGCGGCAGCACCGCCCCGGCCCTGCAGCTCCCTACGGAAGAAGCAGCAGGAGGAGACTGTGGTTCTGTTCCCTTGCGTGATGCAGCATCTGGAAAGGGGGGCAACTGCTGTTACATGACGAGCAAGCCATGGAGTGCGGCTTAGGAGCTGAGAGGGAGGGTAAAGAGCAGAGTAACTCAGCGTGTACTGCACTGTTAGAAAATATATTCAAGAAAAAAGCCCTGCAGAGCCATCCGCTCAGGACATCAGGCATTTTCTCTCTGAAAGACATTTCAAAATAATAACTTTTTAAATTTAAGTTACACTTGCATTTTGCACTGTATTAAATGCCTAGAAAGGGCTTCTCATGTCTTTTTCCCTTGCCTTGGAGGAAATGGTGTCCCCTGCCTCAGGAGCCACCTGCAGATGCAGCCCCAGCCCATTGTGGGTCTCCCCAGCCATATGAAAGACATCATCCCTCCTCTGCCTTCAGCTCAGGATTGTGTTACCCTGTAGTAATTCACTTACAGTTAGCAAACGATAAATCCTTGCACAGTTAGTTGAGAAATCAGGGCTAAGAAGGATGGAAGTGTATTATTAAATCCAAATGGCTCTATAGCCCAAGCCTCCCTTATTCACTTCATAGCAAAATTAACAATATTACAGGGTATGATAAACTGCAGTGCTGTAATAGCTGTTCCCTAAGTACACCTTAAATAAAGTGATCACTTTTTCAGTGAGGTTTTTAGCCTGACGTTAACTGGATGTTAGAAGAAAAGAAATCTTTAGTATTTTTCTTCCATTTCAGTACAGATCCTTCAAGCCCTGTCCTTTTCTGTTCAGGGTGGCTGGTGGCAGGATGGTGGCTTTGGAGTGAGCCTGGGGCTGCCCCTGACATGGGTCTGAATCAGGGCTTTGCAGAGCAATTTGGAGTAGGGAGCTGCAATATCTGTAGCAAAAGAAATATTTTAAAAGCTGAATTTCAGACAACAACACTAGCTTTAAGATAGGCTCAACCGGCATTTTGCAGGTGGGACCGTGGGTCCTTGAGCATCTAGATGCAGGATGCTCAGAGGCATCATCTCAATTTCTCGTGGCCAGGAAGAGAGGTGTGAACTGTCCCTTGGTGGGTGGGTTTCTCTCAGCCAGCATCACAGTCTGGTGAGCTGCTGCCATCCGTGATTTATCATACAGAACAGAGGAGAGAGGAAAGCCACTAAATCCTGACATTTGCCCCTTTTTATCAGACATTTGTGCTGGATTATGACTTTCTGTTTATCTCCCAGCTGAGCTGCTGGCTGTATCATGACACAGTAACGTTATCTGTTCGGCCTTTGCAAAAATAGCCTGGGTTCAGGTCAGCACGAAGACAAGAGTATTTTGGCCTTTGCTTTGCGGGGAAATGAAGGCACAAGGGTGAAAACTCAGTGACTATGTTGGCTCTGACTTGCAGTGAAAATGGGTATATTTGCCTGACCTGTTCATCCCCATCTATGCTCACATTTTAGTATTTTAGCCATACAGATACAATCAGTTCCCTCAACCTGGATGACTTCTTTAGAGGCTGAGGGTCTGTCAGGAGCACAGTGCAGCCCCCAGGAAACATCAGGGCTCCTGGCAGGGTACCACCAACTGGGACCTGAAGCTCACTGTCCCCAGGGAGGCTTGAAATGAAGCCCAGTGCCTGAGGTCTGCCAACCTGCCATTCGTTTCTCCCTCCTTAGGGTTCCCTGTTCCTCCCCACTTGCCTCCTTACCCCCATACTGGGTACTCATTTCTGAGTGGGTTTGTCTTAGCAAGAGGTGATGGCATATGGTCACTGGCTTCCATGTGCTGTAGCTTCAGGAGAAGCATCCTAAGACTTATTTCATAGAAACTTAAATTGAAAAATGGAAAAATGAAAAATAGAAAACCACACCTTTTTTTTTTTTTTTTTTTTATCTGCAATTTGGGTGTGAGCTGCTTTGTTGTTTTGGTGAATGCATGATTTCCTCAGCATGACAGCAGTGCTTCAGGGGAAAAAAAAAAAAAGTACGAAAACACTAATTGGACTTTCTCAAAGGTGCAAAGGCAAACAAGAAAGATGGAGACGATGCCAGGGAGCTACTGTACAACAGGTGAAGCCTGCACAGGGGAAACCGGATTTGTTTATCTGCTTGCTTGGTGTTTCTTTTGTCAACGTGGATATCACATACAGAAGATCAGGTTTCAGATGGGTTTTCTGGGGTAAGGAGCTCACAGGGTTTGTGGCCGGTGTCATGTAGCGCTGGCCTCCCACAAGGCAAAACCCGAGCACTGCCACCCTCCTGGTTCCAGGACAAGGCTCATGTTGAGAACAGATGTGGTGAGGACATGGGACACCAGCACTGTATTTCTCCATCAGCATGGAGAGAACAAAGACAACTCCTTGAGCCAGGTCAGGTAACACCACACAGCGGGGAAGTTAATAAAATGTGTTCAGCAGGAGAAAGAGCTCATATTTGTTACATGATTACTGGAAAAACAGAGCACATCCCAGGCATGGATTTGACTACCCCACACCACAGAAGGTTTGTCCACCTGTTTTCAATGAAGAAATGGGGCACGGAGAGGTGGAGTGACCTACCCAAGGTGGCAGAGGTGTACATCCCAGACCTGAGCACCAGCGTGTCTGTAATAGCTTTCTTCCACAATGCTGGAGAGAGAAAGAAAAAGTATGAGCTGGCTCTTTGCTTCTATATTTTTGTGAAATATTCTAGCTCTGCTGACCTGTCATGAACAAAAAATGGGGATCAAGGAGACCTGCCCTGTAAGACCCCACCTTCCTGCCCAGATTTTGATCTATGCCCAGTTCAGACTTGCTATGAGGTTTCCAAGGACTTGGGTAACTTTTTCAGATCTGTTTTTGCCAGCCTCTCTGTCTTTTGGCTTGGCTCGTGTCCAGAAGGAGTCACAATGAAGCCACTGGATAGAGTATGTGTTTCCAAGGATAATCATGAGAAGATGGGATGGAAAGTTTTTTTGCCAACTTTTGGCATAAGTAGCCCGTATCTGCAGCCTGTGGAGCTCGCCCTCGGCTCTGACGTGGCAAGGTGTTCTGATGCACGCATACACTGTGCAAGGAATTTTACTTGCATCAGAAATCCCGGTGACTTTAGTGGGTCATTCTGCATGAGCAAAGCCGTCTGCATAAACAAATGATTGCAGATTTGGGATTTCACCGAGGTCGTAGCAGGTATTCCCGGATTTCTGGGAATCGGGTTCAATCCTGATGTTGTGACATCCATAGTGAGCGAGTCACATAGTGACGGAGTCATATAATGGCTGATGCCACTCCAGGATGTTTTTCATAGGAAACACCCATATTGCGGGTTGATGCACATGGTGTTGGATTTTCTGTCTGTAAGTCTTTGCTTTGTGCAGCTCCATCCTGCAGACCGCTGGCCCACACCTGGCCAAGCCCCTGAGCATGTGAATTATCGAAATATATAGTATAGTCCATCTCTGTTCAGCAAAGCACTGAGGCACATGCTTAATTTTTAGCTTAACTCACAGGGCTGTATCTTAAATCAGTGGGACATTCAATCAGTGGGATTTTTTCCTTCCCAAGGACTGTAGGGTCAGAATTTAATACGGAAAGTCACGGGGATTTTTCCTAAAGACTAAGTTTATAAAAATGAATTTTATAGCATTGTTTTCAAACTTATTAACTGTGTCATACTGTTATTGCCTCCAGTCATTTTTTTAGAAAACAAATAAACAGCAAGTATTTGTCAGTCTCAGCAATAAACTATAGTGGCAGCAAACTTAATCTGGTGTTAATTAGGCTTGTGGAAAACTAAATCAAGCATCAGAAACCACAGATTATTTTAGGCTTCCTCTAGCATAAACACAAAGGCTTGAGGATCCATAACATATTATTTTTGTTGACAGTTTTCCACTTTTCCCCCAATTTATTTCACATATCTGATAGGCTGCTCCTTGATTGCTTTTAGCTCTGTCTTCTTTTGGCCTCAGTGTGGCAGTTTGTTAATCCTTCCTATTTTTGTGTATTTAAGCAGGATTACAAACTTCAAATACATTGTAAAAGGAACCTGTATACAATCTTTCAAAATCATTTAAGTGGGCCAATGACAGAAGTACCAGCCTTGCAAGTAAATACAGAACATTTCGGAAATCATTCCCAGTGTTTATTTATAAGCCATTTTTAATTACTCAGCAGGAATGAATGAAAGAACTAGAAAATGGAGAACGACAGAGGGTTTTGCATTAAGTTACAACTCAGGAGAACAAGGGAGTGATCGCCATGCTTTCAAGTCTAGATAATTTTGGTGTGTAATTAAGCCCTGCTGGTTTATCGACAATCTAATAAAATTAAACTGCACACTATTTTGCAAATAGCATAGGGATCTCTTGAAAAGCTCCACACAGCACAGAGAAATAGTGGACGTCTCCACCCAGGGAAAAGCAAGTAAAGAAGCCAGGTAAATTTTAGATTTAGATCAGATATTAGGAAGAAATTCTTCCCTGTGAGGGCAGCGCTGGCAGAGGCTGCCCAGAGCAGCTGTGGGTGCCCCATCCCTGGGGGTGCTCAGGGCCAGGCTGGACGGGGCTGGGGGCAACCTGGGCTGGTGGGAGGTGTCCCTGCCCCTGGCGGGGGTTGGGGCTCGGGGGGCTGTCAGCTCCCTCCCAGCCCAAACCAGGCTGTGATGCTATGACGTCAATGGCAGAAAACTCACTAAAAGATGAATTTAGGGCCATAAAGGTTAAGAAAGGCAGGGCAGAGCTTGGAAGCTCACTCAGACACAGACCCAAGAGGAGGGTGCTCATGCCACCCTCAGCGCCTGCCTGAGGATGCTGCAGCATGGTCCAGCACCACTGCACCCGCACGCCCGGCTCCCTGCTACAGCTGCCCATGGTGCTACCAGAAGGTGGTGGTATACCAGCACCGTGCCAACTCATGTGAGATTGCAAACAGCAGGGATTTAAGACAGACAAATGTGAAGGCAGCTGGTGTAGTGACAGCCCCAAGCGGAGGCAGGACAGTGGGGACACAGCAGATTCCCGGGCGGGGTTCGAACTCGGGCAGCGTGTAGCTGAGCAACAAAATTGCAGGAGGTGAAAAGAGCGTGCCGAGTACTCCCTAATCCATATGAAACAGAAACCAGGAAGCTTCAGAGAGGGACTGCAAATAAAACAGAGCTGTCAGTATTTTCGTCAGCAACCGTTGGGCTGCTGAGCTGTAAGGTGGTTGGGATTTCTTCAAACTACTTCCCAAGCTTCAGCCTACAAAGCGATTCTTGCACCCGTGGCTGGAATTTGTTGCAGGTGCCACTCATTGAAGGCCCATCCCGTCAGCAAGTTTTTGTCTGGGAAGGGCCACTAGTGTGGTACTTCAAAATAAATACAGACAGGGCAGTTATTCAGGGCTTGCAGAGCTCCCAGGCATTGGCTGAAGGTTTCCCAGCAATTTGGCGATGCTGAGACCCCAAGATGGGGACAGTGACCATTGCAGAAGAGAGTTTGAGCAAGGTTGGGGTGGTGGATTTCCCCCAGATGTGGCCCCCCTGCCCTAAGAGGAAAGACATCCCTTTGGAAAGGCCCTGACCATTCCCAAAATCAAACCGGAGTGTTTTGTGAATTGATCCCAGGTCCAAAGTGATGGAGTGGGCACATGACGTGTTGGTATATGTCAAAGCATCCCTGGAACCTCTGTCTCTGCAGCCCAGCAACAAACAAGACATGGTACATAGCGTCACAGGAATTCAAGGATCAGTAAACAGGTAAAATGCATATAAAATTCCAGTTGCCACAAGACTGATGAATAATTTATTAGTAACAAATAAAATAAAAATAAAAAAGTGAAAGAAACTCAACTTAATTTCTAAAAAAAACAGCTCAGCAGACGAAGATGAAGATCAACATGTTCCCAGCAAGCATAAGACCAGCCCATAAAGACTTGTCCTGACCATTAAGGCACAAGGATGGGAAATCTCTTACAGATGATGGTGGTTTACTCAACAGCTTGAACACATTCCTTGCCTCATTATTCAGCAGCAAAGACAAAGATCAACCTGTCTCAGTCGAGCTGATGTGCTGTGGAGGCAGAAGGAGCAAAGTTCTTCATGAGCTGCTGGGAGAAGCACGTTCCAGTACGCTGGTGGAAACCAAAACTCAATGCTTGCTGTCCTTACACAATTTCTGTTATCGTGTTTAACTGCATGGCTTTATTGATTATTTATAAATAACATACAAATAGTAAGTTGTAACCGAGAAGTACCATTTAAAGCTCGCTCATTCCCCAAAGTAGAGTCAATACTGCGACCCCTTGTTCAATGAGTTTTCCTACCAGGCTGGAGGGTGAATGAGATAGTGCCAAGGACACCAAGAGAAAACCCAAGTTCTCACCTCCCAGGACAGGCAACGGCCACCCTCACCCTGCGAGGGCACCGTGGTTGCTCCTCTGGCTTCCTCTGAGCCCTCCCCTCTCACCCCCAGCATCACCTGCAGCAGCCCTAGGTGGGATTAATCCATGTCTTACCTGTTACCAGATACCACGACAGCAAAGAAACATTAGCATCTGAATTAAATGTTGGGAATTTAGAAGCTAATTAAGCATCATTAAAGGTTTTTAAGCAATAGCCCATATATTTTACGGGCTGGGAAAGGCCAGAGGTACCCACGCTTCTTTGGCACACGCACACATCCCTCTGCGCAGCCACCCCAGAGAGCCAAGCCACTGCCATGACTGCCTAAAAAGTTGCAAAAAGTGATGTAAACAATACTTTGCAAGTGTATATGCACATGCATGGCATGCTTGCCTGCCTTTAGGGCAGTTGTCTGGACAAGACTGTGAGTTCTGCCTGGCATATCTGTAGGGAACAAATGTGTGAGCACAGGAGACTGTGCTAACAGGAAAGAAAGGCGCTGCAGTGCTGCAGGTTTAGCTCAAAAGAGTTTTATCCAATATTCCCACAAGAAAACACAAGACAGAGCAGGCTGACAGAGTGGGAAAACTCTAAGGGCTGAGACCTCTACTCCAAAATCACCACAAAGTAGTAACATTACATCTTTTTTAATGGTGCCTGCAGGTTAGCTGTAAGAGTAGGGGTGGCACCCTCATGGTGCAATGTGATCTGCATGGCTGGAGCAAGCTGGGATCTGAGCACCCCAGGTGCTCCGAGAGACCCCAAAACTGCACGAGCCGTGCCGACCCTCTCACCCCTCTGGTCCTTTCCAGTTGCATGGCATAAAGCTGCTAAGATGATCCTGAAGATACACAAGGTGGTTTCCCTGCTGATGACAGTACCACGAAGCATTCAAAGGATTTTCTGGCAACTCAGTTGTTTCTTACTTTGTCATGTCTAACCTTAACTCTGCAGTTTCAAATTCGTAGCTCTTAGGCTGGAATAACTAAAACATCCATGCTTTATAGTTTAGTTTACCAATACAATTCTCTTGAACATAAGCCCACAGTGATGCAGGCCTTTTTTTTATTTATTTTTGCGTAAGGATTTCCTTTGTTTTTTTTAAAAAAATTGTTGAACATTTATGCACAGATGCTGAGCAATGACCCAAACAGAATAGTGTATGCAGTATTTCCAGGATAAAAAAAGACAGGGTTTTTCCTCACATGGCCAAAATCTGTGTCTCTTTTTGGCAGGTGAGCCAGGAGAGGTGCTGTGCTGCGCCTAGCTGTGTAAATGTGCATGTGTGGTATGCAACAGCAAGGTGGGCTTCAAAGGAAAGACCTTGGGATCTGGGCATAGGGACCAAAAAAAGTTTAAAAAAAAACACTTGGGAAAGCCCCCAGACCCATAGTGGTTTTAGACGAGCAGCTCTGCGCCACCCCTTCCCTGCCTGTGCCAGGACACCTGGGCAAGGCCTGCGGATCTGGAAAGCGGTGCCAGCTGAGCTGTGTCAGTAATGTGAGCTGTGCATGGCCCCCGCTCCTCGTGCCAGTTATTAGACCTTGACATTGACATTTTTTAGTGTAAAAATAAAAAAGTCAGTGTAGATTGTTTCTAAGAGATTTCTTATGGCAATCCCTACTCTTGCATGTTTGACTTAGGGTTAGCAAGGTACTAGGCATAATAAACCAAGACTTGTAAAGAAAAACATCCAAATAAAGTAACAGAAAAATTGTCCAAGCATTTCTGTCACTGTTTAGCCGCAGACTGATGACAGAGTGATGAAGGAGTCATCCCCACTCCCCAGGCCACGCAGCATCAAGGGTTTGCCATGGGTAGAAATTTTTGGCCTGACAAAATCACATGCCTTTGGTCTCTACAGCACACAGAGGCTACATCGCACAGCAATGTAAATCTGTATTTACATTGTAAATGTAAAAAAATGTAAAGGTATTACACATATACCTTCACGTGGGCATGGTTTTCTTTGAAATTCAGTCTGTAACAAATCTGGGTGAGGCAATAGGAGTAATAAGAAGCAGTGGGGCAATTTTCCACCTTGAGCAATATCCGATGTATGAGGCTGCTGCATCTTTGCTTACTTAAAAAGACTTGAGGATATTAAACTGGGGACTGCACTAAGAAGAAAGCTTTGCATGGATGTTTATTTCTCCCTTCTCAGCATCAAGATCCCAGTTTCAGAACAGCTCGAAACTGGTAGCTGCAAGGATATACATACAACACTCGTATGTACACTATGCATTAACACTTGCCAGACACTACCAGCACCACCATTACAGACCTCACTTTTCCCCAGTATTTATTCTTCCTTGAGTTTCTATTCCCATAAAAGTTAATATTGGATTGCCTGAGAAAGAACAGAGTGTTCATTTATTGGGAAAAGATGATTTTCAAGCTGATTTGCATTAATTTTGAAAGTAAGATTTTTATTTTGTTCCCGTTTCTTTCCAGGAAAAACTGAAGTCATATGAGAGCAAACCATGCCTTGCCTGGTTTTGATCACTTGGCATACTTAGAACCAAACTCCTCAAAGTAAATATTTCCTATGAAGATCATTAAGGGTGTGACCAACATGTAAGGAACAGCAACAGGAAAATACTGCTTTAAACCTAATACCGCATCATGTTGCATTCATTAGTTACTTGACATTGTAGCTGGAACAGGAAAAAATAAAAAGGCATAGAGCAGAATGACATTTCAATTTGTTAAATGCTTCTGAATCAGTACAATTACCACCCACCCCCCCACCCCAAACTGCAATAGTTCTCCACCTGTTTAGCAAAGGCAGAAGCTGCCTGTACCCCTTTGGGTGGGCATAGGAAGGCTGGAGGGTCTGGGAGTTTGTGCTCAGCCCGTAACCATGCCAGAAGCTGTGAGATATCCAACATGGGTACCCAAGATATTATTTGGGAGACGATGCCTTGCTCCCTGCATCATGAAAGAGAAATAATAAATGTATAAGATATAAATATATAAGAAATAAATAAGAAATAATAATTTTACCAGGATAAAACTAGCAGCCGGGACAGCCAGTCCAGGAGCTGCACCCTCACCTCCCACGTGGCACAGCCAGAGGTCCCAGGGCTCACTGGCTGGCTGGGGTGGGAGCCTAGGGTGTGCTCCTGGAAGCTCGCCAGCTCCTGCACGCTAAAACCCAGCCTTCATTTATATTTAGGGGGGGAAAAAATATTGAAAAAAAAAAAAAAGTGCACTCCCACACAGTGCTGGAGGAAGGAAGATAAAGCACACGTCCTCCTTCCTCCCTGCCCGCCCAACCAACGGAAAGCCCATGCTTTATCGGGTGAAGGCAGGGCTGCCCAGCTCCTGCTCCCTGCCAAGGGACCACGGCAGGCAGCAGGGACAGTGTTTTTAAGAAATGACACAGCAGTTTAACAGCAGAGAGAGTAGCCAAATGGCCCTGGGTGTGAGCAAGGTGATTGCCCAACCTGACTGGGCTGCAGTGCATCGCTGGCAGGTTACATCTTCCCCCTTGTAAAACAGCTTTTTAATCAGAAACTCTGCTAACTGATCAAAAATCATTCATAGTCATAACAATTTTGCTCTGCTTTACACCATTGATGCAATCCTAAATGAAGGACTTAATAAGACTAGCCAAGAGACGCTAGCCAATACTGAATGCCAAATCCTATGTTTTTGTGAGGTTTTTTCACACAAATGCACTCAGGCACAATCATATTAGACACAGATTTTCAGAAAGTCAGGATACTCGGGATATTTCATAACTTTCACAACTCTGCCTACAGCTCTGGGCTTTCAAGGGTATTAAATTGAACTTATCATGTACGTGAGCGAGCAGCCCACTTCATTGTCACTGATTATGGGAGTTGCTCAGGAAATGCATGTGTGCCTAATGTAACCGCATACAGCTTTAACATCACGCAAACAGCAAGACATTCCCTCTGCCCGGCTCTGCCTGCCCTTCCGTTCCCACTTGGGTTCGGCTCAATGTAGCTGTCCGCAGCGTTAAAGCATCATGAGGTTACAGAAGAACTGGCGGAAATTAAGGGAGGGTGAATACTAATTTCACAATAAGTGAATTGGCATTATATTGCCACAAGATGGAGCCCTGAGATTAAACCATTTGAGATTTGAGATTTAAGAAAATTGTTACATTTAAAGGTGCCTGTTTAATTCTCTGAGATTATTATCTGTGTTTTTTTAATGAATCATATTTTTCATCATCTCTTATTAGTCAGATATGAGGAAACGACGAAGACTCTGCCAAAATAGGTGCCACTCTGGCGTAACTCGGTAGAGGAAGACGAACAATGCGGCTTTTCTTCTGCAATAAGAAATCATACTCCAATACCATGCGATATTCTGGGAGGGGGCGAGGTGGTAGAAGAAAGAGCACTTTGTGGAAATGCTGAGGCATGAGTGGGGATAAAAGGCAGGTATTTGGGAGGCAGTAGGCTTGCATTTTTTTTCTCATTTACCTTCTGGTTCAATTTTACTTCTGCAAAAGCCCCTAGTTTTATATCCCACAGTGATTTCCAAAGGGCAATAGAAAATAATAAGCATAAATATTTTACTGAGTTCCAGCATTTGATATCAGCAACAGAATTTCAGCGAGTCAGCCGCCCCAGTAGCATCTTCCTCCCTGACTTTTGTTAACAGGCACTTCCCCAAAATATAAAGCCTCGTTGTATAAATTTCATTTCTCTTTTGATTTCACTTCCCTTTAGCCTTTTTGTTTTTTACAGTGCTTTTCTGGTGGGTTGTTTTCTCCTTTCTAGTTGAATTTACTGTGGAAAAACTGGGAAAAGAAGCGAGGTTTGGATTTTTCTCTGAGGGTATTTGAGCTCTAGAAAAGTCTCTGAAAGTGGTTTTTACAGGGGAAGGAAAAAAAAGTATTCTGTATTTGGCATTACTCCTGAGAGCAATAGTTGCCCAGCTCCAGTGGTCCCTACCTCTTGGTGCTGGACTTGGGCCAGCAAGGAGAAGAGATGGAGGAGAGAGCCAAATTTTGAATCCAGTTCAGAGTTCAGCAGATGGCAGGGGGGCAATAAGGCTCACTGTGCTCTCTGCGTGCCTTTTTCTATTCAGGAGTGACAAGGAAATGTCTAAATTCAGTGAGAGGAAGGCACAGTGGCAAATGTTGTTCAGTAGATAATAAAGGGATGTATAACCCCCCTGCTCTGGTCTTTGCTGAGAGCCAGGGTTTGCTTGGCTCACTGTAAAAGAACAGTGCTGCTTGTTTTGTGGGGACTGTCCTCCTCGGTAAGGTGAGCAGGATGAGGACATGGCTGCCCACGGTCTCAGAGAGCTTATCTGCCAGACCCCAGGCAGCAGAGGACAGTACCGAAGTGTCTGTGGACTTCTTGGCATCCTCATTTCTCTGTCTCCTTTTGTGCATGGATCCCAAAGAAATGGTCCAGCTCATGGATCAATGGTCTCTCTCCAGAATTTCACCCTTAGCATCACATTATCTCTAGGTCAGAGCAGAGCAGCCAAGGCCTGAACCTCAGCTGCTTGCAGTTGTCTGAGCGGAGGGAATGAGGTGCTGGATCAGCCCATCCACCGCCACGGTCAACCCAAACCTGGGTTTCACTGCTCCAAACTTCCCGGCACGCCGCAGCTCAGCCTGCTGACACCCTTTCAGCAGAACAGTTGGGTGTCTGCTGCCTGTCACCCTGCCAAGGGGCGAGCAAATTTACTTTGCCAGTATTTCACATGGAATACGCCATGGTCCTCTGCCCACCGCTAGCCAGAGCCCAGGCTCAGGAGCCCGGTGACGCTGCGAGGGGCTGGGCACCCTGCTGCGGAGGCAGGATCAGGCAGGCGTCCTGCAGGCAGCTGCCATCCCTGCCCCGCGGGCGGTGGGTCCAGCGTTGGGCAATGCCTCTCTCGGGAGCTCCACCCTCGGGGAGGTCTTTGTCTTTTTTGATGAAAAGCCAACACCCTTTCATGTGGTTTCTTGTACCAGCTTCCTTACATGACAAAAATAGCTGTAAATAATGTACTCAGTTGTACTTGTACAACCTTCACTTTCAGGCATTGTAAATAATTTCTTTCCCTTTATCTGTTTTCTAATTGCAAATGTCAGTGCTTCATTCGGGGGGGCAGGGGCTCGGGGAGGCAGGGATGTGCTCAGCTTGAGCACCCTGAGGATGCACTTCCTTAGCATTAGCAGGGCTACGAAACTGCCCTCACTCCAGTGCTGCCAGATGGCTGCAATAACTTGCACAGAGGGTCAGGATGGATACCTGGAGGGTAAAGTATTTTCAAAAGCACTGGATTTTACGTTATAGCAATACTTCCTTCCCTCTTCCCCCTTCCCCTAGTGCTGCCCTGAACCACTTTTCCTCTGGTGCCACTTGTTCCTCTTGCCTCCCCAGCCCTTCCCCATGCCCAGCACTTGCCCAGCCCCTCCTGCCTTGCTGTTCCAGCTGATTAAAACACGATGAGCAACTTCATTATCAAAACAACAATCTGTGCAATGTCTTCAGTGGAATGACCATTTCCAATGTCTGCATGACAGAAACCAGGACTGAGGCTGCACCTTATCCTCTTAGTACAGTAATTGAACAGAAACTGGCCTCAGCTAATATTAATTTTCAATATGTCTTGAAATGAACCAGACACAGTTCTGCTAATTAAGGTATAAAAGCAGCTCATCCAAGAAACTGAAGCAATGCTCTCAGCAAGCAATTCCAAAGATTTATCTATTTGTTATATTCTGTGTATTTATTATTCCCAGTAGGTTATACAGGACATAAGTGGAAGAATTTCTAATGCTGTCATTAATTTCAGTGGCATCTTTTCCTATCAGAAAACACCAATCCAACTCTGCCGAATGAAAGTAGCTAAATTTTAGGAGAGTGGCAATGTACATATGTCACAGGGTTAAATTTGGATTCAAGGAGGCACAATCTCTGGGCCTCCAGCATATGAAACAGAGTAAGGGGGACACAGTAGGGGAGATCATGTCCTTCATTAATGGGAATATTCACTTGGGAAGAAGTGGAATAAAATAAGCTAGCAATAAGGCCATCATTCTCCTGACAACCCCATGGGAAACTCAAGTAATGCTGAGACTGAACTGATTTTCTGAGTGAACATGACAGGCATGTGGGCACCACTTCACATGGCAGCAAAAGCAGCAGGCTTCAAACAGTGGAAACAGCTCTGCCTTTTTATTATTAGAAATTAGAAATAATTAGAAATTATTACAAAATATTAG
Source organism: Falco cherrug (assembly GCF_023634085.1). Classification (NCBI taxonomy): domain Eukaryota; kingdom Metazoa; phylum Chordata; class Aves; order Falconiformes; family Falconidae; genus Falco; species Falco cherrug. The sequence goes on from NC_073711.1 coordinate 22,343,143, forward strand.
AAATTATTAGAAACCCCAAGGAAAGAGTCTTTAGGCCTTTTGGGAAAATGATCCCCTGTGCATTCCCAACACATTTGGGAATAAATTTGGGGATAAATTTAAAGATTAATGTTGCATGAAGCTGTGCCATAATTTGGTTCCTGATCTATCTGGGCATTACCAAAAGATGAAACGTTGCATCATAACTGACAAGAACTGTGTTTCTCTATGATGCAATCATTAACAGAAATGGAAGTAAACACCCTGCTACTTTGGCATCGTTCTTCCTTTAGGGTGACTGCATTGCCACCTCCAAGAAACGGGTCCAAGCACTAAAACAATTGATACTTAGAAAAAGTGACTAAAATGTTAAGAAATTTCTAAATTTCAGAAGGAAAGAGATTTGTTTACTTGGACAAAAGGATTGCATTCCTCGAAACTCTTCATCGTGTACACTCTGCTGCATAGCAGAGGACCAGCCAGGAGTTGGGAATGGGGCAGTGGGAACACGGCCCCCTCCACAACATTAGAGGTAAGAAAGGTATGAAAGAAATGGGAATGGAGTCAAGGAGCAGAGCCCACAGTGCCCGACTCCAGGGCTGGGTGCTAGAACAGCCACCCTTCCTCCATGTCCCAAAGCTCTTCCCACTCATCCCCAGAGCTCTGGCTGACAGCTGCATCCTACCAGCACCCCAACACAGGACTTTGGGTACAAATATACCAACCAGTCCATAATGCAGTGGATTTATTTTTTTTTAAATACCGATTATACAGACCAGAAACCTAGAACATTTTACTTAGTAAGTGTGTCCACTGTAAAAGTGATAAGGTATTATTGCTGAGTTGGATATTCCTCCTTGTTTACCTCATTATTGAGTGACTGGTGTGACTAAAGCATGTGTTACATTAATATATAACACCTAAATAGCCTTGACAAAGGGACAGAAATGGCCCTGGGGAGGACTGTTATGAGCACAGTAAGTGTTGCATTTGTGAACCGACATGATGCAGTGAAAGGCAGCAGATGATTAGACATGTTTACTGGGGGCCTGGTGGAGTGGCCGATGCGAACAGCAGTAGAGCCGCATCCAGAGGGATGTGGGTAACCTCTGGGCTGGCAGAAACCCCGTATGGTTCGGCCAGGAAAAGTGCCAGGTCCCACACGTGGGGCAGGAAAACCCCATGCCCTGGTATGGGCTGGGAAGCTGCTGGGTGAGGAGCAGCCCTGCTGGGAAGGACCTGGGGATTACGGCAGATGCCAGGCTGAACGTAAGCCAACAGCGTGCTTCATCTGTAGTAAGGCAGACCACATGCCAGGCTACAGTAGGATGTGGAAAACTATTACCCCCTTCTACTCAGTGAGACCTGGAGGCTGCATTCAGCTTCACTGCAATAGGTGCTGGACCTTCCTGAAGCTCAAGGACACAGAGATACTGGAGAGGACCCAGTGAAGAGATACCAGAATGGTCAGGGGCCCAGAGCACCTGACCTGCAGCGAGAAGCTGCTGGGGCTGGGCTTGTCAGCCTGAAGAAGAGGCCAAAGGGTGACCCGGGGGCTGCACACAACTATGTGAAGGGCAGCTACAGAAATGTCAGAACCAAACTCCTGTCAGCAGTGCCAGAAGACAGAAGCAAGGGGCAGTGGCCACTGCTTGTGGCTCGGGAGACACAGGCTGGACATTTGAGGGGGGGGGGGGGGGGGCGGGGGCAGGGCGGATCAGAAGAAGATAGTGTTGTACCAGACTAGGTTACCCAGCCAGGCTGAGGAGTCTCCAGCCTTATTGTTTTTCAAAAATCAGCTACACAAAACCCTATCTAATGCTGGTAATAGTCCTGCTGTGAGCAGGAGGTTGGGCTACAACCCAACAAAATTCTCTTCCAACAAACATTCCCATGTTTCTGTGATCTTAAATTCAGGCCAATGCATGTCTTTAACATTACCTTGGTGATATTTCAATGTACCCTCAATTGCTTTCTTTAAAAAGACTTTATTTCTGAACTGGGGGACTTCATGCCAAAGGGCAATAGAAGAAAACTACCATTTTTCAGGGATTTCTTAATTCCACTCCTTCAAAAGGCAAATGCTACTCACTCTGCTGTCAGCTGGGGAGCCAATGCATTCAAGAATAGCGTCACATGAGGTCCCATCAAAGACTTCTAATATCACCAGGTGTCTCCTCAGTATGAAGAGATATCTGGAACAGGAAAATAAAGTACTGCAAGTTATTTCCCGTATCATGATGTGGTATCTACCATATGAACCGAAAGCACCTTCTACAGCAAAACCTGTAGTCTGTAAAAATGGTGTAGACAGTAGATTTGCTTTCCCTTAAAACCAAAAGCCGTCTTCTCAAAATTAATACATTTTTAAAAAAAAGACAGTTTTGTTAGGGTCTGTTTTAACAGCACAGTATTTAATATATAGATTAAACTTTGTGTAAGTATGTGCTTGTGTCAGTATGAGGGGGTACATGTGACCGTGTTTCTTTCTTTCTGCACTGTAAAGAGGAAACGTGTGCGGGTGTTTATGTGTGTAATCACCAGCCTCTTCCTCCCTGCGCTGCAAAGAGGAACGGCAAGCTGGGCTCCCCAGCCTGCCTCTTACAGAACCTGGCTTCATCTTCACCCAGGAGCAGACCCCGCAATGTTGCTGAGGCTTTGCATCTTGGAGCTGGCAGTCCCTTTGCTCACAGATACATACCACAACAGGATACCGCTATCGCCTCTCCTGCTACTTAACAGAAAATCTACACCCCCCTGCACAACTTCTCTAACAATCTGCAGAAGAAAAAGCAACAAATCTCTTTAACTGACAATATTTGTACTCCAGGTTGCTGTTAGGACAGGTGTTCTGCGGTATTTCTATTTTTGACAGTATAGGCTTGACAGAGATGAAAAGGGACATCTGTATTCTAAAAAAAAGCTTGTAGGAGTAGATGAGGGTGAAAGCAGGTTCATTTTCCACTAATGCTTCTTTTCCAAAAGTTCATATTATTTCATTAGGTAAAAGAAAGCAAAAGGACAGTGCAGCTGGCTGCAAAAATTGGCAATGCATCCTTACTCAAAGGCAAGTACGAGGCTGATTTCTGTTAATGTTAACGGACTGAAGGGCAGTAGGTAAGGGGATATAATAAAATATATTATTCCTTAAAGTTCTTAGAAATTAATTGTATTTTTATGATAGCTGAAATATATACTTGCTCTTATTTGGATAGAAAAGTGACAGAAAGGGGGGTGCTATTTGCAGGAAAGGTGTCCCTGTAATTGCATTATAGCTCTTTTACTAACCCGATACTCTCAGTTCCAGTTCTGATACACCTGTCTATGATTCACAAAACTCTGCTAAAGCCCTTGAAAGATTCACCTGTGGTTTTACACCCCAGCTTCAAAACCTTCTATAGCCTTTTAGTGCAGTGCTCAGACTAGGTACCTAATTACATCATCTTGTAAATAAGAAAAGTCTCCAGCTGGAATGTTGTCTAGATATAAACCCTTTATTGATATCACATTAACAGATATAGCTACTCAATATGCAACTGGTGTGCATGCAACATGCATGGATGTAAACAATCAGACAAAACCAGAGGTCTTGTTTCCTTGGCTTTATTCAGAATTGCTTCTTCGCTGGAAGACTTCATCGATGTTAAACTGATGATGTGCCTACACAGCAATCATTTACGTAGTTTGGGAGTACCGTCTCTATGGGTACTATTTTCATTAAGCCAGAAGGGAGCTGCCCTTCTGTGCACAGCCATATCAACACGTTGCAAAGTAAACCCACACATAACAAGTCAAACAAGCTACACCAGTCAATGCACAGTTTTGACAGCACATTAGGGATCTCTGCCAACACAGCTCTGTTGATCTGGGAACATCTTCACACAGCCGCAGTGCACGTACACCTCTGGCTTAACTGCATTTGTAGGCAAGCACATGGCGAGTTCAGCACAGTTTCAGACAGCATAGCCAAACAAGATGTACCCATGTCTGTGCTCATCGTTAAACTAAGTCAAACAACGACTGTGGTCACGAGCATGGTCAACACGGGGTACTTTTGCTGCCCTTGAGAAAAGGCTGGCCATTGCAGCAACGTCTGCTGGGTCTCAGGTGTAGGTGTGGGCTCTGCTGCTGCCACGCTGCATTCCAGTAGGCTGGCTGAGATGCCACCACGCAACTCTCACTAGCGAGTAGAGATTAGGACACAGAGAAAATGCCGAGGATGGCAGGTGGGGTTAACACCAGCACTTTCCCCTTTAGGGTTTCCAACGAGTAACAGCCCTCAATCAGCCCAGGGCTCTTGCTCAGTCCAGGGGTCCCTCGCCTACCGCAGCCCAACAGCAGCATGGTGCCACCAGGCAGCAGAGCACACTGGCCTCGGCCAGCCCACCTTGCCAGGCGAGAATTGCTGGGGCGTGCTCTACATGAGGGAGGTTTTGGGGGGAAGCGTGCCTGAAAGGAAAAAGGGGGAACCCCAGATGACACCCCTCAGTGCCAAGGTAAACGATAATCTGCCTCCAAAAATGTGCATTTGGTCGGTTCAATAGAAGGCAGTTTGAGCTTTGAGTGTTTATTATTTTTCCTCTAATAGCAGTGTTCAGCAATGCTTTTTCAGACGTGCCAAGACTCTGGTTCCTAACATATCTCCGGTGTAATTCTGCTTGCCTCATTGCAGTTACACCAGGGGCAAATTCGGCCCTTTAATTGTTTGGGGTTGCTGATCACTCTGGGTGTGCTGCTTGTTCGGCAGATTTTCTGGAGGACTGGAATTTCTTGTGGAATTCTGTTCTGTGAGGCAATGGCTGTGTGGGCAGTGAGTCCTCTTCAGTATCGGTCCGAGCACAGCCATTAGAGGATGTGCTTTTGGTGTTGTGGCTGAATTGGCAATCACCTCTTCATCTCCCTCTCCTTCAGGCTCCCTTTTCTGCTCATAACTTCCACATCTCTCTGTAGTTTGTCACTACAGAGCAAATGGACTCGTGACTTTCCCCAGAATGTTAATAGGCTATTTTCCATTTAACTAATATTCCTTTTACAGTACTTTTTAACAAGACAATCATTAGAAGTGAGTAACGTGCACTTGCTTTGCCACAGCTATTAACCTAATGATGCTGCAGAGAAAAAAGGCATGCCAGGCAGCAAGGGAAGTCAGTGGAGCTAACACGGCACTTGCTGTCAAGTCAAGGGCCCAAATTCATCTCAACCCAGTGGAAAAAACTTTCCTCGACAAAAGTTTATATTGGCAGCTCTCAGCATGACAGTTTCGTAGTCTGAAACGCAGATAGACCCCTTATCAACAAGAGCAAGGTAGAAACGCAAAAGAGGTCCCAGGGTCACTGGTTAGAGAAGGAGCGGAGGCAGCGTCGGAGCTGGAGAGTGAGGGCAAACAGCTTGAGGAGGTGATGAAGGAGGAATTCTTAGCAAGAGAGCTGGGAAAGGACTGGAGGCAAAAAGTAGAACTTGAGACATCTGGATAAACATAAAACTTCAAACTCAGAGAAGGGGTCCTTTCACCAAGGAGAAAGTTTGTAGTTTCTCTTTCATTTTTAACAGTCCAACATTGATGTACTTGTTGTTTACCATGTGTTGTCCTTCTTTCAGTAAATATGCTACTCATAAAACGATTCAATTGACAGATATAGTGTATGTTTAAAGCCATTATTAATTACATGTATTAGTTATTGTTTCTTTACAAGCACTACCTTGAGCCTGGTCTGGGGCTCAGCTGCGCAATGCTTTGTGCATGTATAAGGCTGTGCACACGGGACAGCCCTCCTCCCTGCGGACTTGTGCAATGCGCAGCAAAAGCATTTAGGACTTAACTATGTGCAGGAACTCTGTGCGGGGATTCAGGTCTAACAAAAAACTTAACATGCTTAACATTAAGCTGTGAGGGACCGCCGAAATGCAAAGTGTGTGCTTACGTGTCTTGCCAGACTGTAGCCCTCTGGATCGCAGCTTTGTTTGAACTAGAACAATAGACACGACTGAAGATTATGCACGTACATAGTACCTTCTACTTCAAAGTCTGAGAATACTTTACAATCTAGGACAAATATCATATTATTCCCAAAAGGTAAGGAAGTATTCTCCTGGCACGCACAAGAGGAGAAGAGAGAATAAACGTGAACGTATTTTAAAGTTTGAGGTTTTTTTAAAGTATATTAGAGAAGTTACAAAATTTCTGCACAGTAAAAATAGTGTTAATACTGGGCAGAACTGCTCAAAAGGGTTCTTCAGGTGGCATTATCCGCTGAACCAAGGATTGGTCCAGTAAAAGATGCCACCTCACCTTACAAACCTTGTTCTTTAATATTCTTAGACTGTCTGGGCTACTTACATCATCTCTCCCACTAAAAAGGGAGGTGTCAGTGTTTAATGTCACTTTTAAGAAATACAGTTCACTCCTCTTTGTGAGTAAACTTAAAGGTAACAATCATAGCCGCTATGGCACACCACCTCATTCTTTTTTCTGGCCAAATTCCTCCAGTCTCAAAGACAATCTAGTCCATGTATTTGTTAAATTTTTAAGCAGTCTTTTCTGAACATTACAAACACCAGAAGCATTAAAAGGATAATTAAGGATAAGGGGATAATCTCTTGCCTTTCAAGGTGATAAAGATGACCACAGAATAAATACCAGTAAACTAAACCCAGGATATTTTAGTAGAAAGGAAAACTGGAAATATTATGGAATCCAAAAGAATACGTGATATTACTTGTTAGAACGTCTTGAGATTTTCAGGCCTAAAGTGTAGCCAACATTGCAAAAGTCTGAAAGAAAACTGGGCCAGTACCAAGAGGCTGATGCAAAATCATTTTATAGGTGAAGTGGTGGAGTCACCCATGGAGATCTCTAATACTTATTAAGCTGTACTGCCTGACAGCTTCAGGATGGTAAACAAATCTGAATTTCCTTATGTCTACGCATCTCAGAATGGAATTTGCTTTCCTAGACCTGGTCCTTCAGATTGCGACCGCCCTACAAAACGCAGTCAGACTATTGGAGGAGGAGCTTTATTCAGAAGGAGCAGTTTCTGACTGAATTGACAGTTATTGTCAGGTGTGTAAGGTTAGGAGAAATTGTTTGATGATGCTGGAATTACTTTCTCCTAGACACTGCACATTTTAAGTAAGTTTTAAACATGTTAAGAAAAATGATTGTCTCAGGTGCCACAAATAGAAATATATCCCCCCCTCAAAAAAAAAAAAAAAACCAACAAAAAACCTGACAAATCTTATGAGAGTTCCAGTTTTGCAAATTCAGAAAGTGCAGACAAATGTAAAAAAACCTTACATTTTTTAATGTTTATCTGAGTACAGTATTTCAGGGTGTGTCCAACCCTTGCAGCAGATCACAGAACATAGACAGTGAGCAAGCCAGGATGTACAAACACTAGTCTTGATAAACAGCAAGGGTCTATTTTGGTTTTATTTCTATTCTTTTTCAAGTAAAGGTAGTTGGAAGAGAAAGTCAATTTGTTTAAGCACGAAGTAATTATACTAGATTAAGATACTGAAAATTATTTACATAATTTATAAACTGCCAAGTTATAGAGTACAGGTATTGCAGTGGCCATACAGAGAACTTAATCTGTTTTTAAATCTGTGTTTCAGGGACTTTGATGAGAGTATGGCCTAACTTACTCCTAACATGTTAAAGCTAGGAAATACGAAAATTAATTTTTTGTTGGTTTCTTGGTAAAATGAGGTAAAAGTGTTTTCTCTTACTAGACAAAGTCAGGTTAAATAGACATAAAAGATTTCGCTCTTCTCTGACTGAAGTCAAAGTCAGAATTCTTATTAACACGAAAGGGAGCAATATCAAACCTATGATCTTGAAAGGAAATAACAGTGATATTGCATCTGGGGAAAAACAGGAACATGCTTTGAATGCTGGAATACACACCGTGTTTTGTTTACACTTAGAAGAATTACTCATTGCAATATTTGCATAGCGTTCAGTTCTGTTTAATTACAGCTGCCTGTGAGGAAGAGTTCAATGGTGTAGGCCCCAGATTCGAACCAGATTTCTTTCTAGCATCGTGAAGTCAAATTCCAGTGAGATGGACACAGACTTCCATCCATAGGAAGAAGATCGTTTCGGACAGTCTAATACTTGAAGCCTTTTCTATTTCTCCCACTTTGGAAACCCTGAATGAAAGGTGAGGCCTTCTCTGTCTCCTTGGATGCTGAAGATCCCTCAGGCCATATTTCATAAGAGAAGGGAGGTAGCTTGGCTAGAAATATCTGTGTCCCTGTGCCACACTGACGTGGTCCAGAGACACCTCCTTTTCACCAGGGCTGACCTCCCTGAGTAAAATACAAAGTATTAGAAGTACGTATAATTGTCTGCACAAATAGTGCACAAAGCGTAAAGGCAAGCAGGCGGCTGCTGTGGGGGCAGGCCTGAGCAACGTGCAGCAGACGCTGCCTCCTGCCCCTGCGGGCCCTCCCCGCCTTGCCCTCCCCACGCCACAGCAGGCCTCTCCCCCGTTTTCAGGGAGGTTTTGAGGATGCAGGTCTTTTAAGCCCCTGCTCTTGCCAGTGAAGCTCCCCATGCGGCCGCAGAGCCACCTAGCCCCTAACAGGGACACCCACAGAGTTTCTAGAAAGTTCCGTGAGAGGGAAGGCCACTGCAGCGAGGCCTGTGTGAGGGGCTGGCACGGTGGGCTCGGCCAGAGCGCTGAGGACAGGCAGTGGCCATCCCTGGCCAGTCACACCCCTGAGTGCCCTAAGAGCCCCATCATCTCTTGCAGGGTGCCATCCTCCACAGAAATATGAGGAGAAAAGGCCGTTTCAGTCACCCTGAATGGCACATCTCCCTTTCGGAGTCAAGCACCCTGCCTGCCCCAATGGCGCCTGGGCATCATCAAATTTCTGATTTAGCAGCACTTTCTGAGGGGAAGCAGGAGGTTATAAGGCTGAGGAGCCGCCTAGCCTGTGCCCTGCTGCCCGGCGCGGGAAGCTCTGCGCAGGCGCGGCGGGGCTGTGAGGCGCCTGGCAGCCAGGGGGCGCGCCCGGCCCTTGCCGGGGGGCGGGGCTTGGCGGGGCGGGGCCAGCTCGGCGCACCCCGCCCCCGCCGGCCGGAGGCTCTTCAGCGGGGCGGCGGCGGCACGCAGGAGCGGCGCCATGGTGAAGATCGCCTTTAACTCCCCCTTCGCCCAGAAGGACGAGCCGAAGAAGGAGGCGACCGAGGCGCTGGTGGCCGACAAGGTGCGGGCAGCGCGGTCTCGCCGCTGCCGGGGCGCGGCGGGAGGAGCGGGGCGGAGGGACGGCGGTGTGTGTGTGGTGGGGGGAAGGAGGGGGTGGAAGCCGCCGCCATCTTCTCGCAGCGGCTGCGGGCCGGGGGAGGGCAGCCGGCAGCCCGCTGTGCCTCTGGGGCGCCTGGCGGCCGCCGCACCGCTCCCTGCGGCGCTGGGGCAGCCTTCCAGCGTGGGGCGGCCGCTCTGCGGTCTGTCCCGGGGCTGGGGCGTGCGTGTGTGTGTGTGTGTGTGGTGGTGGGGGGGGGGGGGGGGGGCGAGGGGGGTGTCGCTCACCTTGGGGCCGCCGCCGTGAGGGGCTGCCGGGCGCTGCGGGCCTGAGAGCGCCGGGACGCGTCGCGCTGCCGCAGCGGTTTGCGGTTACCTCACCACAGCCGTTTTCCCGGCCCGGCTGCGGCTCGGCCGGCCCCGGGCGGTGCTGAGCGGCGGGGTGGCCTGGCGGCCCCGGAGCGGCAGCGGGCAGGCCCAGCTGGTTATCTCCAGCTGGGCCCGTGCCAGGGCCGTGCTTCCTGACGGGGTTTTAAACCTTCGTAGCTCGCAGGCGGGGGGAGCCCGGCGCCCAGGCCAGCCCCGGGGCTCGGCTCCCTGCCGGGGGGAGGCGCGGGGGAAGCGCCGAGCCCTCGGCGCAGCTCGTCCCCTCAGCAGCGGGCAGGTTGGCAGCCGTAGCAGCGGCTTGCAGGCCAAACACGGTGGGATTAGGGCTCGTCCTCCGCCCGCTGCTGCTCTGAAACCCTCGTAGGCAGTGAGCTGGAGAGCCGCACTGTGGTGAGGTGTCTGGGCTTCTGGTATGTCGAGCTTAAATTAAGAAACCTGCCATAAAGGGTTTTAAATAGAAACCCAGGCACGTACCCTGTGGTTGGCTTTTCCTTCCTAATGAGCTGCTGTGTGACTCTAATTGAACTTTGCAAATCTGTGGGAGACTTTATTTTGAAGATGTTTTACTTAGCTGCTGACGTTCTTTGAGGAAGAAGATCAGCGTCCAGGTATACAAATCGGTAGCTCTAGAATGGGCTGAGTTTGTTTGTAATCGGGGTGAAAGAAAATAAAGAAAACACTAATAACAAAACTTGTGGTGTTGGACTCTAGTGTCTTTTTTCTTTTTTTTCTTTTTCCCTTCTAAGGTGTAATCTGGAAAGCAGCTTGCTCTCCAGCCTTCAGAGCCTCTGCCTCACCTGAAATAGCCACTGTTTAAAAGAAGGGGTGCAGAGTGATGTTATTGCTCAGTGAACTCTCTTGAGCTGTAGGACTTGTATGTGTGCACAATTAATACTGTAGCATTGAATTGCCAGATCCAAAGGAGGGAGAGAAAGTAGGGAAACAGTGTAGATGGAGGACTAATTTGTATTTTGAAAATGTCATTAGTCTGGCTAGTTTCTTGTAGGACAAACTAATCAGCTACTCCTGAGGCAGTAATACATATTTTTACTGGCCCTTTACCATGCAAGTTCTGAGCATAATAGTTTTAATGTATGCTTACACCCTTCTCTTCATGATAGCTGCTTTTCTCAATTTAGAAGCTTGCTGGTGCTGTTTTGTTATACCTGTTACAGTATTCTCTGTGTTTGCACGTGTACATGACTTTTTAGTAACTTTTCACTCCAATCCTGGGGTTTAGAGTTGCATGTAAACAAAGTTCACAATTTTACTCCAAGACAAACTTGTTCTATTGCATGTTAATGTCTCCTTTTGCTGGAGTATTTGTGCAGAACAAACAAGCTTAATGGCTAACGTTGGCTTAGACAGCACAATAAAAGTCCCCTAGAATATCTGCATAGAACACTTGAGCTTGCAGAATACTCTCTCTGCAGATTTTTTAGAGCTGACTGTGTCAACACGGTCTCTTGAGCTAGCTGCAGATGTTAACACAAGTGATTTTTCGTTTCCTCCCTTACCTCCTGGTTTGCTTTACTTGTTACTGCACAGCTTGGAGCTGCCTTTTCTTTGCAGGTTTTTTTATGATTTATTATTTTTGAGCAGAGGCTTTGTAACCTACTGGAGCAAAGTCTTGGTATTGTGTTCTCTTATCAGCTCTGTCAACTCTTTCTTCTTGGATTCAGGCTGCCTACATTGCTGCTTAATATGATAAATACCTTTACATTGTTTGAAATAGGTGTAGTGCAAGTATAGCTAATTACATGTCGACATCAGCCAAGCACTAGGATGTCTGTAGTGCTAAAACCTGCTGCAGACTTGTCATCAAGTAATCATAGGCTGGATGAGTAAGTTACTAAAAGGTGTAGATGAAGGTGGCAGAATATGGTGAGAGTCTTGGTCTTAAAAGCCAGTTAACTCTGATTGTTTTCACATAATGGCATATAAATGTGGCATAATTCTGACTTGAACCTGGGGGGGCGGGTGGTTCTGTGTTTTTTTTTTTTTTTTACAAATGCGTAACTAACTAGTTGTAGTGGTTTATGTCTTGCTGAACGAACATTTTTCTGTTTGGAGGATGCAAGAGTGGAATGTAGGAGTATTGACTCTCGCAAAACAGCTTGGGTTTTGTTTCAGTACATGCATAGCTGATGTGTTTGACTTTTATACTGATACCTTGCTGAGCACAGAAATATGTACAGCCTCATAATAATACTGTAGCTTGTTGTGATCACAGGTTGCTTAAATATATTGTGTTCTACAGGAGTGCAAATGGTAGGACCCAAATAAAGGCAGGCCATGGAAGCTACTAGATTTAAACTTTTGTGGTTTGATATTTTTTTTTGGGGGTGGGGTGGGTGGGTGGAGAGAGGAGAGTGTCTTTTAGGAAAGACCTAAACCCAATGTGTGTTTGCCCAAAGGAAATGTCTCTTAATTGTTCAGTATTAGACAGTACATCTGCTGTTCTCCTCTCAACTTGGCTTGTGTGAGCCTTTTACCTGGAAGCCTGGAAAAGTACTGAAAACTAAGAGTGTTAAATTTGCCATTCGGACATCACCACTAGCTTTGCGTTTGGTATTACACAGCTTGTCACCATGTTACATGATGGTGATGGTAGTTTCCTTTGGATGTGGTCTTCTGTCTGAGAGAACACTGGGGGGGTGGGGAACAAGTCACTGAAATAAAAAGATATGCTTCAGACTGCTAGAAACAAAACTTCCCAGGGACTTGCATGGAAGAAAGAGTATTTTGAAGCTGAAAGGTAGGATGTGTTGCAGGGACCTGTTTTTGTTTGGCTGCATTTAAGCTGGTAAGTGGCCCTCTTTCATAGTGGGCTTCACTTGTGCATATTACAAGTTCTACAGTCTGAATGTTTGACTCCTGTCAGATGTGTGTTCCCCAGCTAATAGAGTTGAACCTTAGCTTCTGCTGTTAGTCTGGTTCCTAAGGAAAAGTATTAGCTTAATCCATCTGATAGCAAGAGGAGGATAGGAAATAGGCTTTTGAGAAGAGGTGTGAAAACAGTGTGTACCTTAAAATGACCTTGTTCTACACATCTTGCTTTCCTTGTGCTATATTGCAGCTGCAGCACTGTTCTCTTTCGTTAGTTACTAAAATTTCTTACACCTCTAATAGTTTCTGGGTAAGGATTTGTCTAGAAAGCATCCTCTAAGAAAATACCCTATTTCAGTGCTGTTTGAAAGCTCGTCTTAATATGATGCAGTAGTATTTCATGTAAGTGTTTTCTTACTATGTGATGCTTAACATACATTTCTTCTAGGCATGCGGTGAGAATTGTAAGATGGTAGGTCAAAGTGAAGCAGTAGATAACTTGTTTTAAATTCAGAGCGGTTACACTTTCTAAGTTCTATCCCCCTTTATTCAAAGGATCCAGAAGTTGCCACACGTAGGGGTGAAAATTCGTCTGGAAGATGTCTGTTGACTCTGCTGGGTCTAGCATTCATCTTGGCAGGAGTTGTTGTCGGTGGAGCTTGCATCTACAAGTACTTCATGCCTAAGGTAATGTGAAAGTTCTTTTTTTCTTCAAGCATCACTGAATAAAAAAAGTCTAATTATAAATAGATTACGGAAGGTTTTCTATTACAGTGGTAACTGGGACATGAAGACTATGTCCTTTATAAAAGCTGTAGCTGTGACACACCTATGCTTCGTCATAGCATAAGTGTTAGAAATACAGTTTGAAAGCAACGTTTGCTGTAAAAATAACTGGCCTTGCTCTTGCTTTCAGCATAAGGTGTACCGTGGTGAGATGTGTTACTTTGAGAAGGAAAACCGTGATCGTGCGGTAGAACCTTATTTCCTCCCTATTGCTGAAGAAGCTGACATTCGAGAAGATGATAACATAGCCATCATTGATGTGCCCGTTCCAAAGTTCTCAGACAGTGATCCAGCAGCGATCGTTCATGACTTTGATAGGGTGAGTATGCTCCATGGAAAATTGTGGAGCAAGTGGTAACTGTAACAGCTCCAGGGTTTTCATTCTTGAGACCTTTAAAGCTTACTGTGAGTGCAAGTTTCTCTTTTAGAATGGCTTTAAGCATGGCAAATCTGACCCTTCTAACTCTGTAACAGTACACTTCTGCAAGGGAGGTTGGTTACAAGAATGTTGGAGGATCATTCCCATAGTGACTCTTAATTGGATTGTTTCTCAGAACATCACATCTCGGACTAGGCAGCTTTAAATGTTGTTGCCTGTAGGACATCTGGAAGTGACACTTGCTATCAGATCAAGAATCATATGTAAATGGAAGCGAGGGTAGGAGACCACTGTAAATGTGAGTTAAGAAACGGGGAAACTGAGGATTCGGTTGTAAGATTCTGCCAAACCGTTACAGGGAAATGTGGAATTCCAAACAAGTGCGGACCTTGGATAAGTGAATTGAAGAATCATTTCAAGTGGCTGAAACCTAGAACTTTAACATGCTGTTTTAGTTGCATATAGTTTCTCTAAAGCAAAGATGAGAGGATGGTTTTAATTTGATGCAACTTTAATGAAAAAGTCAATAGTATTAGCAGTTATCCTTAGTCAGCTGTAAAACCTCTGGTAGGTTGTTAGTAAAGCAAACCTTAGCAATGCAGATACAATCATGGCACAGATGCTATAACTAACTTGTGTACTTGCTGCCTTTAATGACATGGAATGCCACGCAGCCCAGCTGTGCTACCTGTGGTCACAGTATTTGCAGCTTTAATTTGTGGCATCTTGAAGAAACTTGGCTGTATATAAGGATAAGGCAAATTAAGAACTTCGGTTGATTCTGCCAAAGTGCTGTGCAAAGTCGTAAGAAAACAAGTAGATATGTTGATAATTTTAGGGCAAGAACTGCAGAGACTTTGTAGCAATGCTGACATGACTTTATGGAGACTAATACTTTTTCTGAAGAACTATTTACAGGGAATGTTTGTTTATCAGCAACTGGATACCTTTTGTTTGCACAGTGCTTAACTGCACTTCTTTAGTGATGAGGGCGTACTCCCAAAAACTTTCTCTGTATTAATACAAAAATTATGATAAACAGCTTTTATAGTCGGCGCTCACTTCTGTACAAAAGTCCTTTTGCAAACCATAGCTACAACCAGTATGTTTGCAAAAGTGGGAATAGCTAAGTTCTTGCACTAGATGGTTCCTGAATGCACCACCTCAATAGTAGCAGCGCATCATCTGCAGCTTTTTGAGCTCCCTCCTTAGTCCTTGTAGAACTGTGTTTTAATAATCCAGGGCCACAATTAATTGAAATCTTGTTTTCTGAATAGCTTTTGACAGCATATCTTGACTTGCAACTGGGTAACTGCTATGTGATTCCGCTGAACACATCCATAGTTATGCCACCGAGAAATCTGATGGATCTCTTCGCAAAACTGGCGGTATGTAGAAACCTTACTGTTTAGTTATGCTGACAGGATCACTTTTGATAAGAATGCTGGGTGTTGCTCCTGAACTACAGTCTCTTGCTAGAACAGTCCTCTTGCCATCAAAGTACATAATCCCCCTGGCTCAGTCACTGTACTGAGGTTAAGGCCAGCTGTCAGTGTGTATTATGGTGAGTAGATTCATGCTTAATGCTCTTATTAATACCTAGCTTTATGAAAGCTGAAAGCAACTAGCAAATAAGGTTAAATTTAGCTATTACAAAGGAATTTGATAAAGTTCCAAATATCATTGAAAGCCTAAACCTGAAAGTTACTACCAGAAAGCTCGCTTGCCCCATGAGAGTTTTAATGAAAAGAACAATGCAAACTTGTTCTTCTGTTTTATTGGCACTGTACTTATGAGCTCACTGCAAGCATTTTGACTCTTCAGTAACTAAAACTTGTGTTTTTCCAAGATGATTTGTGGGTCAAGTTGATAGAGCTTGCTGCTACTCCAAATTAAATGCAATACTGAGCTATTGTGTGCCAAATGTACTTCTCAAAAATGTCATTGGCTCCTCTACACTTAGTGCTAGAGGCCACCTGACCAAGTTTAGCTTGTTTCATTATTTTTTTTCTAGCTTTATGAAGATGAGCTTTAAGTGTGTCCCTTGCTCCTATTTTTAGGAAGTGGCCATGAGAGGTGGGAACTTGTTTCAGTAGTGCTCTGATCATCTGGTGAAGATTTAACTTCTGTAGGTTGCACTGCTTTATTTTTATTAGAAATACACTGCTTCAAACATGGAAACTCATAATACTTGTTCTGCTCTTTTAACTGCAGACTTTCTGTTGCTGTCGAATAAACTTGAGCGGGTTCTGTTTGTTTGATTCATGTGAGGCGAGCAGTGTTGAGGTTAACTGTGCTTTGTTTGGCTGTAGCTGCAACTGTTTGAAATAGCCTTTGTCAGTTTTTAACTTCTCTGGTATGCAGCTGTTGACAACTAGCATATCTTTAATATTAAAAAGAAGTAAAGCTGTAATCTAGTGCCTGAAGCCCTTCCAAAGCAGAAAAATGTGGTGATGTTTGCCCGTTGTTAGCAGAATACTGTGTCTCAAGGTCTTTTCTCTTTTAGACTGGCTCTTACTTGCCTCAGACTTACCTAGTCCGTGAAGAAATGGTGGTTACAGAGGAGATAGATAATGTGTCTGATTTGGGCATCTTCATCTACCAACTCTGTGTTGGGAAAGAGACCTTCAGACTTCAGCGCAGAGACCAGATAACGGGTAAGTTCCATTCAGTAAAAAAATGAGTCTATTGTTTGCGTAGGGAAAGGGTAAATACTTTAAACCTTGGGAGTTTTTAGACTTGGAAATTTGAGTGCTCTATGTGAGCTGGGACTACCCATAGAACTGATGGGTGTTTTCCTCTACTTTCAAGTATGTATCTGAAGTCTCATTCAAACATGCTGAGAGAGTTTCACTTACTGAATTGGAGGTTATGTGCCCAAACCAAATTTGACCTTAAACCTATTTCTGTTCCATCTTTTGGCTGAAGTTGTAAGTTAGTTTGGCACAAAAATTCATATATTCCATCTGATAATATGAGTCTCTGTAGGTGCACCTTAGTCTGTTATATCTAAAACTGGGTTACAGGAGCACCAAGTAAAAGAATTGTCTTCTGGCTCACTTGCTATGGAGAAAAACAGAGTTGAACTGCTGGCTCTGGACATCCCAGACTTCCTCTCTAAAAGAACAATAACACTTCACAGGAACTTCTGAGCTCTGTTTCTTTCTTGCCTGTCTCCTTGTGTCACCTCCCTGTCATGCTGTGAAAAGAACTAAATTTTGAGGTGTCTGTGGTTTGACATGCTGGAAGGAGACAGCCTGCAGTACAGAAATCTGATGCTTTGAATTTTAGTTCACTGTAGATCTCAAAGCACTCCATGGTTTGTTGCTGTCACCAGACACATAGCAAACTAATCCTTTGTGCATTGCAGCCTTTCAGAACTGCAAATGTTTGGTTTGTCAGAACTTTCTGCTCTGGTTTTCCTGCAAAGTTCTTAGGCAAGAGTTTCCTCTGCCGAGTTACAAGTTTGCAGCATCAGGAGTTGCATCTGCTGTTTGCCAGTGCCTACATGCTGTTGCTACATGGAAGGCTGTGTATGTGGGAGCATAAAGCTCTTCCTGTGCGGTGCAGGGCACATGAAGAAACAGTAAATGTTCCCTTTATGGGAGGGGGAGGCATGTGTCCCTTAGCTGATGTGAAGATGCTTTTGTGAACAAATCTCAGTTGAATGCTGCTGTGACTGAAAGACCATAGCCTACAGACAATCCTGCCAAGGGTCTTTATGATGTTTCCTTAAATCATCCTGCTGTAGCACGTTGTTGACATCTTTGCTGCATAGTAGAAGACTTATACAGAATACTTGCACAGAAGGGTTCTGGTAAATGAGTAATGCTGCTTGGTACAGTTTCAGTTCTGTAACTGACCTTGTTTGCCCTTGGCAGGGATGGGGGACAGGAAGTCTAGTCAAATGGAAGACTGCTGCTGAGGAGAAAATTGTGCAGGGACAAGGCTTGTCTTGCCTTCCAGGTCAAATTTCTAGCATGTCTGTCTTATAGTGTGAACAAGCCGTGCACCCATAATGAGACTAAAATGGCTAAACTTGTGTAACTGCTGTGGAGAAGTCTTCTCATTTAGCTGGTGCTGTACTGGCTTTCAGATTTCGTAGAGTTCATGGGTTCATCTGTTGGATCAAACTGACCTCAGGTTCTGCAGCAGTTCCCTGGAGTTGTAACTGAATGTGTGAGGAACAGGACAGGTTGTCCTGGCTGTTGAATTATGTACCCAGTTAAATAGCCATTGCAGGCTTCTCAGGGTTTACAGACATTAAGATTGAGGTGAGCTGAAAGACGGCCTGTATTTAAGTGTTCATAAACTAAAGTAGTGCTGTGCTGGGTTTGGTTTAAGAGCTAGTGGCTCTAGGCTTCAGTGTATAGCTTCTCTTGCTTGCTTAGAACAATTTTCTACTTAAGCTGTAAATCTGTCTTCTCTGGTGGTTGTATTTTGAAGTGCTTTAGTTGAGCAGCTTGTCTTTGATGGCAGGACTACTATATTCTGGTAAATCTAGTAAAGATTCACAGCTGATACAGGTGAACTGCCTGTGTCAAGGCCAATGCTGGCATGTCCCAAAATAGAGAAAATCACTTAACACTATTAAGAAACTTCAGTGAGATCATTGGTTGAGTGGCAAGTCCTCACATCTCATCAAGGTGAAGACTGCTCTATAGAAGCATACCCTGTGTTAACACTGGGTGCAGGGAAGTGCTGATAAAGAACTAGAAGGATGGGGAGTTTTCTGCACCCTTTCTGAGTTTTTATTCTCTTTCCCTGTAATTTCAATCTGCTTTGCTTTTCTTTTTCTTTGTGGTTTAGGGAGGGCTATGAGAAACTGCCATAAATGATCTCTTTGACACTGTCTATAGCTGAAATGGTAGCTGGGGATAACAGAGAAAAGTGCTTGCTTGCTTTGTCCTCTGTGATGTATGTGGCCCCCCCTCTTGTTGTTACCACTGTGGAAATGAGGGATGCTTTTTGATAGACAACAAACTGGTGTCAAGTGCTGGTGGCAGTTCATGGCTGTAGAAACACTGTACTGAATGATGGTATCTTGCTGCTACAAATTCGTAGTATTCGTAGTGCTACAAAACCTGTGAATGCTTGCTGCTGGGTTACAGATCTGCTTTACTTAGGTTCTCATCTTCTCTCGTCCCCAGGTCTGCAGAAACGTTCAGTGGAGAACTGTCATTCCATCAGACACTTTGAAAACTCTTTCGTTGTTGAAACAAAGATCTGTCAACAGTGAAGGGTGTTGGATGGGAGGTGACTAGTGCACACCTTCATTGAGAAGTCTGAGCGTTAGATATCGACTTCTTAAATTAACATGTGCAGTGATAATCAAAAGCCTTACGCATTTTCTGTGTACTGCTTGTATTTCAAAAGACAAAGTCGCCATTTCAGCTTTCTTTGATCCTTGGTATAACTTTTTAGTTGTCTCATGTAAAACTTAAATTTGAGTAAAGTTTGTTTGTGGGTTTTTTTTTAGAAGGTTAATACCAGTTTAGCTGTTGAATGTGTTTGATTTAGTGTAATCTGGGAATGGCAGAAAAATATATATATAAAAATGTTAACCAATTCCTTGGCTGGAACCAGTTCTGTTCACATTAACTTTCACAGAATGATTAATATTAATAATCTGTGGTTTGCACATCTTGTGTAGTTCTGTAGAATAGCTCTGCACTCCGTATCCTGCCTAAAAAAAACAAACCCATATTCTGATGTGTATCATTAAGCTTTATTTTAACTACCATGTGTGAAGCATGTAAAATCCAACCTCAGTGATCATAAACCTTTAACACTACCCTATTTCATTTTGTGCAATTACTGTATTGAATTCGTATGTATATTTGGAACCTTCCCCGAGCTTACGTTTAATTCTTCTACCTTTGTTTGGTTTTGTGGTATTTAGTTGTTAAGATTCAGATAGAGTTGCTCTTAAAGCTTGTCAGTATTTTTGGTTAAGAATTGGTTTAATCTAACTTCGATTTCAGGAACCTGTTCTGGTATAGCTCACTTGTGAATGTGACTGTAGTTGTAAACTTAAACTACTCTGGCTTATATAAACTGTTCAGATCAACTTTTTATGAGCAAGTAGCATTACTACTGCAGTCGGAGCATTGTTCTTTTTTTTTTTTTTTGAAAGCTGCAGTATAAAGATAATGAAGAGTTAGTGTCCTGCAGTTGAACTTGAGAGTTTTAATAAGGGACTTTATATTGGTATAAATTCTGCAACCCTATAATAAATGTTTCTCTAAAACTCTGGCATTTGTGTGACTTCATGACGCTCGGAGGGAAGAGTGCAGTATGCTGGTGTATGGTCCACGGGAGGGATGTGATGGTTATGGGCCTGGGGCAGCACACAGTGCTCTTCCCACTTACCCATACCTCTTTCCTAGCTTGTGAAGCCAGATTTCCTTTTCCTGTGGAAATGCTTTGTGGTGCAAAACAAACTTGGGGAACAGAGGAAGAAAAGAGACCTCGCCTTGAACTTGATCCCCCAAGGGGCAATTCTTGGTGATGTCTAGTGCTGTAAACTGAATCCATTGAGCAGACTTCTGCAGGTGGGTGGTGTCAGTTGTGGTATGGCAAAGGAGGGATGCATTCGGCAATTTAGCTGTTTGAATATTGGTGTTGATGAGGCTGGTGATTACAGGTTTGCTTGTCTTAGTGTATTTATTGCAGTGTCAAAGAGAAATCTTTTTTTAACATATCATAATAGACCAAGGGACTGGAGGGTTAATCAACATCTTGGTGTAATACCTTTCAGTGCTTACCTGCAAGCTTTGCTGTGCTTTAAGCTCGGAGCTGTGAGAGCGCTGTGGTGCTACTTCCGTGACTGGTTGCTCAAAGAGCTAAAGTGTGTACTGAACCTTCCTGGCTTTCCTGGAAAGTAATTTGGGTATACAACTGGAAGTAAAATAGTAAGCAGGCTTTCTGTGCTAAGAACTAGGGAGTGAGAAGTGACTGTAGGACTGAAAGCAGCTACTCTTTGTTTATGGAGCTCTGCAGAGGAAAAGAGTAGACCACAGCTCCGGGGCAGCAGGGGTTTTGCTGCCTTGTCTTTGTACCTAATGCAACTCTTCTCCCACGGCGTGTGGCAATGCGGAAGATGTGTCCTGGAACTAGAGCTTTGGTCTGCTTGATTCTAAAATAGTAAGCGTAGGAGAATATTTCATTATATGCTTAAATGTACTGTAACAGAATGCTGTAGAAAGCTCTAATTAGTGTCCCTGGGAGTCAGATAAGCTTTAATGTAGCAGGTATGTGTTACAGGGGAAGTAGCTGCACTGACAAGCTTCTGCTCCAGGCTTGCTGTGTGCTTGGGCAAGTTACCGTTGTGGTGGCTTCCTCCTCTGGATTGTCAGAGGATAAACGGGGTGGGTTGCCTCTCTTGTTTTGGTAGTCCTGAGTGGAAGGGTTTGGAAATGTATTAGCTGCAGAGAGCAAGAAGCATCTGCTTGCAGCACTGAGGTTTGACTTTATTGAAAACAAAACAAAAAAATAGAAATTCTTCCTTACAGCTTTGAGTGACTGTGCACTAGGTGGCTCTCACCAGACAGAGAAACTGTTTCAGCTTTACCTTTGTCTGGTAAAAGATTTTAAAAGAAATGAAGTCAGTTCCTTAAGAGCTTATTAGATGTTCTAGGCAGTATGCCAGGATATGCGGAGGAACAGATTGTTCTTACCTGCTTGGTGCTCTTGCGTTGAGAAAGTAGCTGAAGTTTCAGTTGTGCGTGCAGTATGTTAGACTTACTATCTGTTCATAACCATTCTGTGCTGGGGGCGGGGGCAGGCATCCAAATCGAAGGATTGCAGTTGTTAGGTTGCTGCTATGAAAACAGCTGGCATTCCCAGGATCTGCTAATGCTGTCTGTCAGTGTGAGTAGCCCCTGTGTTCGGCTGGTCTGTAGGAAGCAACAGAGAGGGTGAGTCAGCAGAGTCCTGTGCGCCAGTAGATGGCACAGGCAGCAAGCGCTGGGATGTAAAGTGTGTGTAACTGACAAAAGCTAGGTGTATTTATTGTAACATACAAGTTTTCAGGTATTCTGCCAAAATTACACCTAAAAATGGTTTGATGAAAGCTTCTGGGGTGGTCTTTAGTGTCTTTGCTTAGTTTTTATATATAGCAAAGAACACTTTTATAATAATAGTTTTACACAGGTTACAGTTTTAAATATCTGAGTAAGACTGTGCTTCAAACATGGGTGTGGTAGCTGAAGGGATATCACCACCAATATGCAAATGCAAACTTATTTGCCATAGCAGCTTCTGTTTAGGTGTGTGTTTACTGCAAAAGCAGCCATTGTGCACAGGACAACTGGCAGTACCTGTGCCCTTGCTTACTGACAAGTTACCTTCAGGCTAGCTTGCAGGTCGTGTTTCTGACAGTCTATTTAGATGTAAGTTTTAAATACCTCTATGAATGTGAAGCTGACAATCCAGTCCTTTGGATGATTGCTCTTCCAGCATTACACTGTGAGGCTTTTTCAAGTTTTAAGTACTCTGATCTGAAAGACACCTGAGAAAAGTCACAATTAAGAACAAACTTGAATTTGTTCCTTGGAGGAGATGCTGTTGACCTTGGCAGAAACCTGATTGCTTTGTCTGAGGGTGGCTGGTGAGGTGTGGGCTGCTGGTGGCGATGGGTGTGTGACGGATGCTTCCACTACACTAGGTGCTAGTCTACACTAGAACTTTAAAGTTTTCCCCAGCCTGACTTTGTAAAAATTTATAGGAATTAAACTGTTGTTTGCATATATGAATACCTTGAGGTGAAGATCCAGGGCTGAAAAAATGGGGACAGTCTGGAGAGCTTTGAAAGACATACTGAGGCCTTAACCTGGTGTGAAACAGAGCTTTAGTACCTCAGGCTTGATAAACTGCTTGTCTCAGTGAGACATTTTTCACAGTAAGCTCAACTCTATGCTATGCGGTGTTGCAGCACAGCCACACTAAGTACGGTAGTGGAAAAATTCTCACCTCACACCCACAGCAACAGTCACAGTGTATGTGCAGGTGCCTGGAGGACGAAGAGCCTGCTAGGGCTTCAGCAAGGCTGGACTGACTGCTGTGGGCTACATTAGTTTTTGGTATTGCAGGGAAAGCTCCCAAAAATACAGATGGGCCCAACAGGCTTTATGGTGAGTGGTGGGAGAAATATCAGAGCACTGAAATCAGCTCAGAGTTTCCCTGAGAAAAATTCTTCTTTACTATTTTTAAATCATTCTCCTGTGTTTGGGATTCGTTCTTCCCCAGTTGCTTCAGCGCTGCTGGCAGCAGGGTGGGCTGAATCAGACAGTCCCCTCCTCAACAACCAAGCAGCTGCCAGCTGTAGATTCTCTAGGTTAATGCTTTTGTTTCTTGGTCTTCTCTGAAGTACTTGGGAAGGCTAGAAAGGAAAGAAAACATGATGATGTTTAACTAGAGACAGCCTCTTCCGTTTTACTTACCACTTCCCCGACTGTTGCATTTTGTCTTGTGTTCTCCAGACATGCCCCAAACTAAAAATAAATAAATAAATAAATAGTCTCCTAGAACAGAAGAGAACATTTGTAGGGCCAGATAAATGCAGTGCAGTCCAGGAAGCCTCCGTGGTGGCACGGTAGCTAGCCGTGGGGCCGAGTGGCCACTCCAGGAAGGCTGAGTTTGAGGTCTGGCTTGGAAGGGTTGAAGCTGCTTTGGCTGTCCTAGTTCAGAGCCACGTGGGGGATAGCTTGGCTGCCAGCTATGGCATAGAGGCTAAGTGCTGGTGCTGATTAGAGCTTTGAAACTGCAACCAAAATAATTATAATATGTGTAATTACAGTCACGTTATTTCATTAAAATTATTTCTTCATTATGTGTAGATATTTGTGATATTACCTAGGCAATATGAATGGGTGTGTTGCCCATCCAGAGAATTATTAAAGTCTCTCCACCTAGTACTCCACCTCCAAGGGAAATTATTTCTTATAGTTCAACTATTTTGTTTACTTAAGCGTATTTTCTCTCTTTTTGTGCTGTAGCACCTCTGAGTTCCGCATCAACAAATGTGAATTTGCAGTCTTAAAAGTTGTTGTGACCGTGGATGTAGATGCTGTGTGCCTGTTGGAGCAGCGTTCGGGGTCTCCTGAGCTGTGCCATTTTAGGGCTTGGTGGCGGCTGAAGCTATTCTGGGTTAAGCCTGTGTGTGGACACCCAGTTCTGGAACGAGGAGCTTCCTTCCTACAAACCTGATCCTTTGCTGGAGTGGAGCCAAGTGCTTTTACTGTGGAGTGAGAGCGCCGGCATGTGGGATTAATCAAGAATAGATCCGTGGGTAGAGAAACATACAGTTTCCATTTGATGATCAAAAAATCCCTTGGGAGGGAAGTGTGGGGTTTTCTGGTCCTGTGGGATGGCCATGTCAGTGGGAATTGTGCACTTCTGATGATAAGTAATTCAGTGTCTGGTTCCTTGGCGCTTGGAGGTCGTAGCTGCTTTGTCATCTTATGTTCTGAGCCCCTTTCGCTACTCAGTGCTTAGAAGAAGAGCAGGGGTGTAGCAGCCGCCATTCAGGCCAGCCTGCCCTTGCCAGGGTGCCTTATGGCCTGGGGTGAACTTGGAAGCAGTGATGTCTTTGCCTCCTCACATCACAGTAAAAAAAACAAAAAAAAACAGGGGGAGGGGGCAACCAGACTTTCAGGCAAATGAAGCAACAGCGCTTCAGTGGTTTTGAGCTGAGCTGTAACTGCTGGCTTTTCACATAACTTTGGAGTCTGAAAAGAAATGAAAGCGTTTCTGCTTATCTGGTACATCTGTGCTGCAGCATGAGCCGCTTTCCTTGATGTCTGAGTTCTTCCTGCTCTTGTCAGAGCCTGTGTCACTGCTCCTGACCCTTCACAAACCACCGCTGAATCGGGGGGTGGCTGGGGAGCAGGGATGATGTGCCAAAGACACCGTCTGCTGTTGCCTGAAAAGTGTTTTGTGTGCTAAAGGTTTGCTGGCTGGGGGTGGCTGGGAAGTAAAGTGTGCGTGGGTTGAGGAGAGCTTGCACCGAGGTCTGCTGACTGCTGGTGGATTTCTGAGGGCCTGTTTTCACTGTAGGTTGAGACCCTTGATTTTCAATAGGGAAATGACTGATAGTAACTGGAGGGACAAGGAAGTTCCTGGCTGGATGCCTTGAGTGTAGGAGAAAAAAGTGAGCTCCAGATCTCAACAACTTTTGTGTTTCTTTTATAAATATCCAATCTGCAGATACACTGGATACGTGCGTTTATCTTTCTGCAGACTTACAGTATCTCTTGTTTCTTAATGGATCTAATGGTTTCCCTCTGCAAAACCTTTCTTTTTGCTTTCTCAGCATCATTTGATTTTCTTTCTCTTCTGTGTTTTCATTTAGTTTTTTTTTAAAAAAAACCCACCAAACAAAAAATGCTTGCCAAAAAACTCTAGTGCTCCAAAGGAAAGAGGAGACCTTGCTGCAGAGCTGGCATCTGCAACAGAACACTCATGTTTGAGCGAGCTGGTGCCTGTGCTGTGAGGTTGGGCCCCCATCCCCTCTCAGGGGAGATGGTTGGAGGGGACCTGGTTTGCCGTGCTGCCGTCGCACACCACTCCGTGTAGAGGAGGTCATGCTGGTTGTGCCTCTTCCACTGAGGAGCATGGGCACGTTCATCGAAGCTGTAAAATCTCAGCCTTGCAGTGTTGTTTTTGCATTCGTCCTTTTGCGTTTGAGCGGGCAGTGTTGTGGTCCCCCACCGGGACCCTACCGAGGGCTACTTTGTCCGATGCAAATGGAGGCCCGTGCACCCTCGTGAGGCCCTTGCAAACACGAACTGCAAGCTGCTGAAGGCTTGGCACTGAGCTGTGCGGAGCCTGTGCGTGTGCTGGCCCAGGGCTGGCCGTAGCCCTGGCCTTGAGCCAGCGCAGGGACACCTTCCAGTTGCCAGCTGTGACTCAGAGTAAGCTTCAGAAGTGTGTGGCTGTGCCTGAGCACAACAGACATCTGAGGGCAAAACCCATCAGCAGCAGTGTCATCAGCAGGGCTTGAATTGTGGATTTCTGTGCTTAGTTCAGTGCTCGTGTGCCATATTCAGCCCGCTTATTTCTATAGTTTACAGTCAGGGTTTTTATTTCTTTTCAGCTTCTAAATACCTGACCGGTTTGGTGTCAGGTTGGCTTTAGTGTCGTGCTGCAGTGGTGGGTGCTGGCAGTGCTGCCTGGGCGGCAGGTGCTTCTCCAAAGGGATTTTGATTTCTAGAAACAGTCTTCCCTTATGCTGAACTTGTGGGTTTTTATTAATTTCTTTTTATAATTATTCCTAAACGTAAGGCTTAGGAGCCTGCTGGACCAGCTGCCAAACAAAGAGCTCTTGGGTAGTGGGAGAAGACCTTAAAAATAAGCGCTCTGCAGCACTGCCCGTGTTACACGGCTGCAGAGGGTTGTGCACCAGTGGGAAGGGAGGCAGTTGTTCAGCTGCATCCCGGTGAGTAGTGGGGTTATTTGCCCCGCACCAAACCATCCTGCTTCCCCATCCATGGCAGCTCTGGCAGTTGCATCCCTCTGTGCGATGGGCAGAAGTGCAGTGCGGTGCCTCTGGCCCCGGCAGGGAGAGCACCCAGGGGCCAAGGATCTGCTCCTGGTGGGGACAGTGCCACATCCCTTTTACCAGTAAAAGGGAACTGCTCGACTTGCTTGATTGTAAGAGTTTTCCTGGAATTTGTGGCAGTGTTTCAAAGGACAGTCCCGTCCTGTGACCAGCTTGTCCCCTGGAGCCTGTCACAGCCCGTGGCTTTCTTTAAGTACAATAACGCAACGCGGGGCTGGAGGGTACATACCTCCTTGGCTGCCCTGCAGGGAGAACCTGGCCCTGTCCCAGGCTGGTGGCTGCTGTAGGAGATCCTGGACCCACAGGAGATTTGCTGGACCGGGAAGCAGCAAAGAGCTTTAGAGGCAGATGCCACCAGAGTTTTGATGTCCCAGTGGAGATACCTGGGCTGGGTCAGTCGAGGGCCCGTGAGCCCGGGGGGAGGAACTCTGAGTGAAGGAACTTGCAGGAACAGCAGCACGCTGGCATGGGCAGTGGTGCTGCTGCTGTTGTCTTTGAGTTCATGGTGGTGCTGCTCTGGGTTTTATCGACTGTTAACCAGCAGGAGCAGGCTGGGATGTAGCATTAAATCACTTAAATAAAAAGCCTCTCATTAAACAAGAAACTCAAAGCCACATGAGTTTTAGCTTCTGTTTTACATAGGTCTCCTGGGAACTTTCTCTCTAGCTGCACAAACCTCTGTCTGACCACAAGGACTTAGCAATTTCTTTAAATATCAATAAATGTCATGTAATAGTGGAGCTTGTGCAGGAGTATGGCTCTGAATCACAGGACTGATAAAGAGGCTGACAGCTGATTAGAGAAAGTCAGATTAGTCAGCCAAGACAAGAGTTTGGGTGGGTTAAAAACTAAAACAGGTATTTTGCCTCGGGACTCCTGGGAGGGCGAGCAGGGAGTTGAAGCTGCCCATGGGGGGCTCGGAGCAGACTGCTGGTGGCTGCACGTTGCGGTTGGTAAAAACCATCACCTTCACTTAGCTGGAGCCCTGCCAGGATGCTCCCTTCTTCACATCACTGTTGAGCCCACTGGGAAAATGGGTAGGCAGATGACTTAAGAGGATTGTTAGTTTTCACAATACGTTATGGCAACTGGTTACATCGCTTATGTTCATCCTACCATTGATGGTTGTTCTGGGTTTTCTCTTTTTTTTTTTTCTTTCTTTCTTTTCTTTTCCCCCTGAATTCTAGGTTTAGGTGGAAAAAATGAGTGGGTGGAAGGAAACTTGAGCAAACTGGCATCAAAAATTACAATCTTGACAATTGTAGCTCAGCTACTTGCTGACCACAGAGGTACCTACACCTCCAAGAGGCTTCATTTTCCCCCTTGCTTTAGCTTTATGTTGGCACCTGTCTGTAAGCCCAGGCAGAGCACTGTCTCTGACTGGACCAAGAACCTTTTTTTGAGGTCTAACTCAGGCTGAAATGGGCTCTGGGAACATCTGGGCATGTTGCCAGACTTGCTTTCTTAGAGGTAGCTGTTGATCAGTCATCACCCATGCGTGGACAGGATGGAGGTCCCTTAAAGTGGAGTGCTAACTGCCACCAAACACCCACCACCACCACCCCCCCCGAAGCCCTGCCAGCAGCCGGTGGTGTTTACGGAGTGAATCCCCTGTTGGTTTGACGTAAGGTACAGAAATAGAAATGGAAGCAGGAACAAGTACCTAGGTGTTCCCCTTTGAGGAGACGGCACTAACCACCAGAAGTCATGTTCGTGTCTGTTCCCCATACCCAGGACCAGACTGCCGGGCTGCGAGCTTTTCTTTTTTCCTCCCACAGCTTTGATGGAGGAGCATCCTCGTACAGACTAGCCAAGGGTGTTTTCCTAGCAAGGGGAAACAGGGATTCAAATCCCTGCTTAAATTAAGGAGGCGTTTTAACCATGTTCCTTCCTTCTTAGACAAGGGCTGTACTTACAGGGAGGGGCAGTGACAGCCTTACCCCTTCCCCGTGTTTTAGAACCAGGGTACGCTCCTCCCAGAGAGATCCAGGAGATGCCGAACTGTTAAAAACCCGTCCTGTGTTTTTGTACTGGATGAGGTTGATTTGTATCTGGGTCAGTTGCTGCGGTGGTTTTTTTCTTCAGTTACTGAGGTGTGAGGAGTGGCGTTCAGCAGTGCTGTGCGTGATGCTCTGTGCGTTCATGGCCGGTGAGCTGGTTTTGTAATGCTGGGGGTGATACTAATTTTTGGCCTCTTAACAGCAAAGTGAAAAAGGAAGTAAACAGTGAAGTATAAATTGTCACAAAGTTTCCTGCTGGTGCAGCCTTAACTGGAGCAGTAAAATCTAACAGCGGCTACAGAGAAATGGGGAGTCTTCTCAGGACATTGAGCAACGAGATGACAAAATAGCAAATAAAATCTAGTGCTGATAAAAGATGTGTAAAGGGGTGAAGAAATCTCTGCTTAAGTAAGAGGAACTGTAAATCGGCCTTTTTCACACAGAAAGGAGATCTTTTGAGTTACGGGCAGTGGCTGGTGATGGCAGAGGGGGTGAAGAGGACGCTGGAAATGTTGGAGGACCTGTGCCGTGGCCATCAGCCCCTGGCCCTGCGCCCACTGCCCTGCGCCCACCTGGCAGCCACGGGGGCTGGGGGTGGCTGGGGGTCCTGAGCGCGGGCGAGACCTCGTGCAGAGGAGGTGAAAAGGGAACCGGTTGCCGGTATGGGAGGAAGGGACACCAAAAGATGTTATCAGGTGGCCAGCTCAAAGTGACAGCAATATGTTTCCAAGCAATGCACATATAATTTAAATAGGGAATCCGTTGCCGCTAGGCTTCAGGGATCCGTGGGTTCAGGTGTGTGTTGGTCAAGCAGTTGGAGAAGTTGTTGGTGGCTCTGGAGAGCGATGCTTTCAGTGCAGCTGCCCCACGACCAGCAGCTGAAGACAGCGGTGCCCGGGCAGGACTGCTGCCCACAGCCCAGCTTTTCGATGCTCTTCCCAAGCCCACCATCACCAGCAAGCGAGTCACTTCGGTGGTCTCTGACCTGGCTCCGCAGAACCATCTTGTGATGGTGTAAAAAGGAGAACGGGAAGAGGGGCAGGCACGTCCTCTCCTGCAGCCATAGCAGCCTTCACTTGCAAGTACGGTTTCAAGTCTCAACCTGTTAAAAAAAAAAAAAAAAGAAAAAAAAAAGAAAGAAAAACTCCCCATCGTGTTTCTTCTCATGATGACAGTGACACAAAGGAAGCTGTGAGAAGCGGCACCCGAGGTGTGATGAAATCATCTGCAGCTGTTGTGGGTTCAGCAGCGCGCGACTGTGTGGGAGTCGATGGAAAGAGGGGGCTGCGATGCAGGGTGTTTGGAAACAGGCCGAGAGCTCTGCTTCCAACCAGAGCTGTGTCAGCCTCATTTGCCTTGTTTCAGGTATTGAATAAGGCGTTCCAAAAAACCTTGATGCTGTTTCTGAACAGCTTAAGGTCCTCAGAATGCCCTGAGACCTTCCCTGGGTCTGCGCTGTTGGCACAATAAATTTTCTTTTGGCCTAGCACAAATTAAACGTAACTCTGTGTGAGTCAGAAAGCCACTTGTCACTTCAGCACAAAGTCCACCTGGCGAGGTTGTTGGCAGAGACCTCAGTGCTCTGCTGCTCGGCATTAAAACCCTGTCGGGGAGAGGTGCTGCTTGAGCAGCCAGAGGAAATACTTCATGCAGAATAAAGGGGATGTTTGGGGTTTTTTTGCTCTCAGTTACACTGTCATCCAGGCTCCCAGTCCAGTGCTGCAGACCAGATTTATTACTCAGAAGGCTTTCTGGAGCAAAGATTTCTGTGGGAGTATCAGCATTTGGCTGATGGAGAACTGCAGGCAGAGCTGAGAAAGTCCAGGTGAGGAATGGATCTTGCCTCGCACACAGCCTGAAGCTGGGCAGGACGCAATCCAACAGCACTGCTGCCTGCTGCTGCGGTGGCTGGCTGGCTTCTCCACACCTCCCGTGTGCCAGTGCCGTCCCCACCTGAGGCTTGCTTGGGTGGCAGAAATGCAGGAGAGCATCTCTTTGCTGGCGCGTGATTGCTCTGGGGCTGGAGCAGGGGCTGGTGTTACGGATCCCAGGCCATCAACAGGGCACGAAAATACACCTTCTGTAGATCTAAGGAACATCTTGATTCTCCAGATGTCCATGGCAACGTCAGCCGAGGGCTTGTGAGACCTCTGCACTGGAGAGTGTGGCCCAAGCAAATCCCACCTGGAACAGAGGTGCCGAGGCAGGGGGAGGGCAGGCAGGTCCGTCCCCCCCCCGAACTGGGCTGGTGTCAGCTGCCACGACTGTTACACCTGCCTGCCTTAAAAAGGGACTGTTAATGCTAGTGTGAATAAACGGCATCGCTGTGGCAGCAGGGGACACGGCTCGGGGTGTGCCCACGGGGTTTTCTAGGTGGGAAAACTTGAGTTGATGAAGTTTGTCTAATTGAACAATTTTTGAACTTCTGACACTGCGTTTTGTAACATCTTCTCCCCTTGGAAGCTAAAAGTAGCTGGGGGGGGTTGAACAGGGCCATCCTCGTCCCCTCCTACACGGCTGGGTACAGGGGACAGTGGCCAGAAGGGATGGTGATGGGCTTGGGACGGTGCTGGCCTTCAGCGACAGGAATTCAGGGTGTCTTGGCAAATCTCCCGTGGGGCAGGTGAGCAGCTGCAGTTTGCAGCAGTGCGTTTCGGCCCTTTGCAAGCCAGGTTTTGCATTTCTCCCCAGCGCAAGGAGGAGGTTAATACAATTTTGAAAAGGCATCAAAAAAGTTCTTCAGGTGCTCAAGAGGCATCAGCAACCCAAGTGCTGCCACGCATCGGTCCGTGTTGGGCTTGATGATCTTAAAGGTCTTTTCCAACCCCAGTGACTGTGATTCTGAGTCCCTCTAAGCGTGTATTGGTGATGCAGGCGGCTACAGAGGGGAGAATGGGCCAAGAAGGGCATTTACTTTTTTTTAAAAAAAGGATGTTTTTATCATATACAACAAGAAATAAAAAACCCAAATATTTTTTCGTTGCTGTGAACAAAGTACCATGTGCTTTGTGTTTTCCGTGAATTAGCGGTGCTTACTCAGCCAACATGCTCTGGGTAGAGACACACTGGCTCAGACTCCTGCAGGGGTGAGGTGGTGGAGTTTTGTTTTATTATATAAAAGGGGTTTTAGAAAGAAAAAAAATCTTTCTGTGTTCCAACACTCTCTGAGATTCACATCATTTTTCTACAAAATATATATATTTTTTATAAATTAAATCTATAAAACAACATTTGCATTAAATAAAAACTAATACCATCACAGTATTTTTACATTTCAAAATGTAACGCTTCAAATGTTCACAGAAAAATAAATTTTTCAAGAAGGTGCAAATGAAGTACCAGTCAAGCCCAAAGCTTTCTGTTGTCTGATTTTAGAGAAATTATTATTAAAAAAAAAATAAATCCACATTTTAGCCTTTCTTAAAAGTCTTTCAGAGCCTGTTGGGTGGCACCTTTGACTGTGGCTTATAGTGAGTTCCCATTACAGTAAACTTCAGAAAGGTTTGGTTCCTCAGGCTGTGTTTTAATTACGCTGCTGTTAATCAAAAGTAGGTGTGATGGCACAGGGTCAGTTATTAGTGAAAGGGCAATAATTTGCCCCATCTCTGTTGAAACGAGGACCCGAAAGCCTCGGTGGATGTCTAGCCTGGATAAAGCCCCTGGAAGCACAGCCTCGTGTTAAAGCTTATCCGAGGCAGCGATACAGCCTGAAACCGTGTGGCTTTTGAGCCAGAAATGGGAACCGATGGCAGAAAAATAGTGTCTGGATGCTTCAGTGACTTTGTGATTTGGGGGTGTGTCGTTTGCTACACCCCAGAATGGAGGCTTGGGTAGTTATTGAAGCAGCAAGTCCTTTGGGGCCACCTCACGCTCCTCGCTCTGTGGTCACCATGGCTTGAAGCAAGCTCTGGGCGCTCCATAGATCCACTGCTTGATTGTCTGTTGTTTCAGAAATGTATAATACCATGTCTATAATACTAATTTTTATGATCAAATTCTTTCTGCATAGCAAGACTCCAGAATTTTTGCCGCCTTTTGCTGCAGCCAGGATGCGTGACCAGTACACGACCACTTAATGTCCCCACCTGTGACAATGGGACACAGCATCGCCTCTCACCATGGGTCCGTGTCCTCCTCCTACACCAAAGCTACCTCCTCCTGGCTGCCCCACTTAGGTACAGTGCCTGTGGGAATTACACAGTGTTACTTATGTTCAGAGAAAATTTGCAGCCAAAGTTTTAATGTATTTTTGGTCAGGTTTTGTTTTTGGGGGGGAGTTCTTTGTTTTTCTCCAGCCTGCACTGAAATCAGCAGAAGCTCATCTAAGTCATTGCTCTCGGTGTCCTGGGGGAAAAAAATTGAGCCAAACCCACAAATCCAGTGAACACTTGAAGTCCTGGCAACTGCTGGAGGAAGGCCAGTGTTAGCAGTCCATGGCGTCCTCCCTGAGCTCATCTCTGGAGTGCTTCCTCACGTAACTGAGGTGGTGGAGCTGAATGCTGTCTTGCAGATCCTGCCTGGAAAGGCGTCTCCTGAACTCATCTGTAGTAAAGTAGTAAATGACTGGGTCCACGCAGGAGTTCAGGCTGGCGAGGCACAAAGCTACAACATGAAACACTGAGATCACCTTCTGGACACACCCGTTTTTAATCTTTTTGGTTTTGACAAAGAAATCCAGTGGAAAGCTGATATGATAAGGTGCAAAGCAAATCAGAAATACCAGAGCGCAGGTGAGAATCATCTTTAAAGCCTTTTTTTTCTCCCCAAGGTCATGTGAAGCAGAATTTTTTTCTTTTAGTGATAAGATAGTCTTCCACGAGCAGTATACGATGATGAGTAGGGGTGTTACAAACCCCAACAATTCACCTATGGTCATCATCACGATGGAGATGGGAAGATCAACTTCCTTTACGGGGAGATCCACAAAACAGGTGTTTTTTGCATCCTGGTGAAGTCTGAGAAGGGGGAAAGGCAAACAGCCAACACAGACCACGACCCACCCAAGGATGCTGATATACACATCACAGATGCGCTTGCAGTCGCTGAATTTGAATGGGTGCATAAGAAACAAATATCGTCTTACGCTGATGCAAACCAAGAAGTAGATGCTTGCATACATATTGACGTACTTCAGGTAGAAGCAAAACATGCAGAGACCTCCTCCAAATTCCCACGTCCCGGTCAAGTAGTAGAAAATCCTCAGGGGCAAGGACAAGACCTGGGATAAATCCGCAATGGCTAAATTGATCATAAATATTACAGCCCTTTTAGTCTCTTTCATGTACCCATAGAACACCCATAAAGCTAATGTGTTCCCTATTAGTCCAGGGATCAGGATGAAGGTGTACGTAATCGCGTAGTAGGGCTTGAGGTCTGTTTCAGTGCAGGTCGAACTGTTCATCATGGTTGTGCTCCAGATCCGTGCTCAGCCTCGGCATGGTAACATGTTCCTCGCGCGTCCTGCAGCCAGGTTGTCCTCAGGTGGTCGGTGCTTAAATAAAAAGGTTCAGCCCTGGCGCCCGTGTGTGAGGCTTCGCTTACCAGACAATCGTGTCCACTCTGGGGAGGAGCTTTGTTATGGGGTGAGTTAATTAAAGTCCTGCTCATGTGCTTTGCTCATGCTTTTTGCCAGAAGTTACCAGACCTTACTGTAGTCGGTTGCAGGATTGACAGAGAGGGGATCCACACCCTGCATCATCGTGTGCCGAAGCAGTCAACAGTTTGTCACCAGAGCTGCAGCTCTGTCACCTTTTGGGAGGCATTTCAGCCACTTCTTCCAACACAGGAGCTTGGCAGTGAACGTGGCCCCACAGCTGCAAGACAGAAAGGTGCCGTTATAATGCTGCAGGGAGACACAGGTCTTACAAAGCGAAAGGTACGGGGAAGCCTGCAAGAGCGGTAGGAGCATCTCCCTAGCAGAAACCTGTTGCTAGTGACAGCTGTGGTGGGCAGCCCAGCAAAGGGAGATGCAAAACCACTGAGGAATAAAAAGTGTTTAACGGCTGCTACAAACCCGCCTCCCGTGCTGTACTGCCAGGCAGAAGTCACCTCCGATCACAGGGTGTATTTAAGATGCTGCCAGGTTTCTGCAGCTGCATCTTTCCCAGCTCCAGCTTCTCCAGATGAATCTCCCTTTGCCTCCGGCTGCGCTGGCTTCCCCGTGCCCGAGCATGCAGCCAGCACAGAGATGCTCCAGTCAGTGCTGTGCCTGCATCCCTCCTCGCTGCCCCGCTGCGGGCAGGGGGATCCTCTCGCCTCACACAGCACTCAGGAGTTTAACGCTCTTCTGGTCTTCCCAGGAAAGCCCCTCAGAAACTTCCCACCTGCACCACGGCTACAGACAGCCGAGAAGACGAGAGATTGACACCTGCCCCTCATGTAAATAAGCCAGACACACGTGCTGGACAAATGACCGCTCTCCCCAGTGCAGCTGGGGCTGCTGCAGAGGGGGTGCAAGTCCCAAGTTGGTGGTTTTTGCTGAATCAGGGTCAACTTTTTCATTTCTCTTTCATAAGTAGAAGATAAAACTTCCTTGCGTGCAAGCAGGGATGACTGGCCTGCTTATTAAACACTTTTTGCTGCAGAGCTACCTGCATTATATTAAATTCATCTTTCTCACAACTGCTTTTTCTAAGCCTTTCCTCTACCTGCCTGGCACATGTGACTGTTGTGGATGTTGGAAACACTGTCACAAAGGTGACTGTAGGTGGACTTCATTTTAAAATTGTTTGCATGGGAAGCAGCTGATACTATCTGAAACTGTCAGACAGAAGAAAAAAAAAAAAACCAGATCTGATAAATATAGAGGAAATTCAGATCTCTGTCCAAACACTCTCAGGTTTGCCTCTTGCTTCAGCACAATGAATTAACTTGCAGGTCTAAGTGGGAGAAGTTTTTTGGTACCAACCAGGATGCCAAAGGCACATATGTGAAGACAAAACTATACCCTGCTGCAATCCGTGACTTTTTTCCTGTGCTTTGAGGTATAGGTGTTAAAATGTGAACGGTTGCTAATGAAGCCAATATGAAGTCAACGTTCAGCCCTTGCCAGTGTGATTGCACCGAAACTCTGTAGTAGCTTTGGGTGAAAGCAGAAAATCATCAAAATGAAATGGTTCACAGGGGCAGCTTTTCCGTGTCTGTTTGGGCAGTTTCTCTTGTGTGCCACTGAGTAACGAGTCCAGTGAGACTGAGATGTCTTCCTTTCTTCCAGGGAGCCAGCATCTGACACAACCAGTAGAGCAAAATGGCTTGTGAAATAATCCCATTAAACTCCAGAAGCAGCAATTAATAAGCCATAGAGTGAATTAGCCTTCTGTTCAGAGGCTTCCCAATTCTTTTATTAATTCTCCACCCAACTTCCTACGCACAAACCTCCACAGCTAATATTAAAAACCTGAGTAATCTCTTAATCATGCAGGAAAGCTAATTGGTGCTCACCTACTCATTAGGTTTTATCTGTTACTGGTGGGCAACTTGGGCCGAGGGCTTCGGTTTCCATTTGCTGGAGCTGGACTGGGACAAGCAACCCGGAGAGGGTTGTGGATGTGGCTGGTTTTTGGGTACCTGTCATGCCCTGGGGTTCGTGGCTGGTTAACCCCTCTGGGGCTTCCTGACAGCGGTGCCTGCTTCGTGCGGGTTCCTCCCTTCTCCTCTGTACTGGGATCGAGCCAAAGCAGTTGGCCAAAACCAGTACATCCTCCCCAAGTAGTCAGAAATTGCCTTGCTGGGTTTGAAAAAATGCTGGATATAGGTACAGGCAGAGCAGGCTGGCTGGGAGCTGCTTAGTGGGGACTGGTACTTGGGGAGGATGGGAGGGATGCCCTCCTTCAGCTTGGTTTTCCATGGTGATGCTGAGGCCCTGTGAAGACATGTCCATCTTTACTGTTACGGCAAACTCCTCAGCGTGATGTGTCCGGGCTTCCCATCATGGTCCTGGTCCTGCCAGCATGTCTGAGGCAGACGACCGTGTCGTAGGTCCCTGGGCTGTGCACTGGCAGTGGGAGGAGGGCACCAAGGACCGGGTGCATCCCCCCACTCCCGAGAGCCCCTCTGTGCCTCTTGGCTTCCCCAGTACCAGCACTGTCCCCCACAGTGGGGGTGCCCGGCCTGGCAGAGCAAGGGTGGATCACAGGGAGCTGCACAGCTTTGGCTTGAGTTGATTTTCACATTTTTTTCACCCAGAATATCTCAGCTTCTTGCCTGAAGTTTGCTCTGAAGTGGCAGCAGCGAGGTGCTCGGGTGAGGTTGCGGTGCCCTCGCTCGCTGCCCGCGCGGGTGTCCCACTCCTGTGGTACCCAGCGCTGCTGGGGCAGGGCTGTGCCTGGCTGGGGAGCATCTGCAGGGGCACTTGCAAGCAAAAGCCTTAAACCTGCATTACGCACCTCTTCCTTCCAATCATTTTTTGTAATTTTATTTTTTTTTTAAACAATGTTGTCTTTCATCTCGTCTCTTGCCCAGGGGCTCCTATCACCCAGTCAGGGAGGCTGAATCATGCTCCTTTTCCTCAGGCTGCATTCCCAGGAGGCTAAATCCACCGTGTCTCCATCACTGGGCTGGGAGACACACAGAGGGAAGGACAAGGTGCAGTCCCAGCCCATCTGTTACAGCCCAGCACACACATACACACACACACACACACAGAGCACACTAGCATTTTTCCTGCTGCCCTCCCAGTGCCTGCATCCCCTCATGCCCGCTGCACCGCAGCTTCCCCACCACACCACCCTCTGCTCCCTCCAGCCTGGCCCCAGGGCAGGGATGCGCTTGCAGCACCATAAACCTGCAGCCCCAGGGCTCTGAGACAGCCCAGCTAAGCCAGGGAGCAGCGAGGGCGCTTGCCCAGGGCACCCAGAAACGCCCCTGCCAGAGCCGCTGCCCTCCGAGAGGGGGTAACAACACAGCAACGTGAGAAACCGTGCTTTGGAAATCCCGAGCAGCAACATTGCACAAGTTCAGCCAAACATGCTGTGTAAAAACCAGCAGTATGTTAAAAAAAACCTCCAGAAAGAGGAAATTTTGCTGCATGTGCTGTGCTCGCTTCCCTTCGGTGCAGGGGGCTGGCTGCGGTGGTAGGTGCGAGACTCTCCCCAGGCACGGCTTCCTTCTGCCCCTGAATGGTTTTTCCCCCCTTATTTTGCTGAGCAGACCCCACGGTCAGCCACGTCAGGGCACTGGGTGAACACTTCTCACTTGTACGTGATGAGTCAGAAGCCCCAGGTGAGTTTTGTAGACAGCCTTTACAACCAGGGCTCACCAATGCTTGTATTGTGTAAATGCAGGGCATGTATTGTGTAAAGTATTTTCTATATGCTGCAGGGCAGCCATGTATCCGTATGTTCCATATGAACAAGTGCAGGAGCTGGGGATGTGGGAACAGTCACTAACAGCCACAACACCTGTGAGGACCATGCCTACATCAGAGCCCATCACCCCTCTGGGAGCAACCAGGGTCCTCACCTGACGGTGGTTATAACTGCCCAGGTCCACACAAGCTCTAGTTAGTAAATCCAGCCACAGCAGCTCTTAAAACCCAGCTCAGTGAAGGAGAGACTCTTAAACCAGTTTGGGGGATTGTAGCCCATGTTTATGGGTGCTACCCCTGCTGCAGCATTGTGCCTGGTCCCCTCTTGATGACCCTGGAGGAACCTGGGATGCTGACCAGCACCTCCTGCTCCCTCCCAGAACCAGGTAAGAGATCAGCCTGGCTGGATCCTACCACCAAGCGCCGCTCTTGCAAGGACTGCTGCTGGCCTGGGTGACCCGGGCACCCTGCGTTTGGTGCTGGCCTGCTTTTTATGCTGTAAGAACTTGTAGAGCCGGTGGCAGCGATGGCCTGGGCTGTGCCTGGCAGCCTGGTGTCGGCTGCTGACTTACCCCTCTGGGGGGAGGCTTGGGAGTGCCGCGGAGCAGGACCTCGCTTCTGGTTTTCCTCTTTCTCCTCCACAGCCTAAAGAAAAAGGAAGAAGTGCGCAGGAGTCATTTCAGATGTAAATCTAGTGTCCAGCTGAGGCTGTGCAGGCAGAGGTGGTGGCCCAGGGATCAGAGCAGGGCAGCGGTGTCCAGTGCCGGGCTTCCCCCTGTAACCGCTCCTTTTCTCTGTCACCTGGACTGCTGCTGTCCTGTTTCAGCAGATATACTTACTAGTAGTAATAAAATGGGTATTAACTGAAAATAGAAATGGTAGAAATATAAAATTATGATTGCATGGGATTGATTCTAGTTCTTTTAAAAAATGTCAGGGGAGGATAAAGGCTTTTCTCCCTTGAAGCAGTTTTCTGGTAGGTATTTGGGTTTTATCCCCTCTTCCACAGGGGCGATGTTGCCTCTTGCTCTACTAACTGTGGAGAGGGCTTTTTCTAATTCTTTAGTAGCGTCTACCCACAGAGGCCGCAGCGCTTTTGTTAGGCATCCTCGGGGCCTCCTGTGTTTTCCTGTGCTTGTCCTGACACAGCAGAACCCCTGCCCTGCTGTGCGCTCTGCCTGCCCAGCCCCAGCCCGGGGGTCTCCTCGGCGGCACCTCCCAGCCCGGGTACCAACCGCCTCCAGAGCATCCCTCCCTCCCCTCACCCAGCGCCGGTTCTGCACCATGCACCAGTCATACTCTGAGTTTGCCAATGCTGTTTGCAAAGCGATACGGGTGAGAGCAGCTTTTTCATTTTGACTCTGCTGCAGAACAAGCGTCTGTTCATCCCGTCCGATTTCCATGGTTAACTGGGACTTGAGTCACTAAAGGTGCTGAATGTTTGTTCCAGTGGAACAGCCACTATTTTATAGATTAGGACTGTGGGGCAGTGGCACAGCAGAATGAAAAGGTTTCTTTCTATTTGTTCCTTCATTAATTTCTCATTATTAAGGTAACTGAGTGTTTCTGTGGTGTGCTGACCCTCTGCCTTGCTCATGCTCCCTTCCTTTCTGCCCATGTCCATGCTGGGAGGAGCGACAGAGTTGCCGTCACCTGCTGGAGGGAGACTTTTCCCCTCTGTCACTGAAATTTTGGGAAGGGGCTGTGGGGCTGGAGCCCTGGCGGGAGCTCCCTGGGCTGGGGGGCTGGCTGTGCGCTGGCAGTGGTGAGTCAGGCAGGCAGCTGGGGACACCAGGGGGGGATTTTGCCTGGGCAAATCCCAAAAATATGCAGGAAAATATAAATACTCTGCATTAATGCTGTGTGAAAGATGCTGCTTTTGCCTCTTAATCCTTAGTAAAAGCACTTGTTGTCCCCTGTTGCTATTCATCCTGGTTTAAAAGGGAAAATAAACCCCTAGCAGCAGTGTATTAGCCTAATCCCCCACGCCTCTTCTCCCCTCCCGGCACACCCTGATGTCCCTGGTAGATGTGAGTGGCAATGAGCACCAAAGCTACGAGTTTTCCACCCAAACCGCCAGCAGTCCCCCCGGCAGCGCAGCCGTGTGCCCCTGCTTGGGCCGCAGATAACCCTGCCTCCTCCCTGCCCGCTTCTGGCAGCCAAGTGGAAAATTGCCAGTGGAAAGTCAGCGTGCTGCCTCCTGGGAGGGACAGAGCGCTGAAGAAAACCCATGGGACAAATGCAGTGAGATGAACCCAAGCGAGACCCAGAGTGATGGGCTCTCTCCGGTTCTCTCTGGGCTCGCGGAGATGGGGCTGTGTGGCATCAAAGCCCACCTGCAGACGAGTCCCCTCACAAGCAGCTTGTGGGCTTTGCAAAGGCTCAGAGCGGCCACATTTGGGCTTATTCTTAAATGCGGCTTCTTGATGCTTGCATAAGTCATGAAAAGTAGGGTTTGAAACTTGATGGCTGGCTGGTCTGGGGTAAGCTGTACCTCTCCCCTCCCCTGGAGACACGGGGCATCTCGTGAGCACTCCCAGGCACTCGCTTTCTATCAGTGGGGCCGTTAGCTCCTCACCCTGGGCTTAGCCTGCGTCCCCTTGCTGCTACTCATTTACTTCTGGAGGTTCACAGGGCTTGGTGGTTACCCTGTGCCCCCCTGCCCCTCGGCAGGGTGCCTGACACCCCTCTCGGCGCTCCTAGCGCAAGCAAGAAGAGGCACCAAGTCTGCGTTGCAAAAATCGGGGGGGGGAAGTAAAATTTAAACCCGTTAGCCTGAACTGAAGACAAGCGGGGATAGAAGAGTATCAGGCCTACCTCTGCCGTCTGGGCGAGCTGCTCTGGTGTGAGACGGGGGCCCTGGCCCGTGGGTGCCGCTGGCGGGTCCCCACCCCTGGACATGCAAAGCAAAAGCACAAGTGCCGGGAGCAGCCCCAGCGTGGGAGGGACGGGGCCCCCCGGCTGGCAGCGCCCTCTCTGCTGCTCCTCCTGCCCCGCGCTGGATATCACCCTTTTTCTTTCGTTTTTGGGGTTTTTGGGTGGTGAGATATATATGTATCTCTGTTGGTTTCGGGGTGTTTTGGAAACTGCCACCGCGACTCAGCAGTCGCCGCTCACGGTGGGGCTGCCAGCAGCCTCCCCTGCTCTTGGGGTGGTGGGGGGGGGAGGGCGGGACACCTGGACCCCCAGCATCACCTGGCTGGAGCAGTGGGGGCTGCCGTGGGCGAGCGGCTGCTCCAGAGCCCACTTCTGCAGAGGAGATGGAGCTAACTAGGCTGGTGAAGCGAGATGCTTCATCCGTGATTTTCCTCACCCTTCCAGAGCTTTCTGGGAGAGGTTCCCTCGCTCCCATCTGGATGCTGTCACCCTGGGCTGCAGGTCCCAGCGCCCAGCGCCGCGGGGGGCTTCAGAAGCTGCTCCCAGTCCCGTTTGGGCTTCCCAAAAGCAGGGCGCTCTCAGCAGGCGTTATTTCCTTATCCAGTGGATTTCCACAGCTCACGTGGAGCAAACCAGGGTCACGGCTGAGGGCTCGTCTCTCCCAGACGAATGTTTGGGCCCCGGAGCGGTGTCGCCCCCCGCCAGGCTGCTGGGCCAGGGCGGCCCCGCGGGGAGCCCGGCGGGTGCTGGCCATCAGCAGGGGGCGGCGCTGGCCGCGGCCGCCCTCACCGGGTTGAGCAGCAGCACTTCTGTCCTACCCGTCTGGGGACTCCAGCCCAAGAAGTATTACAAACAATATTTATTTTTTTTTAAGATCAAGAAGGAGCAAGTATTCTTGATTCATTGGCTATTTTGAAAAAGTGACTTTTTTTTAAAAAAAAAAAACATTTTTGTAGCAATTCAACCTAAAATTACTTGTAACTTTTAATTTGCATTTATTCACCTTTCTTGCATGTCTGCTTGGGAAAACAGGACTTATTTTGTGGCTTGTGGAGAGGGTTGCAGCTCTGCAGGAGGGTCATACAGGTGCCCAGGTGCTCGGCAGCATGGTCCGCTGCAGTGTCCCCACCACAGCATCTCTGCTCGCGGCAGGTACTAGGGACTGTGGCTCCTACTCCTTTAAAACAGCATTGATTTCCTTGTACAATCATGCCAGCTGATAGCAGGGTTTTTCAGCTCTCTACATCTTTTTATTGTGGTTTATAGGAAATTAATCTCTTGGGCACATTATGGGCTTTTACAGACTCGCACTGTGCCGGGTTTGTCACCCCTGCGGTGGCACAGCTCCTCACTGGGGCTTTGCAGATTGCACTCCCCAAAACATGCGAAAACTTGCCCATTTCAGCAGCTAATACTCCTACTAGTTAAAGCTTCTAACCTTTTTTTTTTTTTTTTAAGCCTGCTGATTGCTTAATGTGCCTTAATTAATGTTGTGTGGGAGCCAGAGCTTTCAGCACTGTGGGATCTTTGCTGCAGAGTTGTCCCCATGGGTGCAGGGATGGATTAATCTGCTGATGCTTTTGGACTAAAGCAGCAGAGGTTTGGGGTTTATTACTTAAACAGGGCTTGTCGCTGTTGTGGTCTCCTGGGAGGTGTGAACCCTCGGTGGAGGATGCTGGCCTGGTTCACGTTAGTCCTGGGGCATTTCCATAATTGCAGTGGGGTCTGGGATGCCAAACTTTCCCCATGCTTGCCAGCAGCTGCCTCCGCTGTGCACTGTCACACTTTGCAAAGTGTTTTCACCATAATGATTTAAATTAAACCCTTTTTTTTCCACCCCCTCACCCCAAAATAGTGTGATGCAAAACCTGACAGTCCCCAGGCTCTGCCCCTGCCCTGTCAGCCTTTCCCTACATGATGCTGACACCCCCCTCCACGGGGACCATGGGTTGAGGGGGAGAGTTTAGATGCACTTCAGTAGACAATAAAACTGAGGCCAGTCCTAAAAATAATGGCAGCACTAAACCCCCATGGCTGAACGGCACCTGGCTCTGGAGATGACCTCCTTTTCTTTTCCTAATCAAACACGTGATGGATGCTCAATTTTGCACTTTCATTTCCACAGAAGCCAGCCTATTTATGAGAAAGCCTAGCCTGTGCTAGGGGCAGCGAGTGTATTTACTGTACAGACGGGCTTTGTTTTAAAAGCACCTTTCAGAGCATAACCATATCCTGTTTTGCTGGTGCCATGCTCTGTGCACAGCCGGTGCGCATCACCGCCAGCATCCGTCCTGTTTCCCATCCGTCCCAGAGCTGTCACGTGCGGCAGCGCTGGCTCAGCCCCTTCTTGGGGTGCGTGGATGGGAACCCGAGGGTGCCCTCCCCAGCTCACCTTTACCAGCAGCAGAGTGCCAGGCGCAGAGTTGTGCCATCCCCTGGCACGGGGTGCACGGTGGCAGCGCTGACCCTCCCCAAACCTGCCTCAGCTGAAGCCACCAAAAATCAGGAGGATTTGGAGCTGGGCACCAAATCACAAAGTAGTTATTTTACAGTGGAAGACAATTTTATTTAAAATTTAATTTTTCTCTTAATACTTCTATTTTGCACTATGTTTTTTATAAAGATCAGAAATTTTCAGTTCATCTAAGCTCGTGCTTCATAATGTTGTTGGAGATCCTCAGGCAAAACTAGCTAAAGGTCTTTCTGTCTACAATGACAATCTTTAAGAGAAGTAATTCCTGAGAATACATTGCATGTCTGTCTTCTCTCCCCGTGGCTGGTGTTATTTTGCTCGGTGATGACCCAGGAGGAGCCCAGGGAAGGGCACGCACCGGGCAGGAGTGTGTTTGGAGAGGGGGAGCCCGCAGCTGCCAGCATCAGTGGGGCTCACACGGAGCCAGGGATGCAGCCGTGCTGCTGTCACTGTGCCGGGGGCTAAGGTGTTCTGGATTTTCCTTTGCAGCCTCAGTGCCTGCCCTGTTCACCTATAGCAGGGAAATTTTCCTTAAAAAAAAAACCACAAAAACCCCACAAACAAACAAAAAACCCACAAAAAACCCCAAACAAACAAAAAAAACCCCAAAACCAAAAAAAAAATCCCCTGTTAAGAGGAGCAGCACCAAATGAATGATCGGTGTGGCAATTCCTGCTGGAAAGGACTTGCTGACTGCCAAAAGGTTGAGGCTTTGGCTGTTTCTCAGACGAGAGCTAGCCCTTAGAGTGCTGAACACGGCCAGGGCATCGATGCAGAGTTCCCAAAACCCTTCCCTTTGTGCTGTGAGCAGGACCCTGCAGCACAGGAGGGGCTGAGGACAGCCCGGGCTTGCTGAAATGGTGCTGTCCCACTGAACACCCATGACTTGGGCTTTGCAGGGTGTTGCTGGCTGAGCCCATGAATCAAAATTCAGACTTGGGTCTGATGAAATCATGACTGTCTGGAAAGCTGCTCCCTGGCTCGGCTTGCTTTAAAGCAGTGAAATTTGCTTTCTGTGCATTTAGGTTGCACTGGAGTTGGAGATGCTGGCGTGTCTGTTCCTGTGGCAGGCACAGCGCTTTCCCTCTGCTGCGCGAGGTGGGTGGATGGGGAAGCAGCTCACTGCCAGCTGTGGTGGCTGTTAGCGCCATGCCAAAAATCATGAGAGTCTGAGTCTCGCTACTGGGTGGGTGGTGCGAGCTCCACTGAGGCGGAGTGCTTTTCCAGAGGCAAAGTCACTTTGGGGCTGAACTGGAAGCATGTGGTCATGGAGGGAGGAAAAAGGTATTTTTAGCAAAGAGAAAAGCAACCTTCCCTCCTTCCTTGCAGTGCCCTAGAAAGTGTTGTGCACAAGAGACCTCAGCTTGCATATTCCTAAGTACTGCATAATTTTAGGTATATGTAAGCGTAGTATGTGTGCAGAGGGGCGTGTATGTATGGGTGGATGCAAATGTATAAAAGCAACTAAGCAGTTGTAGCCAAAGCCAGCT
Organism: Falco cherrug; assembly: GCF_023634085.1. Lineage (NCBI taxonomy): Eukaryota > Metazoa > Chordata > Aves > Falconiformes > Falconidae > Falco > Falco cherrug. The sequence continues at coordinate 22,387,457 of NC_073711.1, forward strand.
GTAAAGGATTAAGCCACGTGGAGGAATTAATATCACGAGAAAAGCTCAGGATACACAGATGCTGTCGGTGCTGGCAGAGGTCCGGCTGAGCTGCCTGCTTTGCTCTCGCCGCTGCTGCAGCCTCTGGCTGTTCCCGAGGTGGGGGGGGTGGGGGCTTCAGAAGGCCTCCTGCCAGCGTGCTGTGCTGGGGGGGAAATCATCACAGCTAAAATAATCACCAGCAGCTTATTGCTCTGGGCTGCTGGACTGGCTGAGGCCAGCCAGCACAGCGACCCCAGCGCACTGTGCCATAGGCTTGTCCGCAGGAAGAGCTGGGGTTGGTACGTGGGACACGGAGTGCCCTGGGGCAGGGATGCGCTCTTGGTGCCATTGCTGCTGGCCATGCTCACAGGGGTACGGCCAGGGTCTGTAATTACCTGGAAATTTCCCTTACCTGAAAATTAATGAGGCTAAAGTACAGCACTGCTGCTATTACTGGCTGGTTTTTGCCATGTGAATAGAAGGTTTAATGCCCGCAGGTAATGGCTTTGAGAAAGGAGTTTTTCAGGATTTCTGATTTACCCTGCCTCCTCTTCCCCCGCACACCAGCTCCCAGTGCCTTGCTCTTCAGCCCTGAGCTTTGCCCTGTAAGAAGTTAGCTCACACCTGGGCTGCAGCAAAGCGAATCCTCAGCGCAGCAGCTTTTAGGCACACCGTAGAGCCAAGAGACAGGCATCCCCCAGCCCGCTCTGACCTGCTCTCCCCCAGCTGCCTCTCTGCAGTGGGGACCAGCAGCATCCCTGTCCATCTGCCCCCACCTCAATGCGACAGAGCTCCTGCTGACCCCAGATCCCTGTGGTTTGTGTCCCGGCGCCCAGCCAGAGTGTTTGTGGTAGTGGAACTTGGCGGACTGTGATGATACTGGGGGGCTGGCAGGCATCTTGTGGCTTCTGAAGGGCAGAAAGCACCGGTCTGCACTAGAAAATTATATTTCCTCAGAGTCTGGGTTGCATAAAACCCAGCAAAATCCTTTCTTTCCAGAGCATCTAAACACAAAAAGGGGTTTTCCTGCCATTTTTTCCAATGCAACCTGAGGGGCAGGGAGGGCAGCCTGAGTAAGGGTTGCTGTTCTGTTTCCACGTGACAGATGAGTGAGAGTTTTGGGTTTGCTTTCTTTTTCCTGTTTTATTTTTGGAAGGGAGAAGGCTGTGTTGCAGAAATTTCAGAAAAGCTGTGCGATCTGAAAACAAGCTGGCAAAGTCCCAGCAGTAACTGGAGCTACTGGGAAACCTTGAGCTGGTGCTGCCAGTAAGGTTGGGGCTGCCATACGAGCTTTGCTGTCAGCCAGCAGGACTTATATCTAGCTGTGGTTATTGAGGGCTACCTAGGTGGCCACCCCAGCTATTTGGGGTTGCGCTGTTCCCGACAGAATTCCACAGGCTAAAACCACGCTCCCGGTTAAGGTGCTGTGGTGTGGCTTGTCCCGTCTTTGGTTGCTGCCTGAAACCAGGTCTTGCCAGCCACGGCATCAGCGAGCTTTGCTCGAGTTCCCTGTTCTGCCTGCGCACCCTGCTACCTTTGGGCCGTCTCTTCCCCCCCTAAGCAAACAAGGAAAATGTGTTTGGTTTTTTGGGGTTTCCTTGTATTTTGGTGGGTTTTGGGTTTTTTTTTTTGTGAGAGGAGGAGGAGATTTGGGACAGCACGAGCTGCAGGGCAGTGTGGTTCTCTGCCTGTCTGTTTTCTGCCTGTCTCTGGTGCGCTGTGAGTACCGCAGCAAATCCCCCAGGTTGTCTAGATCTCCCCTCGTCTTTCTGAGACTGACCTCGGCAGTGTGAGGGTAAACCACCGCCTGCTCCGTGCCTCCGAGAAACCCTGCACGGGCTGGAAATGTGCATCTAATCATCAGCAAAGCTGTTTTATATCAAACCCCCTCTGCCTATGTTTACTTATATAATTTAATTCCCTGAGGGTTTTTTGGCATTGCGGTTGCCAGTGCCTCAGCCCACAAGGAAGAAACCTCACAACCCCCGCGCTGGCCACCGTGCAAAGAGCCGCAGTGGCAGTGGAGCCTCTGAGCCCCAGACTGGGGTCCCCTTGCACGTTGTATTGTTGCTTGGAGAGCAGATATGGTCCATAATGAGACTATTTACAAGCACCTAAAATAATACCCATAATGCTAAAATGTGTGTTGAGATCATTTTATTTCCTCCCGAGTTTGAAACTTTAAGGATGTACTTGGCCCAGTTCTGTAAACTTTTCTCTGAACCCAGCAAGGGCTGGGGCTTTTTCTGTTTTCTTAAAGCAAAACTGAGAGGCTTGAATAACATCTTAATCCACAGCCACGGGCCTTAGCAAAATGCCAGATAACACAAGACTCCTAAAAATGACACACGAGATGGCGAGCCAGCTCCTAGTCCTCCCTCCTGCGGCTTGCGCAGGTCTCTGAGTACACGTGGCCTGGGAGACATCCTTCATCCTCCCGCTTTGCCCGTGGCATATCCACTCGCCATCTGTCTTCCAAATATTCATCTCCCGGTAATTGGCTGAGCATCCCGTAGCTCCTGGGAGCCAGGCAGACACCTTGCTCGGCTCTGGGTGCCTTTTTTCGGTAGGATGAGCTGAGCCCGGTTCATTTGAAAAGTCCCTTTAACACTGATGTAGATATAGATAATACTCTTTGCTTGATATATATTGTTAAAGTTATAGTCTTGCAGTCCAGATTAGGCTAGATTAGGTCCAGATGGCTGATTTTTGCAATGGAAAGAGGTTCATTTTACATAGAGATAATTGACTGTTCTGATCAACAGCCTCACATGAGCATGATGGATGCTTGTAAATAATTATGGGCCACAGGTAGCTGCAGTCAGGGCTGAAAATCCTCAGGTGCTTTCTCGCTGAGCCACCCACTTACAACTTGGGATTCAGAAGGATTTTTCAAAAATTACAAATGCATAGAAGCAATGAAACAACAGAAATGAGAGGGACCCGAACCCAGGTGCAGTTCAGCACAGGAGGTGTACTGGCATCAGCCACAGCTGTTCCAGGTGTTTTAACAGTATGATGGTGGGGAGTGTAAGGCAAACAGCCCCCAGCAGCAGCAACGCAACCGGCAAGTCTTTCTGCATCAAAATGTCCTTGTAGGTCAGATCCTGGCATCTGTTGCACACAAGGGTAATTCAAGACATATTTGGAGACCTAACGCAATCTTCGCTCAAGCTAGAAGAAGCACCTACACAGACAGAAATGGCTTATGTTTCAAGAGATGGACTCCAGCAGAAGCTCATCAGGTGGCATGGGGGGGATCTCCATGCTGTTTATTTGGCCAAAGAACTTGGGAAGAGACAAAAATTTCAAGCGTGGAAGATTTCTTCTCTTCATACGAATGTCATGGCCCTTTTCGGTGTTGGACAGGCTGCTCCTGTGGCGCATGAACCGAACTCGCAGGGCAGCGCAGCTGTGGTGCAGCAGCTGGTCCTGGAACTCGGAGGTCATGAAGTAGTAGAGGACCGGATCCAGGCAGCAGTTGAGGCTCGCCAGGCAGAGGGAGATGGGGTGGAAGCGGAGTGTGCTCCTGTGAACGGCACAGTCCTGGATGATGTTCTCTATCACCATCATGAAGAAAGGGAAGTTGATGTGGTAGGGGGTGAAGCAGATGAAGAAGACTGCCGCGCACATCAAGACCATGCGCAGAGCCTTCTGCTTCTCGCTGGTGTTCTGCAGCTGTGTTGGACCCTCCCGCAGGGATTGCCACATCTTCCAGGTGCAGCAGGCGATGATGCTGAAGGGGAGGACAAACCCAAACAGCTCTGCCACTGTCACCATCGCAATGGAGGCTCCCGGGCTCAGCTGCTTCACCCCCAGGTCTGAGAAGCACGTGTTGATGCTGTTGGACAGGGCTGGGCTCCTCACTACGAGCAGGGGGAAGCACGCTGCCCCGACAAAGAGCCAGACGGCAGCGCTGATGGCTGTGTCGTACCGCCGCTTCCAGTCCTTGGCTCTGAAGGGGTGGAGGAGGAAGAGGTACCGCTGGATGCTGATGCAGGTGAGGAAGCAAATGCTGGCATACATGTTGAGGTACTTCAGGTAGAAGCACAGTTGGCAAAGAAAACTTCCAAATGGCCACGTGTGGTTTATGTAGTAATACATCCGTAAGGGCAGCGAGAGGACGTGAGCCAGGTCGGCCACGGCCAGGTTGATCATGAAAATGACGGCTTTGCTCTTTTTGCTGATGAAGCGGCACAAGACCCACAGGGCAGCGCTGTTTGCCAGGAGGCCAGGGATGAATATCAGGGTGTATGTGGTTGCGTACAGGGTGGACTGGAAGGACATCTGGGGATCGGTACAGTTCCCAGAGGACACGTTGCTCTCCATCTCAGCTGAGTTTCTTCACTCATGGGGTGATTAAGGCAGGTGGAGTGTTTCTGTAGGGAGTAAAGGCAGGTGCTGTAAGGCCAAAAACTCTCCAGTCTCTCCCCACATGGAGTAAATGCACTTCAGTGCAGAAGAACAAGTTGTGTGTGTGCAGATGTGTGTGCAAGATGGGTGGTGTATGTGTGTTGGGAAGGGTGCAGAGCCAGACCCTGCTTACAGGCAGTGATCCTGGGCATCGTCCATGCGGCCTCTCGGATGTGCTCTGCAGGATGCCACAGTTACAGTGACATTGCAGTCGAGCTCCAGAGCGTTAATCTCATGATTGCTAATTCAGCTCCCTGGGTTTTTTCGGGACCACTTCTATTGCATACAGTTTTCTAACAAACTCCTGTCAAAATGGTGCTCTCTGATAGTGTCTACAAACAGTTTTGGTGGGACTGCAAATAAATAGGGATTTTAAGTGGATCCAGACACTGTTTTTTCAGATCCATGCAGAGATCTGATGTGAATTGGCAGTGAGGGCAATAATTAGCATCAGATAATTATCGATGGTGCTGTCAGGCAGCTGACCAGAGCAGAGGCCAGTGGGAGAGGTGCAGCCAGATATATCGGAGCTCTGGCTCCAGATTTAATGCTGGATTTATAAGCTAATAGCTGGCCAAACATATGCCAGTTGCTCTGCCGGTCCTGCTAACTCAATTCCGGCACTCATGGCACATTGTGCTGGCATCGTGTTGTAGCAACAGAAATTATCCTCCAGCAACAGTTCAGGACATGAAGGAAGATAAATACATCTGCCTTTTAGTTAGAGTAGAAATTCTTTTGATCTATTTACTTGTTTCACCTCGTCCAGCCAGCGCTGAGGGCATTAGCCAGTCACGGGGAGTTCACAGGCACTGGGGTGGCTCTCCGGAGAGGCGATGGATTTTGCCGTTTGTGAGCAGAGCCTGCAGGGAACCAGTCTGCTCTTTCAGAAGAAGGTGATTTGGCAGCAGCATGTTACAAACCAAGGGCCTGTAGCATCGTCTGCAACAAAACAGTGCAATTTTCCCCTGGGAGGCAGAGCCTGTAGCTGCCTGCAAGGTGTCGGGCAGCCTGCCCTTCCCTTCCAGGGAACCGGACCCTGCGCTGGCAGAGCCCTGAACCCCTCCTGCTGCTGCCACCGAGCCCCCAACAGTGACATTTCATTAAGAAGCAGCCAGTGGTGCTGTTTCCCAGAGCCCTGAGCCTGGCTTTTGCCAGGGATGGATTTCTAAAAAGCTAATCGCTCACAGCAGGGACCAGGCTTCTGTGCTGAGCCTGGCATCACTTAGAGGCGCAGGGCAAAGGCTCCTCTACCCTGCTCCTTCTCACCTAGGCGGTGCTTCAGAGGGCTTCCCACGTTTCCAGTTGCAGGAGGAAAGTGTTTTTATATATATATGCATATATATACAGGAATATTTATATAAAATACAGCCAGTGGCCCCTTGGCTGGCTGCCTGCCCACTGCCCTCTTCTCTGGTGCGAGAAGGGTCGGTGCATTTGCCCATGTTTCTGTGCGTGCGTGGTGCTTATGCCTGCTTCCAGAACTGGCCCTTGCCAAACTGGCTTCTCCCATTTGCTTGTTTCTCCAGGGTCTGGCTGCAAAAAAGCAAGGCTGAAGCGAAACCTGGGCTGCTGGGCTAGTGCAGCTTTTGATTGCTGACTGTGCTTGAGCCGGCAGCCCTGGGTCAGAGGTTTCTGATTTCTTTGTTAAGCAAGGCAGGGGAACAGGGACATCTGTCACAAGGGGACACAAAACCCTTTGGTCCCTGCAGCATCCCCAGGTGCTCCTCACCTGCCTGAAGACCCACATGGGGCTGGCCCTTTGCACAGAGTCTGTTTAACCTTGGAAAAGTGGTGGCAGGACACCTTGTCTTCACATTGCTGCAGAAAATAGGGAGGGAGAACTGCCAGGGAGCGTGGGGAATGCTGCTATTCCCAGCTCATCACAGCCTTCCAGTGACAGAAGTGGCACTTGCTGGTCTGGGCTTGTGAAAAGAATTACAGAGTGCCTGGTGTCCCTGTCCCACGATCTCCTCCCTGCCATGTGTCTGAGCCCAAATCCTAAACCTTGCCTCCACACGTGTGACCATGGGGAGCCTCCTTGCTGTTTTTCTCCATTTTTTGGCTCTCCCTGGGAGTACAGAAGTACCTGTTTCCCAGCAGGAGGGCTGGGTGTCGCTGCTGGTACCTTGACACTTTCAGTTTTTAGCTGACAGCACTTGTCAGGGCACCTGGCAAGAAAGCAGCCGGGACCTCGCTGCTGAGCCACCGCTGCTCTGGGTTCAGGCCAGTGCCTCATTCACTTCAATGCTCCCTGAAGGTGCAGGTTTTTATTTATCATTGTTTTTCAGTTTCTGCCTGCCTCCTCGCCTGTGCCTTGCCATAAGCCCCTCCAGCTCCTGCCATGTTCTGCTGTTGGTGATGCCGGTGTCAGGGCAGAGATGCTCCCACGGGCTTTGGCAGGGGGTTTGTTCAGTAACGTTATAAAGCTTGTACAAAATCTTCCCTGCCATTTCTTGTGTTCCTGTTTCATCTACACATGGGTTACATGCAGGCAGGTGGGGGGGCGGGCTTTTTTTTTTTGAGTGGCAAAGCTGACTTTTATCCGGCGGCAAGCTGAAATTAAGGAGGGGAGACCATATTGCTGCTGGAGGAGTAAGACCACTGGTTGTGGATGTAGCACTGAAATTCTTTAAACAGCAAGTAACTTTGCAATTAATTAGGAGGTTAAGGCAGCTATTAAAATACTTAGGTTTCCTTTTCTGAGTACATTAGCAGTATCTGGAGGCGTATGTGGCTGTCATTATTGGAAATCGCCTGGCTACTCTGAATCACTCTGCGCCCCACCCAGCCCCACACTGCTGTGCTATTGCATTTACTAATCCCAGATTCGCTGGCAGACTCGCTCTCATCTTTTCCATGGGCTGGCTGGACAAACTAGGCTGAAGCTGGAGAGCCCCCGGCTTTGGGAGCCCTGGAGCTGGGGGACTGGGGCAGAGCTGCCTCCCTTCAACCCTGGGATGCTGGAGAGAAAAGAAGTCTAGAAAAAAAAAAAATCCACCTTTGGCTTGAAATAAGCTCTGATCTGAAGTATTGGAGGCTTTTTGGCACTGGTGTTTTAAGCAATAATTTTGTTTGTTTAATCTAGGCACTAATAGGAAGCGTGTAAACAGAGCTGGTCAGTTATGGCAGCTTCTGTCAGTAACAACAAAAATGAAGTATTTTGGATAAAACGTGCTCTTCCCATGTACTGCTGCACACAGCAGCCTGCTTGGCTGCACCAAGCTCTGTTCACCCACCCCTCGGAGCCCAGCGAGGCAGAAATACATGGGCACAGCCAGAAGCTGCTGAGGATGTTACACCAGTTTCTGCCTGATAAGATATCTTGAATTACAAAAAAAAAAAAAAAAAAAAAAAAAGTCATGTTGCTCAAAACTGTGATAGCTTCAATCTACTGAAGAAAACATGCAGCGGAAAGCAAGCTTACCTTCCCGTGACTCCCATCCCTCAGGGGGGTGACATCCATGCTAGAGAGCAGGAGGAGCAAGCTTTCTGCTTTTATTTCCTACTGATTTTTGCAGTGATCCCAGCCCCAGCGACTCCTTGTTAAACTTCCACATGTTTTCGGAGCACTGGAATCCTGCCGGCATCTGCAGCCCAGTACAGCGGCTACAGAACAGGAAATCCTGTATTTTGTTTCTCTTCACTGTACAACGTATACAGCTAATGACGTTAAAACAACGGGGAAGGCAATGACGTCCCCTGATCCCACTGCCTTGTGATAAGGGACCTCAGTCGTAGATTTCTTCCCTTCTTTTTGCACAGAAGTTGTTAGGTGGCAGTGTCCTTTGGTCCAGCTGCTTCTGCTTTTCTCCAGTCACTTGCTATTTGCTTGCTAAAAAACGTAAAATACAGAAGCAAAAATCTTCCAATAAGTGCTTGCTAAAGGAAAACTGAAAACTGTCCCAGTGTGACTTACTGGAAGGTAGTAATTTTCCTTCGTTTTCTTGGAATTTTGGTTAGCCTCAGACTACCAAGGCTATAGGCTAAAGTTAAGGGTTTGGACTTTATTCCTGAAATAATATGATGGTTTAAGGTGGAGATTTTCCCAGATTACTATTGTTTTAAAAATACATCATTATGCGCATCATTCCAAACTTCTTTTCTTTTTCCTGTCTCCTTTAATTCCTTTTCTTTATATATATGCATATATATATATATATATATATAATTTTAACTTCTTTTACGGCCTGCTAAGCAGAAACTTCTTTCTGAATTGCTGAAAACTGGCAGGCATATATAGTAGTGTAACTTATTATGAGCTGCCTCATTTCCAGCTGAACAGTTTTACTTGATATACAGTGTCACATCTTATGGCCCAGGGCTCGAGGAGATAATATGGCTGTTGGCGTCTCTTCCCTACTTACTATAGGTAATGTATAAATAGAGCTATTCTTGCTGTATTCATCTTTTTTCTGTAATTGGTCCTATGACCTTGCTAAATCAACAGAAGTGTGACTGTGGAAGAGAAATGAAAGAAGGAAGCTATTATAACCTTTAATTGTACAACAAGTCGCCAGCTCGGGGTCTGGGAGCAAGCGTGCATCTCTGCCCATGGCGCCCGAGCCCACCAGCTCTGCCAGCTGTGCAGCTGCTGGGGTTTCTCTGTGCTGGCGGCGATGCTGACCACAGGGACCCGAGTGCACTCCTGTGCTGTGACATGGTGTTTCACAATAGTTGTGTAGAGAATGGAGAAGAGGATCCTTGACCTGAAGTGTCCTGTGGTCAGTGGAGGTGCAGATACTTAAATCCCTTGGTCAACATACTCACGAAGGGAAAGGCAAGACCAGTTTATATACAGTTTATACAGACACATCTATGGGTTTCTTCATTGCCACTTGCTTAGCCATCATGTAAACGTAGCCCGCTAGCAAGTAAGTACCTGTGAAGCCCTGTGCTTCTTGTCTCAGTTGAGAGCAAAGTGATTTGTGAGACACAAGAGCTGTTTCTTGTTCCCAGTTTTCTTCCTGTGCATCTTTTTCAGCAGCTGATGCTGATCCTTGGAAGAAAGAACAGTGCTTGTGTATTTGCAAAACATTCGCAGGTTTGCAGGAGGGAGGCTGGCACTGCACCTCATCTCTCTCCAGAGGTTAAAGGTTTATCCCAAAGCGAAGTGGCTGCTTTATCAGGATATCCTGCCTAGGACATCCTACTTCTGTGTCCACAGCACATATCCAGTGCTGTATCAGTGTAGCTGAGCCCTACTTTTAGCAGGGCTGCCAGGGGAGGAGAGGTCAGGGGATGTCAGGCCATCGTGAGGGTCGAGCTCGCACCTCGGGGCTCATAACCAACTCGAATCCTTCCTCTGCTCATCAGTTTTTTGAAGTTCTCTTGCAGGAGATCTCAACCTTCCTGGTCGTAAAAGGCTGACTGGTTGACAAGCCTCAAGCCTCCTCATTCACCATATACTAATCAACATCTCCGCTTCTTTCAACTGCATGCATATTTTTGTTTAGTATTGCTGTTCTTCTGGCTCATTACCAATACTAAACATGCATTTTATGCTATGCAATCTTATACTTTCAAAGGCAGAAGGCACAAAGGAATTTTTAAATAACTGTGAAACTTTATCTAAGGCCTCCAGATGAAGGTTCTCTTCGCCTTTGGCCTGGTATCCTGTGGGCAGAAGGCCAAGTGCATATGATCAGCATCTCTTTAAGCGCTGAGCATTTAGAACTATCTGACAGGATGCACCTGAAGGATGTATGAAAAACAGTGGGACATGCGGGAGGAGGAGGTCTTGTTCACACAGAGCAACTCACACTTGTGCAGAGAGTTGTTACAACTTGATCGGAGCCATCGGCACAAGACCTGTGGGGCTGGGCGAGTCCTGGTGCCCTGCGGCACATGGTCCCTCTCACCACTGCACAGTGGTCGCTATAGGGGCAGCGGTTTGTAGGAAGATTTGATTTATTTTTACAGCAAATAATTGTCTGCTGCTCCCTACCTTTTTGGTAGCCTTCATGTAATGCACAGACCCAGCTTTTCTGGTCAAAATGCGCTAGTCATAGCCCTGAAATCTTTTAAATGCAATGAAGGGTGTTTGTATTTTTGAGCTGGCTCCTAGCTGTTGAGCTGTTATCCTGCATTGACAGCATATTTTGTTTTTTCTTTGCACAGAGAGCTAGTAATTTCATCTAAGGAAAGAAAATGAAGCTGAGGTACTGGCAAGATCCTGCAGCTCACAACCTGAGGCTGCAGAAAGGCATCAAAACACCTGGGGTTTCTTTCCAAATATGTTTGCTGTCAGGCAGGGGAGGGCCCTTTCTCAAGCAGGACAGGAGCCACCAGACCTCTGGTACCAGTTAAGATGGGGTGGCGATTTGCTGACACTACGAAGAAACACATTTGCTTTTGCTAGCAGGAGGGTGGCTCATGCGCTAGAGGAGAGTATGTCATGCCGTGGTTTTGCCCAGGGCTGTGCCGTCAGGGGACATGCACTGCCGTTGGTGCAGGTGGCTTGGAGACTTCACCATGTTCCCACCCTGAGCACATCCCTTCAGGATAAGGTTTGACACAGGGTTGCCCTGGCACCAGGTGCCTGTGGAGCCCTTCACATCCATCCATCACGAACCTGTGTAGCTGTACCCAGCCTCTTGATTTGGTTAACTTCTGCCTTTCTGTGGCATCTCTGTTGGAAGTCTTCAATTTTTGTGTGTCTGCCCAAGAAGGATGGAGATGTCTCCTATCTATAGCTGGTGAGTCTGGGCAATGGGACCAGCGTAAGAGATAATCTGGGAGCAACATCATGCAATTATATTTCCTCTTGTCACAGCAATAAACATGTTCTACGGTTGCAGGAAACGGGGTGAATTACAGGAACTGGCGCCAGGCACATTGTGCCTTTGGAAGTGTGAGAGCGCTGGCAGGCAAAGCCAGCACCTGCAGCCCCAGGTCTTGTGGTGGATCCAGTACCTCCCAGCCACGAAGGCAGCCAAAACGCTGTCCTCCTCGACAGGAGCACTGGATTTCTCCATTCTTCTCTTGAGGCACACTGCTGAGGTTTCGGAGGACTTGAACTAAAGGCTTTGAGTTTCCCGTACAGGTTTTTTGTGGCCAAACTGCTGGTCTTTGACTTTCTACAGGCTTTCAGAAAATTACAAGTTTTCCTTCACCTCTTTGCTTTGAATCATTGCTCTCTAGGCTAGCTCACCATCATGACCATCTTGACTAACTTTCTGCTGGGGTTTAACCCCATCCAGCAACTGAGCACCACACAGCCAATTTAACTGTATCCCACCCAAACCCAGTATACTTTCCCACACCCCAGAAGAGACCATTAGACCAAGTTGTCTACCCTCCTGCATGTCAAAGTGATTTGACTTGAAAGGCTGGAAGTGTTGATCTTGTGACTTTTCCTTGCAGGCTGAGGCTGCAGTATGCAAAAAGGACTGTTTTGTGGGGTCTGAGGGAGTGCAGAGGGTGAGTGAGGCAGGAGGACCGGGGGAGATCGCGAGCAGCCAAGGTGCTTGGGGATGCCATCATGGTGACAGGGAATGGTGTCTCCCATAGAGCCACCAAATTTGTGGTTAAGGTTAAGGGTGGGAGAGTCCCCATCACTCTTCAGGGGTTCAGATGCTGGAGCAGGTATTCCCGTGCTGGGTCTGCGCTGTTACGTTCAGCATTTATGGGACTGTAGTGACCCACTTCTGCCTTACCTTAGCACCAATCTTGTCATCAATGGCACGAGTGCGTTTTTTAAGCCGTATAGATTTGGGTCTGTGAAATGATTGTTGAATGAGATAGAGAGATAGTTTCTGTGGTCCTGCCTGCACGTGAGGATGATAGCAGTCGCTTCTGCCCACCGGGTCACGCACCACCTGCCGCGCAGCTGTCTGTATGGAGGACCTTTCTCTCCCTTAAAGTAAGCATTGTAGTTTAAAAATAATATGAAATAAATACCAGTTATATTAGTGGGGTGAAAACCTTTCTGCAGGCAAGCAAGCAATCTGTTTAAGAATAATAGAAGTTGATGCACTTCATCACTTGAACTCTTTGATTCAAAGAGGAGCCGATCCCATTCAGTTTTCTAGGTACAAGTGATGACTATGAAATTCAGCTAACGTTTGCAAAACTGTGTTTATTTTTTTAAGCATCAGGTTTTGGAAAGAAAAATGTAGGACAAGCTACATAGTTACCATAACAGTGCCTTCAACTTATTTTCACCTGATAAGTGGAGAATTGTATGAGAAATCACAGCAAACAGCTCCCAGTCACATGCTAGCTGATCAAGGTCCATAAAAATTCTCAAAGCAACCATTGGAACTAAAGTCTCCTTCCCTGACAATATGATACAGTGTCTAGCATATAAGAGAACTTGTCAGTTCAGACAAGAATTTAATTACACATGCTTAACTGTGTACCTGAGCATGAACCTCTGCTCGCATTTTTAAAGGGACTACTTGCAGTGTGTAAACATGTACGTTTATCACTGGCATGACGAGCTGCCAGTTAAATCAGAGAAAACATTTCCATTTACTTCAGTGGGAGATGGACTGTTTGCCTTCTCTGCAGCTTTCTCACCAGAAAACTAAAGAAGCCTGCAATAATACTCTCACTGTGACAGTTTCTTCCATCAGATAGATATATTTCGATATTTTCACTTATCTACATGTAAGATCAAGCTCATCATACTGCAGCCCATAATCATCTTCTCACAAATGGGGCTTGTTGTATTTAACCAGTATGTCTTCACTGCCTTTTAGAGGAACTCCCGTGTAATGGTTATTTGAACATGGCTACTGTTTGCTTTTTCCAATTTTATTGTAAAACAGTCAAGTGGGAAAATGCAGAACGTTTTTCATTGAGTTAAAATGTAATTAAGTGGAATTGAGTAGTTACGTTTAAAATATGCCTAGCAAGTGTTTCTGGTATGTCTTCTATTTTTGTAGCAACATGTAAGATGCAGTGCTTACTGAGATTTGCACACATTCCTTTTGGAAAAGCACAAGTCGTCAAATAAATCAGCGCCTGTGTTCATCCAAAACAATCCCCAGGTATTGTGAGGATACTCTTGAAGTTACACAAACTGGTGAACTTGGGTGAAGAGCTGTCACTAATTTAACATAAGGGGTAAATGGTATCCTTTCTTGTCACTGCTTTTCATACTTTGTCACTGATTAAGATCATGAGATGAGTTGGTGGACAAAATCATGATGAATAATTTATGTAAGAAATTAGCATATGCTCTATTAGTGAAATCACCTTGGCAAGGACACCTCTTTTTTTCAAAGATGTGTCAGCTGAACCCATTGAGCTGAGGTTTTGCTGGGCAGCTCCATCGCAGGTACCTCTGGGCCTGAGGAGCCACACGTAGAAGAGAGCAAGGACCTCATGGTACCACCAGCATTGTCAAATCCATCTGCACGGATGCTGAGTCCGGCTGTGCCCAGCCCCCGGCACGCTCCCAGTGCATCTGCCCCTTGGGGTCCAAAGGTGAAGGCCATGTGCTGGTGTGCCCCTGGGCAACAGAGGCAGTTTGGGGAGGAAGAAAGTCACTTGAGCAAGGGAAGGTCCTACTCTCTGGAATGTCTGAGGAGCTGTTGGGAGAATTTTCTTGCAGAGTGTCTTGCACCAGCTGTAGGTTATGGGATGTGAGGAGGAAATAACGAGTGAGGGTGGGAGGGGGAGTGCGGGGAAGGTGAAGCAGAGGTAAGCGTGGTGACCAGCGGGGTGCACTCAAAGCTGGGAGCGGGCAGTGGCAAGCCGGGGCTGCTGCGCTGAAGCAAGGGCCAACCTTCACATGTCCGCAGCCCTGAGTGCAGAAACCAAACCAGCCATTTATTATTACGGGCCATTTTCAGGTTCTTGTATGCACTGTGTGTTTTTAGCAGAGAAGAGACTTCAGCAGATGTCAGTGTATGGGTGTGGGATTGTCTCCGGCTTGATCATAGAGCCATGAAGTTGGGAAAACAGAAGAAAAGCTTCTGGGACATTTCCACCATTTCCTAGCAAAAGCTTTGTCACTCCCTTCTGCATATTTTCTAGGCAAGCTAGGTCAGGTGTGGGTGGCACAGTGGTAGGTGCAGTCATGCCAGTTGGGTTGCTCATCACCTTCCAACATGTTGGTTTTAAAGTTTTATCTTCTATACATGGAAAGATTTCTACTACCAAAAAACTCCTCTGAATACACTTGCAGGATCTTCCACAATGGAGTTGGTAATCAAGTATCACAGAACAGTCCCAGATTCCATATGAAATATCTTCATTCTTTTAAGCTGGCTTTCTTGTCATTCCTTAATTGACGAGGCACTCTCTTTGCTCATGAGCCGACTCCTGATGACCATGCTGCTGTGCCTTGATATCTGGTCCTGGAACTCTGAAGTCATAAAGAAATACAGGATTGGATCCAAGCAGCAGTCCAGACTCGCAAGACTTAAGCAAAAGGGTTGGGCATAGAGCGTGATGGTACTGAGGAAGCAGTCTGTAATGACATTTTCTTTCACCAACATGTAGAAAAAGAAGTTGATGTGGTATGGTGCAAAACACACGCAGAAGACAATGGCACACATTGAAACCATCCTTAAAGCCTTCCGCCTCTCGCTACTGTTTTGCAGTGGTATCTGGAAGCCCCGAAGAGAGTCTTTTGTTTTCCATGTACAGAATAAAATAATGATGAGTGGGCCGACGAAGCCGAAAAGCTCCGCCGTGCCTGTCATCAGCACAGTGGCCACCTTGCTGTTGATCTGCCGGACCTGAAGGTCTGCAAAGCAGGTATTTGTGTTTTTGGCCAGGCCATAGCTCCGCATGATGGGGAATGGCAAGCATGCCACCCCAACGAAGAGCCACACCACAGCGCTGATAGCTACGTCATACCGCCGCTTCCAGTCCTTGGCTTTGAATGGCTGATACAGGAAAAAATACCGCTGGATGCTGATGCAGGTGAGGAAACAAATGCTGGCATACATGTTGAGGTACTTCAGGTAGAAACACAGTAAGCAAAGGAACCTCCCGAAAGGCCACGTGGAGTTAATGTAATAATATATTCGCAATGGCAGCGAGAGGACGTGAGCCAGGTCGGCCACGGCCAGGTTGATCATGAAAATGACGGCTTTGTTCTTCTTGCTGATGAAGCGGCACAAGACCCACAGGGCAGCGCTGTTTGCCAGGAGGCCGGGGATAAATATGAGGGTGTATGTGGTTGCGTACAGGCTGTTTTTGAACGTTATGTTGTGACTGGAGCAGGTCTGGTTGCTCTGTGTCATGACTGGGCTGCTGGAAATTTCTGTTGTGGTATAGTGTGGGTGGGTCATTCCTGTAGAGGACAAAAATAGGGGCTGTAAAGGCAAAGGCACTGCAAGAGTTGTCAATATTCACATTTGCATTTCTTATTTGACTATTCAGTAGAAAATAGAGGTTTGGAAGTGTCTTCTGTGTAAAGTGTCCTGCTGTCTTCTTCAAAGCTGCCCTTTCAGAGGTCTCCCACTATTCACACAGAGGTGGGGAACCATTCCTGTTGCGTCAGTCCCCTTGCTGGGCTGTCTGAGTGCCATAAGTATGGGTGAAGCTGGGCCGTACTGCTAATAGAGGAGCAGGAGAAGCTGCCTGTCCTAGCCATCTCCTCAAGGTCATCTGCAGTTTGGTCTCTGGGTAGCGGGGGAGGAATACGTGGAAGAGAGGTGTGCCACAGCCCAGCTTCAGCGCATGATGAACCACATGGCCCAATGACCAAAATGTGGGTGCCAACCTCTGAGTCATACTGGCCATTAAGTTGTACGTCGGGCAATGTGGGGGTGACATGTCTCCTGAACCCATCAGTGGACCTCATGGACCCATCTTCTCTAGCATGGTGGGGACTGGCCATGTGCAAAAGGGTGGCAGAGTTTGGCTGTTGTGAATGCAGCCAATGCTCCTGAAGTGTGCTGCCCGTGTATTTAATGTACTCTGCTAATGTAACAAGCAGAGACCTAATCAGATCACCAGCTTCCATTCCTCATCACCCCAGCAGCCTCAGTGTAGCACTATTTTCCATCAGATAATTTTATTTTTACATGCTGCTAATTTCTGGCTCTCCTTTGAATCAGATGAGTACGGGTGGTGAAACGTCTCATGTTTAACTGCTGGGCCATCTTTCGTCAGCTTGTGTAACTGGGACTTGTCTTCAGTAAGGCAACACAGGTAGGAGGAGTTTGGCTTTATCGGGTATTTCCCCATAGGGTTATAATTCTCATTACAGTGATTCCCTCCTGTGTCTAATCTAACTTAAAATTGAATATTAGCTTCCTATTTCATATGGCACTGCAGACACTGATTCATTCCTTCTGACTCATTTCCTGCACACTGGCAAGGGGCATTTGCCAGAATAAGTGTCTCCTTAGGTACATATTAGTAACCTGTACCCTGTTTTTTTCCTTCGTGTTACAAAAAAAAAAAAAAAAAAGAGTAGAGTTTAGAGCTCTCAAGTGACAAAGCTGTTTTCAGCTTGTTAATCATTGCAGTACTTGGACTTGGCAGCTCATACAGACACAGTTCAAGGCTGCTACGGAAGGGTTGTAAGTCAGACTCCAGAAATGTCCAGACATGGCAAGGTCCCAGTATGGGACACAGGCCACCCTCACCATGGGTGCAGTGGCTCTGGCTGACGCTGAGGGTGAGCAGAGCCACCTAACCAATGCTCCTGCAGGCTCCTCAAACAGATGTTGCTGCTAACTTTCTTGCTTTTCTTTTTAAATTTGTCTTTCATTTTCTCACAATCTTCAAAAAGCAAGGTCTGTTGTTTATCTCCTGCAGCACCCTCAGCTCAAGCAGCTGGGCTGCATCCTTCAGTTACACCAGACATCAAAGAAATGCTGCAGTCAAGAAACCCTCTGTCTAATCCCTTTCATTTCACCAAGATGGCATGGGTACACGGGGGCCAGGCGTCTCTGGGCACACCTCCCAGGCTGCTTTTGTCCCTCCCTGGCAATCCCTCCAGTCTGCAGTTCGCTCCCGGTAACCTTTGCCCCAAGGCAGCTCTGGGATGAGATGCTTTGCTCCGTGGTGGGGTGTCCCCAGCTGCCCCCCTCCAGGACACCACAGCCTTGCTGCTATCGTGAGGCCATAACGTGCCCATGGGGTGGAAAGAGGCTCAGAGGGTGCTGGAAACAAGAGGGAAAGATGCATCTGGCCTGTGGCCTTATCTCCACTGGTCTGAGAAGCAACATTGGAGGCCTGCTCTCCTTTCTGGTGCTCCTCAGGACACCAAGACAGGGAGTGGACAGGGAATGGAGCTGAGCACCGGGGTGTTCACTCAGGGCATTGCTTCTCAGAGCAGTAAATTTGGGTTATATCCCTTTCCTTGAGACTGCTGTGAATTTCTGGCGCCCAGGACGTTTGTGATCCCTTTCCATCTGGTTTGTCTGCAGCTCTAGCTGGCCGTGCTCTCTGCTGCCCTTGTCTGTGGTAAGAGCACAGCTCATTACACCTGATTTTGGCCCCTTCAAGGGACCTCACACTTTGCCAATAAGCCATTAAGAGCAACTTTCAAAGTTACTAGCTGCCTGCTTTCCCCTGCGTGTCAAGGTTAGACTGACTGGCGGGTGCTCCTCCAAAACACAAGTGTTAGATGGTTGCTGAAACCACGGAGGGTTAGGTACATTTGCAAAATGTTCTATTTTAAGGACATGCTTATATTTAAATGCTGGCCAGTGAAGACATGTTCTTCAGTTCAAATGAGTCATAACAGTCAATGTGCTAATTGAGGTCCCTAGATACAGTTAGGCTTATTTACACTTCATATGACAGCTAATGACCAGACCACAAGGTCAGAAATCAGAATAATCAAGTGCAGGCTGCTGACTCAAACTGGCCTCTGAAAGGAACCATTTTGGGTAAACTGTGTCCGGGACGTGTCTGCTATAACATGAGAGTGATGCTCAGTGCACCCGCTTGATACCAGCATTCAGCCTTCACTTTCTGATTGCAGCAAACTGATAGACACGAGCACAGGGCTGGGCTGCAAGGGCTGCAGGGTGCCCGAGACCCTGGTGGAGCTCACAGCACGCAGAGGTTCCCCCTTGGCCTTCATCTTCGTTTGCTAATTGTCCACAAGGTGTCAGAGTTAATCAAGATTTCATTTCTTTGCCCTCCTCTTTAAGGTATTTTTCTCTTTAAGGTATTTTTCTAACCCCCAAGGGACCAGGGCTGTCTGAGTGGCAGGAGGTGGAGGCGGTGGTGTGATCGTGTTCTCATGACTTTGTGTTGCTATCTTCTAGGGTGATCCCAAATGGTGGGGATGATCTTAAAAGTCTTTTCCAACCTAAATGATTCTATGATTCTATAAGCAATAGGACAAGAGGAAATGGCCCCAAGTTGCACCAGGGGAGGGTTAGATTTGGATATTAGGAAAAATTTCTTCACTGAAAAGGTGGTCAGGCATTGGAACAGGCTGCCCAGGGATGTGCTGGAGTCCCCATCCCTGGAAATATTTAAAAAACATGTAGATGTGGTGCTTAGAGGCATGGTTTAGTGGTGGACTCGGCAGTCCTGAGGTAGTGGTTGGCCCTGATGATCTTAAAGGTCCTTTCCAACCTTAAGAATTCTATGATTCAAATTGAAAAAGTCTTATGTTGCTGAAAAAGTGATATTAGGAAAAAAGTGCTGCCAGGGGTAGTCCTCGTTGCCAGTATTTACAGGTAGAAAAGTCCTAAAAAGCTGCACTTTGATGGAGACCAGGGAGCTGCTTTGACAAAAGGTTATAACATCTGATCAGTGGAAATGTGGATGATGTCCCATCCCCACCACCCCAAGCAAATGTAAAACTGTGTTTGATGAACAGGAGATGTATGGCCCGTGGAGTCAGAAAAAGCCTCTCCTTGGCATCTGAAGGACTCAGCATCAGGCCATTTACAGTGAAGTGGACTGAGCAGGATGACCTGGCTGGCAGTGCAAAAGCCTTGACGCAATTAATATATACGTGGGTGATGTCTGCTGGCTCATCAGAACAGGGCACTTTCTGAGAACAAATCAAAGTCATAAAAATATAATGAGATTAAACCATCTCTTACGACAAAATGCACCCAGGCATATGCACAGGGGACGAAAATGATTGTTTCTGTCCTTCCTCCCACTTCTCTTGTTGAGATTAAAGCTTCACCCCACACTGTCCCCTTATCTTCACACCCGTGCACAAAAGCAGACACAAAATTTCTGTCTGAAATTAGGTCTCCAAAGCTGTAAAGAAAGCAAACCCATTTGCTGCAAGATGTGTGTACAGCAAAGGTAGAAGTCTGAAAAGCTCCATCAGATTTTATCAATGCCTATTTACGTATTGCAGGGAGACAGCTCTTACTGCAACTTAGAGTATGAAATTTACCAAAAAATTGGTAGTAAATAAGTATACTGTTATCTAACTTCTATTTTTTACATTTTAATTAGAGTCTGTTTTTCTGAGGCTGTTGCGGTAAGGACATAATTAAGTGCACATGTTATTACTTGTAGCTGGAGGTGTGGAAACTAAACATGGCATTTCTAGGAAAAAGATGTTCATCTTGATAGGACTGAGAAACACTGGAATGTCATTCCAGAGTCCTGGATCTTTCTGGCATGCCCATCAGCAGACTGGTTAATTGATTTGATTAAGACACAAATTCCTCTACACTCTGCCCTCATTGCATGGCCATGAATGTCTCACACTATTGCACTCACTTCGGTACGAAACCACTGCAGTCAGGAGTGGAAAGTTCTACAGTTAAGGGTACTTTTTCTGGTTTTCATCTTCCGCAAAAAAAAAAAAAAAAACAAACAAAAAAACAAAAAAAAAACCACCAAAAAAAGGGCAGATCTGGGTTGTCTGATCGGTTGTGATGAGTTGTTTTCAGTTTGCAACACTAGCCTAATTCTCACTAATTCTCATTTCTGCAGCTCAGGCAGCTGAAGAAGCAGGGCATGCTCAGGCAGCAGGACCCCGGCAGCCTCACTGGAGCGCTTGCCCCAGGCTGGGTGTAGGGCTGTCCCATGAATGAACTTCCATCATGGATGCAGTTCCTATGGCTGGTGATGATTGCACAGGAGCCAAGGTCCCAGCACTTTCACTTGACACCAGAAAACATGCCTTTGAACAAAAAATTCAGACTCTTCACACATCCGACTGCTCCAGCCTGATGCTGAAGTCCTCTCCTACATACATCTGCAGCAAACCAGATCTGACATACTGACTCACCTTCGGTGCAATTCCCTTTCAATTTACTTTAAGAAATTTCAGATTCAGGGGCCACCCACTAGAATCCTGTCTATGAGTGCCGAACTGTGGATGTGCTACTTTGCTGAGTTCCCCTCAAAGCTGAACTGCCAGTGCAAGTGAACCTCAAGCCCATCAATAAACCACCTTTTACAAAATACAATTGGAAAGCTTCAGTCCACGAAGTAAGTTAAGTTTTAATCCAGACCCCAGTGACTGCAGTCTGAATTAGGAATTAAAACTGCCTCAGGATTCTCATTAACAAAGCCAGGTCCAAGCAATCCTGCTATTTTTGTCATCTTGTGTCCCCCTGACTAATATTTATTTCCTACTACTGCAACTCAATCAAAGAGCATTGGATGGTACAAAGACAGGCAGCATGTACATTATTTTTATGATAATATAAATCACCACTAGAAAATACAGATTTGCAAGTTTCCCTTACTGTCAAGTATGATTTTAAAATAAAATCTATTCCCTCAGAAATCAGGCAAAAGAAGGAAATTGTGCCTAGCAATGACACTGGAGAGCAGTTGGAGAACCGCTAATTGCCCACGCAAAAACATTTTGCTTTCTCTAGCAACAGCAATTTCATGCAGCCGCCGTTTCAACTCCTCCATGTGTTCATACAGAGGATTGGCGCGCAAAGAGGGCTGCTGTTTTTTCACGACTCAAAGTGCCACAAACCTCCTCCTGGCAAGAGCCAATCCCTAAAGAAAAAGTCTGAGGACAGCAACTGCTTTTGTAGGAAACAGCACAAGCCCGTTAACGTTGGTTATAGTTCACAAAGAGAGAGCTTAAAAGCAGCCTTACCTTTTCAGGCAGGAACCCCGCTAAGCGCAACTGTGCTGTCAGGAGGAAGTTCAGTGCTCTGTCTGCACCGCAGCAGCCTTGTTTACATGTGCACGGTGTCCTGAATGACATCACTGGGTGCTGCAAGGTGCTGCTTTGCCTGCGACTCAATGCTGGGGCTGCCACCGGGGTGGGTGCCCGGCTCGCAGCCCCCACCTGCTTCTGTGGGACTCGCTCGGCTCTGAGTCCTGGCCAGGCATATGCCCAGTTGCCCAAAAATCAGGTTTGTGTGCCTCCATCCTAGGTGTTTCCTCTACTGCTGCTCTGCCAGGGTGACTTGGCACCCCTTAGGCTGCTGTGAGGGAGAGGGTCCCAAGTGGAGCTGGGTGCTGCTCTGTGCAGGGCACCCCTTCCTCTTCTCCCACTCTTCCTCCTCTCCAAGCACAGCTCCAAGCTGACTGTGGAAACACTCCAGAGGTTTCTGCCTGCTTCTCCCTGGGAAGTTTAGCTTTGTTCTCACCTCCTGATCATCAAATCACAGAATCATTTAGGCTGGAAAAGACCTTTAAGATCATCGAGTCCAACCGTTAACGCAGCACTGCCAAGCCCACCACTGACCCACGTCCTCTTCAGTCCCAAGGGGCTGTGTGAGCCGCTCAGCTGGTGGTTGCTCTGTTTCACCTCGCACTAAGTCCTCTTGCTGACGGAGTCTAACTTCCCAATGGCTTTTTATAGCGCTCGTGTGAGCCTTGCTTGACAGTTCTCTTGAACGAAATAAAGAGGCAGCTCAGTTTGCACTTGGCTGGAGCTCGCTGCCAGCAATGCCAAACGGTGGCACTTCTGAAGTGGCTTAAAAAAATGGGGTGAAATCCAGCCTCACCCTTTTCCCAGGGGGGGAAATGCATTAGTGAGGATAGGGATTTATCCACTCAGAGGATCTAATTGGATTTTCAGAAGGCCACTGGGAATCTGATCTGTTTTCCCTACTCAGGATCAGCCCCTGGCTTGCAGCGCACAACTGTCCCTGTAGCTCAGCAGTGCAGCTCTGCTGTGTCATGGTTTAAGGGTGTGAATCAGCTGCTACCTGACGTGGGGACAATGTAGGCGATGCCTGACTGCTCAGAAACTCAGAAACCCAAAACCAGTGGCTCTGGTTCAAATAAGAATGCCCCACAATGAACGCCCCCTACAACGCAGTGCTGTGCTTTTATGGCAGTCCTGTTTCCATGAATTGTCAAAGGAGGTTGGGAGACTGTCAGATGTTTATTTTAAAACTATTTATATGGGCTTCATGAAAAGCAATAGTGAGCTTTTGGCTGATGTTGCAATATTTATCAGTACATCCTGTTTAGCTGATTTTTTTAAGTTGTTGATTGCAATGGAAACATTTGCTGGAATTTATCCAGTCACAAAGTTGTCTTTAACATAAAATCACCACACAATACTCTGCAGCCCAACAAGATAAGCAGAGGCTCATTTGGGAACAGTAATTCAGAGACAGTTCGCTGATTGACCTGACTAACGTTTGTGGAAAACAAACATTATCAGCTCTTCTGCAGATGCTCTCTTGTCTGTATGAACTTCCATCCATAATGCTTTCAGCCCTCACTCAGTTGTCACTAATAGACCTGACTGATTTGAGCAAAAGCCACAATCTTTGTGGGAAGGAGAGGTTAAGTTAATCACAGCTGCACCTGTACATGTCAGTACGCGAAACACTGCAGTTGGAAAAGTAAACTATAACAATAAAAGAGGTTGCTTGTGAAAAGACACTACATACTTAAATACAGGTCTACTTACAGTAAGAAGAGATGCAGCTACTGTTGCTCTCTACTCATGCACATAAATTGTTCTGGCAGTCTGGTTTAGGGCACATTGTTATATGAGAAGTGTAGGGCCAAGAAAGGGATGTAAAGGCACAAGTTATAGGGCCTGCAGAATCGTTCTGCTGAATTTCTTCATGCTTAAATTTACACAGTTGAAGAGAGGGGATAACATTTTCCTGTCTGAAACTGAAGGATGTTTGTGGCTGGGACTTTTGTAAGACTCAGCTAGAAGATTACAAACATTTTAAAAACTTCTAAGTGACCCCGTTCAGTACCATGCATGCTTGGTACTGGATGAGGACTATGGTATAGCCAGCCTGGAGGATCTGAACCTTGCTTACCAGTATTGCATATCAGTTATCCTGCAGGCAAGGAGTGAGGAAGTGGCTTTTTCTGCTGATAAAACTGAACTTATTCTAGGGATTTTGCAGACAGTTACACGGGTTATAGATGTGCTCTCCCTACAGATCTGTTTGCCCTAATTATGTAGGTAAAACGTCAGTTTGTATAGCATGCCAAAGACTGTTCCCGCTCTCGGTTATTGCTTACCAGAATCATGAGCTTGCCAGAAATATTTGCTACCATAATTACCTATATTAGAGGAGAGCTTGACTCCGGCAAAACAGCATGGGCAATATTTCCTGGAGTTCAGAGAAGGGGCTTGACCTCAGTTTTATCTGTGCTGCTCTGTGTTGGTTAAAGTCATGAGAGCAATACACACTCTCATGGCTTAAATGCCAAAAGCAGCTCCACGTTTGCCTGTTTGCTCATTAGGAAGCTTGTTTCAAGAATGAATGCATGTAGAAACGTGTTACTCTGCCTTTTTCATGCTTCTGTTTCCCTTCTGAGTTCTTTTCAAAACCCAAGATTATGTTGCTACTATGTGTCGTACCAGGCAATAACAGCATCAGTGCATTTTAGCTCATGGAATATTTGAAGCAGGGTCTTTTAAATATGCATATTTTCCATATGTATAAGGGAAGAAGTCACATAAGGAAAAAAATCAATCTCCGATGAAACAAATTACAGCTCTTTAGTAAGAACCAGGGGGAAAACAATTGCATGTCTAAATTATTATTAGTATCACTAATATTATGTAATTATTAGCATTTGCTTGAAATAAAGACTTAGAGTTAGATCTTATGTCATAGCATGGAATACAAATTTAGTTTACTGTCAACTCAAGCCTTTGTGGTACAGAAAAGCAGATATTCAGTGAAAGATACTACCGGAAAGTTATATGAGTTTCATCAAAAGTTGTACTATGACAGACAGAAAGTAAATATTTCTTTCCTGATTGTCTGTTTTCTTATGGATAATTAGACGGGCTTATTTAAAGGAGTACAATGTCTTATAATAGAAAGTGAAAAGCATACATGCAGATTCAAGTACCTAAATATGTTGTTTATTTTAAAATCCTCGTGCATGGTATAAATCAGATAACAAAAAAAGGAACACAGAATAGCAAACATTTCAAAATTCTGTACTTTTATCTGTGTATTTGGGCCTCCAGATGGTAATCATATTTTCCCTTGCAAAAAAAAACAATGAGCAGGCATATTGAGAAGGTAAAACCTGGGTGTACTGTGAGAAATAACTTCTAATTACCTGCCTGAATTTTTATGGCAACTGAAATATCATTGCTCATTACTGGCTCTTTTTGCTGTTACAGAGCTACAATTACATAGCATAGTTAAATCATGTTTTTGGTAATTTCCTCTAGTCCTAGTACAGATGCATGTGTTACTTTTGTCCAAAAGAGAGGCAGATTCTGTTTGAAATAGATAGGTTTTTAATTGAAAACAGGAGCATTTCCTAACAGAGGAGCCTGCTAGTTCTGCCTTAGTTCATCACTGACTACATCCCACAATACTCACTCCCTTCTGTGGGTTCTTGAAACTGTGAGTAGATAATGAACTGAAAACATTCGTATCCCAGTGTTTCTACAGTAACAGAAATATTCCTCTCTGACATCAGAAAAAGAATGGAAATCTTAGAATGTTTTGGAGTCTGGGGTACCCAAAACCTTGGAAGTTCACCCCAGATTTTATTCAGACCAGCTGAGCACCTCAAATTTCTGGAACTGTATGAAACTGAGATTTTCTCATGGGAGATTTGAGGCTTGCCAATACCAGCTGCAAGTGTTTACCCATCAAAACTGCTGCTCTTATTAACAAAAAATAACTTACTGTTATTTACTTCTGAAGTTCTGTTTTGTAGCAGGAACTAAAAAGGAAGAAATATGTCTTCTACTCTAACACACCAGAGCCTCTGAGAAGTGTTTTCCATGAGCTGATACTAAAATTAGTTTCATTGGTTGCCTTTGCTACAACTTCTTTACCATCCTTTACAGTTCAGAATCCCTTGACACACAGAATCCAGTAACCTATGGCCTTTTGGAGGGGATAAAAGAAAATTTTGTAGGGGAGGAACCCTGAGGGGGAGGAAGGTGTGCTTCATTTTGTCAGTGGCGATTTTAAACTCTTTGCCCAGTTTGTCCAAGAAGCATGCAGAAGTTCTCTTTCCAAGGGGTTCTGTGTAGCGGTGAGTAACCCTGCAGCAGCTGCTGCAAGCCTGCACATGTGATTCCTTTTTCTTATCTGCACATGTGTTGAACACAGCCTTTATGGGCCGTTAGGAGCTTTACGCTAACTCACTGCCTGGCAGTGTTCCCAGAGGAGAAAGACTGGCACAATTTGGTGAGATCCAACCAAATGTAAAGGCTATTATTATTTTTTAGGCTTTAGAGCTCTCTGCTTAAAGATCTTCTAGTATCAGATCGTCATACTAAGGGAACTGAAATCATAGAAGCTAGCTGCTGGAGTTGTGTCAGCTCTTACATGCTGGTGGCTAATCCCTCTTGTATTATTGGCAAGCCAATTACAAGAGTAGTCAGTAGTAATGGAAGTCTGCAATAGTGGTGTGAACTTGTACATCCTCAGGTTGTTGTCGTTGGGAACCTACCTGAAATACAACAGCTGGCCTTCAGGAAATGAAACTTTCAACTTGTATTGGAACCACTGGGGCATTCCCATGCCCACAGCTCACCCTCCCGCCCAAGCCAGCAGATAGAGTAACTGTAAAGTGTGGTAGCACCTGGGTCAGCAGGGGAAAGCTCATGAAACTGGTGTGGGAAGATTCATGGTTCTGAATTCAAGTATATTCATGTTTGCAGTACTTCCTTTCAGCAGACCAAAAGAGTTCCCACCCATTTTGCAATACTGCGTACCAGCATGTGAGAGCACAGCATGATTTAACACGCGTGGAGAGGCAGAGAAGTGGGCACCAGGAAGGCTGGAAGAAACACGAGGCTGCTTCAAAAGCCTTTGGTGTGCCAATGTCCCAAACTGACATTGCAGGCTGCTGCAGCCTGCACAAGATGGCTGTGAAGGGCAAGCATTTTCATGTGAACTGGAACACAAAAAGCAATGAACTCCATGGGGGATTGCCAAGACTGGAAAACACCCTCCTAACAAATATGAGCAACTACTGCTCATGTTCTTCATCACATGTTTTTTCATAAGGCTGTGCTTCCCTTTCACTTCAACTCGGTAGACAGCAGCAAAGGTTTCAGCAAACAGGAAAATTCATTAAATGAGATCAGTGCACAGATCAAACTGTACAAGAGCAAAAGTAAGCAAGTCGACTAAAAAAAACCAAGTCAACTAAACTCAATATATCAAAATACTGGTAGGAGCCTGGCACTAAAGCTAATCCCCTGTAAGCCCCTTTTGTGTCTTCTGCCCTGAACCAAAGCCAGCTGCAGCTGAAGGAAGACGAAATCCTTTGCAACTTGCCTGGCCATCCTTCAACGTCGTAATGAAGCGCGTGCAGCCAGCAGTGCGTGGGCTGGGGCCCAAGCAGCCGTACATGCTGCTGGCAGGCCACAGGGCTAACGGGAATCCAGGCTGGAAAGCTCTCCCTGCTGCCCAGGTGGTAAAGAGGCCAAAAGGGTGCAGAAGGGCTAAGAGATACAGGAACAGTGGGACTGCAATGGAAACACCTTCTGTTTGTGCTCCGTAGGACAAGACTGTGCTATAAATGGGGTATTTCCCAAAGGAGGTTAGCCAGTGTCTGCATCCCCAGGAACTGTGCAGAGCTGGAAACATCATGCTGGACTGGTGTGGTAAAAGGCCTGTCAGGTGCCATGTGGGATAAACAAGGCATCTTACAAGCATGAGTACAGGGCTAGGCATGTACCTTGGTATCCAGATGTAAACCTGTTCAGAGACAAAAATCAGTTCAGTGACATCAGTGACTAACACCGAGAGATCAACAGCCGTAGTCATATTTTGGGTCTACTCTGGGTAGCTCCTGCCTGGTAGAGACTCAAATGGGAATGATTCGTGGGAGATAACAGGCTCATGAAACAATCATTTTATCGTTTCACGAAGATCAGAAATAGCACTGGCAATACCTGCAAAGCAAAGCATCTACAACAAGGATTTCGCTGGTTGACTGGAATAATGAAAGGACATGGAAAGATTTTGCTTCTATCACTACTTTCCATGCATCTAACAGAGCAGGTTAAAGTCTTGGAAGCTGGTTTAATTTCCCTGCCCAAAGGCAGAGATGCAGGGATGTGTGTACAAAAAGAGAGAGCGGCTTTATCTTAGCCCTTCCCGAGAAACATTAGCTAAGCATAATCTGTTTTGGGGTTTTTTTTTGCTTATAAAGATCTTTCATTAAGATATCATCCTTGCACTCAGTGCCTAACTGCGCCTGAACCCACTGGAGCTGAACACCACCCGTTACGAACGCCAAGTTTGTGCCTTCCTGTGGGTATGGACAGAGCTGCAGCTGAAGACCTACCACACAGCCAGTTCCAGGCAAACAGGAAAAAGAGAGCTGGGGAAGGAGGGTAGGGAGGTATGGGAAGGAGCTGTGGCATCCCACAAGGAGCTGGATTTGGTCTTCTGAAACTGGTGGGAGGGAGCAGAGCAGAAGCCAACAGGACTGCGTGTCAGGCCTGGGGCCTGCTTCCCATTTTGGAGAATGCTGTCCTTTGCTTGCATCCCACAAGGGCTGTTAAAGCCAGCTGTGTGTTGGAAGGAATGAGTAAGTCTTTACTATTAAAGACAGTTCGTTTGGATAGAGGAGTCAAGATTTCCTTGGCAATAATAATTCATTGACCCTGTTGATTTTTTCAGTCGCTACTTCTCCTTTTGATGATTTCTCCAGCATCTCTGTGTTTAGGTTGTCTCCTTTTTTCTATTTTCTCTTTCAAATTTGTCTTTCACTCATCAGTGACTGTTTCTCTGACACCTGGGAAGGAAATGCAAGACAGTAATATCTTAATTACATCAGCAGCGATCCTCAGTTTTGCCATGTTTCAAGCAGAAAGCATCCTTCAGATTCTGGGATGACACAATGATTAAGCTACATCCTATTTTTCTTACTGTTTTTTCTCACTTTTTTAACTTCTCCCCCCTTTCATTTTCTATCCATAATGTGGATTGTATCAGACCACCAATTCCTTAAATGGTATTTCTGAAGCTGGGGTATTGGTTGCCATAAGGGATTTGAATCTAAGTTGGTGTTTTTAACCATATATGATCAGATATAGGATTAATGAGCTAGAGGAAGGAACATTTGTGCCTTTGAGTCAGTCTAAATTTATTTCCCCCCCTGTATTGCAGTTGTACTTGCAGAGGAAAAGCACAACTACCAGCTGCACTACCCTTGAACCAGCACCACAACCCCTATCTATTCATTAGGGCTTCAATTCAAGCTTTAACTGGCAAAATCCCATGCAAACATTCCACATCGTTTCTAGGGCTGTTTAAGTTTTTGCACAGAAATCGGGCCCATTTGAAGTGCGTTTAAGCTGTGTGTGCAAACAGTAGGGCCATTTACCACAAGCTCATCTTGCAAAAGACTTCCCACACACAGAGTGCAGGTTTAGCTATGATACCTAATTAAGGATCCAGATCACAACAGTCCTACTCACCTTGAGAACACAAGTGTCCCACAAACTTCTAATGCTTTGAAAACCTTTGAGGATCTGTTTGAGAGATTCAGAAGAAAGCTTTCAAGACTGGGATAATGCCTCTGTCTTTAAAACCTTTGAGAAACTGAAGAGTATGGTCTGGGGGGCTCCATGTGTAGAACATCTCAACGAGTAGTCGAAGAGAGAAAAAGATCAGAATTGGCTTCTTAAAAAGTCTAATTGCAGACTAAAAGTTCCTTATTCTTCCTCCTCCATGAACTCAGTGGAAGAATGTTCAACAGTCCTGTGGTCCCCTGTAAATCAAGCCATAGCTAATCCCAGTTTGTATTGGGCTCTGGTTGAGAAACAGAAATTATAATTGCCTTTGAACTAGAGCTGGACTCCACACGTTCTCATTTCAGGCTGGGTTATGGGTTTGGGGGCTTTTGTTTGACTTCGTGTTGGGGGGGGGGGGGGGGTGTTGCTTCATGACCTTTCATAAAACACTTTGGGGTTTGGGTATTTTTTTTTCTGTTTACCCCTTGTATGCAAACACAGATGTTCCCCTGATCTGTCAGTAATTCTCAGCTTCCTCTTCTGCATTGATATCAACCCCATCTTTACTTTTCCCAGCACATCTCAGCAACGTTGCATCTAGATGCAAAACATTTTTAGCCACAGTAAATGAAAAAAATGCATTCAGCTGCATCTTTTCATTTATATGCATCATATCACCATGCATAAATTCATGGTGCAATGATTTTTTTCTCAGAAGTTTTTTTTTAATAAAATTTTTTTAAAAAATACGGTTAAAAAAAAATAAACCACTGGTTTGTGGTCAAGACATGCACAGTGATGTGAGAGTTTTATTCCACTGAATAATGATCCAAAGATCAGCCATGGCAATTCCTTTTTCTTTCTTCTTTTTTAACTGGAAAGAGAGCTAATACCTGGAAGGACCACTGAACAGTCACTGTATCAGGGATTTCAAGTTAGCTCTATTAACATGTATTTATTAGATTGCTGCAGAGCAAAAGACATCAGGCTTCATCAAAGCAATGCCCTGCCTTTTGTCAGCAGTCTCAATAGATGCTTTGGAGGAAGGAAAGAGATTCCTTCCACAGTGTGTGTGGCAGTGAGGCACCGTGTATTGCAGCAGGAGGGAAATTCCAGGGAGAGCACGTGAGGGCTGCTGTGAGGTCTGGGCTGTGTTTAACCACTCTTACTCACCGCAGCAGTGCCGTGGCTGGTGAGGGCTTAGACAGCTCGGGAAAGTAAGAAGCGTCTGTGCCCTGGAAGATGGTGCCCTGGGAGAGGTGTAGCAAACAGAAAGGGATAAGCATGTCCTGAGCAGTCCATGGAGTAGCTTGCAGGAGGAGGAAGGGAGAGTGACCACATACAGTCTGGCGCTGAGATGGTGCCGGGCACAGACACCTTTGAACCTTTGAACGGCAGAACAGGCCTGCAGAGCAGTGAGGGAGAAACAGGACTGATGTCACATAAAGTCAGAACAAATCTGCAAGCAGGAAATGTTCGTTATTTGCTGGCAATATGGTTTCTTGTTAAAACTGGCAAAAGTAATTAATCCTATTCTCATGGGGAGTGAATGAGTGATGGCAATAAAATGTATTTTTGCTTCCTAAAACATAGATTAAAAGCCATTGCAGAAGTGAGAGTAGCTCTGCAGTTGAGGGAACTCAGTTTTCAGTCCTCTCTGTTTAGAAAAGATTAACAGAAGATGGAGGGAGGGCATTTGAATCCTATTGTGGTGCTGTTTAAACATGACCCTTTTCACATTAAGGTGGGAACTCATCACACACAGCTTAGCAGCCTCTTCCATTACAGCTGTATTTTAAAAATTACATGTTTCAGCCCAAAACTCAGCTACCTTTTGTCTCATAGCTGCTTCTTCAGACAAGGCTATATATAACTTTCATCTGAAACTGGCCCAGAGCAGTACGTCTGCTTTCTGCTCATATACGTTAGGGCCAGACCCACTGCATCTGCAAATCCTTGAACAATAAGCACTCCCATGCCTGACGTTTGGACACTTAAGTGACTGCAGAGGCTTGTATGCGGCTCAGGGGTTTCTCCTCCAGCCCGGGGGGAGGTAAGCTCTGAGAGAGAGGGAGAGGGAGAGCGCGGGTGCTGCAAGCAGGGAGCTCAGAGGAGGAGCTGGGTACATGATCTTTCCCTCCCTCTTTTGGCTCAGTGAGTCTTCAGTTCTTGGCTGCACAAGTGGAAGAGCTGAGAAAGGAAGGGTGGAAAGGCACCCTTCCTTTTTACAAGGAATAATTGACAGATGCAGTAGTTAGGGCAGTCTCCCTTGAGGTGTGAGACATGGGTGGGAACCCACAGTGGATGCCAGCACTGAGCCGAGCAGGTCCTCTGGCCTCGTGGAAATTACAAAGGACAGCAGTAGCACCACCACAGCTGCCAGGCATTTGGTTCCGTTTGTTTATTTTAAACACCACTGCAGCTGCATTTTGTGAGGAGCCTGATACTGTCAGTGTAAGTGTGCCTTGAGCAGAGGGACTGGGTGACCCTAGTTGTCCAAGAGGCTTGGAGGAATAGCTCTTTCCTGGATTCCTGCCAGACTAGGGCAGGAGTTTGGTGTTGAATGGCTCTGGACAGCACAGCTCCAGGCATGTGGCACAATTCCGGGAACCATCTGTAGTGCAAGTGAAAATGCAAAGTGTCTAAAGAACTTGGGCACATCCAGGGCAGTGCTGGCTGGCTGTGACTGCAGTTTTGGAATCGCTGTCTTACCATAAACCACTTTTAAGAATCCCAAATCCTTTGTTCAACCTCAGCTTGAGTGTTTGGGAGTGTGCTTGCTGATGGAAAGCTGATCACCAGGGAAGACAATCAAAAGGTTTCCCCATGTAGGTCACCAAAGGAAGCTTTGAGGAAAAAATGCTTTTCTCTTAGCTTGTTTCTCAGCAAGAGAGTAAACTTGGCAGAAGGCTGCTAACACTGAAACATTGGCCATGCAGCTGTGTGACACACAGCATTAAACCAGCTGAATTCACTAAGGTTTCACATTCATTCACAAAATTTTCACTTTGGTGGCATGCTTGGGAGCTGCCTGACCCTTTGTATAGATGTCCTGCACTCCCCACTTGTTTATCCTGATTTGTGTGACTGAAGTGTGTCTGCCCCAACAGGAATCCAAACAAACTCTGGCCTGTTGGATAATCTCATGGTGCATGGATGCCCGTGTCTCCCTATGCTACAGTTGCTGCATGATGCTTTACCCTCAGCCCTTTAAGCTCCAGCACTGAGCAATGTGGCAGGGTTAGCACGGTTCCTTGCATGAGCTGTCTGGATGATTATGCTGCTTTGTGGGGAGGCTTCATAGCCCACTCTGTTTTGTGCAGCTGTAGCTAGACTGCTGTTAGTTCCCCAGGCAGCAGATCTGAAGGCCCCCAAGCTATGAGATGAAGCATAGACAAATGTCTGTGTACTTATATAACTTCCCTGATTAATTATATGAGCGCCTCATGGTCTTTAACGTGTTCAGCTTCCTAGAGGAGGCAGTTATTGGCTCTGTTTCATGGAAAGAGGACCAAGAGCTAAGACAAAAAGCTTCTGATTTCTCATGTTGGTCTTGGTCCCTTTATCCACAGTCCTTTGCATCAGTGTTTATTTGGCTCTGCCTTTATAGCTGCCTGCCCTAATAAGAGATCTCGGTGTACAGAGGTTCATTTGCACTGCAGCCCTGCTAATGGATGCGATCCTGCCAAACCAGCTGGCCAGCCCGCAGCCCTCCAAAAAGATCCTCACCGATTTTAGGGCCTTTTAGCCTTCCTAAAGACCAGAACGTGTCCAGCAGACTGTGGAAGTCTCAAATCACTCCCTTCTGAAACAGCATCTGGTTCTCAATCCATTCACTGTTCCATCTAGAGAGGAAGGCAGCCTCTGTGTCATTAGCACATGCGTCTTGCATTGCAGGACTAATTGCTCTCCTTATTTCTGTGCTTGCTAATCCAAGCTTCACAGTCACTGGGACTGGTTTCCAGGTTGTGCTATCCTTCCTTTTTACTTGCTGGTGCGGCACTTTGTCTAGATCTTTTTTTAAGCAATCCTGGAAAAAGCTCTGAAAGGAGTAACACAGGCAAAGGCAGATGATATAGGGTTGCAACAAGCACTCTGGGCACAGCGCAGCAGGAGGTCGTTCCTGTTTGCTGTGCTTTGCCTGACAGCTGTATTGGTTTTCTTCTATCACATCAGACAAGGCTGCTTCTACCACCTAGGGCCTCACTTTTGGAGCAGCCCATATCAGAAGGGACTACAGAAGAGGTGGATGAAAGACTTGCACCAAGAACCACTGGAGAATTTTGGGAGTTGCTCAGAGGCCAGCCCCAGTGCAGCACAAGGTAGCCAGGAGGAAGCAGGGCAGCCAGGTGAACCACAGCCACCTTGTGTGTAGCTCTGTCTCTCACAAACCTCACAGCTCTTTCAGAAGCTGTTTGGACCTTGGCTCTTGCCTCTGCCAAACCCATGGCTCATGGCTTCTGCAGTGGAAATTCATGCTCCCTGCAGCCTCTCTGCTTCTGCAGGACCCTCCCATGCAGCCATATAGTGGGTAGGGCACAGAGGGTCTACAACAGCACGCAGGCATGATGCAGAGCAGGAGGGACGGGAGGTGAAGACCATCACCAGGCACATCCTGTCTTTGTGCTTGGAGGAGGCCAGCAGAGATCTGCTGAGGGGAAAAGATCAATCCTGGGTTCACAAGAGCATGTTCCCACACTGAGTTCAGCAGTTAGGGTGGTGCTGAAGTGAGGAAAGAGGCCTCTGCTCTCCAGACAGGGCACTGGTTTATTGGAAAAGGAAGAAGGGTTTTTTAGGGGGCTTCCGAAAGGAAGCTTGTGTGAGAGTGACTCAGAAAAATCATAGAAAAGTCTGGAAGGCTGCAGGGCTCCACTGACAACAATCTCATAGCAGTGTTGTTTGACAGCTGGTAAACCCAGTTACTAAATCTCTGCTAGGTCAGTGCCCCTTAACGGCCCTAAGAAGCCTCAGCTGGGGCTCCCCACACCTGCTCGCAGCTCTATTTCAGCTCAGTTCAGCCCCTTCCTCACCTTGGTGCACGTATGCCTACCTCTAGCCCTGCCTCTCGTATCTGTGCAGGTAATTTATCTCTGGGGTGGACCCTTAGATGCACATTGTAGTTTGCTTCTTTGACCAATCTTCTTGTGGGGGAGGTTTTGGAGTCTCATTGCAACCTGGTCTTTAGTCCTGCCCCTGGCTCTGCTTCCTTCTGCTCCTGTCTGGAGTGCCTGGATGGACCCTGGCTGTGTGCTTGTCCTGGCTGGCACCGTGGGATAGGCTGCTTGCCTAGGGCAGGGGGCTACAGCCGGTGGGTGAGGGCACTGCCTGGGCTGGGGTCACCATTGGCTCCCAGGTCCCTGTCCTTAGGGAGCAGCCACCCTCATGCTTGCTGGTGGACTCCTGTTCCGTCTGAAGTTGTACATAACTTCCTGAGAATGCCTGAGTAGCTGCCCTGAGTAGCTGCTTCCTCTCAAACAAAGGAGTTGGAATAAATAAAGGACTTGTGGCTTCAAGGTCAGAGTTAGAGTGCCTAATTTTAGGTTTTTGGAGTGAATGCAGAACTTGATGTGGTGTTGGTGCTTCCCGTATGTTTCCAGGGAAGAGTGAAGCATCTTAAAATGGGATCTGGAGCAGCCAGCATTCTGTGCAGATAGTAGCCTGAGCTGAGCTCATAAGGAGCACTGAGCCCAGGGACTATTTTTTGCTTTTATTTTTAAAGAAAATGCTACCTGTGTTGGAGATCCAATAGCTCTCGCTGTCGGGAGGGTATAAGCAGAGGGTGTCAGCTGGGTTCAGCCTCTCTGGAGAGTCTGTACGGCCCTTGTTAGGGCACAAGTGAGCACCAGCTGCTTGTGCTGGGCTCCTCCTTTAGTTACCAAGAAGAAATGGGTATGGTTAGGGTGTGATTGTTTTAGAGACCCCTTCTAGGAGAACTAGGCTATTGTAAGTGCCTGTTTTTATCCAGCGACTAAAGGGAAGTAAAGATGACTAATTCTCTTTAAGATTATGCAAGCTGCGTCCCGTGTCTGGAGCCATGAGAAGGCTGAGATCAGATACAGCTACAGAGTTCGGACAGAAGTATGAGAAGCTGTAGGTTGTCAGCTTGGGATGTAAGCTCCTAAACTGCACCTATGTGAGCTGCCAGAAGCCTTTTTGGATCTAGCCTGGCACACCTGATGTAAAGGGCAAAGCAGGAGCTGGGCCCCCTTCTTAAACCCAGAGCCTTTCCAGCTGCAGAACTGTTTTTCTTCCTTTCATTGATGACACCACTGGTGATGGGGCCGTGTAGTCCCTCTTCTTCCCTGCCAGCCTCTGTGACCCATTTCTCGCTCGCTGGCAGGCATGGCCATGGAGTTCAATTTCAAACAATGATATTTACAGGGTAAATGATTTTATAACTATGACTTATTAGGTTCTTGGGCTTACTTGCTATTTGAAACTTATTTTTCACCTTCAAGCTCTGGCTAAATGGACTTTCCCTGGCTGAAAATGTGCCTTCACAACAGGAAGGAACTTGACTTTGTGAAGATTTATGTCCCTTTTAACATAATTATGTGAGTATTTGTAACAATAAGCTTCAGTTCCACTTCAGATAGTAAAATTTCTGTAAGTGGTTATTTGCCCCAGGCTATAAAGTATCTACAACTGAAAGACAATGAAATGAAATAATTTGCATGTATAAAACATTGAAAATGTGTTTAATTAAAGTCTAGACCCTGTTTTAAAATGTTTGTGTGGAAGACTAAGGACATGAAGTTGGAAATACAACTTACCTAGAACAATACAAGAAAATGTTAATTTCTAAAAAAAACTTAAGGTAATTTAAAACGAGTTTTAAATGTTTCTGGCTGAAATGAAAGTAAAGGTGAAACCATTTCTGTAGATGTAGGGAAAGCAGAAGACCATTTCACTGTTATTGAGGAAAATTTGAAATGAGAAAAAGACGTTTCTCTGAAACAAAGGACCAAAATCTTGATAGAAAAAAACACTTTTGGTCTCACAGACATTTCCATCAAAAACTTTATTTTAGCAGTAAATACATGCCCAAAGGTTTTAAGCAAAGGTTCACCTCATCAAACACTTCATCTTCCTGTTGCTTCATTCCCCCCTCATTTCTTACTCTGTGCAGCTGCTGGTTTGGGTTTTTTTCCCTCTTTAATGAAAGTTATAACTAGATGGGCACTGATACAAAACCTCGCCTGCTGCCTTGGCCCCAGCCCTGGGGATGCCTTGCAGGACATGGAGGCAAGAGGGCCTGCAGTGCTGCCAGCCGCGGTGGCAGTGAGAGATGAGTCACTGGCTCTCTGGGCGCACGCCAGGAGCAAGGCGCCATCCCCGAGGGTTTGTCCTCAGGCACCTCTTGGCCCGGGCATGGTGACCATGCCGGCCCTTGAGGGACCCGCAGGCCTCCCAGGGCAGGTGCTGCGGCAAGCACTTGTTCTTAGTCAGATCTCCTCCTCAGGGTATTTCCACTGTCGTGATTTTTTTCTTTTTTGGTGTGCATTTTTCTCCAGTGTAGGATGGACCAAAAGAAGTGATAACAGGGAGGCACAGAGCCATGTTGCTCGCCCTCCACGAGGTGCCGGCAGGGTGGGCAGGCAGGCAGCAGGCAGCATGGCTCCTCTGGCCCCAGCTGGCCGTGCTTCTCCACAGGTGCCATAAGCGCTAGCACGGAGCGTTTCGGCTTCATGATGCCATAAGCTGACAGCAGCCCCCCTCCCCTGAGGGGAGCTCTGCTGGGGAGGAAGGGCCTGGCAGCCATCTTGGCACCGCCCTGATGTGCAGGGGAAGCAGCTGGGTGTTTGTGGTGAGGGCGGCTGGCAGCCCTGTCCCAGCTGGCACCCCACACCGTGCCTTGGCGCCCGTTTCTGAGGGAAGATGCCTGTTGCTGTTAACTGAACCCAGAAACGCTTCTGATTTACATCCATCTGCACAAGCGCAACAGCCCTGCGCGCCACTTCTGCCCTCCATTCTCCTGTGCAACTTCCCTGACAGTAAAGATGTCCTGCTTTTCTGCTTTCCTCCGATCACCTGGCTCTTTCCCCCACGTCTTCACCCTCTTAACCCTCATAAAATCTCCTCTCTGTTCTGCTTTTTCTCCCCAGTGCTTTTGTCTCCTTGTCCTCTTCAGTTCTGGAGATCTTTTTCTTATGCAGGCAGATAACCTTCTTTATCTTTGCATCTCCCACACTTGTTTCCACTACTATTTCTGCCAACCTGGCTCTTACTTAATTGATTTCCTGCTTTGTTTTTTTTACCTTTCCCCCACCTTTTCTGTCTCTGAAATCTTTATGTTTCTAGAAAGTCTTCATCCCTCACAGCCTCCTTGGATGTCAGCTCTCCAGGCACTGCTTCTGCCTTCCACAATGTCTATTTTCACCTCCCTCGCTTCTGCTTCCCACACCTCTGTGCACCCCACACCTCTGTGCCTTTCTCTTCTCCACTTCGTGATTGTTGATGGGGACCTTCACTCAGCCAATTTATGTAACATCACATCATGTTTCTTTATCTTCTTTTTGCAGTCTCCTCCTCATGCCTTCCATGACCTCAGTGACTCCTCTTTGACTTTTGCTCCTTCCTCATGTTGCATGGTCCAGCCTGACACCTCCAGGCTCTGCCTTTCATCCCATCCCCTTTTTCTGGTTACGTGTGTACCTGGCAAGAATGCTGTTGCCTTTCTCCCATGTACGTGTGATTTCTTTCTTAGAAATTGTGGTGTTGTACTTAGCAATTCTTATCTGGGTTAATCCCAAATACAAAGCTCTGTCTCCTCTTGGCCAGAACTCCATAGTCACCTGTTTTTCCTGACATGTCTAGTTCTTTTTTCAGACTACATCTTCCTCGCTGACTTTTTTTTTAGGTTTCCTAGAGAATGCTGTTGTTCATTCTCTTCTGCCCTCCCTCTACACCTCGTCTCTGGATAATCTCGCAAATAGAAAATCTTTGCCTGTGCTGCAAAACGTGCAGGGTGATCCTCTGTGATGCTTCTGGCCCACCTTCCTTTGGCTGAGTTACAGCCTCAGGACAGCCAGATGCTCACTCCAGATCAGCATGGTCCTTCCTCTGCTTTTCCAAACTAACCACTGCATCCTTTTTAATCCCAGGAGATAGCATAGAAATTGTATCTGCCATCTATATTGCTATAGCTATCACATCGCTTAGCAAACTTACTGGAAATTCATGACTCAACATCCTAATATGTATGGAAAGCAGCAAAAAATGGCCATCTCTTTATCAGGATTTTCACATGTTTTGGCTTTTTACTGTTAGGTTGTTTAAGAAATGGAGACATCTTCTCAAAAGAATCCTTAACAATTAGTTGATATTAATAAATAATTAACCTCTCTCCAAAAATCATTGACACAATTTATCTCCTGGACCTCCATCTTGAAGATCACGTTTCATTACTGGAAAAGGTTTTTGGTAGCTGACATCTATCTCCTGCTTCCCTGGAAAGAGATGTGCCAGCTGATCTCATCCTTTAAGTTTCCAGTAAACTGAAAAGCACTTAAACATGTGCATGACATGAACAGCAGCATGGAAGTGAGATGGGTCAGTGCTCGGAGGTGCTCAGGACTGTGCCCGTGCTTCATTAGAAAAAGAAAACCTGCCATCTGGCAAAGTGATGTTAGGGTGGGTCCAAGCAAAGCACCAGTGCTTTCAATTTGGAATTAAATAACTTTCTAAAATGTGTGAAAGTGGGGAGCAAAAAGAGCTTTGTTCTTGTAAACCTCAAAGGAGAAATAACTTGGCTTAGGTTTACGCTTTTAACAGGTGGTGGGTTTTTTTCGTTTTAACCACTTCATCTGTGTCTGTTTGAAGGTCAGCCAGTTTCACATCATTTTTTCATGGGAAGCTGAGGGTCTTGCAGATTGTCTCTGCTAGTGATATTCCTGATCAACTATGCAAATATGAAGACCTTGGTAGTTTGGCCTTCTTGGGTAAAAGAAGTTGTCTCTTGTCCATCTTGTTGCAATAAGCCTTTTATAATTGTTTGAAAAATCTGCTATAATGACCAAGTTCCCTTTGAAGCCAATGATACTCTGGATCAGAGTATTAATAAGAAAAGTTATCAAAAAGCTTGCTTGGCATCTGTATTCCAAGAGTCTCGCACTGCTAATTCTCAGCATCTGTGTGCTGCTGCTGGCAGAACTATGGCTCTGCCATCACAGTACCAAGGGGTGTTATTGCCAAAGGGTGCCTGAACTGCAGTTTTAGAGAGCAATTTTGATAATCCATGAGCATTTCTCATGACAAAGATGGAAGGTGGTGGCAGTGGGAGGAAAGCTAGAAAACAGGCACAGGCCGAGGTGTGTTACCTGCCTGAGCCTTCTTCCCAGGATGCAGAAGGCAGAAGAGGGCAAATTTCTGTGATGAGCTGGTTGAATTGTTCAGTTTAGCTCTGTTTTGGGGGGCTTTTTTCCTGCTTTCACCATCCTTTTGTTTCATTGTCTCGGTACCTATTTGAGGGCAGTGTTTTTGTGCATGCCAGTAAGTACACTGAAGAAGTATATTCAGTGTTTTCAGGAAGAAACCTTATTTCTACAGGGGTATTCTAGAGCTTTTTTTTTGGGCAAATGAGCTGACCTGCTTGGAGCAGTAAATCAGAACTGAATAGTAATGCCTAGGAGGAGCTGGTGTTATATGAAGACTTGAAGATCTTGCAAAGCAGAGGTGTTCTCACCCACCCGCTGAACTGCTTAGGCTAGTTCCTCCTCTTGTGTGTTTCTTTCTGAACGCATGATGGCACTACATGCTTTAAGCACTAGTTACAATATTTAATTTTGAAAATAACTGCATGCAAACTTCTAATCCTTTCCTTTACAGGAGCCTGTAAGAGATGAAAGAAGTGTTTATTCCCCCATGCCTAAATAGCTCATCTTCCTTTCCTTTATAAAAACGCAATCTGCTCCTTACTCTTCTCATTTAATTAAGTTCTGCCCTTATTCCTAACGCTGCTGAATTTTCTTTTGGTGCTGTGTCCTGATGCTTTGAATCACAGTGTTTTTGTGCAGGATGGTGCTTCCCTTGTGTAGATAACACAGGTTCGGGTATTTTACTGATGCAGCAATCTGTAGCTCAGGACAGTGCAATGGGAAAAGCCATTTCTGGTATTGGAGTAACAACCATTTCAACAAAGGAAGCTGTCAGTGGTGGAATAAAGAAGAGGACCTTCAGAAGCAGCTGTAGGGGGAGAAATTCTTGCTATGAATATACAGCATGATGATTTAGAGTGTCTCGTGCTAGCTTGGATAAGCAGCTTTTAGAAGAGCTGTTTTTGAAGGGCCGTTATGATTATTTTTTTCCTTATCTTCCCTCTGCTTACAGGGTTCATATGGGTGGCAACAATGTTTTTCCTCTAAAGATATCCTCAGTTTTGTCTGTCAGTAGGTGAATTTATGGAAGGCAATTCTCAGTCTGATGCGTTTTACCAATTGCTGCGAGATTCTAATTTCACCTTCCTTTCGTGTCCCATGGCTGCCCTCTGGTGTTACTGGAGCTCTGTGACTGGACTGGCCCATTATCAGGTTTCTGGTTGTCATGAAGCAGATTTGCATGCAAACTTTGTAGCTTTGCGGTACTGCACGTTTTGTTTTGGGTTGCTTATCTTTTGCCATTACTGCATGTGAGGTTATGATCTAGGACCAGACTTACATTAACAGCCCCTAATACAGGCACCGTTTTGTTCTAACAGACTTGTTTTCCCTAAAAGGTTGTATCTTACAACTGTATTTGTGTTCTTCACTAATGCTTCACAATTTCTACACCTCTTTCTTTGGTGCACCATCTGATTTGACTTCTCTTGTTAAGTTTGACATATATAACTGTTTGGTCTGTGATAGAATGAGAACTTCACATAGCAAAACCACAAGAAATGGCTCTTTTCTCTATTTTTATAGCAACCAAAACCATCCATGCCTATTCCCTTCCTTTGTGTGGGACAATGTTTTTGATGCAGCAAGCCAGGCAATCGCATTGAGTAATTTGGGAGCACCTTGTATTCATTCCTTAAAGCTTTCTGGAGCCACCAGTGGTGTGGGCAGTTTGTGAGAAGTACTGGAGCAGGCTGCTGTGCTGACCAGAGGTTCAAGTTTAACTGGAAAGTGGGTAAAAGCCTGACAAGGAGCAGAACAGATTCATTGCACTGCTTGGCTCAGAGTGACATCTGAGCAATACAGACCTGCTGTAAACAGGCTTATTTTAATTTTTTAAAAGAAAAAGGAGCTGTTTGGAACATAGATGGCTTAAATTATGAATTGTCAGTATCTAACCAGTGGAGAACAAGAAAACTTTGAGCGCCTTGCTATTTCCTCAGGCCCTTGCAATCTTTAATAGCTTCGTTAGCCTCTTAGTTAACTTCAGCAAGCCACAAAACTGAGCAGTACTGACTGCACTCCAAAGGAGTGGCTGCACTGCCCTCAGGAAAGCCAAAGAACATTTGCTTACTGTAAAGAAGATATAAATGCATAAGCCATATGTGGAGTTAGAAAAGATGATGACTGAAATAACAGGCAGAAGGCAGCAAGCATGTGAACTCAAGGCTTACAAGTGTGAGCACTCTCTCACTGAATGCGTGTGCCTAACTATATGATAAATAATACTTTATAGCAGAAGTGTGGGAAAATAAAACATTATTGGATTTAAAATGTGTCAAAACCCCACTCTTAATTAGAGTGCCTTCATGAGGGGGAAGGCTGTGGTTGTCTTGCGTGGGTCAGAGAAGCACAAAGTGATGCAGAGGGAACCCATCTGTTGCTCACAACTGATGTGCCTTAGACAGCTTCTCATGTGCAAGGGCAGAGAATAAAAAAAGAGTATATTCTTGCTTTTCTAGGCACCAGAGTAGAACTGACCATGTGGCTGCTGCAATCGTTTTCTCATTGGAGAATCCTCTCCTTGTGCACAGAACCCAAGTAATTAGATGCATAGAACTGAGAAACATCCTTTACCACCTTGAAGGGTCAGACTTTTCCAAAGACTACCTTAAATAAATGACAGGACAGCAGAGTTCTGAGAGCTATCCTTCAGGGAGAAAAGAGCAGGAATTTGTGCATGCTCTGTACTGCCTTTGGGAGGGGCAGCCCAAGTCCTGAAGACCCAAGGATGTTGAAAGCAAGTCTTAGCGAAGTGCTTTCAACCCTGAAAAGGTTAATTGAGGAGGCCCTAGTCCTAATGACAGTAAGTACAAAACTACCAGTCATTCCCAGACTTTCCTGTGGAGTGTATTGACACAGCGTTCCTGCAGCAGGATGATCGGGAGAGGAGACAAGTTGCTTGTGTGTTCTGGGAATTAAGGCAAACAAAGCATCAGTGCTCCCATATAGCCATACAAAGCATTAATGCTCCCATGTAGCTCTAGCCAACGTCCAGGTCTCATTGGTGAGAATAAAGTTTAATTGAAACTCACCAAAAACTTCTTACTGGTATTGCTAAAAGGGGTCTCCTTTTAAAAGAAACAGTCCTCCTCCTGGTTCCAAATGCTTGATATTAATTTTTCATCTAACTGTATCACCTGCAAATTAAATATGGCAGTGGACACAGTTTAGAGAACATGAGCTCGTGTGATTTGCAGTAAAGCATAAGACACATCCCTGAAAAATCCCTACTTATTCCAAATCTAGGATTGGTGCACATCTCATCTGAAGACTGCAGCACACACACTTCACAGGGCAGTGGTGAAATCAGAATCTAATCTTCAAATAGTACCAGTGAAATTATGACTTGTCACCTACTGGAGCTTTGCTGGGCAGAAAGCAGCAAGAAAGTCTTGGAGATAAGGACTGGCAGGAGCTGGGTGCTAGGGAGCAGTCCTCCCTTTATGAAAACAGCCCCATGGAGGATGCGGTTTGGGTGGGAACGGGGGTGTCAAGTCGTCCACCCATCTTTGGTCATCAGCATTTACCATAGGGGCTGTGCTGCTGCACAGCAAACAGGTTCAAGCAAGTCTCCAGAAACAGGCATTCTACAGAAACTACTCTCAGGTGCTGCTGCTCAGCAAGAGTTCAGGTGCTGAGCAAAGCAGGTGCCTTGGCCCTGAGTGATTTCTGGGCAACTCACATAATAAATTAATAGTTGCCTTCCACAGCAGTCCATAAGCTCTGTGGAGCACCCCACCGCAGGGAGTCTAAGGCTTCAGTCAGTTTGATGGGAAGAGGTGTTGTAATGCAAACTTGTAGTAATAACAGGTCAGTGACGTTTTGCTCAACAGAAAGCTGTCAAGGGATCTCCCTGTCTTCTGCCTGGTCAATATTTAGGAATTATTATATGTGTGCACGTAGTAACAAGGAAGCAATTCCCTCACCTCTTAGCTCCAATATCGTTGCGTGTGCATCTTGCACCTTGCTGGCTTTCTTGGTACTAGCAATGATGTGTTTCTCCGTCCTGACTTCTTATACTAGCACACAGTCATTTCTGTAGAAGAAAACAGGATGAGCTGGTGGTGTGGATCCTTTTTCGGCTGGGAAACTTTGGTGTAGGAGTTGATGACATCAGTGATTCTGAACCTCTCTGTCTCTATTGTAGTGCCTGTGAGACTTTCAGCACATAGAATCATTTAGGCTGGAAAAAGACCTTTAGGATCATCAAATCCAACTTTTAACCCAGGACTGCCAAGTCCACCACTAAACCACGTCCCTAAGCACCCCTTGGGGGCGGAGGGGGTGGTTATAACAAAGCAGCTCGTGCTGGTTTAACTTATCTTCCCATTTCATGCTTTATATTCTGTTTTCTTTCTTTCCTATCTGTCCTACATTACCTCCCTCTTCTGACCCATTATGTCTGCTCCCTAGCTAGCTCTCGCTTTCCCTCTAGTTCTTACAGCTTTTCTTCTACTTTACCTTTTTTTTTTTTTTGTTTGTCCGAGCCTATCTTGCCCCTTCATGTCTCTTTCCCGGTTGTCTGCATGTCCCCTTTTCATCTCTCTTTTTTTTCCTTGCATCCTTAATTTCCCTGGGGTCATGGGAGGGCTCTGAGCTCTATCTCTCTCCTCTACTTTTTAATTAGGTAGAAGCATTCAAGCCATTTAACCAATCCATATTAGCTGATC
Source organism: Falco cherrug (assembly GCF_023634085.1). Lineage (NCBI taxonomy): Eukaryota > Metazoa > Chordata > Aves > Falconiformes > Falconidae > Falco > Falco cherrug. Next base: position 22,431,697 of record NC_073711.1, read on the forward strand.
CCAACCTCAGTGCTGATTCTTTAATGCAGGGTAACACATTTCACTGGGTAAAATCAAGCTAAGGGGTAAGTTGAGGACTTGCATTTGGGGAGCAACAGCTGCTGGGCAACATCCAGGTGGATTTCCAAGGGCAGGTAGATGGCTGCAAAGCCAGTACTAGGGCTGATTTTACCTTTAAAAGTGGCAAAAGACTCTGTAAGCAGGACCTGCCTAAGGGTGGGTGACAACTCTGTATCAGCCACGTGGCAAGTGTGGAAATGCAGGCTGCTAATGAATGCATTCCTCTTCAGGGTCTCCCTCCAGATGAAAGGCAGAAAAGTGTTGGGATCACCCTCATACCTGATCCTGTATCATCAGTCCTGCAACGTGTGAGGAATATCATCTGCCCACAGCCACCAGCCAGTGTCATCCCCATGATTACATCCTGCTTCTTACTGAGCATTGTGCCTTTGGATCAGAGGTAAGGAGTCGGTGCCTAGCTGTTGAGTATGCAAACCCCTCTTTTGGGTACACCATGTTTTTATTGTTCTTGAAAGATGAAAGAAAAAGATGTTTCATGTTCTAGATATTTACTCTGAGATGGGATGCTTTGTGTTTTTGTTTCTCATGGTGTCTAATGAGCCATCCCAGTGACACTCAAGAGAACAGGGGAAGACACACGGGAGTGTGCTTAGAAATGGCCCTGGACCCTGGACCAGCCAGGTACCCTAACCTCAGCTCTCATTTAAATGTGCACCAGAGCTTCAAAGACCAAAGAGAAATACTGACATTGCCTATAAACTAATTTCTTGATATTTTGAAATAATTGCACAGCTGTTGTCCCAGCAGTTCTAACATGAAATGTGTCAGCAGTGGTTTAGCATCACATGGCCAGGCATGCTGGTCATGGTAGGATGACTGGCCACCTGAAGTGAAACCCAGCACACCTGGATATTCACAGTCAAGTAATGACCAGCTGCCTCCTTCCCACTGGTAGGTTTTACTTAAGTGTTGAGCTTTTAGAGAGGAAGAACAATGCTGTCAACATGCAGGCCATGGAAGCACTCATGCATGAAGCCCCTGTGCTAGTGCATGCAGTGGTTTGCTGCTTCAGGTGTCCAGACTGCAGGAGTTTGCAGACTCCGGATATTACGCCTTGTTTTGTTGGTTTGACTGTGCAATTCGGTGAGTGTCTGGGGTTTTTGTTGTTTTAAGGAAAAACTGTCTGTCTCATTTCCATACTTAGGGAAGAACACCCTATACAAACAGCTCCAATTCTGATACAGAAATATAGTATACAGAGAACAGGAACCTTGGCATGACCCCTGAGCTAGGTCTGGCTTCTTCCAAGTCCATAATAGCTCAGAACCAGCTCAGCAGAGAGCTCCTAAAGGCCAATTTCTTTTTTTCCCTTGGGTTTTGGGGGGTGGCTGGAGGAAGGTCTTCACAGAGCTCTCTGAAAGTTGCATTTGGGGTCAGCATCAGTCCTACCTGTGTCACACCTCTGAGCTGAAGCCACTGATGGGGGTGTACTTGTTCAGAAGCAAACAGATGGTATGCAGCATGCTGGGCAGGTTTTGTTCTTTTCTGTATATTTCTAAATAAACAGTATAAATGCCAGTCCAGCTAATGGAGAAAATCCAGACTGTTTAAAGGGAGGTTAGGTTCTGTGTCAGCAATCTGTTCTGTGTCTTCCTCTGTCAGTCGGTGTGACTATAAAAGATAACTGCTTCAACATTAGGGACTACAACAGAGAAGATTAAAAATGTTTCTGCATGATTCTCCGAAGTATACACCCCTGAAAAGAAAGCCTCCTTTGCTCTCTTGCCCTATATCTTCACTCGAAAGCTTGCCTCTTCCATTAGGAACATGTTTTAAGTGATGTATGGATATATAGGCCACCCGGGGAGAGCAGACCAAGAATTTGCAGATCCTAAAATGAAGGATTTTCACATTGAATGAGTTCTTACTTTTAAATAGATCAAGCTTAAAAATAAGCCCAGTTGTTCTTGTGTGTTCAGCATCAGATTTCCTGCAGAAGTAATAGTAATAAGGTATTTAAATAATGACCTTTCCCCACTATCCTAAAGCTAGCTTAAAAAGAGTTGGGGGTGGGGGTGGGGGCAGTGGGGAAGCTATGGAAATTCAAACTTGCCAGGCCATATGCACAGGATTACAGTTTGACTATGAATCAAGAAACAAAAGGAACTGGATTAAAAGTCTTTTTATCTGAATACACATCTTCAGCAGTGATCACTTGTAATCAAAATTCCTTGCCTGATTTCCTGCTGACGACATAAGACTGCAAGCCTGGCTGCAGTACAAGAGGAGCTAAACCGAACCTATTTTCCGTCGCTATGGTGCTAGGAACAAATAGCCTTTTTTAGGATAGTCTCCAAAATACCACTGGAGCTTGCTAGTGAACACAGTCATTCAGCTTCTGAATTACCTGCATGCCTTTGTATTTCAATTTATCTTCTGTTTCCTTAGTTAAAACATTCGTTTCCATATGGGGATGGACCTTCCTTCCTCACTGGCTTCTCGTGTTCCCAGTGTGAACAAAAGAGCATGAATCTGAAACTTGCTATCTACCACCAGCTTTTTTCCTGGGAAACTAACTGGCAACCTGGCAATCACTGTGATCACTTGGTTTTAGCCAATTGCTTCTTGAGGTCTGGAATTGTGTGAAATGCTATGCTTTCACTGAGCTTCGTCATTACAAAAATGACTGGGGAGATGGAGGATTTGTAAGAATTATTTTCTTTAGTCCTGTGAAATTACTGAGGTGGGAGGACTTTTTCCATGGTGTGAGGCTGCAGTCAGACTATGCTGTTCCGTCCAAAGTAAGATGTGACCTTGAGCTGCACAATCCGACTCTATTTGATAAGCACCTCACAGTTCTGGCTTAGTGTTATAAAGCTGAGCTGCGCAGCTTTCATCAGCTCTATAAGGTGCCTGTAGGCTTCTCAGAGCCCCTGGCTTTGCACGTGGGGCCAAGCACATTAAAAATTAACTGGCTGAATTCTTCCTGTGAATGTGCCCTTTAACATATCTCTGAAAGTTTGTGATGTGGCTCAGCCTATCCAGTGCAACATCAATGATACAGATACCAGGCCCAGTCTCTGGTACCTATCCAGAGCAGCCATGCATAGGCTATTGCAAAAAGAAAGAAAGGAAGGGGGGTAAAGGAGAGTAAAAATACACTTGATATGTTTTCATGAGAGCACGCTGTGGAATATGCTCTTTCACTTTAAACTCTGCTTTGCAGAGGAAGTAAATTTGATCTCTGCTCCTTGCCTAGAGCCCTTAGGTTTCTTTCTGTAGCAGTCAAGTGAGACAAAGCCAGCAAAAAATATATCCTGTTCTAGCCATTGGTCTCACCCTGCTCCAGCTGCAACTGTCTGTTTAGCCTTACCAGATGAAATTTTACTGCTGGAGCTTGGGCTATGAAACTGAGCAAGTTTTATGAGGAACTGCTTTAAATCACCTGTGTTACCCATCTCCCCCTGGTGAAAAATTTAGCAGAAGAGCAAGGGAAAGAGCAATCCAGGAGAGAGGTGTGAAAATATTGCCAGCAATGGCTGCTGAAAAAAGCACTGTTGGCTCACAGATCCCCCCACAGTGTTTGCTTAAATTTCCCATTTGAAGCACAGATGACTCTGGTGTTGCTCACCATTGCCAAATAAAGATGATTTTTAATGGTGAGATGGTACAGCTAAGAAGCACTGCATGAGTCAGGGCAATTGTACTGTTTATATGTAGACTGCTTCTATAGTGAAAAGCATTAAACATATCCATTAGGAGCATAGGCCATGTCCTTTCCTGCAAAGCATCCAGAGAGCACCCTTGTCTGAGACTGGTACCCATAACAGCTCTTATTTCCCAAACAAATCCCTTGTCAGGATGGGAACTCTTGCCTTGGATTCTCCCTCCCTAACACAGACAGAAAGATACAAAGATAGGCAGGACCTACTTCTGAGAGCTCCCACGCATAAGACAAGTCACTGTTGAACAGAAGGGTAATTCCAGCTGTAGCTGTTAACTCCACACACCACAAATTTCTTTATGTAATCAGGAACTTGTTCCATCCATCTGCTGTGTAGATTAGTTTGTAGCATTTCCTTTTTTACTGAGATGTCCTTTTTGTACCGCGATCCTCCAGCCGTGTGCTTTCCTGTGAGTCCTTCCCATGGCTCTGTACTGCAGCGTGTTTTCCCAGTGCCGGGGCCAGGCATTCGGCTCCCTGAAATCCCTGCCAATTCTAATCTGCAGCTCAAGTAACTTGGCACCCATTTCCCACAAAGACCCTCGGTATCCTACACCTCTGTGCACGCCTCAGACACTTATATTTATCTTTGCCTCATTAGGGCTCATCTGCTACAGAGTTTCTGCAGATGTTTCTTTATTTAAAGCATACTTTATGAAGGGAAGGAAAGGAGAGACACATGCAGAGGAAGGAGGTGTGTTTCATAGCGTTGCTTACTCTGAAGCAACTCTGATGCCAGGAAAATGTGCACGTCACTCATAATTCTTTTTGTCTAATCTGTTCTTTCCTCCTATTTCCCCCTCCAAAAAAACATCAACAGGAATTCCCTGCTTCCTTACTAATTACACCTCTGTCTACAATAAACCAAGAAGGTCTATCAGTGAGGCAGTATGTGGTCAAATGATGGTTGGAACTGCTTAGCAGGAAATTTGGTAGGAAAATACAAGTTCAGCAGCTTAGCAGGCTTTATTTTTAGGGTGCGTGAGCTTGTTTAACTCGGATGTAAACTGCCAGTTTTCTATTGTTGTCAGATGGCTCCTGTCCCACCAGGCTGAGTCAAACTGGTGACTCATGGGCAAGAAGTTGCTTTGGCAGTGGGTTGTGATTTTCTTTCCTCCTCCAGTCTGAGATGTTGAAGATGATAAAACCTCCAGCCTAAGATGACAAAACTTGTTTGCAAAACTAGTTTCCAGCTTGTTCTTGTAAAAAACAAAACAAAACACAACCTGTTTGTAATCAAAAAAACATTGCATTGCAAAACTTTTTGAAAAGCACCTGAGGTATTGAAGTTGGGTGCTTTTGCAGTTGGTGTGGGCTGTCTCTGCTCATGCTCTGGGCTGGCCAGGTGCAAGCCAAGCCCCGAATGGAAACAGCAGGGATGTGTTAGCTAAGCGTTGTTCCTTGGCCAGCAACCCCTGCCGAGAGCTGGGATTTATTAAACCTGGAGCACAGTGCTGTACTGAGGCAGGGAAAGGGATTTCAGGTGTAAGCTGGCTGGCATCTAGCCAGCTTGGCAAGTGGATGTAAAATCCTGTGGAAGATTCAAGCCTGTATGTTATTTGGGGAAGTTCATATTCCAATTCCAGCACACAACCTCTCTCTCTTTCCTCTCCCTCAGCCTTCCTCCTCCCATATCCTTTCCCTCCTCTGTAGTACGAGCTACTCCTAGAAGTCACTAAATTAGTTCCTTGAGTTACATACATGCAGGATTATCTTGGACTCCTTACTGTGCTCACTGCTTACCCTTCTGCCCTTTTGGCTCTTTAAAGCATTGTGTGCAGTCGGATACCGGCTGGGATACAGCAAGGGCAAGCTTTCAGGCCATCGCCTGTAGAGATGAGAAAACCTTTACAGCATTTCTGGTGGTTTTGTCTTACCATGTGCTCTGAAGCAGGTTAGGGAGTCTGGTGCCTTGCAGGAGAGCAGCAGCTGAGCAGTGCAGGGCATGCATCACTTCAAGCACTCCCATGTCTTACACCCAGGTGTGCAGTAAAGCCTGGGTCAGTCTGTGCGTAGTGGAGCTGGAAGGCAGCAAGTCTGACTTGTTTTTTTTAAGCTGTTTCTTCAGGCTTACAGCACCTTGCAAAGATCCTCCAAGTTCACTTAGAAGTTATGTAGAAGTAACCAGATGTGACCTTTTTTCAGTTATCAGAGTCATCAAGAGGTGTTTGGATCTAATGACTTGTCACCTTGCCTGGCAGGCATGTGGTTCAGAGCGCCGGTTCCCCTACGTGTGAGCTTTCTCCTCTGCATTAGGGTACACTAGGCGTTGCTGTGGCAGCTGTTCAGGCGCCGACAACATGAATTGTTGCTGTCAGTCTTGAATTATGCTCGACCATGCCCCTTAAAATGAGTAGCAAGTCTCTCACTCTAATACAACTTCTTGTTCTGTAGATCTCATCAATGTGGAAAAAGATGGATGGCCTTAGCAGAAGGTACAATTAGAAACTTATTTAGTAGCCTACTACAGCATGACACTTACTCCTGCTTCTGGCAGGCTTATATTGGTTTAACTCTGTGACTGGAGTACTGAAGGGTCTGTTATGAGTTCATAGTTTGCTAACTATGTAAGTTTGTTTACCCTTTATTTTACTTCTAAAGGACCTTACTCATTGTGAGTTTCTTACTGTAGCACATACTGGGCCCTTCACTGAAATGTTAGATCACACAGTGTCTGAGGTTTTGGTGTCAGACAAATCCACATGTGATTTTTGAAAAGCCCTAAATAGCCAAAATGTCCAGTTCTGCAGTTTTTATATCAAAGTCTAGCTCAAGGCCATGGCAGTCTGTCACATACAAGGACTCCTCGAGAACTCGGGCAATTGTTCTCACTGCTTGAGAGTGGTTATTCTGATTTTTATTTTTATTTTTCTCCTCTTTGGCCTTGTGACTGATCCATACACTCAAACCATTCTGCTTTGTCTAACAGAAGTGATAACTCCCCCCTCAGCTGCAGGCTTCCTGATAACCACAAAGGATGCGTTTAACAGTATTGTTTAGCTCTTTTCCAAGGTCGTGTTGCTATATCAGCAGAAAATACCCTGATGTGAGAGCTGGAGTGCAAACCCAAACAGATTAAGATAACTAAATAAAAATGGAGTATGAGTCAAGCTGTCAAAGGAAGGTGATTATTTGCTGCGGTGTGTATGCAGCCAGCTAGATTATGTAGCAAAACGACGTATCCAATGGGTTAATTTCTATATTGAACAGTGAAATAGTGTTTGAATCACCATTGATAATTTGGTTTGAACTACAGGTATGCTGCCTTTGTGCTGACTTCTAAGGATGAGGTGCTAGTCTTATCAGCTAGGGAGTTTCAGCGTTCAGGTGTTGTATTTAAGACTTCACATGGAAATCAAAATCCATCTCCACTACACATCTACCCTTTATTCTGGGAGAGGAGCTCTGGTGTGCTGACCTGAGCTGCAAAGCTGGCTTTAAGAGATCCTGTTGGTTTACCCCCACAGACACCCTCCCCTCAGTTGTGCCAGCACAACCATTGATGGTATAGAGCTCTTAACAGGAACCTGGTTAAATGATCCAGGTTAAAAATAAACACCCATTTTCGGGGGGAGGTGGTGGAAATAAGAGTTATTTTTAAACCACATCACTGCAGTGATCTGGTAGACAATGTGACCTCCTAAGCAGTTGTTGCACAGCTCAAGGGCAGTGGAAGAACAAGAGGGGTGTGGGCAGAAGAGTAGGCAGCAGCCTCTGAAATCAGTTTTTCTCCTCCACCTCTTGAAAAAGAGGGACAATTGAATTGTGAACACTGGTTTCAGAGAGTATCAATTAACCAACATGGGTTATATTTAATGGGGGAGTTGTAGAACAAATATTTGGGAATGAGTGACTGCTGCATAACAGCATCTTATGTGGACCTCCCCTATCCTTGTTTCCACCTGTGATCCCTAGCTGCTACACTGGTTTGTGATGATGAGATAATATATGGGAACAAGATAGGCATCTGAACTGCCAAACAGCAGCCGTATTTATGGCTGTACCAACTTCATGACAAACAGGTCTTGCCAATATTCCCCTTTCTCTTGAATTGGGTTGGTTCTACCATGCAGGTATGTGTTGTTTCACACATGCAAATGGGAGAGGGGTTGGAAAATGAAAAATTACTCTCATGAGCAACGCTAAGGGAAGATGCACTTCAAATTATATAATTTGCAATGTAAAATCTTTAGCGGAGGAATTTTAATAGGAACCCTTGGCCCCTTTTTCTGTGGCCTCCTAGCTGTTACACATGCCAAGTGACCACTGCCAGTAGCAAAACCAGCATAACCAGTGACCAGAAACAGAAAATGCCTTCTCCAGATACTACTGCTAGAAGAACATTTAGCAGGATGTGATTGTTGGACTTGAGGCTGAAATTTGTTCTCCAGTGTATCTGAACCCCTTTTCCTGCACAAACCTGAAAATGAATTAAGGTCACCTCAGATTACTTCCTGGGTATGGTTGCAGCCAGGTAGCTAAATGCCTGGATTTATACTGATTTTAAGAAGTAATTTTGCATACTTGATATTGTTCACATGCAGGAAACTTTGTTTCTCTCTGATAGCTCTACAGCTGTGTGAGTGAATCTCTGCTGTACACTCAAGCTCTGTATGAGCGGTGCTGATCATGCTGTTTATAACAATTTTTTTTTGCTAAATGTCTATATTGCCTTATCTGGAGCAGCATGGTCAGCATTTCACATTGCTGAATCATGCCCTATGCTTACACAGGGCTTTATTGTGGTGTGGTGTTTTTAGCCCAGGTTGTGAGTGCATTACTACACAGGTACTGCACAAAACTGGTATGGAGAGTGACAGAGCAAGCTAGAATCGGTAATATTGATAAATGACAGGATGCCACTGTTAGAACATAGGATAATTTTTTTCCCTGGGACCTGTGTAAAATTTGTGAAAATATTTCCCAACCCAAGACTACATCTGTGCAGTGGAAAGCAATCCTCCCTGTGATACCTGTGTGCTGATCCGATGCTGTGCCATGGGACACCTCTATTTAAAGCACTTTAACCTACTCCCTAATGCAGCTCGTATTGATTTAGTACATGAAATAACACCTCCACTGCGTATCTGCTGCTAACTTTGCATTCTTCAAGTGTGCCATGTGGTTCTCAGACTCCTTGTGTAAGATCTCAGTGCTCACTTTTGCCGAGATGGCTTTTCTGCCATCTCACTTCCAGAGATAACACAGCTTGATGCCAGCTTTGGAAGCAGCATAGTCCTTCCAGTGGTCAAAAGATTAATTTTCTACCATTAGCGTGAGGACACAGATTTTGTGCTATGGTTGAGTTTGAAATTAATGTGTAACATCCAAAACACCAAGTCTAGAAAGAGGTTTTCTTTTTCCCTTAGAGAAGATACCTGCCCTCTCTTCCTCTTTGGGCTGAGTGTGTGTTACAGTAGGAACAGTAAACAGATCACAACAGATAACAGTAACAGATTACAACAGTAAACAAACTCCTTCCAGCAAGGCATGGGAAACAGAAAATGTGAGGGTGAAAGAGGGACTGCAGACATGCATGCTGAAGGGAAGGGCAGTTGTGGAAGGCACAAGCGAAGACAGAAGGTGTTTTGGCAGCGCAGGTTCTGTCTTTGTCATCCTGTGCTGGAGAGAGAGATGGGAACTGGGAGAAACAAATTTATTGAATATGTTCAGTGGCAACTGCTTTGGTCTTATCTGTCTGTTGTGGTCTTAGGATGCTGAATCTCAGAAGTGATCTAGTGAGTAAGTTCCAAGAAAGGCATTCCATGACTGCAGAGACAGTTGAGGTTAATGATGCACTGCCTCAGAAGCAGCTGGGAGGATTTGTATGAAACGAGAAAAAGGAATGACTGGTTTCCCATGCTTATGGTTTCCAGGAAATTCTCCATGTGTGCTGGATGTACTCAGTTTGAGATCTACAGAACTTAAATTTAAATATTATTGCAGTTGATATATATATTTATAGAAGTCAGAGTAAATAAGCACACTCACACATACTGTTTTCCAGAAAAAACTTTCCTTTTTCATTATACACACACATGCACACACATACACACAGATACATAAAAGAACAAACAGTGCAAAACATGCATGTTGTTAAGTTCTCTACAATATTTATATTGGTCAAAATCCCCCAGGCAGAGAAAAGCTAGCACAGGAGTTTCTTAGGTACTGGACAGTGAAGTATTCTGGGAAAACATATGCACAGTGATCCTGAAGAGAAACCACCCGACTCTTTGCTTGCCCCAGTGTTTTAGGTGTGTGTGTCCTGTTGTTTTTGTATGGAAGTTAAACTTCAGAATCAAACCCACGAACAGCCGGCTGTGTTAAACACTATTTTTAAGTGACATTTTCCAGAGGAAAAAAAAAAACAGGAATGGCACTATGCTTTGCTGTGAAATGTGCCCATTTTGTAGAGGTTAAAATCACTGTCTTAAATAGCAAGCTTAAGACTGTGTATCTTCTGCCCTCCCTTTCTCCCAACTCAGCAGGGTCCAAAACTCCACCAGCCCTTTTCATTGTGAGGACCTCCAGCAGACATAGACCTTTGCAGATGTCTGCATCTGCTCTGTCTACAGCTCTGCTCCGCAGTCCTTCACACATCTGTTGGTGCAAACTCACTATGTTTCACTTCTACAGAGAGGGGCAGAATAAGTTCTTATTAATATACCCAGATATTGACAGAACAAACAGGAAAAGGAGAAGATTCCAGCAGCTGAAATCGGTACCTAGGGAAAGGGATCTTTGACCGCTGCTGTGGGGCGTAAAAAATGTGTTTTGAGTAGATCTTCCTTGCTTTCTAGGCTTTTTGAGTGGATCATCTTGAATCTCCCAGAAACTTAATTTTCCAAACAAGTCATCTCTATAGTACAGCATCTTGGGGTTGGTTTGAGTTATGGTCCTTAGGAGTGAGTCAGAGAGTGAATGCACAGCTCATACCTACACAGGACTCTCAGGGGTAAGCTTGAGGTCAGCATTTAGAAGTTAAAATTACAGCTTTTCCAGCATTAGGGGGGAAAACAGGGCTTGGACTTGTAATCTTCTGAACAACAGCTCTGCCTTTTTCTTAAATTAATGCTGAGCAACATAATCTGCTACTGAAATGAGGACTGTTTTGTTTCTGTTCTTATTTGCGGTCTGTCCTTTTGGACATGGCAACGCTGCACTCGGGGAATGCTTGTTCCGCAGGCAGCAGAGGAGGGGGTGCCTTTCCCGACCCTTTCTGCAGGACTGTCACCTTTGTGCAGCTGGCCGCCGCATGGAGCGTGCGGCATGCGGGAGCATGGCAGTGGTGTGCCCAGCATGTACTGCTCTGCCTGTTCGGCTTGGCCTTTGCAGCCTGAGTTGGTGATATTTTGAGTATCTCCGTGCTGTGGGTGGGCTGTGGAAACAGCCTCAGCTGTTCCCCTCAGTTCCCTCACACCTTTTATTTTTTGCTTTCTCTAGAGGACTGCGTAGACACACTTTCACAGGAACCGCTGTTGTCTGTGGTTGTCCCTGTTCTGAGACATTTCCTAGATGGTAATTTCCTGCCCATTTTACAGCAAATCCATCTACTGGGAATGACATGGAGTGTTACTGGGGAGCTCTTTAGGGACACCGGCCTTCAAGAAGATCATCAGAGGTGCTGTATAAGCTTATCAGTGTGAAAGGTCCCCTTTTCCTTCACCAGCTGTTTGTCGGAGGGAAGCTCTCTGGGTTATACAGCTTGGTTTTGCTGGGTAAAGGGCAGGGAGGGAGAGCAGAGAGTCTCGCTCCATCATCCACACAGCACCTCAGGGAGAACTTCCTAACAATGTCACAGGGATTTTTGTAGAGAGACCTAGAGACTGAATCCATGCAGCAGGTCTGCAGCAAGCAAGCTTTGGAGGAACAGAGCCTCGCTGTCTGAGCAGCTCTGTGCTTGCACGTACAGCACAGGAACTTTTCATCCTTCTTACTCAAGGAGCCAGCACACAACTTTTATATGTGACTTGTGCTGCCTCTTTGCCCTTGCATTTCATAAACTTGAGCCTGGGTAGTTAGCACTGATTTTACAAAGCTGGTGTAGATTTACGTTGTCCCACAAACACCTGGCATCTTTCATCTGATGTAGAGCCTGTTGTGTTACTACGAAAAGCCTGCTGTAAGAGGAGGGGCTTTCATGGTGGCTGTAATACTGGGCCCTGCTTTCTTCCCCCTATCATGACATCTACCATGAAAACTCACACTGGCATGGAATCTTGCAGATGTGTGCACATAAAAAGGTGAGTTTGGGCAGAGTGTTTTTCAGATTGCCTTTCAGAGCTTCAGCTTTGCAGCAAGGCAATGAGCTGCAAAGCTGGCGGCTAGCTTATAGTGAATGCATTGCATATGGAGGACTGGGGAATAGGAAGAGTGAACTGGCTGGGAGCAACAAATTCCTTGATTAATGCTGTATGTTTAGCATCTGAGAGGATTGCTGGGTCTGGTTTCTCAGCTTCAGCTAGATAAAGGCATCAACTTCTAATTAATTTGATTTTTGGTTTTAAACTCATAGTTCTGGTGTGTGCCATTTGCTAACAATAGCCCTTTGTCAGACACAGAAGGAACACTCAGCTGCACCTCAGCCAGAACTGTGAATCCACTTTTCTTTTACCACCATCACTCCTTCCATCTTGGCTTTACCAACATCTGAAAAATTACTCTTCCTCTCTCTGAATGCATAATTGGTTGGTTATACATAAACCGTAGAGCTTTACTTGGTATACCTGACCTAGAAAAAAAGACTAGTCAAGAACTATCCTACCAGATGTCTGTGTCAGTCAACATATGATCTCCATATAATTTATAAGGTATTAAATTACAAAATAATGAATCTTTTCAGTTAGCATTTTGGCACATGATGATGGTATTACATTTTATGTGAGAATATCGACCACAGCTCTTGCCCCATAAAACTGCAAACAGAAACTTGTAAGCATTGGCACTAGTTTCGCTTAGAAAAAGACACCCATTATGCTCGGATTACAGTTAAGCTATGTACGTTCAGCCTGGAGGTTGTCCAGTCACACGCAGTTCTTTCCCCTCTCTCTCCTTTAACATTTCCTTAAGAAGCCTAGTGGTTTCTAGGTTAGATTTTTTTTTTTCTTTTTTCCTTCTCTTGGATTTAACTAGAGGAAGGTCTGTGGGGCAGAAGGTCTTCCAGGATTCTTCCAAATGAGATATTCCTCTGCTGTCGGCTCTGAGGTGCTGGGCCAAATTCTGTTCTTGCTTACACTGGAGCAACTGAGCAGCCACCATGTGTGAAAACAGCCCTGTCCCACAAAGATCCCAAACCCCATGTAACTCGGGAATCTTCTTGCTTGCAAGTGGAAAGAAGCAGCTTTAATATCAGATTTACAAGCTGACAGTTATATGTTGCCTGTTGAGAGCAAGCTTTTTAATCTCTTTGTAAAACTGACGTAATAAGGGGGTTTGCCTTGGAGAACACTTACTCATGTACCATATTATTTTTCTTGCAAATAGGAAGATGGTTTTAAATGCGCCCTCAGCTTTTTAGTGATTCCCTCTCTCTCCCATCCCTAAAAACTGAGCTCTTGTTTCATTGCATACAATTTTTAACAAACAGTTAATGGTAGGGCAGTGGAACAGGGGTGTGCTGCCTCTTTTGCACAGCTTAGGACACATCAAAGTTTGTAGATGGTTTCACTCCCCCCTCTTCTTCATGTCACAGCGCAGTGGTGTGAAGGATACACCCAGGAAAACCCTGCCTGTATCGAAGCGGGTAAAATTCCTCTTGCCTCGCTTTGCATTTTGATGTGAAGTTATGGAAACAGCTTCTCTGAAATAGTTACATTTTATGGCAGGTGTTGAAACTGGCTCATCGGTCAAAGGAAATACGATTTTTAAGAAGCTCTCTAAACAGTTTGATTCAGGTCTGTATGGGAAGCAAAGTGGCACAGCACTTTGTGTATAGTTAAATGGCAAATACTGATGCTTCTTAAAATACAACTTATTGCTTCTGTTTGAGGCAAACCTTTCCCAGCTGCTGACAAATTCACTGTAATTGACTGTGCCCTTGTCCTGTCACATCTACCGCATGCCACCAACTAGTTTGGATGATCTGTCCTTGTTTTCATTTTGTTTCTGCTCCAAAGTGGTGTTGTCTGAGGATTTAATATACAGCAAAAACCTCCCAAGCCAGTCTTGTGTACACGTTTCTAGGAGATATAATAGTTTGGCTGCTCTCATACTCCCTGCGTATGAGTTGATCGTATAGTTTTCTGCAGTAGGAGCCAAAAGCCAGGGGCACTAGATAAGTGACAGTCATTTTAGGGCTGAAATAGAATGGTCTCTGGGGTCTGTCTTAGCTGTGGTAAGCAACTGGCTTTTTTATTCAAAGTGAATGTAGTGCTAAATAAATATTCCCATCAAAGCATTAACATTTTTTTGCAGCTGAATTCTCTTCACACTTCAAAAACCTCTGTTGCTTTAAGTAGCAATCGCATTTGATGTGTAGCTCTCAACATCTTGTGAGGCTTGATCTGACAGACTTAAGATAAATAGTTGAGTGGAAAACATCTGTTCAATATTTTGTCTGCCTTTTTTTTTGGCAACATAGTCCTAGAAGTAGCTTTGTGCTGTACTGTGGAAAATGTAGCATACTGATCTAACAAGCTGTAACTTCATACTTTTTCAAGTTAAATTGTTTTTCTCATTTATCTGTCTTACACTTAAGAATGAATCAGCCTGTTAAGGTCAGTATTGCTTCAGATATGAAACAATGGCTGGAGAAATGAACCAGTAAAATGGTAAACTAGTAAAATGCAATGACATACAGAGAGTAAAATTTCCATATATTTCTATAATATATACCTATAAAAGAAATGCAGGACATGTAATAAATTAATTGAAAAACAAGAAAACATTGCTGTAACCAACTAAGAAAAGAGTGTGGCTAATTTGTTTTACTTACTCTTCTTTTGGAGTTAGTTTGAGACCCTCTAGTTTAATTAGTTGACTGTATAGCAAAAACCAGCAAGCAATCACTTACAAGATTTTCTCTTAATTACATGCTCTGACACCAACTGTCTGGAGCCAAACAAGCTCTTTAGTGAGGTCAGCCCTCTGCGGTTCTTCAGCCCTTCAGCTGCACTCGGTTTCCATAGGAGAGATTTGCCCTTGCAAGAGCTCTGGGGTTTCAGGCCCTTTCTTTCAGCTGAGTTTATAGTCTAGCCCTTACCAGAAATAGTCACTTATATTCTCCTGGGACATAAAAGCCCAGGTGTAACAGAGTAGCAATGAGCTCTTTACTTCTCCCTAGAGGTGGCATTTAGAATAAATTAAAAGACAGCTTAATCTGACAACAATGAAACTTCTTATTTCAAAACTGCATTATTAATTATTCTCTCCTCTTATTATTTTTGTTATCATCAAGGAACTGTTTTGCCTACTGTTACAACAATTATTTACACTTCAAACCTCTCCATACATTAAATTCAGCATGACTGTGTCTAGTAAAACCAGGATGTATACTCTAGCAGTGAAGTAAGGAAAAGCCAGAAGCTTTTATTATGCCTTTTTAAGCAAACATATTGTGTGAAGTTATTGAGTTAACATATGATGTGTCTCCAGAAGGCATGAAATATTGGTAGATATTGCTAAGAAAATTAATTTTTCTGTTTCCCAACTGGTCCCATGTCAACTGCTGGGGGAAAAAATGCCAAATGTTGGCACCTTCTGGTTAAAGAAGCTGTTCTATTCCCTCCTTAGTTGGCACGTATGTCGTTACCAATCCATAATCTCCAAAGGGAGATCCATAGGGATTTTTATATTTCATGTTCACCTGTTGCATCTGATGGGACCATCCCAGTGTAAGGATTTTTTTACCTGTGTAGTTATCCCCCAGGCAACTTTTCTTCATTAACACCACGTGTGAGCCCACATATTCTGAAACAACTATTTCACATATGGTGTTAATCAAAAGTTAATGGGGGCTAACTTCATGTGTAAACATCTCGCTAGAAATGCGATTCAGATGTTGGGTCCCCTCCATTCGTAATAGCCTGGTCACTTATTTCATCCTGTGGTGCTGGTAGCGCAGTCTTTGTTAGAGGTGTCTCAGTCTTGAAAAGAGAATCCATTTTTATCTGGGTTTTTATGTTGAAAGACTTCTGGAAGGATTCTGATGTGAAGTAATAGATGAAGGGGTCAAAGCAGCAGTTCATTGTTGCAATGCACAATGTGATTGGGTACAGTGTCCTCGCAAACCTCTCCAAGGAGCAATTTGCTATCGCTTGGGACCGCACAAGAGCATACAAGAAGAGTATGGAATTGTAAGGCACAAAGCACACAACAAAAATGGCCACGTGCACAATGATCATTTTCAATACTTTCTCTTTGTTTGTCCCAATCTGAGACAAGGTGGCAGGTTTCCGGAGAGTCCTGAGAACTAAAGAAGAGCATGTAAGGTTGAGTAGCAAAGGAATTATGAAACCTACCACTTCAATAAATATGGTGATCTTAGACAGATAGGTTTTCCAGATACGTTTGGAAAAACCTTCAAAACAGGTCGTGCTGGTGTTAGAAATGTTGGTTGTGGAGAACAAGGAAGCTGAAATTCCACCGCTGAGGACCAGTATCCAAACACCAGCACAGACTATGGCAGAATTTCTCCTGGTCCTGATGGTGCGAGATTGGAATGGATAGACGATAGCAAGGAAACGGTCAACACTAATGCAGGTGAGGAACAGCATGCTCCCATAGATGTTAGTGAGAAATGCTGTACCAGAAATCTTGCACAGGCTATCTCCAAAAGGCCAATGCCTGTTAAAATTATAAAAAATTTTAAAAGGCAAAGTGAACACAAAAAGCAAATCTGAAACAGCTAGGTTTGTCATGAAAATGGCTGTTTCACTTCGCATTTTCATCCGAAAGCAGAAAACAAAGAGGGAAGCACAGTTAGTAATCAAACCAAGGATGAAGACCACGCTGTACACTGCTCCATACAAGTTGTACTTAAAGGAATCATCTGTCAAACAGGTATGATTGTTGCTGTGGTTTCCCATGCCAAGTCTGTGATGTACTTCCAAAGAACTTCAAAGTCTACTTCAGTGACATCCATAAAACAAGACAGTGATCTCTTCTCTTCCTGAAGAAACACATTCCAGGAAGGTTGCTTGACACCATGCTACACCGCGTCTCTGTCACAAGTACTTTCATCCTGAAGGAGAGAGAGAAATAAATTACATTGGTCTTGCGACCTGCTATCACCTAAAGTGGCTGTGCAAGAGAACACGTACTCTTTCCTTTCCAAATGAATGGAGTACAAACAAGGCCAGTAATTAGTTTCCAAGGTAGTTTTTATAAATTCCACTATTATTGGGATTTTTCATATTTGAACACAGCAGTTACTGTACTCAGCCTTGCCTTTCCTTCCCCCATCACTCCCCCATCCTCCTGTTGGAAGGAGAGTGATTGCTAATTCCAACTTTCCACTTAGAAAGGTTTTTCTTTAAAATTTGAGATGGAATTGGCCCAGTGTGTTTGGAAACAAATGAAATCATGGACCCACAATTTTGCTCAGGTATAGAATCAAACAGTCTGAAATGTTCACCCAAACTTGAAACAAGAGGAGAAAGAAGCTGAAAGCTTTAGCGTTCACGTTTAACTGTGCAGAAATTAAAATTCTATGGGTTTTGGTTCAAAAGTATTAAAAAAAAAAAACCAAATCTGCATTAATAAAGTACTGCTTTGCCTTTTTTCTACTTGAAAATAGGAGCATCCTTACACATGTTTTCAAAGTGAAAAACTTAAATGTTGTATTTCAGAAGCGTTTTTCAAAAATACTTTCCAAAGTTATGCTTGCCACTTGGAAAATGTTGGTTTTTTCCTCCTTAAAAATTTATGCAAAAATGGTATTGCTTTCAACAGGACCTTTTTTTGCAAATGTAGAATGATTTGCAAAAAGGACTCTTCTAAGCTTTACCAGCAGCTTCATTTCACTTCTACTCTTTGTCACGATTCAGAACCTGAAATTTGGAAAAACTCATAAACTACATTCTTGTAAGACTTTGTCCCAATTCTGCAAGCTTTAGAGAAATACATATAAAGCACGCATGCTGTTTGTTGGACATAAGTGCTTTCTGAACTGCCTTGATGCTCTCTTATTGTTATTCTAAGAATTGTTGTTAAGGCCTGTGAGCATAAGCAGTTGGAAAATCTCCCTCGTTGGAGCAAAGAGGGTTTGTGAGTTGGAACGGGCACGGTAGTCAGTACATCTTGGAAATGTGGAGCGAAGCTGGGTAGCCAAGGGAAAGACCTTTGCCTTGTAAACTATAGCAAACCAAATGCGAAACAAAGATTGTAATCTAAGAAACGTTGCAGTAGTTACAACTATGGAGGAATTCAGACAGATGAAACCCTTGTTGAAGAGTAGGATCATTTCCAGAAAGCGATTCTCTGACAATGTAGTTTCAACAGCAAACGTAACTGAGTTGTGTTAAAGGCTGAAAGGCAACATATAAACAAACTGGGGAAGCAAGCATAGAATCAGGACAATTTGGGATGCAAACTGATGAAAATCAAATGCCTTCCATATGTTTTCCTACTGGAAAAGCTCATGCTGACAATTGTTCTTGCACACAGTCTGTCAGTGAGTCAGCTGGCAAAATGTCAAGTGTTAAGAAAGATGTAATAGCTGTTAGGTGCAGATCCTGCCCTCACCTGGGAGTGCCTGCACAACTGCAGGCTCCACAAAAACCAGTGCTTTTTAAGCAATAAGCAAGTTTAACAAACTTAACAAATAAGCAGGCAGCACCTTGCTTTTGCACCTTATAGATTAGCTGGATGTAAAGCAAAAGAGCAGGAAGGGAGGATCCCCAGCTCTCACTCCTCAGAAAGATGACTTTCAAATTACTGGAACTTTTTAACATCCAAAAAGATGACTTGGAACTATCAGGTCTCTCCTGTCAGGGGGGGTTCACGCTCTACACAGGCCAGGGCAGCATCAAGACTGGGGCAGCAAAGTGGTGCTCCGTGGTTTGCTGTGCTGGTTGTGTTTGCTCTGCATGCCTTGAACTACTGCAATTCCCTGTGATTTGCGTAGGCTGGTTTAGTACACGCTCTTCACCCAGCTTTGTAAATTCTTCCTTCATTTTAGTTGCATTTTGAGTTACACATTTGCAATACCCTGCCTTAGCAAATGTCCAAACCAGAAGTAGATATGCCCTTATCTGATTGCTGATGATTTTGTGGCAATGGTAGAGCCAATCCGTGTCAGGGCCTTCCCTACAGCATACGTACGCAGGCTCTTCATTGTGCAAACCTTACAAGGTGCTGGGGACAGCCAGGCAGAGTAGGGAACACACTGTGTAGGGGAGCAAAACCTTCCCTGCACCCTTCTGTGCTTTTTGCGCTCATCTCAGTGGTTTTTTCCTACTAAATTTGTGGCTAAATGAACCTTATTGTGAAATGCTCTTAAAAAGATACCAAACATTTAAACTTATGATAAGGATAGTAGTAAAATCTCAAAGGTGCACTTTCTTTGAATGCTTGGTAATCTAAATAAGCAAAGGTCTCACCTACAAGTTGAAATGCCTTTAAGCAAGAACTCGGTCAGATTCAAAAGCACATATGAGCTCCAACAGGAATAGATGAGCCTCTTAGCTTAACCCTCAGCCTAATGCATTTAATTCTTGGCTTGTAAATCCCTTTCAGTAAAGAAAGAGACTGCATGTTATCTCCATCAGGAGCAATTTTTGTTTATGCTGCAATGTAACCTCCATAAGTAGATAGTTTCCTTCTGCAGTGAGTAAAAACCACGTGTGCCAGACTCTCCTGGTCCAGGCTTTGTGTCTGGGTCGTAACAGGGGAGGTTTCAGAGGGACTGGGTGTCTAAAACCTTACATATCCACGTCCCTGGGAGGTGGATGGAAACCCCACTTTCCAGTCTGTGTGCACAGTCCAGGATTTTGGCTGTTCCTCAAAACACAGCCTGACGCAGCAGGTTTGAAAGGCAGCTTTCAGATGCTTACCTTTACTATTGACATAAGTGGTTGTTGCCAGCAGCCTGACCCAGATACTCATTGCACAGGAGAAAAGATGCTTGATCACATGATTCTTTTTTCCCTGCTCTGCATCAGACAGCCACAAGGTCAAACGCCAGTTTTTTCTGGTGTATAAGTCTGCAGGAATTGCCTGCCAGCTATCATCTAGCTAAGTTATGGTCTTTAAAATATAGGCCCATGTTGTTTATGTATCTAACACTGAGGTGTTTAAACAAGCTGATAAGTTGCTTTGAAACTCAGCCATGTGCTTTAAATTCTGTAGTATGAGTTACACGTTCAGTTTTCTGAATGTAAAATCCACTTTCCTTCCTCTTCACTAAGGATTAAAGCAATAGGATGCTCTTTATGTATGTAACGTTCACTACTGCTATTAACTTGGGGGGGGCAATACATTTTAAGATGGTGAAAACCACTTTACTGTTCTGTATTTCAGGCCAAGACTTTTAATCCTGTATCTACAACGGGGCAGTGCATGAAGGGAGGAATGTATTTAGCTGTGGTCAGAAGTGGTACCATAACCCAACATACAGCCTGTTTAGTGTGGTAATACTGAAATAAAATAATATTAAATAATATATAAAAATAATAAACTAGTGAATAAGAATATCTCGTAGCAGGGATGGTACAAGCAAACCTACAGCAGCTGTCACTTAGGTAACCCTGTTATTCTCAGAGTTATGAAGTGGGGTTCAGCAGAGTAGCTGGCAGGGTTTGCTACCACTTGCCTTTTATTGTAGAAATATCCCTGGTTTCTATGTACTGAAAATAAAGGAAAACTTCTACGTATCGCTTCCTATGCTGCACAAGTATCCTGTTTACAATTCTTTCATTTCCTCCTCCTGGCACCCCAAGAAATCTTCAAAACAGCCAGCTTGCAGCTTAATTCAGATCAACCATTTGTTAGCACAGAAAATTACTGCAGGTAAAAACCACACTTTAAAATCAGATTCTGTAATTCTGTTAAACCCTTTCTTTCTGCTCATGCACATCCCATCCTCCACAAATCTACCAAATTGAGGTCAGAAAAAAAGTGTGATGTTTGGGACTGATGTTCTCATATGCGCACATTTTCTTATTGTCATATCAGATGTTAAGATGAATGTAACTTTATCAGTCTGAATATGTAGGACATCCTGTGTGTGGGTTCATTTAAATAACTAAACACTGTAACACCTTTCCTTGTGGAGTCTGATACAGACTAAATGTGAAAACCTTTTAAATCTGAAGGATCACTTTCTAGATTATCACTATGTGTATCCAGGTTATCTCTGAATCTTGAGATGCAAAGGTTTTGTAGGTATGGAAGCCAAAAACTGATGCACCAAAAAGTGGGAATATCGGGTTTGGGAGGGGCTTCTCTGGGTTTTTTCCAGAAATATCTCTAGGTTGTGGCAGCACTTGTTGTGTTTTGATATGGTCTCACCCTGACCTTGGAAATAAATCAGTATTTTCCTTGGGCACAGCATGCACTTTATGCCTTCTCTTGACAAGAACTGCATTCATTAGGGGGTTTTCACTTCACTGTTACTCAGGCAGTGCAATGATTGTATGATGTATAACTCATCCCCAGCACTGAGCCCAAGGTTATGACTTTGCAACCACAAACTCTCATTTCTTCAGTATCTTGGGTTTTATTTCCCTTCTTCATGTCCCTTTATTTACGCAGAACGTTCAAAAAAGATTTTGTTAGGTTGGGGGTGGGGTGAGGTAGGTGGATGTGTTTCATTTTTTGGAAGATGTTTGCATAGATGATAATTCTCCATAGGACTATAGGACCTGGATTCTTCCAGACTGGTATGAGTAGTATAGGTCAGGTGAGATACACTGCAAAAGTGTAAATATGGACTTAACAGATAAACAAACTTTTTCTACCTGAAAAAGTAAATATTTCTGACAGTTCTGTGGCAGTGCTAAATAGCAACCATAACACCACCAAACTATTGTTTCTAAAGGCTTACAAGTGTTCGCTTGAAAACCACAAAATGTGAATTCGGAGAAAGCAAAGAGGAAAACGCAATAAAACCGTTTTGCCACCAAGTTCCCCGCTGCTTTGCTACTCCTACAATACCACAGTGCTTGTAATGGGACCTCCACTTAATAATACTTTCTTCTTTTCTTTTTTCACTAGTTATTTTTGGTTGCAAAGAACTCTCAGCAGAAAGCAGTTATAAGAACAAACCTCCAGGTTGGGAGAATCTGGTAGCTGGCTTTTCCCTTCTTGAGGCTGACAGGGCATTAACTGTGCTGCACAGTGCTGCTGCTCCTTTTTCCTGGTGCCAGCAGTGTGGGCTTATGGAAAACTGTACCAGGAACAGCAGGTGCTGCTGGACCCCGCTGCTGCTGCAGGGATGTGGCTGGGAACGGGAGGTGGCTTGGGACACCAAGTTTGGGCTTGGCTTTTAAACCAACCCGCTTGGCAAGTTGCTGTGAACTCTCCATCCTCCCCAGAGCTTCTTGCAGTTTCACAGTAACCTTCGCCTATGTTTCTTCCCTGGTGTGGTAGGAGCAGGAGTAAGGGTGGGATTAGACAGTGGGAAATGAAGCAGCTGCCTGTAAACAAAGCGCTATAGACTATAGGAAGCAATGGAAAGTAGAAATGTTTTAATCTCTTTCATTTACTAATCCTAAAAGTGATGTATTTGAGAACAGTAGGAAAGAAGTAGACAGAAGTGTGACTTTGAAGTCCAGCAAAGGTTTCCTAGCTTCAAAGAGCCATTCTTCCCTGTGTCTTACCAGAGCGAATGCCTAGCCGTTATGCTGGGCAGAAGGGGGGCGTTTTCTGATGAGTAGCATAAAAGACAAGGCAGGAGGACTCTTATTCATGGCTTTGACACTTATTGTGCAAGGGTCTTCAATACCACCGTGCTTTCCTGCCCTGGTGTTTGCTGTGGGTGTAATAATGTCTCCTGCACCTGGTAGGAAGGTGAAACCCTTGAGTTACTCCTGATAGTTTCTGTCAGTCAGGTTTTACCGTCTGCTTTTCAAATTCTCTTTGATAGAAGAAAAACAAAACATGGGAGCCCATGAGGCATTTCCCCTCACTCATCCACCAAGGGCGATCCCAGGGACCTGCTGGAACCAGGTGAGAGTCACCGGCAGCTCCTTTCCTTCCTGCCTTGGTGGCTTTGGCTCTCCAGGAACCAGACCCTTCAAGTTCAACAGCTACTTTCTCTTGCCAGTGAGTCAGCGAACGAATTGCAGCAGGACCCCAATTTAATTCTTCCCCTAGGCTCAGGTTTCCATTTCCCTACTCTGTCTATCAGACCTAATCTTAAAGGTGTTCTCCTTTTTTTATTTTTTTTTTTTAATTGGTCAGCACTGCCATTGTCTCCTAACTGTCCTCTGAGACTTACAAAGCATTTCCTGCTCATGGTGACTTCTCTGTGCTGTATCTGTTTTGTATTGAGCTAATTAAAATGTTTCCTTCTGAAGAGAATAGTGAACTGACTTACCCCATATTCAGACACTGATCCTCAGGGCATGACTCTCTTTTTGTTTTCACTGAGAATGTCTCTCTCCATTTACATCACCCCTTTAACCCTTGATGTGCTTTGGGCTTCCCCATCCACTACGGCATTCAGAGGGTCTGATCCACAGCTCAGAAATGATGGAATTTGCCCCAAACTTCCCAGCAAAGTTGGTATTTTACTCTTGTGAGAGGGACTTTTTTGCTTGCAAAAGAACCTTAGTCTGATGCTGGAGCCCTGTAGGAATGTTGCTTGTTTTGACCCTCAGCTGTCTCACTAAGGGGAGATTGCATTATAATAGCTTTGCTCGATTCAACAGAGATCCCAGCAAGAGAAGATTTAGATGCAAAGAAAAAACTGATGGAAAAGCAGAGTTACACTGTTTGTCCAGGTTGTTTTCACTCAGGAGTAGAAGCTGGTATTGGAGGTAGCTGCATCTTTGATGTAACCCTGTTTATTTACAAAGTGTGGTTAAGAAAAAAAATAAAAAAATAAGAGAGTCCTGTTTCCCTGAACCACTGGGGAATCCAACAACAGGACTCAGTTTATTTGCTTACAGTTCCAGTCAGCATCCTGCCCAAAAAGCTTCCTTTCTTTGCTTTCTCTGACACAATTTCCAGTAATTCCTTGGTGATCACTTGGCTTTTTGGTTCCTTGTTGCCTTTACTCACAAGGCGCCTGCAGCCACATGAAGCCCCCCTTTCACCCGAGCCTTTTTGACTGCTCTCAAAGGCTGTGGCTCAGGGGCCGGTTCCTCTGCAGTCCCTTTGCTGAAGCAGGAGCACTGAACTTTCACCTCTGTTTATCCAAAAATTATAGGCTTTTTCCTTCCCTTTGCATACATTAGTACCGACAAGCCTCCATCCAGCTGCCAGCACCACAGTATGAACACCTATTTCAGCTTTTGCAATCTAAACTGGGTGCACAGAGGTGTGGCCAATTTCCTTGCGGGTGCTGAGCACAGTCCTTCAGTGGGGCAGAAGGCAATCTGTACTCTGCTCTGCTGCTCAGGACCTTGAAGGACCTGTGCTCTGCATTTAACTGGAGGAGCTGATAAAACAATGCTTTCTTCTCTGATACTGCTTTATTCCGAGGGGGAAAGGTTTGAGAACTCTTCTGACAGCAGTATGGACTGGGTGGGTGTTGCCAGCCTTAGTTTCATTTGCTCCAGTGGTCTGGCCTGTGAGTGCTGGAGATGCACGGTCCCTGCCCAGAGCTGCTGCGCTCCCCGTTCTCCTTGGTGCACGTTTCTCAGCAAGAAATACGGAAGTATGGCTGGGGTCTTCATGTATTCTTCCTCACCTCCCCTCTAGGGAAAAACATTAAGGTCTAGAAAAATATTCAGTGGTGTGTAATGAAATGATGCATGAGCAAGTGCAGCACACAGCTATGCTTTTTCTCAGTAAGAACTACTACCAAGGGTAAATTTGCACTAGCGTGTTAAATAAGAGATGACTTTGCAATGCAAAAATAGCACATCTCAGCCAGTGAGTGATGTTTCTTAGAAATCAGGTTTCTAATAATGAGATGAGAGAAGAGGAATGATGTTTTGGCATTGTATAAAGGATGCTGCTTTTACTGCTAAATACAGTAATTTCCATTTACCGTGTAAAAGCAAATACATGCTGGAGAGGAAGACTGTGTTATCCTCAGGTTCAAGAAATTAAAATGGGAGTATTATTAGATGAAAATAAGAGATTCTGCTGTGGCTGTCTATTTACAGGCATAATAGATATTCAAAATATTATGAGATCATGCTATGTACAGAGAAAGCAATCTGTGCTGTTGCTAACGTGCACTTTTGTCTTGGGGTTAGGGACTGATGAAAGTCCCTCAATTTCATTTGCCAAGATAGAGACTTTCCTTTTTCTGTAAAACCAAACCATTAGAAATAATTCAGAAAACTTTCCTTGTAGCTGGGGTCAGCTAAGGCTAGTTTGGCTCCAAAGCAGTTGTGAATCTTTACCCCCTTTTATAGGACTGAACTGGGAAGATGGTGCGTTAGAGGAAGTCTTGCAGGGCCACTGTCCTTGTGAATAAAGAACTCCTCTTTTCAAGGAGAGAATTTGCCTTTTGTGAAAGGTGGTGGCTCCCCTTCCCTGAGACTAAATCGGATCCTTATTTATGGAGGAGGAGCAACTTGTGAAGGAGCGGAGTGAGTCTCTGCACGCACGCTTGACCTGGAAAGACCTGTTAAGGTTGGATGTGTGCTCCAGGAGCCATCCTCACTCACCTCAGCCTGTGGACAGGATGGCTCACCGGTGTCTCATTTGTGATCCTGGAGCACTGTGGGACAATCAAGCTAGGACCACCACATCAGCCGTGTACATCTGGCCAGCAACACTCAGACATCGGTAAATCAAATATGTTTTAACCAGAGTTAGCTGCAGCCTGCACAAATACTTTACAGACACTGGCATAAATGCGTATGGCTGCAGGCAGCCATGCTGTTAAGTGCCAAGGCAGTACCAGGATACCTGAGTCCCAAAGTGTTTTGCCATTTACTGCTCTCCCCAGAGAGCAATTTTCTCTCGCCTTCCATTCCAGAAGTAACACGCTCCCCTATGTTGCACCCCTTCCCCAGGATCTGGCCCAAGGTTGGGGTAAAACTGCATTAATTCCTGCTCTTGTGCTCCAGCCATGAGGTCACAGGCTGGAGGAGGGCAACCATCTTACAGCTGGGAGTGCATCCTCTCTCTGGCACGAGCTGCAGCGTTTGGGATCGCCTGCCTCTCAGAAAACTGGGAGGAGCAGGTTTTCACATTTTTTTTGGTCTCATTACAATACCCTGAATGAAAGTGAATGGGTAGTTGCATTCAGGCCTTAGTTCTGTTTGTCTGTCTGTGTACCAGCTGAGGTCCTAACTCCAGAATTCGAAAGACGCTGATTTTTATCAGTTGACCTAACCCTATTTAAACACATCTCGCTTTTAGTCTCAAAGGTTTAAAGTGAAATGTATGCTCAGCCTCCCCCTCCCTCCCTCCCATTTTTTCAGGATTTTCTTCTGAAATTCAGAGGCTTTGAACCTTCTCAAGTACCAAGGTTGGTTCCCTGCCTGTTTTATTTTAGCTTTCAGAATGCTAGTAAGGGAAAGAAGATGGAAAAGTGCTGCAAAGCAGGGAATATCCTTATCACTGACCTGTGAACTTTGCACTTCCCATCCGCTGGGTTTCACTGTTCTGTTCATAAAGGGGAGTAATACAAAAACACACAATTGTGTCCTCTCAAGCAAAGATTAAGGACTGTCGTTAACCCCCCCCCCAAGGTTTCTTGCAAATTCTTCCACAGTGGGCTTATATTGTGTTAAATCCTATTTCTTCCGAACAGCTGCATCTTTAGATATTGTTCATAATTCATTGTACTTTTGACACCAGATTTTCTATCTGCTTATAGCTGTATTTGAATTTTTCTTCTGGAATTTTGCCACTGAGCTTAAAAGGAGTAGATTTTAGACATAAATGAAAGGCAAAGTGATAAATAAAACTTCTAGGTTTTGCAGTACAAAATATATGTTATTTACTAACTTTTAATATAGTTTGCAGGAACCAGATCTCACATTACATGTAAATTAATGACAAAGCTGAAAGCATGCATTATTGTAAGCTGCAAGCCTTAAGTTTATGCCACATTCATATACAACTCTTTCTTAAGCCTACGTTAGTGTCTTTATGATGCTGACTTAAAAAAAAAAACAACAAAAAAACCCAAAACCCTAAGGGATATTTTTCACAAATCTGAAACAAACAACAGGGATGGAAAAGTCCTTAACTTGTCATCTGCAGTGACACAATGAGAATTACGATGTGAATTATAACGATTTCCACTGCAACAGTTTGGAGGAGTAGCTCATGTAGTAATTACTTTGCAAAAACTCGGAGATCATCTTTCTCACTTTAAACAGAAACATTCGCCTCTCCCATCCCAACCACAGCACAGCTCAAGTAAGAAGAATGAGATCTGCCTGTATAGAAAAAACAGTGCTAATCTCCATTGAAATGTACAACTCGAGCCCATCCCCGGCTCGTTTTATCCCACGGACGTCTCCGAGCCTTCAGATTTCAGAAAACGCTACAACCCATTTTTTTTCAGAGCTGACATTAAATCCGGATGCTTTTCTGCTGAGGTAGAAAGCGAGGAACCAGAAACTTACCGGGGCAGAGCGGTCGGGGAGCCCATGCCCGCAGTGGCGGATCTCAGCCCGAGCCCCCCCTGCCAGCCCCCATTCCTCCTCCTTCTGTCGGCGGAATCGAGCCGCTCGGGACCGGGGTGCTCGGCCGGCGGAGAGGTCGCCCGTTCATCTTCAAAAGCCACAGCGCCCGGCAGCTGCCGGCCTCCCTTTGTTCGGGGAGGAAACAGAACTGCTGAACGCTGCAGCCATCGTGTCTTGGGAAACAGGACACAAGAATGGGCCCAATGTCTGGGCAGGGTCTGTGGGCAGGGGGAACCCCTGGGGGTCTCGGTAGGAAACGCTTTTCCATTGGGCAGGGGCGTGTTACCCGCGCCTGAGCCCGCCCCGCGCCCGCCGCCGCGCTGCCTTCCCGGCCGGAGCCTTGCCCGGCTCTAGCTCCCGGCTCCGGCTCCGGCCCACAGCTCCGGCTCCCGGCTGCGGCTCCCGGCTCCCGGGCAGCCGGCGGTGGCAGCGCGGATTGCCTGAGCCCTTAGCTGGGCCCGCAGCCTGCGGAGCGTGCCCGCGCCCCCGCGCCGGGGTGGTCACGGGCAGGGGGAAGCTGCTGCTTCAGGCACAGATTTTCCTTTGCATGGCTGTAATTGTTTTTCCTTCTAATTAAAAAAGTGAGGAGGAGAGGGGGGAGCTGGGAAGCAGGAAAACATTGGGTAGGACTGGGAAGCTGCAAAGCAAAGCTGGCCATAGGAATAAAATATATTTCTTAACAGACTTAGAAAGGGATTGGGTTTTAGGTTGGAGTTTGTTGTTTGGGGTAGGTTTTTTGTTGTTTTTTGATTTCTCACAGGAGCTGACTAGAACAGTCTGGACTCTTGTCCCCTAGCAGTTTGCTCTGAAAGCCCTGGGCTCCTGCTGGAAAATCTATAGGCATTCAAATGTTTAGGGACACAATTACGAATACTCCAGGGAAGTGTGGCTGCTCTTGCCTTTGTAGCTCGCCCTGAGAGCTGCTGCTGCTGCCTTTCAGTGGATCTGCCTTCCAGCAGAGCCACTAGCTAAAAGCTATTTATCACTTACCTTTAATATCAGCCCTTCAGCTAGGGAAGAGGATCTTCTGGCAGCAAGAGTAACACAGCGGACGGCTTATTTGCCTCAGCCTGTTTATGCTGTGGAGCAGCTGGTGCCCTTTTATTTCTTTTTCAGCCCTCTCTAGTTCCATAGGTTTGAAATCCTGAGTCTGCTTTTAAAGCCCAGCCTCCTACCTAACGTGTCTTGCTCACATTGTGTTTGTCTCTCCTTTTCCTCCACTCTTCTTGGCTGTTCCCACAGGCAGCCAAGGCTAGTAAACAACTCGCTGTGAAGCTGGAACTAATGTTATTCCTTGGGCTGGTGGCTGGTGCAGTGGGCTCGGACTCGCTTCTGCACCATGCCCAGCTGCCACAGGCTTTTATCCAGTCGATGCGAGTAACTTCCTGAATATCTCATATAACAGCCTAACTCCAGTCTGCAAAACCTCATCCTCTGAGGGCTCACAGTTTAAAAACACAAGTGTGGATTTGGATTGAAAATGGTGAAGGTGCAGATGTTTCCTGCTCCTAATGGCCAAAGGTCCCTTTTCCCTTTTTCGACTGGTAAAGATGGCAATCTGGGTAAATTGTGAAGGGATGGCCAAAGACATCAGCCATCACCATCACCCATGTACAAACGTGGGGGTGAATATGGGGGCTGGCAGAAGGCTCAAGATGCAAAATCCACCAGTATCACCAGTAAACTCGCATACAGAAATCAGTTTTGGCTCTTTGTGGCTTGTGGGCATTTTCAGGCTGGCTGCATGGAAATCCTGATCCCTCAGGCATAATGCAACTTCTTTTCACTCCCCGGGGCCCATTCTTATAGGTCTGTGAGTGTTCTCAGTGAGGACCAATTAAACACCAACTCTGCATTTGAAATCGCCCTTTTTAGGGAAAGAAGTGTGGTTTGGGTGGTTTGAAGCTGGACGTACTGATGCAGATTAGAGTGAGCATACTGAAACCCTTTGCAGATTAACGTTATGTGCCTCAGCCCCCAAAACTACCAGCTGATGGGCAAACCCATTAGAAGGGAGAATGATTACTCCTTGGAGATTTAATACAGCAAAAATCTTAAACCAAAAATTCTCTTCTTCTTACAGTATTTAGCCAGAATGTGGCAACTGTGCCAATTTTGCTGCTGTTGGAATGTAAATAGGCAGCTGTACCTACCTGGGAAGTTTGCTTTCTCTCTAGAGTTACTGGTTTAATTAGACACTCCTAACAAAAGTCTTCAGCTGTTGTGAACTTGGAGGGCTCTCAGGAACTCCTTACCTCTAACCTAACAGGAGACTGGGGGTGGTATTTTTGCTGGTTATGGACTCCATCCTTCTAAACCATCGTAGTGGTTCCAACTTCATATCCATCCATGGTTGCCATTGAATTCAAAAACATCTCTAGTGAGCAGGTTTTTCAGTCATCTGTGACTTGGGGTTTTTTCTTTTAAAAGGAGCATCTTTTTCTGCTAGCTATAGCCAAAACTAGAAGTTGGAAAAGTAGAATCTCTAGATTGACCCGTGATGCTAATCTCCAGCCTCTAGAGATCATTAAAAAAAAAAAAAAAATCCCAACCTTTTCCCCTATGGGACATAAAAAAGTTTTGGTATTGTCCCCAGAGCGATATGTTCCTGCTCCCCTCCAAGGCACATTGCACAGAGCAATACACATAGGCCTTTGTCCTTCTCCACACCAGTTTAAATAGGCCAAATGCTGTGCTATCAATGTGCACTGTGTGTTTTTTTAAATAAATAAAGTACAAACATTTCCAACAAAGTACCCTTAACATAGGTTTATTTCCCAAACATGAAAAAAGGAGGTGGCTGCCTCTCTTCTTGGTTACAGTTACAGGCAAGTGTTTTTCTTTAAAATGGAAAAACAATGAGTAGACTCCTCAGCTCTTAATCTCTGGTCTCTGCGCAACTCATTTGCTGTCCCCACCCTGATCCCATGGTGTTCAGTCTTAGACTTGGGACTGGGTGGGTTTTAGCAAGCTCTCCTTGTTAAAACATTGGCAGTACATCAATAATCTTTAGTTATTTTGGAAAACAAGGAAAATCGGACTGTTATCTTATTGGAAACCACGGCTGCTGAGAAGGCATAACATGTTTAAGCAAAAGTTTTACCCCCTGTTTACAGTACTCGGATTTTCTGCTTGTGCATAGAAACCCTACTGATGCGATACTTCTGTTATGTTTTTGGTTGTCCAATGTGTCAGTGGCCTGGTGGCTTTTGGACCGGTATATGAAATTTCCATTGATTTCAGCCAGGCAGGGATATCTGAATTTAAGGAACAGGTTTGCCCAGAAGACTAGCATATTGCATTTCTGGATGATTAATGCTTAATTCTTCTGCTGTCAAACATACTGACTAGTTTCAGTCGATTGATGCTTTATTGTGCCAGGATTCCTACTTCAGGGCACTTAGAGCACTCAAAAGGAGCCAAAGAGCAGAAACCAAATCAGCATTGCATTTTAAAGGCCACTAGAATATATATAATAGGGACATGAGTTTTTCCCTTTCCTCCTCTATTCATTGGCAAGGCTTGTTTCCTTCCTTTGCTTTCCTGCAAAAGCAGACTTAATTTGTCATTTGGTAGCTAAATTTTGCATGGCTTTAGCTCATCCTGGTACAGCGGTGCATATCAGATGTTCTGAGGCCCAGTGGAGCTCTGCCTCTTATTGAGAAGAGTCTGTGAACAAGCTCCTGTTAAGCTGCAGAGACAAAAATGGACCATGCAGGAGTGGCTTCATGGTGCCAGAGTGGTTTAGGGACCCTAGCGGGAGAAGTAGGTGACCCCACATTGCCAAGATACCTACTCTTTGAGCTTACAAACTTGGTTGTATTTAGAAATTCTGGCTGGCTGCAATACATCCATATCATGTCCTGTATCATTTGTTCATCCTATGAGGCACACAGCTTCCTAAGGTCTCATGCTGTTAAAGCACCAGCTTTAGGACTGCAGCTCCTCTGGAATAAGGTTAATGTCTGGGTGACCGCAAAGGAAATATTTGGATGACTGAACCAACAGGTTCAATTCTGTTAGAAGGGAGTATTTCATTTAGATGTTCTGCAGGAAAGCTAAAGGAAAAAATCAATAATACTGACATTTTGCTGGGCCGGGAGGGGGGGAGAAAAAAAAAAAAAAAAAAAGTAGTCACTTTACAGAAACCGCAGTCTGTGCTGGAAAAGATTTTAAAGGAAAATTCCTGAGCAGATGTAGCAGAACCCTTCAGGAGCTCACTTACTAAAGCTGCAATGTTTACTAATTCTTAATGGTTTGTCAGTGCTTCCATTTAAAATCCTTTTTGAAGAGTTTTCTAACAAAGCCATAAAAAATCACTTCTAAATCAAATGGAAATGCAAAGCCTCATCCTGTTTGTTTTTTTCAAACGTGCATTTAGAAGGCCCTTTTTAAA
This sequence comes from Falco cherrug, assembly GCF_023634085.1. Classification (NCBI taxonomy): domain Eukaryota; kingdom Metazoa; phylum Chordata; class Aves; order Falconiformes; family Falconidae; genus Falco; species Falco cherrug. Next base: position 22,463,543 of record NC_073711.1, read on the forward strand.
TAATTTGAAATGCTGCAGGAGGGGGGAATGGACACAACGCACCAAAAGACAGGTGCGCAATTGAATCAGTACCCTTGCAATTTTAAGAAAGCTTCATTTAAAAGCCCTGGTTTGTTAATTTGCCAGCACTTAAAGTTCCATTGCTTTCCTACCCAACGGGACTTTTTGCTAATAAATGATAGAAATCAAAGCTTTTCGGGGGTGGGGGAAAGTGTTGCTTGTGCCAGTGGAGTGACTGAGTCCTCAGAAAGGCCTCACTGCTCTCAGTGCTGACAGTTTTCTGGTGAACACAGTTTGCTGTGTCCATCCAGGTAAGGACTGGACTAACCGATTAACCTGTGATTTGTTTCTCTGATTTTTAGACTCATCCAATAGCAACTATTTACATTCCCATGAGTCCTGAGGGCCTTTCTTTATAAAATGCAGTTAACTCGAAGAAAAAGCATCCAGTTATGAGCTGCTGAAATGTATTTCATTGTGTAGAAAATAAAAGAAAAAAATTGTACTGTTTGCTGGGTCAGGCAAATAGAAACCTCTGGTGGCACCAAGGACCTGAACCTGAATATTCCTCCAATCCATGCATTTTTTCCTAAAGCTTTGCTTTTTCTTTGCTATGTAGCATCATCAAGCTAGAAGAATATCAGTCTTTTGGACAGTGCCCTCTCCATGCCTCAAAGCATGCCTCTCTGCTTTCCGTATTTTCCAGTAATTTAATCAGGCCCTTCCAAGTGTGTCTCGGTCATTTCAGAGTCTTTAATATTTTCCTGTCAACAGAGAAGGGATTAATTTTGCAGACTCCCCACTCATCAGTCATTTTCCCCATAACTTAGAGGCTATTTCCCGTTTTGCACGACCAAATCTAGCCCATTATGTCTCCCTTCAGAAACTGTATCCAGGAGTTACTTCAGGGAAGAAAGAAATACCTGATTATTCGCTCCTCCAGGATAAGTTCAGAAACTTGCTCTGTCCTAATTTGGCATGGGATCTGTGTTCGTTGATTCTTTTTACCCACTTCAAAGGGACTGCTTTTCAGTTCTGCATGCTTCAGAGTCCCCACTTTAATAAACACGTGGTAATGTATACCATTGTTTTGACGAGAGGCACCAGTTATGCTGAAGTCTTATCCCCTGGAAAACGAAGAAGGTGTCTTCCAGCAAAGCTGTTGGGCTGCCTGTGTAAGCTGCCACCAGCACCAGCTGATGATTTCAGAGTGAAGTGACATTGCCTCTGTCGTGGTGGAGGATCATGTCTGAACGTGGCCAAGGGAAAGCTGAAATGGCTGCCTTTGTCTTCCTGTGGTGGGGAGCAGAGCAGGTTTTAACAAAAAGTGGGTGAAGTGAGTTGTTTTTTTCTTTTTCTGAACCCCAGTGATAGCCCACCAATGGCTCCTATTCCAGGTGTGGTGAAGCCTGGGGTTTTCAGCAGAGACAGCCCTGTTTGAGGTGTGACTGGAGCTGCAGCAGCTCTCGGTATCAGCAGGAGGTACCGTACCCGGATTTCATACAGCACAGCGTCCCTGGGCTGAGGCTGGGGGGGGGCTGTAGGCATGCCATACCATGGCATCAATGAGTGCTGGTGTTTTACTGGAGTACACTGAGTTTCACCAAATGAACTGGGAAGGATGAGAAGCTATGGTGCCAGGAAGAGCTGCTGCAGAGCAGTTAATGAAGCAAGTAGAGAACAACAGACGATGCAGGCCAGGGTTGGCTGACTTCCCCATGCAGTAGCAGGGACAGCATCTTGGAGCACGGCAGTGGAGGTATATTAAGTTTCAACAAAACAAACCCAAAGGACGTGAAAAGCTGGTGAATATAGTCTGTGTTCTGATGGCAAAAGATTCAGAGTTTGAAAGGAGCCTGGAGCACCTAAAACAATTGAAGGCACAACCAGGCAGGAGCTTGCAATTCTGCTGTGCATGAATAGAAGGAAGAAGCGGCTGAATATCAGGAAACATTTTCTAACAATGCAGACTATTCGGCTTGAGTGGAGACTCCCAAGGGAAGGGGTAAAAGCCCACAAGGGCTGAATAATAGAAAAGTAGTCAAAGCCATAGTGTACATATACTGGAAAGAAATCCTTCAGTACAGTGATACACAATTCACAATGCCCAGCCAACATAGCGTTGCTATTATTAATAGCATTTTTAAGATGCATTTTTTGATACACAGATTCAGCAAAGTCCTTGCAAACAGGGAGGTTTCGAGCCTTCTGTGCAGGTCCTCTCCCTGTGAGGCGGGCAGTAGAGAAGGGGAAGAGGGGACGCGCTGCCCGTCACAGCCCTGCATTTCTCAACACCACCAAGCGATTGCCTTGGCTATCCCTGTCCCTAGGAAGAAGCCTGTTTTCTGCATTTTCATAAGAATTCTCAGTTAACCCAGGTCCTGCTCCCTGTAGAGGGCAGCTGCTTCCCTTAGAACTGCTTGGGAGAGTGATCTCCCCACCGGCATGTTCTGGTTCCCAGCTTACCCGCTGTGAATTTTGGGGACTTGCAGGATTTTGGGTGGACCACAGACCGCAGGGTGATGCCAGACAATTCACAGCCCCGTCGGGCTTCCCTCTCCTTCAGTGCTGTGCCAGCCTCCATGGCTTTATCACCAATGGAGAATGGCAACAGAGCTCAATTAGTAAAATTCATTATGCTCTGTAGCTTCATGGTCTTGGGAACCTCTTGCAGCATCACAACATACAACAGCATAGCTGTTATCGGAGAATTTATTGATGAAAGAAATATACTAAATGGATGAAAAATTAAACATTGCCAGTTTTCATTATCATCCAAGTACCCAGGAGTTGGTAGAGCCTGTAGCTCCCCCCTGCCTTCTCAGGTGGGTGACACTTTGAGTATCTTAACCCAAAAGAAGACTGTTTTAAGCATGACTAATGCCCAGCTCCGTAGTGAGGTGTGTCCCAGCACACAGGGCTGCACCGCATGCCGAGGTCCAAGCCTTCATGCTGTGCTTCTCTCCTAGGGACCATGTTAGTAAAGCGTATTAACGGAACTAATCTTGCCAAGCTGTGTGCTTTTCTGTTGCACAAACTTACAGTCAGACAGTGTTATGGAAATCAAAGCAGTATTATTCGTGTTGCACCACCACTTAACTCCTGCTCTCTACCAGCCCATTGTTGATAGTACTTTGGCATCGCGTCAATCTGATTGCAATTAAGCTTTTTACAAAGCATCATTCAAGGCTGTCTGTTCTGGTTTTGATTGTTCGTGCTCTGAAAGGTTCTCCACAATGGATGTTCCAGGGAATATGCTACCACCTATGTTGGTAATGCCCTGTCTGATAGTTTTGATAATTTTTTTGTGACTCATGGAGGCTATTTTGGTACTGATTTGTTTTTTTCTGATTGAAAAGTGGTTTCTGAGGGGAGAAAAGTACATATTTAATGTCCTAGGTTTATAAATTTTTTTTCTGAAGTCTTTTTCTATGCACAAAAGACTTTCTTAAGGCTTCTTCTACCAGACACTGCAAAAAATCACCTTTGCTTCTAACAGAAGTAGGATGCTATGTGTAAAGGAGCAGTAAAGAGGAAAGAATCTGGTACAGGTATCAAGGCCTAAATGTGTTGCTAATACACAAATGTAAAAATAAAATGGAGCCTGCATTTCATTTTGGAAATACACTGTATTTCCAGCTGAAATGTGCTGCAGAGTCTGCAGTAAAGCAGTTATGACCGTGTACCAAGAAGGAGCAGTCAGTCTCTCTCAGCTTGTGAGCAAATGTGGGAAGGCAGCAGCACCCAGCCAGGGACTGTCCAGTTTGGGGACGGTCTGCACCTTGGGATCCTCCCTCCTCACGGAGAGGAGGCTGGTTTGTTAGGTTTAAGTTTGGGAGGCTTATTTTTCATCATATTCTTTCATCCTCTTCTGTCTCAGGACATTATTTTTGCATTTGGGGTGTTTGTGTGGTTGTTGATTGTTGTTTTTTATTTCTCCAAATGAGCTAAATGTGCAGGAATTAGGCTGGTCAAGTCTCTGTATTAATCAGCTTATTGAGAATACAGAAACATTCTCTCTGCTGTGCTCTGTGATTCTGGTGTCCTCCCCTGCTTGCAGTCCACCTAACACAGAAAAGATAGGAAAATGATATTTCTTTAACATTTGTCTGTTTGACCTAGTGCAGGAATTGCCTGTTCCAGACTCTCTCCAGCATTCATTTCTCTTCGTTGTCCTGGACCATTATATTTCACTTCATAAGTCTATGAACTGCTATTTGCATCTGAGCTAAAGCAACATAAATAAATGTCAGGTATGAAAATATAAGCACTGGTCAGTTTCCTTTTATTTTAAACTAAAGGCAACTTGCAATAATTTAGTGTGAGTTGAGCATATTAACGTTTCCATGACATGAGAGAAGACCCCTCCTCCATTTGATTGAAAAGCCTCATGTACAGAGAGACAGGACCCAGTATGTGGATCTCCTTGGAAGGCTGAAGTGAAGCATTTCTTTGCAGATCGGCCCCAAAATGCCTCCAAAGAGCCCATCAGGGAGCTCTGACAAACCCCTCCTGTGCACCAGGACCTGACCTTCTTCCTACCAACCCTGCCTTTCTCCAGGACCACAACAGCCTGTAGCAGACACTCAGCATCCACGGGAAGTCCAGCCTCAATCATAGGATCATTTAGGTTGGAAAAGACCCTTAAGATCATCGAGTCCAGTTACAAATTAGTCCCAAAGCTTCTAGTTCACAACCCAAAATTTATGCCCAGGCTAACACTGAAGAAACGCTGCTGACAGAAGGCGTACCGCATGCTGCACATCACCTGGTGTACTCTAGAAGGTGAATTCAACCAAATTTTCATGGAGTCACCTGGAGAGAAGTTATTAATGGGCCAAACACACCCCTCAGTGGTAACTTCCACTAGCGAGGAGGCCATGGCAAATATCTAATTTCATATATTGGTGGCGTATTGGTCAGGGCTTATCTTAACAGTGTGTGTCACTGGTACAGGACAAGCTGTGCAGCTTCTGAGGTTCAGAAATATGAATGAGTCCAAACTACAGAGTTTTGAACTGAACTTTACCGCAGATGTGGGGAGCTCAGGGCATGCACCTTAGCCCGAGCCACCCTGAAAATGATATCACTGTACTATGGTTTAGAATACAGAGGGGTGCTGTTAGCAGATAACAACAGATGGTCTCTGTTTGCTTCCTTGGAGTGCCCAAGGAAGGCTGCAGAGAAGCTCAGGGTGTGACACTGGGACACTGCTCAGCTGCTGCCATCAGGTTGTGGTACAGAGAACGCAGATGTCACGTCCTAGCCCCTGCCATGCTCCGAGGTCTGAGGGTACAGCAACAGCAGTGCCTCAGGATGCCTGTCGTGATGAATATTTCAATTTCTAGTATAAGTCTGCCAGGGGCACTTCAGCACAAGTGGAGAATTTGTTCCAACACTAACAATTTTCTGAGGTACATTTGCAGCTCTCAGCTGCTCATCACAGGGAAAGACCCAGCGCCCAAGTCACACGATGACTGAGACCCAGCGGTCCTTTAAGAGGAGATGGGTGTTTCTGCAGTGCCATCAGGTTGAATAAAAGAGTGCCAAGATAAATAAATACAGAAGATATACTGAATAAAAGCTGCTTTCCTAAAAATGTTTTTACTCCTAAAGGAGGAAGAGTTTGGAGAGGCAGCTTGCTATGCCAGGGGAAAGGCCACCCTGTCTAGAAGCTCCCTAGATAAGAATGGAAATCCTTGTATAATGTTTCCCTTGTTATCAGAGGGGAAGAAACACTTTGAAAAGCATTGTTTTACAGAGAAAAGCAACATCAACAGGGAAATAACTTTTTTTATTTTACCTTTTCTCTGTTGACTCGTGACGGCCTTCCAAGCTGAGTCTTCAAACCATCCTTTACCACTGTCCCTTCACCCATCTGTGCCATGGACTCTCTCTGGGTTTGATCATGTTCCTGTTGCAGCTAGGAGAGGGCTTTGCTTTCATGCTCTCCTCCCTCCCTGGCCTGAGCATACCCCCTGGCCGTTGCTTCCCATCACCATGGCTATCTCACATGCTCTTTTGTCTGCTCACAGGGCACCGAGTCCCTTGCTTCGCTGAATGCACCCTGTGTGCGGGTTGCTGCGCAGGAGAGGCTGGTGCTCTCTGTTTGTTCCCAGGGCTAAATGTTAGCTAATTTATTCCCTCAGCAGAGCTGGTGCCCTGCTGGGTCTGGATCAGGACAGGGATCACACCAGACTGCATCCCTCCTTCCAGAAGATGCTCAGAATTTTGACTAAAGTTTTCTTGCTGTTCAGTGCCCTGAGATTTAGTTCCCGGGCCCTTGTGAAACCAGCTGCTTCTCTGAGATTTACCCATATTCAGATGATCCCTTCCCTTCTGGTTTTATGCATTATCTGGTACCACAGCAACGGGGTTACATGTAAAACTCAGGAAGGCTGAAGAGTATTTGGATTTGAATTTGCGGTTTTGTTTTTCTTTTGTCCAAAAGCCATTTTTAATGTGGAATTTCTCAGGTTCAAAATTCAAATAGCATTCTCATCCAAATGACATCCTGACAGTTTACACTCACGAGGAGATTTTAATCTTGTAAAATTCCCCATGGCTGATGCCTTCCTGGTGACCAATGCTGCTGCCACCAGCTCAGCTCCCACAGGAGCCAGAGGCACCAAGCCCCATTGATTGTACACCCGCCACACGGCTCTAGAAAGCAGCTTTCCATGAAACTTGAGACCCTCACTCATAATTCATGAGCTTTCTATTTTATCATCACTAAGTGAACAAGGAAGGACAAACCTCTTTCTTTGACCTGGAGCAAAATACAGGATTTGCTCCTGGGTCCATGTCTTCCCTCCTTTACCGTCCTTCTCCTGTGGGAGAGGTTTTACTTAAAGGAAGGATTTTATTTAACATTTAATGGCAAGTGTTATTGACTGAAACAAATAGACAAAAACAAATAAACCCCTATAGTTCTACATAGTCTGATTAGAAGTCTTTCCTGTTGGTTGCTGAGTAGTTTCTTGTGCTGTAATTTCACTAATTACTAATCGTCATGGACTCCTCTAAGGCAAACTGGCTGTGAAATGGGGGAAGATGGGATGCTTTTTTGATTATAATAGCACCTGCTGTTGCCTGAGCTGCATCGGCACCCGCTGCCCTTGGGTGCAATGCTGTGGGCTTGAGGATTATTTAATCCATCCTGTCCCCATCACTGCCCTTGCCACAGCCCCAGATCTGATATTCAGCAAAAAGAAAGCTGGGAAGATTTTCATTTATTTCAGCTAGGTAGCGATGCAGGAATGGCTGGTGGGTTTGCTGAGGCTTTGATGGAGCCATTCTGTATTTGTTGGAAAAGGCTTTTATTAACCTCATGCAGCCAAAAAGGTTCCACATGGCCCAGTTCCAGACTCCTTCGCCCCTGGGTCTGACTGCGCTGCCTGTCCCGGGGAAGGCTGTGAACGTCAGGGAGCAGAGCACTCAGTGGGCTATGCAAGGCCGCGGTACCCGGTTTGACTGCAGTGTCTGCTCAGAGTAGGACAGCATGTCGAGGCCACCGAGATGCGTTGACGTGCAGCGAGCGCAGGGTGCCACGGGCTTTCCCCGCTCCCCTGGCCAAGGGACCACCTCTCCTGCAAATCACCCTGTCTGAGCTCTGGTTTGTAGCGCAGCTCTGCCCATTGAGGGATGTGGCTCCTGGCATGTGAGCTGCGGCCGTGCAGCTCTGCCTGCGAGGCTGGGGAGTGTGTTGCTGCTGCTGTGGCATGCTGCCCATGGCAAAGGCTGGGAGGGGAGGCTGTGCCACCAGCAGTGTCACCCTGGCCTGGCAGCAGCAGCCCTGCCAGCCTCTGGGTATCCTTCAGCATAGGACACTCCTCACTGATCACCTCTGCATGCACATCGCTGTACCCATTTCACTGCAGACAATCTTCTTGTGGAAGATAAGGACTAATCTTCCCTCCCTTCTCTGTACCCTTGGTGTGTGTGATTTCCCTGCTCGCAGTGAAGTGGCTTTCACTGTGCAGCGGTGAGCAGGGCTGCAAAGAGCAGAGCTGCAAGGCGGACCCCAGCCCTGGGGAGAGGCAGCTTTTCTGCAGGAGCTGCAGATGTAGTTTCCTTGCAGGGCTGGAAAACAATGAGTTTTCAATCAAGTCAGCATCTTCTAGCAGGCTTTTAGCTCCATGCCTGGGGGATGCAGCTCCAGCTGCACTGTGCTGTGATTCAGGACAGGAAGCAGAAAACAGCACACCCAAAGGGAAGTGCCGGAGGAATTCAGGGAGACAGAAAGCAATTAAATAGCCTGGAATTTGTCCAGGTCCTTGGGGTTGTCACCCCATCATCCTACAAAACTTTTAACGACCACACGTGGCCTGGGTCTCTGCGTTATGTCTCCTCTGAGGGACAGTGCGCAGGGCAGTGGGCCGGGAGCATTGCCTCGGTGCTGGGCTCAGACCAGGCTGCAGCTCCAGCCATTGCAGCATGGTTCCTGCAGCGGCACAGGGAGGTTTTGCTTTGGGAGCTCTCACTCGGGCAGTGGCATGGCTGGACCCTGCTGGTGCTTGTGATATGTATTCTCATGTGAATTTGAAGCGACTTTGCAGACCATTACTAGCGGATGCTATATTTATCCTGATGCTGACGTATCTTTAAATAGCATGGTTACATTACAAGGTCCCTGTTTAAAGAGTTTACCACTATCACCTTCGCTGAGTGTAGTTCATTCAGAGCAGTTTGAAAAGGAGCAGAGCTCCCCTAAGCACCACGTTGATCCTACTAACATTTTTCTGACCAGAAGTGGTTGCCAGTGACTTTCCCTTCTCTGTCAAGTCATTGCTACACCTCTTCTATAAACATTATTTCCCTTCTTTTTGTTTTCTTTAGCTTTCCCAAATCGCCTCTCCTACCATCTTCCAAATCCTGCTGAACTGCTTCCAAATTCCTCATCGCCTCCCTTTCTCAACACAGCCTTTTGGTACATACTGCCCTCGACTGCCAAGCACGTGGTCCTCTGCTTCACCTTGGAGTAAATGACTTATTTCTAAACATCCCTTGAGAAGTATGATTTCACCTCTTTGGCTGGGGTGCCCTGCTCCAGTATTGGTGGGACATCTGTTTGCAGCATGAGTGATAGAAAACTGTAGCTTTTTTTTCCTAACATCTCCTTCTTGGCTCTTCACATGTAAATTGGCTTCTGCTTATTTATAATGGTGACAGATGCATCTTTAATTACAGGAGCATGTTGCACGTACCTCTGGCAGCTGCTGGCTCTGACACCATGCCCATGCTTGGGGAGCTGCTGCCAAGGCAGAGCAGCGGCTGCTGTCCTGGCTGGTGGTGAGCACAGCCCAGGGTTCGATGCACTGCTTATGTTCCCCAATCTCTTTTTCAAGTGCTTTTATTTGGTCGTTGACTGCATTGTCTTTTAAGAAGGACACTGTTGCCAAATGACAGTCCAGTCTAAGCTTTCAGCAACACCAACAAAATGCCATCTGTAGGAAATGAACCAGAATCAAGGCCTTTTTGGGTGGTAAGCAGTGGTTGCAGCAGCTTTACAACCATTTTTAATAATGGCCCTTTATTTGGAGAGAGGGAGGAAGAATCTTAATAAAGGTACCTGATGGAAGGAAAAACTTACCCCGTGGGCTCAGCTTTGCTACCACTGCAGTTGGTTTGGGTTGCATGAGGGTCATGTGAGAGCGCACTGACTTTAAAGTCATGTATTTCTCATACTCGGACCCTTTATAGGCACCAGAGCTTTCAGCTTGTTAAACACGATGCTGCAGCCCAGCTGGCAGTGGAGAAGGGCGAGTACACAGCCAGCCCTGCAGCTAAGGCTCACTTCGAAGGAGGGGAAGGGAAAGGAGCCGCTGCAATGTCCCCTGCTTTGTTTTTTGAGATACTGCAACACGTGAAGTCACAGGAAGCACCATAACATGATTATATACCCTGGACTTCAGCTCATGTCGCCACGGGCATATCTGTGGTCAGGTGGGCATGTTCTCTCCATCCCTGGCGTGGGTCTGGAACCTGCTTTTTGCTTCTCTTCCAGGCTGCTGCTCAGTCTTTGCTCTTCTCCTCTCTAGGACCCTTTTGCCTGGCCCTTTTCAGTTTAGTTTTGCTACGAGCACAAGTTATGACCGTAGCTCTGTCTTTGCACAGTGTTGGAGTTAAACTTTCCCCTTGTTTTAGAAGAACACATGGTTTTGCTTAGCACTAACTAAGGAATTACAAGCCGTATGTCTTGAATATGTATCTGCCAAGGTAAGTAACTTCTGCTGTGAACTCGAACAATCAAAGCTCATGGTTATTTGTTTTCCTATGTATAGATTTACCAGCTGCTGGTCTCTAACATTTATTGATGTTTTCTTTTTTCTAATCAAGACGTCATTGCCGTGTTTAGCTAGGCAGCCTGTCATCGGATGTGCAGTGGGTAGCTAGGCCTACTGCGAGGCTTTTCCACCGCCCAGGGCAGCACAGCCCTCCTGCATGCCGGCAGCAGGTTGGGGCAGGATCTGGCAAGGAATCTCGATTCACTGTTTCTACCAAGTCTACTGCGGGGGGGGGGAGAGGTACAAGCAGTGCTTTACACATCCATATGGCTCCCTGTAGTCAGCCCCCAGAAAAGAATTTATGGAAATCTTAATATAGGTTGTTCAAAACGCCAGGGAATCCTGAAAGAAGTGGCTGGTTATTTTATATCAGCTTTTCTGGAATGTGCAGCATATGTTTGCTTAGAGAAAATACGGGAAAGCCTGACTTTAAAGTTGTATCTTGTGAGATTCCTGAATATTTTTGGTGATTCACTTTGATTTCTGCGTTTAGTTACATCCTGAGGGAAAGCTTTGCAGAGAGAGCCTATCCTGGAGCCGCCACCACTAGATCTTGCATCATTCATAGGTGGACAGTGGTGTTCACAACACTCATGATAACTATCAAAAGCTTCTTTGCTTGCTGTGTGTTGCTTAGCCCTGCCAGTGGATTGTATAGCTTTACCTACACCAATGTCCATGGGTTAGACACGCTGGATGAGGACAACTGGAAACCATTTGTGCTGTTTATGATTCAAATCAACAGCTCTCCATACACCTTACACTGGAAAATCTTAAGTCTTTTCAGCCATGACTATCAATCAGATTTACAAAGCCCGTGCAGAAGGAGTTTCAGTTGTGGTAGGAACTCCTCAGTAAATGATAAGGAAGGTTTTAATGTAAAAAATACTTGCATTTTGCAGACCTGCCTTGGCAGCATTGACACAGACAAGGTTTTGAGACCATTTTGTTGGCTCATACGAGTTGCTTCTACAAATAAAAACAATTTTACACACTATCATGTAGAATTTGCTTCCTACCTAGTGTCTTAACCTCAGACACGTGTGGAGAGAGCAGTGGTATCAATTTAGACTGCAAACAGCACTTCAAAGCTGAGAAATGCCACTGTTTCAGTTATATGCATTTTGCACCAGCAAATATATTGTTTTCTCCACAAGCTGCCACTCCATTTTGGTGCACAAGATGGTAAACAACAGGTTTCAGGACTTGAAAAACTGGCTAATTCTTCACAAAGAAAGAGCTTATCTAGCTCAGAGGGTTTTTTCCTTGCCAGATTTTAAAGGCTTCCTCGAACAATGACAGCAATGGAAATTCTTGGGATATTTTTTGAGACAATTTAAAAATGCAATTTGGGAGCTGTTATTACTTGCCTTTATAGTGCAGAGAAAAAGAGATTTGAAATGTGGGTACTAGCTCATAATCTGATTTAAATGATGATTTGTTTTACTCCTGGAGTTATTTGCCATGCATTCAGGCATAGAGCACTTTCAAGATCTCCCTAGCCCCAGGGATATTGGGAGCAGCCCAAGCTCAGCCTGCCCTGCAGCCTGGCTGGACCCAGCACCTTGCCTGGAAAACCCCAACCTGCGCTCGTGGCACGGCTTGCACGTGTCTTGTGTTTGCTCCAGAGAGCCACAGGCAAAAAAAACAACTGGCACAGAGCCTGGCCTAGCTACATGTGTGAAAGCAGGGCCAGAACCCAGCAAAAGTGCCTCCAGGGAGCTGAGCTGGGGGAGAGGGACCTCTGGTCTTCTGCGGGGGAGTGGGCTGTGCTTCAGTTCAGAGAGGCACAGACGAAGTAATGCCGCTTTTCCTGGCTGCAGGCAGAACTGCCTTCAGTCTGGTAGAAGCACAGAGCATGGTGCCTGTGTCCCCGTTCTCTGAAGGGAGGTTTGAGACTGGGAAGGGGGAATGGAAGGCAAGTTTCTCATTCCTTCTCCCCCAGAGAGGAGCTGGCCTTCCCTGGGAGCGAGCAGAAGGGAATGCTGCACTAACCTGCTCCACAAACCAGGGCAAATGATATAAAAACCCTGTCAAGTGCCACAGAATGAGCCCATAGATACAGCAAAATCTCTGCTCACCAAAGGTCCCTGTGCCGTCACCAAGCCGCAGGCAGGTGTCTGGCTTTCGTCCCTCTGTCCCGAGACTTTCCATCAGTCGGTGCAGCACTCGCTGTTTGGTTTTGTTTATTTGGGTGAGTTTTTCTTAATCTACCTGGGAGGATTTCTTGAGCTGCATCAGTTCTGAGCATGCTCTGAGCTCTTGAGCAAGGACACTATATTGTGCATTGAGATTGCTCTGGCTCTCAGCTGGACGGGTCCCCGCAGACACGCAGGGCACAGTGATCCTGACAGCGGCTCTGCCCGGGCGCAGCTCTTGAACCTGATGTTTAAAAATAGCCCAAACGGAGGCTGAGAGATGAAAGGAGCCCACAGCATGTCCACCAAACACAAACCCTTTAATGAAGCCGAGGGACTGGGGCTGGACCAACAACTTTGTGAGCAGAGGGAGACCTAGTAGCCAGTGTCTCTATGAATAGACTGCTTGTAAAAAGGCTTATGTGCAATTTGCACAAGCGGGGAGACTGCTCAAGGCAAAACAACGTTCAATGAAATCTTTTTAAAAGCTCTGCTTTTTCAGTCCACGTTTAACATATAAACAGCTCTGAATTTGATACCTCCAGATTCAAACTCATTCCATTACAGAAGCACATAGAAGTGGGGAGAGAAAAACTTGTTTGGCTTGATTTTCAGGTAAACTTAGACTTCTTCATGATTTTTTTCCCCCCTGGCTCTCTATATTAGTGGAAAACAGATAATTTAACACATTCTTACAGCCTCACAACAGTATCAGTGTTCTGGCTAACAGCAGTTCTGTGGATAACTGGGAGAATAAACCCCATTTTCTATGTATTGAAGAAGTAGCCACTTCTGTCATAAAGAAACCCATGTTTGTGGTTCAGAAGAGGACATTCTCTAGAGCAGGGCTGCCAGGGAGTTGCCACCTGTGGTGTTTCAGGCCATCTTACCCACCCATCATCAGGCCCCTCCCATAGCTAAGCATGGCGAAAGAATAAAATAGAATAGAATGGAATAGATAGTAGAAGAATAGAATATTTCCATTGAAAGGGACCTAAAATGATCATCTAGTCCAACTGCCTAAGAGGAGCCACAGCTCCATGTGTTTAGCTCTGCTGTGACAGTGAAAAGCACTACTTTGGTGTCTCAAGGGAATTCCTTGAGGAGGCTTTAATGACAGGCAATCTGTTAGTTTTATAAGATGATGTCTACATTTTCCAGTGGAGCCAATTAAACTGCTGGATGTCAGGCTGAGCTACTGATGGGAGCTGAAGCTCATGTAAAGTTGAGAGATTTTTTTTCCTAAAACTAAACAAGTTGGGCTTCTGGAAAAGGTACCTGAAGCTGAGGCCAAGTGCAAGCAGGTATAAATACTCAGAGATGCAGCCTGAGCAAGAACATGAGATCCAAAGGCATAGAGGAAGCTAAGCTGTGTTTTATGGCTCTGAAATGACTGCAAAGCAGTATAAACATGTCCTGGTTAACTTTAACTCTTTGGGGAACTGCAGCAAGGAGCTCCACAGCCACCAAGCCTGCCTTGAGCGGGGCGAAACCGAGGCATTTGATGCAGGCTTAAATCAAACACTTTCTAGATGCAGCCATGCCTCTGGGTTATTCACACTCCTGAGCTCATCTCTAACATGCGGTTTTTCCAGCTGCTCAAAAGAACCCCCAAAACATCAAACTATAAAAACCATCATTTTTCTCCCTTTCAGTATTAGAAAAACTCATCTGAGAAGTGCCCACAGGCTTTCTCTTGTTGCTTTTGCTGATTAACTCTTCAGCCCTGGAGGCACCAAATATCATCTCTCGTAGAGGACTGATGCAGATACTCCTGTTCTCTTCTTCAAATCTGCTTATTCCCTCAAATGAAAGATCCATCATGGCTGACATTAAGTCTTCAGGACGCTGCTCTTGCTGCTTTCTGTGACCCTGCCCACACAGCCTATCAATCAGTAAAGCCTGTGTTCTCTCGCCTCTAATGAGATACCAACCTAGTATTCTGTGTTGCTCTGCCTGCTTGGCTCCCTTTTACAAACGGCAGGGACCATTCGGTTGTGTGTGTTTGGATTTTTAGTGGTTGATGCCTGGAGTCAGTACCTAGGATAGTCAACAGGAGGTTGTGAATGCTGCGAAGACCTGACTTTCAGAAAGCAGGTGCTCAGCACATGGAGGTCAACATTTCTGTCAGGGTGGGTGCTCCAAAACATAATGAACCTTTTAAACATCTCCAGGGGTGTTTGTGGGGCATCTTCCTACCTGTTTTGTGTGCATTTACATGTTTGCATTTGCAAACATAGCCTTGAATTAGAAATAAATACTACAGATATCCCCACTTTTACTGCTGTGATGGGGGTCCTGGATCTGTCAGGGTGTGACAATACGACAAGGTAGCGCTGTGCAGAGGCCTGAGCTACTGCTCAAGAGGCAGCTCATCCTGTGCTAATTAACTCTGCCGAGAAATGAAGCCTGCCAGCCAGGAAGGACGGGCCTGCTGACAGCCCTGCACTGTTCTGAGGACTGAGGGACTTTGTTCGGCTCAGGTGTCCCCACACGGAGCGCAGCGGGCTGAGCTGGTGGGGAGCTGCAGGCACCATTTGAACCTGCACGGAAACCCAGGTCATATAGTGCAAATCAGTTAACTCCTGCAGACAGCTGGCAGATTCCCTCTCCCAGAGTGTGCTGGATGTTACCATGGAGAGCATTAGCTATTTCTCTTTTGCTTCTTGCTGCTTTTACAGCAGTGGTGCTGGGGGCAGGGAGCAAAACCCGTGTGGCAGCCCCTCTGGTTGCACACCAGAGAGGATAGTCTTACTGGTACTGCCTGTCCTCAGCCACCATCCAAGGTACGAGCATTTGTCAACTAGCTACAGCCCACAGGTGCATTTGTAAAAATAAGTTCCCCATAATAATTCAAGCCTTGTTTACCAGCTGACTGGCAAATGTGTCCAGTTGTCTCAGCTCTGCAATGAGCAGCGTAGAGCCTGTGAACAAATAGCTATCGGTCATGTAGCCATCCCGCAGTGTGGCTGAGGGGCAGTGGAAGCAATGCTAACGGTATTACATTCAATAAACTGTTGTCACCTGAGAAAAAGTCAGATTGGACCCACAAAGTCGTGTTGATGCTCAGATAAAATTCTGCGGGGCCAGGAGAAGGGAGTGGGAGATGCCGCCTACCCTTTCTCATGAGTGTGGACATTTCAGCTACTACAACAGGCAGGTGAAATGAATGTGTAATCCTCCCTGCCAGAGCTGGCTGTGGAGTTTTGCTGTTTTGTCTTAGTCCTTAGACAAGGCCAAGCAGCAGTTTGGTTAAGGAAGGGCTGACGCCAGGTGTAACTGCAGCACTGAGGGAGCATCCCTAAGCCTAACACAGCAGGAGCTGAGATTCACCCCAGTCTGAGATGCACTGGGGCTGGTGCAGACCTGCAAACACCTGGGTTAATTTGGTAATGACTGAGCCAGGAGGTGATGGGATGGTGGGGGACAGCCCTTCTCTGGCCTTGCTCCAATGAAAATCCACGGACAAGGGGCTTAAATCAGAAGTTCTGATAATTAAGTTCCCTGTTAAAATTTTTTTTAGATTAGCATTGTGATTTAAGATTGCCAATACAAAACAAAACTGACAAATTTTGGAGAGGGAGAGCAGTATTTTGTTTCTGAGCAGCCAGCACCCTCTGGCACTAAGGCTTCCTGAACAGGGTGCCAAAACACCCAGGCAGTTTGCAAAAGAAGAGCAGCAGAGTGCGGACTGCTGGCAGGGAGGCAAGCGGGCAGCGCTGTAGAGCTGAGAGCGGCCATTTGGTGCTCAGGTGTGAGCCTCTTTGATAGAGATCTTATTTCTAACTACTGTTCACATGAAACTTGATGTAGGAGGAGAGGGATGAGGTGGAGCAGGGCTGATTTGTCAGATGAGAGAATTATGAGGTTTTTTCTTAATAATCATTTCATGCTTCCATTCCAGCTCACACTGGTGCAGACCTTTGAAACCGGCTGATCGAAGCACAGCTTGCTTAAGTGGATGTGTTTTGCCTGTGTTCAGAGCTGTGCCTGTTTGCGTCCATGGCAAAGCTTGGCCTAGAGATTTGCAGTGGTGTTCATGTGAGCAGGATATGGCCCTTGCACCTTTATCCCGGGCCGAGGAGCTCTTGCTGCTCTGTCGGCAGCTGCCCGCTCTGCCGTGTGTTTATGAAGTGCTGTTTCAGCTGCGGTTGGGGCTCACCTGTGCTTTATAAACACAGGTTCTGTGCCAGTGCAGGACTTGGGCTCTGAGTCAGCAAAACATTTCAGCACGTGCTCAATCATACCCCAGCCCATTATAGAAGTTAAGCAGCTGCTCATTTTTAAGCTTGCATTTATATATTTTTGCAGGGGCTGGAGTGGTATTGCCAAGCGCTGGCCAAGACGGTGCCAGTAGCGGTGGCTCTTGCTGCCTACCTGGAGCTCCAGGTGAGCCCTGCCCAGGCTGCCTTCTGCTGTCATGCTTTTAAAGAATGAAAAATGGTCCAAAACTGTAAATATGGGAATAAACATTCCCACAAGTCATCTGCTGTTAATTTACAGTTGAATCAATTCATTTTAATCCAAAAACAGCAGAGCAGTTTTCAGTCTCTGAAGACCATTGAATACTATACTTGATATCATAAGCAAAAGGATCGCAGGGCATGTCTTTCCCTCAACTGTTTTATTTCACCAAGAGCATTTAGTGCTTTGCCAGATTCTGTCTCTGAGGGTCACTGCAAATGTATACTCCTTCTGCTTTTCATATAACACTGAAAAGTGAGCTGTGGTTGTGTAACTTGTCAACTATTCTTGCAATTTTAGCTTGGAGGCTTCTCTTTTTTAAGGCACACATATAGCTTGCTCTTACAGACTTCTCTCCCCCTAAAAAATTCAGTGTACAAGCAACCTGTGTAGTGCTGCCACAGCAGACTGTTACCTGAAATAATGTGAATTATTTCTCTCTGAAGCCAGAGCAAATGAAACAGACATTCTTTGGTGTCTTGATTCAGAGAGACCGCTCGTGGCAAGCAGTCAGCCTCCCAGCTGTCACCATGGTCAGCTTTAAATACAAGACCTTTTTGCCAGATCAAAAATATATTTTTCCAATATGTTGCTTCCTACCTGCAATATCTGGTACTCTGGGTGATCATTTCTCTGTGTGTCAGTAGTGGGAACCAGTTGCTTAACAGCAGTGAGAAGGTACAGACAAAGCAAACGAGCTTACCCAAATCACTCTTGCACTGGAAGTTATTCAGTCATCAGACAGTGACTCCCCCTCTCTGCTCATCCAACCCACTGTAACAGATGGCCCCAGGCAGTGCGTCCCTTTGTCTGATTTTATCCTCTCTTTGACAACATTTCGCTCTGGGGCTGTAGGACATGTCCAGGGCAGCTGTCAGGGGCTGTGCTCTGGCTGACAGGTTTTGAAGAGCTGTGCAGCAAGAGGTGTAGCTGTACACAGGGTGGGATCCCGATACATCTCCCTGCTGGGCTGGCAGGGACCGAGGCTGTGCAGGCACTGTGGTCCCAGCCCCTCGTGCGCTGCTCGACGCCCAGCGAGCCCTCCCAATGCACAGGCTGCTCCAGTCCCCCAGAAAAAAGGTCTCAGTCATTGCTTGACTCCGGTCAGATGAGTTAGACTGCACAAGGCACACTTCACATTAAAATTATATTGAAAAAGAGCAAATGGATGCTGCCTGATTTATGTCTTCATTTACCTTTTTTTTTTGCCTAATGTTGAGGAAAGACCTTGGTAGGAATCAGTAATGTTATGCAGCTGGCTATGAGCACTGCTGGGTTCAGTGTCTTTTGTCGTGTTTGATTCCTTGCAGCTGCTCAGGGTTTAGTCAATTATCTCCTTAAAAGAGGAATTTCTATTTTTGCAGGATAACTAGAAGGCTGATGGAAACATGCAAGAGAGTAGAAACCCAAATATTTAGGCAGACCCATAAAATGCTTCCCATAGCTGACACTGCAGCTGCAGCTAACACCAAACACTCTCTGTTTGCTTTCTGGCTAATAGATTTTTCTTAAGGGATAGGTTGCTGGAACAGCTTGAAGTGAGCATCGCCTTGCACTTGCACAGTCACACTGCAGTACAGAGCTGCACTGGAAACCAGCAACAGTGCGGTTTTGCTTCACAGAATTGTTCCCATTTGGTTGGTTTTGTTGGTATTGGGTGAAGTCTTGCTCTTCATTACTACTGCCTTGGTTCCCATGGTTAGGAAGGATGCTGCAGACCGTGCCGCAGTGGCTGTCCTTACCGGCACGGGCAGAGCCACACTGGAGCGCAGCAGGTTGTCTGGGAGAAGGGACAACTTTCTGGGTGCAGAAAAGCTCACATAGCTTGGGTGGCTGTAGGTCTCACCCCAGCTTTCCTTACTCCGTGAACGTGCTCTGTGGCTGGGGAGGGTTTCATACAGCCTTCACCAGCACATGGATGCTCACCACCCCCACAGCGAGTGGCGTGGGGCCTGAGCACGTGACAGCACAGCTCATGCGCTCGGGATTTAAAAAATATCTATATTGTTGTGGCTGGAAAGTATGAAATGAAGTCTAGTCTCACTTGATCTTTCCCTTCCTTTTAGCCTTTTTAACTAATAATAGGCACATGTAAGTGATTAACACAACCTCGTGCGACTGTTTCTTGTTGTTTGTGCAATCCTCAACATGTGCTTTATCTTCTGAGTACGAGGTGGACGTGTTTGGCATTTCATACGCGAGGGACTTTGCCAGCCTGGCCGGCCGGCGCTGAGCCACACGGCTGTCACGGCACCGCAGCTGCGGCGATAGCTCCCGGCTTCTCCCTGCACTCTCCCCAGACCCCTGGCACGCTACACTGGGCTCAGTGTTGGAGAGGATCACTTATTTTAGTCTGGTAATAAATGCTTTTTTAATTTGTGGCCTTAATATTCACGATAAGCTAGTTCTTTGCCTCTGCTATACAGATACAGTGTTTGCTTCTCTTCTCCTTTGTTAGCAGCGATGCCTGGCAGCTGCCAGGGTGGCTTTTGTCTTCAGCATGCTCTTTTGACCCCCCATGTCCCTGCCATCCATCAGCAAGTCCGGGTGGGTCCATGTCAGATGCCAAAATTGTGGATAGAGGGAAAATCAATTAAAATCTTAGAAAAACTTTCCATATGTATAAAGAAATCTTGGGTTTTTTGAAAAACATTTAATAGAAAGTTTGATCTAGGTTCCACATTCTGTCCAGCTGGCAACCAGTTCACAAAGTCATCCAAAAGATTGTTTTGAAACCATGTTATTGGCAATAGTAACTATTTAACACATCAAGTGAACCAAAAAAATAATTCAAATGTTATTGCAGAAAATAAATGCAGAGCACGTATACATTTTGTGGAAATAAAGGGAAATTAAGATTGAAAACGTCTAAGTATAAAGATGGCAAGAAATGCTGCCAGGTGCTGGTGAATTTCATCCAGGTTTCTTGTCTTGAGTTGCAAAGAAGAGGGGCCATGTTGCACTCGCCACGGGCAGCCTCAGCATGAACAGGAGCTCAGGTGCACGTGCCAAATTCCTCCCATCCCTGGGCAGGTCGCACAAAACTGAACAAATCTGAGCTTTACAATGTGGCCAGTTCCAGAGGCCACGAACCAGCCGCCTGCTGCTTGCCTAAATCTTACCTTGATTGCTTTATACGTATCTTTTTCCTTGATACGTCTTTTTGACCAAACTTAACACAAAATGCTTCTGTCTATCAAGGCACACTGTGGTTCAGCAGAGGCCCTGCGAAGTCTGCTGGCATTGCTGGGTCTCCTTGGGGTTGTTTGCATAACTTTCTACATGCTCTTCAGATTCAGAGTGCTTGTTATGATCTTTGTTTGAATAATACTTTGAAGTGTTGATCCATGATGTGGTTTCCTACAGCCTCCTAAGAGGTAGAAGATAATAAAAGTTGCTGGGTTTAGAGGGGTTTTTTTCCTTCAAAAGACTGTTTTGTGGAATAAACCTACTAGGTTCATGCTGTATCTGGGAGAAAGGTTACTTCTAGGTCTATAAAAAGTAAGCATGGATGCAAGCTTAAGCAGTGCTACAGTAGCAGGATGGATAACATAGGTCCTGCTGGAGCAGTGAGCTCCTGTAAATGGAGCAGAAATGTGATAGATCTATAAGGGCATTTAGTAGAAGATGTACCATAACTTAAATTGTTTGATTTATCTTTCTTTGTGGCTTCTGGCTGGAAGTCTGGATGCTTTTTGGCATTTCCCAGATCCCTCTGTTAACACATGGGAAGACCATCACTGAGTGACTGGGAGCTGGGGAAACTCCACTAAATGTGAAAAGCCGTGGCCAAAACAAAACGCGTAGGCTGAAGCAAAGAGTGTTGTGCTGGCAAAACTGAGGTGGTTATGGTTTCCTTTCTAATTTCTGTGCTTCTGGGATGTGACTTAGCAGCTGATAGTCCATAGTCCCTAAAAAGACAGATAACTGCTAGCAGAGGTTAGAGCACAAATGACCCCAACATACTTATCTGACCTCAAGTACCACGGGACGTCACGTCTACCCTCTTACCCTTCTGAGCTTTCCAAGTTGGAGAGACCCACATTTCTGTGCAGTTTGACTCAAAGCACATCTGCGTGCCGCTTCCCCAGGGCTGTTGTGCGGGTTCTCCAAGAAATAGCCAAGAAATAGTTTTCTGCTAAGAAATACAAGGAAGTCTGGCAGGCCCATGAGTATGGGAAAAAGAAGTCACACAGTTTCACAGCATTAAAGCCACACGTTAAATAGCCAGCTACGCTCATCTATAAGGACAAATAGGACCTTCACACCAAAAAGCTCCTCTTCCTGTCTGTTGGACCACAAAAACCATGCTGAAGAAACACAGAGCCACACCTGGTGCTCCAGGGATTGTTTTTCAGGTTGCTAGAAGAGGAAAGTAACAGTTTTTAACACACAGACAACGTATCACAGCAGCAAGCAGGTCATTACACACCTGTTAAATTAATTTTTTTGTACAAAATAAGCCTTAAAATGTGCTGAAGTTGTGCTTGTGTTTAGAAACAATAATAAGTGGCAAAGACAGGCACATGGAAAATACAAATAGAAGCAGTTTTGGTTTAAAGACAGGAAGGCACGGTGATTGGGAAAGGGCCAGCCTGAACCGTCTGTGCCCAAAGCCCGAGAACAGGGACCCCAGGGTGACGTGAGCCCCCTTCTCCCACCCCCATCCCCACCCAGGTGGCCCTGTGGTGCCAGTTTAACTGACCAGGGAAGCGGCTTTCTGCTCCTCTTAGCCAAATACACCCCCTCTACCGCGAGTTCATGGGTGGGAAACCACGAAGGATAAATGAGACTTGATACATACATATAATCCCCTGATGCCCTGCCGGGGCCCTGCACTGCCACTGGTCCCCAAGAGCACATTGTCCGTGACAGAGAGCTTTGATCTCATCTTTTGGGCTTCTCCAGGTGACCTGCCCTTGCCCAGAAGGTACAGAAGCCGATGCCTTTTGTATATTCACTTGGGAGCTTTGTCTTGAGTAGTCTTGTCTAAGGCAGATCCATGGCTCATTTACTTTGCCAACTGGACCTGCCATAAATGCAATGAGCCACAAATATCCTTTTCGTAAGTAAAACAAATTTCCACTTAAGCATCAGCTTAAGGTCTTGTTACTCTCCTTGCTCTGAGCAACTGTTTGACTCTTTGGAATAAAGTGATCAGGTATTCTGAAAATTAAATTCATTGCCAAATACATGCAGGGTCACAGAGTAATTCTAAGACAAGGAGTTGGACTTGTGTCCTTTTCCTTTGTATTTAAGATCATTTTCATTGTGTACAGAGCATATCTGAGATAAAATTTGCAGTAAACACACATTAGTACTAGATTCTGCAAGACAATGTATTTTTGTCTTTTTTTGCCCCTTAAACTAGGGCTTTAAATGAATCCTTCCACAATTCTCAAGGTCATTGTTAAATATTTTAAATAGTTGGTCAAATGCCAATCTCTTTTCATTGCCTGAATTTCTCTCCTTGGAGAATTATTGCAGACAATGAAATGTGGAATCTTCAACATTTGTGTCAAAGAGAACCCTACAATGACAAGGGATTTTGTAAGTCATGAACTTTAGTAAAGTTTTATATCGTATTGAGTAGGACAAAGAGTCTTGCAGTGTATTTAATCACCAGATCTCTGTGGCATCCTGTACTGTCATTGTTATAGATTTTATTTATTAGGGGAAAAGAGATCTCATTTCTGTGTTTTGTATTAAATTTGGGCTGAAACCATCTGTAGTCCTTAGAAATACCTGGATCAAACAATTGCATGCAGTGGGAAGGCTTGATTACCTCTCGTGCTTTCAGTGTTACAGCACACTTTCCAGGAACATCCATGGGGCTGGGGAAGATAAAATGGCCAAATCGAAAGGAAAATCAATTTTTCCTTTCTTCAGTTCCCAAGCATGGTGCATTGATTTGCAGTGAAAGCCTATTCATGACAGTGAGAGAAATCCTCAGTAGTTTGGGTCAAGCCTTGATCTACAGTGGAATATACGAGCAAGCCTCAATCTTGCCATACAGCTTGGTTTTCTGTTGTCTCAATTTTATACTGGAAAAAAACTAATTAAGGCCTTTCTATAATACACTTCTCAGCATCGCTTTCCTTATGGAAGGAGTTGAGGCAGCTTGAATGAGGCTGGCAGATACGCAGCAGTGACAGCTTGTACCAGGCAGATACCATAGCTACACTGTATATGGAGGTTGACCAAAAATGTACAAACTGATACGTCGTTTGCCTGCTTGTGAACTCTAATTTCCTTGGAGGAAGAAGTAAGTAGAATTTTCTGCAGCTGGATTATGAACAGATTAGGCGTTTGTCTTCCTCTTCCCAGAACAAGCGAGCAATATTAGCCAGAAAACAGATGAACCTGTACTTGACGAAGTGAAATGCAGTAATTTTTTTTTTCTTCAAAGCCCTACCTTTGATTTCCGCACTTGATTGGCACTGATACTCCAAGTGGCTGGAAAGAATTGGGCATTTACCCCTGTTACAAATCTGTGGGCTGGGCTGGTATTCATTCCCCTTGGCTTCCCCGTAACCATCGGGGCCAGGTTCAGCAGGTAACGTGCCCTGCACTGATCGGCGCTGGCCCCGGGGCTGCCCTGTGCTGGCCTGGAACCTCCTGCTGGCCACCGCAGCCACCAGGGAAGGGCCAGCACCGGTGGCCTGGCAGCAGGACACAGGGTGGTTCTGACCTCTGCGGGGGACACGCCGTGACCACCCACGTGGCCTCCGACAGGGGGAATGAAAAGGCTGCGTGGGGATGTCTGTGTCTGCCCCTAATTTAATTAGCGTCGGCAATGATCTTGAAGGATTTCATGAAACAGATTATGAAAGGCATTTTACTTTGTAGAGGAAACAAAGAACTTTTATTTTGCAAGTAGTTAATCCTTTTTCCCCCTCCCTTTGTTGCTTTTTCCCCCCTTTAAGGAAAGGAGAGAGTAGAAGCTGTGATTAATTTCTTCGTTCATTTCCTTGCTCTTAATGAAAATTCAGGTAGACCATAATTCAAGTAAGCACATCCCATGCAGTCAGGAGAGAAGAGTCCTTCTGGCAAAGTAGGTAACTTAGACCTTTGTGTGTGATTGCTCTCAGTTCAGCCAAGTTTCTGAAGCCACGTAGTGCATGGGCAGTACGGGAACAGCCCACGTACCAGGGTGTTTAGCTGCTGCAGAACAAATTGTGTTTGTTTCGGTACTGCAGGCAAGCGGGAAGTGTTGCCCTTTGCTTTACAGGTGCTCCTTCTGTAGTCTGAAAAGTATTTTTGAAGCTGGAAATTAAGGTTCTCAGGGAAAAAAGATAGTATAGTCTTAATACAGTCTCAACGTTTTTAACCTCACAGCTTTAGCTGTTCCAAATGCATTTACCTGATGGGTTTATATGTGACCGTGTTTGTTTGAAGGCAGCATGTTTTGGCTCCCTAGATATTGTTATACAGCAAGGATCAACATTTTTGAGCATGTATTTGTACAGCCAGTAAATAATGCAGAGATGGTGAGTTTCACAAGGTTTATTATCAGAGGGTTGCGTGGAGCCAGCCATCCCCCAGCCCTGGAGGAGGCTGCAGCGATGCCTCTGCTGCTCCCTGCAGTTCTGGGCTATTGGCGTGGCCACCGGCAGGGAGACAGAAGGTGGTGTCTGCAGACCTGGCTAGCTAAAAACGTGGCTGCTACAAGCAGTAATGCAGAGATGGTGCTCAAGAAGCATATCACTAGGGATGTTATTTTTTTATGATCTCTCTTCTGGCCTACTCAATATTTGTTTTACACAGCTGCCTCCAACATCTGCTTTTCATCTCTGCTCTTTATCCATGTAGGTATTCAAAAATGCCTTTCTTCTTTCAGCTGCTTTATGTGTCTCCTTGCCAATGTATGTCTTGTGTGTCTTTATGTATCTTGTCAATGCAACGTACAGCTAATTGAATTTAAAAATCATTTAAAAATAGGTTATTGCATATTTTACACACAAATAATTAAAGGAATAATGTCCCCTGCCTTCCACATAAAGGAAGATGGGGGGAAATAGCAAGATGAGCCTGAAATTTCTCAGGAATCTGAAGGTAGGCTGAGCCCCCATTCTGTAGGTTCAAGTTGAGATCTTTTCCCACCTTTCTACCTGATGGTTCTAAGCTGCTTTCCCAGCCTCCAACCTCTCCCTTCCTCACTTTAGGCCATTAGGACCCAAGATGTGGTTTAGCTTTTTAGCCCAGGATCCATCTTCAGAACATCAGGCTTCCTGGGTGGGCAGCTTCTTCAGGCTGAGCATCTAGCCGTAATGTCAGAAACAGCTGATTCGTTGGCTTTTGTTGTTACTTGGCAGGAAAATGTTGCTGAGCAGCACTGCTGCCCCACGACAGTGGGTCTTGGCAGCTCTTCTTTACCCAGCTATGATTGGTAAAGGAGGTCTGCACGTGCGGAGGGGCTGTGTTTAAGCAGATATCCCATACCAGTTTCAGCCTGCAGTTTTCTTCCCTTCTCTCCTCCTTCCCAATAAACGCAGAGCTGTTGCTTTTGGATAACGAGGCTGCAGCTCTGAGGAGCTCTGAGGCATTTCTCAAAAAGAAAATACAACTTTTGACCTCAGCAAGGAGCAGAGTTTTACCTGGATTGAAGGTCAGCAGCTCCACAAGCCATACAAGCTAAATACACTGATGCCTCCTTCCTCTGGTACTCACTACAGCCACCTCAGAGAAAAGCCCTTTTTCTTCTCGGAAAATCCCTCTCTTTTTGATGTTTTTTCCCATTCTTTGTTATTTATTTCCTTGGACAAAGCTTGTCCTTTGAATAACATCCCTCCGTGCTACAGTATCTATATTTCTGCAGCTGAGCTTCTTTTGCATCTTGAATCAGCCATGGAACAGGCAAATCTGCATTTTCTCACATAGATGATCGCAGTGAAGATAGCCACCAAAGCCCCACAACTGACTTTTATTAGGCAGAAAGCACTCCCACGCTCAGGTGAGGTAGTCTGAAACATCACCAGCCCTTCCAGGCTGGAGGGCTGCATGGGCTTTGCCTCCCTCCTCCTCCTCACCTTCCTCTGAGCTACCTGGGCAAACAGCCCATCGTAGGAAAAAGAGACAGGAAAAAAGCTGCCAGGTCATGGCTCTGTCTAGTGTCTAAGAAGCATAAGGAGTTTCAAAGAAAGAAACATGGAGCAGAATTGGGGCCAGGTGGGCTCAGGGTCTGCAAGCCCTGGTGGTCCCAAGAGCTGCCCTCCAGTGGAGCAGCACCGAGCTCAGTGTCCGCCTGGATTCACATCCGCCTGTTTTCTTTAGTAGACAAAGGAAAATCTGATGTGTTTATGCATGTTAGTAGATCTGAAAATGTAAACTATGGTAAAATATCTGCTTATAGTGTGACCTCTTAACCCGAGGGGGTTTTCTGTTCTGGGGTGAATTCCAGCAAACCACTGTGCTGCTCTGTTTACAAGGAAAATGCCTGCTTTCTGTGTTCTCAGGGCTACAGTGTGTCTCACTTAAAATCCTCTTTGGGAAAAGCAGGCTAGTTAGCATTGCTCACTCCAAGAAAGTTGCAGCAAATAAATATTCCTATTCCTCTACTTAAAAGAAAAAAAAAAAAAAGAATTTCACTAAAATCAGATTTAAATAATCGTGTGCTACCTCCTCGGGTTCTGTGTCACTTTCTGATACAGAATCATCGAGGTGTTTGGTTACTGTACCCAAAATCAGCGCCAGGGCTGGGAGCAGGCGAGTGCCCCTTGCAGCCGGAGCCCCGGGGAATCATTTCTAAGCGCCAGGACAGATTTAGCCCGCTGTGGGGTCTGGCCTGTGCAAGCTGGCAGCCGGACAGACAAACCACCCTTCCAGAAGGGTGCTGGCTCCCCACCGTGGCAGCAAGCGTGATTTTAGCTGGCGTGGCGAGCCACACGGAGGTAGAAGCGGGATGGAAAGGCGATGGCTGGCTGGTGGTGGCTGGCTGTGGGGTGCTGGCACCCCCAGCCTCCTGCCAGCTCCATCGCCCCTTCCGCAGCTGCTCTTACAGGAGCTGTTTCAGCAAAGGGCCAGGGTAAATTGCAGTTCTTGTAAATGACAGGCAGGGTCCCACACTTCCCAATGATGACCCAGCTCTGTAAACAGACTTCTGTGTGCCTGGCGACAGATCAGAGCCATGCTCATCAGTCCATCCAGCTCTGCAGCAAAGCTCCACAGCATACTCAAAAGCCAAAAACAATATGTTTATGAAATCCAAACATCAGAAGTATATTTTATTTACACTGCCGCCACTGAAAGGAGAAACAGATGCTTCTGGTTTGGGTGCTTGTCCAACCTAATTTCAGGAAATATCGGAGATATGAGGGAGGGAAAAAAAGGAATCGAAATGTACAGTCTGTCCCATCTCCAGTTTTAAATGTCATAATTGTTCGTGTGCTGCTACACCAAATGGAGATGAGCTTGGCTTTGCCAAACGCTGGGCTGTGTCCCTCTGTGGCCTGATGCCGTGGGTGAAATTGTTGGTAAACACCGATGCTGTGAGACAGCCGCACCAGCACTGCTGCAGCAGCTCCCTTGCATGCCCTCACGCCGCATTACCCACGGAGCGAGAGCAATCCCAGCCCAGGCCCAGCAAGGCAGGCAGTCTGCAAGCTGTTGGAGGGCTGGGCTGCACTTCAGCAACACCCAGCAAAGGAGCATGTGTTGGAGCTGAGCATTAAGGGCAGCCCAGAGCCTGCTCCCAGCAACGTGAGGGCTGCAACTGCGAGAGCACCGGGATGTGCAAAAGCATTGTACACAACTCAAATGGGCCCTTGGCACAGGGACTTTGGTTGGATAATTATCTTTACTGCCATAAAAGGTAAAAAGAAAAGATGAAGCAACATATTAAGCAGTGCTGCTGGCACATTGTCTGTCTGAGCAGTGCCTGGAGAGACAGTACCCAAAAAAAGGATGAGGGCAAGAGCCAGCCTCTTCATAGCCCTGTCACTTTTTAGAATAGACAACTGGCAGGATTTAGATCATGAAAC
The DNA here is from genome assembly GCF_023634085.1 of Falco cherrug. Classification (NCBI taxonomy): domain Eukaryota; kingdom Metazoa; phylum Chordata; class Aves; order Falconiformes; family Falconidae; genus Falco; species Falco cherrug. Next base: position 22,491,410 of record NC_073711.1, read on the forward strand.
ACATTTCATTACAAATTCTCCCGAGAGTGCTGATGGGGTTAGAGTGCTTGTCTCTTGCAGGCGCATCCCTGCTGAGTGGCACCAGCACACTCCTGCATCTGACCAGCCTCAGCTCAGATGCTGTCATGTCCACGGCAGGTCAGTCCAGCACAGCTCTTGGCAGCACTTACCTGTCTCTCCTTCCTGGTAAGCTGTGGTGAGGATGTGAAATATTTGCTGTGGACTTGAACACTGTATTATTTCATACGTGCTATTTATTGTTTTAATATGCATTCTACCACAAGGTGAAATTTGACAGGAACATATCCCCATCTTTGGAAATTATCCCAAAGCTCCAAGTTAAGTCATAATTATATCTCATTCCTCTCAGCCAAATATGTGGGCAAGGCAAACAAATAACTTATTATAAAGTCATAATGTCATGCTCTCTGTCTGGGATAAAATATGTTCTCATTGCCATGTGGATGGGGATAAGAGCCTGGGTCATGCTGAGCTGCTGGGTCTTGGGGTGGCCAGGTTTTCCCCTCTAACAGGCAAGACCCTCAGTGCAGCTGAGCTGAGTCAGAGCCTCCCTGTCCCAGGCAGCATGGGCGCTGCAAGGGGGTGAAGCTTGTTCAGGCAGAGCTGTGCCTGGACCTGCCTCCCAAAGCAAGCCTTGAAGATGTGTCAGTAAAGGCTCTTCCATCAGCATCATTTACACATCGCCTTGACTGAAATGGGTGAAATGCAGAACCTCTTCCTAGGGTTTCCTGGCACTCAGTCACCAGCCCTTGGGGTAACCCTGGGCTGCAAAGGAAAGTAAAGCTGCAGAAGTTATTGGGAAATAATAAGGAAGTTCTCCCATCAGTTCCTCTGTTTCAGAGCTTTGGGGCTTGTTTAGAAGTCCTTCAAGCTGTAGTAGTGCAGCTTGACATGTGGTGGGTCTGTGAGCTTCCTACAGAGCGTGTGCTAGGTAAAGGAGTCCCCAGAGAGCTGCTTTCTGGCATGTTCAGTTGTTCAGAATTTCCTGTAAGTTCTAGCTAGTTATCCATTATCAGAGTGGAGCTAAAAATAAATACATGAAGGAAGAGAGGATTTTATTTTTTTGTCTAGATGAAATCATCTCTGTTTCCTAGTGAAAAGGATTCTTGATGAGGGACTTGGCTGAACCCTGTACATACAGAATCAGAGCATCACAGCCTGGTTTGGGCTGGGAGGGAGCTGACAGCCCCCCGAGCCCCAACCCCCGCCAGGGGCAGGGACACCTCCCACCAGCCCAGGTTGCCCCCAGCCCCATCCAGCCTGGCCCTGAGCACCCCCAGGGATGGGGCACCCACAGCTGCTCTGGGCAGCCTCTGCCAGCGCCTGGTAACTCTCACAGGGAAGAATTTTTTCCTAATCCAAATCTGTCCTCTGTCAGTTTATCGTGATTAATGTGGAGGGAATTTACACCCATTCATCAACTTATATCTTTGGGGAACAAGCAGACAAGCCCACAAGGCTGACTGACACCTTCTGAGGCACTGTAGCACTGAGAAGCGCATTGTGCCCCGAGAGAAAGATAGGATCAGGCCCCATGTGGAGCCGTAGAACCGACTGGACATTGAAAGCATCACTCACTACACCTGTAACAGGGACAGCAATGCCTGTGCTCCCCCTCTGATGATACACACTGGCACCAGCCTCAACAGGTAGCTTTGTTGCATGACTGAACCTGCACCGAGCGGGATCAAAACACAAACACAAATAGTGTTAAACATGAAACAAATCCCACAATGCCATTAACTCATCCGCTGTGTGAGGTGAGGAGCTGTTACCCCCGTGTGGTGTGGTGGCTGGAGGGGACCAGTGCTAGTAGCAGTGAGCGGAGCTCACCCCACTCTGCTCCAAGCGGTTACGTTCCTTCCCTACCCCTGTCGCATCCTCACAGCCTTGTGTGCCTGCATGCACCGCGCAGCGCTCTGGGGACAGCCTCCTGGTGCCACATCTGTACCTGCAATCTGGTTTTCCCCTAATTATATACTAAGATATATGACCAGGACACCAGGAGTGCTGGGTCATGCAGCTGGAATCGAGCACTTTTTCTTGCAAACATCAAGCCAGGGGGTGACTTCCACGCCACAGTGTCATCTGATACCCTGGTAAGCTCCTGTTAAATTGAAAAGCGTATGTCATAGAGGGAGTTTTGGGCAGGCTGTGCCCTAACTGTGTGACCCACATTGCATGTGGGCTCACTCGCAGCAGCACCTCTTGGAAAAGTGCAGCACAGGTCTGTGGGATGTGGGCAGGAGCCCTGTTCTGATGGCTGCCTGCACGGGCTCGCTGTCTGCACCCCTTTGTTTGTACTGGCTTTTCATCTTCAGGTGCAAACACGTTGTCCTGCTGTTCTGATCCATGGGAGCTCCTGGCTGCCCACAGGCACCTCCAGCAGAACCAGAATCGTGAGCAAGGGGGTTGCAGAGCAGTGCAGGAGTCTCGGGTGCCAGCAGCCCTCTGCTGCTCCTGCTTGTCAGAGCACTGCCTAGAAAGTCGCTAAGTGAGGATTCACACACACCTGGTGTATAAACCTGCTACACAGTGGTTACATCTGCCCCAGGCCGATTACTTGCTGTAAGACCCAGCTCACGCACATCCACACTTTGAGATGAGCTACCAGCTACTGCTCCAATGTGCTCTCCTCGGGTGAGCAATGCTGGACAGGATGCTGCTGTCATCCCTGTTGCTGTAATGTTTGTTAATCATGAGCAAACTCTGGGCTTTATTTTTTCCTGCAAACAGCTGTTACTGATCATTTCCCCCGGCACTAATATTCTGAAGTTGTTTGGTGCAGTTTCAGGTGTGTTGATGGCTTTGGCAGAAGGGTGTGTGCAGGAAGGTAGTTAATCACAGTCCTAGAGGTCACTTTTCATAAAAGCAAAAAGGGATTTTTTTGCCTGTGGAAAAGACATTTTGAGAAAATGAGTCTGATCGGAGAGAATTTTTGGCAACTACAAAGTTGCTTTTTTAAGGTAGCAACTTTTGTTCTCGGTTTCCAGATGAAATAATTGATTTTTCAGTTGTGCAAGGCTTTATTTAGTTGAAAATGCAGCTTTTCACTGAAAACTCCACAGAAGTTGTAGCGAGCCATGCTGTTGCACAGGCCTTAATAGTTAAACGTAAGGTCATGCATCATGAAATAGTGAATGCATATTTTCCAGCTATTAAACTTTTCATTATTTAGGTCTTTTGCAAACAACGCACATATAATAAGTAGATTTCGTATATTTCCTATATATTAAGTTCCTAATCATTTGAACACCCTGTCATTTGGAAGGAGAGCTGGAGGGGCAATGTTAGGATGCTGAGGAGAGGGCTGAACACCCGTGCAGCTGCCCGAGAGCCACACTGGTTCCGTGCCCTCCTCCAGCTGCTGGTAGCCAATGTGACCCTGGCCTCCTGCTCCCAGCCCGGCCCAGCAGGCTCCTCGCAGCCTCTCCTCCCTCGTTAATCTTGTGTGCTGTACATGGGTCCACTAATGAGCCACAACGTCCCCCAGCCCTGGGATCTGCTGTCAACTCCAGCGTCCCCGCGCTGCTCCCCGGGCTGCCACGAGTCAGGCACGTGAGCTCAGCGATTACCAAATGCAGGGAATGACAGAAAATGGCCAGTTATGTTGTATTTCTCCAGTAGCCTTCTCGATACCAGACCAACAATTCAGAGAGAAACAAAAACTGTGCTGCATTGAAGAGCCCTTCAAAGGATGGAACTGAACATCCCTTGCTTTTATAAGTTTTTCATCAAGCATATATATATATAAATTATGGGACTTGTATAAAATGCAGGTTCCAAGAAGCAAGTTTTTAATACTTTTGCTTGAAAAAAACCCCACTTTCTTCTGTAAAAGCTGTAGGTGACTCGTTGTGCTTCCCCTTTTCTCCCTGGGGTTACAGTGACGGCGCTGTTGTTTAAACCAGAGGCAGGGAACCACTGCCTGGCTGCCCGCTTGTTTCGATGCTTTAGGGAGACGTGCTCAGCTGTGATACTTCTCCCCATTTGCCCTCGAGCAGCAGGATTGACAGACCTGATAGCCACAAAAGGGAGAAAGCGTTTTTTTCTCTGAGTTTTAATCTATTTATCTTGTGGACTTGCAAGGCTCTGCCAGTGGTTTCTGCTGCCTGGCTGAGCAGCACAGCTTGCAGAGCATCTCTTAGCTGCCTCCGCAAGATGGTGCTGGCCCAGGCAGCCCCGGGCTGGGGATGCTGCTCTGCCAGGCTCACGCTGGGACAGATGCAGAGTGCTCGCAGCATCCCTCTCACCTGCACCCACCTCACAGTGGGATAATGCTGCAACCCCGCACCCTCATTCAGCTGTCAACATCTGATCAAAGTCTACTGGTCTTAATGGTTTCTCCTGTAGTGGCTTATTGGTGGTGGACTGGATGCTCGAAGCTTTGTTAAAATATGTCTCGTTTTTTAAAGTCCACCATCTACATGGATCAGTTTTGTTCTTTGTGATCAGGCAAACATGGTACCCCACCAACGTGAGCTCAGGCTCATCAGGGTGAAGGGATCAGCGCCTCTACAGCATTTTAGAAATGTCACTGGAAGCCCTGTTCTACAGCATGCTCACGTCCAGGCATTTAACAGGGCTGGTTTCTCAGGGGAGCAAAAGGCTTTACAATCTCCAGCAGCAGCAGAAACACGTTCTGACCGCGGCCGGAATTGGTCACCATGTGAAACCAAGAAAGATGTGCTATTTTTCAGCTTCTGCTTTTGTTCTCAGGGAACTGGAAGTAACACACTCACAAACACCAGAAGTCAAAATGCAAATGCAACTGGCAGAGAGGAAACCCACATCTGGATTAAAAGTTTTAAAAAGGAGTGCTCTTAGACCAAACTATAGGTCTACCCATGTTCAGTATTAATTTCCATGAATATCAGTGTTTATTTACCACAACCCAAATGGAACACATTCATTCTTCAGCATTGGCTGTCTAGCAAAGTAATTGCTTGCCCTAACTCAGATAATCCTTGGGGCAAAGGAGTATCATTGCAAAAGGAGTATCTTTGGGGCAAAGATAATCATCCTCAGTGGCATTTATTTGCCATGGCTGCAGCATGCAAGGGAGAGCTCCCCAAACCAGGTCTGAGTAAATAAATGGGCATCATATAGCAGGGGTGGCAGATGAAAGATTCCATTGTGGGACAAGGTCTGGAGCTGGCTGTGACTTGCTGCCTCCTCCCAGCATCGCACTGTGCCACAGCATCTCCCAGAGCAAACCGGGAAGATTTTCTTTTTGGCTGGCCTAAACTATTGCTTTCCCAGCAGAAGGCTTGATGTCCAAATGACAACGGTGATTACCCCTCCAGAAACAATTTCAGAAACGATACAAGAAAAAGGACAAGTGAGCAGAGCCACAACCCCCCCCAGGCAGGACGTGTCAGGGCACAGCATGCCCCTCGTGCGGCTGGGGCTGCTCCGTGCCGTGCAGAGGGTCTGGCTGCCTCTCGAGCGAGCACCTGGTGCTGCTGACTGCTCCCAGCCCAGAGCCACAGTGGCCAAGTACCTTCCGCACTTTTGAAAGCACTCGATTTCATTATAAAACACCATCAAAGCTATTTTAAATGTAATTTTGAGAAATTCCTGCAAATTAAAGAAAGCAGAGCCAACATCTGTTAGAAGGATGTTGTTGCTCCTCATTTTCCATAATTTTGAATAATAGCAAGTTAAATTAAAGTCAAAGTAGCAATATTTTCCAAGACAGCTCAATGTCTTCTAGCAACATAATTTACTTCAGGGAGCAAATTGATCTCTTGAATTCAATCTGTTAATGTGGGTTGTATGAGGTCTAAATTAAAGTCTTTTTGGGGGATTATCAGTGCTTAAGAAGACAGATCTCTGAAAGTGACCTAATTGCAGAAGCGTGCTTTCCTGTCTGACTTTCCTTCTCAGAAATTACTCCCTGGATTATTATCAAACTTTCTTTGAAAGAGGCTTCCCAGCAAAGGCATGAGGAGTGTTCCAATTCTTGCCTTTATAATTGAGACAAACATGGTGTTTAGCCTCAGCTGTATATTTGAACTGTTCCGGTAATTTCCATGACCTGGAAATTTCCCTCTTTGTGCACCATCATGTATCTATTCTGAAATTTCTTTTATTTCAACTTTCTGCTCCTATAGTACTACCACAGTGATGTGATTCCTGACTGACACACACTTAAAAACATTGAAATGTAACCTAATTTTCTTCCAAGAGGCAAAGTCTGCTCTTATCCTAGATCAGTGCAGTGACCTATTGGGCTGAACGGACAGAAGTCACCTGCTGGGAGCAACCTCTGCATGGTGAGAAGAGAAAAATCACAAAGACAAGGTCTGCTTGGTGCTGCCACCCCAGAAAGAGGGCTGTGCTGACCGCTGCCTCGGGACTCACATGCTGGAATTGCTTATCTGCGCAGGGGTGCATGAGCACTGTTGGCTGTCAGTAGTACAAGATAAACTGACTGGGCCATGAAGCTTCAGGGTGTTCAAACGGCAGATAATGAAAGGCTCGGCCAGGATTTCACACCCCTGCCCACTGGGGCTGGTGCATGTTCTGCAATTTATTTTACACTGCTTGGCAGGTGTTGAAAAAGAGAACTTGCGCCAAAGATAGGCCCTGAGCCAGGCTCACGGGCTGCTCTGCGGTGCAAAGCTCTCGGCGCAGCCCAGGTTGGTTGGGCTTTTGTTTCACCCCTGCCCTGCTTTTAGGATATTCTCCCAACAGACTGCAACCCGGCTGGTTTTCCCAGTTGGCCCATTATCTTGTAGCCAGGGATTTTTTCCAGCTTTGGAGAGATTTGTCTAAGGTTACCAATGCCTAAACAACAGCTGTTTGTGCGGATGTGCATGTGGCCTGCCTGCCCTGCTTTCTCCATCACCATCTCACGCTTGCCCTGTGGTGTTTGCTTTTGTTGACAGCTCCTTCCCAGCCCCACCACTGACTGTGCACCTGGCTGCCTTGTGCAGAGCTTCTAGCAGATCTCCCACGGACTTTCTGTCATTCTGCGTGGACCCCTGGGCCTCACATCACTTCAAAAAACCCCTTAGAAGCACCACCTGACCTGCACAGCAGGTCTTACTCTTTTGTAAAGCTCTGGAAGGGTTTTAGGTTGTCGCCCAAAATGCTGGTTTCTGTTGCATCTTCAAAATACACCATCCTCAGTAAACACAAACCAAAGGTCTGGTACCCACCGGTACACGTGCAGCAGCTGGAGGTAAAAGCATTTATGAGGGGGACATCAGGGCATGCCCTGAGGCATCACTGTTTAGCAGAGGTGTCCCCTTGCCAGGGCTGGGTGCCCCCTCACTCCCTCCAGCTGGCACAAGGGCTATGGGAAGCGCAGGACACAGCTGTTGCCAGATGTGCCTGCCTGCCTGCAGCTGCTGCCCCACACGGGGCTCTGTCCTGCCCAGCGGTGCCTTCCACTGGCCATCCCCATCGGTTTGCAACCCCGGTGCAGGAGGCCGGGTTCCTCTCCCCATGCCCCAGAGAAAGCTTCTGTGGTCAAGGAGAGGATGGACCGGGCTTCTTCAGGCACCCAAAGGAACAGCAGTGCCCGTGTAACCAGGGGAAGTGCTGTAGTTCTTTGGTGCAGAGGATAGCTCCAAGCCTGGGCAAAGACAGATGGGTCCTTGAACCCTTCGCAGAGAGCGACCTGACCTCACAGCCACAGCTATGTGAATGGTCAAACATGCGGGTTCATGAACCAGCCCAAATCACTTAGGGAATTGTACTTCAGGTGAAAAAGAAAAATAGCCCGTGTCTATTAGTAGAGCTGTAGAGAAATCCCCTTTCTTTTAAAGCTTCATAGGAGGATGCAGACAAAGGGAATGGAGGGTCTGTCATTGACCGCAAAGCTCTCTCGAGATTCCAGCTTTGCAAATCTCTCTGCAACCCAGTCTTCTGCCCCAGCTTCAGGCTGGAGCACAGAAATTCCTTGTGGAGCATCTCCATACCTTTTAGCCTGACCACTGCCCAGAAAACCCTCCTGCTCTCAGGAGGGATGCTGGCAGCAGGTCATGCACGGGGACAAGTTGTTGTGTGCACAAAGGTTGTACCAGCACAGGGAAAAGCTAAAGGCCGCTCAGCTCTTGGGGATATTTCAACCCATCGCTGCAGGGTGTACACCAAGCAGCACTTCAGCCCTGGGTGACAGGAGGAAGGTCTCCCCTCCACAGCACCCACAAGCTGTGCACTGACAGAGTGAGTAGACCCTGGATCGTCAAGCTCCCTGGTAGCTTTCTGCTGACAGGGGAAAAGGAAGGCTTTCTATTTATCAGTTTTATCATCCTGTGTAAGGTTTGTTTCCTTTACATTTGAGAATGTGATCAGAAGTGGGGCTGATGGGGACAAACTGCTGGTAGGCATGCAACAGCAAAAATATGAATTGGCTTGCACTGCTTCAATTTAGGACAGGAGGTGCAAGCGTGCAGCACTGCCTCTCTGTTATTTGCATTTTCTCTGCATTCCTCTTTGTCACCTGAGTCAAATGTGTCTACATGTTCACTAATAAAAATCTTGCAACTTTGGCTGTGATAAGGTTGAGCTCAGCTAGGTGAATCCGATACTCAACACTTTATTTTACATAAGCTTCGATGAGCTTATGACGCAACTTTGGAAGCTCTGTTCCTCAAACCATGTCAGATGGGGGAAGTTTCAAGCTCCACTGCAGGCCTGATCTGCGGTCACTGAAATTAGAGACAAATCAGGCCTCCAACTTGAACACAGTTGAGAAAGTCCCTGCCAGGCTGTTCCTCAACTTCCCTGGCACTTTTCCTGCAAATCCATCAAGGTGGTGATGCAGCAATCAAAGCAATGAGAGCAGCCATGGTTATGTGGTGTGTGGTTACTTTTGCAGAATGGAGACAGTCCCTAAGCTTTGGGTTTTTTCTTTATTATATGTTTTTATTGATGAAGTCTATTTGGGGGATTAATTTGTCTTTCAGAGGAGTGTATAGTTAGAAGATGCTGAAAAAAATCTCAGAGCTGTGGGATTACTTGTTTCTATGTGTATATTCCTCAGGTTTTGAATAGGAAAGGCCACTAAAGAGTTTGGTGGTTCTTAATACGTACAAGAGAGACAGCAGGATAACAGGTCACCCAGCTTTGGAAACAGCCAGGTTGTTTCCTGCCAGGCTCTACAGATAACCTAGTTTTCTTAGTATTTTTGCGATAGCTCTCCATCAATGACTTCCCAGAAAATAAACACTGCTGTGAAGAAGTCCCCAACGCAGTGTTCTGGGATTCATGTAAGTTTTGTTTGACTGGAGTAAGCTGATAACCATCATAGATTGCTTTGCTTTTGACGGGGAGTGCCATCGTATTAGCTTCAGCTAAAATAATTTTACTTGCTAGCTTATTTAAGATTAGTAAAATGTTCATTCATGCTGTGGAAATGAGTAACTTGGGAGGGAGAAAAGATGTCTCGACCACTTGCTTTGCACAGTGTGAGAGTCTCCGCTCTGCTTAGTCATCATTTTGTGGTGTCTTACAGTAAATGATTGACTTTTTCCAGAGCATGTGAAGTTTGGATGTTTCTGAATGTTAGAATAACAATTGCTTTGGTGCTCAAAAGCCGACAGGAAGGAGTGGATGGAGTTATTTAAAGCCTGACCTCACAGTCAGCTGAAAGACATGTCTCGGCTTTGTAAGACAGTAAGACAAACTCATTGCTTAAACGTCTCCTATCTCAAAGGTCTTGAGGTAAGACAGAAAAGGCACAGTACAGCAAAGCCCAGGAGAGCTCTCTGCAGGGAATTTTCTGTCAAGAGTTTTCCTTGAAAAATGATGATATAACAGAATAAGTAGTGAAGATATAGGAACACTGCCCAGTTTCCCATGGAGCTGAAAGCTTGAATGCAGGAGAGCTCCCAGTGGTAGGGTTGTGAGGCTCATCACATTCAGGACCACCAGGTTCCCAGTCACCAAGCAAAAGTCCCAATTCCTGGCTTTCATCAGCACTTTCAAGAGTTTCCATTTTGTTCCCTGGCTATCTCAAATTGCCAGGGCTGCAAAGCATCAGCCATTCCCTTGCCATCACAGAGCAGGAGCTGAGCAGTTAGTTAGGACAGCTTTCAAGCATTGCAGGGGGCTTGCTGACATCTCAGCGTGGTTGATGAACTCTCCATCTTCAGAACTCAGTATCACCTTGTGCTCAGTTTCCTCGCTTTTCTGCACCGCAGTACTGTTGGTTTGATTTCAATACTGCCGTGGATGTACAGTTTCATCAGACACAGAGGTGACACCCAGGAGATGAACTCACTGCAAGAACTGTTTATTAATCACTATCAATATATCTGGATAGAAAAAGAATGATTTAAAGCCTTAAAAATTAAAAAACAAAAAGGCCCTCCCTTTGCTGTTACACATTCATCACTCATCTCCCTGCAGAGCACCTGGGGAAAGCTGAAGGGCGGTGGGAATCCCGACGGGGGCACCGTATCCCCTGACCAAGGTGAGGAAACAGTCTACAACCAAGGACACTGAGCAACAACTTGAAAAAGTCACCTTCCTCTTGCCCACATTCCCTCTTGCCCACTCAGCACCTCTCTCCACTTGCTGCCCAGGCAGCATTTTTGGCCCCTTGTATCCACTTGACACCCCCCCCGGCAGAGCCAGGACAGCTTCCAATGTGCTACCCAGCAGGGAGGCAGTCCATCTTGCACAGGGACCAATTTAAAAGCTAAATCAAATTATTTTCCATGAAAAATAGCATCTCTTCTGCTGATCCACTTGTCCTCACTTCCTCAGAGCTGAGCTTTGGACTCATCTATTCACATATTCTTGCCAATGTGAAGCTCAGCTGACAGCCTGGGCGTTTGGGAGAGTAAAGCCCGCAGGCACTGTGGTTTCCCCTTGCCTGGTTTCCTTCTGCTCAGAAAGAAGCAGCACTGCTCTACAGCTGCTGCAGTGAAAGGGTTGCTCAAAGCCCAGTGTCCCCACATCCCCCTGGGCAAGAGAGCAGCAGGTACCACCCACAGCACCCGCTCATACACACGCAGCTTGGTGCTGCCTCAGAGCAGTGCTGGGGATCCTCGCTGCCAGGTACGAGTAGATACCCACAGCGTTTTGCTATGGGCTACCTCCTTCTTACGTGCTCGCTGCTTAAGCCAAGTCACGCTCAGTGTTCGCTTTCATTAATTTCATAAGAAAACGATTGTTCTAGGGCAGACACACTTGTCAGGATAATTAGGCAGGAAAAATGTGTGAGCCAAGTGGTAAATTCAAAGAATAAAATTCCAGTATGCCTTGTGTGCCAAACGTGGCTCCAGTTTGCTCATGAACGCTCATCCATCTGCATGGGCTTCTGTAGGAGGTGCCAAAAGTGTAGCAGATCCTCAGAATAAATATACACATTTGTAATAAATAATGCACACACTTTAACAAAACAAGGTTTTATTAATTATAGCACTTAAGTAGTATTTCATCTCTCCTGAAAGTGGGTTTTCAGGCTTTCAGAATGAGAACTGAGAGCACTGTATCACCGTGTGTCAAATTATTCAGATATCATTCTTGCAGAAGGAATCCGTTTTGTTAGGCAACATGCATCAAAATCTTTTCAAAGTGACTTGATTACATTTCTGTTCTGCTTTTTCTGGATACCCAGTTCTTAGCAACAGTTTTCCTTCCAGTCCTCTGAGAAACAATGTCAAGCACTCGCTTCTGGCCCTGCACTGTTCGCAGCATCTCTGACACTGCTGATATTCAATGTAAATAACTGCACTTAGTCAGATAACTTCTGTGAATTCTGATAACAATAATATTCATAGTTTTTTGAAGTTTATTGCTACAGCGAAAGGGATTAGAATATTTTTAATTATTTTAGCAGTTGTAAGGAAGAGCTCAGTATATCAATCTCTTGCATTATTATTATTATTGCTTGATTTTTGATGTAAAAGCAAAGATTTGGCCTTTTGCCCAGACAGTGCAGCAAGGATCATGAAGGAACACAAAGGAGAGGAGGAAAGGAAGCAGGAGGAATCTCTAAAACAACTCTGGAGACACTAAACTGGGTACAGTCATGTAAAAACCATTTTCATTGGAGTCCATGTCAGAAAAAATGCACTTGACAGATCTCAGAGATCCCAGTGGAAGGTGCATGCTCCTCGGGCTGGAATATTTGCCTTTCATTGAAATGGTGCACCCTTTATCTGGCTGTAAAAGAACCATGGAGCCTGGCTGCGAGGCAGACAGTCCGGAGAAGGGAAGGACACCCCGCAGCTCACCACCTCCAGCCCAGCAGCACGACCCAGTTTCACTGCCTCTTTTCTGCGTGTTGCCTTTCAGTCAAGTTCATCTTGGTGTGAGGAAAAACCACTTCTGAGGCCAACTACAAAAAGCGTGATTGCGAAATTTACAAACCGGCTGGTGAGCAGAGGAAAGAGCAGTGAACTCCTCCGTGCTTGGTCTTTGTGGTTTTTTGTGAGATCTTCAGCTGACAGCTCCTGTGCCTCTGGTCACCTTGGACTACAGGCCACTCAGGAAGGTGGCAACAGCTTCAGTTTTCAGCTCTAATAGTCTAAATGCTGAGTAACTGCTACCAGCAGGGCACATCAGGTATTCACTGGTACCAGTTTGAGAGTGAGGACCTACTGCAGGCTAAAGGAGGGAAGGTTAGAGCTGAAATCTATCATGCTTGGATTTTGTGCCCCATGTCCTTCTTGTTCTCAAATGGGCAGAGGCTTATTGCTGTGTTTAGGTGGGCAAGGTGTACTGAAGGTCTGGAAGCATGATGGAGGGAGGCTGTATGTAGTGTATTGGCGATTAGTACTTGGGGTTTGGCTTATTTCATTTTTCTTTCCACCTTTTACAATCTGTGCGTTGCAGAACATATCACAGAAGTTCAGTCTCTCAAAACCACAGTCTGCTTGAAGCTGGAGGCTATCTCCCATGCAAGGGCAAGTGTAGTTGGAAATGCTACACCCACTTGTGTGTGGGTGAGCATCTGAGGTATCTGGAGTACTTTGTTTTGCTGATAACCTCCCAGTGCTTTGAGGTCACCCCAGGAATCATCAGCTGGGTAGCAGCTCTGTTACACACCCACCCGAGCTCCAGTGCAGAGGGACATCCATGGCCCTGGTTTTCTGCACCACTTCCAAGGGAGCTAGAACAGCACCACTAACCCCAGCGCATCCCCCCCTGCCTCCGAAACCATGGCAAATGAAATCAGTGGTGGTCCCTCTGGGTACAGCACGTGGAGCCCACAGCACAGGGAGTTTCTCAGACTCTGTCCCCACCTTGTAGGACTGCAGCAAACAACTGCATTCTGCCTTTCCACCTCTTGTTTATTTCTGAAGGGGGATGTGAGAGAAGCTGTTTATTACTTTGTTGTAGCAACCTCCCAGCAATGGCTCCAGGCGTGTACCGAGGTGTGGCAGCTCGGCCCCGCTCTGTCCCGGGGACTCTCACGGTGGGGCTGATGCCACCTGCGGGACAGCCCAGCTAGGCTAGGCCAGCTTGGTGCCCACCTTGTCTCTCGATCCTTCCGTCTGAGTCTGGCGGGTCACCTGGGTTAGAAAAATTTTAGGACATAGATCATGTCTTTAGCATCAACTACACAGCTTTCAGCTCAATGGATCCCTGAGTAATACTCTAAGCACCCTTTTAAAAAAAAATATATTAAAAAAATATCTTTGGGTTGCTTTAGTTTTTACAACCATTCATGAAATGTCATTTGTTTCACCTGTACAGTAAACAAACTCTAGATTGCAAACAACCGAAGCGGTGCTGTAAGGCTGCCATGACGAGCAGCCATCGCCCCGCTTCGTTGTGTTCAGTGCCAAGGGGCTGCTCAGCCCCAAGCTCCTCACCTAAAGGCTAAAGAGCATCAGGAAACAGGCAGGTTTAAACTCAGCGGCGTGCCAAAACACGAGCCTTGGTCCTGCTTGTTTATCAGTTTTCAAACCCATAGTCTGAAAGAGCATTGAAGTGTCTGTCTTCTGTCTGGTGTCCCAGAGTGCTTCCCCTGGGACTATGCGCTACTTTGTTTTTAGCATAGATCTGTTAGACATGCTAAAAAATATTTTGTAGTAGAAGTATACATTGACAATCCTTAAAAGAATGCCCAAGAAGTAACTGAGGGACCTGAGAAGGGCCGCAGCCGCGCTGAAGAAATGCAGCAACAAAACGCAGGGGCTGCGGGTGGGAGCAGAAGTGCTGCCGGCCTTCAGGAGGCCGTCCATCTGGAACAGGGCGCACTCTGCAGTCACCAGCGTCCAGATGATCCTGGATGTCAGCCTGGCGTTTTTCACCGTCCGTAAATGTCGAGACTCCGTGGGGAAGAAGGTTATCAAGTAAGCCTCGAAGGCAACGCAGCTCAGCAGCAAGCAGCTGACGTGTGTGTTGGCAGTGAGGAGGTTCTGCAGCAGGACCGATGTGAACGCCGTAGGTGAGGTACTGACATCGAAGGTCCATGTGACCATCTCAGAAACAACACTAATAGCAACCAGGATGTCTGCCTTTGCTAGGCTCGAAATGAGAACCACAGTGGCCTTGGAGGAAACTTTTGCAGACTGCAGGATGATTATCGCGTACAAACTGCCCAGCAGGCCCAGAAAAGAGCTGATAGCATTTGAAGAAGACAGGACAAGGTATTGGATATATTTAAGTACCAGGTATCGTCTGAGATCTTTCATGTGGTCTCTCTCCATAGAAATGCCGGTTAGGAAAGAATACCTAGAATACATACAAAGAAGGACATATAAAAGTAAAATTATTGGGACAGATTCCGGGCAAATTATTATGTACCTGCATTTGTACAGACACATGCACTCCAGCATTATCATGGCATTGGTTGGTTACCCAGCTTCAGAGGTGTTCAGTATGTGAAACCCTCAGACTGCACTGATTATTAAATAAAGTGTATATAAACCTAGGCAATAGCATTTTATTATAATTAACACAGGGGTCATTGAAGGGAACTGGAATACCTCTGGACTAACACTGTAAAAATTAAGGTCAGTATAGGCTACTTTCATTTTGTAAGTTTTTTTCTGCTTGCCTTTGTGGGTCAATTCAAATCTGAAGAATCCATTCTCCAGTGTTGCAGCAAGAAAAAGATTTCCAGTTGTCCTGTGTAGAAGAGTAAATGAGATATTTTTTACTTACTCTGGGAAAAAAAGTAAGAAACCAAAGGGAATGCTATCCAGGAAATGTCCCAGCAGAATTAGCAGTTGAGAATTACCATACAAGTACCCATTTGATTTCCTTTTCCTGTCATTAGCACAATTCTTCATGCACATTCATATGGTGTCCATAGCTTCTAAATAAAATTGAATACCTGGGCACAGTGTGGGAAATGGCAATAAATTCCAGATGCTGGGCTGCTGGGCAAAGGTGGGCTCAGCAGTCCCTGCCACCACAGCTTCACAAGCACACAGCTGCTGCTTGCAGAAGCCCATGGGAGGTTTAAGTTTTGCTGGGAAGGGATGTGGTCTCTGGTTTGATGTGTGGTTGGTGACACCATCCCTGTGTGCACTGGAGCTCCCTGTCCCGGCCAGCGTTCAGCTCTGAGCGCAGGAGTGGGGCTTCCCATGCCCTGCCGGCTGCTGCATGGCTGGAAGCTGGTCCGGCTGGTGCCTAGCCCCAGCTACAGCACCATTTAAAATGTTTCTCTAATGTTCTGATTTTATATCTACGTTGGGGGGGGGGAGTAAACTAAAAGCCAAGAGCTGTTTCAAGTGTTATTGCTAAAATCATAGAACCATAGAACTATGGAATCGTTTAGGCTGGAAAAGACATTTAAGATCATGAAGTCCAAGCATTAACCCAGCACTGCCAAGTCCGCCACTAAATGTATTGTTTACATTTCTTTTTCTTAAGTACCATTAACAAAGCCTAAAAAAGCAAGAATTAGTGTAGTAGCCTTAAAACAAACAGGAGCTATTTCATATATGCTCTTTAGTGTTTGTTTATAACCAAAGAGACCATGAAACGTAGCTCAGAATTATGTCCATAAAGATAAAATTCCTGAAATTTAGCACTTAAGGTAATACCTACAAAACTGCACCTGCAAAATAGTACCATTTAAAAAATTATATGTTTAGGCAGGGAAAATCAATCTACATTTAGATCTTTGATGTCTTTAAAATAAAAATTAATTAAAATTTCATTTTAATTCTTGTCCCACCGGTGGGGTGTCTCTTGGCAACCACTAGCATTTTACTTCTTGGTCCTAACAGAGCTATAACCATGTACAACTCTAATTTTGCCCTGAGAGCGCTGTACTCTATGTAAAACAGTTTATTTATTAGTCAAATCTCCTAATGCATCCAGTTGGATGTTTTTGAACCAGTTGTGAGATCTGACCTGGAATCTGAGGGAAAGTTTATAGCCTTGTGGGAAGTTACACAAATGAGCCTGGGATGAAGGCATTTGGAGGAGGACAGCATCTGCTGCTCCTGGTGCCTCTGGGTGCCTGAAGACCTTTCGTACTCACCCATCACGGGTTGCCTGCAATCTTTTGCAGCCATAGTGTGCTGTGGGGTTGAGTTTCTTTCTTGACAGGGCTGATACAAGTCTCAATTGACTGAATTCAGTGGAAAGAGGTACCTGGGTGATCCACTTCTGCCTGGGGCTCCTTCACATCTCAGTGGGCAGCTTCAAGTGAAGTATTTTGCGTGACTGAGATTAAGTTTGCTTAGCAACTCTTCACAGTCATTTTGTGCCAACATGCTGAAGTAACCTGATAGAACAGGGCTGTATCCCACGGCTTTACTCATTTCCTATACACCCGAAGTACCCATCAACTTCAACTACAGCTTTGCATGACATAAAGAATTGGGTGGAGGTGACTAACAGCTCAGGATCTGACCTTGTATTTACATAGTCATATCTTAAGCAGGAATGATGTTTGTAAAGTGCCCAGATTTTTTTAGGTATTAGCATGATTTGTGTAACATTGCATCAAAAGGGCCTAAGTGTGAACAATCCCTGTATGGGATAAGGCTACGACGACAGTAAAAGGCTAATTTGGTTAAATCATAAGTTTTCTATCATCTCAAAAGCAAGAAAGACATTTACAAAAAAACTGAATGAGGATTATGTGATGAAGATTAGCATAATAGAATAGCATAAATGTATAAGGATGATATTGGAAAGACCAAGGCACCAGATTAAGTGCAGTGGAGAAGTGATGTATGGGTAAGGAGGAAACATTCCATAAATCCGTTGTCAGACAAAGGAAGACCAAGGGAAGAGTCTGCTCCCTGCAAAGTTCACATTACCCACCAACTGCTGGTGGCAAAATTAGAAGACAATGATTCTTTTGCTTTGAAAGGCACACTTCTGGCTGGACGTGTGCCAAGAAAGAGCCAGCCACTTACTGTAGGTAAGCTTCTTGACTAAACTAAAGGAAGAACGAGATGGATGTTGCTTAGATAAATTCTGTGGTTTCAAATTCCTGAGCTTCAAGTGGTTTATCCAAGCGCACTTAGAAAGTCTGAAGCAATTTCAGAGAGATTAATGGTTGTCACTGAGAAGTTTTAAAAGACAAACAATAGAAGTTCCAGAACACTTGAAATGGCAAAGATGGGGCTTATCTTTAAAAGACAGGAATGGGGCAAGAGGAGCCATAAAATTGTAACTGTCAGTTCCCTAAAAACTACTAAAATAACCAAGCAAAATATCTAAATGGTAAAGAGGAGATAAGGAAGAGCAATGTGGATTTCTCACAGATAAAGCAAATGTAGTGAGCCCAGCTTCTGTCTGTATCAGGATAACAGAGATCTCACGGCTGAGGAGAGAACCAGCAAGTGTCATATATCTCAAATATTGTTAAGACTTTCAGTATTATTTCATGAGGCATTCTTATAGAGGAGTAGGATAAGGAAATGTGGACTAAACAAAACTATGATTAAGTCATGTGTAGCTGGATGGGAAACTAAGAAAAGGCTAATTATCAGAAATTAGAGGAATGGTGTATCAGGTGGGGCTCTGCAGAGATGTGACATTTTGGGCATTTCATTAACTATGGTAAGGAATAGAGTTCGGGCTTAAGTTTGCTTATCTATCACCATTTAGCTATCACCAGTCTGCAAGTACAATTTCAGATCCGTACAAGGGCTGGTCCCTGCTATGCAGTAAGAGGAAAAGCAAACACGTGGGCAAGAGGAGAGTGCAAGCCAGGGGAGGAGGATGGCTGCCACAGGTAGCGATGCCGGCACAAGTGGGTATCAATACAGCCTGGTGATGGCAACACCCACAGCTGGAGTCGGCAACAGCTGTGCCAGGAAAGGCAGATGCCATCTTGCATCTTGCATGAACAGGAGAAATGTCTATAACCACATGGGGTGAGCCTCTGATTTTGCCTGGCAGAAGTTAGGTCTTGATTAAAGTACGTGACCGAATTTGAGGCCAACAGTTCAGGAAAGATCTTTCAAAGGGACTGAGAGGATCGGAGATTTAGCTAAATGGAACAATGCCATTTCTTTCATATTTGAGCACTAATTTCCTTATGCATTTTCTCAGTGTTTGTGATGTGAGCACCTTGGAGCCTGTACTACAAAGCTTTTCCAGTACGGTTACCCAACAGGTCTGGGTGGTTGCTTTAGTCCTTGCCTGTTTTTTCTTTTGATGACATGATGGGAAATTGATGATTCTGAGTGATTCCTATGAAAGGTACTAAGCCAGCTTTTTTAAGAGTGGGATTCCTGTTGCTTGTCAAAACTTGATTTGTACCAGGTTGACTCATCCAAGATTCACATGCACCTTTTCTCTCTCTCTCTCTTTTTTTTTTTTTTTAAGTATCTGAGCCAACTTGTTAGTGGAATCCTTTAGGGAAGAGGTAGGAAAAATTTAGTCCTATACAGCTGAACTGTGATACAGCTCATCTTACCCCAGTTTTCCATAATGATTAACTAGGAAAATGATTCTGCGTTTTCCATCAAAACCAAAATCTTTCTGACATCAATGGTCTGTGCTCTGTGCTCTTTCCATTCAATGGGCTTTGGCACTAGCCTGGTGCAGCTCCTTTAGTCTATATTAATGTCCCAAGAAGTGGCTTTGCTTCACTGCTGAGGTTGCAGGAGGTGATGAAGAGGAGGTTTAATCTCTGAACATTAATGTCTGAGCATTGGTTTGACCATTTCTTTCAATACAAAGCATCAACGAAATTAAGACCTATTGGAACAAAACCATCAGAATCCACAGTGTGAAAGCTCATACAACTCACTAGCCAGAAGTGGAGGAAACCAAGCTGTGATATGTACACTTGAATACAAATTTATCTTGCTTTCTTACTGCTTTAACTTGCTTGTTACTCACGCATGCTACTCCTCCTTTGGAAAGGTATATTAATAATGTTCTAGTTATTTTTTTTCCTGCAGCCTATTTCTGTGTATATTTTCATCAAGTATATTATTAAGGAGACATTATAAGCCTTGACAAAGTTCTTTGCTCATTTTACAGCAACTGATCACTGCTGTGAATTGTTGTATGCTGGAAAGCACATGTAACCTGGCCCAGGCTGCTGCGTGCTGAAGATCAGCATACCTGGCCAGAGGACTTCAGCTAAATTTGAGGCTGTGATTCCCCAGTGAGGGGTAGTAAATGAATCTAAACTGGTTTGAGCAGCTGAATGAGTGAGCAAAATGTGCAGTTCATTAACTTTGGGATTTTACATCTCTTCGGGGGAATGTCAAAATAAACCTTGTCTGGAAAACAAACTAATCAAACAGAAGTTTGCCATGCAGATAAAACCAGATATCTGCAGTGAGTCGTCTCATTCATATCATCCCACCATCCTTCTTTTTTCTCTTAAGTTCAAACGGAAGATGACTTCGATGGCTGGATTTGTGGCACAAGTTTAACTTCTCCATGGGGAGCATTTCAACTCTGAGCTCTGGGCATTGGGTACTACCTTACCTTCCCAGACTTAGTGACGAGCCCATAGGGTCTTCTAACGCTGAGCGTTAGGAAAGGATGCCAAGCCGCCGGTACAGCCGGAGGTGCCCCGAAGCAGCCAGTCCAGATGCTGAGGCACTCAGAGTGTTTTTCGTGTCTTCACTTCTTAAAGTAATCATTATACGTAATGCTGCCAGCATTTTACATACCACAATGACTCTGGAAAGGAACTGGAGTTTCTGGATGGAAGATGCCTTCCTGCTTTCTGTTAGAGAGGTGTCAGTCATTTCCTTCCTTCATGCCCCAGGAGACGAGATCATTGCTGTGGCTCCCTTCTGCCTCTCTCCACCCCTTTCACATTATGATTTAGTTGTTAAAACTCTCATCCAGAATGTAGCAGAACGAGGTTTGATTTCCTCCTTCGCCACAGGGGATTTAGCTGTTTATCTCTCGGGGTGTCCCAAGCAGCAGGCTACAGGTTGTCCTGAGGCGGGGACACTTTTCGTACCACTTAAGGAATCTGGGCATAGTGTAAGAAAACAGCTGACACTGTGAGCCAAGGGGTAGGGATCAGGAAAAGGCTCACGGATCCCCACACAGGTAGTTGCAGATGTTTGCTGGGGAAAAGGGCATTCTGGTTTCTGATACTTGCTCCAAGTGCTGTTCAGATGCACCTGCCTTAGTAAATCAAGCAGGGCTTGGAGATGTTCCCTGGTGCTGGAGCTCAGTGCTGCAGAGTCCTGAGAGAGCTCTAATGGCTCCCAGCACAGTTTTGGCCCCTGCCAATGCACACCCTCCCAAAGGCTGTACTGTACAGGGAGCGCTGCCCGCAGGCAGCATGGCTCCGCTGCCCACGCTGCAAGGATGCTTCGAGGGCACAGTCCTCCTTGGCCTAGCGGAGCTCAGTGCCAGAGATCGGGCCGGGGCACATGAATAGTCCGACATAACCTTTACATATATAAGATTAAGGAGTCATTGGATAAAGAACAGATGTAGGAAGAGTGCACAAAGCAGGGTGTGAAGCCACAGGCTCCTCCTTTGGTGAAGGTGGCTGCTAGCGTGGCTCTCCTGAGCTCCTGCTGCCAGCATCCTCCTCCACAGCCAGCCCAGCAGCTTCCCTCCAGCTGGGCAATCCTGCCAGCCGGCACAGGGCATCGGCAGCAGGCACGCTCCACCAGCAGAGCTGTCTCTTTGCCCGCACCCACAAAGGGGCAGGCAGGCAGGGCAGCTGCCCTCCCTCCGCCCCGCCTGGGCAGCAGGGATCATGCCTGGGACTGGGACGGATGGGAACAGGAACAGGGTCTGTTCCCAGAACAGCTGCTTCCATCCTGCCAGAATGGCCAGAACTAGTAAAGGCGGCAACCTGAGCCAATTCGTCTATTTATTTACAGTTTTCAACGCAGCCTCTGGCAGTATTTATTACAGATCCCCTGCAGGGACGATTGCTGCCCACGGACAGTGACACTTAAGACAGTTTTTGTTTAGTCCTTATTCCGATGAAACCTCAGTTCAAGCTCACAGGTTTCCTGAACTAGCACTTTGTGTTTTCAGTACTATTTTTTATCTTCACATACTTTGCTCTCCTGAGACACTTTACAAATTCCAGTTAATAATAATTTCTCCTTTGTCATTATAGTCTGAGAGGTACACAAAAACATCTCTTACTCTTAAACAAATGCTTCCTTTCAAAATTCCTCCTGGAATTCTGTCAAAGAGTATACAGAAAAGGAGAACAAATTGGAAACCCAGATTACCACTGCATATCCTGACTGTAATTAAGTGGTATTAGATTTTACTTAGTTTATGTTGCGACGGAGGGAAGACGCAGTCGCTCAATATGAGTGATCAGCAGACTTCGTTTATTGTACCTTACAGTCACCTTTTATGCCTTCTTATAATTAGCTCATACATATTACAAAAGTTAAGCTCATTATTGGTTAGTTGCCTAAATACCAAGCCCGCCCCTTGTTTCTCTTCTGTAGTTATCTGTTCCCACCTGCAACATTCTTTTCCCACCAAAATCTTCCTGTTACTGTGTAACAAGGACAGCCAAAGACAGTGTATTTTGCTTTACTTCAGATAAGCTGAGAGCGATGTGCATTTTTGTCCAGCCAGCTGGACTATGTCTATGTGACCCTTTTCAGCTAGCCAGTTATCCACAAGTTTAAAAGCAAAAATACTTACATTTGCTGGAAAAAGCATCCAGGAATAGTTTTCTGCATCACTGTATTCTGTGTATGGTCTGCAGCAGAGCTAAAACGTGCCATTTCCCTTGGATTGCTTCCTGGGTTTTATATAGCCTTGCATCTCCAGTACCACGTCAGAGCACGGGGCTACGCTGACAGAATTTGTTTTGCTAGGCAACATCCCCAGAGCTGGTTTCACAAGAATTGCTCATTCAAATCATAGTAGCCATAACCTTTCATCTGTCTGGAAAAAGCAATGCCTCGTGTGGAAGAGGAGTCCCAGACACTTCCTTAAATACGTGCCTCGAGATGGAGCAGGGTACAGGGTGTAATCCTGAACTCGTCTGGGTGTCGCAGGAGCTAACACAGATTATCCGTGAGTAAAAAAAAATTATTCCAAGCAAAGAAAGTATGTCCTCTGGCATGAAAAGCAGTGCTATATCTAGCCAGACTGGGCTGTCCCCAGTAAGTGTTTGTGTTGGTGTTGCCTGGGATACCCTGGTTTGGTGCTGATAATGTTTGCACTAATCCTGCTCTGTTGTTCTCCAGGTATGACGGTGGTTAAGCCAAGTTCACCCCTGTTTTGGGGCAGGGGACTCTCTTCACGAGGACTCGGTGCAGTGGGAGAGCAGAGGAGCATCCCACACACATCTTGGAGAATAGCAAACCGGTATGTTCACAGCTATGTGAGCACGTACCGCAGCTCCCGGCCTTATCGTGGGTGCTGATCTCATGCCTGGAGTCACCACCTGAGAGCAGGGAACTGAAGGCAGTGACGCCGCGTGGGTTTCTGATCAACAGGGAGGGTTTGCTGCCGGTCCAACCCCAGTGCTGCCGGCAGCATGCCGTTCCCCTCATCGCTTCTCTAAGTGATGGAAAGCTGTAGAAAGATAAAGCAGCTTGAAAATGCAGGTGCTGTAAAGGGCTGTCGTTGCAGCTGCAAGCTGAGGATCAGGCAGGGAAGGCAGCCCAGGGCTCTCCCGCCTGCTCAGAGCAGCGGCAGTCCTGGTTTGCACTGCAGTGCTGGTAAGAGGACACCTGCCAAAGCTGGAGAAAGTCTCTGAAAAAAGGGATTTGACCGGTTGGTGGTTAACATAATTTGTGCTTTTAGTGTATAAATATTTGGGGGGTTGTGTTTGACTTTAACAACAATGAGCTAGCTTTTGCCAGAGGCTCTCCATAGCAGTTTTACTTTTTAAAACTACTGTTTCTATTGCATTTGCTTATTTTGCTTGCATGGCAAGCTGATACAACAGAAAGATCAGCTGCAAGAGTGCTGCAGACAAGCTACACGCTTTCTCAGCAGCTTGAAATTTCATAATAGCTTGCGGAAAGATAAAACAAATCCTCTGTTTCTCCAGGGCACCACCCATTTGGTCAGCGTCCTTCCCCCATGGCACCCATTCTGTGAAAACAAGAATGAAATCACAGGGATGGGGGGAGGGGGTTCTGGAGCGCTTTGGACCTGAGCTGTGCCCCGCTTCACCTTGCAGGGCTGGCGGGCGGCTGCAGAGCCGGCGTGGACAGACCATGGGAAAGGCGGCTGTGGAGAGATCTTTAATCAGTTCCCCCCAGTTAATCTTTACCCACATTAGTAATTGCTCCTGATGACTGATGCCTTTCAGTGCTCCTCTTTGAACCCACCGACGTCTCCCTTAACATAGGCAGAACAAACACCTTGATTTCTGCAGTGGCATGGGATGGTTTCCAGTATTTTTCCATAACCTGTTTGCTTTGCACTACACCTTTGTTTGAAGGCTTTGGCCAGATCTGTACATTGATTGGCAGTGCTCTTTACAGCTGAGGATTTTTAATTTTTTTTCCTTGGCACGGAAGAACAATTTAATTAGAATTCAGCAATAGGTAAGAAAATTTCAGCTTTCTTCTGTCTGAAGTATTCCGTTTAAATTTGACCCCAGAGGGTTTCCAGCACTGTTCCCTTGCCATCTCATGGGGTGTCCCATCTCCACCTCCTTGTCATGCAATTCTGTACACCTCAAAACACTGCCAAGGGGCACCACACAAACTGCCCATCACCTCTACTGCCTCTTTCTCTTGCTGATACTGGAAACAATTCTATTCCTATTTCTTTTCCTTTATACTGTGCCATGAAGAACTTTGTCAAGGAAATCCAGATAAGTTACATCATGTGACTATCTTGCGGTTGTGGGAAATTTTTTAACAAGCTTGAAGACTTTGAGGAGATTGTAGAAAGGCAGTTTTCTTTGTAAATAACTGCACCTTGGTCCTACAAAACAAGTCCTAACTCTTATTCTTTGGTAGTTAGCCGATTATCTGGTCCTAAAGTTGTGCCAGGTGCTGCGATTCCCTGGGCCACCCCGATTTATGGCTATGGTACGTAGTCTGTGTTGCTCTTCTCATTTTTTACCTTAGGGTTTTTTTTTTCTCTTAGGTTGCTTGAGAAACCAGAACAAATACACTCTGATCAAGACAGGTCAAGATTTCCTGTCTTTCCCCTCAGTAAATGGATGGAGAGTCTCCTGCCTGGGTACCTGACTTTATATACTTTCCCACCTTCATTATCCTCAGAGAATACACATTTCTCTAGCACCTTTTGTGATTCCTCACTGAAGTTCTCCACAATCCTTTATCATTACCTCCTCTCCCTTGCCTCGAAGAGTTCAAGAAACTCATTCTAAAATTACAAACCAGCAAATGACTGCCTTTTCTGACTAGAAAACAGAGAAGAAGCCAGGCAGGTATTTGCAAGTGTGAGGAAGGGTTGGGTGACAAAGGGAGGAATCTCAAGGACAGCAGTGACACGTAGCAGGTCCTACAGGCACTGAGCTGCAGGCAGGACAGCCAGACCTTCACAGGCAGCAAACCGACAGGAGGGCTTCCCGTAAGCTGCTGAGCTGACCTGCTTTGTGCCCTTTCTGATGGAAAACCAGCAGAGCCTGCATGCTGGTGAAGCTGGAACTGGAGAGTTTCAGCCCTGTCCTGCTGGTCCAGAGCTTCAAGCAGCAGGAAGATTAGCATCCTTTCCAAGGGAGGGATGGACAGACTTTCCAACGCATCCTCAAATCCAGCGCAGCTGCCTCTCAGACATAACCACCATCACAGGACACAAGGGAAGGCAATTGCACCTTTGCTGCCAGAGGACAGTGGTTGTCTCTCTTGGCCATGCAAAGACAAGAACCTTCCAAGATGTCCATTACAGAGAGGATGTTTTATGTTGGCTCCTCAGTAAAATACGAAAGGGCAGGAGATGTGTGACCTGGGTGTACTCTGCAGCTTTCTCAAGAACAGAAATTTCCACTTTCCACCTTTCCAAATAGCTCATCAGCAAAGCAAATAATCAGCTCATTTGTTTTACTGCCTTTACTCTCTATTTTCACTATAGAAAAGGAAATTCATTTTTAATGAGGGCAAATGCTGGGATAAAGCATTACTAATGTAATGTTTATTCCTTGTGGACAGTGTGTCCAGCGGTAACACATCTTTGCAAGTGGATTCCAGTATTTCATCAGCCCTTTTTACATAGCTGACAGAAAAGATTTCCTTGAAGGGAATCTTTTTGTCTAAGATATTGAATGTATCATGATTACAGATAAAATGCATGAAGTAATGGTGTGATTCATAAAACAGGGGGGGAAGAACTAGGTACAAAAAGATGAATGCAAATCGCACTTGGTTTTGACTTCCTCCTTCACTAACTCACATGTCCCATCTGGAAGTAATGGTGGTAACAGCACTTTGGGAAATGCCCCTCATCCAGACAAAAGTAGCTGAGGAGTTCCCCATTGTCGCCCATAGCTGAAGTTTTAGGAATCTCTTGAATGAGTTTGTGAGTTCTCAGCTGACAACTCTCTTGAAGGAATAAAGCAGGAAAGCCTGAGCCGCCCCACAGCCCAGATTAACCGCGTCTGGGCTCTCGCCCTGCAGAGCTACCACCCTACGGCACGGATCCCTCCCTAGCGGCTGCTCACTCCTTTCTCCCTGTGCCGTGTGATGAACAAGCCTTTGTGCCTCTTGATTTTTGTCCACGACATGGTTTTACATGCAGCCTGCCATTCCTGCTCGGGGCGCGCAGCAGCCACAGCCCCCGCAGCAGCTACCATGGGCCATCCAGTCTGTTCTCAATTAAGTGTTTTCCTTTGAGTCACAGCATTCCTGCGCTGCCATTCCTCAGCTCAGCTCCAAGGAGAAGGGTGGGGGGAATTTCCCTGGCACCCACAGACTTCCTTGGCTCTGGTGCTGCAGCTTCCTGCTGAACTCCTCCACCTTCCGCACCCAACGCACCCTCACCGTGCCCCGCACCAGGCTGCCTCCATCACAGGCGGTCCTCATGGACCACACAGCATGAAGCGACATGCATACAGTGTTTTCTTCTCAGTGCCAAAAATTGAGATTTTTTTTCTCTGCCCTTGGAGGAGCATTAGAAGCAATTTTGATATCTCCTCCAAAGGCAATGCCTCCGTATGTCCCCACAATACGTTCTGCCATCTTGCATTATTCTCTTTCCAAGGCATAATATTATTACTTAGCTAATTGAATCAGAAAGTTACGTATATTTGAATTTAAAAGGTCTTACTACATTCCATCAATGCAGAAGGCTTTTTTCACTGCAATTATTTGTCCAGTATTTTGTCTTGATTAGATTTTAATGTCTCCATCTAATGACCTTTCCTCCCCTTCCTGGAAGCACAGTCTGGGAGCTCTTCCTACTGTAAATGGCATGTTAGCTGGCTAAGTGTCTCCTTGTTACTTGCCTCCATTTGTCTAAACCATCATTGATTCATATCCTATGTTCTCCCTCTATTTATTACTTTCTTGGTGTTTCTTTGTACTTAACACATACGTAAAAATGTATAGCCTTACTCACAGTCTGATATTATATTCATAAATAGGGCCAATTGTTTTGACTTTTTTAGCTTGGACAAGATATATATGACAATCAGTAAGAATATTTGGTGAATCTTTACCAGCTTTTCCAGGAAAGCAAGAGCCGAAACCATAAGCACCAGGAAGAAGTTTTCCTGTATGCGCTGCATGGCTAAGGGAGTCTGGTTTTCAACCTCAGGCCAACATACATGTATACAAAATTCTACTTTTTTGTGTGTTTTCTGCTTTTCATAACTCATCTGACCAAAAGTCTTTTGAGGCATTTATTTTCTTTGCAGTTCCTCACACCTGAGAACAAACAAATACACTGTGTGAAGCCTGTGAGAAGGCAGAAACCACAAACCCCGGCTTGCCACAAAAAGGAAGAGTGCACTCTTTTCTGTGGTCTTTAAACAGGAATTGTGTTGAATTTGGAGCTGCATCCTACATGCAGCCTCTGTTTATAATTATTCCTAACAGCAATCTAAAGCATGAGAGCAGCACTAAGGTGCCTCTTGGAAACATAAATACCTGCAAGAGTTGCACTTAACGCAGCCCTCCCAAGCAGGGGGGAAACGGGAGGGAGCCATGTCACTGGGAGCAACTGGACCACTCACTCCCTTCCTTCCCCTTAGAAATTTTTGGTTGTTAACATTCACGTCATAATGCTTGGGCTTCACTATCTGAAAGGTCTTTTCCAATCTAAATGATTCTGTGATTCTAATGTTGCCAGGAATTGAAGGCAGCAAAGTTGGACTCACGTCCCACACCACCGTGCTCAGTGTTTAGGTGTGCTCCAAGGACATCCGTAGTTTGAGTCACGCTGGAAGCTCCCCAGGAACACACTGCTGTTCTCACGTCTGTCTGCGATGCACCCGCATTTCGTGCTCCGCCAGGCACCTGCCCATGCTGCTCCTCTCCACCCAGCCTGCTTGTTTCGCTGCTTGCCTTCTGCTGCTCTTAGGTGTAGCCTGCTACAATCAGATGTAATGAGACACAGATGGTCTTGGTCCACTTGAATTTATTTGTGTGGCTTCCAGTGGCGACAGCAAATTTACTTTTTGACCTGATTTTTTTTTAAACTTTGGCAGCCTGAGCATCTCCAGCCATTGATGCTGGTGGGTGCCGCTCAATGGCCGGCACAAGAGAAAAGCAGTTTCTGCTGCATGTGAGCTCTGAGTCCCGGCTGAGCCAGGCAGGAGCAGGTACTAGCCATGTGTGCTGTGCAGAGGTGGCAAACAGGTGGGGAGAAATTGAGCTGTCTCTCAGGGCTGACAAACCCTGCAGCAGGCTTGGATGGTATCTCTTCTGTATGGGTGCAGTCCACTGTGGCACCAGTGGCAGCGTGGGCTGGACATCTGCTGGCACTGGTGAGCATCCGCAGGCAGCAAATCCAGGGAGCTGACAGGGACATGGTCACGTAGACATGTGGTTGCCATGGCTCTTCTGGAGTAGGTACAACACAGATTCACCAGAAAAACGTTGTTTGCTGTCTTTGAGACCCTGGAGGATACACTGTGTTGCTCCCCAGACTTTCTTTGGGAATCATTTCCTCCATAAAGACTTGTGATGCTTCCCCCAAATATGACTCTAATTTCTGGTTTCCCCTGAGGGGAAATAGCGAAGACATCAAGGAAATAGTTTTCCAGTAACTGGGGCTACAATAGGAAAAGATATTTGCAAATGTGTTTTTCAACTTGGCATTAGTTGTTTCCCAAGGGTATCTTGGTCTGAGATCAAGATTTTCTTTTGGGTGGGGGTGAGGGTAGTGTTCCCTGATGTCTGGGGGTTCATGTGCTTTGTTCTTTTTTTTTCTTTTTTTTTTTTTTTTTTAAGAAAACAGTTTTGTTCAGGCTTGTAAATGGAATAGCAAATTATTATTAAGTAAAGAATGAAGAAACTCTGGAACTGAAAGATCAGTCGTGAACTGAAAACAGCACTGGAGGTCTGGCCATACTGCAAAAGGCTGAGTTTAGTAGGATGGGATTCCTGTTTCCTAACAGCACCAGGAAACAGAAGATCTGCTCGGGTCTTGTTGGGTTTTAGTTTGGGGGTGGGTGACACATAGCATCAGTGCCGTTTCCAGAATGAGGTACCAGCCCAGAGCAGGCCTTGTAGGTGACATACAAGCAGAAGTAGCAGTGTCCTGTGTCTCACCAAATGCACATTTACCTGGAGTAAAGGTATTCTCCAACCTTTACACATCCGTGGCAAGAGAAAGCAGAGCAAATGCTTGTGGCAGTGGTGGGAGGTAAATGCAGTCATTGAAAAAGCCTAAAGGAGTGTTTGGGACTTTTAATTAAGAGTTTAGTGAAGGCTTGGCTGGAGCATGGCAGGCTTTGAGCAGATGAAGCCTGCGCTGAGCAGTGGGCTCTGAGAGCTCGCTTGGCAGCCGAGCTGGAAATCCCGACCTACCAGCAGCAACAGTGCTAACGCCATGATCTGTCCCCATCCGGGTGGCTGTACATGCAGCCACCCCATAATGCAGCCCTTCTACTGCCAAGGGGAGCTGGAAACGTGCAAGATTCATTGCTGATACTGCCTTTGGTGTTTGCCAATAATCTGCTTTTCTTGTATTGAAATTTAACATTAGTATCTTCAGCTGGTGTGGGGGAAAGTTAGTCGACAGAAATAATAATGTATTATTTCTTTAGAAAAGATCTTAAGAGCTATTTAGAGCTTATTGTTGCCAAAAAGAATGAAAAGCGGAAATAAATTCCGTGCAATTCCATGCAATTCCCTTATTAGTAGATGTATTTTATTTGGACAGATGACAGACATTAGTAAATTGTTTCCTAGTGGGACCACAGAGATGAACAAAAATAACTCACATAGGAAAAGAGTTAATTAAGAGAGCAACATAACTGCACCATTGCCAAACTTTTGGCAATCCGAGCAACCTCATTGACAACTGTAGAAAATAGTTTTGGAAGCACAGTTGTCCTAAGGGAGTTATTTAGGCCCATTTAACACTTAGATTGTTTAAACATTTAAAAACTGGCCATTGTCCCTCATTACCAAGATTTCTTTGTGTTCCCATTTAATGCTTTCGACAGTCAATGCTGTAACTAAGCCCGGTCCGGCTGTACCCGGCAGCCCCGAGTGGATGCAGAGGGAGCAAACCTGGGCCTGGCGGGGAAACAACTGCACAGGCGGCCCTGGGGGGTGGGGGGGCTGGGGAGGGGCTCTGCCAGGCTCCCACCCTGCTTTCCTCTCAAAAGGAGACCAACCACCTTGGGTTTTCACACGGAATACAAGCCCCAAATGCAGCACAGCAGCTCCTCCTGAGCAATCACAGGTTTATATGGTTCC
This sequence comes from Falco cherrug, assembly GCF_023634085.1. Taxonomy (NCBI): domain Eukaryota; kingdom Metazoa; phylum Chordata; class Aves; order Falconiformes; family Falconidae; genus Falco; species Falco cherrug. The sequence goes on from NC_073711.1 coordinate 22,521,589, forward strand.
CTTGGTCAAGAAAAGGCAGGTGGGGCTCTCTCTGTGGAGCAGGAGGGCTTGCTGGTGGTTGTGCAGCTGTGGGCGAGAAGGTCAATTTAGAAGAAGGGGAAAGTGGGTTTGGCCAGACCAGTTGGGATTCAGGAAAGAGGAAGGACAGAGTTGTTCACATCTTGATTACTCCTGGCCAAAACATGCTACTCCCAAGCTATGTGGAGCCTCCAGCACACCCTCAGCTCTGGTCTCCATGGAAAATTCCCTTACCCGTGTCCTTTCTTCAGCAGACCTGCATGCCTTCGTGTCGCAGCTTCGTTAGCGCCTGGCTGTGATGGAGGAGGATCTCTGCAGCCTTCTGGTCACCCAAGTGGGATTTCAGCGCAAGTGATTCCCCTTTCCTGACACTTGTTCTTGACATGACTTGTTCCATTTTATGTCACCTACTGAGTGCTTACTGCTGCTCTCCTGCCACTGCGGTGAAAATCACGCCTTTTCCTGTAAGTGCAGCCTCATATGAGGAAGCAAGCAAGGACTTAGGGGTGAGAGTACCAGCACTTCGCTATTTCCTCAAGCCTTTGCCTTTTCATAGTTGTGTTATCACCTCTTGCTTCACCTTCTCGCTCCTGCTGCAGCTCATATGTAGTGTTGCAGGTTCTCGCATGAGCCGTTACTCTTCTTTCTTCTCGCTGTCTGTAATAGCAATGCTGTAACTGAGAAAAAGCTTGGAAGCAGCATAAACACCTATTAAACAAAAATGGAACTTTGTTCATTCCCATCCTCTCTTTCAGTTGTTCTGTCTCTCCAGCTCCTTTTTTGTGTGTGGCTACTGGAGTAGATTGGTTTTCAGAAGTTTGTTATAGATATGGATAAAATTGTAGTTAAAATAGGGTTGGCTTCAGTACTGTAAGAGCCCTTTGGTAAGCCTTGGCCCCAGGCTGTGTCTGGCCAAGCAGCTCCCCAGGTCTTACACTTGGTGTAAGAAATTATTCTTAACCCACACCCTTTTTGGAGGGCACCTTTCGGCCCGGTGCCATGGCTGGGCAGAGCGGTTACGGGTCCATCCCAGTGGCCACGGGGCCTTGGCCAGCCCCCCTGGTGGTGCATGCCACTGGGTTTGCAAAGTTTGGGAAGGAGCAAGGGCCAGAACAACCCAGCCTCTCCAACAAACCCTACTTTCCCCATGAAAGAGACCAGGAGAGACTTGATGGTTCAATTCTCATGAAAATCCTCAGCTCCCTGCAAATGCCACATAGGTGGTTTTTGCGGCAAAGACAGAGCTTTGGGTAAAGCTGCTGAGGAACCGCTCAGCCTGAGCACTGGTGCTGGTGGGAGTGGAAGAGAGTTCTCTCTGAGCTGGGACAGCTGTAGCTTTTGTGATCCAGGGCAAAAGAGAGGAAAATGTTGGTTGCTGCTCAAAGAAATTCTAGCCTTAAGATCGGAGAAGGTTAGTATCAGGATTTCTGGAGCTTGTCACTTGGCAGATCACAAGTCTGTTGAATCTGATAGGATAAAAGATCTGGAGAGAGTCTGGGGGTAGGAGGAGTAATGTATCTATTAAATGAGGGAATTGCCAGAAGTTTGTTAGTTGGTTAGGCTTTTTTGGGGGTGGTTGGTTTTTTTGTTGTTTTTTTTTCAGGCCACACCACTGGTTTTCAGAAGAAAATTACTTTCGCTGCCAGCTGAAACTGCAGCTGGAGTGTTAGTGGTGTCAGCCCAGCCCAGTGTGTGTGGCTGATGGTGCTGATGCTGGTGGTTATCACCACGACTTGCGCAGAGCAGGTTAAAGGACACCCAGCTTTCAGTAGTTTTATTGCAACTTGCTTTTCCCTCTCTTTTGAAGAGAGCACTGGGCTGTGTAAAACAGGACCCAGGACCCATCTGTTATAAGTGGCAGTAGCCAAGGAGGTTGCAGAGATGCAGACGTACTGAGAGCTGGTCCTGGCAGGGGATGCAGCAGGTACTCATGCTGATTTCTGCGCTGACACAGCCCTATGGATTTTCTAGAACAGCTAGTCCTTTCAAAATCTCTGTAGAACAAAAATAAAGGCTAAAGAATGATGATCCTGTTCTATGGAGTCCTGCTGCGCCTTAGAAAAAAGCATTGTGGGAAAAATCAGAAGGCAAACACAACACAGAAGGAATAACACATACAACTAAATAAATAATGGAGCAAGCCAAGACTTCAGCTGAACTAATGGCTCATGTTTTCCAGACCCTCAGACTTTCACTGCAGGAAACATCAGCTTGGTTGTTTTTAATTTTCCTAATATAGAACTTTAAGGCAGGAATGAGAAACTGAAATCTGATTTTCGAAGGCAATGGATGAACCTGAATGCGGGTAGGTCCGTCGGAAGGTGATGCAGAAATCGGTTGTTGGGTTTAGCACTGAGTGGGCACGAAAAGCTTCCCTTGCTGCAGAAGTCATCGTCTCTAACCAGGTTGCTCTGCTTGGGTCTGCTGCCTTGCGGGGGGCAGGCAGGTACCAAGTACACGCTATACAGTAACCCCGTGTGACTTGTGTGAGGTAGAACATCAAGGTGCACATCGGGAAAGACCCTGGCAGAATGCAGGCTGCCAGGCAGGGAGCAGTCATTCAGGTTAAGCACAAGCATCCAAACAAACAGCCTTTAACAGCTACTCCTTGTCAGCCTCAGCCTGTAAGCTAAACAGAAGCATAGCAGATTTATCTCAGAAGTGCTCAGATGGCCAAAAAAGGCCAGCTTCCATGATGTAGCATGATCTTCAGGGAGAAAGCATCAGCCATAAATCTCACAGATATGCAGACAGTTTGCACAGAAGTCTGAATTCTCCAGAGAAGAGGTTGGCATTGGCTGTCCCGAGCCCAACCTCACAAAGCCAGCACGGCTTTGATGCACAAACAGCCACAGAGTAAATAGATACAGCTGTGCTGATGTGCTTTGTATCTCTGTGTACTCCAAGTGCTGAAACAAAACCTCATAACAATGACTTCAGGGAGCTCATGGAAAGCTGGGGGAAGACCTTTCCCAGCCAGTGGTACCTCAGGCCACTGACTGCCCAGTGACCTGCCTCTCAGATTAGCAAGGTGATGGACCAGAAGCAGCACAAAGAGGCATTCAAGACGTTGCTTGGCAATGGGTAATGAACTCCACAGCCTTTACTAGACAGTAACTACAGTGCTCTCTGCTTCTCAGCACTTGGAAATTTACTGGAAGCAACTAAAAAGGCATTAATTCCAACATGAGCACATCTCGGTTTTGCAAAAGCTCCACTAGTGTCTGCTGGACAGGGTATGTTATTTGTCATCTCCCATAGGAGAATTTTTCTTTTCCAGCAGTATTTTCATCTTCTGAGCAATCTTCAGATGGATGGAAATAGGCACACTGACCTTGGACGTTAAATGCTGTTGCCAAAACTCAGCGTCAATATGATTAGAAAACTAGGATTTTAATTGCTGCTGTGGTGAATTTGAGATCAATGCTAATTAATCATTTTATGGCACGTTCCTGGCTGATACCCTCAGCCTGAGCCCCATGGCATGGCATTCCCTAGAAGTGGATGACCAGGGACTGCAGCCTGGACTGCAGGTTTCTCCCAGCCTCCACCATCACATGTAGTACCACTGCGTTTTAGTTATCCGTGATCACAAGGGAGATGATCTTGTGTGTGAGATATATAGAGATAGATATATATATACGTATAATTTTATTTTTATTTTAGGAAAAAAGCTTTCACACTAGCCTCCTTATCTGCTCTTCTTTCCTTCCCAACTCTGATGGCTGACAGGGATAATCTAACCCATCTCCTCTTGGGATCAGCAATCCATCTTCTCCTGAAGGACACCTGACAGCTGAGCAAGTTTGCATGACCGAGTGCTTCCTGGGAAAGAGATCGTTCCTATCAGTAAGCGACTGGGGCAACCACAACTAGAAATGCTTCTGCTGCACGCTCTCCTCAAACATCATTAAGTGTGTGCCTCTCTGGTTTGTTTATAGATTTGGGAGCTTTCTGTGACTTTCTTCCCTCTTCCCAGCACATTGAGAGAAGGGGACCAAGCAGAGCAGCTGTCAGGGCAGAAGGGCCATGGGAGGGTCGTCTTTGTATAACTAAACTCAAGTTTTAGGGTGCTTGAAACATCTGGAGTAAGATGAGAGCAAGAATCTTAGTATGTTAAGCCCACAAAAATTAATATGTTGTTTATTCAAACTCAGGATTAATAGATCAATACAAAACCAAGGAACTATTTTCCATAATTAAAGAACAAACCATGCTCGGGCCTTTTAGGCCTTTAATGACTCTGACTCTTGAGTGGGTTTTTGCAATGAGGGCAAGTTTCCAGTGTCAAATGGCTTGAGTCTAGCAAGAGTCATTTTTTTAAAATGGTGGTCCTTTGGGGTTAGAAATGAGGATAAAGGCTCAGACTGCCCTTGAACCCTTCCAACCCTGCTTCACACCAAATGGTTTCTGAAGTTTATGCATCTCAATGAAAGGAAAGCGGAAAACAAAATAATATATTTCTACTTACCCTCCTGCCCTCAGCAGGCTTCTCAGCCCACGGACAGAAACCATCCCAGCGCCTCAGATGTATTCCTTTCCTTCCATTTCCATACTATCCTTCATTTCATCTGCTGGGTTTTTTCCTGTTTCCAAAATCGGAAAGAAGGATGGTTCCTCAGCATGGCCGTACAAATTAGTTTATTAATGTTAGAAATTCAGTTCTTGTTCATTGTCAGATATTTTGCTTTGCCTAGTATCAAAGCTCAGAAGCTTTGGTACTAAGGAGAATTAAGAAACATTATTCTGAAAAAGGACAATCAGTTGGCACAGTGGCTGTTTCATGCTTTGTCATACAGCTAGTCCCATCTTATGCTCTTCTCTTGTCACTTTAATTCAACGTTGTTCTGCTGTAATTGTTGTGTTGGCTCGACTCACCTGGCTGCAAAAGAGGAGGAAAAATAGGAGTTATGTTGAATGACTTTCAGACTGCATCTGCAGGGCTAGCCAGTCACTTATTGCCGATGGTTTTCCTCTATGCCCAGGGAGATCTTGCAGACAAGCATGTCTTGGACTGGGATGCTGGGGCTGCATTAGTAGGCAAGAGCAGCAAGTACAGAAATGTTTGGCTGCAGGCTGTAAATCAGACCAACGCGGGCAGGAGGTGCATATGTGATCTGAACTGGCACAGAAGAGCGCGCTGGTAAACAGGAAGGCAATGGTCCTGCGCTGCAAGCTTGTTGGGCAACGCTTATCGGTGGGGGGGGACGGACACACTGGCAAGGAGCAGCAAAGTAGAAAGAGCCTGAGGCACTGCCTAAAAGAGGAAGGATGACGGATTAGAGGCTTAAAAGCAATTAAATAGCTGAAAACATCTAAAATCAAACCAGAGAGGTTTAAAACACTTCACTGAATCTAACAGCCAGAGAATTGCAATGTGATTTAGAAATGCCCAAGCAAGAGAGGGGAAGAGGGAATTGGAAACAGTCAGAGGTTATTAACACCAGGAAGAGAGAATAATTATTGGAAGTGATGCTTCAGGTTAGAACTAGAAATAATAGTACAAAATTAAAGTAAGAAGTTAATTTGAAAGTAAACATTGGAATAACTTCCTGATAGAGAGGGGTCCCAAGGGGAGTTTGGTTTCCGGGAATTAGATCAACATACGTGAATAACTAGAATGTGTGCCTGTGCTTAGCTGAAGCTGAAGGGTAGACTTTGCATGCTCAGATTCTAGGGGAGAAATTCATTTATCCAGGGCTGCTCCCTATTTCTGCTCTGTGGGAAGTGGGAGCAACGTCAGGAGAAAAGTGCGTCCCACGGTTTTATTGAGATTTGAAACGTTAATGTTTTTTTCTGAGAGCCAGCAGAGGAACCTTGCCCAGAGACTTTTTTATGCCTTTAACGTATTGACAGCCTGCACATGCCAAAATCTTTTTTGCCTTGTAAGCTGGAAGAAAACAAATCCAGAGCTGTGTTAAGATCTGACATAGTACAAGGAAACAAAACTGCTCCAGTAAAGCTGCACCCTCTGCTGCCTTTGGGGTGAGCGGGGCCGGGGCTTTACCCCATCTGGGAGCAGTACGGAGACATGCTGGTGCCCTCTCCAGTCCATGTCAGGAGGAATCAGGAGCATTTCTTCCTGCAAAATTTGACTTTCACAGGTATGGTAAGACAGGTGACTTGTTTCCTGTGTGTGCTTCATTACATGAAATTCAGTAACGGGAATATATTGTGCTCTGACTGCAGAGTACCTTTTTTTGATCTACCATTACAAATCCTCTTCACTAGCCCATTAATTTTGCTGGTGTCCCCGGATGTTACTTCAGCAGCTTCCAGTGCACTTTTACTTTCTAATCACAAAGACTTTTTTCTTGCTTGACCTTTGTCCTCCATCTGTTATCTGCCTGAGAATGCTTTTTAAATAAGTCCAATGGGGGAAAAAAACATGTAATTGGTTTAAATTGGCTTAAATGCATTATCAATTCTTTCCACCATAGGAAAAAATATGAAAGTGCAAAACCTTAAAGTGCACTTCAAAATATTGAGGATTGCATTAGATAATAAATAAAGATAATGAAAAAAAAACATTTTTGGAAAGATATTACAGCATTGGATTGACAAGAAACGCTTAGTTTTGAAACTGCAACAGCCTGTGATTAGCGTTTTTAACAATGGGACTAGATTAGCGTGGATGTAGTGATTAGTGAAAATATCCAGGTCCTAAAAACATTGTTGAATGAAAAAGAATGCTTGGTTATCACTGGCAAAGCCCTGTGTGGTTTGTAGCTATTTCACATCACAGGCAAAGAGACTTGTCGTCTAAGAAGGGCTGAGCTGAGATTCTTCGCTCCAGAAATACTGGCGATCTCCTAACCCAGCTGAGTGTCCTGGTGCTTTGGGCTGGGCTGTTGTAGTCACTGCAGGTCCCTGCCACCCGAACTGTTCTACTCTAAAGCATATTCATGGCGTTTTGTGTGCATGGTCTGTAGAGGACAATTTGAGCATGTCAATTAAACAGCCCTTGCACTCGACTGGAAGAAGGATGCTGCTCATCCCACATTGGGACAGCAAGATGCCATCCATTGCAGTCGGTGGAAAGGTATCTCACGATGTCTGTCCACGTAGGCAGTCTGTGAATTTGATGCATATAGAAGGTTCCTGGAGGCTGACATTGTCTGTCCCAGGACCAGACGCCCCACAAGTCAGGACTAATATGGTCCCCTCCGCTTTGTGCTTTACATGAGCACTGGAGGTGAAAGACATAATTTCACAATTTTTTCCCAGTTTCTTCAATTCCTCCTTACCATGAAGGCTTGAGATTGTGCTGCTCTCACTCGGCCCCACAGAGCACTTGCTGAGTGCCCACCGAGCGTTAGCAGCCCAGTGCTGTTGCCAGGTGTTTCAACACTGGACTGAGCAGCGATGCTTTCTCCGGGGAGCACCACGGGTGAGCAGGCAAGGCTGCCTTCACTGGAGCAGCGGGAGGTACAGCTGCGCTGGACATCAAAGCGCACACTGATTTTGAGCTAACCTAGAGCAAATACCCATTCGTTAAAACTCTTGCAGGTGCCCACTGGCAAAGGCTTACATGACACCCACTGTAAAATCCCTTGGGTTTAAGTCCAGTGGAGAACAAATCTTTTAACCAGGGACTGGCAGTTACACGTGTTGCTGAACAAGGAGTAAGCATAAGGGAAAGAAAATTCTTCTATTGCAGGGAGATTCCAAAATCTACAAATACATGCCCAATGTGATAGCTCGCTCAGTAAAAACCAAAATCACTTGTTCATCCGCAGACAATGGCAATGCACAGAGCATCTGAATCATGGCAGAAAACCAGTCACATCCTTCCCCAATGAGTGTTGGTGAGGTTTTTTATTGAAAAAAAAAAAAAAAAAAAAGAAGCATCCACTTCTCAGCACATCAGATAAAAGCAGAGCTGCAGAGAGCAGCAGCTTATACAATTAGAAGGCTTAATTCACAGCCTGAGCAAGGCACTTTCAGGGCTTATCAGAAACATATAGCTGGCCTAGACCAGGCATGTTATTTAGGCTTTGAGACCACACTTAATTAAATCCAAGCAGAAAGCACAGGACAGACATATGGGAAATTTTGAAGCAGTGGATAAAAACTGGATGAGAGGAAAAGCAGCTCAGCGTGGCAGTATATGCCCCACAGCTCATCTCTCTGATCGAGAACATGAATTAAGGAAATAAGAGGATGTAGCTATTAAAGTCCAAAGTTCTACTATTTCATGAAATTTTCTGGTGTTATCTTCCATGATCTGTTCTAGAAGCAGAAATACAAGTGTTGTAGGTGGACACCGGTGGCTGTATGAGCATCTTTTCACGGATTCCTGGTATATCGGGTCCTCTTATCTGAACCTCAGGTTTGAACAAAGAGCCTACTTAAGTATGTCATCATTTGTCAGGGGGTTTTCTCTTTACATTTTTCCTTTTAAATCAACAGGAAAAAAAACCCCAACCAACAGGATGAGCAATTAAATGCTCAAAGAACAGGAAATTTCTATTACTGTTTCCTCTGGTGATTTTAACCAAACTACTTTGCATATCTGATGATCTGTATTCATCATTCTCACCTTGGATGGCTCGGTTTTTGTGGACTTACATTCTCACACCGCAGTTGCATACCCTACCCTTGCATTAGTTGTTAGACCAGGCAAAATGTTTATTTGTTGAGATGTTGCCATTATGTACTACAGTTTATTTTGATTCAAAGTTTGCTTGGGTCAGTTTGTGTTGACATTACCTCCCCTGATGTTTTCCTTGGCTGGCAAACCCCTCTGCACAGGTGTGGAGGTTCGTGTTTAAGCATTGCCACAGCTTGCAGCTGTCTTTCTCCTTTCTCTGAGAGCTTGGGTACGATTTTGCTATGTTAGTTTTGCTCTATTTTAAATTATATCCTTCAAAGATCTTATTTTTCTCCCTCTTCATGCAGAGTCCATCTGATACCAGTGCCTACCTGTTGCATTTGCTCCTTTGTGAATGTTAGAAGCCCAGGACTACTCAGGTCCAAGGATGCCCACCTGTGATCTCAGGTTAGACATGGACATGGGGCTCTCCTTGTATGAACCACTCAGTAGCAGCATTGTCCTCCTGACGCAGATTATTTATACCTCCTAAACTTAGTCCAGAAACCAACGGATATTATCTGAAGAAGAAATGGAAAGAAAGATGCACAAAACACTTGGCAGTGCTGGGTTAATGGATGGATTTGATGATCTTAAAAGTCTTTTCCAACCTAAATGTTTCTATGATTCTAATAGTGAAGCTGCTGTTCTAGATCTCTCACAAGCTGAGATCAGAGTACAGAAGCTACGGATACAGGACATTAACTACCCTATTCATTTAAAAGTCTGCCACAGAAAGCGCTGTGTCAAGCATAAATTACAAAAAGGCAGTGTCAAATGGAACAGGAGGGACCAGCCATGCTGGGGGCATGGCCAGCAGGCAGAGTCGCAGGATGGATCTTGGTGCCTTCACCCCAAAAGCACTCCAGTGACTGCTCCCTGGCAATCTGACACATCTCAGGTGTGGAGCGCCTGCAGAGTCTGAGAGCCAGAAGAGCAGATGCGTGATGACCCTCCTGAAACATGATGATGCTCCCTCAAGCTCCTGTTGATGCTGGGTTGTGGACGAGCATGCTCTTGCACGCAGAAGGCTGGGCACCACGGCTCTGGTCCCATGTCCTTCCCCCAAGCCCCTTCTTAAGGCCAGCACGATGCTTACAGCTCCTCTTCCTGCTGCTGGCTGTCCTGGTCGCTCAGTGACCTACATCCAGTGGAGATAACTGGCCTCTCTTCCCAGCATCTACAATGGGGCAAAATAAGCTTTGCGTGCAGAGCTTCCAGGCACGCCAGGCTGTTTATTGTGGGCTGTCTTGGTGACTGATGTGTAGTAGTTGAAGAATGAGTTTCCCTCTGGGAACGAGCTTAGTCAGCCATACCCCTGTGTTCCCCATGCCTTTCTAGGGTAAAACCGTGAATAAGAGCAGATGAGCATAGGTGCAACCTCAATGAAATGGAAAGATGCTGGTAGATAAAGGAAGCAATGAAGGGGTTAAGCCCGTGGCAGTGTATGTTTGATCAGCAAAGATTAATTGTGCAGGTTTTAGCTGGCTTAATTTCTTCTTGATTTAAATTTAAAAGAAATTTAATTTCTTCTTGATAAAACAAAAAACCAAAACAAGCAAACAAACAAAAAAACCCAACCAACCAACCAAACCCCAAACCAACCACCTTTGGCCAGTCAGGCCATTTTAAATGACCGGCTTCTCCAGAGGTGTAAATCAGGACGTGCCGATCACTGCAGAGCTCCGGGGAGGTCCCTGGGAAGTGGCTGCCCACCGCCGCTGGTGCGCAGGACCCCATCCCGCAGCCCCGGGGAGCCGGGGGATGCTGCTGAGGGCGGCCAGCACACGCACGCCTCCCAAAGATGGAGCACGCTGGCTGCAGGGGTTTCAATGCCACGTGGATGTCAGTCCCTGGAGCAGCCCCGGCATGAGGCCATCCAGCCCCAGGGAAAGCGTGGGTCTGATTCCCACGTGGGTATCCGCACGGCTAAGGTGGAACTGCACGCCGAAGGGCCGGGCTTTTTGTATCCTGATGGATGTTTCCTAAGAAAAGCTTCTTCAGGAAGCCAGTTGGCCGGGCCTACAATCTTATTCAAATACAAGTAGATTAACATGATTTCTGATGTTCTGCAGTAATTTCCTTGAGTTACGTTGTGTCATAGATAATTATCTCGCCATCTTCAAACACGTAACAGCAATGTATATCAGATGATGCTGACACACTAGGTAAGTACGGGTTTAGTTAGTTGTAAAGTGTCTCTATTATCAGTGTTAAGATTCAATGATGCACACAAATTTGCCTTTCAGTTTAGATTTTAAAAAATTTCCAAGTGATACAAGCCTCGAAATAATTTTGATGGCAAAAATCCACATTTGTGATGTTTATTCCATTCCCTTCCTAAAAAGAGAAAACCAACTTGGATATACTATTTCTGGCTGGTTAGATCACTTCCCAAAAGAAGATTAAAGCAAAATTTCAGCATGAGAAATGTTTACTTGCATACTGTTGAACTTTCCAGGGATAAGTTTGTTTTCTTATATTCCACAGAAAAAGGACCCCGGTGGTTTATGTAGTCAGATAACTCTGGTACCAAAAAATCAACATCACAGAATTAAAATGCTGCTTTGCTTTTGTCAGTGAGAAAAAGCTGTAACAAAAAAAAAATCTCTGATAGACTCATTATATTTAAAAAAAAATTGTACATCAGAATACTTTTTTACAAAAAAAAGTGGCAAGCAGCAATAAAGCTAGTGTCAGTATCTGAAACAAAACTAGAAAATCGAAGCATGACTTTTTGTTGGTTTGAAAGTAAATGCTAGTTAAGATTACCTGAACAGACTCCCAGTAAGCCAGGTTCTGAAGGCTAAGGTCACGGCTGACCTGCATAGACCCTCACGCCCAGTTCCAGTCCAAGGGCCAATAAATGCACCTTAGGTCTGCCCCATTCTGGGGAAAAAAATACTAGAACGATAGAATACTTTGGGCAAATGGCATATAATACAGATTTCACCTCCATTCTAAACAAAAACAGGAGAATTTATATGATTTCCCAGATCCTGATAAATGCAGCCTCCAGGAACGGGAAAACGTTCTTCTGCTTTTGCCTGAAAATATGTCATCCACGAAGGGACAGGGAATGTTTCTCGTTTCTTGACTGGTATGTCTGCAGCCTGACTTGTGAACTAATGGAGACACAGCGTAACAAAGCTCCATCTCACCCATCTGCTGAAGCGCTCTTTTGCTACGTGTACCGAACAGGAAGAGGAAGCAGCAATTGGCTCTATCAGGACAGCATCTCCTGACAGCGTGGCTAGTCTGTTTACTACAGGTTGACATGTTGAAACCATAAAAAAAAACCCCGAAAAAACCCCAAAAACGTTTCAAATCAGCAGTCCAGAAGTCTTCACAATGTCTTTAATTTTTCTCTTCTCAAAGGTGGTTGACCATGCAAGGATGCCAACCTGCCAGACGCCGGGAATCCCTGCCTGCCAGCGAACACGGCAAGACCTGGAGGTGTTGGGCACCTGGTCGAGCCAATCCCATAATGTCTACAGAAAGGTAATTCAAACCTTGTCTTTTGCAAACACATATGTAGTGTGCGTGTATGGAGTATGATCAGCTGGTCGCACAGGGGCCAGTTCTGACGGCTGGCTGAGGTCCTTCGCCAGGTGAAGCCTCGCAGAGGGGTGATGTCTCTGGGTCCTTGGCTGGAGTTCTGGCCTGACAAGCCCATCCTTTCATTGCGCACAAGGTGAAAGGATCGGAGCAGCTTAAAGGGTCCCTAAAAGCCGTACTTCCAGAAATCTTCCCTGGCAGAAGACCCTGAAATTACTGCTCCCTGCCCCAAAGACCCCTCCAAACCCAGGTGTGCATCAGCCAGCTGCAGGAGTGCCATGAAGCACTTTGGCTGCAGCACCCCAGGGCGGCTGAGGCAGCGCACGCCGCCCCATACCCGTGCCCATGCCCGTACCCACACCTCTGTGGTGGGGCCACACAATCTGCTCCATTTCTCAGAAAAAGCAGCACAGACTCTCACCTTTTTATTTGTGTTTTGAGTGGAAACCACATGAACCCGGTCTTCTTCGATGAAACAGGAACAGCATTGTTCCCCGGCTGGTGTCTTCTGCCATTTCTCGGATTAGTGAGGCATCCCCATTACTGCCTCCTTTTGTGAAGAGAGATTTGTGCCTGTGAAGGAGTAATGTAATTCTCCAAATAATTAGGTTAACAATGATGGAATTGATGAATGCTCTCCTTGCAGTATTTCTGGTAGTAATTTATTTCATTCATCTGAGGAGAGCAAGCGCTTTATTCAAAAAAAGTGCTAACTAGAGACAGTGTGGAAGGTGTCCTACCATCTCACCCAGGTCTGTATCTTCTCTCAGTCCTCTCTTCCACAACAGCTAGTTAAAAGGGTTGTATTTGCAGTCAGGTACGATCAACAACTTCCCGATCTGAAAGAGTGACAAGGGCTGAGGTTTTCTTCACACAAAGTTCCCCAGCTCTATTCTTCTCGCACAGAAATCAGGGGAACAGGGAGCTTTGTTGCTCTCACATGGCTGGGGTGGAGCAGCTTCTCACAGCTGCCAGCATGGGCCACACATATTAACATCAGTCCATAAAAACGAAGTGGAAGACAGGACCAGGGCTGGAAGTGTGACATCAGGTCTGCGCAGGCTCAGGGAACAAATGGAGGCAAGGTCTAGGTGACAATAAGGGATGGTCCCCTGGAGAGACAGGTCCCTCTGGGTGGGGACCCTCACAGAGACTGTTATAGCAAAAGCAGAGTGGAAAAGGGGTTGCACATCCTTGGCAACAAGCAGAAATTACTCTTCTAAATAAGGCATCACATTTGTGAGCTTGACAAAGGAGGCGGGAGGCAGACCCCTTCAGCTCCAGCCGCAGGTGTCATCATTTCTCAGTGTGGTTTTCTGCCACCCAAACACACCAACTCCACCGGCCTGGGGTGGCTCCGGGCTCACGCTGCGCAGAAACGGAGGGGACGGCCCTGGCTGAGCACCTCCTGAGTTGGCACAAAGCAAAAGCTGTTTGTTTCAGAATGACTAAGGGCTGTCAGGCATCAGGGCATTGAAACTGTTGCGTAAGAAGACTCATGTCCTCTTACACTTGGGCAACATCTCCAAACCTCCCATTTCCCTGCAGCTTTCCCATCCCTTTGCAATGGAAGTGCCCCCCATACCTGCTAGATCCAGGGCCATACCAGTGCGCTCCCTCCATTAATCCACGCCAAAAGCTTTCCATGCCCTGTTCCTCCTTTATTTCCCCCTGCTTTCCTCGTTCGCTTTATTTCTCCCGTCTCCAGGGAAGGAGGTGCCCAGGTCGATGAGCCCTCCCTCAGCAGAGCACAGGGACCGCAGCTCTGCACTTCCCAGGTTGGGACTGGATCAAGTCCAGCTACGCCAGAACAGGCAGAGCTGCGCCCGGGTCTGCATCCCTGATTTCAGGCATTGCCATGGTTGTGCTTTCCTGTAGAAATTGCATCTGGCAGGTGACATTGCCACTGGTAGTTTTCCTCCACTGTCACACAGCCCAGCCTACTGTAAACAACTCTGAGCAAGTCTGGACTGAAGTTAAGGTTGCCATCCTTTTCAGGCAAGATTCAAAGAGAAACAACCTATTTTAGGAAGTCTCAGGAGAGGAAAGAAACTGCAACATGTTCAACAGATGGAAATCCTGTCTTTGTGATTTCTCCTTCTTAAATAGCCGGTGTGAAAGCACATGCCAAAGCTGAAGAGCTTCTTCATTCAGGCTGTAAACTATTTAGGCTTTTAGGAAAATTTCCTGGAACTCCAGCAGTACAGAAATAAACTCTCCAGTGCGCTGGATTGATTTCACATCTGTGATACTTAACATAGGGCTCAACATCCTGGGAGCCTGCTGTCCGACTGGAGCTGCAGGCGTTCGGGGTCCAGGAGGAGAAGGCAATGGAGGGTCAGTCAGTGCTAAGTGGAAACTTACCTTAACCCTAAAGCATGATCGGGCTTTTTCCAGATTTGGATGGTCCCAGAAAGATTTTCAAAGCCTGTACCCCTAAATTGTGCCTTATCCCCATTGTCCTGTGAAAAGGGAACCAGACTGATTTACAGCCTAAGCATCAAACTGCTCTTATTAAGCACTAACAGATCTTCAGCCTCCAGATCTCTACCGAGTGATTAAAATTTGTGGTGGTGTTAATTATTAATCACCTTTATATCAGTTAAAATGTTTCCCACAGGCAAAAGGTATCTTATCTAGGCAAGATCCTCTGGTGAAACACTGAAAGAGCTGATGCCTCCAATGCAGTCACCACTCGCACAGAGATCTGCTGACAATTGGAAAATGTCAGCAGTTAGGATCGGCAAGGTGGCTGTGAACATCTGCCGCATCGCTTGGCTTTGTAAAGTGCTCTGAAACTCCAGAGCAATGAGTCCACAGCCCGGTGGCTCGTTCCTCCCCTCACCACGCATGTCTCTCTTACTAACGTAGCTAAACGACCCCTTCCAAAACGTGGCTGGCTCCCTAGCATAGCTAGAATTCAAATTGTCGCTTAATTAGCCCAGACTTCTTGTCACTTTGAAGGAGAGCAAAGAAATTGCTCTACACCACGTAAGAAGTGAAATGAGAGGTTACAGCTACCCTCACCCGGTCCGAAACCCTGCTGCGCAGCCCTCCTCTCCTCGCTGAACTCCATCCCACTCCCAAAACACCCTACAAGTCTCTTCCTTACCTCTTCATCTCCAGCCCTCACCCCATCCCCACGCCCATCATGGAAGTTTTTAGGGGTTTCCCTCCTCTTTCAGGCTCTGTTACCTCCTTGTCTGTTTTTCACACTGTCTCAGCTCCTGTAGTTTTCTAACTTTTTACCTATCGCTCCCCCCTCATCCTCCTCTGCTCCTACGTTCCTCTAAATTTACAGCTTCTTACCTTTTCTCCAGCCCTTGTTTCTTTGAGGTCCCGTGTCTAAGCAGGATCTCTCCCCTCAGGACACAAATGTCCCCTTGGCTGCTGCCCTAGACCAACACAGCCTTGACCCTGCCACCCTCCCTGCATCGCTCCCCATGCTCTCACTGCAGCACACCCACACTACAGACCCCAGTCTCTCTCCTCCTGACCCAGCCTCAGCCTCCAAGAACAGGTTCTCATGCTCCACACTGTGACCCTGGTCTTCCTTAAGCCTCCCCACCTCCAAAGCCCAGTCTGGGCTAATGCTGCAAGCCCGACCCCTCATGAGAGGTAGTGTGTAACTTCTTTCTCCAGACCTGATAGAGATCGCTTTGTGGGGGTCCTCGCTCCCACTTCTCTGGCAATACATCCAGGGTTCCTCTGGGGAGTCCTCCCCTTCCCTTGCCCTCCTCTGGGTATCTCTTGGACTTTATACATCCATATTCTTGTTGCTATCTCCTTCATCCTTTCCACTGCCCCCTCCCAAGTCCTTGTCCATCCTACCCTGTACCACCTTGCTGAGACTTTGAATTACCAGTCCCCATGGCAGGTTAGCTCGGTTTGGACTCCACCTTACAGGAAGGCTTTAGCAAACCAAGCAGGGGAAGAAGAGAGAGGAGATGACCTTCTGTGGTTGGACTGTTACCCACGGCCCCACAGCCAAGGAGGTCTGCTTTGTCCTCTCTTGAGGCGCCAGGTCTGTGTGCCTGTGGATCCAGCCTTTCCCTGGAGCACAGAGGTCCCCATGGTGCATCGAGGTGTCGAGGTTGGCCACCCTCCAGCCACCCAGCCCAGAGGACAAGAGGTTTCACACAGTTCCTCTCACAGTGTTGATACATTCAGTGCATACCCCACTCCTGTCCCTAGCTGTCATGTCCAGCCTCCATCAAATACCATGTCTTCTTGGCTTCATATCACAGCTGCAGTTTGACCTTTTCTTAGGAGCCCGGCGAGGAGACCCTTCCCACAGCAAAACTGGCTCTTCTGCCAGCACATCTCAAGAAGCAGCAGCCTCCTCGCTCCCACGCCAACCTCAGCCTGAGCTTGCAACTGGGAATTTTTCTGTTGTTGAGAGTAAAATGCAGAAAAGAAGGAACAGGGAAAGGAAAAAAAAAAAAAAAAAAAAAGAAGAAGAAGAAGGAGTAACAAAACTGAGTAGCAAAAAGCAGAAGGAATGGTAAAAAAGAGGCACCAGAAAAAGCAGAAGGAATGGCAGAATGGTGTAATATCAACATGTGCACAACTAAAGCGAACTGCAGAACCAGTTCACAGTGTAGGAGGCTGTTGGCAGTGAAACAGGTTGCTCAGTCTTGGAGGTCCTTGGACCTCCATCCTTGAAAGTCCTCAAGACCAGGTGGGATAAAGCCCTGAGCAGCCTGGCCAAGCCTGGTTGGAGCAGTAGCTGGACTAGAGATCTCCTGAGGTCCCCTCCAACCTGAATTATCCTGTGATCCTACGATTTGAGTGTTCCTAATACGCTGCCAAGTAGCTCTGGGGAGACAGTCAGGCTTTTCTGCACATGGGTTAGGCAAGGAGGGCAGGGAAGGCTCGCAGGAGGGCACATGGATGAAGTATGCTTCTCACACACCGTCACTGTCACAGAGATGGTGCAAAAGAGGAACTGCCACCTCCGCAGCACCACAGCTCTGTCTGAAATGCAAGCCTGCACATTCTGGATATGGAAAGGCGCCAAGGACCCACAACAAAAGAGCAAACTGCTGTGTTTGACAGCAGAAAAACCCTCTAGGACACACCAGGGTGGAAAAGATGCAAACAAAAAAGAAAGAAAAGACCTGGCATCACAGCAGGAGGAAGCAGGCACAGCTGCAATGCTGGGTGCTGCAAAGCCTCCGGGTGGGTCTCTAATGGATCTATAATTCCAGCGCCACATGGACAGGGGCTTTGTCATTCTATTCAGCCCATCTCTAAGCCTTCGCTCTCCCCACTCGTTGTAAAACAGCAAAGAAGGGAGAATAAAAGCATGGTGAATAGCAGCTTGCAGTGGCTGAGCACAGGGACACTGTTATGATTTAACCCCAGCTGGCAACTAAGCCCTGCGCTGCTGCTTGCTCATCCCCCTCCACCCTCACCACCCACCACCCCACCACCCCCAGTGGGATGGTAAAAGTGGGAAGGGTGAAAGTGAGAAAACTCGTGGGTTGAGATAAAGACAGTTTAATAGGCAAAGCAAAATATGGAATTCATTCACCACTTCCCATCGCAGGCAGGTTTTGAGCCACCTCCAGGAAAGCTGGGCTCCATCACACGTAATGGGGACTTGGGAAGACAAACACCATAGCTCCAGATGTCCCCCTGCTTCCTTTTCTGCCCCCAGTTTATATACTGAGCACGATGCTCTATGGTACGGAATATCCCTGTGGCTAGCTGGGTCAGCTGTCCTGGCTCCGCTCCCTCCCGGCTCCTTGTGCACCTGCTCACTGGCAGAGCACGGGAAACTTGAAAAGTCCTTGCTTTAAAGCAAGCACTACTTAGCAACTAAAACATCAGTGTGTTATCAACATTATTCTCATACCAAATCCAAAACGCAGTATTGTAGCCACCACTGAGAAGAACATTAACTCTACCCCAGCTGAAACCAGGACAGACACTTAAATAAAACACACAAGTACAAGCCCAGAACGGCACAGCCCGGGCAGAACGTGCCGTACCAGGCTCCAAAGCAACCATCACCCACCCACCTCCCACGAGAGCAGGCTTCAGTGTGCTGTTGATCTTACTCGGGGTTCATTTCTAGAGAGCAACGAGGAGTTTGACGTGGTGGCATTTATTCCATTGTAAACCATTTATTTTAAAGTTTCAAAATTGTAAAATGTGTGATTAGTGCTTTCCAGCAGCCTTCCCACAGGGGCTGCTCAGCTCTGCACCCTTCCAGCTCTCCCCTAGCTCAGCAGATGCCATCGCCCCACCTCAGCCCCAGCATGGGGCCACGCTCGGCCCTTTGCACCCACATGGCTGTGGGCTGCCCTTGCTCGCCCCAGTCCCTGCCCCACGCTGAGGCGCTGACACTCACCCAGCTGCCACTGACCTGGGATCTGCTCCCTGTTAATGAGAAAAGGAGGGTTTGGGAAGCCCCAGCACCTGGATCTCACTGCCAAACCATCTGTAGGGAGTTTTTAATTGTTATCACCTACTGTTGTGCCAGAATTGAAGACGTAGAAACAGCCTACAAGAAATCAAAGACCTGTAGGAACTTCATGAGCGATGCTCGCGCTGAGCCCCGACCTCTGGGAAGAGCCACAGCCCATGCTGGCCTGTGTGCAAGGGCGGTGGGGTCCCAGGGGCTCACAGGAGAGGCAGGGCTGGGAGGAACCCCTCGCCCTCCCCCATGCCCTTCCTCCCCCTCCGACCCATCCCTCCCCAGCCCCTTATGCTGTGGTGGGATTCTACCCGTGCCACACCGTGGAGAGCAAGCCCTTGAGCCAGAACGTTTCCTTCCTGCACTGAACACTCCCGAATAGCTCTGTGGCATGTGCTGCTGGGCAGAACACAGCCCGTGGCCAGGAGCAGCCGCAGGGACCCTCGCACAGGCGGGGAGGGGTCCCTTTGTGTGACCACACCACAGAGGTGCCGCGGCAACAGGAGAACGTGGAGAGACATATATCCTGTGAGCTGCGAGCAGTGTTTACCGGATCTCTTGGTTACTATCGTGTGGTTTTGTGCCTGCCACTTCGGAAGCTAATCCTTAATTCTGAGGAAGTGTATTTATTCAGTGTTGTTATTTCCCATAAGAAGCTGAAGCTTAATATTACAGTTACTACCAGAGGTCAGTTGGGAACACACAAAAGAAAAAAATCACCTTTCTGGATCCTGGATGAGAGTCAAAGCTATTCCTTGGCCACTGCAGCACCTCTGTATCCCCTCGGAGGAAGGGCTGGCAGAATGCTCGGCTCCTCCCGGTCCCCAGCATGGACACGGGGGCTGCAGGGCTGGCGATGCTGCGGGGACAGCCCCAACAGCTCTGCTGGGTGTCAGCGGTCAAGATCCCCCCAACTGTACCTTTGGGAACCCCGATTCTGCAGAAGACAGGGCGATGTCACCACTTTCAGGACAGCACAGAGGGAAAGTTTGCTTCTGAGAGCAGGAAAAAGATCTCTTTTGGAGCGTATCTTGGTCCAGTGCAACTAGAAGTCAGCACAGAACACGTTTGTGTGTGATCTACGTTCTTTAAACAGGTGAGCAGCAAAGTGCTTGGAGGTTCATCAGCACGTGGGGTGCTTTTTTTGGTAGCTGACTTACTGTGAAGTGGAAAGAGCTGCCTCCACCAGTGCAACTTCTCCGAGCACAGTAACTAGCCAAGCACACCAGAGGTTCTACTGGGGCACCTGCCTGTCCCAATGCTGGTGTTCAGCTGAGGGTGCCCCACTCGCGCTTGCCCCTCCGTGATTCTGTCGAGCTACCACAGTTCCCTAGCTGTGTACTTCACTGCTTTGGATCCCACCTGGGTGGACGGTGCAGCCAGACGGTCCTCACCCGTCTAGAGAGCACGCAGGTCTAGGGAAGCTGCAAAACCAGCCATGAAAATGGAGGTGGGGCAGAAAAAACGGCTTAGGTGTCAGTGACCACACAGCACTGCATGAAGGCTGTGGGGCTGTAGGTGTCTTTTCAGCAGGAGCACCCAGGGTCGCTGCTTACACCACCTGCTCTTGGAAAAGGAGCCGGACAAGGCTGGACCTGGGGACACCGGCGCCAGGCAGGCCCCAGGAGCCGGGGCTGCACATCAGGACAGAGCTCTTAAAGGGGGGGTTACCCCAGCAGGGGTAACTGTCTTAAATGCCACAGTAAAGTGACACGTGGAGGCATCCCCACCACAGACGGAGGCGTACAGAATCACAGGGTCACGTAGGTTGGAAAAGACCTTTAAGGCCACCCAGCCCAGCCCCTAACCCAGCGCTGCCAAGCCCACCGCTGAACCGTGTCCCCAAGCACCGCGCCTGCGGGGGTTTTGAGCCCCCCCGGGGACGGTGACAGCACCGGGTCCCTGGGCAGCCTGTCCCCCTGCCCGGCCACCCTTTCCGCGAAGGAATTTCTCCTGAGATCCCCCCTGACCCTCCCCTGGCACAGCCTGGGGCCGTTCCCTCTTGTCCTGTCGCTGGTTCCCTGGGGGAAGAGACCGACCCCCCGGCTCCAGCCCCCTCAGGCAGCCGCAGAGCGATGGGCCCCCCCCGAGCCCCGTTTCTCCAGGCTGAGCCCCCCCAGCCCCCCCAGCCGGTGCCGCAGCCCCTTCCCCAGCTCCGTGCCCGTCCCTGGACACGCTGCAGCCCCTCGGGGTCTGTCCTGTAGCGGGGGCCCAGCCCTGAACCCCGCGTTCGCGGGGCCCCCCCAGTGCCGGGCGCAGGGGACGGGCGCTGCGCCGCTGCCGCTGGCCACGCCGGTGCTGGCACAAGCCGGGATGCCGGTGGCCGCCGTGGCCGCCCGGGCACGCTGCCGGCTGCGTTTGGCGGGTGCCACCCGCGCCCCCGGCCCTGTCCCGCCGGGCAGCCCCCCCAGCCGGCCGCTGGCTCCCCCCGGGGCTGCAGGGGGCAGCGGGCCGGCAGCGGGGAGGGAGGGGGCGGCCGGCGCCGGGGCGGGCCGGGCTCCTCCCCGGGCGGCGGGGGCCGGGCGCGCCCCGGTTTAAGGGCGGCGGCGGGGCGGCGGGGCACAGCGCTGCGCCCGGCTCAGCTCCGGTAAGTGCTCGCCGGGGCTCGGGGGCGGCGGGGATGGAGCTCCGGGGGGTCCCGCCTGCACCCGGGCTGGGCTCCGCCGCACTGTTGCGTGTTAATGAGTCGGGCTGTTAATTAGCGGTTGCTGCTTATTGCTTGGGTTCTTTCTACTGTGACTTGCTGAGACCGAGCCCCGCTGCCCTGGCCGTGGGGGCTGGGGCAGCCTCCGCGCTGGGGCTGTGCCGGGGGGTGCTGGTGCTTCCTCTGTGCTGAAACGATGGTACCTGCATTGGTGGGATGCCTTCTGCTTGTGCGATTAAATGCAGTATAGTCGGCTATGAATTAGAGCAGGTTATAATCAACCTTTGCTCTAGCCATGCTGCACCGGCTCCGAGGGTAATACTCGTGCAGGAGTTTGCTTCCTTTGGGATGCTTTCCCAGCCAGCCACTGCTGCTCCCTCTCGCTCCCGTACCTTCCTAATAAGCTGAATTCACCAGCACATAAAGAAGTGGTTGTGAGCCATGACTACACACATAAAAGTGGCAGAAGTGATGTCTTCGTGATGCAAACCTAGCCTAAAGCCTCAGTTAGGAACTGATGTTTTGGGGGGGGTGGGGGGGTGGTTTTTACGGATACGTTTCTGAGCGTGAGGCTCTCTTATGCTTCAGCAGTCTGCCTCAGTCTTGAAATCAGCAGTTTTCCTTTTGGTTGCACAAGACTTTTAAAATTATGTTTAGAAATAAGACAGCGGGTTTCAGTTGTCTTTTAGACCAATTCCTCACATGGTTGTTTGCTGTCTGCTGATGTCTTTAAGAACAGCAGCTGAAAAACTGAAATTTAGTCCCCAAAGGAGGTAAAAAGTTTATCATCCAGCTCAATGCCACAGAAGAAGGGCGCACAAGTAAGTGTAGAGATTAAATAAGGAAGTTGAGCCAGTGGGCATGTGGTGGGCAGAGATGTTTGCTGTTATCTCTTGGGCAGGGTAGCTGAACTGGCCGAAGGGAAGAGCCCTGCAGTGGCGGGAGCACGGCTGTCCCTTTGGCAGCCCTGCAGCGCTTGTGCCATCTCAGAGGGCACACAGGACCCCAACCCAAAGCGTGCTGGTGGGAGATGCAGGCTCTGCCCGCGTCCCCCAGTGCTTGCGTGTGCTTGTAATTCTGTGCCTTCTTCCCTTCTCCAAGTGTTGCATCGTGTTACTGCTCTTAGGCGAAACATCATTGTTTATCACCTGGGTTGGTCCTGCAGCCCAGTTTGTCCCATTTGCTGCTCCTTCTTCGTGCTGGTCACAACTGCCTCAGCTGAGGCAGCTGAAGAAAGCCTCAATCGGCAAAAGAGATCATGCCAGCCTCTTCATCTCAAGCATCTTGGTTGTGTGTGTCTTTCTGAGTTTATTTTATTTTTGAGAAAGAACTGATAAACAGTGCCTTGGTAAGTACAGAGATTTTTATCTATATGAGGCTTATATTAGATAATTGAGCGCTAATCTCATTATCTTCTTATAGTGCATAGCACAGCAGAGTTTTGCTCGGCAGGTCTGTGTGCTAGGTATTAACCCAGCAACAACAGTAACAGCAGTAAGAGCTTTATCACCTGTGTCAGATTACCTTGACAGATAAAAACAAGAAACTGAGATCATGCAGCAACTGGTTAAAATCAGACCAGTGTTACCACAAATCTAATTTTAGCTCTGTCTTGGAGACTTTAAAACATTGGAATGTTGCTTTTTATATAAATTGCACCTCAAGTTTGAAGTGAAGACCTCAGGCAAGTGAGGATGCCGGTGGGGTGGGATGAAGGCTGGACCTCCCGGCACCTCCCAGGGGACCCAGTGTCCTCTGCACCGCTCCCCGGGGGCAGCAGCTCCGTGTCGGGGCCGGTCCCCGCAGAGGAGGGGTGGCCAGGGCTGCGAGGACCTTGCAGGAGTGATGCCTGGGGATGTTCAGACCCACTCTGGGCTTTCCATCATGTGTGTGCGAGGAGACCAGACTCATCCGAGTTGGGACTGAGGTCTGGATTCTGCCACCGCCACAGCCAGGCTGCCGAGAGGCGGCGTTTGTGGGGCAGGGAGAGGACACGGCTGCAAACTCGCTGCCTCTCAGACTGACAGGTTATTTGCGATGAGCGTTGCTGGATAAGCGGCTTCTGTGCCAGCTAAGGTGGACTGGAAGTGATGAAGTACAACATACTGATGTGCAGCTTCTGACAGAGCTGGGCTGGAGCAGTGCTGGGTCTCGGCTGCCTCTTCTAGCCACAGATCTCTGCGGTCGCTCGCTCGGGTGCTCACACGCCCCTACAAAGAGCCACTAAGAGTGTCCACAAGTGGTCCAAGGGGAAAAAATACCCCTCCTTTCCTGTCTGTGCCACCTCGCTGCTGAGTTTTAATGTATTTTGTGCGTTGCCAATAATCAAATAATTGGTTTTAAGAGTACGAACTGCCAAGTAGCTGAAACTTGACTGAAAACTGGAGCCTTGAGCATCCCAGTGTGGGGCTGAATTCCCAGTACACCTGGAAACAGGAACCTTAACGCTGCCAGGCTGTTTTTATGGATGAAAATACATACCATTTAACATCCATTTTGAGCACATACGTGGTGTGGGTTCTTAGAACCGATCTTGTCTGAGCTGTTGCTCTCATCGTTGTTTTTATGAAGTCCTGTTCCTTCAGCCTACATGTATCCTGAAGTTCTGATCCTTGGAGGTTTTGTGGTCTCGGACTGCAAGTGGGTTTCTGTATTTGAACCATTAGGAATTGAAAATGAATAGGAAAAATATGTAAGTGTGTATTTTTCTCTTGCTTTACTTTAGGACAACCTAAATTAAGTGTCATGTCTCAGTGCACTCAAATGAATACCAAAAGGAAACAATAAAATGTCATGAAAGACTGGCTGAGTGAATCTGAAAACTCTTCTTGGCTGTAGGGTGTGACTGCTCTGGAGACCCCAGACCTGCTAATGTAAATCAAAGCAACGTGCAAAAGCAAATCCCAGAAAACCCCTCTGCTAGGGAGTTCCATGGAGAGCAGAGATGTCTGCAGACCAAGAGGTTCACTCTCCTTGATGTGAGTGAGCACCCCTGCAGCTTCCCCCTCCGTCTGCTGGGTGTTGCAGGCAATGCCAGGGAAATCGGAGCCCTGCAGCATCCTCTGTGCTACAGCGATCCTTCCTGTTCGTCAGATGTAATAGGCGGTAGCTTTCCTACAGCTAGTAATTACACATAGTTATTAACAAAGCAAGTTTAAAAAAAATATATGGTGCTACCTGTGAGCAGAGGACAGCAATGCAGAACGTAGGGAGCTGACAACTGTCTGGTCGTGCACTGAGCAGCCTCTGGCTTGGAATTGTCTTCCACCTTCTGAGTGAAGTATTTGTTAGGGTGGGGGTTTTTTTAAACAGTTTTCCTTCACTGTTTCAGGAACCTTCTTGCAGACTTTCTCCTGCAGTGGCCTGTCCTTGTGCAGGCAGGCGTGGAGCTGGAGCACAGGGAGGCAGCATTTGCCAGGTGATGCGGAGAGGCAGGGCTGAACAGTTACTGGGGTCCAGATCTTGTCTTTATATTTCAAATTGCATAGTGCTATTGCCACCTTCATTATTCCTCTCCGCTGTTTGAATGAGTAGCTGCCCTGGTTTGCAAGGAGTTGGAGCTTTTCAGTAATTCGGTGGAAGAAGGATGCCACCAGTACTGAGGGCTTACAAAAATGTAGCTCTTGCCTTTACATCACCAGTTGTTGGTACCGTGTTAAGAGAGGTGGCTGTAGCAGATAGTTACAATAACACAGATCTGTGCAGCTCCACATCCCTTCATGGATGTTCTCTCCTGTACAAGAGATGATGGGTTTTTCCTCCTATTCGATAACAGGATTATATTTTCATGTGCTGCTTTACATCTCACCTGAGTTTTTTGTCCTTAGGCTTGACTTTCACCAGGCATCGGTGCCTCGGCCAGGCAGCATGATGGCCCTGTTCGATAACTTGTCGTGCCACCACTCCATCGACGACTTCCGAAACAAAGTCTACTCCACACTCTACTCCATGATCAGCATTATGGGCTTTGTCGGCAACGGTGTTGTGCTGTACGTCCTCATAAAAACATACCAGCAAAAGACAGCCTTCCAGGTGTACATGCTGAACCTTGCCGTGTCAGACTTCCTCTGCGTGTGCACCCTGCCCCTGCGCGTCATCTACTACGTGCACAAAGGGAACTGGTTCTTCAGTGATTTCTTGTGCAGGGTCAGTTCTTACGCGCTGTACGTCAACCTGTACTGTAGCATTTTCTTCATGACTGCAATGAGCTTCTTCCGTTGCATAGCCATTGTTTTTCCCGTCCAGAACATCAATTTAGTAACGGAGAGGAAGGCTAAGTTTGTCTGCATTGGCATCTGGATTTTCGTCACCCTGACAAGCGCTCCCTTTCTGCGAAATGGGACGTACCAACATGGCAACAAGACCAAGTGCTTTGAACCCCCAGAAGACTCTCAGAAGACAAATCTAGTCGTGATCCTGGATTTTATTGCCCTATTTGTGGGTTTCATTTTTCCCTTTATTGTCATAACCATTTGCTATACCATGATCATAAGGACCTTACTGAAAAATTCCTTGAAGAAGAACCAGGCTAACCGCAAGAAGGCAGTCTGGATGATCATCATTGTGACTGCCACCTTCCTGGTGAGCTTCACCCCGTACCACATTCTGCGTACGATCCACCTCCACGTGCTGCGGCTGAAGAACGCCAGCTGCGAGGATGCCATATACCTACAGAAATCGGTCGTTGTTACGCTCCCCTTGGCAGCTGCCAATTGCTGCTTTGACCCACTCCTCTATTTCTTCTCAGGGGGCAACTTTCGGAAGAGACTTACCACATTTAGGAAGGCTTCTTCCTCCAGTTTAACACAAGCCTTCAGGAAAAAGTTCTCCATAAAAGAGAAGGATGAGGAACCCTTTGGAGGAAGCCATAGGGAGAATGGAAAGGCGGCTGTGGCCCCTTCATAAGGAGGCTAAACCTTCCCCTAAGATCTCAGATGGGTGATGGAGATCTTGGAACTCTTCCAGAAGATGTGGTGGAGGCCCATGAGCCTTCGTCGCAACTCAGTATGTAATAATAATGGTGGGCAGCCCATGACTGATGCTACTTGGTAACAGAGCTGCTGCTGCGGATGGCCAGCCCCTTTCCCGGGAGCACTGCCTGGACATGCACAGCCACTTAGGAGGGAGGAGCCAGTGCCACCCAGCACCAGAAAACTGTTGATCTGATGATAAACTCTTCAAAGCCTGTATTTGGGCATTCGCTTCATTTTGCGGCTCCACAAAGAGCCTTACTTCTCTGAGTGAGTGGGAAATACAAACACGGCTTTTGCTGTATGCGGCGCTTGGACCTGCTGACTAATAAAGAGAGCAAAGTTTTCACTGAGTCTTCAAATAGCCACTGAATTATTTACACAATAGAAACCAGGATGACTCCTGCCTTGCTCCCAGCTGCTTCTGCTTTAGAGTTCAGTTTTCAAGATAATTACGTGTGTAAGGCTTGCAGGGTTGGTGCCTCTGTCTGCAAATCCAGGAACTCGGGCTTCAGCCCCTCTCTCACCTTGAATAAGCAGCTCCTCGGACTTGCTTTCATGGGCAGTAGATCTGCCAAATTTTTGGAATTTCTAGGAAAACCTTGTCTGTGAGAGCAGTTTTAAAATTGCAGTATCCTAGTGTGCATTTGAAACTTACTTCAAGGGGACTGGTCCTGCAAGTGGTGGCTGTAGGATGTGGGTTATCACTGCAGTTCAGGAGGTTTTACTGAAAAGTAGGGCTCTGGGTGCTTGGAGTCCCAGGCAGGATCAGGGCTGCCTTGCTGAACTACTGACAGAGTCCCTTGGGCGGGGGGGGGGGGGGCACGAAGCATAAATAATTTTTAAAACCAATAGCTATATATGGTATTGGATCCTGTGCAAGAACATTCACCTTGCTCACGCCTTGTAGAAAGGTAGCAGCCCAAAGCCCTTGGAAAGATCTCTAGGAAGACCTGGAGCTCAAGAGTCTGAGTGCAGATGAGACACGAGTGAATATTTTGAGTACAGTGGGAAAAAAAACAGATTGGGCTGTGTTTATTATATAAAGAAAAATTTCGGAATCTTGGACAGAAGGAAACATTCCTGTGCTTTTCTAAGGAACCCATGGCAAAGTAGCACTGCCTGCCATTTACTGGAGCAAAGCCCAGCCCAAGATGCATGATGCATAAAGACAGAAATAGAAATTAGTGTAGGATTAAGGCTTTTAGTTGGAGAAGTGGTTGATAAATTAATATCAAAGCATGTTTTGATATGGGATTTATGATGTTTCTTGCTACCTTAAAGAAAACAGTTTTAATACTGTAGAGTAAGATGAGCAAAAGGCGTTTGGCTTGGGGGCAGGGGTCTGCTTGAGAAATATCTTTGCAGATACACAGAAGAGTGGAAGTTCACTCTCTACACTGCAGTCTGCATATCCCCAGGTCAGCAAAAGACACTTAAAAAAGCAAATTCACCTGCAGGACAATTTATGGATGTGAATTTTCAACGAGATTTGAAACCCCTTTGTAGAATTTGAGGGATTTGTGAAGTGGAAGGGAGCTGAAAGCTCCTGTCTAGAAGAGCGTTACTGGTCCCTCTAAACCCACAGGAGGGCAGAGCTGCACGTTCAGAGTAGAGCTATAGCCTGCTTTGAGGAAGTGGGGAATAGTTGGCTAAAGCTTCTTTTCAGGGGTTAGCATTGACTATTATAGTTGTGTCTGCAAACATTAAAGGCGTTGTGCAACTGTAAATAGAAATAACATGGAAAACTGAGTTTCAGAATATGTAGAAATAATACACACGTTCCCAAATTTTAAAATATTGTACAGCAAAGCTTTATATGTACACACACATTGTTGCAAAGCATTTTTATTATACCAGAGATTTTATTCTTTTTTGGTTTGGGTTTTGTTTTTTTTTTTAGGCAATGATTATGGCAAGAGAAATGGCAGTGGGTTTTGTGCAATAGGAGAGACTATTTAAAAAAGGTTGCTGAAAATTAAATGAAAATGTTGCAAGTCAGACTTTAACACTTGCTGGGGTTTGTGCCTTATTTTAAAGTCTCTGCATGCAGGTTCTTCTTCCCTACAGTACGTTTTTATCTATGTGCAACACTAGAGCTTGATATTCATGTAATAATAATTTATAATGATGCAATAAAAACTTAGTCAAAGCAGCACAGAGGTTGCTGAGGGCAGCACTCAGAGTGGGCTGGGATGCTGGGGGACTTGCTGTCCCAGGCTCTGGGAGCTGGAATTTGGTCCAGCCAAACTTGCCTTTGCTATAGCCCAGCTTTGCTGGACTCGGGGCACCATCTGTGGCTGCTGGTGGGGGGACCAAACTGCTTTTGTTGGAGCCAAACTGGCTCTGGTGGAAACTGGGATCTTTGTAGGTCTTGCAGAGGTGGAGAACCCTGACAAATAGCAGCTGGGACCTCAAAAACCTTGTATTTACAAACAGCAAATGCTTGCAAGACACTTGGAGGGAAGTGATGCTGTTGGTGAGGATGCTGAGTTCAGGTGTCATGTGTGGTCACATATCACACATGGGTTCCTGCACGGAAAAGTCTGTAGAGAATGACATCTTCTGCTTAGCTTTTCCCAAAACAGGTGCAGGGTCTGCAGTGTGATATTTGCTTATAAAACTCCAGCCCCATACTGGCGTGGTGGGAGCTTTGCTGTTGGCTTGGCAGTAACCCAGCTCCCGGGGAGAGGCGAGGGCAGTTGTCCCCTGCTTGTGACTTTGCCCTGTGGCACAGAAGAGCGCTGTCCTGGCAGCAAATGCTCATCAGGTTTTGCTCAGAAACAGGGATCTGGAAAGAAATACATGCCAAGAACCAGGACCCCTTACCGTCACGCGGTGAGTTGGAAATTGGGGCGTTTGTGTGGGCTGGATGACAGGAGCTGGGCAGAGGGGCCGGAGTGCCATCCCGGTACTGCCGCGGTGGCGGAAAGGCCTGAGGAAGGGAAGGGGAAGCATTGGGTTTCTTGCTTGAAACGGGACTTTTTTTTTGCTGCATATGCGCAATTTATGGTGCAATAGTGTCCCCTAGTGCTTAGTTATTCCTGGAGCAGCTGCCTGTTGCCTGATGAGGTTTCTTCTTTTTTTTTTTTTTTTTTCTTTGACAGCGCAGATTCAGCTCCTCACCTGTAGCCTTGTCCCGTTTTCCCTGGTGTTGGTCACACTCAGTTGCCCCTGTGCCACCCCTGCCTGCATTGCATTTTTATTTTATAATCTTTGGGTCTTCCCTCTCTGCCTTCCTCTTTTTTTTTTTTTTGTTGGGGTTGGGGTTTTTTTTCCATGTTTTCTTCCTCATCCTGGAGGAATGCTCAGGCTGGGGAGGACCCAGCCACAGAATGGGGTCCAGCAGCACCCATCGGTCCCCATGGGGACCCCAGCCATGGCAGGGGCAGCGAGCAGGGTCCCTCCTCCTGCTCTGGCCTCCAACAGCACCATCCGCTGTGCCAAGCCAGCGCTGGGTTTGTGCTGCACGGCTGGCCCAGCGCAGAGCTCGGACCTGCAAAGCTTTCGCTGGAAGCTGGTGGTAAGTACAGCCCCTTGGCATCCCCTCATTGCGACCGAAGTCCCATCATTTTGGCCTTCATTTGTCTGCGAAGGTTATTTCAGGTTATTTCCGAGCCCTGGGCACAGCACTGAAATGGCGCTGCCTGTCTCCCACCCAAAGCAAACAAGCTGCCGGCTGCCTCCGCACGCCCCAGTGCTGGCCCAGCACCGCCAGCCCAGCTGGCCGCATCCCAGCGCAGGAGGAGGAGGGCTCGCCATGCAGCTGTCGGTGTTGACAGGCTGTGCCTTGTGCTAACCTTTCGCTTATGCACTGCCTGATTTGGGAAACTAATAATTCAGCGGGTAAGCGAGGCAGCGGTGGTCATACGTGTTCTGCGGCATCGCTTCTGCTTGCTCAAAGGTGGGAAAATAACTGGTGCACCATGAAGGCTCCCAGCCAGCTGCCTTGTTGTTCTCACTGGTGCTTGCTGTGCGCACGCTGTCAGCCCTAAGTGCTCAAAAACCTTGAAGCAAACCTTCCAAATCATCGTTCAGCACTGTTTTTCTTTGCTGTTCAGGGCCTGTGCCTGTAGGGTGCAAGCAGGTAACGTCTTCAGGCTTCGCTCTGCAAGCTCCACAACTAGAAAGACACTTTTTCCCCAAAGAAAGCAGGAGTGAAAACTTCTGCTCTAGACTTTTGATTTTAGCCAGCGTAAGTCAAGCCACTAAGAAAGTCTGCTTGGGGCTAGCATGTGTGCATTGCAACCTTTTAAAATTACATGTGGGGCTTGGGCAGTGTGGAAAGCGTATTCTATATGCTGAAGTATAAGCTGATTAATTGTATATTTACTGTAAAAAATAAGTGCATTAACCTACTTTTCT
Organism: Falco cherrug; assembly: GCF_023634085.1. NCBI lineage: Eukaryota > Metazoa > Chordata > Aves > Falconiformes > Falconidae > Falco > Falco cherrug. The sequence continues at coordinate 22,552,161 of NC_073711.1, forward strand.
CACTGTTGGGTTTTACAACTGTGGAGTTGCTGGATGCAGTGTTCAGGGCTTGATGCCCCACCAGGCAGAAAACAAGCAATGCTGCAAGTGAGGTGGTGCTCACTCCCCCTGCCAGGGCGGAGGGGCGAAAAAGGGCCCATCTCAGCTGAAGCATGTAGCAGTACATACAGCCTGCAGGTGTGAGCGTAAGCAAGGGCTGAGGCTGCGAGGAGGCACACATTCCTTATTCTCCTGTCATAGTTTCAGCATGCAAACCATGTATCATAGATCTTGTGGTTTCTGGTTTTGAAAAAATGGGGAGACTGGGGGGGTCTTCCCAGCAGGTTGAATAGGCACCACCAGCTTCTTAGACCAGGAAGTAGAACAAAGTGTTTAAATACAAGAGAGGAAAATCTGCATCGTGTTGATCGAGGCAGTAATCTTTTTCTGGCTGGGGGATTACAGCGCAGCAGCCAACGTTGATTCCTTAATGGGAAGATGGGGCAGAGAGTTTCCCTTAACAAAACAAATCCTGGTCCAGCAGATGCCCAGGATACAGTGCCTCCCACATGGACAAAAACCTCTCCCCTTTACCTCTGGAGGATGGGTTTCAGGATAAACTTCTGTGCAAGCGAAGAGAACCATATGGGCGCTGTTTTGTCTTCATAGCAGGCTAAAATGTGTTTTTCTTTGTGCTTATTCTCAGAGAGGGTCCAAAGCAGCCACCTGCTGCCAGAAGCTAACCACAAACTAGATTTCTGTTTGCAAAAATAAAACAATCTTTCTGTTTCCAAGAGAACAGTACAAACCTTGGTTTCCAATAAATCCTGGCCTTGACTGCTCTGCACTCCTTTTCAGCAGCTGCCGGGTGCAGGCGTCCCCTCCGGCGTGCGCATCCAGCCCACCTGCCTTCCCTCCCCGCGCTGCTGCTGGCTGCTGGGCAGGCGTTTTCAAGCAGGACTCTCTCTTGCTCTCAGCTTTTCTTAACGTTCTTCTTCAGCTGCTGTACAATCATCTGACCCTGACTGCAGGTGGAAGGGCATTTTCTGCTTTCTCTTAGGCTGTGTGTCCCCAAACCCAATCAGCCCAAATTGCTGGTTGCTTCTGGAAATGTTAAGTTTTGGCAAGGGGGTTTCTCCTCCCTTGCAGGTATATGCTTGAATATGTTACAAATCACATGAGATGAAGCCATATTTCTAATACTCAGTGGCATGTCTGTCTACAAGCCTTCAGTGGTCTTTTTTTTTTTTTCCTCAGGCTGTAAAAATATTTCCTTTTTTTACACTTGTGTAAAAAGTTGTCATTGGGGCTTTTTAGCTCCACATGATTTTTGGCTGCTGTGGGGCCAAATTCCAATGCCACAGGCTGTGTAGTTCAGAAACTACATGTAGGATGTAACCACCCTTATTCTATAGGAAGTGTCTTCATAAAAAAATGCTTGCAGGATGTGAGAAGCAAGCAACCCCTCAGTTTAACAAGCAATAAACTGCAAGCACTGGCAATAAAGAGAGAGTTACTGCTCTGAGCAAGGTGCTTTCTGCCCCTGCTATCTATAGGAGCCTGGGCACATATTTGGGGGCTGGAGGAGCTCAGTGCAAGGGCTTGGTGCAATCCAGGGGCAGCTCCCACTGCCTGAACCCCCCCGCCAGCTGCAATAGGTGTCTGGGCACCGACAGGCTGCAGGTTCCTTAGGAGGAGCTAATTCTCACACTGAATTCTAATTTAGCACTTCTTTTTTTTTTTTTCTTTTTTCCCCATTCCTACTGTGGTCTGACATTAAAAGAGGGACTTCTTCCATATGGCAGGGGGGAGAATACTGGGCTCTTTATCCTTCGCGTATGGCAGCGGAGGGTATGACCTGATTAGTAGGGGAAAAAATAAGCAGCAAATGCAAAGCAAGGTACATCAGATTTTAAAATACCATCGATGTAAGCCATAAAATGTCTTACAGACACCACTGAAAGCAAACCCGAGGGATGAAGAGCATAGACTCAGGGTTACAAATCCATCTCCCAGCACATGGGTTGGCAAGATTGGGAACTCAACCCTACTTCTCCCAAACTATTTAATTTCAGCTCTGTGAGTGGCCACATGTGCAAACAAATATTTGGAGTATTTGCAAACTTCACTTGAGGGTGAAATGTGCCCGTTTCTCTCCTGTCAGTGCAGCTTCTTACGCTTCAGAGGAAGCCTGGCTGCTCTCAGAGCAAAGCAGGGACTCTTTGTTAGTTCAATAAATATATTCCAGATGGATATTCACCAGGTTGGGAGGGGGGGTAAAGGGGAAGAGGTAGCAAACACATCCTATTTTGGTCATTAATAAAAACTTAACTTCCAGGAACGTTGCTACATGTCTCTACTAGGGATGCTGAAGACTAAACAGAGTTTGGTTTTGGTTTAGCCCATTGAAATCCCTTTATTTGCAAGGCGTGCGTCTCTGTGATGCTCTGCTTAACTTCAACAAAGCTCCACACAGCCCCCATGAACCCCCTCAGATAACGCCTTGCGGGATCAAGGGCAAAAGACACAGCATTGCCCTGCGTGACCATTTTGGGAATCGCTTTCAGCACAAGACAGGAGGTTTCTGCAGCTACTTTGTCTAGCAAGCCTGTGCCAGGGGCGCTGCAAAGGGCTGACTTCAGGGCAGCTCACTTTTTGCGAGCAGTTATTGCAAAAGGCAAGCGTGTGGCCTGACGGCTGCAGAACTGCATCTATCCCAGGAGGCAGCCGAGGCTTATTTCCCTGCTGAGTAACCATCTGAAAGGAGACAGCCCCTACTCTCTGCCCTTTTCTCCTTCCATATTACTCACGGCAGGAAGCATGCTGGCGTGATGAGGACACAGTGCTTACGTGAGTGAGGGCTGAAAAATGCTACAGTGCCCTTTCACCACTACTTTTCAAGGAAAATGGAATGAGAAGTTCCCCACAATTGGCCTTGAGCCTCTGCCTCCTGTCAGCAGCATCTCCTCCCACATGCCTCATCCCTTCTTGTCCTTCATCACCCTGACTTACTATGCCAAAGGTTCACAGGACTTTGGAGCTGGTGCCTGTTCCCCTTGTGCTTTTCTGGGTGCTCAGGTGGGAAGGCCATTGCTGTAGCTCCTCTGCAAACCTAAAGCAACAGCCTCACCCTGGGCAGAAAAGCTCGTGGTCCCCAGCTCCAGGCTGACCCAGCACCCTGCTCCCTACCTGGGCAACGATGACCAGCGAGGCTCCGTGTGCGTGGTCCAGCCCCCGTGATGTGGTGGCCCAGAAGACCTGCCCCAGAGGAGATCCACAAGCCCTGCACAAGGTCTGCTCGGTCCCACGTGGTGTGGGACTTGAGGCAGGCAGCAGTTTTGTGCTGAATTCAGGTGGATTTTGTGCTTCGGGATGTGGCGCCATGACTCCAGTCAGGGTTAATCATATCCTGTGGTAGGAAAAACAGGCCTCGGGGATGTGAACTAATAAAACAGGCACTGAGAAATGATTGCCAAAGCCCTGGGGACGGCTCTGCACATCCTGAGCTCCTGGGTACTTTTATCCTGTGATCTACCAGGAGCCTGTTTAAATCTGAATTGTGCTGCTGATACCGAGCTGAGGTGGAGTTTGCTTTCACTGCAGTTAAAACCAAACCTAATCATTGCAATCTGGGGTTGTTCTGAAGGTTGACACATGTCCCTGGCGCACCTGTGTGGGCTCCGCGTTGCCACCGGTCCATAGCCAAGGCTGCTGTAGCAGGTCAGTGTTGGGCAGGAGAATCAACAGCCATAGAAAGTGGCACCAATGATTCAGTCGTGGTCCACCCAAATTAAATTTCTCCCATGGCGGGAAGTTCTTCCGGTGAAATAACCCCAGCAATTTGCAGACATTCAGTATGACACTGATTCCACATAACTACAAAGGCACTGAGCTCATCAGCCTCCACAGCTTCCAGCGAGGGGTGCCTGAGCCCACGGCTTCCTCCACAGCCACTGACCTGCAGAACTGTCATGTATTTTTATTTGCCCACTCATTTCTACTCGATGTTCCTCTAAAACAACTGTGCTCCAGCAAGGAGTGCTGCAGTAAGAGATACAGCTTACACTTCACGCTCACGGAGGGCACGTTTCATGGCAAAATGACTCTTCTTAGTTGGGAGTTGTGAGAATTCATTGATAGTTGCAAAGGAAAAAAAGTAGAAATACAGGGTATTCAAGCTAGAACTTCCACTGTGATAGTCCTCCTGCGTCAAGGCAGACAGAAAGGAACAAAACACCGTAGCTGTGGCCACACCATCTACAAGGAGCCTCTCAGCTTTGGTTCAGGTATCATCTCGCCTGCTTTGTCTAACCAAAGGATTCCTTGGGCAGCAAACTGTTCAACCCCTCCTCCACCCCACTCCCACCAAAAAAATGAAGAATAGTGGTAATGGAAAGTTAAAGTTGTGAATTACTCAAGAATTCAGAGCAGAGAAGCCCAACAGATGACGTTTCAATCCCAAATTTAATGGAATTACACAAAAAATATGAAATGCTTCAACCCCTGCTTTCCCTAGAAAATGGAAATCTTTACCGACGACCAGCTCTTTATCCAAATGACAGAGATTATGTCCCACAAACCATCCGGGCTGCACTCTCCCGGGGCTGTTGGGAGAGAGAGAAGATATGGGGCTGTTTGGGAAAACAGTAAATTGGGGGATTTGTTTCTTTCTTTTTATGTTATACTTCAGGGGCTTTTCTTTAAGTTCAGTGCAGAAACACTGCAGGACAGCGTCACCTTTACTATCCCAGCTTGTGTAAACACCACTTGGGCTCCTTTTGGATGAAGGGATCTGCATGTAAAAACTTGTGGCTTTTATGATTGTTTTTGCCATATTCTATATATAAATACGAACCCACTTATTCAAGGGCAGCGGTGGAAATGCAGCTACACGGTACGTGAACAGCAGCCCCCCATGTTGGCAAGACACTTTCTCCCCCTCTCTCAAAGACGTTAGGGGCCAGGGTCCGTTAGCAGGTTCACCCAGAGAGGCATCCCAGCCTTTTGTCCATCAGAAGGAGGATTTTAAAGCCTCAGCCACATACCCTTTAATAAGACAAGGGATTAGCAAGCCTCGTTGAGTGACACTGTGACAAAAGGCCAGCCTCGTGCATGTTTCACCCCTGCTCACGTGCCCCGCGCCGCGGGAGGACATGCTGCTGCACCCACGGCCTGGGGGGGAGAAGCTGAAGTGGCTGCAAAGAGGGGAAGTGCAAGGCATATTGCTTCATTTTTTTAATGAAACAAGAATCCTGCAGTTCTCTCAAATATGTGCTCTGTGGTTTTGTTTTTCGAGAAATGGCTGGAATAGATACTGAGGACACATGTGTAGGTGGGGGAGGGACGCGGGTTCCTGCTTGCAGGTGGCCCTCCTGGGGTGACTGCCCGCAGTAGCTCATTCACAGGTACAAATAGTGCGTTTTTGGAGGCTTTCCCTCGGCTCCACTTGAAATGCTGAGGATGAACAAGACCAAAGAAGGTCATTGCAAATTTTTGATGGCTAACACTATGGTAGTTCAGGCTGTGCCATGACACAGTGCTACGGAGAATCTGCTCTCACATCTCCTCCCCAACGCATCTTGCAGTGTGTGATGCTGCTTTACCCACCATCAAGTTGTAAGTGGGATGCAAAGCGAAACTTTTCAGTTTGCTGGGTTTAATGGAGACTGCGCTTTGCACCAGCCGTGACATGGGACCTCTGTAGCTGCGTGATGGCCGGGGCGATGTTCATCTGCAGGGTCTGGCTGACTTGCCCCTCGCTATAGCAGAGGAGCACTTGGCTCAGAGGTCTCAAATCGGCCCCTGGCACACAGCAGCTTCTCACCCCTCTCCTGCAGCTCTAACAGAATGCTGTCCTCCATTGTTGCCGCACTTACGATGACAACGAGAGGGCTGGAGCCCCTCTGCTGTCCCGGTGGGCTGGGGCGGGGGCTGCTCCGCCTGGGGAAGGGAAGGCTCCGGGGAGACCTTCTGGCACCTTCCAGTACCTGAAGGGGCCGACAGGAAAGCTGGGGAGGGGCTTTGTACGGGGGGGTGCAGTGACAGGGCGGGGGGGAATGGCTCTAAGCTGACCGAGGGCAGACTTAGGGCAGATACTGGGAAGAAATTCTTCCCCGTGAGGGCGGCGCTGGCAGAGGCTGCCCAGAGCAGCTGTGGGTGCCCCATCCCTGGGGGTGCTCAGGGCCAGGCTGGACGGGGCTGGGGGCAACCTGGGCTGGTGGGAGGTGTCCCTGCCCCTGGCGGGGGTTGGGGCTCGGGGGGCTGTCAGCTCCCTCCCAACCCAAACCATTTGATGGATGTATGATTATCTTGCCCGCATTATCACAGCAACAGAGTAACCCCTAACAACCCCCAGCTCCTAGCTTCCCTGTTAAGCAAGGAGTGACTGTTATTCCCAGCCTGTAAATTAAGAAGTGAGGCAGTGACTGATGCCGGAGCACCAGACCACTCGCAGCTGTGTTTTGCCTGCTGAAATGTGCATCCTGAGCTCACCCTCCACAAGACCGCGGTGGTGACCAGCAGCATCACCCAGCCAGGCTCCAGGCACGAAGGCAGCTTCAGGCCATGCCCGCAGCAACGTAACTGCTCTGTGTGCGGCTTACACCTCGCCTTCCTGGTTTTCTGGCAGGTGATCGGGAAATTCACTGCTGGAGTGTCAGAGACAAGCCCCACGGTGATCCCCATGGGTCACCTCAGCTGGCAGCTGCTCGGGGCCTCACTCTCAGCCTCCGGAGCCACCAGCCCCCTCTCCAGAGCACGGCACTTGCAGGGAACACGGCAAAGCTCCACGTTCCTGCCGAGGAGCTTTCAGGAAGGCTGTGTAAAACCCCCCCTCTTCCAGCAGTCTCCATTGCAAGGCACTCACAATAGCTGCAGCAGGGAAGGCAGTGCAGATTTTTTTTTCCATAGCAAAAGATGGGGAAGGTGGGAAGAAGCCAATTTTTTTTTTCCTGCTTTCTCATGCACAAAAGGGTCCTTATTCATTTTAATAGCAGGTTCTCTCACAGCAGTCTGCTCTGTCAGCCAGACAGCGGAGAAAGACTCCTTATGCAGCTACCTCACGCAGAATATTGCCTCTCAGACCTTCTCATCTGCTCTCTGAGGATGGGAAACTAGATCCATGACAATCTCAAAATGGAGAGCATTAGCCCTGAACAAATACGTAGATTGCAATAATGGATACAATATGGAGGTTTCCTCGAGGAGCCAATATTTGTATTCTTCACAGCTGCAACTTTTTCTTTTTCTGGTGTTTTTTTTTTCTTTTTAGCCTGAAGTGCTCCCAAATGCTTCATGCCATGTGGCTGCTTCTTATTTGCATCAAAGACCTGATTCATCACTGCTCTGCATTTTGATAGATTATGTATGCTCCTACAAAGCAGATATAAAATGCTCATCGGAGAGTATGGTGAGCCTCTTCGGCAGTGGTGCGGACACCGATCCGACACGAAGGAGACAGTGCTGCAGCCCTGACATGTCTGCAGAGTGCTGTGGCTGGAAGAGGAACCCCCAACACAAAGCAGGGCCCCCCAGGCCTCCATCAAGTGAAAAAAAAGGAGAAAAAAAAAAAAAAACAACAACCAAAACTGGGAATGGAAACAATAATGAGGAATGGGGTTATTGTAGGAGAGAGCAAGTAAAAGAGGTTGTTTCGGGACAGTGAAGAAAATGCCAGATAGGAAAGAAATAGTGCTCTGAAGAAAGACAATGGAGAAATAGAGTGAAACAATTGAAAACCCATGTTAAAACAGAGCAGGGAGATTGCTGATCACAGGCGAGCCACTTTTCATGAAGGTGCTGCAGCTTTGTTCGCTTCCACCACGTGCAACACGGGGGATGCAAATAAAACACCTTGTGTACATAGTTAAGTTGAAACTTCAGTGCTAATGTGATGCCACAAAGGAGATGGTTTTTCACTCCCTAAATGTGAAGGGGCGAGGGGGGGGGGAGTTAGGAAATGGGCAGCAGCCAGAAAAATAAGGAACCTGCATCACCTGATGAAAGGTAGGAAACCTGCACCACACACAGAAAGAAAGGAAAACAACGCAAACAAAGGGGAGAGCATCACATTACACTTGACATGAAAATATGATTGCATCAGGCCTTTATTGCTGATGGTTCACCTGCAGCTCATCCAGTTAAAAAAGAGATCAGCATTTCAACAGCTAAAGTCTCAGCCTTTTGTCTGATGGAAAAAATCCATTCCAAATGTGGAAATTTAAATACAGACTATAATTTTGTTACAATTCAGATTTATTCTGCTTGCTTTCTTTCCTTTTTGTCCTTCCCCTCCTCTCTGTTCTTCAGCAATTGGCTCTGATGCTTGGTTCTTGCTCCCCAAAGACCCTCCGCAGCTAAGTTTCATGCAGCAGGAAACAAGCCCCTGCCCTGCCTAGCCCAGGGAGCCAACCCGCTCCGTCCAGACCCTCCATCTCTGGGATATAAACACATGACCCAGGTGCTTCAGCATCTTGCAAATTTTATCTTTGCACAAAGCAACAGTAAAGAATGGCAATGATGTTTTTTTAAACATTTTCAGTCTGGTTTATAAGAGCTAGTGGTGAACTCATTTTGGCTTTCTCCTTTCCTTGCCAGAACGAGGACAAGCAGCCCCCAGCTCTAACATGTTTAAATTACAGTTGTTTTGAGCATTTCTGAGGATCCAGCTGCTTGGATTACTTTGAACTATGACTACATTCATGTCAGGCCAGGCAAGCAGACCTGACTTAGCTCCACTGGCACTGCCACCAGGGCAGCTGAAGAACCGCCTGTGTATTTACCCTGGGAGCAGCGACTGCTGCAGCAACTCGGAGCCTGAGCCTTCCCACCGCTGAAAGATCCAATGCATCCCCCGTGTGCCCTGGGGATGCCATAACGCTGGGGAGCGAGGCTGGGATGGGCTCCCTCCTGCAAGGAGAAGCTGTTTTCAAGGAGATTGTGATTTCCTTCAGCTGTAAGCTCTGCTCTGAGCACAAGGTATGGTGCCATGTTGCATGTGCTTCCCCTGGCATTTGCTTGGGCCTGCCTCTTCCCAGTGCTGTGTTGCGCTGTTTGGAGGGGGGGGGTGTTTGCTTGTTGGCTTGGGGGAAGAGTTATAAATTTATGGGTGAACACAGCTAGTGTTTGAATTGGGATATGTGACTCCTATCTGGACTCTTGCTGAATAATTTGAGGAGGAACCAAGCAGAAAGAGCTTGCAGAAGGTGGTAAAGGGAGAGACCGGGCGGGTGTCCCACGGCCATCTCCTCCCATGGTGGTGTTGCAGAAGAGCAGCAGCTCCAGGCTGGGTCTGAGAGAAGCAAGCACTGGCTTCCCAGCTCCAGGCTTTCAGGCGAGGAAAGTGTTGGTGCTGGGGCAGTGCTCGAGTAAAGGAGAGCTGGAGGGTGCCATGTTCTCCATGGCCAGAACACCAAGCAGCCCCTGCGTTTGCGATGCTTCTCCAAGGCTCTTCAGAGCCATCAGACCCAGTTGCTACGAGTCCTCTGACAACCAGCACTTTCCCACTGGACTCCGGTGGCTCAGCAAAGAGCAGATGTCGATGTGTTAATTACAGGGGACGAGTTCAGCAAGGAGTCAGAGCTGCTGCTAAATATAAGCAGCCAGTCATTCAGATGAAGACGCCAGGCAGCCAAACACTCCTGACTCTCGCAAACTAACAGGCACCTTCAGCCTCCAGGGATCCTCCTGGCTCTGAAGAGGCCCCTCCAGCCACTTTTCCCCCTCATTTCAGAAGCAGCCAGAGTGCAATTAGTTTGCCACGGCTGGTCGGCAGCCTGCGTCAAGCTCCAGAGGAGTTGCACTGCCTTTCAGTGCTCCCTGGCATCCTCTGTCATTATTTACAGGCATCTGCTGGCAGCGAGTAAGGTGGAAGCTCCAGCCATCCCTGCTCCCAGCATTACAGCAGCTTGGGAGGTGATGAGGGCGAGCTCAGATTTTTCTCCTTGCTCACAGAGAAGTCAGCAATGGGGCTGCAGCGACAAGCCAGGGTTTAATTCGCTTTTTCTAATGTGTTCCAATGAACTCAGTCGAACCTGAAGAGTGGGGCAAATGAAGGTGTGGGTGCAGCTGTAGGTCAGGACACGCAGTCTTTGTACACCGACTGTGCCATGTAGTAAGTGAGAGAATCGTAAAACAGATGTTCTGTGGCAAGTGTAAATTACCCAGGCACTGAACTTCATCCCTTGCCACTTACAACAGCCATAAACGCAAGGTATGTTTACTGTGGGTTGCGAAGGGCTTTTGTTTTGCAACTTCATCATTACTTTGTACCAACAGCATTGCGGATCCAGTGATGGTATTCAGTGAGTTCATGTGGGGTTTCATGTGAGAACTTCTCTGCAAGGAGTTTCTGGTCCGGACTGGTGGGTCCACAGCAGGGTTCTAGGTCCTGCTGGGAGAAGGAAGTGCAGATAGCGAAACACAATGCCCACCTGCATCTCCATCACCTGCCAAACTTTGCTGATCCATTCCGGCCTGTCCATACTGGTGCCAAGAATCTGTTCTTTCTTCTTAAGACATCTCTCTTTTTTTCCCCACTGTAAGATACCACCGCTCCAGTTGTGCCAGGAATGCAAACCACTGTGCCCACTGAGAGGGCAGAAAGCACTATTAATGTTACTGGACTCCAAAGAAAATCACCAAACTTGCTTAAATTTCTTCACTTGAAATGGCATTACTTTTTAACAACCTAGTGGACAAAACCACACAGAGCATGGAGCAGAATGCTGGTATAATCCAGTGCATCTGATGGTATCACCTATTTATTTAGATAAGTGTGGTTTAATGTTAAATGTAAATGTTGGTGGTGAGCTGCTTCTGGGGTTCAATGGCAAACAAAGAGCAAATTTTCTGGATTTGGGATGAATGTACCTGTACATGCAGAACAGCAGGCATGTTTCATACACCTACAAAAGAAACTCCCGCTCCTGATGCCCTACAGGCTTCTCCCATTGTGGTTCTTTCAAAACATACAACACAGAGTGCTGTTTTGCTCTTGATGGACCAGATCCTCAACTGGAGAAAACACTCCGAATTCCACTGGGGTGGATGGAGCAATGCCAATACATACTGGCGGAAAATCCGCTCCAGTATATGCTGTTTACTTTTGAGGATCTAAGCACGTACACTTCCAACAAAGTGCTGTTTGATAGAAGTTTGTTTGCCAGGTTGCCTTGCCTCGGTCCCTCCTAAAGTGTACACAACAGTATTTTGTATATAATAAGAGAAAATGAAGTGAATGTGTTCCAAGACCTCATTCGCAGGTCCTAATGAATTCAAGAGATGGGAGGCTTTGCTAAACACTAGTTAAAATAACCATAATCATCATTATTATTGCCATGCAAGTATGGAAAAAAATGTTTTTATTATGGACTGGAACTAGAAATCCAGAGCAGATGCTAATCATCATAAGTGGGTTGTTGGTGTGTAGGGATTTTGTGCATCCAGGTATTTACTGTGTGCAGCTTGTAAGCAGCAGGTTTTTGTTACTCAAGCCTTTCAGCAACCTCCCCCACCCCTGTTCAGATTGGAATATGTTGTAATTTTGATATCCATCTTATCTGTCTTTTCACCCCTTTCTTGTTAAAGGAATTACATGTCTTTAATATTTTTGTTCCTCCTTCTTCCTCCTGGCCCCCCCCCTTTTTTTTTTGTTTGTTTTGGTTCATTAACTCACCTAGAGCAGTTGAATTAGCAAAGAAAAAAGTAGAGATTACAATTCAAAATTTTCTAATGGAAGAATGAGCATGGGTTTTGGCACTGCTTCTTGCCATTGTTTTGCTAAGACGGACTCTCCTTAACTCTCCTTTTCCATTTCAGAGACTGCCCTTCCTTTATAAGCCCAGATTTCTTCCCATTTGTGCTCTCTTCCCTCCCTCCTGACGCATTTCCCCTTCCCATGTTGGCTGTTTCTTTTCTCTTTCCTTTTCCTTACTCCAAATGTTCTCTGATCTTATATTCTGCTATTTTTAATTCCTTCTTCCCAGGCCTGGATCTACCCTCGACTGGTATCACTGGTGTGTGTGCCTCTCTACCCTCTTCCTCCCCAGACTGAAAGGGCAGTCTGGGCAATCATTTCCTCAAAATCCAACTTCTAATCCGGCGACTCAAGATGAGCATTGCTGGCTTTTGTGTGTGGAACCCTGTATCACCGCTGGCCTTGTACACTCCTTATGGCTCTCCAGGAATTTAAAAATATAGTTAAGGCTCCCCTCAGACTTGTTCCATGCTGTTCTGTAATTTCTGACCCATCTAATCAGGGCCTTCTTTCCAGGCAGTTTGGTCACAATGCTGCTTGTGCCAAATATTTCTTCTGTGCAGCCTTGCCATCTGGAACAGCCTGCCTGTGTGCCTTCAGCCTCCACCAGCTGGCTGTAAAACTTCCAGCTTCAGCTGAAAAATTTTTTTCCCTTACGGTCATGCCATAGCAATCTGAATGTAGGATGTAGGCAGCAAACATTCAGTCATTTATTTTCCGTGGTGTGGGGATAGTTCTCATACTTGAAGCAATTTCAGTTTTAAAGGAGCCCTGGAGCTTGTGGAATGTGGGCAGTTTTTAGATCTTTCATACTAAGCCTCACTAAAAACTAGCTACAACTCTGTAAACTTTTCTATCAGACATGATGTTTGCTAGAACTACCACTGAATACCTTGCTAGGATATAAAGTATATTTAGAATGGAAAATAACGGAGGAAAAAATTATTTAATGAAAGGCTGGAGAGAAAGGAAAAGGATTTTTCTAAGTGCTAGAATACTGCATTATTACCTACAAAGGAATTCTTGTAATAATCAAAGCTGGGAGGTCCAATAGCCTTCAGTGCAAAGAATGCTCAGCATTCACCCCCGAAGACCTTCTTTATTCTGGGTATCGGACACAGTGTGCTCATGACGGGGAATCAGACCTTCCTATATCACACAAGACCACTAGTCATAACTGTTAAGGTTTAACTGGAAATGGATAAATACTGAGCCTGCGAAGTCAAAATAGTCCTTGAATTGCTGCCTTCAACAGCAACATTCATTTAATGCAACGTATTTCAGATTTCCAAATCACATCCTGATGGGTCTCTTTCAGAGGATCTCCCAAAAATTAAGTACAAATATTTCACTTTAGAAATTAAATCCCCAGGGCACTAGATATGCTTTGCTGCAGATTAGTTAGAGCCTGTGGAGTTATAAGATTCCCGAGATGGAGTGCTGAAGATTCCAAGAATTCTCTCAAAGGTGAAATTATTAATGGCACAATAATGCAGAAAGCAGGTCTGCATGATGGTCTTGTCTTCTACCTTTTCTGAAGTGTTCACAAGCCTTAAATCTGAGCCAGAATTAGTTTCCTTTTGGAATTTTCAGTGAAATGAAGAGCCAAATATTATTGACAAAAGTATGGCATGACTCAAAACAGAGGAGAAGCTTATTTTTCCTCTGAATCCTTTTCTGAAGACTTCAATCTATTTCATAGGCATGAAGAAGCATTAATTTCCTACAACCATAATAAAACATGTCATGTGTTGACCCACACTATTCCACAGAGCAAAAGTGCTGCTGCTGCTTTTACCAGAATCAGGCCAGTAGTCACGTGTGCAGTAAAGCTTGTGGAAGGGGTAGAAAGAAGAGGAAATGTCAGTGCAGAGACCATGACAGACATTTTGCCGACTATCTTCTTAAGAGGAAAAGGTTTCTCCTGCCTTCTCCACCTGGAATTGGCCATGGATTCAGCTACCACATTTTCCTTTTCAGATCACAAACAACATTACAATGAGCTGTTCAGACAAAGAAGCTCTCGTATGTGTTCAGAAGCTTAAATAAATAGGGGTGACAACAGACATCAGAGAATGAAAAGGTAATGGGCTCCTTGCAAAAGCCATTGTTTAAAGCACCAGCAGTGTTATTCTGCATCAAATGTACATTTTCAGTGATGGTGAAGCATAATAATAGCACTTGCTTGCTTTCTCCCCAAAACAAATGTAAAATCCAAGAATATTGGTGGTCTTGTAATAGCTAGATGATCAAATGCAACAGAAAAGAAGAAAGCAACAATGCTACAGCAAGTGCCAAACACACAAAGACACAATCTGCGGATTATTTTCTCTGTTCTTTCACTATTTGCTATCAATTTGCAGAGAATATATTCATTGCTTTATGGGCCAATATGAGTAAAATTAATTGTAAGGTTACACTGAGTGGTTTTGTGGCATTTATTTTACAAGGCAAGCTATTAGTTGCCTAGAAATTCAGCAGACCTGACCACCTCTGGCCTTCCTTAACACTGCTTGCTTATTTAAAAAGATGGATGGGAATTTATTTTAGTCCTGTTTAGCATAGGCTGTTCAGTATGTCAAATCAACCACTTCCACTAGTCCCCAGAGAGAAATTCTCTGACATAAAGGAACAAATTCTTCTCTTCATTGTAATATTTCCTATATTCATTAAAAATACATCTAAGATCAATCCAGGGGAAAACACATGGCCATTCATTTTAAAAGGTTAGTTTCTTTATATGCATATTATATAGCTTGCATATAAATGTAGAGTTTGCCCTTTTTCTTCTAAACTGCTGCAATCCACAGTTTATGCGGAGCTTGTGTAAGAGCACAGCTGTCACATTTATTTTGCATCCACACAGATGCTGACTTCCATGCTGTGCACAAAACACCGCTTAAATCACCGCTTCAAAAAAAGTGCCTCAAACTTGCTTGAAACATGCTAACGGAGGCGTACCGGCACAAACTGTCCAGTGGAAATAAGCTGAAGGGTGCAACGTTTATTGCTGCGTTAATTGCCAGAGAAAATGGATGTGCCGGAGGGGCTCCTCGGCCCATGCTGTTTTTTCAGCCCCTGCCCTTGATCCTCTCTGGAGCAGGGCTCGGTGCCCCTGAGGGCTTGGCATCATGTCTGATGACATGATGGGAATGGAGCCCTGTGTCAAGGTACCCAACTCCTCATTTTGACAAGCCAGTAATGAAATCTTGCCTTCCTCTTCGCTCTTCCCACTTAAATCGCTAGCGTAACACCCCTCAGTTCTTACAGTCATTGGCATTAAAGCTTTTTATGTTAATACACGATATTAGAGTTCAGGCCTTTTGCCTTTGCATGTGCTGTGACCCATCTATCCCCCTGCGTTGCTGGGGGACAGGTAAAATGTGTAAATTGTGCAGAACATCATGCATTGGCCGGGGTTTGGGGGGACGGGGGCCAAGGCTGCAGCCCTCTGGCCAGAGCCGGGCACGGGCTCGGTGTCCTGGCCAGAGCCTGGGCAGCAGCTGTGGCAGTGCCATGGGGTGGCGTGACAGGCAGTGGTGACAGGCAGTGGCCCAGGCAGGGCATGGCCCGTCAGGTGCCACCACCTCCACCCACTGAGAGCCAGGGCCTGGCAGCGGCCGCAGGCCCCGAGACACCTCAGGGGACAAGGCCCAGGCCTCCCTCATGGCAGGATGGTGGGTGCTGGCCAGCCACACGCTCCGGCCACCGTCGCACCGTTGTCTCCACTTGGTGCCAGCTCTGCCATGAAGAGCTGCGTCCCCTCCCTCGCCCGCCAGGCACCCGCGGGCCACACTCCCACCCGGCCAGGGCCTTCCAGCCACCTGCGGGCTCCCCCGCCGCCCCCCCGCGCCTCTTTTCGCGGGACCGGGTGGTTGAAGACGAAGATCGGCCCGGCCTGTGGTTGGCGCGCCCGCCCGCCTCCGGCCGGCGGCGGCGGTAGCGCAGGCGCAGTGCCCGCATTCCATCATGGCGGAACGGACGGTTGGCGGTCGGCAGCGCCGGGCTTGAGGCAGGGGCTGCGGAGCCGCTCACGGTCAGTGCTGCCGCGGGGCCGCCGCCTGGGACAGGGCCGCTCCTCTGGGCTCCCTCCGCCCGCCGCTTCTTCCCCCCTGGCGGGCGGGAGAGGGCGGCGGAGCCGGGCCGGGGGAGAGCGGCGCTCCCCACCCAAGGCGCGGTGGGCAGTGCCAGGAGCTGGCGGTCGGCTCGCCCCGCCGGCGGCGGCGGGGAGCGGAGCGGAGCCCCGCGGTGTGGAGCGGGGCCCGGGGCCGGGGGGCAGGCGGCGGGGTGCCGGCCCGTCCGTGGCGGGAGGCGGCGGGGTGCGGTACGGCGGCCGGGGGCCGCCGTGTGGGACGGGGCCGGGGTGTGGGGCGGTTGAGGGGAGCACCGGCACCCCGGGATGTGGGGCGGGCGTGTGAGGCGGGTCCGGGGAGGCCGAGGGGGGAGGCAGGGCAGGGGGAGGGCTGCCCTACGGGGCGCGGGGGTCTGCCCAGGGGCAGCCGGGGGGTGCAGGGGCCGGGGGCCGTGCGGGGGGCAGCCCCTAACGGGACAGCCCCGGTGCGGCGGCAGCTGCCGGGCGGGGGGGAGCCGGGGGGCGGCGGGGCTGCGGCGGGCGGGGGTCCGGGCTGTGCTTCAGCCGCCCCGCATGGGGTTGATGCCAGCGAGCTCCCCCGACTCGCTCTTCCCTCCGCCCGTTCCCGCTCTCCCCAGCCCACAAATCCTCCGTCTCTCTTGACCCCTTCCTTTCCTTTTTCTCCTGTTTCTGTGGGTAGAGGGGGTTGAGATCCGAAGTCGGCTCCCCCCGCTCCAGCTTCCCCCTCGCCGCCTCCCCCCCCCCCCCCCCCAGTTCTCCCTCCTCGGCAGCCGGAGCTGCTGCCTGCAAATGCCACGTAGCCTTCTAGTTGTTCCCCTTGGCCGATCAGCAGCTCCAGTACCAGACACCTCCCCCAGCTCCTCCTGGGGTCGGGGCAGGGGGAGGTCAGTCCTGTCATCCAGTGTTTGGGTGGTGACCATCCTTTACCCTCCCCCATTCTGCTTTGTCCCCCTCTGCCTTGGGGCAGCAGCAAGGTGGGGACCCTACTGTGACCGCTTTTCAGCGCAATCCTATTTACTGCCTCTTACAAAAGGCTGTTGACTCCAGCAGCGTGCAGTTGCTGCCCTGCGGAGGGCTGGGGGACGGTCTCCAGGGATTCATGGCCCCCAGCCTCAGCGGCCCCTCTCCTACCTCTCATTTTAGGCGCTTTGTGTGCAGCACGTCGTGATAATCTCGGAAAACAGGGTAATAATGCGTTGCTGGCAGGTGTATCCACTTCCTTCAGCATCTCCCTCTCAGCTGGTTTCTGAGTTTTGTTTCTGTTTAGAACTTGTTGCTGAGACTTCTTATTGGAATGATGGAAATTTCCTGTAAAGCTCATTTATTTTTATAATTGAGGTTTTGATTTCTAGCTATTTTTTGAATATTTCATGTTTTTTCTGTCTCGTGGTAGCTGGGTATTTAACGTGGGCAGCCCTTCCTTGCTTTACCTGATGCCTAATTGTGAATATTGACACACAGGACTGCCACAGATAAGTTCCTCATTAACCTGGTATGCATATGCCTATGGTCTCTGATTCCTAATGTTCTTCTAATGTATTTATCTTTACAACACTTGGTTCAATAGGGAAATACTATCTCGGTCACAGATGGAAAGACTGAGACACCGAAATATTTATGGCCCAAGGTCACACAGGAAGTATGTGGTGAGGCAGGGAATTGAATCTAGATTTCCTGAGACTCAGATTAGCATTTTAACCAGGGAAGCATCCTCTCTGTGTTTTAAGCCAATAAATTGACCTTGGAGTTAATATCCAGCGTGGAAGAAAGTACTTTGTGTTTTGTTCGGTATCATTGTAAGAAGCAAACCCCCAGTTGCTTCTCACACTTCCATTCTTTCCCTTGTTTTATGTAATTTGTGTGTGAAAAGGTGGTAAAATGGGAAAGATGTTGACTTTCTCAGGGCTCTTGGTGTGTGTGTGTGATCATGCACGTTGAAAAACAGCCAGCTATTACGCTGTCCTCTCTCTTAGGTCTTTCTACCTTACTGCGTTCCAAATCTCAGAAAGTTTTGGAATGCTGTTGTCTGGGAATAATTTGTTCTTAGCTAGGATCAAATAAATCTAATATTCTATAAAGCCGAGTCGAAAGCCGTCTACTTTGTGTTCATTGGTATCCTGGATCTTAGTTTGTGATTCTTAATACAGCAGTCTGTGAATAAACAGCACTTGAATTGACTGTCTTAAAACCTCTCTTGGAGCAAGCTATTACAAGTTGTTCACTTGGTTGTAGGCTCAGTATTGTTGCAGCAAGTTTTTGAAAAACTTGGCCTTAACTGGAATTAAGCAGCACTTTGACAATGAAATGGAATAATTTCAACTTCTTGGGCTTTGTATCTGCACAGATGCAGGCCATTTTCACTCTTATATTAGGACAGCCTATTTTTGTTTGTAAAATTTGGTAGTTAATTTTACTACAGTGTTTTTTGCTTGCCAATGGATTTGAGGAATTGGATGTTAGAAATGTTTAGAACAACAACTCCTGATGCATTCACCTTTAGAGAGAATAAAGATAACTTTGACCACACAAATGCGTTTCCTGCCACAACCTTTGATCACAAACTGCATCTTTCCTTGATGTACCGAAACCCGATTTGCAACAAAGTTGAATGTAAATGTTCTATATAACACTTTTAGCGGTCTTTTGTTTGGGTGGGTTTTGGAGGTTAGCATTTGCATGGTATTAACTGTGCGGGTTGTCACACCCATGCCAGCAATCTTTTCATCTGTTATGTTTATTTTTAGGAAAGGTTTTGCAAGTCCTTAAAAAATAAGATTTCCTATGTACTGTGCAAACAGTAAAAATTCCAGTGTTCTGCTCCCAAGAGAGTGTGCCTGGCCTTGGCAGATGCCCATTGGGAATGCAGTACATTTGAGTGGTACTAGGTACGTGTTTGTAGACCCATTTGTACATCCATTATTGAAAAAGGTTTTGGAATCCCTTTGGGTGAATTTCAAGCAAATTAAAATGTATGTTTTGAGCTTGGAAGACTGAAACTGGCACTTTGATGACCTGCGGTTTCCCCCAATTTAGAAGACATCTTGTCAAACGGTAGAAGTAGACTTGTAACTTTTAAGAAAATACGCAACTTTGAAGGCATTCTTACCATATTCTGCATCAAAGTCATAGGCTGGTATGAAATATTGTAAGAATTTCTTCCCTAGTTACATATTTTCTTAATTTCCTGTCATTTCATTTAATCAGAGGAGAATTTTGAACTTCTGTCTGAAAGCAGATGAGAAAACCTCAATATAAGTAATGCTGCAGCAGTCAAGAGTCTTCAGACAAAAAAATGACATTTCTTGCTTCTAATTCTGCTGTGTCACAAACCAAATGGGTCTGAACTATTAGTATTTAAAAATGTGGTTGCTCACTGCTCTAGTTTCAAGGCTGGTGAACACCATAGAAGTAACCTTTTCATTTTTTTTTCACCTGTTTTTAGCAAGTTGTCATGAAGCTTACCAAGGTCAAAATGGTTAGTTTTCAGCTGTTATCTTTGCTGCAAGCCAGACCTTAACTGAAAAGTTTTGGATCCTTGAGTGAGGAGCACACACTGAACTCTTTATTGCATTCTTGAAGAGCTTATTGTAAAAGCAGCGATAATTTATTCTTTCAGTGATGCTAACACAATCCTTTCTGTGTATTGACCAGCAAAGACAGACCACTGGCTCAGAGCCCTTAGTCCGTTTCAATCTTAATGTAAATCTGCTATTGTTCCAAGTATCTTGATTGATGTGGAAAATGCCTCCGTTTGCTCAATATTCATTTTTCCAGCATTGGGGCCTGCTGCTTTATATTTCTTTGCCCATGTCTTATTAAAAGGTTCCAGGAGGAACATTTATTAGGCTGTGACTTCAGAAACATCTGTGACTTCAAGACAGTATCACCTTTCTGGTGAGAATAACAATGGATCTGCTGTGTTTGCTGGAGGAAGCTGTGAGCTTCTGCTGGCTGGCTCAGTGCGGAGCTCCCCAGCTTAGTCTATAAACTACCTCAATGAGCTTCAAGGCCAGCAATTTCTCGGTGTGTTTCAGCAAAACTGCAGAACATACCTGCCTCTGCCTTATCTTTAGAAAGACTGTATTGGGAATTGACCAATATTTGTAAAGACTTACTAAGTTTGGAGAGACAAGCCAGTATGATTTATAATCCTGAGTGTGCAAATAGTTTAGGAGCTGGAGTTCGGTACTAGATCTAGTAGCTTGAGAAATGTGATGATTTTTACGTTATTCAATATAACATCTTGAATGGCTTCAGTGACTACTGAAGCTCTTCATTGCCTTCTCATGGTGGAGCATCTTTAGTACAACAGTTTCTAGAATAAAGCTGTGCTTCCCCGTGTTAGTAAACTGTGACTGTACGTTCCAGATTGTACAATGTATGTCTTTTTTTGGGTACCCTATCAGAGGATAACTATGTGCCTGATAGTTTAAATTTGAATAAAATCACATGCTTTTTGGAAATGGATATTTTTTTCATCACTATTGCCATACAGAGGAATACAGCAGTGAGTAGTTAACTATGTGAATACACTTAATATCCATAGAATGCACTTCATATGGGAACCATCTTCGTAGTGTTCAAGTTACCTTTCACTAATTAGATCCTAGCTTAAGTGATGGAGTGTCTTTGGCTAGTACAACATGAAATGGCAGGTTCTGCATTCTGTACATAGTGAATGAATGCAGGAGGGCTGCATAAGGTTTTCTGGTTCTTTCCTGGTGGAGTCTTCCTTGAGTTTCATTTGCTGATTCTAGTGGAGTTAATCACTGGCGGTTCTCTGCTGTCTCTCGCCGTTTTATTGGATATAGATTGTTTTCTGTACCTTTTCTTCTTAAGACTTCGCGCTTGCCAAGTCACTGAAAAGAAAATTACTGTATCTTTTTTTCTTGTCTGCAGAAAGAAGACTGAGGGCCAGTACAGCACGTTGTTCATACTGCAGCAGGTACTGACGGTGTAACATTTATCAACAGGAGCAAATTCACATCAGGAGAGTGTCAACGGTAATTAAACATAATTTAGTATTCTAGATTTTATGAAGCATTTTTTACTTGTTAAGTCTCTAAGTAACACTTCAAGGTAAAATAATATAAAAGTATTTGACAGACTTCTAAACTTAGGACTCTTTCTTCTTTGGGAACGAATCTTTGGATCATTTATTATCGGATGGAAAAAGTGAATTAGAGAAGGAAGAACTGATAGAGTTTTTGAGGTAAGAGGTTCAGTATTTCCATATAAACATTATTGGTTTTGTAAGGTAGCAACCTTATCTCTATTTTCACATTACTTGCTCTCTGTCTTTCCCCCCCTACTCCCTTAGCTGGAAGTTTTGTCTTAAACTTGCATAATTGGCCTTGGATAAAGAGAGTAAATTCTGGTTTTAGGAAAGTGCATTTCCTGTAGAGAAAACAGTGCAAGTGGGTGGTAGCATACTGATAAGTGACTGACTAGGTGGCCTTACTCAGATATATTGTTTTTAGTTGGAGCTCATGGAATTGATCAGGTCATGGAACTGACCCGATGGAAAAGCGGAAAGAAATCTGTCAGAAAATTGCCATGGTACAGCACTTGTGAGAACAAGAAATATCCAACTTTCTTTCCTTTTTTTAAAGGAAGATTCCTGTGAATTATCTTGTGATGTACAATACTGTAAGAGTTACGAAACCACGGGAATTGCATTCTTAAAAACAAAGTAGCCAAAATTAAAGACAAATTTTAGAAGCTGTTGCTAGAACAATGTGTTTTACATGGCAGGGGAATAAGCAGGTGCAGTGTAAAGTATTTGTGAATCAGAAATCACCTTTTTGATGTAAAAAGACAAAGTAGTTCTCATTTTTTTTGAAGAGTTTACGTGTGTCCTGAAGACTGTCACCAAGCATTTTCTAAAAAAGAACATTTAGGTATAGAACCACCCGCTGCACTGTTGGAGGCCTGGTCTTTCCAGTTCATGTATTTGAATTCATGTTTCACAATCTATCTGTGGATTAGAAGAGTGCAATTGTTAATATTGCTCAAAACGTGTATCTGTTGATACTATGCAGCTGTTGTATAATCACTAATTAACCCTATCCTTTGACCAGTTTTTGATCACTGTGTATGTGGTGTTGGCTCTAGATAGCTTACAGCAGTGTCTTCGTTAGCCTAACGTGAATGCTGCATTGTGGAAAACAATCACACATCAGCTATGTTAGAGGATGAGGTTGCATTTTTGCATTACATCACAGCTAACGTGCTGTTCATTGAATTGAAAGGTATCCAAGCAGATTTTCATTTTCCTGTGGTGGGGGTATATTTTTTCTGAGGTTGGGTCCCCTCTAATGAGTATTACTTTTCATGTTATGAATGCACACCAAAATTCAAGTGTAATATGCTAGTTTCAACTTTGTGAAGAGCAGTTCACCCCATTTGCTCAAGCCCTTTCATGTTTGGTTTACAATTGTCTGGTGGAACAGAAGAAATTCAGTGAAGAACTGAGTGGTAGCTAATCAATGTATAATAGAATGTGGTGTGAAACTACGTAAGTACCAAACAAACCTTTGGGGAGAAAAGTTGAAAATGTCCTGTGAGCAAAAGATCAATGAGCAGGTGGACTTCTTACGAGATACAAAGGAAAAAATAATATCATTAACTATATTATAGTCTTCCTGGAGTGAAATAGGTATTTTGGGAGGAAAATCATGTAGCAGTGTTAAATATGGGTTTATAAATTTAGATGAAGTATTTTTATCTGCTGTTTAATGTCCTTTATTAAACAGCTTTAACATTGTTATCTCTTTAGCGGGGATCATTTGCTTTCAGTTCTATTATGTGAAGTATTGAAGTGTTCCAAACTAGTGATCTGTACCATTAATGTATAACTTCATTTGGGTTTGTTATACTACAGTTACTTGAAGGAATAAAGGCAGCCTTTAGTGTTTGCATGGGTGAAAGTAGCTTTGGTACTCTCTTAAGTACTTGCAAGACAGTACGTAAGTCATATTGAACAGAATGACTGTTTTCATCAGAAGGTTTAATCTGCTTACCGATGCATATAGTTTTGTCCATTTCAAAATGTCAGGCGTGATAATCATTTAGAAGAATTATTCAGTTTTGGAAGTTATTATGTAAACAACTTTTTGGTGTTTTGTAAACTGTCATTTTGCTTTTCAGTGCCTAGATTTCTTAAAATACAAACTTCATAAAACCACATATAAATAAACTCTTGTCCTTAGATTCTTCAACACTGTGATAATTTCCACTTACACCCTTGTGTGAAGTGTACATCCCCAAACTTGTAGCAGGTTAACTGATTTACTGATAAATCTTTAAAGCTCAGATATAGAGGCAACTTATTTTATTGTGTTACCATGCATCAGCTGAACTGTGATTAATGCTTATATGCATGTTCCAGGCCTGTCACAAATGCAGAGTGAAGTGTGTGTGCTTGAACTTTGTGTATGATCTCATACTTGCATTTTCCCTTGCATTTTCCATGAACTATAAAAATGCACATGGTTTGTTACCATGAGACTGCTCAGATGTGGTAATTTAAGTAATTTATTGGTGTGTTTTAGCCCTTGGTTTAAGTATAACCTGTTTTAACTAGACTAATTTGATCCGCTGTGTAGCTAAAGCATTACAGGCTCTTCTCATGTTGCACAAGGAAAACGGTCTTCAGTTTGTGTATCAAAATTCTTTCTTGCCTGAATTTTGCATGATCTGTTACAATTTGAAAAGAATCCTTTGCTTTCGCTGTATTTTTGTGCTTGTTTTGGAACTCATGTTTTTTAAGAGAGTTCTTAAATTGAAAAGCTTGTTCGTGTCAATACATTGGCAGGATGCATCGAGCACACTTCTGATTCACAGAAGCAAATTGAGTCAGAGCTAATGGAAAATCAGCCTTTGCTTTCCTTAGTGCCTACAGAAATCTGAAAGCAAACTTCTTCTTGTATTAATCTTGTGAAGTCCTGTTTTTATTTCTGTTCTGTTGGATTAGACAACAACTGGCTGCTTTGACCGGTCTCATGGTAGGGAGCCTTTCATGGAATAGCATTGCTTTTGGTTTTAATAATCTGGATAATTGTGCTCTCCTAGAGTCAAGTTTAAATAAATTGTTCAAGATTTGAAAAATAACTTTTGTATCACATCTTGATTGTATCATACCAGTTGTACCAACTTTATGCATGTGTCTCCCATCCCATAATGCTCTCTAGCTTAATTTAGGACAGGTATTACCCAGCTCTGATACTGAAAAGGTCGGAGTTTTGGTACTTTCCTGGCCTAATCCTGGGAGGTTTTATTGGCTCTGCAAACTGACATCCACGTCTCTGCACAACACAGTGTGAAGCGTGTCTGGCACTTGGAAATACATCACCTAAGGACAAAGGCACGCTCAGAGTGCACTTAAATTTGCTGCTTTGCTGGCTGGTCCTCAACCAGCTCTTACTTGAAGATTATAAGAAACTTTTAAAAATACTTAGATATTTATTCCTTGCTATGAACTAGGTATTCCTCACCATGGGGAGGAAACTCAGATGAACAAGGTGCTGTGGAATATGTGTTCCTGTTGCAGTGAACTTGTCTGCACATACAATAGCTGTTTCATTGGACTATTTACAGTCTGAAACAGAACTTTCTCCCCTCAAATTGAAGAAAGTTGATAAATAAATGGGTAGAACTTGTTTCAGAACCTTGGAGCACGTGCAGCTCCCTGTAGAAACTTGCGGTTCCTATCTTGTAAATCTTGGCACAGTTTTAAACATTTTGCTTCATCTGTTCAGATCTGTGGTTACTTAAAGGTGTAAACTGCAGCTACCTTTTTGCTGACCTGTTAAGATTTCTCTGTGGCCATCACTGCATTATCACCAAGATGTCTTTTCAGGTACATAGAAGGGTTTGTGCTCTTAAGAGTAATAGGGTTGTCTTTCTAGAGCTGTGTATTTTATTTGCAGAGAAACACCCTGTTAGCTTTCCTGCTGTTCTTTACCGCTGTTAACATGAAGACTGCACCACGAATCCTGTGAAGACACTGTCACTGCCTTTGCTCTATGTAGGGTTTTCCTTTCTCATTTTTAAATTTTTTGTTTGTTTTTTTTGACAGTGTGTCTTGTGACTCTAGTCAGAAGAATTGCTTTTCAGTGGACCATGCTGTATGTTACTTCCATAACTTCGAAGTGATTTAGATAGACATTTGGGTATAGAATTTCAATAGTATGTTGTTAATGTGCAAATAAACTATTTCCTTCGAGGCCTGAAAAACCAGAACAGTGTTTTGAAATTCAGGGGGCACAGTTTCACACTGTGAAATCATACTTAAAATAAATACATTGTTACATTGCATGTATTAAAAGCTTTTTCATCTAAGCTTGAAAATGTCATGCTTTGTGTAGCTTTAGGATACTAAAATGAGCAATTTAGCTTATCCAGAACATGTCATCTTCCTGGCTGGTGGAAAGAAGCAGTTTTGCATTTAATTCATTATTTTATGGGGTTTTTTTAACAACATTGATACAGCTGGAAAATATCTTAATCCCATAAAGTTGAAATAAGAATGAAACACTTTAAGGGCTCAGTCCTTTCGTAGAATTATAGAATCATTTTGGTTGAAAAAGACCTTAGAGATCATCAGGTCCAACCATTCAGCCAGGAGAGGTGTTCAGCTCGTCTTTGAGGTGTGCAATTCTCTGGAACACTTATAGAAGCAGGAATAGAACATTTCAGGAACTACTGAGTTTCGTTTCATGGGGCTGATCACTTAGGAAGCAGCGCAGAAGTGTTTAGGCTATAACTTTGCTTTTCTGGCAATAAAAGTAAAGCTATGAAATAACTAAAACAACGAAGGAAAGTATTTATCTGAAAGTAGTGTCCTGGTTGCATTACAGAAACTGCTACTGCAAGCTTTGTGAGCCTCATAAATGAATAATTAAGAGGACAAACATCACCCTAATGTGACCAGTGTGTTGGGTATTTTTAATTAACAATTTAACTTTGTTAAATAACAGCTCAAATCAAGTCAAACCTAATGTGCTCTGGGCATTGGCAGATACTTTCTTCCCAGCTCACAGTTCTTAACAGTGGATTTTGTCTTGTGAAGAACAGCAAGAAGTTCTGCAGTCACTGGGAAAACGCGTATAACCCTGTAGGGTGAGCACTGCCCTTCAAACTGTGCACTTGCCTGTTTTGTCCCCATGGGCTAGAGCTCTTAAATCTCGAGGGATGTACTTTTAGCCTAGAAAACAATTTTAAGTGCTCTGGATGGTTGCCTGTGTAGTTTCTATTTGAACGTGGAGGGAAGCAATTTTTTTATTATTATTGCTTTCCTGGCACAGTCACATCAGGAACCTGATCCAGATTGGTACGGGAGGGTGGAAGCTGATATTATCACTTATGTCAGTCCCCGTGTGTCTTGGTATGTTGTATCTGCTGTTTCTCTGCATTTTTAGTGGTTTTTGGTGTCCGTGTAATGTGGGCTTTCCATCTCAATCTTACTCCTCCTTCAGGGAGAATTTTTGTGGGCCGTCAGATCTCACGGTACCCTGAGGTGAACATTAAGTTACTAGAGGTCCTTCTAGCAACTGGCCTGATGTATTTGATCCCCAGATGTTCTTTGTGAGGACAGAAGGTCTACCTGGACTTTACTAACAGGCTTGAAGTCACTTTTGTATTTTGCTGTAGCGACTATTAAGACTACTTTAGAATAATCATGTAAGTAAAAGTTAAAACTTTTTGGGAAATGCAGAGAAATGGTTTGGAATTGTCACTTTTTTAGAGGTCAAAAGAGAAAAAGATTTTAAAATAATTTCTAGAAGAAAACACTTGGCACAGTATAGAAACCTACTATGTATCTGTGGAGTTGGGGTGGGTATTTTGTTGGCTATTTTTGTTTTACTTGGGTGGCAGACCTCACCTAGGTCAAGATGGCAAGGTCCTAGCGATACCTACACCAAAATGACATTGAGCTTTACAGCTGAAATATTAAAAATGTTTGATTGAGCACATTTGTTGGGTGAGTCATGAAGGTTTTCAGTATCAAAGTTGTGCCCTTCTGGCTAGAAGCCAAACTTCATACAAGATGGCGCAGGCAAATTCACTTGGGTGTCATTATAAATTATTTCCAACATGTTAATCAAAACATATATTTAGTTTTGAACAGATGACTGTTATGGAGTGATGGTGGTCTCTTCAGAGCTAAAGTTGTAACTGAGCTTCTGTTAAGTCTCTCATTCCCTTAATCTTGCTAAAAGTAAACCAGTCCACCTAGAACGGCTCATGTGTGGTCCTGTGGCAGAGGAGGACTATTTTAGGATTGGGATGATTATCTTAAAACACCTTGTTAATACTGTTTATTTGAAAAACTTGGGTGGGAAAGGGTAGCTTGTGTCTTTTCTCCAAAATGTTTCCTACCTCAAAATTGCGTGGGGCATAAATTTCAAATCTGGAGGGGTGAAGGTTTTTTAGAATTCATAAATAAGGTTTGATCTCTTTGAGGCTGTTTCTTAGCCGTAGTTTGGGGGTGACTTTTGTTTGGGCCTCTTGTTATTAAAAACCTTTGAAGATCACTAATGCAAAAATTAATGTTGGAGTATGTTTAAAATACTCTGAAGTCCCAGTTTGCAAGAGATCTAGAGTGTAAAGCATGGTAGGGTCTCAGTTTTCTTTATCAGAGTACCTGAGGTTCATAGGTGTATGTGTCCGTGTATCCAGTCTGAGATGTTTTTCCAAAGGTAAGAGACACAAAGTATGTTGCTTTGTAATGAGATGGTTGGGTTCCCCCCACCCACAACTTAGAGAAAATAAATATATGTAAAAGTAAATATATTACACTAAGAATTATATTAATATAAAAGGTATAATTAAAGATTTAGGGTTTTATACAGTACTGCTTTTAATAAATAGCAATACTTTAGCAGTGTACTTCCTGCAATAAATATAAAGATGATCAGACTAGAAGGTTGCATGAGGCACTGAACCTAGAAATCAGGAAGTCTGAGCTAAATTTCTAGCTCTCCATCAGACTTCCTCTTTGGTCCGGGACACATTGTTTTTTCTAACTCGGGCATACTGTATTTAAAAACATAAAAGAAAAAAGTCTCCATTTACGGAATAAGTTCCTTAGAATAGGAACTTCCTATATTAAATCCAGCACTTACTAAAAGGAAAATACAGTCTTTGTGATAGCTTCTGTGTGGGATGATAAACTTTTTTTTTTTACAGTTTATGAAATCTGTTCAGCTTCTGCTCTGGACGGTGGAACAAAGCTGATCCATTCCTGTCTACAGTGTTCCTCCCATTTAGTTTCTGTGCAGTAACTTTCTGGAGAGAGATTTTTAATATAATAGGACAATATTTTAGTATGGGATAACAGGATTTTTAAAACTTGCTAAATACATAATACCTACACATTTGCACAATAGATAATCTTATATTCTATTAATATGATTAAAGGATCTAATTCCAATGAAAAAGTTACTTTCTCAGTATGATTTTTTTCTTATTTTTGATAGCCCTATAAAAGACATTTAATGAATATACAAACTTCTATTGGTTGTTACATACCCTGCACATCAATAGTTGCGAATTCATTGTTACTGCCTAAAGAGAAACCATGTCTATAAAATTGTTGATGTGGTGTTGGTGTTTGGTGACTGTTCAAAGCTGTTGATCAAACAGGACTGATGTGTTTATACAGGGAAGTTATTGTGATTTTAACTTTTTCTTAGAGGTATTACTGTTAAAATTTTGAGGTTGTTTCTGTTGTGTTGTTCAGGTAGAAGTGACTGAGTTGAACGTGGCCATATGTTGTTGGCGAATGGCTAAAGGAGGCTTTGTAATGCAGTAAGCTTTGGTGTGAGTAGTTTTAGTAAACATTTTGTTACCCCGACGTCCTAGAATTGTGTATTTATTTCACTTTGGATTGAAGCTATTTTAGACTTTAATTTCAAAACATCTCATGAGGATTGATGATGTTTTCCAGACTTAAGGTGTGATGATCTAGTATTGCGTAGATTTCAGTTAGCTACCTGTGCTTTCCTGGCTCTGTGTAGGGAGCATAATAGCTGTTCTGTATGTAAATAGGAGCCCAGCTTCCTCAGCTGAGGCGCTGACTTCAGGCGGGAGTAGGCATGAATCAGTGAACACTGAGTTCAGTGCGAATCCTCGGGAGCTGGATGGGGTCCAGGATGACTGCAGCGCTGGTTGAGAAGAATTTGGGCTAGAGAAAAGGGAAGGCCAATGTTTCAGTCTTCCAGAGTCTCGGCATTTTTACTATGTCAGGAAGTGAGGTCAGGCACAGCCACTGTATACTGTAATTGTTTTCTGGAAGGCTAGTCATTAAGATTTTCTGTTTTTCTTAGAAGCCTTTGTAGTGTGAGACTGTCAGTGGAAAATACTGCTTTTTTTTTAATATGGTTAACATGATTAACCATATTACATTAGCACAGTGTTTAATTACCCGGGGAACACTTCTCAGTACATATTTGAAATATGAACTGGTTTTATTTAGTTTTTAATGTTATGAAATGACAAAATATTTCAGCTTTTTAGATGTCTGTCTTGAGCAAATAGTCTTTGAAAGCAAAAGCTCAAGCTATTTCTGGTGTAGATTTCTGTTAACTTAGAAATGTGATAGCCACTATTAATTCTTTCAGCTTTGCTAAAACAGTGCTTTAGAAGGTTTGTTTCTGAAATGGTTAGTCCCAGTTATTTATATGGGCTGAATTCATCCTTCGGCTCAAACAAGGTTTGGAAATGACCTTTAGCTGATGATGTCTAATAGAAACCACTGCAAAGAAGTGAATCAGGCCAGAAGTACCCTTGCAAAATGTAACCTTTCTAAAAATTAATCTGTTTAATTCCATACTGACTCAGAAATCTCCAATGCATGGTGACAAAGCTCTAGAAGATACCTCTACAAATTCTGCTCTTGATTCATATATAATGAATCACTAATTCTCAGTATATTCCTTTGCAGCTCTGAAAATAACAATATTTGTCTAGGCTTTAATGCTTGCAGATGGGATTTTTGTTTATTTTTAGTCTAGAATTTAAAATTATGTGTATTAGCTCATCTTTAATGTCAATGCAGCCTGTGAATTCTTAGTGCAAATACTTTTTTTCTTTTTTTTTTTTTTGCTCAGACCCCTTGGATAGTTAGTAGTGATGATGAAACACTAGCTGCCAAGAACAGACCATGGAAAGCAGCAGTCTGAGCCTCTGTTACCAAGCATGTGGTAGAAGAAATTAGCCTTAGGGGACCGAGCAGCTTTTTGATGCAGTTCTACCCATGGGTAGGTTGTTCCTTTATGGGCTGTCTACAGCTCGCGGTGGATTTGCCTATCCAAGCTGACTTGGTCTGGGGTAAAGCCGAGGGTTCAGAGAACACCCAGCAACAGCGTAGGAGGGAAGCTGTGAGACTTGGTGGGACTTGTGGATGGAGGTGGGTTCAGGATGCTCGAATCTCCTCTCTGCCGGTGCAGTGGTTGCCCTCCATCTTTTCTTGGGAAGCAGCTGCCTTCCTCCCTGGCAGCAGTGTGCTGCATGGCTTACCCTGCCGCTGCCTTCGGGGCCGAGAGTCTGCGGCTGAGCTGGAGGACGGCGGGTTCCTTGCTCCTAGGCTACTGCTAGGAGGCTGTGGGTAATGGCTTTTCAAGATCGATGTCCATTTCTTTGTTTTGTTTTTCAGGAAATTGTGCTGAGTACATAATAACTTTTGGGGAATTTCCTTTTTATTTACCCAAATACCACCTACTTCTTTGAATAAAACAGAGGCTTTCGGGAGGTGAACCTGTTGATACCGCATTCAGAATGAGTCCTTTATTTCCCTTGGAAATTTTTTTACCTGGTAAACTGGGGAGGGGTTGAGTCCCATGCTTGTTTACCGTTAGAGGTACGACCTTTGAGAGCGGCAGTGTCTTTTGCTGCTCTCTTACCAGTATTTTCAAGGAATGAAGCTGTGCTCAAAAAAAACCAAAAAAACCCCTTGGTTTTTGCAAATCTGTTGGTATGTTGGGGGATGTTCCTCTCTGTCATTAGTGTTCTGCAGCTTGCCACCATCTGAGCCCAGCTGTACAGTGAAATGTTTTGTGTTGTGAGCCAACTGAAACTGCCCAAGAGTTATTAGAACTGTTTCATTTATGCGAGTAATTCTGTTTCCGCTGTCTGTAAGGAGATTCCTGCTAAGACATGAAATCTTACTTACTGGTTTTGGAGATTTGTTTCCTAATGCTCCAAGTATTAAGTTATTTCTCTGAAAGATGTGAAGTTACAGCACTAAGCAAGTGGAACATATGTGTGTGTAGGTGTAAATGTAAATACTGCCTGTGTCATCAGGCAGTAGATTAAGGATTCTAAAAACCATGTGGATGTTGGTGCTGTGCCCTGCAATTTGTACTAACTAGACTGTGCTGCTCACTAATACAGACAAAGCCTCAGAGAATTATACTCAGCCAATGTAGGAGGCTAGTATAGAAACTTTGAATGTTTATTTAAAATTGCAGGTGGTATTGGGACTTGTTTCAGAACATGTTTTTCTGCAGCTGGTTATTTTGGTTAGTTGAACGTTTGAGTGCAAATGTAGGTGCTTTATGGTAAAGGGATTTCCCCTTCATGTTCAGTGCTAATTTCTGTCATCTTTGAGGTTCTTAGATGAAAGAAATTGAGACTATAAGCATATATAAAATATTTTCAATCTGCTTGTGTACACTGTATTCCTATTAATAGCTCCTTAAGACTTAGATCTAACCTCTAAAGCTCTAAAAATGAGACATGTAGTGGAAGAAACTTCTGCCTTAATTTTAACATGTGTTACCATGCAGGTATTTTTAAGTGGAATAGTTATATACAATCAGATGAATTTGTTTCCCTGGCAGAGGTAATTCAAAATCTGACAAATAAGATGGAAGATTATTTTATTAGTGAAATAAATAACATGCTAAGGTAGCTAAGTATATTTAGGACAAACCTGATACAAATTTAATCTTTGGAGTTTGTTCCTAGCCCTTGCACCTGTGCAGTCATATTTGGCCTCTTAAAATTGTAACTGGAGCACACCCAGAAAACAATTGGTATGCAAAATGAGCTGGTTTCTTTGGCAGCCTTGGGTATTTTGTTATGTGGTGTTTTGTGGCAATGTGATAGTATCAATAATTTTGAGATGCTTTTGCAAATAAGAGGGGATGTGGTTTTTACCAATGGATGCTACCAGCCTCTGTAACTTGCGATGGTAATACACGAGAAATCCTTGTAATCTCAGCTTTTATTACAGATCCTTTCTGAACAAAATGAGTTAACACCAGAAGAAATTGTAACAGTCATGCTATGATATTTCCCCCACTGTGGCTAATCTGCTGAAGATTCAGTTCCACAAGTACACAATTAATCAGGAGTTTTCCTTTTTTTTTTTTTCCCCCCCAAACACTGTCATTTCTGTACTGGATATAGAGAAGTGAACAAGGGGATGGGGAAATGTTTTTTTGTTTTAACTTTGCTTTTTAATTTAATGAATTGGACTATCCAAACTGCATTTTGTCTTCTGTATGGGTTTATAGGAGGTAATGGGAAGGGAGAAGGAAATGTCAGCATTTCCTGTATCCTGTTATCTTGTGCTTTTTATGGTTGCTGAATTAACTATACGCTGAAAATTCACTAACATTTGGATTGTATTTTGACTTCTTACAATTACAGGTGATTTACTAAAGCCCAAAACTATACGGCACTTTTCCGTATGCAATTCTCCATGGTACTCACTTGAAGACTTAGTACAAAGTACTCTCTACTCTCTTGTGTTGCCTTAAGCCTTCTTTTCACTGTCAGACCTCTGTACTGATGACATGTTGCAGCACTGAAGAAACTGCACAGTTTAGGATTTCTTTTGATCATCACAAGGACTGACATGTACATGTAGTATGTGAATTCTTTGGCCTAAAACCTGGGTCATGGATTCTGGAGTACAGGCAATTTAGAAATTGTAACTACAAATATAGGAATAAAGTGCTGCATAAGTGTAAAATACACTACTGTGTAATTGCTTCATTTAATGAACTGATTTCATCACTTCTGGCATGTGAAATTAAATATGCATGATACATATTTAGGAAGCATTTTTTGGAGGAAGGATATGTATTGCTTAAATGCTGTACTTAAAGTGAAAAGTCAGATAATGTGTTAGACTACTTGAGTGTACTCCATTGTGAAGGACTCTGTTAGATGACGTAGAGTGGTTTGGGTTGGAAAGGACTTTAAAGATCACAGGTGATGCTCCATGCTTTTAAGACTGTCAGTTTGCACAAGTCTTTAAATGTGTGGTGAAGCTAAAGTGGATGTTTTATTGTAACTTTGTCTCCAATTAAAGTTAGTTTTTTTGACTTTATTTGAAAATGTTTGAGGGAGAGTTGTGGAGTGTTGAAGTCTGGTATTTTCCTATGGATTTTTCAGATGTTCTTGAATTGCTATCATTAAAGGATTCAGTTAATATCATAGTGCAAGTGTTTGCTTTGTGGAGAAGAAGGAGGGGAAAAAAAAAAAAAAGACCTGAAGGCACTGCGGTATTTTTCTTCTGAAATACTGGTACCAAGTTTGGCAAATGAAGTAGAGAATTATTTGGGGGAGGGGAGAGACGTATCTAATATTGTCACTCTCTTTTTGTTTTAGCAGGTGGTTACTGTGAGCAGTTGTCAATGAATAGTTTTCAGACATGATGGCCGACCAGCCGCCTCCATTAGAAGCTACGCCTATATTGAATGAAGTGCCACTTCTACCTCATATGGTTAATGGGGACAGCATACAGCAGGCAAGTAAATTTGTTGCACTTTTGCACAAGTCATGTAATACTGTGCCAGCGGTGCTAGTAGGGAGGTTGACATTCAAGCATACTGTAGAAAACAGAACAGATAGAAAAACTATTTGTTGTACAACTCATGATGGTGGGAAGAGGAGGAGCCTGAAATAAAGCAACTACGATACTGATTTGCAATGTTAGAAAAGCATATGGTTCTCGGCCCTGATATCATCAGTAAAATAGAAGTGCAAATATATGGAGGAAGAAAATCAACATTAATATAGTGGAAATGTGAGAAGATTACAGATTAAAAGGAATATTTGTTACACACATGTTTTTAAGTGCTTTAAAATTGAACTAAAAATCAATAAAAGGAAAAAAATAGGGATTTAATAAAGCACTAAGGTTTTGAAAGCTTTTCTGAAGCTCATGTAAAGATTTGCAGGTGGTTGCAGTGCTCAAAACCAAGAAGTCTGTTGCAAGGAAATGAGAGGAAAGACCTTGGCTTCATGATATTAAGTATCTTCATTAATAATTACAGTGCAGTGGTGAAACTTCAGATATTGAGTTGAAACTTTAGAATTTTACTGGACACAACTCTTCAGAAGTACCTAGTATGATTAGAAGCACAGACAGAAGTGAAAGCAAAACAGTTCGAGTCACAAGCTTATATAAATTGTGAGTAAACTTGAAGTGTATTTACCATTTGGCAGTGGAAGCCAAGTGCCTTGTACTACAAATGCTGAGATAGCTTCCCATCATTCAGAGGCTTTCAGTGCACTCAGAAATATTACAGGCATCCAGACATTTTAACACTGGTTCTTGATTTTAAGAAGCATCTTCCCCCTGCACTAGCAGCTACAAACATGACAGATCCTGGTAGGAGAGAGTGAGTTTGTTGATTTTAAATAGCAAAGCGGCTGTTTGTTGGCTGGCTGCGATTAGGCCTGGGTGCTAGGTACTCTGATCAGGGCTCCCTTTCCCACAAAAGGTTGAACCAGATGATCTCTCTAGGTCCTTTCCAACCCAGGCTGTTCTAGGAGTCTGTAATAACAAAACATAAATTTGAAGGCTTTATGTGCCTGGAGTTAAATAATCATTTTGTTGAAGCAAGGGACAGAAGTGCCCATCGCTTTAATCTGATCAGCGTCTAACTTCAATTAGTTTGACTAATTGAAAAAAACTTCAAGCGTTTGACACTAATTGAAATAGGAATTAAGGGGTTAATCCAGATGGGAAAGTTGCATAAAAGTTTCTGGAGGATAACTGTCATACAAAATGATTATGAAGGGTAACAGTGAAGACCTTGGCATGTTTGAATGTACAGTGGATAAACAAGGTACAGCAAAATAGTCGTGAATTGAGGATCTGATTGACCCTAAAGCTGGTTTTAAATAAGATACCATTTACTTTGTAATTGTTACAGATTGAGAAGGAGAAGTCTGCATTGTTTCAGTTCTGGTATACTTGGAAAAATAGGCTTTATTTTAAAAAAGTGTACTTTTTTTCCCCCCCCCTTTTTTTTTTTCTCAGACTCTGGAGATAAAAGTACAACGTAGATGTAGTTTGGAATAAGTAAAGCTACAGAGTCTCTGAGCTATTTCTGAAGTTCTCGCATTAGCAACATGAAATTTTAGACACTGACCAGCTGTGAGGCTACTCAGTAGGTAGTGTTTCATGTTACACAAGGAAAAGAGATCCAAGTAGATCTAATTGGATACCATCTCCGTAGCTGTATTTGTATAGCATGTATAGATCAGGGTGTAAAATACTAGCGTGTATGGAATGACTCAAAAGGTGACAGTCATTGAAATTTTCAGAACCTAGTGGAGACTGTTTGCCAATTTAGGTGAGGTTAAAAAAAAAACAACCAGTTGTATCTTGGACATGCATGGGAAAATGGCATTTGAAGAGTAGACTTGAAGACTTGTAATTGAATTATATTGAAAGTAACTAATAAGTCTTTCTAATGAAAACTCTTCACGGGACCAGGAAAGTGATTTTATGTTAATGTGCCAACATTTCTCATTCTAACATGTCTGTATGTAAACAACAATGTTGTGCTGCCATCCGTGTCGTGTTGCCATCCTTCAGCGGCTTAGTGAATACACTTGCTGCTCATTTGTGGCACTTTCCTCTAGAGAGGCTTTTGAGCCACAGTCTCTTCACATTTGCAAGTTTGCTTTTAAATAGAGTATTAACTTAGAAGCTTTATTTATGCAGATGAATTTTAATTATTTTGCTGCCAATGCTGTTGAGGGTAGGCTAATTGTAGAGTATTGTACAGTGGTTTTGTTTTCAGAAAAACTTGTGCTGTTCGGCCAATCACTTTGAACAGTCAGATGCAGCACCCACTTTGTTAGTTTCATTTCACATAAAATGTGGGTTGGAAGTTTTCTGGAAAGGTTTCTTGTTCTGAAAAAACCTTCAGCAATGGTAAGTGTGTGAGTAAGGGATAAAAGCAAAACACTGACCAGTGCTTTGAAATAGCTTTCAAACTGTGTTGATTGTACTAGTTGTGAGATGGTTGCAGGGACACCTGAAGGCATTAACAGATCTGTGACTCCTAGCACTAGTCTGTCCTCTAACTTGGCTTAGATTGACTCATTAGAAACACTCAAGCTTCCTTGAGTGAAATTTTCCTTGGTGGAAGGTAGATGGAACTGCGTTTGTTTCATTAATTATAGTGAGTCATTCCTATAACACATTGCCCCATGCATTCCTGAAATTCCAGTCTCTGAATGGCTCTACAGCCCTGTGATTACACCAGTTACTTATGATCCTTTTCACTGAGTTCAGTTAATAGTTTCCTGAACTGTTTCTGAGAACTTCAGTTAATTGAAACCTGTTCTGAAGATCTGACACGGTCAGAGGCCCTGAATTTCTAAAAGAATCACTTTCCTGTCTCTGAATTTTTTTGCCCTCGAAGATGAGGCTTGCTGTGAGGTTTAATACCTGCCTCCTCTGCCTACTGTTGTTTGCAACAGACAACCTAGCAGCCGTTTGCAGCAGACTTCATCTTTCCTGCTTTTTTGTGCTCTGGCAAACCCCCAGCCCCTTATTGTCAGTCGTCTTTAAACAATTAACATCGCTAATCTCTCTTTTTCTCCTTGAAATTCAGTGGCATAAATTTACTTTATAAGTATCTGAAAGGACAGATCTGCTTAAATTTCAGTGCTTTAATTATGCCATTTTTAAAAGTATTCTCTGACATCTGTCTTTCTCTAGAGTTGTAATAAATACTGCTGACTGGCTGGATGGCCTTTTCAGGGGGTTTTGGAGTTTTACTGATGTCCAGAAGCAACTTGTCTACCTAAAGTAAAACTCCTGTCTTGTGAACTCACTGGAGCAGGGTCTGTGTTCATAATGCTTCTGCATCCCCTGTTAAAAAATAAAAGCTAAGATTAATATAGCAATATGTAAAAGCAGCAAAATGAGTGTTAAACACCATCTATCAGTCTGCTCCTTTGAGTCTTGCTTTACACACAGGAGTTTAAATGGAACAGATCGGTGCAACCCTCACTCTCGTTCTGTGCAGAGGCTGCACACTCAAGAGCAGAGGGAGACAGAAGCAGGAGGCATAGGCTGTAACTTCAGGAAACGTGGGTATGCTCGTGCTGACTCCTTTACATGTTAGCAGGAGAAGAAATGTGCTTTAGTTGAGGCCAGCATAAGCTACTTGGCAAAGTCTTTGGAAAAGAGTGGGCAGTGAAGCTGGTCAAAATGCAGAGGCTGAATGAGGGGCCACAAGATCTCTCTAAGTCTCATTCTTTTCAGTCATCTGTTTATGACCAATACAGTAGAATTGAGGTGTACTTCATAAATCTGCAGCTGATACAAAGTGGGAGGAATTGCAAGCGTCTTGGAAGCCTGAAATTATTTTGATTACTAGAAAGATAATCTAGAAAATTAGCAACAGGTCCTGTATTTGGGTAGAGTAGTCAGCTTATCATAAGGAATATCTCGTTGGTAGTGGTCCTTAAGAAAAAGGTCTGCCAAGGGATGGGTAAAGACTGCAAGTGGAAGTCATCGGTGTTGCACTGTTTCCAAAAAAAAGGCAGATAAAAATCCCCGAAAATTTATATACAGTGTATGTCACCTAAATCACAGGAAACAATCTTTCCTTTACTGATGTTTTATTCTTTATTTCTTTGGTGGTTAAGACATGGAGTAAGGGTTCAGGTTGAAGCAGGGAATGTTGAAGTTAGATGATAAAATCTGTAACGTTGAGGATAGTGAAACAGTGCTGCAGATGCCTGGGGAGTTTATGGAGCTTCGTCATTGGAGATACAGCAGCACAAAATAGACGGGTTTATTCATTAACATCATGTGTAGTTCATTTTTACCAGGAGTTGGATGACTAGGTAATCTCTTTGGGTCGCATCTACCTGATGTAATTGTGATTCCATGAATAGTATAAAAATATTTTATAAAAATAGAATGAAAGAAAATTATACTTTTTGCGTTTTGTAACTAGTTTTACAAATGTATTTTATTTTGGTGTTTACATTGGCCTTCTTTATGTGCTAGCTGTCACCAGGGTGGAATTTGACTGTGTAACTGTGCGGTTCTGACATGGCCAAACCCCTCATTTTACCTAAGAATTAGACCTGTCCCTATGTCATATTGTGGAATCTCACTACAAAATTCTTGTAGTAAAGTTGTCATGTTAGAATAAAACTGAAGCACAGCTGCCATTATTTTACAGTAAGACTGAAGCATGTGCTGTGGGATGGAATGAGGTGATGGTTTGTGTTACCCAGCACGAGGGAAATGGTGCTGTACCCTGCCTGAGGAATAATTCTGGCAGGTGTCTACATTGATCTGTGCGAAAGTGCATGCCGTCTCTTTCAAATTGACCTGCAGAATCTCACTGTTGGTTGTATTTCTTTAGCTACGGGATTACACAATTATGTGAGAAAATACACCTGATCTTTCAGGAGTTGTAGAGTGGAGGTGGTAGGAGTGACCTGCTTTATCACCTCTTCTACCCTCTTTCCATCCCCAAAGAACTGCACACTTCATTAAGTTACTTGATGGCACCGTAAAATATATCATCAAAATACATACCAGCATGCTTTCAATGAAAAAATATGGCTGAGTTTTGCACAAAGGATCTTTTTTCTTTCCTTTTCATTTGTTTGTGTGTGTAGTCATGATTCTGTCAGTTTAGCCCTGCAACTGAAATAATCTCAGGCAAAGCTTGGAAAGCAAAGTGGATCTTAAGGTATGTATTGCTTCAGTAAAAGAAGAAAAAGCAGTGTGAAAACATTGAAAATAAAAGCTTAGTTAATTATTTCAGTTGTATCAAGGGAAGCACTTCTGGTAGTAATCAGACTGATTAAGCAACACTAATGATTTTATGTCAAAAGTATGAAGAAATTTCATTGTACCCATCAGTGTTTCTCATCTTGCTTTTTTACTCTTTTAAGGTTACCAGAGCTATATTGTTTTAATCTAATGTGGGTATAAGGTAGACACGGGGGTTTTGCACACACCCCCAGGTAATTTCTAAAATTAAAAAACAAACAAACAAACAAACCCCCAAAAAACCCACCACCTCTTCTGTGTTTTGTTTTCTACAGGTTATTCTTGTACAGGTAAACCCAGGTGAAACATTTACAATTACAACTGAAGATGGACACATTCAATGTATTCAAGGTAAAGGAAAAACTGAAGTACTGAATCCAAATATCTTGATTTTGCGAATATCACAGAATTACTACCATAATTTGTTTCTGTAATGTCAAATGTGTTTTTATATGTTCTGCAATGTAATAAATCAGATTTTTCAGTTTGTACTTAAAGCACAAATGAGCACTGGGAAATTGCCAAGATCCCCTGCGTCTCTGTAGTCTTTGCTAATTTATAAAAGGCTGGCATCTCAACTGTTTTTGTAACGATCCTTGAATAACTGTCTTCTCAGAATCTTATCACGTGAGTGTGCATGGGATTTAGTCCACACTAATCTAAACAACTTTAATAGACGCTGTGCGACCTCACTTTACTGTAAGGTAGTGGCATTAGCGGTCTGCTGATTTTGTGGGAAGCATTGCTACCCTCTGTGTGTGGCTGCAAACTACTTTTTACCTTCTGGGTAAGTTACAGAACTGCAAATCTGAGTCGGATCAAAATATCTCCTGTAAGTCAAATTGAATTTATCAGTACTTCCATTTTTGGAATATTTTTCATCTTTCCAAATGATATTATATAAAACGTGTCCATTCTGCTTTCATCAGATCCTAGACAGAAATACTTTTTCAACTTGATATGAAAAATAATATATTCTTATTTAAAACCAAAAAATGTTGGTAGACCAGCTGTGTCAGCATTACTGTGGTGCTGATGATGCTGCTACAGACTTTTAACTGTCACAAAAAAAGAACTAAAATTATCTGTGCTGAGTTTTGTACAATTAAACAAATACTGTTGGCTGTTTAAGTGTGATGGTTGGAATAAATCTAACCTGTGCTTTTTGTAGAATAAATGTACAGCCATACCTGCATTCAGCAATATTGTCTAAAATTCTGGATGCTTTCTGAAAGTTAAGTCCTACTTAATGTGTATTTTGAATGTGAAAACACATTGTCCATCGGTGACATAAATTGCATCACTTTTTCTTGGTGGCAACTTGGTACAGCTACAGCCACTCTTCTATTTTTTTTGAAACTCGCAGTCCAGATTATTTAAGTTTCTCTCCTGACTGACTTTTTAATTGGATAGTTTTAGCCTTGCTTCTAAATCTACTTGTCTGAAAGTAGTTCCATAAATACAGAGTTGGATGCAGTTGCTGGCTTTTCAGGCACCAAAGTGAGCCACCACCTTTGGAAAAAAAGGTGTCTCAAATCTGTAAAAGCCTCATTTGTTAAAAAGTGGCACCTTGTTACTTCTCAGGTCCAGCACATGTTCCTATGATGTCACCAAATGGTTCTATGCCGCCTATATTTGTGCCTCCCGGTTATGTATCTCAGGTAAACTTTAATTTATTCTTCTATTTCAGTATGTTTGTGGCGCTTTAACAATAAGGCTATTGATTATTTTATCTGGAACCGCTGTTACAAGCATTTCTCATGTTTTTTCCATTGAACTTATCAACTGTTTAACTTACTTTATTGTAGGCTCTGTCACCTTCTGTTGACTTAGTAAAATTTGATCTAGTTTACAGGATTCTTTTAATAATGCTTCCAGGCAGTAAAAATTACTTTTAGTAATCCTGTAGATGGCTCTGAATTGGCTCTCGGAGCCCCATTAGCAGGACCCACATCTTGGTTTTTCTGCAGTCCTGTTTTCAAGGTGAAAGTAGGTGCGTGGGTCATTCGAGCAATCCCAGCTGACTGCCGCCGGCTAGGTGTCGGAGGGCTATGGGTACAGACAGCGCTTGGCGTTGCTGGGAATGGAGCTGGGGGCAGCATCGGAACAGAATGTGTCTCACGCATACTGTGGATGTGAGACTCGTGTTTCTTACGCTGAGGTTATATGGGTCGTATACCAGTATCATTCTCTTTCATCCCTTGGGTCTTCCCCCCTTCCCGGACTGCATAAGATATTTCTCTTTCATGTCTTTTCATAATTCAAATTTTTCTCTCCTAATATAACTCTATTTATCAAAGTTTTCAATGCCCCTTTCTTTACCAGCTCTGATCTCCTTAACATTCAGCAAAGCACTCTGCTGTTACAGTAGAAGTGTGAAGAGGAGTGTTAATGCTAGTGACGTGTGCCTATGAAATGAGCAGGACTCTGGGCTTCTCTCCCAGCTTTACTTTTCCGTTGTCACTGATTTTTCCACTCCTCTGTGCTGTTAAGTCACAGCAGATCAGACCTGTGTGTGGTATTTGAACTGTTATCACAGAGATATTTGAAGTTGCCAGTTCAATTTACTTTAATGCATTTTTAAAGGGAATTAATTAAAAACAAATGTTTAAACAGGGCAGGCTAGGTTTCTAATTTTCTAGTGACGTTCAAAACAGGAGTTTTCTGAGTAGGCTTGAAAACGTTGTAGCTGTATGTTCTTGAGTTCTCCAGGCAGTTGTCTTTTTGCATACAGCTGCCTCTCCATTTTGTGCTTCAATTAACTACTTTCATGCAGATCCTGAAGAAAGATTCCCCAGATAATTTGTGCACCAATATGAAATTGAGTCTTCAGTGCAAACAGTATGCAAAGCACTGGCAAATGCTGAGGTGTACAAACTGAAAAATACATTTGTTGTGTGTTTGCTGTCACATGAAACTGAGGGGGGTTGTTTTCTGTGGGTCATTCTGACAGGGGTAGACAAGTTTGAAACCAGCTCTAAATCAGAGCTTGAGTTACTGTTTGTGTCGGTAGATGAGACTTGAACTTTCTGTTCCCTAATCTATCTGGAGGAGCCCAGGGATAGTTATGTTGGTTTCTGCCAAAGTGGAATGAAGTGATTCAGTAGTGGAGAATGGGGACATAGCAACTTTGGGCTGTAAAATCATAGGAAAGTCTTGCTATATTAATGTATGCCTTCTACTCAGAACTGCCACGTGTTCTTGCTTAATGTATACATAAAACAGAGTAACATAGCCATCAAAATTTGCTGTGAGTTTTGACTTGTATGTGTTAGAGCATGTGTTAGTGTTATGCAGTGTATTGCAGTTGAGTGGTGTATTTAGTTACGTTGATGAACCAGAAAGCCCCCCACATTGTTTCTAGAACAAAGTGTATTCAATGTAAGCTTAGTCTTAAGTGACTTCTTGTAAATTTTTTTTATTCTGTTTAAAGTCTGTTAAGAATTGCTAATAATACAGCTGACTCTGAGGTTGTCTCACAGCTGAACTTTGTCATAGCAGTTTGTGAGTGGACACATTCTGTTTCCCTTCAGAAGAATGGTTTCTCATTAGTTTGTCTTTTGCCGAGGAGATTTTCAAAATGTACTTTTGGAGTAAGCAGTATTTCAACATCCGTAATGTCTTCTTGGCCAGCTAGGAAATGCTACAGTGATTTCTTATAGCCAAACTAAATATGCTTTAAGGGAGGATCTTGAAAGAACTAACAGGATAAAACGTATGGCCTGTTTTTGTGTAAGTGCTTTCTTTAAATGCTTGAAAATACAAATTGTGTATATTTTTAGTAATAGTAATAGAAGTGCAAATCTTTTAAAAGCAGGTTTTATTTTGTATTATTTACTTTATGGATTGTATTAAAAAAAATTTTTTTTTGCATCTCAATTTTGTATGCCAGCCCGCAGCTGGAATGCACCCCCCACTTGAATCCACGGAGGTTTTCTGCTGACTACATGATTCATCTCTGTTAATACTAAAGCCTTGTAAGGCCCTGCCTAATAGCACTTGTGATTTGCACTTTTAAATGCACCTTGGAGGAGGTGATTGATGTAGAAGGAAGGAAGCATAAAGCTACAGACTCATTTTAAACCAATCTCAGAAAAAACAC
Source organism: Falco cherrug (assembly GCF_023634085.1). NCBI lineage: Eukaryota > Metazoa > Chordata > Aves > Falconiformes > Falconidae > Falco > Falco cherrug. The sequence continues at coordinate 22,595,152 of NC_073711.1, forward strand.
CTGGTTTTCTTACTGAGACTTGATTAAAGTGTCCACTTGTCTTTAATATTGGACATTTTTCTATCATTGATTTTCCCCGCCCTTCCCCAATTATGTTACTCATACCTATTTTTTTTTTTTTGCGTGAAGGAGAAAACAATTGATTTGTTGTCTGCCTTTAAATAGGGGTTAGTGGAGTCTAGTTTGCTTCTGAGTCAGACTTCTCATTGGGTACAATCTGAATTTTACACCAGTGGACTTCTGTCTTGTGGCAGAAGAAACAAACTGGAATATGACCAGGTGCTTTCTCTGATGGTCAGCTTGGAAGCCTTTTGACCTAGTCAGAACGGTAGATCCTGAAAACTGGAATCCCTCAGATGAGCAAAATGGACTTGTAACCACAGAATGACAACTTGTGAGCCCTACCTGGAGAAAGGACCCTGTAAGCCTCAGCCTTGGCTTGTCTGTTCTGGCTGTCTTAAAAATGAGACTACACTGGGCATAGTTTTATTTCATCATCATCATTGTTAAATATGTCTTTTTGTGAATCCTGCACTGGTGTCATTTTCTCACCTTGTCTTTCAAAGCCTGTGTTCTGTCCAAAGTCTCTCCTCAGTTTTAAGATTTAGAAAAATGCTATTGTATAAAACCTTAACATACTTTAAATTTCCTGTAGGAAAAGCAGTACATTGACTTATTAACGTGTTACACGCTGGCAGAATTTAGATTCCAGAAGAAGCCTATATATGGCTGGTTTAGGACACATGCTTAGAAGTGTGCGTATGCATGCACTGTCTTAGCATCTTCTTATCCTAGAGTTCAGACATGCAGACAGGTTCCTTGTCTGAATTCTCTTAGCCTGTGGCAAACATGGAATATTTTGACATTTGAGTTGGGTTGGATCATAGTACAAGACAGCAGGGCTGACTTGTAATGCTTTGTGCTTGCCATAGGCTAAGAACATGCATGCAGACATGTACCACAGGTGAGGTGGCATGCAGCGACCTGTACATACAGTAGCGCTGTCGGTCCGGATGTGGGCTAAAGCAGTTCTAACTGTAATTACAAGTAGACGGGAATTACACCCTAATCAATTCACAGTTCTTGTTTAGAAGAATATATACATTATTCATAAATTATAGATTGCTTAGCACTTCAGTGTGTGGGGTTCAGCTTCTTAAAACTGACTGCCTCAAACTCCAGTTTCTTCCAGCAGCAAGCATATGCTGCATTTCCACTGGAATTCATTTTGATAGGTATTATCCCTGTATGTTATATCGTGGGTATAAACATAAGCGTGGAGATTCTTCATTAAGATTGTTACTGTACTAACTTTTAATCTCTTATGTTGCATGACAGGTGGTGGAAGAAAATGGAGTTCGTAAAGTGGTGGTGTTGCCACACTCAGCTGAATTCCATCCTTCCATGCATCCTCCTCCTCCTCCTCCCCATGTGCCACATTACATGCATCATCACCATGCTTTGCTTCCCCACCCACCTCACCCAGTGTACCCTCCAGTTCCTGGGACAGGAGAGCTGCCACCACAGTTCATTCACCAGCATCCACCACCACACGTTTTTCAAGAACAAGGTGAGCGCGCAGGTGATGTTTAAATATGTGACAAGGCCTTTCACTCAGCGCATCTAGGTTGAGGGAGCCGAGTTCTGTCAGTAGCTGTGTTACACATTTATGTGGTTTTGGTGTTAGTTACTAGCCCCATAAACACATATAAGGCTCAGGGAGCAGTCTTAAAATACATTTGTGGGTAAAGTACTGTGGAGTCTGGTCTGAAGGCACTCTGTGTGTGTGAAGTATGATTTTTATGAAGTTTAAATCTTCTGCTGTTCAGTTTTTAAGAATTCAATGCAAAAACAGTAACTTAAAAGTGTTCTAATACTGTGTATATTTTTCATGGATCCACTTTTGTTAACTGTAAGTGCCACAATGATTGCTTCTACCTTCATCTAAAATTCCGCTCTCCAAAACTGCTGTGTTTTGTCACAGCTTGGGCATGAAGTATTCTGAAAATGCGTTTAATGTGACACATTAATGTATATTTTTGACTAGGCAAAGTTCAGGTATGACTGGAAAGAAAATGAGAATACCATACATCAACTGAAAAACACAGTAATCCATGTTGGAGGATGAAGTGCAAGTCCACTCTATGTTTAAAATACAAGTGAAGCAATACTTCAGTGGAAGACTGGGGTCACTGCTGAATTAAACCAAGTTGTAAGCCTTATTATATGAACAGGCATTTGACACAAAGAAATTAGAATATGTAAGACCATTCACTATCTTAAGTTTAAATTAGTAATCAAGCTATTTCAGCTCACTTCTAGGGTAGAATATTCAATAGAACCCAAACTATGTTTTAAAAAGTCAGTTTGGGTCCTAAATTTGCTTACACTTCTTCGAAAATGTGCATGGATGGCTGTGTCAGGGAAGGCAGCTGTAAGGGGTAATCTTGAGCAGCTAACAAAAGAGAAAGGCCTGAAGAATTACATTTAAAACAAACAAACAAAAAAACCAACCTGAACTCAGCAAGTGATGAAAAATAATTTTTAAGAAAAAGAAAAAAAAAAACCCAGCAATTTGGATATGCGTTAAATAGGAAAAATGGAAGTTTGCAGATATTTTGGGTGTTTTACTGTAGCATCGTGGCTAACATTGACTGTTTTAAAACCAGAATTAAACCTCCAGGTGTGTTCTTCTCCTGCTAACTGATCTTTATGGTCATACACTGATCTGAGGCCAATCCATAAACTCTTTATCAGGTGAGGTTCCTAAGGTTTAGCAAAGCTCTACCAGTCAGCAGTGCGGTACGTGTGTGTTTCTTGTCTGTTGCTCAGCTGCCCAGAGACCCCTGAGTATCAGCTGTAAAACTCCTTGGGACTTCACAGATGCCCCAAGCTGACGTTATGTGAGCCATGCAGCTCCACGCATCTACAGACTGGCAAAGCAAGCACAGTGAAGTTCTGTGGGTTTTCAAGTTCTGGTTTTACTGCAGTTATTCTTCTAACTTACAAAGCGTTTCTCAGATGTCAAATAAATTGTACTGAATAATGAAGTAAATTCTCCTTTCTCTGTAGAACCTCGTTCTCATGGAAGGACAAACTTCATTCAGCGAGATGAAAGGAGTCTCAAAATGCAAGAACACCTGAAGAAAAGACTAAAAGACAGACAAGCTAGTAGTCATACTAACAATAAACTTAACAGCCCTCCATCTTCACCACATAAAGTTGTTAATTCTTCCAATGCAACAATTCAGAATGGAAATGGAAAGGGGCAGCAAGGGGCAGGAGGACCACTAAAGCAGAAGCAGATAGGAAAAACAAAGGGCAGTCCAGATGCAGAGGTGGGAGGTAGGTTGCATTGACAGGGTAAAAAAAGAAAAAGAAAAAAAAAAAAAATCTAGAGTCTTTTGTAACAGAAGATGCTGTAAGTTCATTGCAAAACAGTTTCTGAAAAAAATTAATTTGTAGATGTCTTTAGCTGTTCAGGATTAGAGAAAGCCTGAAATACTTTTAATTATGTTTAGGTTTTTTCCCCTCTAGAAATCATAGTAATGTCAAGTGTGTTCATTTGAGATTTCTCAAATAAGATCTTCAGGAAGATTTAATTTGAAACTTTTTTTTTTTTCCTTGTGTACCTTTTCTAACCCGGGACTGACCACTACTCCAAGCAAGGATGACCTGTGGGTACTTGCATAAAAGACTTCTGGTGTCATTCTTTGTGGTACTTTTCACATGACTCTGAGTTACTTAAAACTACAGGGAATAGGAAGGTTTGAGCAACTGTCTGTACAGGTTGCTGTTTGATCAGTTGTCGTTTCAGTTCAATGCGTTATTCTGCTCAAATGAATGTTTGAGCTTTTAAAATAGCTTGTGGCTATTTACGATATATTAGTATATGCAGGTATAGCTTATATATGATATTGTTGTCTTTCCTCTTGGTTTGAAAGTGTCACTGAAATGCGGAAAGTTTCTTATCATGATTCCTTAAATCATTTGTTTGTCTTTTAGAGTTTGGGGGGGTGTATGTGTCCTCATTTAAGCGGTCTTGTTGGGCTGTGAAGTCTAGTCCTTGTCAGTGTCACTGGTAACTCTTTGGTTAGAGAAATAAAGAGAAATCTGACTTTGTATCTTGAGAAGTAAGCAGAGGTGGAAGCTTTTATCCAGCTTGTTTCAAGGATGAAAAATATACTTGATTAAAGCTTTGTCTTAATACAGATTTATTGGGGGGGGGGGGGGGGGGGGGGAAATGTGTATGTGGCCAGAATAACATCCTGTATTGTTCGACGTGGACAATTGCAAAGATAGGATTCAGCTTACAGATGTAACCCTTTCAGTACCTTTATGTATTTTTAGTGTGCAATTTCGATCTGGCTTCCAAATTAGACCGAGACCAAGTGTTTTGCAATAGATATTTAAGGAAAGCACATACAATAGAGAGATAAGAACTTATTATCATTTTTTGAACACCTTCCATTTTTGGAGGAATGTTTTTGTGTTGTCAAAGAAAACCCATTTATGCTCAGATTAGGAAAATATACCCTTTGTGCAGGATGTACTAAAAGGGGTTTTGTAACACTGTTAGTTTTGGATAGTTCATGTTTCTACCCCTCACACAGCCAAAACAAACAGGGGAAATGAACTTTGCACAATAAGTACTATTGTTAAACTCTTAATGAGGCGAACTCCATCTTGTGGTGGCATTTTTGTAACAGACTGGTTTACTCTTGGGGTTTTTGGTAATCTGTTTTGTATTTGAAATTTCAGAATCTGACACAGAATCCAAGAAATGTGATATTCACTTGAGCATTGGCAAGCCAGTCGTAAGTAATATCCTTAAAATACCCTTATTTTCTGTCTTTATATTCTTTCTATAAAGTAACATATGTCTTATTGATCTCTTTTTTTTCTTAGTGGTTTATTTTCGTAATAGACAAAACGTATTTTAGTTGTCAGAGTTCATAGCTGGGAAAAGCAACCATGCTATGGAAACCCACTATTTCTCAACTCTCTGAAAACAGTCTGGCTGACTCAGTTTCCCAGTCTGTAAGCCGAGAATATATATCCACTGTTGAAGTTGTCTAGTGTATGCAAGGGCTTCAGTACCTTGCAAACCAGGGGCCTGCTAAACTAATGGGAGTCTTATCTTCTCTTGGAACCATCCTCCCCTCAGAGGATTTAAGAGTATTGGGAATAGAACTTACAAAAGCAGATCATCTTTTTATGTTATGTTTAGAAATTGGAGCAAATATTTGAGTATTTAAATACTTTTAGTAAATTGGAGTCTGGTGATGTTAATTTCAGTGTCTAAAAGGCTAGTACTGCACTGATATTTTTGATCTTGAGCACGTTTAATGTAACTTCTTTGCATTATCTATACAGTAAGCAAGGGTTGTGGTGTTCTGCTCCAGCTTGACAGTAGCATTTGTTCATTGCTGCTTCTGACATCTGTAATTAATGCGAACAGAAGCAAAGTGTTGACTTTGTCACAGAAAATTTGGAGTATGGGCATTAAGTAGCAAAAAACTTAGACCAAAAGTTTTAGTCATAAGCACTTAAAATCAGAGCCTCTTGCTATCCTGTAGCTTAGTAGTTAAATATTAAGGTTATGTGAGGGAGTTGTGATAGAGTTAGAAAGTTAGGCCATCTGACTGCCGAAGTATAGATCTTGCGTCAGCATTCAAGACTCCAAATCTGAAAATTTGCTCTAGATGAGTGATGCAAACAGCACAGGTGAAATACAGATTTTTGTCTTCATACACGGAGGCAATGTAGTGGGTCTGTCTGTTTGTTTAGTGTTTGAAGGGAAATCCTTTAAGATGGTATTCTAGAAGTGAAAAGAGGAAATAATTTAAATTCAGATGATGACTCGGTATTTCCACTGCAAAGGTAAAGAATTCCTCCACTGAGGAACTTCATAGGCAAACTAGGGACACCGTGTTATTGACTAATATACCTTTTATTACAGAAAGCAAACTTACTTGCATTATTTATGCTTTTAATAGGTTTCTGATATACAAGCAAGATCAGCCGTTCTGTCCTGGAATCTCCCAGTTAGTTCACAGAATGGAGAGAGCCATAGTCATAGTCCAGCAGCATTTACATTTGAAGTAGCAATATCCAACAGTGGTAAAAATGGAAAATTTAAATCTGTCTATGTGTAAGTTTAGTTTCTTCATTTAAGCACAATACCAATGTTTAAAAACATTAACCGATCAGCAATCTCTCTATCAGGAGCTGTTTGTTGACTTGCAGACCTACCTACTTCACATGAAATAAATATTAAGTAATATCACTAAGAGTTACATGGACAATGGGAAACATGAAAATTAAATGTGCGCTACATGGTTTTGCTTTTCAATAAGCTTTTATTCTTCTAAAGTATAAGGAAGAGCTGTAACACTTTTTTCTTTTTTTTTTTTTTTCTTCCCCTTTTCACAGTGGGGAAGAATTAACAATTACACTCCCTGATCTCAGGCCAGCAACTGATTATCATGCCAGGTATGCTGCTGGGAATTAAATACTTAATGTTTTTGTTGATATGTGAGTTAGAAAATTGTTGTGGCTTCATGAAAAAGGTGTGATCGCAAATAACTTGAGGAATATTCTACAAAAATAGCGTAGCTATGGACACTATTTTGCTATCTGAATTCTCACTTGTCTTCTATTTTCATTAAAATGTAACCTCATTTTCTTCCCTACCATCTTCTCTGTCTCTTCGTGTTTCTCAGATACAGACTGAAGTTATTCTCTGTTGGTATTTTTTAGAACAAGAGTGGACTCAGTGAAAGAGATTGTTGTAGGCTGAAGGCAGTGGTAAATAATAATTTAGCTTTGAACATGGATTTGCAAGTCTGACTTGTCAGCTTGATTTGCAAAGTTGCTTCTTTTAAACTGCAGACTTCAGTAGCAGTGCAAGGGGGGAAGTGGAAACTGGTTGAAATTGGGAGAACTTAGATGCTGTGTTACAAGGGAACAAGACGTGACATTCAAGAATTGCCACGTAGAGTAAATAAGCATTACTGGAGATGTTTAACTGGTCAGGAAAAAGACAAGCTGGTTAAACAAGCTTAGAGAACACTGTGATCCAGTAGCAGAAGAGAGCTCCTCAAATGCTTGGGCACAGGAGGAGGCAAGTTTTAAGACTTGCTGAAGTAAACTCAGATTCTTAAACTGCAGGAGTTCTGAGCGAGTTACCCAGCACAGCTCCATTTGCACTTGGTGTGTGTTTGGTTCATGCTGTTGCTTTCCATGCAGGCAAGCTTTATTTTACCTACCATTGGCCTGATTAGATGGACAGTATTTCTGACAAATTAGTCAAGTCATTGCTCTTCAAAAACAAACATAAATGAGCAGTGCTGTTCTTGAGTTTCTATCCTGTTTAACAATTGCACTGACAAATGTGGGTTTATTGCCTGAACAGCTGATTTAGCCCATTTCAGTATCCATACTTTTGTACAAGTGTTGTCCGTATTTGAATCTCAAGGTCTTTTTATCAAAAGATTCAAGTCAGGTGTTCTGTTACCATTTGGTAATACTTACTGTAATTTTCATCATGCCTCCCATGTGTATTTCATCACTAAAATATCTCCACTGTGCTAGATAGCAATTGTAAAGTAAATGAAGGGTGCCAAATGGAGTCTTCAAGATCAGTAAGTGTACCTATGTGATCTCCATCACTCCGCTCTTGTCAGCATGCCCTTGTCTCCCTGAGCACAGAACAGATAGCAGTGTTATGATGTGGGCATCAGTTACTAGAACTTGGAGCAACATTGTAACCTCACTTTCTGTTGTTTCTTCCTGAATAAAGAGACATGAAATTGTTGTCTCTTAAAATCAATGATCTGAAAGAAGAGGGATTGGGCACTTGTCTCCTATGTCGGGAGCAAGCTGGTCTTGTTGCTGTAACCACTGCTTGTGATTAAGTGCGTTTCTAAAGTTGACAACCCTTTGCTTAAATTTTTAGGTGCTAATGCAATAGCATCATAATTAATTGTCCTTTGTTCAGAGTTTCAGCAACCAGCAGTTCCATAAAAGAATCCATTTCAGAATTAGTGAGTTTCACTACAGAAAGTTGTGAGCCAGACTGTCCAGCTGCACCGAAACTCATTAACAGAACGAAAAACAGCCTGAGTTTGCAGTGGAAGGTAAGCAGTCTGGTGTGTTCATGTGTGGTATGTTTAAATTAGCTGTGTCAGTAATCTAGTGTGTACTTTAGGTGTTGGCTTTTAAGTTGCGCAGTTGAGACTGATAACTAAAATCATGATTGTTCCTTCCTCTTCCTTTCATTGTCTCCTTAGCTTCATGTGTATGGCTTTAGTGTGACAGTTAGGAGCAGGTGTCTCCAAGTAGGAGCAGGATATTCCATAGGAAAGTTCTCTTCTGAACTGGCAGCATAGGAGAGGCTGAAGCATGTGTATTTTTGCTTGGGGTTCTTGGATGATAAATACATATGACTTAACATTATAATTCAGAGTTCTTATGGTTATTCTGACCCGTTCAAAGTAAATTCCTTTGGTTAGTTTGTAACTTTAATTTTTTTAATCTGACTTTTCAATATATATGTTATCTGTGAAGACTTCTTGGTAACTGTGTTTTCTTGTCTTTTAGTGTTTTTCTTATTACTACACTTACACCTGGAAAGCAATTTATATCTAAATCACTTCAGTTAAAATATTTGTGTAACCTGTACTTGAAAAAATGAAGGAGTTTCCCAATTTGTATGTCATAACAAGTGCAAATGTTGCTCGTCTGTTGACAGTTGGCAAACACACAGTGCTAGGACACAAGGAAAAAAGCTCTAAGAATATAATTTGGATTAATCCTAAAGTAAAACTATTCATAAGTTCATATTCTAAACTATCAGAATTAATAGAAGTAGTATAGCTGCCTGGAGAGCCATCAGGAATGAGGAATGAAACCAGTTAAAATACCTACTAGTTTTTACCCTTTCTGACTCACTTTACCGAATAATTGTGTCTGTGCCCACAGTAGACTTTCAGATCACAAGCACGTTTGTGGAAGAGAGCTATTCTCTATGCCTCCTGCAGATTCCTTTCAGCTCAACACTAAATATCTTGTTTTTAAAGGCAGTTGGAGTATATTAAACTAAATTGCTGACATGTTTTTTAATGTGCAAAAACATCAACCATTTGATTTTAACTTTTTTCATTGTTTCTTTATTTTTCAGTCCTCAAATGACAATGGTTCCAAAATAACTAATTTTCTTTTAGAATGGGATGAGGTAAGACCTTTTCTAGTACAAAAAAAATCATAATGACATCTGTAGACCAATTATACTTAAAAATACCTTTTGCTTAGGTACGTCAGCTATTTCCAGTGTAACTGTCCAGACAGTTTTAAAGGGACAAGCCAATTTAAAAGCTTGAATAAAAAAAAAAAAAAAGGCAGACAATCCTTTCAGATCCTCTGAGAGGACAGCGTAAAGCTCCTTCATTTGGTTCTTGTCTTTCAGAGCTTCATTAAGCAAAGCCTAGGCATTAAATGAATGAGCATTTGGCTTGTGTCTTCAGTAGCTGTCACAAATACCACTTGGCTTTTGAAATTCTTACTGAAACATATTCCAAAGTGATAAAAAACTTCAAAAATTTGTGTTGCTTTCAACTGTAGTAATTTGTTACCATTTTGTGAAATCTACAGTGCCGAAAAATAAACGGGTATCTCGGAATGTGGTTTTGTTATCAGGAAATCTCAGGATAACTATCAGCATGCTCAGTGTGACCGTGGTGGTGTTAGCTTGTTACATTCTTTAGGCTTACTCATATGTTGGGTTTGGGTTTGGGTGGGTTTTGTTGGGTTAGTTTTTTTCATTTTTGTTAAATTAGTGAAATGAAGTTTAGGAAGATTTAGAGTGAAGAAGTTGACCTTAGCAGGGAGCATGCAGTCCCCATGCAAAAAACCCCTCAGGTTTCTCTCACTTCTTTAAAGGGGAAGAATGGACCCTTCAAAGAATGCTACTACGGGCATCTGAAGCAGCATAAACTTACAAAACTCTCTCCTTCTACAAAATACTCGCTCAGATTAGCTGCTAAAAATGATATTGGAATGAGGTAATGAACACAATTTATCATACCATTTATTTTCTGATCAGCCACATCTGCTGCTTTTAACAATTCTTAAAATTATTTTTCCAGTGGGTTCAGCGAGACAGTGACATACTATACAGCTGGAATTGTCCCACCAGCCCCACCACCCCCCGTGCTTGTCGAAGCAGGGGTGACCTGGCTGTCAGTAAAGTGGAGCCCACCCAGTGGGGTGTCCTCAGATGACTCTCTCACTTACAGTTTAGACATGGAAGAAGAAGGCTCTGTAAGTGCTGGGGTTTGTTACGTGTGTAAAAGCGTGATACACAGTGGTGCTCAAATAAAATTAACTTTGTATTTTACTTTTAAATAAAAGTGCTGCAAAATACAGCAACAGTTGGCAAGTATTACATGTACTCAATGAAACAAAGGTGAAGTTCAAGCTAAAAATAATATTTGATCGACCTGAGCTGGGTTTTGGTTTATTGTGGAAAATTAGTGACTGTGTGTGTTCTTATTTTCCCTCGTTTACAGGGTTATGGTTTCCAGCCACAGTACAACGGAGATGAGCTCTCATGCACTTTAAGAAATCTTAGGAGGAGTACATCCTACAAGTTTAGGGTTTGTACTATATTTTGTTTCAAATTTAATTATGACTGTATGCTTTTCTGGAGTTTCAGTGTTTTCGCGCAGCTAAGACACTTTCTGTGGAGGCAGCAGAAAATTACCTGTAATACTTCTGTTGTAGTAGGTTTTGGTGAAAGCATAATACAGATCGACGGTTTTTTTGCACTAGCTAGTTTTGTTTTCTTTTAAATTGTTGCCTTTTCTTGGGATTTTGGTTGGAGGTTTTTTCATAGAAGAATTTTGTAGATCAGCAGAATATTACCTGTCATTAAATAAAGCATTTATTATGTATTCTCTTCATTCCTGAAACAGCTCTTTGCCTACAACAGCGAAGGAAAAAGTAGTCCTAGTGAGGTGGTAGAACATAGCACCAATCCTGACAAACCTGGACCACCAAGTAAACCGACCGTGAAGGGCAAGATCCATTCACACAGTGTGAAAGTTACGTGGGGTAGGTTACCTTTTGTTAGTGCTGTATTTGAGTGCTGTCTATGTCTGTGCAGTCACTCACCAATGCACATTAAAAAAAAAGAGGCGAATTCAGGCTAATTATTTGTCTCTGCAGATGTTGTTACTGCAGGAGAAAGCATTACCAAAAAATGGCAGCTTGGTTTCTTTTGGGGTTGTTGTACAAAAGTAGTGTTTTCCTTTTTTCATTTTAGAGAAGCAGGCAAGGCTGTTGTGGTAGCCACAGTTATGGTAGCCTCTAGATGTGATGCTTAAATAATTTTCATTCATTCTTAAAAACAAAAGGTGATCCCTGACATTGGCAGTATTTGCTTAGTTACTTTTCTTTCTAGCATATTCACGATTAATTGGAAAATGTACCGTGGATACAGAAGTTTTCTGTTTCTGTTTGAATTGAGTTTTCTGCTTGAATATTCTACAAGGAATGAATAAGTTTTCTGGAAAAGCTGGTAACAAAACAACGCATTGGTTTTATCTTCAGCTCAATTACAGAAGATATGTTGGTTTCTTTCAGAACCACCCAAAGATAATGGAGGATCAGACATTTCTAAATACTTCTTGGAAATCTCAGAAACATCAGTTGGTAAGCAATCATCTTTCAGTACTAATTCAGCTTGTGTGTTAATTCAGTGTACTGATGCACTCGCTACTCATTGCTTTCACAATTCCTGTTCTGTTTTCATGTGTATGTTGTGTTGCACATGTTCTCTGCATAGTTGATCATTCAAATTTGATCCTGTGGCTTGACTTAATTAATAATGGTGTGAGAGAATTTTCAAGGTTTATTTTTGCAAAAGTTTGTAGTAGAAAGTATTTTCTTTCTTTCCTCAGGAAGTAAATGGGACAGCATATACAGTGGTCCCCAGAGGGAACATGTCTGTGATCACCTCAAGCCTGGGACGTCATACAGGATGAGAGTTTATTGTGTCAGTAAAGGTGGTGAAAGCCAGGTGAGAAAAATGAAAATTGCTTCTGAAAACTGTTTCCATTTATGTTTTAGTGACATTTTGTTTTGTGTCTCCACTCTAAAATAATGTGTATTACTGCTAGGCTTCTGATGTTATGACTGTTACAACATCAGCTGTTCCTCCTGGACCGTGTCATGTTCCATGCCTGGCAGGCAAAGCTAAGCCCAAGGAAATCACTTTACAGTGGGGTAAGCTCCAGTGTTTCTGAGCAAAATACTTTCCTGATTTTAAATGTCATAACACAAATTAAAAATCTGTAGAAGTCTTCAGGGGAAAAAAAAAAAAATATATATATCTATATATTTATATGTAGTCCGTGTCCTTAGTTGTTTGGGTTTTGTTGGGTTATTTTAGGGTGTTTTTTTAAGATGACCAAAGCTTGTTAACTGCCTGTGATTTGCCGATGCATGCATGTGCAATGATATGGTGAGACTTAAGCAGACATAAATGTCTTTCAGTGAGAAAGCTTGCCAGCTGCCTCATTACTTGACACGTGTTTGGCAATTTAAAAATCAACCCTCTTTTTCTTACTTTGATCTCAGTAAAGGAGGTAATGAAAAAAGTAATGAAGATACCATGTGTTTTGAAGGAAACGTGTGGAAAATATCTGAAGAAATTATGAAGGCCATCTTAAAGTAGTCTATCAGTAACTGCAGGGGAAAAAGCAAGCTTCAGAAGTGTTTCTGCTCAGATATATGATAAAGCCTGCACTCTTAACTTTTAGAATTCATCTTGCTCAACTTTTAGCTTGAGAATGCTGATTAGAAACTACTTGGAAGAAAAAGTGCTTTCTGAAATTAATAGGGGAAAAAATCTCTTTTTGTTTTATAGGCCCACCATCTGTAGATGGAGGTTCTGACATTACGGAATATATTATAGAGATGGCAAACTCTGAACAGGATGAACGCAGACAAGTGTATCAGGGTCCAGCATCTGAATACGTAGTCAACAATCTGCTTCCAGGGAGAATGTATTGCTTCTGGATACGAGCAGCAAATAAAGTTGGGGTAACCAACCGACTGTGCTAATGGGATCTGGTTTTTTTTTTACACAAGAGATAGTAATGATACTACTGTCTTAAAAGCCTGATAGTATTTTGTAGCGTCTATTGTAGTTCTGTTGAAGGAGCACAATTTCTTGCAGCGTAAAAACCCACGATTTAAAGAAGAATCAATAAATGTCAGGGACGTTCAGTCCTTCCTTCAGCCCTAAGGGGATGTTCACGGTGTTGTGTTTCTGTTGTCGTTTACTGGGTTACTGCCAGTGCTGAAAGTAACTAGTCCAAAGTTAGTGCTAGACGTTCTCTTCCTACTTTTAGTCATGTCTTTGACTGCAGTTTAAACCCTGCATTTCTGGCTGTGAATAACCACTTAATGTTTGTGTCTTAAGAAATTGCCTCGTGTTTTACAATTAGTGTAGCCTCTGCGGATCAGCGGTGTGGGAACTCTATTGTGTAGGGAGGGGTGTGTTCAAATAATGCCAGGTTTGAAAAAGGTTGGGATGAATGTTGGTCACGTAAAAAGCTTTTTGAAACAGTACCCAGCCGCTTCTGGAAGCCAGAGCCTGGCTACAGGGGAAGGAGGACTGCGAAACCATAGCAGTGGGAGGATTACAGATACCCTGTAGGCACAGGGCCAGCTTTTAGAGTAGACTACCTGAAAGGAATCTTAAACGGTGCTGTGGAAATAAGCACTGAACTCCTCTATTTATTTATTTATAAAGTTGAAAATAATTTGTTTTCTTCAGCTCATATCCTTGCACATCAGTGTTTGCTCTACTGCAGTTGCTGTATTGATGCAATTGTATTTTCTTGCAGTTTGGCCCTCACTCTGACAAAGCAGAGATCTCTACTGCTCCAGGACCCCCTGATCAATGTTGCAAACCCCTGGTAACTTGCAAAAGTGCAACTTGTGCTGTAGTTTCATGGGAGGTAGGTGTTAATGATTTTCAGTAATGCGCAAATTAATATGTGGCTTTTAGTGGTGGTGACACATCTGATACACAGAAATGGAAGAAATAACAAATGTAGAGCTGGAATATTCTAAGCCCATTTCTTTACAGAGGTGTACATTGGTCTTGTAAATGTCAGCTGTGAATTTCCATATTAACTGAATGAACTGGGTGACATTTAATCCTCCTTATGGTAACTAATATATAATATATTTAGTTTATCCAGGTGGTAAGAGATGGTGAGTCGTTCAGCCTGGAGAAGAGAAGGCTTTGCGGAGACCTTATAGTGGCCTTTCAGTACTTGCAAGGGGGCTTGGAAGAAAGATGGGGACAGACTTTTTAGTAGGGCCTGTAGCAACAGGACAAGGGGGAATGGCTTTAAACTGACCAAGGGTAAATTTAAGTAGATATTAGGAAGAAATCCTTCCCCGTGAGGGCGGCGCTGGCAGAGGCTGCCCAGAGCAGCTGTGGGTGCCCCGTCCCTGGGGGTGCTCAGGGCCAGGCTGGATGGGGCTGGGGGCAACCTGGGCTGGTGGGAGGTGTCCCTGCCCCTGGCGGGGATTGGGGCTCGGGGGGCTGTCAGCTCCCTCCCAGCCCAAACCAGGCTGTGATGCTCTGATTCAGAATTCTGGTCTGAATTGTGGTGTTGTTGCAGACGTGTGTCTAGATGGAAACCTTTTAATAAGCTGAAGTTAAAATCATGCCCTTGGCTGTGGTGGAAAAGCCCTCAGGTTTCAAGCCCAGTGCTTCCTTTCCAGTGTCTCTATTCATTGTGACAGGGGATCACGCCTGTATGGTGCATGTGTGTATGTGCAACAGCTGAAAGAAAGTTTGTGACTTAAACCCACAGAGCCCTGCGTGCAATGGTGCAGAAATCAGTGAATACAGGCTGGACTGGGGACAGGCGGAAGGGTCGATGCATATCATTTACACTGGCCCTTGCCAGAGTTATGAAGTAAAAGGTCTCACACCTGCAACCACTTACTATTGCAGAGTACAGGTAAGAGAAGCATTTGTTACATGTTACTAAGCCTGTGAACAAGTACATACAGCTTGAAGAAAAACTTCAGCTAGAAATGAATAAAATGATGTACCGTCACCTGCTGATGAAATATAGAAGGTAACTGGTAAATATACTTTCCCTTCTCCCCAAGTCCTTCGTAACTCCATGTATCTAGAAAAGAGGTTTAGATCCAGTGTTGCATGAAATACCAGAAATTTTGCCGTGTTTACATTTTATTCAGGAGATTTTCCATTCTCTTCCAAACTGCATTTTGTTGCATGCAAAAGGAAGCATGATAGACGTGCCTGGTTAGAAAAAACATAGATTGGGTAAACGTCTCCCTTTCAGGCTGTGAATGTCGCTGGAGTTGGGTTGTTCGGTGAGGCTGCTGTGGTGACAACCCCCGCGTCGGTGCCTGCAGCAGTGTCAGTACTGCATTTACTTGAAGAAGATCAAATGGAAATTTTTCTTCCTTTATCAACGTGCCTTGCAATTCAATGGGAAGAACCGTGTTGTCATGGGTCAGAGATCACTGGATATAATATAGAATATGGGGAAAAGCAGCTGGTAACTGTTGGCAGAAATACAAGCCATGTTCTTGAGAATCTGCTGCCTGACACTCTGTACAGGTAATAATTAATCATTTTATTCTGAAACCACATTTGCAGGATTTTTTTAATCAATAGCTTTGAGGGTAGGGTTTTAAATTTTTAGAATGATTTTTCGTTCGGCTTACAGACTATTTGCCTAATTCACTCTGCAACTCCAAAAAACAAGACAGAATTGTCACATCCAGAATGAAACCACGATGTTTTAGCAGCAAGAGTTAAGATTGTTGTGTTAAGGCGGATGTTCTGTCTCGAAGTTAAGGCTTTATTCTAAGTTTTCTGGGATTAGAATTTTTTTTTATTCTGAAGCAATGCATATAATTATGAGTTTATCTCACCAAAAGAGGATGATTATAGGGACCAAGAGTAGAGCAGCTGTTCCGGTGTCACGTGCTTAGTCTTGGTTAAAGCTTAGTTCAGACCATGGACTTTGTCAGTGGGAGGCAAACGACTCGGCATGGAGGACCTGGGCGCTTGTGCACTAAACCCAACAATACTGAGAAACACTGAAGCTTCATTATGTTGAAAACAATGTAACTGTGTTGGCTTGTTTGGAAGGAGATTATTTGTATAGTTAACTTCTAACTGCATTTTAATTACTTAATTGTTTGGAGTTAAATTGTTAAATTCTTTACAAATTTTAACTGTTGCTTTATTACCTAGCAGTTTTTCAGGACCTCAGTAAATTAACCATATAGCTGCTCTTTTCACCTTTCTAGAATTAGAATACAGGCCATAAACAGCTTTGGAGTTGGTCCTTTCAGTCATTCCATTAAAGCCAAAACAAAACCACTACCTCCTGACCCTCCTCATCTTGAATGTGTGGTCTTCAGCTACCAGAGCCTTAAACTTAAATGGGGTGAAGGTCCGAGCAGAGCTTTAATTACCAACCCTACACAATTCAACTTGCAGATGGAGGACAGGTTTGGCAGGTAAGATACTCGGAACATTAAGGATATATTGTCACTTTACAACTTACCAAGTTTTTAAGACATTTTTTCTCACTTCTGTTTGCACTTTTGCATCCTATCTTTCAACCGGCAATGCTGTTAATAGCTGTTGCACAAATATTTACTTGTAAACAGTAAATACCATTTACTGTTTAAATAGTAATATCTTACCATCTTCCTGTGTTGCTGGGTTTGTTTTTTTTTTTTCTACAGTGAAGTCAGTTCGCATGTAAAGAATCGCAGGGTTGACAGCTGTTCTTTAACTAGAAATGACAACTTAGGTACCCAATGTGTGCAAGGGTTGTTCTCTGAATTCAAATCAAGAGTTTGGTCATGTAGTTTCGTTGTAGCCTGTGTATGGCTTGTAGGCAGGTTGAATGAATGCTTCGTGAATATAAATTAAGACTTCCCCACCAGTATGAATGGTGTGTGTTGCTGATTTAATGCACATCATGAACCAATTATAACAATAACAGAGGTCAAACTGCCTAACATTCATCGTGTGTGCATGGAGAAAGCTGGGGCACCCAGAATGTATTGTCACTTTTTTGTACTTAGATATGAAAGTGTTCCACTTATGGTTCTGATGTGCAAAGGTGTGATTCCTGAATAATTCTAATTTCTGTTTCTTCCAGGTTTGTAACTGTTTATAACGGTCCTTGTCACACATACAAGGTACAGCGACTCAGTGAATCCACTACGTACTATTTTAAAATCCAGGCATATAATGATGCTGGAGAGGGAAGGTTTTCTGAAGTTTACGCTTTCACTACAACTAAGTCTCCACCCGCATCTCTTAAAGGTGAGCTTCACACTGCACAAGGACCCTTCTGCGATCCATTTACGTACTAGATGGAATGCTACAGCCTGACCCTTCTCCCAGCCCAGCATCTTTCCAGGGCCTTCGTGGGGCAGAGAACAGAAACTAGCTGTGGTGGGCTTTATGTTGGTACAAGGGCCGGCATGTGGCCATCTCCTGAACTGTAGCTTTTCCCACCCCAGACAGTGAGGATTTCTTCTACCCTTTCTTAACTGGAAAGTAATTTTTCAGGGTTATTTATCACTTTATATAAGTTACAACAGCATTTGGGCAAATGAAAACACAAGTAATTCCTCTGCTCTGTGCTTTTCCATTATGAACATTAAGGACTGCCATTAGAGAAAGTCGTTCTGAAGATCAGATTGCTAATTACCTGCAGGTAATTGTTTAAAATTTTTCGTATGACTGGTGCCTCAAAGGACAACAGTTACCTTTGCATTGTTAACAAATACATTGGAAAAACCTTCAGCTTTTAGATTTACACTGCCCAGTCATTTGCATTAAACTGAAACATTTTCAATGGACAATGTAGAAAAGCAAAGCATACTTTAAGCCAGAGTGAGAAAACTTCCTTGATGTCACTGAAACCAGTGCCCCTTTGCTACATTAACTGTGAAATGAGTCACTGGTGATTTTGGACCTTTTCTTCTGATGGGAAAAACAAGAACATTTGTAGAGACCATTGTTCTCTTCTAAAATACCCACAAATCACACTTTTTTCTTTTTTTTTTTTTTCCCCCTAGCACCCAAAGCAAATCAGCTGGAAGAAAACACTTATGAAATCACATGGGAACCTTTACAGCCGATGAAAGGAGATGCCATTGTTTACATCCTTCAGCTTGCTGCTGGGAGAGAGTTTGATCAGGTACCTTTTTATTTAACGTCATGAACCTGAGGAGCTTTTTCCATACTTCCAAAAAAGATGTCTGTATTTGAAAGCTGAAATTCTGTTTGGGGACGCTTTTTATTGTGGCAAGGGACTCAACTTAACAATCTTGACTTCCAGGGTGCTTCGTTTTACTTCACAAACGGATCCTCTCAGTGAGACTTAAGTTTACAATGGGTGCAGACAGCTTCCAGCATAGGGTCCTGCCCTTCTGCCTCTTCACGGCATCAAAGGCTGCGCCAGATTAAAGATCATAAAGTTTCATTTCCCTGCTGACCTCTTGCTTGTTCCATAAAAGCAAGTGACTGCGAAGGCAGGCTTGAGAGTCATCGGGAAAGCTGGTTATCTAGAAGTGGGTTAACACTGTTTTACCCAGTTCTTCCAGCATTTCCTTTGGCTCTTTTGTTTGTTTAAATCCTACGTTTTGTGGCATCACTGCCTTTCTTAGTCGTAGACAGCACCTGCCCCACGTTTTTGTGGGAGCTATATGGAACAGGAGTTGAGCTGAACAATTGGGTTTTATCTTCTGAGCTTCACAGTCCAGGTCTGACGGTGTGAGGCATAGCAGGAAGCTTTGGATTATTCACAAGAAAATGAATCGTAAATTCTTCAGAAATAAAAGCTGAGATTTTATTGAGCTGGCTTGAAGAGAACAACTTCAGGCTGTGTCCAGCACTGCGCGCGCTCGTGAAGTGGAACAGAAAGCATTGCGTACTGTTCGTGAGATGCATCCCCTGTAAAGTGGTTCTCTCTCTTCGTCTGACCAGGTGTACAAGGGACCAGAGACGTCCTTCCGTCTGACGAGCTTGCAGACAAACTGTGAATATCGGATCAGAGTCTGCGCTGGCCGTCAGTCCCAAGACTCTACTGGATCACAAGAACTGTATGGACCTTACAGTCCCAGTACAGTGTTCTCATCTCAGAAACAAGAGCTGGTCCCCCAGTGTGCCGATTTGACGACGGAGTTGGCAGAGACTAAGAAGACATTACGTGAAGAGCGCTTCATCGCCATCGTTCTTCTCTGCGGATTTGCGGTGGTTGCTATTTTATTTGCTGTTGTTATTCAGTACTTTGTCATCAAGTAGACGAGAGCCTGTTCAGTACTCAGCTTTTTGTACAGAAGCTATTTCGGGTATTTATGGTTAGTTTAATTAAAATCCTAGCTGGAAATGTATGGTTACATGCATTTCTACTTTTGCTGCTGGCTGACAGTGAGGCTGGGTTGGCAGATCCTTTCCAAATACTGAACACAGATTTCTTGTAGAAAGGGTAATCCTGGGTCCTCTGTAATCAGGGTTAGCTGTTAATAAAACAGCAAAAAAACTGCCTTATCATGCACACTCTTCCTCTCTCCAAATTCAAAGCGGGGCCCTTTGGCCAGTTCGAGAGAGAAGGCATTGACAGAACAAGTGCTTTTCAAGTACAGCTAGAGCAGTGGTAGTCGATCCGCGATGTTTAATCAGGTATCGTTGTAGTTTGGTATACATGGAATACAGCAGCGCAGATGCTTAAGCTTAGAGCAGTACTGCATTGCAAACCTGCATTGCAATTACTAGAGCATACCACATTTAATATACTGTAGAAGGAAAGCAGAATACTGACTTAGCGATATTACTACTTTACAGTTATTTTAATACTTCGGATTCAGTAATAATCATTTCAAGTGTTAAAGTAGAGGGTGCCAGCATTTTTAAAGTTTTAATCAAAATGCTAGACAAAACGTTAGCAGGACGTGATGTACGTACAGCAAAGGCGTTCCTATGTCACATCGCAGAAAAGGCCCCTTTCGTATCGTACATTTCTGAATGAAATGCTTTCTGCTGTTGGTGAGCAGCTGTTGGCCCAATCCACATTTCACTCTCAGTGCCTGAGAGAAAAGTAATTTCCTGTGCTTCTGATTAAATCTTTGCAGTGTTTTCAGAAAAGCACAGGTATTGTCTTTAAGGAGAAAGAGTGCATTTATGATAAATGTTACACTATTTGGCTCAAACTGAGCAAATGTTTTTGTACTATTATTAACCTAAAAATAAAAAGTTCAAACTGCTTTTGGATGCCCTTCTAACTTAATCCGAATTATCAAATTGTACGTGAAAGAACTCTTTTTAGATAACATTTGTACAATGTTTTAAATTACTTGCTATCCCAGTGGTAGCAGCTTCACATTCCATTGTTTTCTAGATGGGAATGTTCAGCCTGCTATGAACTTTTCTGAAACGCGTCCTGTTTGTCTGGGGGGTATGTTTTTGTGGACACTGTGCACTACATATGACTGTTCTTGTTAAATCTGCTCGCGAATACCTGAAGACGAGTCTGACGGCTGTCCTTATAGCAAATACATTGAAGGCTGGAACTCACAGATTTCGAATGTGTTTCGGAGTGGGTCTTCCCAACAGCATTTGGAATATGCCATAGAAAGGTAGATTTAGCGTATCTTGCAAAGGCTGCGGCTACACTTTATATACTTCAGAGCAACGCACTTGTACGTGGAATGTTGGATGTGATAGTGCTACAGGCTAAGTATTTCCAGTAATTAATCACTTTAAGGGTCTTTCTCCTATGGCAGTTGATGAATAATGTTGCGTTATAGTTTGAGGCATTGTGTTGTATTTCAGATATGGAAAACCTAAATTATGACATAGTATCGCTTAATACTCTTAAAAGTAGATTTATGGTGCAATCTGAAATTAATCTTTTCAAAATGTACTCTTCATTTTGTACTGTATTTATTTTGATTAAAAGTCCTGGAAAATGTATGTTTGAATGTATTGTTCTACTTGTAGCAGAACTTTAAGTTAATCATTTATTATATCATAGAAATCTCTCCCTCCAGTGTTGGAAAGAGTTTTATACAGATACTAGTCTTTAGTTTGCAGAAGAGTTTACAATCTGTCTTTATTTCTCTTCATAGCCTACTTTTAGCAGATAAGACTGCCTTTCAGCAAATCTCTGTTGCCAAAGGGTTATTTCTTTAACTCTTAGAACAAAGTTTATAGAGGTTTATTTGGCAATAATATTTCTGATAATTGATAAATTAGGATTGTAGAGCAAATACTAACAAGTCATGACTCCTAAAAACTGAAAAAAAAGTTATTTTGTAATTGCCACAATATTCATGTTTCCAGAAAATACCTGGGGAAAGCCTACTGCAATACAGATTTTTACATCAGCTGTTATCCATTCCAGAACGATGTACCCTAGTGGCATTAATGTATTTAGGTATCTTCAGTTTTCTTGTATTGTAATTTTGAGGTATCTCAAACTTATGTTAAAGTTGCCATGCATTGTATTACTAAATTGTAACTATCAAATAGATAATATATTTAATACAGCCAATAAATAATACAAATGTATTCAAATTTGACTACAGGGCTGTGTGTGGTTTTGTGGATTTTAATCTTACTCAGGGAAAGAAAAGTGATTTGTGGGAACCGTAGTGCAGCGCTGTCCCTTCCCAAGGGCTGTGGCAGCCTGGGGATCGAGCGGTGCCACTTCTTGAGCCCCTTTACGTGGGGTCAGCAGGTGCTGGGACAGCCCCCGAGCTGGTGAGCCGGGCTCGGCGTTTGCCAGTGTTACAACCAAGGGAGATGGGGAAGTTCCTCCTGCTCTCCCTTCCCTCCCCAGCGACTGCCCACCTGTGTGATTTGTCCCTGGTGCGTTCAGGTGAGCTCTGAAGGCAAGGGCTGCTTCTTCCCGCAGAGGTTAGCAGGTACGGGGCCTGACTTTGCAGAAAGTTGGGTAAAGTTTGGATAAAGAACAAGATAAAAAACAGAAAAGGAGGGAAGCAACTCAAGAGACCTGAGGGATGAGTAATAAATCATTTAAGAAGGTGGCAATGTGTTCGTAGTCTTACAAAAGATGTAGTTTCTTAGCACTTTCAAGTACCTTACAGACTGTCTTCCTTGTTGCTGAGAGCAAACAGCTGGCCTGGCTTTGACCTCCACTTTATCTCTCTTGGCTTCTGTTGGAAGAATTATGTTTTACAGGTCTGCAATTAACAAAATGTCTGGTCCTGAAAACAGAAACAAACCCTTTCACAGGAGTCTTGTGGACAGCTCATGCTGACGGTGTGGCTGGTAAGTTCACCGAAGAGAGTAGTCCAGCCTCCCCCTGTCGCATCGTGTGTGTGTCCCCGTCCCGTGCAAGAATAACACGAATCGGTTCTAACCTTCCCGAAACGTTCGTAACGTGTCTCAGGAAACACTTGCTGAGAGGTAAGCCAAAAGGACAGCCTTAAATCTTGTTCCAGTCTCCATATGCACCATCTACCCGGGGTTTAACCCACAGTGCAGCTGGCGAAACACTTGGGTTGTGAGAGCTGCTGAACAGCTGGCACAGAAGACCCCAGTTCTGTACCTTCAGAAGAAACCTCTGCACCCCGGGTCAGGTGCCTGCAGCACTGGCTTCGCTTGTGGTGCAGGATTTTGCTCATCGCTTTCCTGTATTTGTTGTACAGTATGGGGATTATGGAAGCCCCAAGACAGAAGAGGAGCATGGCGATGAGGCTGAAGTACTGCATGAGGTCATCCAGGACAATTTCACTTCGGGCGAAGAGGATTCGGCCAAGGTGGAACGGGAGCCAGCACACCACAAAGGCAAAGACGAGGACAGCTGAGGAGGAAAGAGCACACAGCAGTTTATTCTGCCCCTTTATGTAAGGACCAAGACGTGAGCCTGCAAAGCTAAACCCAGCAAGGACAAGCCCAGTGCCTTGCCCAGCTGCTTCTGTGCTGTGGTTACCGGTCATCTCAAGTGACAAGGACTTAAGGTTGCATACAAAATTAATTGTATGCAATTAAAATAGGGCACGTTCACTCCTGGCCTGAAAATCTGAGTCACCATTGGCATGCTGCGATGGGTATCGGAGGGGAAAGACCAGGGACACGGGAGGTGGGGGCCCCTTGGGGCAGCAGAGGGGAGGAAAAGGGGAGCCAACTGGACCCAGAGGCACTGAGGAAGAGGATGGGAAAACTGAGCGTGCAATAAGCAAACAGAACCTGGCAGGAAACAACCAGTGAGTAGCTGCGGTACGTTTTGCTGACAGTATCCACAGTCGTGGGTGCTGCTGCTGCTTGCCTGCGGAAGGGGGGGGGGGGGGGGGGCTCGGGGGAGAGTGATCAGAGGGATGGGGTGGGAGGGGGGGGACCCAAACTCCTGGTCTGCACCAAGGCACAGGTACCTGCTGGCACAGGATAACGACCGTGCACAGGTCAGCCCAGACAGGTGGGTTGTTGCTGTCCTGGGTGAAGTCATCGTTGCTAAGCTTGAGAAATTTTGCAAGGGAAATGGCTTTGAAACCTTTCCTTGCTGCAGCAGGGGAAGAGCTTGGTCTGCTATGAAGTCATAGAACTTTTCAATTTCTTTAAATTGGAAATTTAAGGGTTAGAGATGGGGGGAAGAACATGAAGAATGTGATCTCAAAACAACTGAAAGCCACGCTGATGTGCTTCCCTGCGTGTGGTAAGATCCCTAGCCTGCACACGCAGTCACGGACTCCCCTCCACACCAGCAGGAGCCAGGAACACAAATTAAATGTAAATCCATTGATTCTAAATCTGTGTAACCTTGTGTGGCTCATATCTCCTCTCCATCACCCCCTGCACTGCTGTGCAGTGGCAGTGATCAAAGAGGGCAGCTCTTCAGAGCTGGTTTCCAAAATACTCTTACCCAGCACTCTGACAGTCTGCGGTGGCACCTCTTCCTTCCAGCAGCCGCTGCCCACTGCGCCAGAGCTTTCTGCAGATCAGTCCGTACAGCAGAGCCACGCACAGCATTGGCAGGAACAAGTAAACGGTGGAGACCCAGGTCATCGTCTCGAGCAGCCCCATGCGGATCACGCGCTCAATGGACCTGCGCTCCTGGCTCTCCTGGGGCAGGCTGCCGTTGGGGTGTTCCACCCCGAAAAGGAAGAGGATGGGGCCGGCGGTCAGGAGGGAGCAGCCCCACAGAGCCAGGATGACCCGTTTCACCCGGCGCTTGTTGGTGGTCACTTTGGCTTTCAGGGGAAAGCAGACGGCAAAGTACCGCTCTGCGCTCACTGTGGTGATGTGCAGGATGGTGCAGTACGTGCACGTTTCGCTCAGGTAAGTGAAGAACTTGCAGAGAAAATCCCCAAATAAGTAGGGCTTGTACTTCCAAAGGCGGTAGAGGTCCGAAGGCAGGCCAAGGAAGATCAGTGTGTCTGACAGCGCCATGCTGTCAGGAACATGGACAGGTACATGTTCACCGTCATCCTCATCTTGTGTGAACGTCTGAAAATTACTATCGTTATCAGATTCCCAGAGACTCCCAAGAAATATGCCTCTGAGTGAGAAATTTCTAGTGACAGTGTTTTAATGACATTATTAAGACAGGATGGGAAAGCCTTTGTTTGAGCATCAGTCTTCTAACTGAGACAGTCTGACACTTAGCCCTGATTTACTTTCCACTTCAGAAAAGATCAGAGATGATAAGCTGGAAAGCACCAGGGAGGGGGAGGCGAGGGGAAAAGGGGTCAGTGTGAGGGAAAAGGCAAGGGAAGGCTCTGGGAAGCTGGAGGTTAACTGCACACAGCCGGAGAGAGCACAGACACGGTGCAGGAGAGGCTGCGTATGCTGCTCAGCTCAACAGCAGGATGCCTTCAGCCACAGTCTGCGGCAATTTCTCCATAACTGGGGCACAGGCAGAAGTGAGTGGGGTACCCAATATGAAATAAACCTCCTCCATTCCCCTCAGAGCTCTGCTCTTTGCAGTGTTTCTTGTCTGAAGGACTATTCAAAAGCCAGTGTTTTGTAGAGCCAAATAGTGTGGGACTCGGGCTTGAAAGGTCAGTGCCGAACACAGTCGCTGCATTGTGTCGACAGGTCCCTGGTTCTAACATTAGGGAGATTTCTGCTGCCACTTCCAAGAGGCAAATGTTGATGGCTGCGGGTTTTCTTCAAGGGATTTAGGTACCTGGACACCTCAAAAAAAGAAAAATCGTCCATGTGCCAAGGCTTTACTTTGCTGCACCTTAAACATCTCAAAAAAAAAAGTCTAAAAAGAAATCCCCAACGCTTAACTCTGCGCTGGTGACTTGAACGATGCACCCCGAGCAGAGCTGAGCCCTGGCCGGTGCGTGCTCGCAGGGGCTGCACGGCATGCGGCCTGTCATCCCTATTTCTCCGAGCAGAGCCCTCCCAGCTGCGGGGCAGTTGCCTTTGATGAATGTCCCCGGTTTGGCGGTAGCAGACAGAGAAGTCAGCGCTCGGCCTGGCCGCGCCGTGACCCAGTTTCCTGTTTTCCAGTGCTCAGAAACCCCAGTGTCTGAGCAAAGACGAAGGGTGACCGCTCTTTCATTTGCCTGACACACGGTGCCCGCAGCCCACTGAACGCAGGCATCACAGCACGGCCGTGCCCCAGGTGACTGGCAGCGGGGACTAAGCTTTCACGGCCGGGCAGACGCGCTCCAGCTCAGCTGCCCATGAGGGTGGCATCTGTGGCCTCGGGGACATATATCTCCCCTGTGGAAACTGGCTCCCTGTGTTTTCTCCTCGCTGCTGGTTTCCAGGCAGAAATGCTGCGAGTAGCTGCAGCTCTTGGCTGTGCTGCTCAGCCTGGAAAGTCACCTGTGTGCAGCAGCGCTGGCAGGGAAGGCACTCACAGCACAGACAAAACGGCTGAGGGGGGCAAAGGGTCTTTGCCTAGTTTTGGGGTAAACCCAGAGCCCTTTGGCAGTACAAAGTACGTTGGGGTTTTTTACTGCATCAGCAATAAATGGCAGTGACGGCCAACAGCCCGATGATGCCAAGTTGCAGCCTGACCCACAGCCTGCATCCAGTACATAGTGGAAGAGCTCCCCTCCCCCTCTGCCCTAAAACAAGGGGAAAAAAGTGGATTTTGTTTGTTGTCTAAGGTCAGTGTCTGGAATTCATCCTCCGTTCCCTCCTTGCAGGATGTTTTTGTGTAATATACTCTGACTCATGCAAGTCAAATGACTTGGACTCTAACGCCGCAGTGCTTCCAGCCAAGGAGCCCCAGCAGAGGCGTTCTGCCCGCCTGCACCTCCACGCTGGCATGTGCTGGGCACAGGTTTTCCAGCTCCTCCAGCCGCCGCCGCAGCCACAGGGCTGCCTGTGCCCCCCGCCAGGCCGAGCCTGGCACCCCCGTCACCCACAAACCTGCGGCAGGGGGGTCCAGCCGCCACCTCGGTGCAGATACACGGGCCCAGTCAGACGTGAGGGTTAGTTACATTTACATCTCGGAGGGCTGGGTGTAGGGCCCGCAGGTGTCACGCAGCATCCCTGGTGCAGGTGAGAGGCAGGGAGGCTCTCCCTGCCGATGGACTGTTTTGCAACGTGTTACAGGCGTGAGTCAGAGGGAACACACGTTAACAGCTGTTTATTTCTTCTTGCTGTCAGCGAAGCTGGCTCCCCTTCCCCATGATGTCAGCTGCTCCAGCGCGGGTATCGCGCCTCCCTCCAGACCTTGCTTCATTTGGACCATCACAGCTAACGGCAACACTGCTGCAATTCCCTCTGGCATGCTGCTAATCCCTGCTTGACAGCACCACAAGAAAACATTTTTTTGGTTCTGTTTTGCCTCGGAAAGCGAGAGAGAAACTTTTGACAAGACTTGCATGGAATGTACGTGGGGACCATTTGGCTGCCACGAAAACAAGCTTAAGAAGCCCTGCTGTCGATAGTCTCATTTTTATTTAATCCTGGGAAAGCTGACAATTAAAAAAGCGGCCCTCAAAGCTGGTAACGAAGGTACGCACGCTTCTGGCTCATCACGGGGCAAACGGGGGCATCAGGCTGTGACCCCATCAGGCACGGCCGCGCGCTCCTGCAGCACGCTGTCCCCAGGAATGGTTTTGTTAACAAGAATTTCTGCCTCGCAGAAACGCAGTTTGGAACAATCGGAAGCAGAACGGAAGCCCTGCGAACCCAGCCGCCGGCGGGGCCTGGGGAGGGTGTTGGGGGACGCACTGCCCCCCGCCCGCCACCGGGCACCGAACCCCCGGGCTCGGTGTTGGTGCGGCACCGGGTGGAGCAGCGGTAGCACCGCGCTCCCCGCTCCCCGCACCGCGCACCGCCGGGCCGTGTCCCCATGGCAACCGCCGCCCTCCCGGCCTCCCTCGCGGCCCCGCCGCTCCCCGTCCACGCGACCGGAAGCGGCCGCCCGAGGCGAGCGGAAGTGATGGAGCCGGCCAAGATGGCGTCTCCCAAGAGCGCGCCCAAAGACGCGCAGGTACCGCGGGCGCGGCGGGGGCTGGAGGGGTCGGGTCGGGTCAGCGTGGCGGAGCTGAGCGGTGCCTCTCCGCCCTGCAGGTGATGGCGCAGATCCTGAAGGACATGGGCATCACGGAGTACGAGCCGCGCGTCATCAACCAGATGCTGGAGTTCGCCTACAGTGAGCGGCGGCCGGGTCGGGGGCTCAGCGGGGGCCAGGGGCTCTGCTGGGGTCCGGGCCGGGGGGCCTCTGCCGGGGGTTCTCTGCCGGGTACCGGGCCGGGGGGCTCTGCCGGGGACTAGGCCGGGGGATTTTTCCCGGGGGTTCTGCTGGGGGCCGGGCTGGGTGAGCTCTGCCGGGTCCCCTGGGCAGGGGGTGCGCCGGGCAAAGCCGAGCGGAGAAGGGGAATGCTGTCTTTAGCCCTGTTCCCTTTGGGGGGGGGGGGGGGTGTCCTGGTTTTGGCTGGGACAGGGTTAATTTTCTCCATAGCAATTGGTACAGTGCTGTGTTTGAGAGATACCGGGAGTGTATGATTTTGTGTTTGATTTGGTGTGAGAGATACCGGGAGTGACAGGGTTCTGCTGTCAGCCTTCAGAAACAATCCTGCGGGGAGCGGTGTCTTTGCTGACAGCCGGGTGGGATCGGGAGCGGGAAGGTTTACTCTCTTTTAATCCAGCCTTAATGAGTGATTGGGTGTTTCAAAGGGTATGTGACCACTATACTGGAAGATGCAAAAATCTACTCGAGCCACGCAAAGAAATCCAGTGTCGATGCAGATGACGTGAGGTTGGCAATCCAGTGTCGAACAGACCAGTCGTTTACATCTCCACCTCCAAGGGATGTAAGTAAAACTGTATTGATGGCATCAGAATACAATAAAAGACTACAGGTGGGAATGTAATGGTGTCTCTCCAGTTCTTGTTAGATATTGCAAGGCAGAAAAATCAGACGCCGTTGCCACTGATAAAGCCTTATTCTGGACCCAGGCTTCCACCTGACAGATACTGCTTGACAGCTCCCAACTACAGACTGAAGTCCTTACAGAAGAAGGTAAGGGCGTCGGGTAGGGAAGGATTCACCTAATGCCCACTCTGTTTGTCGGGAATGTTGGAATTAAGAGTTTTCCACAGCTCTGAAGGATACGTGTGGGCAAATACTGACCTGTGAGCATCAGGGGTGTTTGAAAGTCTGTCAGTGGTCTTTATCTCTAGGAATTTGCAAGTGTTCTTGTTGGTATTTAGTTTCGAATGGAAAGTGTATTATAAAATGCACGTGTGAATTGTTCAGTGTTAAAATTGTCAAGTTGAGTATCAGATTGTAAAAGGCGAAAGTAAGGCTTTAGTATAGATGTTAAAGGGTCTTTTGTACTTATACTTCACTTGATTCCGCTTTAGAGGGAAGAGAGAAGATTTAGTTTTCTTGCTGAAAAATACTGAATGTCTTGGTGTGTGGGATTTTGTATTTCTTTCCCCCATTTTAAGGAAAGAATCTGAAAAGTTGAACTTAAGGTTCCAGGTATTGACACAGGACATGCCTCTCTGCTAGGTGTAGGGTGGAATAATAATTGCTGATTAAAATACTCTAGTTTCCTCTCCAGCCTGACTGACCTGAGTGCTCTTTGCTGGTCTTTGGCATTATGTCATGTCCAGGAGCTCTGCAGCTTGCACCAGGGCATTTGCACCGTAAAGAGCCAAGAACAACTGTGTTGGCATACAGCTCGTGTATTGTCGCTGTGAAATAGGCTCTCTGTGGTTTTGTAGGAAGAACCATTTCTTTTTTTTTTTTTTTTCACGTTAAAGAACTGTTAATTTCTAATGGGATGCTAAACTGAATGTTCTCTCTCAACAGGTCTCTTCCTCTGCAGGGAGAATAACAGTCCCTCGCCTGAGTGTGGGTGCTGTGAGCAGCAGGCCCAGCACTCCTACTTTAGGTAGGAAACAGCTCAGTTGGGGTTTCCCATGTTGTTTCGATGAATGAAAAAAAAAAAAAGAGGCATAATATAAAGTATGCTCCAGCCGCTGAGGAAATGTTGGGTGCTGCCTGAACTTGGTATCATTTGACAACATCAGGAAAATGAAATTAATTTCAGAATACTCTTTATTCAGAATAATCTTTGACACATACATACATTACTGACATTCTGTATTTTTATTTCTGTATTTGTGATAACTTCTTACGCGAAGAGACTATTCAAGAAACTTATGTAAGTTTGAGGGTTTTTCCCCTCAGTGTAAGCACTGCATTGAACTACCAATAGCAATAAATAAAATCCATTTTTAAAAGGTTCACAGAATTTATGCCTGAGCATGCGCCCTTGCATATTAGTGTGTGTTTGTAGCCTACAGTTTTATAGGTCTTGAGTAAATATGCAGTTCTGCCTGAAAATATGACTCCTATAAATCTAGTATTGGTATGTTCCTCTGTATTCCCACCACTTTGAAGATAAGAGGTTCCACTTTGAAAGCACAAGTGCCAAGTATATACATTGTTTTTTTAATTTATCTTTTGACTGAGTCGGTTTGACTTTCAGGTACACCTTCAGCACAAACAGTATCTGTCTCAACAAAAGTTGGCACTCCAGTGTCACTGACCGGTCAGAGGTTCACCGTACAGATCCCGTCTTCTCAGGCAGCAGTCAAGTCAGGTAACACAAGCTGTAAAGATCAGCAGTGCTTCCTGCTGTTGTTCTTAGCAGAACAGAAATTAATTCATGGCAATAATGTGGGAAATTACTTCACCGCTTCTGTCTCTTTGTAAGATTGCTGATGTTTTGTGTCTCCTTATGTAAGGCAGGCAGTCCTCTCTCTGGGTATTTTACAATTCCCAGTTCTAGCAGTGGTGTCAACCAGAGCACACAGCGTTTCAGGCAGATTCCCCTTGCACCTTACCTGCCACCTCTGTGCTCTCTCGCTCTTTTGTGCTCACTCCACTAGTATTTTCCTGTTTTCTCTGTGTTGCCCTCAGGATTGTTCCAGGGTTTTCAGCCCGGAATGTTCTACTAGCGTGCTGCTTTATTAGGTTGGAAGTTCTCTTTCAGTGTGGGAAAATCAACCGTTGTTTTTCATTGAGTGATGACTTTTTCTTTTTTTTTTTTTTCTTCACAGCCACACCAACTACTCCGACAGTTCAGAATGTTCTAATTAATCCTTCATTAATTGGACCAAAGAACATTCTTATTACTACAAATATGGTATCATCACAGAATACACCTAATGAATCAAATCCCTTGAAAAGGAAGCATGAGGATGACGACGACTATGATAACTTGTGAAGAGACTGTCCTGCAGTGATTCGTATTGAGCCTGACAAGATTTCTGCCAAGAGTTCTTTGTAAAGGGGGTGAGAGCATGTAAATACTCTGCTAATATGCGGTTGCGTGTGGTGTGAGAGAGAGGTCCTTGCCTGTGGAAAGATGAAAAAGCACCTCGTCTTTTTCTGTGGCCCATAATGTCTTTTGAACCCCAGCAGCAGTGGTGAGTGCTGGTTACTGTTGCACAGAACAGCCCTCACACCTCTTCTGTCGCCTTAATTCTGACAGATGTGGCTGTGTCTCTGAAGCCTGCTGAGCCAGGTGCTGGTAGTACTGTTCCGTGCCTAGTAAAAATCATTTTCAGAAAACATTGGGTGGTGGACATAGGTATTCATTTCAAATAACATTAAAAACGGAGTCCTGCGCGGGGCGGGATGTAGCTGGGGAGTGTCAGCCGGCGTTTGTTGTGGTGGTTTTTTTTTCCCCCAAACACATTTGTTGCTTCTATGTTGTGTTAGTTGCATACACTTGTGCAGTTCCAGTGGGTGTGAAGACTATCTCTTAACAGTAGAAATGCAGACAAAAGGTAGAGGAGGGGTTTTCTGGAGAACACTTAGGCTGACCTCGCATACCTCTTAATCCATGGGAACATACCTACATCAGGACCCACAACTCCAGTGTAAAGTTAGAGAAGACGTAAAAACCCAGCCCAGATTTTTATTTATTTCCAAAGAGCTGCACCTCTGTCTGTTGTCATTAAGCGTGTGTTTGTGTGTGTATAAAGTGCCACTGTCACCGTGGCACTGGGGGATCTGGCGAAGGGCAAATCGCCTGAGCTTGACTTCGAGGGTCAGACTCAAAGCCTCGGGTACTTGCAGATGCTTTTGTGTATCGTGACCCCCAAGCCTGCCATACTAAGAGACTGATTAAATTTAACATTGTTGTATATATTTAAAAATAAAGCGGTGTGTGTTTGTACCAGTGTCTCTGGGTAAAGGCTTTGGCTTGTACCGCCTCTCCTAATGGCACTTTTCTCATGCTGAGCTTGGCACGAGTGGGGCGGGGGGAGCTCTTCCACAAACCCTGGCTCAGCTACAGATGCAAAACCCCTCCTTGCTGCTAAGGCCCGCAGGCAGGGGTAAGCGATGGGATCGACCAGTTCTAAGGTAATACCGAAAGGGATGGTGATGCTTTGTGACATTTTTCAGGGCTGAAGCTGGCTGACAGCCCCCCTTGCTTTGCTCTCGGCCGTCTCCTGCTGCATGGACACAGGCGGCTTCTCAAGGTGATGCCAAGATGGAAGAACAAACCGTGCTCAGCAGCACGGGCGAGGGAGCAGCGTGTGGTGGGCGCTGCGGTGAGGGCAGGGGCAGGGGCACAGCCTCCCTGCCCCAGCAGAGCCCGGGGGACCAGGGTGCACTGCGGGCCTGGACCTGCCCTGGCAGCCAGGCTGCTGGGGGGGTGTTTTATATACACGCAACATATGTGTAAGGTATTTTTATATATTTGTTTTATGTGTGTGTATATATATATGCATGTACATATACACAGACACACACATATAATTGTATTTTACACACTCAAACTCAGAAGACAGCTATTCTTTTATATATGTATAGGTAGTATATATAGAATATAGTGTGTGTAGCTAGAGAATATAGAGTAGTAAACTGTGCATGCACATAAACACACTAAGCCACCCTTTAATAAATACTTACGTCTATATGCACTTGTGTTATACACACACATTCATGCACACTTACTCTTGTAGATAGCAGTATTTATAGTTTCAGACACCCTTTTTATATAATGTGTAACATGTACAGTATATAGCATCTGACAATATATAACGTAATATGTATTTTTTTCTTAGACACATCCATGCTCTCACAGACACTGTTCTTACATACATACTACTCAAATACATATGCATAAATAAAACTATATGATATCCTTTCACACACACTTTGTCTACATATTAAGTATTTTTTTAAAGAAGCATATTTGAACATTATTTATACTTCTATATATACAAACCCCCCCCCCCCCCAGTCTCCTATTCTGTTATGTACATATGCATAGCTGTACTCTGCAGTCTCGGGTACTCTTGTTCATATCTACGATACATTATATAAAGTACACTGATAATACCTAATATAAAATGCATCTCATGTGGACACATACCCACGCTCTGACAGACACGTGCTCTTGTATATATTGTAATACTGTGATAATATATTCATTAAAAAATTCTATTGTCTCTCTATTTAAATATTTATGAGCACCATGCATACTCACTCTGGCTCTCACACAGACCTGTTCTCCTGTATGTATTTGTACCCTCTCCACACACACACCCCTCCCCCGAGAACATTTTTATATGATACCTAGCACATAATACATAATATGTAACATACAATAAAATATTATCAATTATCTAGCATGTATAATACTTACATAGTGAGTTTAAAAGACATATAAATCTATGCTTTTATATACACATTTTTTTATACTCTGTGCACACTGTCTCAGGCACCCTTTCAGGGCAGGGTTATGTGTGTATATATAAGAAGTATATTCAATATGTAATATAAACTATAACATAAAACGTATAATGTAATAGAGAAAATATAACACTATCTTATATAATGCTTTTATATCCTATAGCATAGCTATAAAACGCGTTTGTTTGCGTATGGGTGTGTATATATATTAAAAAAGAAAGGGTTGGCTACTATGATCTTAAGGGTCTTTTCCAGCCTGAGTCCATGATTCTATATTTATACATAGTATGCATATATTTATATAGCTAAAACATATAACTTAATCTGTAAAATACTATCTATTGTATGTAAAAAATATTGATACATATCCACACCCAATGTTCACAAATACCTATTCTTTTATATATCTATTCTAACATATGTATAATTTAAATTCTCACATACATGTGCACTCTTGTTCGGTGACATACATATGCTATACAAATACACACACACGCAAATATATAAAAATTGTGTTATACGTTATTCTACTCTATTTAACATATAGGAGAGGGGGTTGCCGTGCCCCCAGGGCAGTTTGCCAGCGGTTGGGCTCCCAGCACCGCAGCAGCACCAAATGAAGATGCTCGAGCACGTCCTGCAGCACCTGGTGCTGGGGGCACCTTCCCGGGGCCCATGCTGGCCCCGTGCCCGCTGCAGCTGGCCGAAGCGCGGCTGGGCACCGCTCGGGGCCCCTCAGCCCCCCTTTGTGCAGGCTGGGGGGGAGCCGGTCGCATCGCCTCCTCACGCTGGTGGGGAAAGCGCCTTTCTGGAGTCTCCAGCGTAAGCCAGTGCAGCCCCCACTAAACCCAGCACCCAGACAGGAGGAACCGGGCAGTACAAGGGCATGGACCAAAGTTGCCTTAGCTTCAAAAAAACCCCATTTTTCTGATTTATGGCTTTTCTTCTCTTACAGCTAACTAGAGCAGGATCCCCACCCCGGCACGGAGGTGCGGCGGGGCTCGGGGCAGGAGCCCTGTGCAGCCGGGCCTCATCCCTTCCCAGCAGTGGGGCTAAGCTGGCCCTGCCGGTCGGGGTGAGCTGCTGTCCTGGGCAGCTGCTCCTCACCGGTGCCTTCCAGCGGGGCAGCAGCACCTGGGAAAGGTGGGGAGAGACCAGACCTGCCACCTTGGCCGCTCCCCAAACACCGCCCCTGGCACTCGCTCCCAGCACCACAGCGGATTACTTACAATCCTGGCTACAAGTGGGACAAGCTTGCTGAAACCACAGGCATTTGTTACCTCGTGTTTCACTTGCACAAAGATTAGTTGCCTTTGTGCTGTGCCTTTGTTCTTCACATGCGAAGCGATCCTGACTCACAGCTTCCAAGCCCTTGCAGAAAGGACAGGAAGGTGTGTGGAACGGGAGACGGATGCCCTTTCAGCAGGTCGGGTCCTCGCAGCTTACATGCTTGTTTAAATCACCTTGAAACAAACATCTTAAAAGCAGGGACTTGGAAAGCAGAGAGATGACTGAAGTTAGAAGAGCAGTCAGCCAACAGCTCTTTCTTGAGCGGACTGCATGGGATCATGACTCGGCTGGCAGCTTTCACAGGCACCACTGGCCTGTGCCCCGCAGAGCTCAGCACGCAGAGGCACTGCCAGGTACAGCTGGAACCCAGCTTCGACCGCAAACGCACAGGAGCTTGCCGAGAACTCTGCTCCAACCACTCCCCATACAGGGAACAAGCTTGTAAGAGAGCAAAGGGAAAGCTACGTGTTGACTCCACGAGAAACCATCCAGTTACCCTTTAATAAGCCACAAAGGCATGCCTGAACAGCTCCTGCACCCAGCAGCCTGCTGAGCTCACACCGAGCCAGAAGCAACATAATCTTTATATGGTACCAAGCTCAAGATAAACAGAGGACTCCACAAGCTCAGGGAAGGGGCGGCATCCACCTGCAAGTCAAAGGGTAGGCCTAGGTTATTACTAGTACCACTAGAGGAAAAAAAAAAAAAAAAATCTGTTGCTTTTCCTTCATGCTGTAACTCAAAACTTAGGACCAAGAGACAATGAAGGGAAAAGGAAAGGAGTAGTGCCCTGTTTGGGCTACGTAGGTTTTGAGTAAGGTATGACAGAAAAAGAGCTAGAGCTAGTCCTACTGGCAGTCAGCAGCACAACTGCTGAAAGCTTTGAGGCCAAATTTAATTGCAGAGACCCCAGCGTGCCTGTGTGGCTCATTGTACACAATGTAAAATCAGAAGTCAGGGGTGTTTATTAGTTACTTTATTATTAAAGCTACAACAAAGTTCAAATTACTACAATATTCACAGATGGCTAGAAATTTTCTAAATTCATCGAACAAGGACAGGCCGGTGCCCCAAAGGGTACAGGAATACTGACCATTTCATACCTGCTAGCTAGTTTAAGACTACAGACACAGTGCTGCCCGAGATCAAGCGCCGCTGCACTTCGGGTGGCAGCTTGGGACAGTTCCTCATCCGTGCTGGAAGAGACACTACTCAGAGTTCCAGTGCAAATGCAAAGTTCAAGACTACTGATTAAACTGTACCCCACATGTTCACAGCTCAAGATGAAGGCAGCAGCTGGAATGAGCAACCTGGATAAAAATCACCTCCACTCACTACAGAAATTCCAAAGGAAATTCTCTCACCATTGGCCCAAGACTCAGACATACACATATTTACAAAGCATTGAACATCATCTAGCAAGAACTAGCGTCTGGCTCCCTTGCTGAGGCAGAAGCTGCCAGGCAAAACAGCCATCAGGCTTTTGCCACAGGGAGAGATCCCAACACTTTTTAAAAAAGTCACGAGCAACATCATGTGAAGAAGCACAGCACAACCCAGTCATGGAGCATCTTTTGGGCTCGTCAGTCAAGCTCCTCTTTGATAGGGGTGCAACCTGAGAAGAAGCTGGTATTGCTACTCAGTATTCTCTTCTTTCTCTTTATAAATGGTATCTGGTTCTCTTGTGACTCCTCATCTCTCACAAGCTGTGAAGCAGCAGTAGTGCTGGGCTTCTTGATGAACACATCTTGGTCTGTGATATCTTTCAGGACCTATCAGAAAAGCAAGGAAGACAGTTCTGGCATTGGTACCCACCCTGAAGAAGCCAGCCAGCTTGTGCTGGGGGCAGCACATACAGAAGTTGCCAGGCCAATATCAGGAGTTGCTTGATTTCTTTACTCAAGTCAAAATTCTAAAGACAAATTCATGGGCTGAGCAGGAAGAGACAGTATTTGGAATTGTGGGCAAAGGTACACATGGGAAAAGTGAATTTGTTCAGCTGAGACAAGATTACAGCTGCCAAGTTGGAGTACACAATGGCTTAATAGTAAGTTTGGATTTAGACAGTTTTGTCCCATGAGTTCCTCAATTATCAACAGCCTGGTTTGGGCTGGGAGGGAGCTGACAGCCCCCCGAGCCCCAACCCCCTGCCAGGGGCAGGGACACCTCCCACCAGCCCAGGTTGCCCCCAGCCCCGTCCAGCCTGGCCCTGAGCACCCCCAGGGATGGGGCACCCACAGCTGCTCTGGGCAGCCTCTGCCAGCGCCGCCCTCACGGGGAAGAATTTCTTCCCAGTATCTGCCCTAAGTCTGCCCTCTCTTATTGCTGAAGGGTGCAGCAGGAAAGCACGACAAACCTGTACGGCAAGATTTTCGTATGGAAACTCAACATACTCAAGACTTAAATACAAGCTGCTTTGACAGCTGTAGTCTGTTCAGAATTTTCTAGCCGCAGTCTATCATCTTGGGATTTTTCTCCTTTCAGATCCATCACCAGCTATAGTGTGCGCACAATCAGAACCACTGTTTGTTCTTACAGCTTTAGGCATTACCTTTGTAGTTGGTGTGACACACACAGGCTGAAAGAAAGTCTCTCCTGAAGCCACTTCAGTGGGGTCTTCAAGTCTGAAGCAGCCGTCAGAGTCCCTTGATTTGTCCTGACACAGTGCGGCATCCTGAGGGGCAGTAGCATTTTGAAGCACTTCTACAATATCCATCCCTTCCGTTCCCACCAACGGCTGAAGAAACACTAGGGGTACCTAAGCCACCTTCTTTCCAGTTGCAAAGTAATTCATAGTACAGGATGCTAGATGCCTGTCAGGCAACTGGTTTCATAAAATAGTCAATAATTAAAGATTTACTGTGGGAGGTCTCTGCTTCAAGTCTTTAAGATCCAAGAGCAAGGCAGAATTTTCCAGCAAGAGTTTTAGTGACCATCAGCTGCTCATGAACCTTCCTGCTGCTACAACTCCCTCCCCAAATGATCCCTTCCATGCTTAATAAAAGAGAATATCTGCAAATTAGTTAAGCTTTTGTGCCATCTGAAGCCAAAGATGCACTTAGTAAATAGAAGTTGTAGAAGACAGACTTAAATTGTTTGTCCCCAGATTTGTGGCTGACAAATGGCAGCAGGTAAACCTACGTGATATCTCCCAAATTGCTGTATTTAGTGCATGAGCCTGGTACTGCAGTGGAAGACTCTATACTCAGTTACCACAGATAAA
Organism: Falco cherrug; assembly: GCF_023634085.1. NCBI lineage: Eukaryota > Metazoa > Chordata > Aves > Falconiformes > Falconidae > Falco > Falco cherrug. The sequence continues at coordinate 22,632,925 of NC_073711.1, forward strand.
CACTGAATTACAGTGACAGTTAGTAATGTTTCAGAAAGGTGCATATGCTTCACCTCGACAAACTGTGCACGATGTTGGGTGAAGCCCTTTCAGGCGCACAAACACAGCACTACTCACCGGGAAGCCACGGTCTCTATTTCTACATTTTGCTGAGTCACAGCTACAGCCTTCAGTGCAGCTCATCTTCTGCTTCCTGCAGCCACACTGTCTATTTCCACACCAGCCCTTGCAAGAGCACTGAGTAAGAAAAGAATTCCATGCAGAAAGAGCTTTGGTGTTTTAGAGACCGCATCTGAATTGACACAGCTGTCAACACCTGAAGCGATCTAGTGGACAGTACCATCCCCAAGTTGCCACAAATCTTTCGCTGTTTTCTGGCCAGTCCTGCACCGCAGGAAAAGAAACAAGGTCTTTCCCCCAACAGAGGCATCTCTTGCTTCAGTATCTCCAAGATAAGCATCTTCAGTTACTCAGTCCCTGACCAAGTTATCCAAAGGGATGCCACTTTCAGTGTCAGTTAGACAAGCTACCATTTACACACTAGGAGGCAAACCTGAGTCACCACACCTAGCGTCCTCCATCTAGATGGAGGTGACCTAATTTAGCTCTTTCACGGCACATCAGAACAATGAATCTCTTTGCTAATCTGGGTATGTGAAGCAGTAGCAGACTGCACAGCCCAGCTGCTCCAAGCTACAGGTGTGAACTAGCAGTAATTTGCATTGGAGTTCTGCAGGGCTGAATTAATTTAAAATGAACTCAGAGGAGCCAAGTGTCAGGCACAAACCCTCCCTCCTGCAACATGGCCAAACAGAACTTCCCCAAACCCAAACCACTAACAGTACTGTATTTCAGGTTGACAAGCTCCACTGAGAGGAACTAAAGCTAGGTCTTAAATTTCGTAAGCTTTTCTGTGGTAACTGCTGGCATTTTCAGTCATTCAACATTGAAGTGTGTAATAATTTAACCCCCCTGTGAAACAGGAAGAACAAGGCTCACAGTGGAGATGTGGCTTCGTAGCAATTCAAGCCCAAAGATGCCTATTGGCTCACAGCAACCTGTGTTCAGCACATTCAGGTCATCTCTTCCACCGCGTCAGGAATTAACCGAGCGGCAGGCTGAAGCTCCAGGCCCAGCAGACTGATACAAACAGAAGACAGAAGCTGAGGCTTCTATCAGGACTAGGAGCCGCAGCACACCACAGTGGGAACGGTACACAGGAATACATGACAGGCCATCCCTTTTTTTCTCCCCTAAAATAGGCTCCGTGAAGGAATAAGGCTGCTGTTAGGGCTCACTATTTTGCTGCCATCTGAAACATATAGGCCAGTTCAGCCACAGGTAACAGGACAGAACACCTGTGTCTTCTGGTAGAAGACGACTTGTCCAATAAAAAACTATTTAGGAAGGTGTTGCTGACTATAGGAAGCTTTTGCTCTTTCTGTCAGAAGATCATACACAACCAGTGCCAGCAGTACCACCACATTAAGGCTTTTCAGAAAATAGTGGAGACGCTACAGTCTCACTGTTTCTCTGTACACTTACTAGATCCTTAGGGAGACAGGCATGTGAATCCCTCGTAGGTAATAACAAGTCAAAAGGTAACAGGATCTTACCCCCATCATGCTTCTCTTTGCTCCTTTGACTACTTTTACCGGAACCCAGTCTGCATCCTCCGTTTCCTCTCCAGACGCCTCCGAGTCAGAGAACAGCTCTTTGACATCCATTTCTCTGTATGGTGCATGGGGTTTTGCTGTCGTTCGCCGGCGAGCCTTTGGCTACACACAGAAATTACAAGGGTTGAAGTCCCAGAAGAAATAACAGTAGGTTTACATTTTGTTAAAGCACATCAGAGTACCACTACCACAGCCCCATTCCTCTCAAGACAGCCAAGGCGGTTAGAGAGGAGATCAACTTGTCAGGATTAAATTGACTGACTGAATTTTTAAACTGCTATAGTTGACAAACACTTGGAAATAGATTTGTGTCCGTCTTGACAAAATAAAACATTTATTTCTCCCAGCACTAAGACTTAGCTCTTCTGCAAGGCAATGATTACATCATCTTTAACAGATGCCTTGCTCCGTGATTCACAGACTAGAAACGCTACAGAGAAAACACCTGGATTACTAAGGAAGATACAGAGTCAGACATAATTACACTGAGGAAACAATTTTGGGGTTTTGTTTGCTTTTTTTAAGATTGAAGAACTACTGCAAGCTAGTTTCAGAAGTATTCTGAAAACAGAAGCCTTAAGGACTGTCTGAAGTAGGGACCCGGCTTACTTCAACAAGCAGAACAGGATGCCTTGTAAAAAGCAGCCTGGGAGAAAGACACTATTAATAGCCAACACTAACTTTTGAAAAGAACCCAGGTACAATGTAAGCATGGAAACTGGCATGCAGCATTTTTACCTTGGGTGGAATATATTCAAAAGAAGAATCTGGGGACTCAGGTGGCATTTGCTGAATGTGATGGAGCTTCTGTCCACTGGCAACTTGGAGGAGCACTAGTTTCTGTTGAGAGACAAAAAAAGTTAGCTTTGCTAAATACATTAACCCAACTGCCAGGAAGCTCTTGTGACTTACGTCTGTACAGATCTTTACCTGTTTAAGAGTGTAATTTTCCTGGAGAATTTCTTGGTTCTTCTCACACATCTCCTTCATTTTCTCCAGCTCTTCCTCCTGTTTGCAAGACAAGAGGAAATCTGCAGGCTTACGCAGGGGTATCACAAGTAGTTGTTTGGGACAGATTTTTCTGTTTGTATCTTTCTTGCAACACCAGAGGGGTTTCTTTGTATTCTCCAACGAGAGATCAGCTCTGACTTTCTAGATCAGGAAAACCATTAGTGCTACTACCTTGTTTAATGCATAACTGCTAATACAGAGGGAATTATATCTTAAATGGTCACTCTGAAAGGATCGAAAACTCCCTCTATTTCTAAGGTTTGTCTCCAAATTAGGTGCACCTAGGACTGGTTTTGCTTTAATACATCACTGAACATGCCCTTCCACAGGAGCTTGCTACACCACTTAATTCTTAATGACGAGACAAAGTGCAGCTTGTAACGTGTTGTTGTAAAACTCTCACCTCGGTGACAGAGTTGGAAGGCAGGGTTGGAGGGGTTATTTCCTGCTAAATTACTCCATTCCCCTTTAACGCAAACATATTTATAAGGTCAAGTTCTTCTGTTGCTGATAGCACAGTGGAGCTGTACAGCAAAGGATTAGTAATAGCATGTTGAATATCCTAACTAAACATGTTCTGAGCATGGAAGACGTTTGCATGAACTGGTCAGATTGTGGTGGGTTTCATTGCTGCATTTACATTAATTTAACAGAAGATATACAAGAGAAAAAATCCACAAGCTTTACTCAAACCTGTAAAGCAACTATCCTCTCTGAACAACTGCATCAAGCAATCTTAGCTACAGACAGAAGCGCTCTCAATCCTGCTGCACCTTCCTTACTCTAAAGCTACTATTCTAAGTAACAGATAGCCCTAATGAGCACACTCTCCCCAAGCCATGTTCCAGACACTTTACCTGAAACCTGAGTCGCTCCTGCAGCTGTTTCTCCTGCTCAGTTCGTGAATCTTCCAATTTCTTCTCTGCTGCTTCTTTTTGCTGAAATTGGCTAAGCAGGTACAGAACCTAAAAGCAAGTTAATATGGCAGAGGTAAACAGCTATGAATTCCTGAAGAGAAATCTGGTAACCCAGGCAAAGGCCTTGACAATTTCAGAAAGATTCTTTCTGCTACTCCCAGCATGATTCCACCCTGATCTACTTTAAAAGTTATCGTGTGTTCAGGTGGTACATCCTTGCTTAGAGCACTGCAAAAAGTTATTGAATAAGACAACTTGCATAGGACAGAAGATGAATAGGGAGATTTCTTGGGCTTTTGTTAACAGTCTGCAAGAGTAACAAATCCCGATCAGACATATAGCAACAGATTGTTTCAGCACGTCCCCTTTGCCTTTATCACCAGGCAGATCTGAGACCCAGAGTCCCAAGACAAAGGAGCCCTCAGGATTTCTATCACTTGGGTTTTACCTTTTCCTGGTGATGTTGCTCCTGCACCAAAAGCTGATTTTGGAACTCAGCCTCCATCTCTGTTATATGGTTTCGCTCTTCAATCAGCATCTTTTGTATGTCTGAACAGCTGGCTTTACTCTGCTGTAGGCTGCTCTCCAGCTTGCTTTCCTGCACTTTTGAGAAGACCAGCTGAAAAAGAAAAGCAAGTTAATTGCTTGGGTCAATGAGTTCCACATTTGATGTCTGTTGGTACAGACATGGTGGTCTGATGGCAAAGCACTTCTGTTTAACTTCCAGCCACCCTAAGAACTGGACTGGCCATCAGCAACAGGGAACTAGCCAAGAGATTCAGAGCTAGACATCTGACAGCTAGTACGGAAGTGCAAAACAGATAGCAGGAAGTCTTGTTAGCAGTTCTAGATTGATCTCCTTTCCTGCAGCACTTTGGTTTTGAGTACTGGGGGGACCCCCAAAACAAATGCTCTCCCATATTAGCTCCTTCATTCTTTTCCTTTGATTTCCAAGCACCAGGGACTGATATACGATTCTATCATTCAGTTGCTCTTTCCTTGATTCTGCATGAGCCCAATTCCTACCCTCTCCTACCATCAATCTTGTTCAGTCTGCTCCAATCTCAATATCCATCCCACTGCTTCTGCTCTGACCTCAGAGCGTATGTCCCTCATTTCCCTGCAGACTGCCTACTTGTTCAGGAAGTATTTTTAGGTACTTTTTTTCTCTTCCCTTTTCTTATTCCCATGCAAGCATTCTGTAAGAACAGCTTTAGCTCATATCTCCAGACCCACATAGATTCCATTTCCTTCTTCCTGTTTTTTGGATTTCCCTCCCCAAAGTGATCTACAGTACAGGAGAATTTTTTAATCAGAAGTTGTGAGGGAAATAAACCTCATCCAGTACAAGAGTGCTTCACTTTTATTCATCACTGCTGTCAGCCTGTTAGTAACTTCCTTTCATTCCTGGCTAAGCAGATTTACAGCCCTTGTCATTAGTAATACAAATAGGAAAATTCAGAACTTACCTCTCCAAGGAGATACTTCAAAGCACATTTAGCCTCTAGAATTGTTGCAATAGTGTCCCAACACTGTTTCGCACGATCTGCATTGTCTGCATCTAAGAGTTTCTGCTGTAGATCCGCTATCTGAGCGCTCCTTTGAGAGAATGCATGCATTCAAGGTTACAACACGAGTGAAAACCTGGGCTAAAGTTACTGTTAGCAGAATATTAGACAAACTAGTTCGAGTTAAAAGTTTTGACTGCTTAATATGGCACCTGGAGTCTGCAATGCTATACCAGGGAGTTCCTCCTCCCTGCCACACTTCCAATTAAAAGTGCATGTTTCCCTCATACAGAGATGCTCACAAACGGCTGAGAAAACAGCAATCTTAGTGACCAAGTAGTGTCCCCGTATCCCCATTCTGGAAACATTCAAACCAGGAAAACCACATGTTCTTCTCATTTTTAGTGTCAGTGTATAAGTTACTTTACTTTCTCTTCTGTTTCACAGAAGAGTTGTGGACAGATATGAGGAAAAAAAAAAAAAACCAAACACAGAGACAAGGATGTGCAAGTCAGTGTTGCCGTACTGCCTTACCTGAGCTCCATCTCAGTTTCCAGGCTTTCAATCTGCTTTGATATGGAAAGGTCCATCTCTGAAGCCTGCAAATCTGTGAGGGAGTACGTGCGTCTCTAAAGAATTGCAACAATGGACAGAAGTAAGCAACAGGTGAAGAAATGCATGCAAGACCGGGCTTTCATTTACAGACATTTCAGCGAAGAGAAGCCATACTACTCTAAAAGCCTCTAATATCTCCCTATGGCTTCAATTCCATTGCTCCTTCCCAAAAGCATAAGCCTGTGATAAGGGGGGGTGACCCACTCACATCCATCTGATTCACTGCAATAAGTAACAAGTTACTTTAGCAACTCTGTTCCCTGACATGCCAGAGGACAGAAACAACATTAACCCTTTCTTCCAGAAAAGTAACCATTGCCATCCCTACCTTTTGAGGGAAAAGGTCAAATAGGAATGAATAAGTGACAGTACTTGCTAAACAGCCAGAAGTGTGGGACAAGGAAAACAGTACTTCCCCCTCTTACTCTGAGCTTTAGAGGGGGGTTTTGCCCAGCCTCTTTCTTCTCTTTAAGCTGAAGGAGCTCCTGCGCCAAGATCTTTCTGTCCTCCAGAAGGTCTGCAAGGTGCCGTCGAGCCTCTTCAGTACTAACAAGAACCTCTACTTCGTTTGCAAGCCAGCTCTGGAGGAAGAAAAACACATCAAAAGCCAAAATCCAGTACAGTGGCTCACTGTAGTCTCAGCTTCAGGACTGAATTCTCTGAAATGCCTGCATAGATAAACTGAACAATCACAATACCTCCCTCAATACATAAATCCATATTCCTCCCCTCTGCTTTCCAGCCATCAACCCCAGCAGCACCTACTGAGTTAACAAATCTAAGCTTGCCCGTTGTTTGTTGGAATATACAACAGTCACCTACTTTTACTCGTGCAGCAACTCCTTCCATTCCCCGATTTTGACTCTCCTTCCGTTTATCTGCAGCCTCCTTTTGTTTCTGCAAAGCATCCTTTAGGCGCTTGTTAGCAGCTGCTGCCTGTAAAATATTTTACACAAAAGTTGAACGGCAGTTACTTCACTTAACCTGCAATGGTTGAAAACATGAGGTACTCAATGCAAGCCAGACATTGAGATGATGAGAAGAGAGTGTAAAGTTAATAGAACCAGAACAACTTCAGAATTAAGCCAAGACTAGAGTCCTTGACTTCATTTCCTTTGCTGAGACTCCTAGTTTAAAAAAAATCTGCTTCCAGGCCTTAAAGGTAGTATCCCAAACGATGGCTTCAAGATGGGTTTATTCTATACAGCCATCCTGAAAGAATTCTGAACTGCAGTCTAGCAAATTCACCGCCACCGAGCTCATTCTACACTCCCTAGCTCTGTCACAGCTAACTGATGTCAAAGGGTATCTTAGCCTTTAAGAAACATTTAACTAGAATCCCTCAAAGGCCACAAGACAGAAGCATGGTATTTTTCTACAGAGAGAAAAGCACCTATTTCCCGACCTCCAAACTGCTTTTATAAGAAGTTTCTGCATATTCTGTTACCACCTCCAACCACACTTTGCAGAACTTTTGGAACTGGCCAGGAGTTTCTAGCAGATACTGGCTCCTTACCTCTTCTGTTTTGCGCCGAAGTACAGTGGCCTGCTTCTGGAAATCTCGTTCCAGCTTAAATAGCTCATATTGCCTCTTGCGATCCTGCAGGGAAATAATGTGATTTTTTTCCATCTGTGCTAACATGTCACAGTAACACCTATGGCCAATTTCACGCTTCCTGGAACAGTATAATTACATTTGCTGTTCTGTAATGCAAGTGCTTCATGATAAGGATTTCAGTGATCATTACAAGCTTAAGCCTTGTAATGCCTCTGAGAACAAATGGCTGTTAGGCCTGAAAGGGCTCCACACTTTCCATTAAAAGGTTTAGGAGCCTAAAGGCTGTAAGAGATTGCAAATCAAAAGCTTAAGACTTAGAACCATGAAGCACCAAGGAGCAAACTTGTTACAGTAAGAACTCCTGTGAGACCAGAACTCAAGAACAGATGTTTGCTGTCCATTACACTTGAATGCTACAAGCAGCTGGGTTTCATTAACAATTCTGTTTATCTGCACATTCAATATTCCTTTGAAAGTTTAAATTCCAACCTTTCTGTGGCCAAATCCTACAACTTTAAATATTTAAAAATATTTATTAATTTTTGCTTTCTGCTTTAGAGCTGAATCATAACAAGTGTGTTAACAGCTAAGATCTGCAGACATAAGCAAGTCCGTTTACAGCCGGTGAAAGGTGGCAACCATATGAACTATGTTATCTTCAAAGCAGTCCCCAGATGTTTTTCAGATGCTTGCTAGTTAAACAAAGCTTTGCAGCAAACACTTTAATGATTTGTTTCACTCTTCAGAGGGAAGTACACTTTGGGGGCTTATTGTTTGCTCACCCGTTCTTTCAGCTGGATCACTTCCTTGTCCTTCTGTTGTTTCCATTGCCTGAATCTCTCAGCATCATCTTTCATTCGGCGCATCAGTTGTACCCTTTGGTTTTTCATTTCCTGAAAAACAGAAATGGCTGGAAGAATTGTCCAGTACTTGCATTCTGGTTAGTTTCAACTTATGTTCCCCTAGCACGTCTGTCGGGGTGGGAAGTGGCAGATGGGAAATACTACAGCGTGCTGCCCACTCAGAGTGCACGCCTAAGGACACTCTCAAAGTGCTAAACCCCAGGAATTCATTTCTTAAGGCATAAAGGGTAGACTAACACATGCACAGTATACACATGGAAATCAAAGTGAAGTCAAGTGCTTAGACTGAGGCAATACATGATCAGATTATAGCCAGAACACACTTTGGACTTTTTATTCCTCCAAGTCCCAGTAGTCACCTGCCTATTGTATTACTCCAGCAATTGTGGTCACATAGCGAAAGGAATTGTGCCAAAAACTGGATTTACAGTCTAACAAAACAGAAAGCAAGTGCCTTCCATCTGGAAACTGCTTTGTCTACACTGGAGCGAGCCCGAGAACTCCGTGCTAGGGTTAGTTACCCTGATCTCCTGGTTCAGTTTGATGACAGTGTGTTCTGTAGATTCCTTCAGCTTTAAGAGCTTTGATTGCTCATTCAGCTTTTTCTTCAGCTCATTGATTTGCCCTTCCAACTCCTGAAGTCTTTTCCGACGCCGTTCACTCAGTCTGTAAAGAAATCACACTTTAAAGACAGCCTCCCCAATAACTGTTATTCTCAAACAAGTACTCTCCAACTTTAGAAACACCTTCTGAAGAATGAAGCAGTTGTGTATTAACATCTTTCCCACCGATGAATGCCCACTATCAGGCTTCTCTGCAGTTCATACAACTCACATGGCATGTTAAAGGGATGCATTTGCATAAAAATAAGAGCTTTTACAAACTGTAAAAGTGCAAGACGATGAACTTGCACAGGTGCACTAACACAACTTCTAGTGCTATAAGCCACATGGCTTGCACAGTCACTCTTACTTGGCTTGGTTGACATCCTTCTTTGCCATTTGCAGAGCAAGGATCAAATCCTCCTTTTCTTTTTGCAAACTGCTGACCTCTGATTCCAGGTCCTTGATATTAGCCTAGAAAGGACAAGAGTAGTAAGCCCCCAAATAAAAACCTTGAAATTACACTCTGAGACACAGCTTTAAGACAGGAAAACTTGAGAAACCACATTCCAATAGGCTGTAGACCACCTTATCTGAAAGCACTATAAGCACCAAAAGGGCTACACTGCCATACATTGAAACCTTAGCTGGTCCACAGAACCACTGTGACAAACTAAAAGTTACGACTGAACAATTTCAGAGATGGGAGATCCCAGCACAGCTGGTGAACAGGGGAAGTACAGCTGGCTGTACTACGAGAGTTAACAATGAAGTACTTGCATTTTAACTTGGTGCAGCCAAGCAAACCTCCAAGTAAAAAGCAGAGGAGCCCATTTCACATACAACAGCTAGTAGCTAATAGCTTATTTCAGGGAAAAGACCATCTTCTGGTGGTAGAGCTTTTTGTAAATAGCTGGGCATGGTCATCCCTCCACCTTCTCTGCTGATACCTACAGTTAACTCCCCACTATGCCCAAGGGGGCAGCAAATCAGCTTAAGGAAATAAACCCATTAAGAACATGCTCATGAGAGGATAGATCTTTTCCTCCTTCCCTCCTCAGCATGGAGCAGCCACATTAACTGGGAAAAACAAACTGAGTATATCATTACAAGAACTATTTCAGAAGAGTTTACCTGGTATTGGGACTGAATGGGCTCCAGCTGGCTATCATTCTGAGTCATTTTTTTGGCAAGTGCCTCTTTCAGAGCCAGAGCTTTATTCAGTTCAAGCAGCTCTTTGGACATCTGTGCTTGACGGAGGGCATGTTGAGTGGTGAATTCATCTGATGGTCTCTTGGTATCCTGGCCCATTTCTGCTTCCTGGAGGAGACAGCAATGAGCAGGAGAGGCCAATTGAAAGCTCTATGTGACTGCTTCAAATTCTTCTCCCCCCCCAAATTATTCAGAAATGAGAACAGGTTATCGATCTGGAACACACTGAGCAAATAAAAGCACAGAAAGGCAGCACAAGTGTGACACATATTATTTACCAAACATTTGGATTAAAAAACTAGCATAAGAATGCAGATAAAAGAGAAATGATGAAGGCATAAAAACATGCCCCTGGTAAGGTCTGCACTGCTGTACTCCCCTCACTTACAGCTGTAGCATCCTGCTCAGAGTTTGCCATCTCTGCAGCAGCTTCCATTGTGGCAGCATTTTCACTCTATATAGGACAAAGAAGACGACATTGGTCAAAAGTGGAAGATTAAGTAAAATGAAGCTACTAGCAGTCTGTTGGCCTATTGGTTATTCTCCTTGTTCAGAAAGCTCTCTCTGGAAAGAGGATGCCATTGTTTTCATCCTTTAGTAAAAGTGAGCATACTCCTCCTAGATCGGCTGGACAAGCCATTCTTTCTAGTCTTCCCTGAACTCCAGCACTGGCAAGCCAGCTCCTCACAAGAGTAAGGATTCTGGGAACAGGAGGAATGTCTAGCAAGGGAGAACAGAAGTTATTAAATTAGACAAAGATTTGACAACTTCTATTTAACAATTTCAGGTCCCTGCAATTTGTGTTGCTCATTACAACTACCAAGTTTATAATTCTCCTCCCAACTTTTGAATAGTAAACCCACACTTATCTCCCACTATCAGATTCTTTTATGGAGACTCCTCCTTTTTTTCCACCACACATAGTCACTCAAGCACAAGTGGCCTTTCTGCAGCATTAAAAGCACAGCAGGACAGCTTGTTTTGAAGTGGATATCAAGAGTCATTGAATACTTGTAATGCCTGAGCTTCTTAAGCAAGGTTTCTGCAGAACTGAATCCACTGCTCAGAGGATTAGCAGAAGAACCTTAAGTTTAATTAGTAAACTCACTTGGCATTCACTCTTCCTGGATTCAGTCTTACCTGCAACTGGGCCAATACTTGCTGCAGATCACGAATCACCTCTACATTTTCTTTTAGTTCCTCATCTTCTACAGTCTCTACCAGCTTCTGCAGATCAAGCTTGCACCTGTAATGCAGATGTGGGAATAAGTCCCCAAGTACTACATGGCACATGTGTGTCACACGTGCCAGTAAGGAACAACTTCCCCACTGAACATACAAATGAGAAATTGTATTCAGTTTTTCCCAACAAAAACATTTAATACTGAAAGACATTTCCTCAGCATGAGCAGGGTGTGGGAATAGACTTACACAGCATGCTGCTGAAGTTGCTCTAGTTTGGCATTCATCTTCTCATTTTCTTGTTCTGTCTAAAAGAAGTCAGAATTATATAAATTGTAGGAGACAAGTCAGAAAACAGCTAATTTATTTGTAGCAAAAGATTTGTCAGTCTGTGTCAAATCAATGTGCTGAAAGATCTTGCATGATCATAGCTACCAGTTTGTTTAGCCTTTTCCACAGGAATATACACTGCAGTGAATCAAAACAAAGCAGAGCAGCGTGGGAAAAAGGAAAGAAAGCATGCACAAGTGCTGGTATTTAAAACATTAAAGCAACAGAAAGCTGAAATATTCAGGTCTGGGTTTCCCCACTGAAGTCACCAGATCTGTAGGCTCTGACAGGGTCTGGAAGACTTTTGGTTCTGACTGACAGCTAGAGATTTGAAATAAATGTGAAAAGAACATTGAAGAGAGATTCTTAACAGGCCATTAGTACAGGAGCTGCTATGAATAATCCTTCAAGCTAACAGGGCAAGTCATGCAACTTAAAGCTCTTCTTGGGTAACTGAACCTTACCAGAATGATCCTCTCCAACATCTGTGCTGTCTGACCAGCTGCCTCACTCAGCCCTCGGCTCAGTTTTTGATTCTCCTCCATTAGTGACTGGTTCTTCTCCATCAGGGACTGAAGGTTCTCTAAAGGTGCCGTACTACTGAAACATTAAGGACCAGTTTGCTTGTGAACTGACTTTGCCAGAGGTTTGTAACAGCACTGCAATTACCTCCAAGTTTCCTAAATAACTTACAATAAGTATAGGTTGTAGCAGATGAACAGAATTAACTGGAGGAAGTCTAATCTGAATTCAAAAAAGTACTGCAGCATACCAAAAGTAGACTTTTGCAAGAGAAGAAAACATCCTTTTGAAACAGCAATGCTGTTTAACCAATGATAAGTCTGTAAACTGCATTTACTTGGGTTTTGAAATATCCTCAGAAGACAACCACTACACAATCCAACTCTTTCCTGCATTTTGTGCTCAAGAACAATGGAGGTGGAGATGCTCTACACTTAGGGGTAGAGGGGTGAGGAAAAGAGGGATGGATGGGCCTGAGAAACACTAATACATTGCCTAGTTCCTCTCATATTTTCTACAACAGATGTTTGCAGTCGCAAGAGGTTTACTACAAAAGTAGATGAGCCATACATGCATGGAATTTTCAGTAAGCATCACAAAAAGAAGAGAAGAAAAAAAAGTCCAGATCCTATCAGAAAGCAACCAGTTTACTCTAGCCTCATACTACAGTACTGTCTAGAGCAAAGGAGATCGAGAGCCTTTGCTGATATGTGATGGCCATCAGATACTGAGCATTAATCTACAGATCTTACTTGATAGACACTGGGAGGGTCCCTCCATGGGCCTGCAGCAGTAACACCTGCAGCTGTTGAACCTAGAAAGACAAACAATTACTTCTTGTAAAACTTTTCCATGCAGTAACTAGATGGCTGTATGTGCAGGGTGTCAAGAAACCTTGCTGATCTAAAGGTCTCCCACTTTGCTGAACCACTTCTCTGTTGCTACCTTTCACATGACTCGTGAGCGCCAGATCACTTATCTTCCTAAGCTACTACAATACGTTTGAATTTACAGTACGTTAATAAACATTCACTAGGCTCTGGTGAACACTCCTGTGCAGTAAGCAAAACCACTTACTTGCTCCATTGTGGAATCAGATTACTGAGCTTTCCTTTGGAGAGGCAGCACGAAAGACTGTATCATATGCATGCTGCCAAGTGAGCACAGCAAGCCTGGTTAACCCTCACCCACAGACCAGCCCTTGAGGACTTCTGGCTTTGTGTTTAACCACTTCTAGTTTATGCAACTTATTTCCCTCTGAAGCTGACTACATAGGAACACTCTCCACTTCCCACTCCATGCTGGATACAGGCACGTGATGTCAGCAAGGCAACCAGCGCTGTATTTCCAGTTTTGCCTGTAGCTTAATGGGCAGGAGATAATTTGTTCAGTGGAAGGGAAATGTGTATCACACTAACATCACCTTTTTTCTATAGTATTGAATAACTGCTGTAGGATTACAAGAAACATTCATGTATTCCCTTCTACAGCACTTACAGGGCCATCAAGAATCACACACTAAATATTTTTTGTATATCTTGTGTAGCTAGACATCCTATGCCTTTGCTCACTGTTTACTGAACTCAGTACCAAACCAACATATCTACTCCTCTCACATGAAGTAAGCATGCCGTACCTGCTGCTTTAGATGATGCAGTTCAGCTGCCTGGGGATCAAGGTTCACAATGGGTTTATTTTTTATTTTTCTTGCTCTGTCAGCATAGCGCAAAGTATTTAGAGTTTCTTCCAGATTGGAATCTGCTGGGCTTACACAGGCAATCATGAGAGTGTGGCTGTTACCACCCAGAGAGTCTGAGAAAAAAAAAAAAAAGCGTAATTAAAGCTTTGAGAGTGAGTAAGAATGACTAGTAAGATTATCTAAGGACACAAGTGCCTCTCCAAACTACAGCTAGAAGATATCCAGCTGTAGTTTTGTGTCATTGTCATCTACTTTCTCCTCTGCCCCAGTCAGTACCATACTGAAGAGCTTTTTTTTAAAGCCAAAGTTACGTCTCAGCTCTAAACACCAATGATTTCACATCAGATGCCCCAGTAATATTGTTGTCCTGTTAAGTAATTTCTGTAATTGCTGCAATTTCTGTATGTCATTTCTGGCATAATTCTATCCCATCTCCTCCCACACAATAATACTCAAGACTTTCACACATGTGCAGACACCAGAATTCACACTGTTTTCCAATTTAAAGAATTATTGCCTAAGAACACGTTTCTTCAGATCATCAAGCTGCATGGCATTTTATCCTTTGGTTTTACACTAACACATGTTGGCTACTTAAATTTTTTTTATGAGAAAAAAAAAACCAGGGCCCCACATCAAGCTCTGCATAATCCAGTTTCTTTTCATTAGATACTTTCAGATATGAATAACATTCAAGACACTAACTTTGTGTACTGAATTATTTAACTACCAAAAAAATCCCAGTAAATTGCAATACTATATCTATGGCGATATCAAAGGCTAATTTAGAGAAAATGTATTAAAAGAACATTGCAACTATAAGAAAAATAAGTACCACTAAGACCAGATATTCAGACTAACAGAACACCACAAACATGACACACAGTGAAGGCACAGACAGCTGGGGCTTCATTCTGGTTGCTGTATCCTCCAGTAAGTAGCTATAATTAGGCTATAATAGTAGATCTCTTCTTCCAGCCTTAACTTCCTTCTCCCCACCAAAAAAAGCCCACACACTGAATCTGTCTCCTTTCCTCCTATCACATGGGAACGGCAGAAGAGCTGGACTCATAAATGAGACCATCTCAATACACTTGCAATCTAAAAATAAGCATATAGAAAAGGTCTAGTTTCAGAGAGAAGAGGAACAAAACCAATAAATGCAATCCCTTTGTCAACAGCAGCTACTGCTTTGAACTGTGATTGTATGGCTGTTGGGGTTTTTGCTACTTTGTTATTTAAAGTGCATCTATAAATTTAGGCTTTATCATCACCTGTCTCTTACCTTGCAGCAGTCTTGTTAGCTTTGAGTCTCTGTAGGGGACAAACCCACCTTTTTTATTTTCATCCCCAAGAGCACTAATTACATTCCCCAGGCAGAGGAGACCTCTGTTTATGTTGATGCCTGCATACAAACAGATGACAGTGAGTAGAGCCACCTCAATAGCTAGGAACTGGCAATTTACTGCCCTTATTAAAGAAAAACATTAAAGAAGATTTAAAAAAGGCACATTAGAGGGGTTAAATTACTGGTATGCTTTAATATTAACTGAAAAGCAATAGGAAACCCAAGGTATAGTAGCCCTTTTCTACAGACCTTCTTTTAGTCTGTCTCCCTCAGCCTTGGTCTTCTTTTGTCTCTCTGAGCCAGCAAGATCAACCAGGTGTAGTTTGCAGTGAAAACTGCAGTTCCTATGACAGAAATAAACTATTTTACTCTCTCAAGTACACATGTAGTTAGGAAAGGAGCAGTCCAGTGGTTACTATAGTTGAGCTACTGGGCTGAAAAATATAATGCATATTAGAGGCAGCCAAATAACTGCCTCCATAATAGCTCAGATGAGTTTATCCAAGACCAAGAAAGGACAACAGGATGTGCTGGTTTCAGCTGGGATGGAGTTAGTTATCTTCTTAGAAGCTAGTACTGTGCTGTGTTTTGGCTCTGATGTGAGGACAATGTTGACAATGCACTGATGTTTTTAGTTGCTGCTAGGTAATGTTTATACTAAGTCAAGGAATTTTCAATTTCTCGGGCCCTGCCAGCAAAAGGGCTGGAGGGGCACAAGAAATTGGGAGGGGACACAGCCTGGACAGCTGATCTAAACCAGCCAAAGAGGTATTCCATACCATGGGATCTCATGCTTGCTACATATACCTGGGGGGTTGGCCAGGGTGGGCAGGTCGTTGCTCGGGGACTGGCTGGGCATCAGTCAGTGGGCGGTGAGCAGTTGCATTGTGTATCACATATTTCTTCCTTTCCCCTCTGGATTTTATACTCCACCCCCCCACCGCCGCTATTGTCATCATTGTTATTATTGTTCTTTCATTTTTATTCTATTTCAATTATTAAGTTGTTCTTATCTCAACCCTTAAGTTTTAAATTCCTTTCCAATTTTCCTCCCCATCTCTCTGGGTGAGGGGGTAGCGAGCAAGCGGCTGTGTGGTACTTAATTACCAGCTAGGGTTAAACCACAACACAGGACAATGAAATTTTGAGTAAGTCTGACTCCTAACATCTGCTAGGAGTGGCTGCACGATCACACTTACTTGTCATTTTTCTTCTTCTGATCAATGCAAATGGTGAAGATGGCATGGGACCGTGAGGACTGAGAATTCATTGCTGTGGAGGCCACCGTTCTGGAATTGTTCCCTTGCTCTAGGCAGGATACAGTATCTTGGGCACAGGTGACATTTCTTTCTGTTAACCCTACAATCTGCATCCAGGAAGAAAGAATTATTTATCCTCTCCCTCTTCACCCCAACTTACAACAGAAAAATTATCCTTAGACTACAGCAGGCAAAACGAAGTCCCTGTATAGTTACTGCATCCATAATAGCCAGTCTCGCTTCAAGACAGAAGCTTAAGATAGACTTCCCCCACCAAAAATTTGTTCTGAACTTCCTAACAGTAACATTAATTCACATCCCCTCTCCTTCATCCTACTCCTATGTACACACACGAAGTTCCTCTGTGCCTGCTTGAGTGTCAACTAGGCTATGGGATGGAAGCAGAACATCCCAGTACTGTGGAGAAATTCATAGCTGCTCTCAGATATCCTCAGCCAAGCAGGTAGCTGAAAGTTGTGCCAGTCACAGGCAGAGGAAGGGGAAAACTGGCTGATGTGGTGGGGAGGCTGGTGTGAATAGAGTAGAGAGGAGGCAGGTTTTAGGGACATAAAGGACAGATTGGACCAAGTAGTAGGGACTCGTCATACTCCTTGGCAAGCCTGTGCTTTCTCTGTCTCCCTGGATCACAATGCCACTACTGACATGGATGAGTCGCACCCCAGTACTTTAGAGGCAAGTGAGCAACACAGGATTACACATAACAAAAATATTAATAGATAAAAGCTACAGGTGTCACACACACCTAAGCTGTGCAAAAGACAACTGCCAACCTATCCACCACTGCAAACTGAAACTGTATGAACAAAACATAACTGACAGATGGAAGTTTAGCTACAAAATGTGTACACAGAGCAAGCAGTAGCACAAGGTTTTTCTGCACTACACTGTAAGCACACATCTGTACAAAACTGCTAAGAAAATAATTTGGCCACTTAAATAGTTTCCCCTCAGGATCCCTTTGTTGCACCCTACTTCTGCCATACTGAAGTGTACAATTGCAACAGAATCTGAAATTTGGTGAAGGAACCTGAAGTATAACATTCTCAGTTATTCACCGCATTCAGCTTTGGAAAAAAAAAAAAAAAGTCAGAATAGGGCTTGAAAGTGGTTTTGTTGTGAATTCCTAACTTATTTTTGTTATCTGAGTACACTTAAGGATCATCAACAGCTCAGTTTTGAGAGGAGTGAGTAGTTGTGGTGATTACGTATGTACTAATACAGAGCAGTGCTCAAGGAGTCAAGACAGTTATTTCACCAAAACATCCATCCCTAGCCACATTGCCCCCTTGGGTACCCATATCTAACATGGCAACAGACCTTTATGCCTTCTTTTGGATCTTCTCGTATACTGATTTGAGAAGGCCGTTCTCTTGATGGGCACAGCAGGTCTAGAATATCCTCATTGTAGATCTGAAAACATCAGAACAGCAGTTCAGGGTTCACAGCCTTGCAAGAGAACCATTTGCATAAAGATGTACAGTTACAGTGAAATCACAGCTAACTTTGTATGACAGTCCATTCATTTTACCTATACAAAAAGATACCTGGGACTCAGAGCCCAGTTCTTGACAAGACCTTATGTAGTCTTAGGTTTTGACTTAATAAATACCTATAACTTGAAGCAGGTAGCCTCGTTAAAGCTCATTTCATCACTAATTCATAACTTTATAATAGTTTGAAAATCAAAGCAACTTTTACCTCTAGATAAGAAACTTTGAGGATAAATTCCCAATCCTGCCTTTGCTCCATCTCCTTAAATAGTAGTTTGATTACACGAGGGATGACCCCCACACTAGGGTCATGCTCTTGATTGGCAGTGTAGGCACCTCCCATAGAGTATGTTTTTCCAGATCCTGTCTGTCCATAGGCTAAGACAGTAGCATTATACCCTGGGGGAACAAAGGACACCCAGATCAGACAGTCAGCCCAGATCAGACAGTTTGAACCAGACATGGGAACCAGAGGAAGCTTTGAGGAACAAAGCTGCATTCTAGTAAAAGCATCCTTCCAGAAAAGCACTGCCCCTCACTATCAGTTCACACAATCTTTATGCACAGGTCACAGATAGCAACATCTGGGGGAAAAAAAGTCAGTGAAAAGCTCCCCAAAATGCTGATAAAATTATTCCAGCCCTTTCAAGAACGTGCTGTTGCTTTACTAGAGCTAGTCATAGAAACACAGTGTAACTTCTCCGTCATCCCAGCTCCACTGCACATCGCCAACAGGTTCTGGTATGGGATGCTTATCAATACTCATAGCGTTCTTGACAAAATCCTCTTGCCTGATCCAAAGAACACATACAAGTCATTTTGTTAGCCCTGTGGGTACAACAGGTTGTAAGCAGACAAGATCTGGCACTTCTCATGAGTGGCTGGGGTCAGTATGTAGATAGCACAGGATTGTATTTTCTGAGGAAATCAAAAAGCAAGTCAAAACACAGAATTAAACAGCACCATCTTCCACACAGCCGAGGCCACCAAACCCCCAGTGTCTGAAAACAGAGCCTGAACTCAGTTATAACAAACCTTTGAAGATGCCTCGTATGAGAGGGGAGACAGCCGTGTTAAAGACCTCCTCTTGCTCGACAGACGGGTCGAACACATAGTCATACGTGAAGCACTTATTGCTCCCCACGACCACCTGTGGAGGAGAGGAGAGCAGGCAGCGCCGACCAACCCCCCCAGCACCCCGACAGCGAGCCGGGGCAGGCACGGCCGACCCCCGGCGCAGAGAGCGGGCTCCTTACTTGCGGTTCCCCCGGCGTGAAGGACAGGCACATCTGGCACCCTTCGCTGGTCTCCTTCGGCACCAAGGGACGGCAGCGCAGCGCCACACGCACCGGGATCACCTTGTCGTCTTCCCTCACCATTTTCACCCACCGGGGCCGCCCTGCCGAGGAACACAGCCAGGTGAGGTCTGGTAGGAGCGGCCCGGTAGGGACCGCCCTGGAGGAGCCCGGCGCTGCGGCCTACCCCCCAACCCGGCACCCTGGGGCCTAGGCCGCGCCAGCGCCCCGCCCCCGCTACCGACCTCCCGGCCCGGCCCAGCGGGGAGCGGGGAAGCATAGCGACCACCGGCAGTCCCACCTGAGGGGAGGGGAGCGGGGCGGAGCTGGGGGGGGCTCACCGGCGGCTGCGGGACCCACCTGGAGCCGCCTCTGCTCTGGGTGATGGTGGCGCCGCAACCGCCAACGTTCAAACCGGGGCCGCGCGCAGCAGCCGCCAATGGCGAGGCCGCGCGGGCGGGCACGGGCGGGGCGCGGCGCTCCCGGCAGGCAGCGCGGCAGCATGGAGGGCCGGCTGCCCTACGACGACTTCCCGGTGGTCTTCCTGCCGCCCTACGAGAGCCCGCCCGCCTGGGTGCCGCCGCATGAGGTGAGGGGCCGGGGGGCGGCCGGGCCGGGGGGCCGGGCCTGGCCTGGCCTGGTCTGGTCGGGCCGGGGGCGAGTGGCGGGGATGGTGGCGCGGCGCGGCCCGGCCGGTGCCGCCGCCTGAGGGCCGCAGCGCTGCCTTGCAGAGGGTGTACCACCCCGACTACAACAACGAGCTCACCCAGTTCCTGCCCCGCACCATCGTCCTGAAGAAGCCGCCCGGAGCGCAGGTGAGACCCGCTTACCCCTCCTCCCCACCTCCCCCCCCCCCCCCCCCGGCAGGGTGCGGGTCCTGCCCGCCCGGCCCGTCGGCGCCGGGTTTGCCGTGCTGGGCTCGCGGCCGTCCTTCCCGGTGTCTTTCCTGGCGAAAAGCGGCGGGCGCAGCGGCTGAGCTGCGGGGCTGCTGTACTCCCAGAGCGGCAGCACCTCGCAGCGCGGAATACGCTGGGCCCTCCCCTCAGCCGGGGACTCGGTGTGACGGGGGGGCTAAGGGCAGGCCTTGCCGCCCCCCCCGCCGGGAAGGGCCGTGCCACAGCGGGAGCAGAAAGCTTCGTGGGCGAGGCAGAGCAGTACGGTGTTTTGGGATGTGGAGCAGATAAAGGACAGGGAACAGGGGGCCCCTCGCCTGGCCAAGCTGCCATGGTGCAGAAGGTAGCAGAGGGCCTGGTGCGCCCTGCTGCCCGGCCGAGTGCCGCAGCACTGACACCTTTGCTCCATCCAAGAGACAACGTTAGCAGTGGGAAGGGTCCCGGGCCAAAGCAGGTGACTGTGTTTCACTGCTGGTTTCTCTCACAGCTGGGCTTCAATATCCGGGGAGGAAAAGCCTCACAGCTGGGAATCTTCATTTCTAAGGTGTGTCTGTCCTTCTGTCGTTCCCTCCCTGCATTCTGTCTGTTCCCTTGGGTGTTGCTGAGCCAGCTGGGTGTGCAGGGAGACTGTCATATGCTTTATATGCACCTCCAGACTCATAGCTGTAATTTCCTACACACTAAGCAGCAATCAGACAGTCCCGCACCATTTCCTCATCTCTCCCCACCCACAGTGTTGCTGGTGTGCTGCAGTCCGTACTCCCCATCCTCCCCAGTCCCGTGTGAGTGCACTGGATGGACACAGTGGGGCGGCTCTGGAGCTGGACTGCCTTGGCTGCATGGAGGGGAGCTGTGGCACTGGCCATGCCAAGGGTCACTGCTACTGTCTCTGCTCTTCCTTTCACAGGTGATCCCTGACTCGGATGCGCACAGAGCTGGGCTGCAAGAAGGGGACCAGGTGCTCTCAGTAAACGATGTGGATTTCCAGGACATTGAGCACAGCAAGGTGAGCACTCCTGTGGCCCAGGTGCTGGAGCAAGGACAGGGTAGAGAATCCATTCACACACCATCTCTGTCCGACCTTTCAACCTGCACCAACTCAGCTGCGATGCATTCCTTTTTCCTGTTCTCCAGCACGGTCTGGTCACTGAGCAGCGACTCTTTCTGCTTTCAGGCTGTGGAGATCCTGAAGACGGCCCGTGAAATCACCATGCGTGTGCGTTACTTCCCCTACAGTAAGTGCCCGATAGCTCCAAGTCCAGTCACCTAGCAGCATTTCTCCTTGGGACGCAGATGCCTGTGCATCCCTGCTGATTCCACCTGAGCTTAGCAGTTGCAAGTCTAAGGTGGTAGATGATGTTAAGCCTGCAGATCAGAAAGAACATTAGGCTTTGATTTGGGGATAAGGACAGGTACCAAAAGGTACAAAACAGTAAGGACTGGCTTTGGCTGCCCTCATAGAAAAAACTTGTAGAGCAGGGCTTATCCACACAGTGCTAAAAGATGGGGTGACTTTTGAATGGAAATGTTAACTTTAGAGTGGTAGAAGTAGCTATTTATCCTTGAACAACATAGGAATGAGTTCTGTCGCTAGTGGATCTGTGCCAGTGGTGGACGCTGCTTGTGGCTTTTATCCCTCCCTAAGAACATTTAAATTCTAAGTGAAGGAAAAGACCATATTAACTCGGTTTCTGCACCCATAAAGTTCATAGATAGAAGGGGGGTGTGGGGAAAAGGTCAAGTCAAGGCAAACAAGGATTCTTCGTAAAATGGAAACTGACCCTTAAGTGAAGAAAGAACAAAAATAGGGATCAGGAGAAAAGAGGACTTCAAACAAACTTTTGTTCTGCGTGCCCTAAAATAACTTGAAATGACTGGCTGAGGTGCAAATATGCTATTTTAAAGCCAGCTGCTACCCAAGGGGGTAGCAAACGCTTTCTCTACTTCGTGAGATATAAACAGAATATATGTTTTCCTATAACATTTTGGCTAATGCCCTCTTGCCATCAGCGACTGCCTCTCTTCTCTTTCCCTTCCAGATTACCAGAGACAGAAGGAAAGAACTGTTCACTAGTAGGCAGCTGTCTGCTGAGTCTCCAGAGTGGTCATCCTGCAAAAAACTCCACTACTTTTCCTCAACATCTGAGATGAAACATCCTGTTTCACCTGTCACTGGAAGTACAATGTCCTGTTGGCTGCACAGGCATCAGCTCAGTTTCCTGCATGGAAGGATTCCAACAGAGTTTCATTTAGCTGGAAGATGGATGGGGCTTTATTCTGTACTCCTTGAACTGGGTGTTGAAACAAGCTGATGGTGTTGATGTGGGTATTGGAGGGAAGCTTCTCCAGCAAGATCTGTGCTTCTGTTCTAGCAGGACTTAAATTAAATGAGTGCTCTCCTGGTTCTGGATCCAGCCCTTGTTGCTAAATGTAAGGCCAAGAGGGTCTGAGCGTGCCTGAGCAGAGCATGGCCTGCGTCCTCCAAGAGATCAACCTGTTCGCTTCTCTTGTGACATGAAATTCTTTCCTTCTCCACTGTCCTACCTCTGCTCTACATTACTGGGTTTGCTTGGGACTCAAGGAACAGGAGTAAAATCCCCTCAAACTCAGTGCACATCTCTAGCTGCACTAGTCTGCCAAAGCATGTTTGTACCTCTTTGCTGCTTAATGACCCCCGCGACACAGGACCAAGACGCTTGGAGCATGTTCCTCAACTGCTGCAGGCACTTGTCCAGGTTCCCTCAGGTGTGGTGCTTGCACGGTTAAGGGTTTCACTCGCTGAACCTGCTTCTTTCACTTGGCACAGCCCTGTCCCTCTCACGACCTCCCATCAGAACTCCCCACCACTTCGAGGTAAACTCCCCTTGTCTCTCCTCTGAGAAAGGGGAGGAAGCCTGCTGCACCCTGCGCTGGCAAAGCACAGAGGAAAACATGCTCGTTACTAGCAAATCTGGGTGTGGTACGTGGTGGTATCACATTGTAGATGGCATCAGGACAGCCCTTGCTCCGGCCTTGTGGGTGGTGTTTCTGACTTCTCTGTAGTGACTGAAATAAAATGAGTGCAGCAACTGGAATTCATCTTATTCCCGCTCAGGAAATCTCTGGAGGGTTGGTTGTTACCACCCTCAGCCCTGTGCCAAGGAAACACAGGGCTGGAGCTCGGTGGTCTGTCACGTCCCTTCCAACCCCAACCCTTCTGTGATGCTGTAATTTTGCCCTTAACGGCACCTTCCAGGCCAGGGGATGACTGTGATTGGGAGACTGCTCCAGCCCAGCCTGCTCTTCACTCACCGGGTGTTTGACAGAGAAGCTGACAATGGTGTGACACCTGCTCTCGGCTGCTGGAGTTCCGGTGTTCCCACACCCCTGAGCAGGCAGGAAAGTTTCAGCTGCCTGAACAGCATGCAGGGCCTGCATGGACGCGCAGACACTCCAGAGGCTTCTGCCTGGCCCAAGTGTCCTCTAGTTTACTTGGTGTTCTCCCTGTCTCCTCCAAGCAGCACCGACCCTGCCCCTTCCCAGCCCAAGTGGTATCAACTACCTCGTGTAGTAGAGGTCCCAAGCGGTGTCCTGCACCCTAAACATCTCCCTCCTGCCAGGCAGCTCGGACTGAGTGGCCCCTCTAACATAAGCCAAGACTTTGGTAGCAAACAGCCAGTGTCGTCCCCCCCACACCCCCACTCAGAGGCACAGAAGCCCACATCAGCGTTGGCAGCCACCCAGGCAAGGTCACATGTGTCAATGACATTCCGGCGATACTCGACGTTGTGCAGCACATCACACACAGTCTCCATGGGCACATCTGGGACATCAATGTGGCACTGCAAGGAGTACTGACAGCTCAGGACAGGCTCCCCAACCCCACCCTGTGCACCCCTCCCTGGCAGGGTCCCTGTGGGAGGGGGGTCCCTGTGCCCAGCAAGCGAACACTGCCATCAGGTTCCCAAACGCCTTGCACCACCAGGGGCGGAAGGGGCTGGCAAGGGCATGGGGAGAGGGACCCCACCACCAGTTTAAAAGCCCCACCTGGCTGGTTTAAAGCCCTTCTCATGCCACTCCCGAAGCCACGCCTGGAGCTCACCCCTCTCCCACTGTACTCTACACAGGACGGACTTGTACAACCTATGAGTAAAACAAGCAGAGACAGCCCAAGGGCCCTCGCAGCAGCAGGACAGTGAAGGTGTTGGTGAAATAACTTTATTTAGTGTGATACACGGCTGTGGTCAGACAGTCCATACTCATATTAATAGTCACACTTACTCGGCTAACAGCTAGGAGACAGCAGGGCCAGACACACACTCAATATTATACACATCCATAGAGAAGACAGTGGGAAGTGAACTATTTCATTTCACTAATTACCCGCCCCATTACTTAGGGTCTCCCCCCTCCCTCCCCCCTGGTCCGTGACTCAACAACACGACAGCAGAGCAGCGCACACCTGCCTGTGAGAAGGGGACAGCAAAACCTGTTCTACGGCAGACACGGACACACCGACAAACATCAGCAATTCCCACACAACAGGGGTATGTACAGAGGAGGGGGCCGAGTGGGACCTGGCTCTGCCAGCTGGGGCTGTGTGTAAAGGGGGGAAGGACACTCCAGAGCAGAATGGGAAACCACATCCCAGCTTCCTCCTGCAGGCCAGCTCACCCGGAGGGGAAGGGACAGGGCTCTGGGGAACAGAATGTCAGTCACCAGCAGAGAGGTGACTTGCAAGCCAACGTGGGGACTGCCAGCTCCAGTCCAAGGCTGCCCCTTCCCCTCCCATGACAGCCCACAGGCTTCTGAAGCATGCAGGCTGTGTCAGTGACCAATGGACATCCTGCTAGGGGAGTGTCACTAATGACTGAATGCTGCTGTCCCCACCCATCACACTGTGGTCAGTCACTCTCCTGCCTACTACCATCCTCCCTGTCAGCATGACACAGGCCAGGAGATGAAAAAAACAGCGAATGGCTTACCATTATCTGACTGTTTTATCCTCCTCTCTGTCAACCTAACGACTTCTGGTTGGGACAGATGGATGAAAAAAAACCCAGTCAAAAGTCTCTGAAAAGCTCTATTAACATAATTAGAAACCAGGGGCAGGGGAAAGAAGAGGTATTTCCCAACCTCCAAGGTCGAGAAGTGACACCAAAATTCGCTTCAGCAGCATACAATCCCTCCATTCCTCTCCCCAGGTCTGACTATAAATCCCTGCCCACTGCTCATCTCAGCTTTGGCCATGCTGCAGCTTCAAACTACCCCAAAAATGAGAATGCTACTAGCCCCATCCTCCAGAAGTCTACTACAAAGGCAGAAGCAGCTATGTATGATTTCACCAAGCAGCAACCTAGGTATGGGAGTAGAACAGCTATCGCTGCCCTTTACTCTCCTGTAGCTCTCCTGCTCCACGTGAAGAAGCTCCCAGTCTACATGATGAGGAACAAGAGAACAGAGACTAAGAAAGGAGCCTGAACAGCATCTGTGACTCCCAGGGCAGCTGTTGCCCTGTAGTGATGGATTTTGAGCAACTGTTTGCTTTCTCTGTTGACAGACAGGTCCCAGGTCTCTACAAACCACCCTGAGAAACTCTCCCCACCCAGCCTCAAGCTGCAAAGCCTCTGTACCCTCTTCCTTCCCCACATCTGACACCCAACACTCACCGAGCGCCAGCGTCCTCTGGATGGGAAGATATTCCAACTGAGGAGAGCAGTCTGTGGGATGTCTCTGCTACACAAACGGGAGCAACAAGGCCAAAGCTATCAGAGTCTGGGGGTTTCCAGTGCTGTGTATAACACGAGGGGCAAAACTCAGAAGTCGTGAGCAATGAGTTAGCCAAGATTATCCACAGAAAGGAGAAACTAAGGAGCTATTATTGTGTGTGCCCTGCAGGAAGCAAAAGCCTAGAAACAGATAACCTGTATTGTCCAAAAAGGCAAGGCCAAGTCAAACTGACTGGTTTAAAAGGAGCAGCCTTTCAAGAGAGGAAGTCGGGATGCAGGACAAAGACAGGGCTGGAGTGGACAGGGAACTAGTTAGGATGCAAGGCAGTAAGGAAGGTGGAAAGCCCACCCCCAAGCTTTATTTTTGTCTTCCCTAACTTTGTGGCTTTTCCATTGCATTCACAAGATACATCTGAGCAGACAGGCTCGAGGTGGGGAAGAGGGGGAGGAGGAGAGGAAGAGAGAGAGTGTAAAGGGCACCACAGTGCCAAAGTGCAACAACATAAAAAAATAAAATAAAAGACAGGACACTCATTCTGCACTCAGGGCTCATACCATGCAGTAACAGGGGCGGCCGGGGCTGCTCCCCACCAGTAAACAGGGAGTTCGCTCGCTTAGTAGATTGTTTTTTCAGCCCACAAAGTAGGGTTGCCTAGCCAATGCGCGGTGATGTTCTTCAGTGAGACTGGCCGGTTGGGGAATGTGCTGCTACAGAACAGGCCTGTTAGCAGGAGCACCCGCTCTCCGTTACTGGCTGCTCAGGAGGTTTCTCTAGTTTGATGTCAATCACTGCAGCAGACAAGTTAAGGCAATCACCCAATTCAAGGAAAAACAAGAAGGAAAGAACAGAGAAAGGGATCAATATCTGAGAAGGTTGTTAGCTGTCCCTTCTTGCTAAGGGCAGGTGTTTTAGCAGAGCAAACCATATCCTGCCTGAACAGAATTAACTGCAAACCAGCAGACTTGGTATGTCATGACCTTTTAGAGAACAGAGCCCAATCAGATAGGTCTGCACAGAAGACAGCTCTGTGCAAAAAGAGGAAAACATCAACAGTATTTTAAAACTGTGCATTTTATCCTAAGGTTAAGTGGAAAAAGCAAAATTTGTGCCTGCCATTATAAGTAGTTGTGTATGTTTATATATAGACCACAAGCAGGGTCATCAATTTACGTCCACAGCTAAGCACTACACTATACTGGCGGTTTCAGACACCTCTCTGCAAAAACCCAATAAGGCCCCTCCCCACAATGTGCCAAAAAGTCAGTAAGCCCAACCTAACAAAAGACAGTTGCCAAATTCTATGAGAACAGGAAAAGTTACTGATGAGAAAGCAAGGATACTGTCTTCTTTGCTCTTCTCTGGTGTGCTGTCCATCCCAGGTAAGGCAGCAGCCACACGACGGAAAAGCTGAAAAACAGCAATAGGAAAGCTGAAGGCTTGTCAGAAAAAAAAAAATACATGTTAAAAACCCCACTGCCTTACAGAACTGTACAAACTTGTAATGTAGGTACTTCAGCAAGCAAAGATTGACAAATGCTATGAGAATTTTATCTATGAAATCTAACAAGTTTTATTAAATTATTATTCAGTGCCTATCAAACAGGCAGGTTTATTTTACCTTTTTCTGCTTGAACACAACATGGAATTAATTGCCAACAGTTCTTCCAGGGACACACAGAACAGTTCCCCTCCTGCACTAAGCATGCCATTTCCAGCCTCAACTGCTTTTGCACACAGCACCATTACAGCGCACAACTCAGGACTTCTGATGAGTGACCTCGCAAGAGGCAGATGGTTTAAGAAGCCTATGGAATGACTGAGGTTTTACAACCCATCCTTTTGGTTCAATTCTGCTGCAAAACAGCTATTTCTGAGCAGAACAGCTGGCTCAAGTGAGCTGCATTTAAGCTATTAAGGACACGCTAGAGCTAGGAAGGACTATCATATCCCCATAAAAACCAGAAAATAGTTTTGCATATATTTCCAAGTCAATGCTTAGAGCTCCTCCTGCTGACATCAATGCAGCAGCTATCACAATTCAGACACTGCTAAGCAGTCTGGTGAAACGTGCTGCATAAAGAACTAGAGGAAAGATGTCCTAATCATCATTTTTCTCACAGTAGCTTGGTAGGGGCTTCTCACCCACCCCTCCAAACTGCATTATTTGCAAAATCGAGCCACCGAGGTTCCAGCAAGGTGCTGCAGTTAGTATCTCTTTAGTCACTTACGTTCTCACTGCAAACACCCGCTAGGCAAATAAAGCAATAGTAAGTTAGAACCAAAGACTAAAGTGGATTCAATCCAGAATAGCCAAAAGAAACAAAACTGAAGTCTCCTAATCCCATTGTGAGGTTCTCCTAACCAGCTGGTGTGCAGCAAGCTGGCAAGTATGTTTCCCAGCTGCCACCAGCAGTACTTATGCTCCTTGCAGACCCCTGGACTTTACAGCTGCCTTACTCCCCAAGTTTTGCCACACTTCAGAATGATTCCTGAACTAGCAAAGAGTGCATTCACAAGCTTACAGCCAAGAGGTAATGGGCACAAACTGAAACACAAGAAATTCTGCTTAAACATAAGAAAAAAAGTTTAACTTTTTTTAAATTATTATTGTACAGATAGTCAAACACTGCAACAGTTGCCTGGAGAGATGGAGCCTCTATCCTTCGAGATACTCAAAACTCAGCTGGAGTCAGTTCTGGGCAGCCTGCTCTGAGCATGAAGGTTGGACTAGATCTCCAGAGAGCCCTTCCAACCTCAACTATTCCAAGATTTTCCTCTGCGGCTTGCAACAGAAGCAGGAACTTCTTTCTACTCTAGCGCACCAGCATCATAAGCAATTATCCCAACCAATGCCAACACTGATTTTAGAAAACAGTGCATTGACTGTTAACAAAAGCAAAGGGAATGCACAGAACTGGGTTTGCCTGGCTGCACAAAATAGTGCCACTCCTATCCATCAGCACATTCTAGTTTTAGGTTCTCCTTTCTTTCAGTGTAAGTTTGCTTAATTTAACAGGGAAGCACTGACTCGACAGGGAAGGAGCTTCCTCCAGATAAAGCAGCAGCAGTAATCATTGGGCAAAAGGCATTTCAGGGGCTGACGTTAAACAATACAAGTAAATACCTGACAGAACACAACCCCCAAGCAGAGCATACACATACAGAGCAGTAAAGTACAGATTTCCTGGCTTTAGAATAGAACATTCATCTACCTGTTTCACATTGTATCCAGTCTTTGCACTGGTCTCAATAAACATCACATTCAGCTCTTTGGCTCTCTGTTCACCTTCTTCTGTAGTGATTTGCCTGGATGAAGACGCAAACAGAAGCACAAGGACAGAAAGGAAGAACAGACAGGAAGCATTAAGAGATGTCTGTGACCAAGATGCTTTTCACTGGAGAGCTGCTTCACCACCCCTTCCAAGAGCGCTCAGTCCATCAGTGGTGTCCTCAGGACCTCCAAGTCTTTAAGACCCCCAGGTCCTCCAGCTTTGAATGAAACAACCTCAGGTAAGTTACTCGGGGAATGCCTGGACTTTGACTGTTAGTAATGGATGGTCAGCACAGGATGAAGTTTGTGCAGGAT
This sequence comes from Falco cherrug, assembly GCF_023634085.1. Taxonomy (NCBI): domain Eukaryota; kingdom Metazoa; phylum Chordata; class Aves; order Falconiformes; family Falconidae; genus Falco; species Falco cherrug. The sequence goes on from NC_073711.1 coordinate 22,662,221, forward strand.
ATTTCACCTCATTCATAGCATCCTCAAAGGAAGGAAGAGCCCCCATACACTGCACCTGATACAAAAAGCAGTTTCCCAAAAGTCAATAGAAGAGAATTCCATGAGGTTACAGAGAGATTTCAGAAAGGCTCCAGCAGCAAGTACACTGCAACAGCAAGTGCTAGGCTGCTGCCTGCGAGTGAGCACCTGCAATTGCATCTCTGATCAATACCCTGTACATACCTGTTTCACATTATATCCTGCTTTAGCACTGGTTTCAATATACACCATATTCAGTTCTTGGGCTTTTCTCTCACCCTCCTCTATAGAAACCTGTCTACAGCAATGAGAACAAATCACAGAAAAGAAAAACCTAAACAAAGAAAAATACTCCAAAACCAAAATGAAAACTGCACGGAAAAAATAGCCACTAAGTGAAGCAACATTAACAGGGAAGAAAAATTTAACAGGCTGTACCAGATAAGAACAGTGTTATTTTTAGTTCAGCTTTTTGGCCTCAGAACTTAACTTGCATCATCACTTGGTTTTTACCATAGAACAAATGGCTTCCAATACACTGTATTCCATTTGGCAAAACATGACCAAGCTCAGACTGATACTGTGGCTTTGTACAGCCTTAAAAGGACCAGTATTTCAGCCTAACACAAATCTAACCTCCTTTTAAAAGAAAGACAAGGCAGCTTCTTCTCCTGGAAGTTGGATATACACCATAATTCCACATTCTAACTTAGACCAGGACTACTGTCACATTAAACTTCTAAAATAAGAGCTTCTAGCACTATATGAACTTCAAACGTAGCTATGTTTCAAACAATTTTCAGGTATTTTTAATTCTTATGGCAGTGCTGCATCAGCTGTCCTGTGCATGCACTCCACTTCACTTATGTACTATCAGGAAATTGTCCAAGGCTGTAATTATCCCCTTGGGTTTTCCAGTTCCAGATAAAACTGGATTTTGATAGAAATTAGAAGGCCTCCAATCTAAATGCCAGGTTATTCATTTAGGGAGCTGCAGTTACTTCTAGCTCCCAGGAGGGCATAAGAGATACTAAGTTGTCAACATCCAGAACTGACTACAGTACACCACCTTGGATTTTGCTCTGTTGCTTTTGTAAACTGATTTCAGACTAGACTAATCCGAGGTCTTGCCACCAGCAGTTCTTAATCCAAATCAGCTACGCACATTTTTATCGTATTTCTGAAGCTCTGAGCACCAAGCTTCACCAATAATTCCAAAGTGCAAGGCACAGGACACTTAGAATGGCCTCCCACTGGAAGTGGGAAAAGCCAACAGTTGTCAAGCCTAAGGTGGTCTGCATGGAGGACAGAGAACACACTTCTCTAAGAACCATCAGTACAAAGCCCATACAGTGCCCAGCTGGAGCCTAACTTTATCCTTTTCCCCACTGACTCAAGCCACTAGCAAGTATTAGAATCGTCTGTGCTTTTCCTACTAGGCATGGCAAACAAAAACCTAACAGCATGACTTTTAAGGGACAAAGGGCAGAAAGCATCTGCTGACACCATTTTGTGCAGTCAAGGATGCTGGGTATTGTCTTGTACAAGCATTTGGACAACACTAAAACCACAAGGGAAAACTCACATCACAATACATTCTGCAGCAATATGTACACTGCAGGACTGAGTAAAGCAAGGCTTAGAATTTAAAATGTGGTAGCATCCAACAGTGAAACAGTGAGATCCCTATTTGGGCCATCATCCCAAGAAACAGTAAACAGGCAGTTCGGACAATAATGCCAGATTTTCCTGAGAAAACATTAATGTTCCACCTGTAAGGCCTTTCAATCTGTTATCAGATCAGAAGTATCTCATGAACAACCGAAGTATAAGGGTTTGATTTTTAAGACCTCATTTTGCTGTGCGATCCAGGCGTTTCCTACTTCTGTCTTTTTAAGATGCTTTCTTTTGCATCAGGTAATTCTCCATCATTTCAATACTTTGTATGTCCCATGACATACAAACCACACATTTTAGAGTACTTGGTGTATATGAAGATGTTTCAGCTTAAATTGTTTGGACTGTAAGGAACTGCATGGCTTACTCTATCTTCCCTTTGCCAACTACTACTGAAACTAACCATTAAAATAAAAATCTTTCCTTATCTACAATTTCTGATGACTTCATAAAGAATGATAAATCTCTGAAAACAAACAAAATTTTTGCTAAATCAACAATCAAGAGAAGAATCTGAAACAGAAATGCAAAAGCACAAGCCTGTGGTCTAAGAAGCCATTACATTGGTTATGTTGGTTGAAGTGGCATTGTAGGATTAAGAGTTTTAGCAGGAAAATACTTTATGACATTTTTGTGCAGTACATTGTCCACATGATTTTAAGAGTCTAATTAACTTTTTCCATCTCTTGGGGAAGCCCACTTTTGCTAATCTAGTTTCCTCTCACATATCCACAACATCTCAGTTTGTGTTACGACATGAAACTGATTCTCAGAAGGAAACCTTTTAGACTGTTACTGTAAAAGCTCATGCTTCATCTTGTAACAAGAAACTGTACTATGAACTTAACAGCTGCACATGTAGAATGATGTAAATAGGATTACAGTAGATTTCCTTGCTTTTCCAAGACATCTTTCTGGCTTTATCTCAGCATGAAAAGAAAAATCACACACTCTGTCGTGAAATGTGGTATAGAGATAAAAGGAGGGGTTTTTCAGGTGGGTTTGTTTTAACCGAAAGGGAATAACTTTCATTTGCTGAAACCAGAAAACTAAACTTAATGACAAGCCATTTATGCTTCATTTAAAATCAACAATTGTTTTGAAGACAGACCAGTCAGCCAGTTCCTTGCTTTTACAGGGCAGCTCCCCTCCATTACCTCTTGTCTGCCAGGTCAGTTTTGTTCCCCACCAACATGATGATGACATCACTTCCTCTCTCTGTCCGCACATCATCAATCCACTTGGAGGTTTGCTGGAAAGAATTCAAGTCTGTAAAGAAGAATCAAATAGGAGTGCTGAGGATAAAACTTTTTAGAGAGGGAGAATGCTATGCCTGTACTCAGGTGCTTCTCCAGATCTCACCACACCACATATAAATGACCCATAAATTGTTTTCTGCTCAGAAAAACAAGGAGGGGGAAAAAACATTTCTAATGGTAATCATCTTTTTGCAGAACTTCTGGTTGTAACTTATTAGTTCTGCTTACATGTAGCATTTCAAATAATGAGACATCAAAGTATCACTCACTTGTAATGTCATAGACTACCACAGCAATAGTGGAGTCGCGGATGTAGCTGGGAATGAGACTGCGGAACCGCTCCTGGCCTGCTGTGTCCCAAAGCTGCAGCCGAACCTGCTGGTACCAGGCCAGGGAGAGCACAGAGAAAGAGAGAGAAAGAGAGCAAGAGAGAAAAGAAAGGAGGAAACTGTCCTTTAGAGAAAAGGCCATTTCTACAATCAACTGTATGCAGCTCAGTCTGAGAAGCTGACCTTGTAATCTTACCCAAAATATCCAAACACCACAGAAGTTTGCTTTTTTGACTGTAGACAATGTGCTTTTAATTACCTCCTTTGCTCATCTAGAGATTCTGTTATTCCCAAAGAGTCCTAGGTTATGACTGCTATCTTACTGCTGATAGCAGTGCCTAACAATACAGAGCTGGTTTTCCTGCTCTACCCAGGATTATGTATGGGGTCATGACAGGACTCCTAGCATAGAGCATCTCAAATCACAGCTTTCTTGGGCAATTCCCACGTGACAGACATGCAATTCCCCCAGCCATGTAGTAAAATAGCATCTATTCTTCAGCATCAAGCATCCAGAAGATAGCAATGAGGATCTTCAGGCAAGATTAAGGCAATCAACAACCTCCGTTCCAGCTGAAACAAAAGCAGGTGTTACACACCGCAAGCTTCACAAGACACAAATGGCACAGGGCTCACCATCTCAGATAAGCACAAGAGTCAGATACAAGCACAAATGCTACGAGAGGCACAGTTTGATCTCCAGAACTATGCCCAAACACAAATTGACCTATCGTACACAGCAGCTCTAAGGTCTGGGACCTGCCTGTTTGAAACAACAATAGTCAAAACATGCCCAACTACCACACTGAATGCTTAACAGCAGCTTTTCACAACTGGGAGTGATAACATTTCCTTCCCAGTCATTACTCCACACTGTGAGCGGTACAAGTAGCACTCACTGTCAGAAAACACGATTGCTGTTGGCATTCTCAACAGGCATGAGTTTCACAGGAGGGCAGATACTGGTTCCCAGCTTAATTACATGACTTGGTTAAATGTGCTCACAAAGCCACTTATTCACCAATGAGGGAGAGCAGCTGTTTATGCACAGAACAGTAGTTAATAAGGCAGCTTGCAGGAGACTGGCTACACGGGAGAAAGCAGTTACAGAAGGACCAATAATTGGCTTGTTTAGAAAAGAAATACAAGCTCGACAGAGCACATGCCTGCAAAGTGTTTTGCTACTAGCAGATTCAAAACAACATCCTATCTACATCAGGATATGTAGATCTGATGAACTGCGGCTTCAGGAAGATTAGGGCTTATAGCTCATGCTTTGTTTTGAAGGCAGCCTTGATTACAGTAGCAAAGTCAAGGCTCTACTACCCCAGGAAACTCAGGGTGACTATCTCCAAGCACCTGGACAATATTACATCAGTGCTGAAAGATCAGATTGATAATGACAGCTCCTGGCTCTTGTTTCTGGACTTCACAACAAGCTCCCACGGAGTCCCCGAAACATTGCTGCTACACCAGACTATTCACCCAGGAAGTTTACCAAACTGATGATTTAAACACTCCAAACTTCAGACTCACAAAGAAGCAACCAGAGGAAGTACCACAGAACCAGGGAAGAACTGGTCCCAGTAATCTTGTTGTAGTGAAGGGTAGTGCTGTTTGAGGGAAGGCCTTCAGCTAATATGCAAGTACATGCAGGCACCCCTGAAGCGACCTGAGAAAGTGAGCTACAGTATTTCTGTGGCTTCTTGTTTCTACAAGTCAAAATTTGTGTGCACCCATTTTGGAGGAGAAGAGAAAATATAAACAGAAAATATAAACCACTCAAACAGAACAGTGTGCTAGTGACCCTACCAGTACAGAAAGATGAAAGCTCCTCAACCAAGAATTAACCCAGCCTCTCTCAGAAACAAAGCAACTTGTTCACAAAGGGGCCCAAGTTGCAGTATGGACTTTCACCACGGATGTCTCCACAGGCTACTTGCATTTCAAGATGCCCAGCAGATTAACAGTAACTAAGCAATTTCTCATTTTTCTTCTCAGCTCCCCACATGCTAGCTAACAGTTTTTCTCTACAAGTTAAAAGTATCTTGGCTGGCGCTTAAGTATACCCTGTGGGACTATCCCTATTTTACACTACCATGACCAGGATTAACTTACAGGAGACTATTTGAGGTTCCCACCACAAAAGACAACATACAGCTCTTCAGAGTGATAAAGGAAACTGTTTTTTTTTTAAATGCACTAGTGCTCACCATCACGATGCCCCCAGAAGTACACGAGCATGTTCCTTCATTAACACAAGAAAACTGAAAGCCTCTCAATCACTAAGAACAGAACAAAGAGCAGTAAAAAAGAAAAAATGAAATTATCTGAAAAGATTGGACCATTAACAAAGTATGATGAGATCAGCTTTCACTTAATTATATTTGACGTGTGTGGAAGCTGTTAAGAACTGCCTAGACTGGCAAGATTTTTCCACCTGCCTGGATAAACAGCATTCTGTACTGTACTGTCATAACAGTGGGGAGAGAAGATGCCAGCCTATGCAGCCTGCCTAACCTAGACGAGTTCCCAGCATAAGTTACCATGTGCACATCTCACCACACCTCAAACAGATCACTTCAGTTTTACATTAGTTTACATCAAACCAGCAATCCTCCCAAAGTCAACTACTTAAGCTACAGGACTGGGAGAAAGGCCACATGATTATCTGCCCTCAATATGCAAGATAAATCATAACAGAAATCTATTATTTGTTAAGCACTTCAGTTAACCCAAGCAAAACAAATCCCTGGCCCATAAAGCCATAGAGTTTGTGACAGAATAAACACGGGCCAGAGATTTTTCATCTGCGCTGCGTTCTTTCCTTAGACATGGTGTTGGCTCACTGGTATAAATCCCGTCTAGATATTTATGCTAATACTGTAGCTTAACCAAAAGAGCCAGATCAACTGGAATGGGTTCTAACGAATTAATATCTTTGTATCTTATACTTAAAATATTCACACTAAAAGTTATAGGGAATTTCCCTCTACGCTTGTTTACTCTTTATAAACTATGGTAGTTACATCTGTTCTCTTTCAAAAGCTCTCGTTACACATATGAATTGCCAGCACTCTTCTTCAAAGAAATGGGAGTCTTGAATCCTCTTAAGTTGCTACATATCTTTTATTTAAATGGGTGTTGTACTGTTTTACCTGCTCTGACAGTGTTCTTTTGCTTTGGCATCTGAAGCTGTTACTTGTATTACCTCTCAAGTTATCCAGAAAGGAAAAAAAATAAATAATTGAGGTTTAAAAAAAACTGAAACCCAAATCAGAAAAGGTACACAGCTTTCCAAAGACTACCAACCACCTTTCATTCCAACCAGCAGACAAACGAGAAGTCACAATCCCTATTCACCTACCTGCCAATCCTCTATGTCATTTTATCATTTTTGCTTTGAGCAGACCAGAGTTTTCCAGTTTCCCAATTTCTGTACTACGGGATGGAGTTACCACTGGTTGTGGGGGAAGATGCTCAGCTATGTCCCCCTGAGCCCATGAAACTGGGGCCAATGGTCTACCTTAACTCTTTTCAGATAACACCACTACTTCCAATGCATAAAAGGTACATGTTAAAAGCAAGGTCCCTGCAGACACTCCGGCTCAATACCTACTTGTAATGTCAAAGACAATGACAGCCACAGCAGAGTCACGGATGTAGCTGGGAATGAGGCTGCGGAACCTCTCCTGGCCGGCTGTATCCCACAGCTGCAGCCTGATCTGGGAAATGGAAAAGTGTAGGGGAAGAAGGAGAGGGAAGAGCAGGAAAATGAAAAACAAAACCAAAACTCAAGTGAAATAAAAATAATAATTAAAAAAAATTGCAAGGCAAAAATAATGCAACAAAAGGAAAGTTAAAATGGAACAGAAATGTGAAAAGAGCCAACGACACTTCTGAACACATTCGCACAGCAACCTCAGCCCAGCACATCTGAGAAACTTCCCTCCCTCTGCAGACCCATTAACAACTCACACATGTATCGTTCCATTTCATCGTAAGACCAAGATATCCCTAGAAAATACCTTCTCACACCATCTGCTGACAAGGGAAAGAAGCATACATACCTGAGGGCATCCTGCCATGTAAGGACTCTGGCTATAATGGCCTCACAAGCAGACTGCAACCTACAGCTAGTGAGATGCAGTGACTCCTAACCGTGAGGAGTGCACCACCCAGCTACTGATGAACCCACTGGAAAGCCAGATCCGGTGAAGCATAGTAGCAGGGTACAAGCCGGAACAGCAAACACCCTTGACTGGCTTATCTCATGCATAAATCCAACAAGTCTGTGAGGATATTGAGACACAGAAAAGACAAGACTACTACTTCGTCCCTCAAGAATGCGGTTGTAGCTGCAACATGGAACTGGCAGCGTGACAGTCAGGATCGAGGACAGGGCTTCTCGTGGCCCCAGTTCACTTAATGCCACAGGTCCCAAAGCACCTGAAACGTGCTGGAAATGGCACACTGACAGCTGCCTTCTGTGGGAGGCTACTGGAGATTGTTTTGAAGAAACACACTCCACATGTATTTGTCCATTCTGTTGGCTAGTACATGCTACCCAGGCCATATTTAGAGCCGAGTGATCCAGCATAGGTATAATTTCAGGATTTATCATTTGGTGTAAGGACATATTAAATACGCCGAAGCATATGCTGCAGTCAGAGGCTTAGCCATCTTCATTTCAAGCCGAGCAGTCAAAGCCTATTGCAAAACACAGCATTAGCCAGATATAAGAAGTTATTTCAATGTCTGAATTCTCCCAGCTTGTGTGCTTGTATTTCTCCCTCCTCTTATCTGCATTCAACACCTCTCTGTTATTTAAACAAGCTTTATGGGCTCTGTGGACCACTTATATAACCAGGAAAGCTAACAGTATATCCAACATGGCAAAGAAAATGGTATTTTCTGGATAGTGGCTAGCGGTTGAGGGACCTAACCTACACAACCACAAGAAATAAGACTACACTGCTGAAAACAGCATACAGGCCTTCCAACTTGCTTCCACAGGTGCCAAGCAGCATTCCCAGGATCTTTGTCTTCCTCTGCCACTGCCACTACCATTCAAGAATGTTACCAAAGTAGTTTCTCTCAAAGACTGTGCAAGGTCTTTTCTAACAGCAAATCACTGCTAAGATGGCAGAGAAGCACTCATGAAACTCACCACATGCACTGGCATGAGACTTCTTCAGAAACAACAACCCCAAAGCAACATAAACTACTTCCACCACACCACTGGCCCCTTCCTCTCTGCAACAGTTTCATACTTCCAGCCAGTAGTAAAACTAGCAAAACCTGAACTAATGAAAAGCGAAATACTGGAAGACAGGAGAGGGATGCGACGGATCTCTTTATGCAAAAAGTAGTGTCATGCAAGCTAAATCTAAAACTGCTTTATTAACAGTGCATCAGAAATGTGTTACAAAAGGAGCCTTTCTGCAAGGAGGAGGAACTTTGCCACCACTGGTAACCATGAATGACTTCAAGACTTTGAACTGCCCAGCATCTGCTTAGACCTATTTATACTAACAATCTCAGAGGCACAGCTCAAATTCTGGGAGCAAACGATGCCTACGGTACACGTAACAGACAGCCCATTCCCCAGTATATGGACATTAGCTTGCCCCAGTTTTGCATGAAAGATTTTGACTTCATTCTAGAGATAGCAGATATTAACAAGAATCAGAAATAGGAGAGTGGGTCAGCAATTTGATTCAACAAAGGCTGTCCCTCTGAAAGCTGCTGTGGGATTTCAGCAGCCATTGGAGGAATGGCCAGGTGAAACAGCACGCACAGCAACTGCTGCTCCCGTGACTGCAGTTGCCATGCTATCACACAGATGCCTCACTTACCGTGCGATCTTCAAGATACATTGTTTTTGACAGGAAATCAATTCCAATGGTTGCCTGAAAAGAAGAAAAGCATTAGTAACTGCAACTTGGCCTTCCAGCATCTGCACATCAGATCTTTCTACACAAACTTCCAGAAATGTTCACAAACTTACAATTTAGCTGCTGAAGTCATTTGCCTTCAATATAATTGATAAAAACAAAGCAATCTGGATATCTGCACCATTTTCATTTCACATCATTCTTCCAACACTTCTCAATTGCACAAGAACCTCCAAGTCTCAATTTCAGCCTGGCATTCATGCATCTTAACAAAGATCGTATCTGAACAGGCATCCCCTTCTGGTCTACCACAATTCAGTCTGTAAGAATTATCTTATTAGAAATAAACAAAAGGTAGAGCAAATTACATATATAAACTGCGGGCAACTGCACTGAAAGCTAAAAAGCACTGTTTATTTGGATCTTTCCATTGCAGAACGTGCTTCCTTTCCAGTGACATTCATTTCCCAAGCAGTTCTTCCTGTAGGTCTCCTTCCATTCACATTTCCATTGCTATACAGCAATTCCGATAAAGACATTTAAAGTCATTTACTAAGTTAGATGTGCTCCCAGGCACTTAAATCAAGCAGATGTCCTAGCCCTAACCAGAAGACAGGTTACAGATATAACAAATTTTAGTATTTTAGACAGATTATCTCCAGTATTAACAAGGGTGCACAATGTGTTGTGGAAGGTCTCCATCAGAACGCAAACCATTCCAACGCAGAAGAGACCACAACAGTCAATTTCTGTATCAAGTACTTATTTCTGGGAGTCCAATTTTCTGCAGCCAGGAGACAGTTTATAACAACTATGATAAGCAGATAAATCCATGAAAGCACCTTACAAAAGTCAGGAAAAGAAACAGAAAGCACAAGAGGATCCAGCTCCAGTGAAAGACTAGTCCTCAAGGAAAAAAAATCTTCTCTTCCTTTTCCAATTTAAAACTATCCCAGTCTAAACCAGCAACTCTTTCTGGCCTGGAGTAAAAGAAAACACCCTAGTCTCATCTTCTTTAAAGGTATTTGGTATTCTCTTGAAATACTGCTAAGTGCTTTTTATAGGACTAACCCTTCCTGAAATCTTCAGGCCTCTTACATATCTTCAGCTTTTCACCTGCAGCCTCTTCATCCCTACTCTGCTCCTTCCCTGCCAGAACTTCCCTAGCCTTTTCCATCTATAGCCTTCTAGTAAAAAAAAAAAAAAAAAAAAGGTAATAATTAAAAAAACTCAAAGAAAGAATATACCATGCTGACTTCTTGCAGATCTATCTCTCTGGACTCAACTATTCCTACTTAAATGGAAAACCTCTAAAGATGCTAGAGAAACAACGTTCATACCTTACTCACTCTAACTCCTTCCTGAGACTTCCATATCCATCATCTTCTCCATTACCAACCCCATAAACCAGTATTTCTCCCTTTTTTCCTCAAGGCATCTCACATATTCAAACAGGATCTAAACCTCACTTTTTTGTACACTGTATTTCCTGACACCATATTAGATGCTTGGGCTTAATCATGAAGTCTCACCTCCATTTCAAGGCACATTACAACCTTACATGATATTGAAATGACATTTCATGGAAAAATGCGCTTGGCCCTAACAGTTCCCACAGGCATACAATTTTATAGCAAGGAATAGATTTACCCTATATATCTATTAATAATATAGATTATTAATAGATACTACATATCTATTAAAAAAAAAAAAAAAAAGAGACTACCACATACCTGGTAAGTATTGTCAAAACTGTCATACATAAACCTGGTGATCAGAGAGGTCTTCCCAACTACAAAAGAAGAGAAAAGTTACTTTCAAGCAGCAGTGGGAAAAAATAACCACTGCTTTGGAAGCCACACACTGGTAGTGCTGATCAGAATGCAGCTGCCAATCTAAGGCTACTCCTGAAAAATAACCAGCTAAGAAATTAATTTACAAAATGACAGAAGCATGTTCAGCCAAATCAATCTCAGTAAATAAAATTAAACATGATGATAACTTGGTCCTCAAATTAGGTATGTTGTGATGCATATGACAAAAAAATAATGTCTTTGCTTCAAGCAAGCAGTAAATCTGCTTTGTTACTCATATTTTGCTACTTATGTAATCACCAGGTCTAGGACGTGCAAGCATAAACATCAAACCAAGACAGAGTGATGTCCTGAACGCTGTTTAGCCACCTCTGGCTGGATAGAAAAGCAACATTCAGGGCATAACATCCTTTCTTGATAACAAGATTTTAGATACAGAGTAAACTTTGGTAGCTTGCTTAAAAACTTTACATTTACATCTCCAAATATTATCAAGAGACAAAGTGCAGAAATGACAAGAAATGGGAACCATGGGTACGATTTCTGATTCTCTCTCGGAAAGCTGGAAGAAACCAAGAAAAATTCAAAGGACATGGATGAAAAAGAAGAGGGAAAAGGAATAAACTGCCTGGAAATGTTGTGAAATTGAGAATATTGGAGAGGGTTAAAAACAGGTTAGACAAATATTTATCAGCAGTAAAGTCGATCCTGCCTTGGTAAGGCAGGGGAATTGAATAAATTCTAGAGATTCCTCCAAGACCTACAGTTCTGGGGTCTGACGCAAGGTAAGTGGTAAGAGATCTAAAGAGTAATACAACAAAGAACACCATAATTTCAAGGAAAAGGTACAACTCATCCATATATTACGAGGAAAGGAGTACAAAAGGGAATCGACTTCAGGTTAAACAAACAAAAAGACGCTAAGGGAGGCAGCAGCCATGCCACACCAACAGCACCGCCCTGCCGCTTGTTTCCTCTCTCCACTGTACGCCACACGCGCGGTGCGACGGCCAGAGACACCGCACGCGGGGCGGAGCGGCAGCCCCCGAGCCGCCGCCGCTCCCCGCGCCCGGCCCCGCGCCTCCCCGCGCACGGCGGCGGGCGGGCGGCCCGGGGGCAGGCAGGCCGGCTGCGCGGCGGGAACGGGCACCGGGCCGCTCAGCAGCCCCGCGCTTCCCGCCGGCTGGAGCCCAAGGCCGGACCTCGGCGGGCCGCCCCTCCCTCGGGCGGGCTCCCTCCGGCCGCCGCCTCCCGCGGGGGGCCTGACGGCTTCTTACCGCCTTCCCTCAGGCGGAAAGAGGCCCTTAACGGTTCCGCCGCCGCCGCCAGACTCTCACGGCCCTCACCGGATCCTCCCCCGCCCCGGGAGCCTTCGGCGCTCCCTCGCCCCCCCAGCGCCCCCCCGGGCCCCTGACGGCTGCTCGCCGCCCCCCCCCGCAGGGGAAGGCCCACGACGGCTCCTCATCCTCCCCCCGCGCGGGGCCGGGGCCAGGGCCAGGGCCAGGCCCCTGCCGCCCCCCGCCGCCCCGCTCACCGCTCTGCTCGCCCAGAAAGACGAGCTTGAACTTCCTCAGCGGGTTCCCGAACTCGCCGCCGCTGCCGGGGGCGGACATGGCGGCGCGGGGAGGCCGAGCTGGAGCCGTGACTGAGGAGAAGGAGACACCGCCGCGCGCACACCGGCACCGCCGCCGCCCCGCCCGCCGCGTCGTCGTCACTTCCGCCGCCGTCACCCGCACGTCACTCCGCCACACCCCGGGGCGGGCGGTTGCCATGGCGCCGGGCCGGCCTCCGGGGGCGGGCAGAGGCCCGCTGTACCTGGGGCGGGGTCCGCCGGGGGCGGCCTGTACCGGAGGGGCCCGGCCGGGAGCGGCCACTGGCGGATTCTGGAGCGTCTCACCCTCCCGCCGAGGCCCGCGGCAGCCTGCCCGGGCGCAGAGGCCCCGGCTGCCCGCTTCGTGCTGCCCCCGGCCGCGCGCCCCAGCACCACCACACGGAGCCTGCACCGGGCCACTGGGGCAGATTTATTTGTAACGGTGTCACAGAGTATTGCATAACGCAGGCGAACGACGAACATGCTGGTGACGGCGCTCAGCCGGGGTCCGGCTCACTCCCCCTGCCCCCGTCTCCTCGCTGGCACCCATGGGTGCAAGGAGGTGGGAGCACCGTCCTGCACGCAGTCAGGCTTTGCAGCGTGGCAGTACCAGGGTGAGATGCAGCGGCTCCCGCCACTGCAACCAGGGCTTGGAGTCGGTGCAGGGAACCCAGGGGAGGAGGGTGTGCCTAGGGGAATACACTGCGCTGCAGGGAGAGGGCTGAGGTGTCTGCACCGTGTGCGGTACAGTGGGGAGTGTGCTACGGGCATCTATGTCCCAAACCAGGGCGCGTGGGACCGCTGGCTACCTGTGCAAGCAGGCAGCAGCAGGTTAGCTTTCCTCTTTGTCAGCCTCCTCCTTCTCATCTTCCTCATCTTTCTCCCCCTTGAGTTTTTGGCGAGCAAATTCCTCAATGACGATGTCCTCCTCACTGGAAAGGAGACCAGAGTGTGGTGAGCCCAGGAAAGGCGGCCACAGGGAGCCCGCAGTCTGGGTGCCCTAGATACACCACAGCAAAGAGGGTGAAATCCCTGCTGACACCAAAACGGTGCTCCTACTAGGGGACAGTTGTGGTGCTCGCCCTGGCCCCGTCACCCCACACACTGCAGGGAACAGTCAGGTCACTGTGAGCCATGGCCTGAATCGAAGACAGATAGCTGGCTCGACTGCAAGTGTGCGTGACCCGAGGAGCTGGGCTCTCGCCTGCAACTTTTGGCATTTTTCAAGACAGTATTTTGCATTGTCAAGGGAAAAAAAGGGAAGGAAAAGAAATTAAAGTGGAGACAAAGAGATTAGTTACCTTCTTGCGAAAGGCAAGTGGTAGATGACATCGAGAGCCACAAAATGAAAAGTGGGGGAAGAAAACGGAAAGAGTCAGCAACACAGATTCCAAAATCTTGCGAATGTGAAACAGCTTGGCAAAATCTACAGAGCGCGATGGTGGGGACAGGCCAAGAGATTTCCTCCTCTAGAAGTTTAAAAATCCTTGCTGAGCTGGGAAACTGATAGGTTTTGGTGTGACAGCCTTGCAGTTGCATCCTGAGTTTCCAGGCCCCAAATCCCAGTGCTCGTGTCCCGTTGCAGGGTGTAACCAGACACAAAAACAGCATTTTGGGGCTTTGCAAGCCAGGGCCAGCTGCAGGGCTGGTTGGCGGCTGTGGCTGCCAGGCACGGCTGCCAGGAATGGGTTTGGCATGCAGCAGCTTCCCGGAGGGAAGCAACCCCAGCTGTGGCTTCAGCTGGAATAAGCTCATGTGGTGGGAAGAAAAGAAGGGTTTGGCACTGGAGAGCGTGCGGGGGCACAGGGCTGTGACCACTGCTGCTTCCAGCAGCCAAGAGACCTCAGCGTGGGGCGTATGGGGACCAGGGCTATAGGGGACACTGAGTCCAGTGATGGCACTTGTGACTGGGTGACAGTCTGGCACTGCCGTCTGCTTCTGAGGGACAAGGTGAGGTCTGGGCTTGCAGCAGGAGAGGCTGCTGTGTTTGCAGCAAGGGGAGTTGTAAAATAAGCCCTGAAAATTGGCAGAACATGTGCTGAGCCCAGCATGTGAGTCCTCCGAGCCTGTGACAATGCTCCTGCTGCCTGTGCTGCTGTGACACAGGGCCTCAGGGCTTTGAGGCCTGGGTGATTTAATCCAAGGATGCAACCTTAAACTGGAATGGGGCATTGCGTCCATCTGCAATGGATCTGTAGGGTTTATGTCTTAGAGGAATAAGGAAACATCTCTTTACCTTGGCTTATCTGTAGTCCATTGATAAGCACAGCACAGGGAGGCGAGGATTGTAAAAGAGACAGACATGCAGGTTAATACAGAAGGGATATTTCAACTAACACCTCTCTTTAATGCTCAGGTGTGTTTTTTGGAAAGAGAGACATTGGGATGGGCAGCAGCCAGGGCGCTGCAGGGAGGAGAGCTGCTCCCGCACTGGTCCCGGACAGACTGTGGCTGCAGCACAGCCAGAGCAGCTCTGCCAGTCCCACAGCCCAGGCTGCTGGGCAGAGCAGGGCCCTTTGCACAGAGATGGCTGCATCAGCATTGCTTTTACCAGTTTCCCTCTGAACAGGGACTGCTTTTTCCTGCCCTGCGTTTCGGCAGCATCCCAGGCACTACTTACCGTCTGCAGGCTTCGGGTGCATCAGGATGACAGGCAGCTCAACACCAACATCGCTGGAAGGAAAAGCACTTCTTTCAATAAATCCGCCCAGTGCCGTACCATGCTCAGCCCCACAGGCAGCCCCCCCCTTACCTGGAAGTGAGATCGCCCAGGATGCTGTGGCAGCAGGAGAGAAGGGACAGAAATGAGCCAAGGCAGAGGAGGGGAGGTGTTAGACTTCGCTTTACAATAAGGTAGAAGATGATTTATAATAGGGGTGAAGGGCAGCGGTGATGGGGCTGGAGTCAGCAGCCCAGTGCCCAGCTGCCCCACAGCCTGGGGGAGCACGGCAGGGGTGAGGGGGCCCATGGCACGTGTCCCTCCATCATCTGCCCAGCAGTACAAGATCCCGCAGCACAGCCCAAGGGGACGGTCCCTGCCCACCACACCCGCAGAGCCTCACCCTCCTCGGGACACCACCAGGTTGACCTTCACTTTGTAGGACACCAGGATGCCCAGCACCTCCTTGTCCATGCCGGGTCTCAGGCTAGGAGAAAGGCAGAGTGGAGTGGTGAGGCAGGCAGTGCTGCCCGCAGACCCTGTCTGCTACCCCCATGGCAGTCCCAGCACTGTCACCGTGCCCCATTTTGCATGGGGTCCGCTGTGGTTTGGCAGGAGAGGACAACACAACATGGCAGCAGAAGAGAGGGAAGGGCAGGTCACTTGGCTGAAGCTACAGAGCAGTTTCCTGGAGGCCGCTCGAGCTGCCTGAGCTGGGATTTACTCCCAAGGTGAGACCCATTGCAGCTCTGCAGGGGGTATGAGGGCTTTAGATGATGGTTGGGACTGGGAGGCTGTGTCTCTCCTATGAAATGGAGAGGTGGGGCTGTGGTCATGTCACAAATTCCCTACATTTTCCAGCTGGATGGTGTAGGCTCAGGCATCGGAGGTGTGGGGGACCCTGGGTGGGAGCCCAGAGCATCCTGAGCAGTGGGAAGCTGTTGGAGTTGGGGGAAGGCATGGGTCTGGCTGTGGTGGGGAACAGGGAGAGCCCACCCAGCTCTTACACGGTGGTGGAGGCCAGGTTGGTGTCCTCGTGCTTGAGCTTGCCATCAAGAGCGAGGCCTCGCTTCTCACGGTTGGCCGAGAGTGTGGGGGTGACAGAGTACGTTTTGGAGAAGGTAGAGTTGGCTGGCACGTTCTCGCTGGAAGGAGTGGGAGAGGATAGCTCAGAACCAGCACCAGCCTGGTGGGTGCTCAGCACCTGATGGGGGTGCTCAGCATAGCACCAGGCACCTGGGCAGACCTAAACCCCCCTGCCCTGCGCTCCCCACACAGCTGCCTGGGCTTGTTTCCTCCTTTCGTTCCCTTATACAACCACTTCTTTTTTCTAGCCCCTGCCTTTGCTCCAGCCCTGCTTGTTCTCAGGGGTGCAGAGGCTGTGGCTGGCCTCCGAGATGCAAAGCAAGGAGAGGAAGCAGTCGTGCAGCTGCCCCCCAGGGACCTCCCCAGCTGACACCAGGTTTCTCTGCAGGGCATGGTGTCCACAGCCTTTCAGCTCCTCTCAGCTACTCTTCCAACCCTGATATTTTCACTGCCTGGTAGTGTAAAATCATTTTTCCCACCTCCTCCCCCCATCATTCTCTCCTCCTCCTCCTTTCTCTTCCTCCCTCTGGCCTCACTGCCATACCACCCCAGCCCCTTTTTACTTACTTTATCTCCTCGGTGCACACAGTCTTCATGTATTTATCCAGTGAGTAGAGAACCACGTCTGTGATCTGCTCAACTGAGATCTTAATTTTTTTCACAATCTTGTTGGTGGTGTTATTGATGTTGACTGTCACATTGATGGGGTCTCCGTGGTAGTAGACCTGCAATGGGAAGAGGCTCAGTTCTGTGACCAGGTATCCCAGTCCCCATCCCTGGGGATGCATGTGATGGCATGAGCCCACGGACAGCCTCTGTACTGACCTCCTTATCCAGGGAAGCTTCGAGGTGCAGGGGCTTGTCAGACATCATGAATTGCCGGGTGGTTTCCGCCTTCGGAGCTGGCCCCATCTCTACAGGTGCATACTGGATCTTGCGGATGATGAGGCGCACTGAGTTCCTGTGCAGCAATAAACGGTCACCTGCAGTGCCCCCGGCAGGGATGTGTCAACATGTCTTTTGAGGACATCACAGTGTCTCTAGACAAAGGATGCAAGCTGCAGCCTGCTCTTAGGACATGGAGGGCACTGACATGGGGATCACTGCCCCTCTTTTGGGCAAAGTACCCCATCCAAGCGTGGCACAGGCTGACAGCAGGTCCTCAGCCCAACCCCTTAGATGGCCACCCCAAAATGATCACATGGTTTGGTTTTAGGGCCATGAAGCAGGAAAGGGATCCCCTGCAAATACCTCTTGTGAATTTTCTCCTCCAGATTTTCAGCACAAAATCCTTTGACCTCGAAGTCCACGCCACAGGCCTGAGGGGACACATAGAGTCACTAAGCAGGAGGGGCTCAGAGCTGCCTGAGGTTTAGGTTCATTCCCATCCTTCCTCCACTGCAACCCCGGAGATCTTGGTCCCAACTCCAGCCATTCCTCCTTCCCAACTCTCACCCCATGGGCCACATCCCCCATGAAAGAGAAGCAGCTCTTGTTTTTGGCACCCCACAACTTAACCCCCTGACTGGGGGAACAGCTCCAGGGGACATGGGTTGGGGACAGCAGCTCACCTTTCCCACATCGTCTGGTCCCGGCTGCAGGGTGACTGAGCAGGGCAGGTTGGTGGCAATCTGGGCAGAACAGGGAAAGAGAGAAAAAAGTAAATAAAGAGTGTGCCCAGAGATGAGCCCTGGTGCACACCATGGAGGTGTGTGGTCAGGAAGGGCTGAGCAGCCCCTACCTCGAATGTGAAGGGGTAGGCATTCTCTCCAAGCTTCTTCATCAGCTTGTCCTGCAAAGGAGTGAGGGTTTTGGGTGCCTGGTCCGGCACTGGTGGGAAGATCTGGGTGGTCAGGACATAGATGTCCTTCCTGAAGGTCAACCCAATGACGTCGAGGTCGTCTCGGCCATAGCGAAAAGCGCAAGTCAGCGTCACATACACTTAAGCCAGATGGAAACGGAGGGCAGTGGGGTTAGGGGAAGGGTGAGATAAAGAAAAGGCACGGCAGGAAAGGGTTGAATAAAGGAAAGAAAAAAACCCTATTTCAGTAACTCTTCGGTAGATATATGACTCTTATCAGGACTTGGACCTCAAGCACTAAGTATAGAGTTAACACGATTCATTATGTCTTTCTGCAAGGCACAGGTAGCTTCAGAGCCAGTGCCCCAGGCAGAGGAGGTGGGAAGGAAGAGGCAGCCTTCCCCTCCCGGTCAGCTGCTGTGGCCCTGACTTACAACAAGCTGTAGACGCCCCATTGCAGCTTTAGCCTGACTACAGTCCCAGGCTGCTGGTGAGCTTTGCACCAGTTTCCATCCTTTCCGCTTATAACACGGGGTTTTCTGTATTAATACCTTTTCTGTCCTTTAGGTACTCCGGGTCAATCAGGCAGATGCCATCTGCAGACAAACACAAAAGAAGGGCCAGTGAGCTCAGCTCCCCGGGAAGATCCTCACAAAACCACAGCACTTTTTAAATTCAAGTAATCTGCTCATCAGCTGGGGAGGTGACCGAGAGGAGCTGCCGGTCAGGGGGATGGCGATGCCTCCTCCGGCATCTCCACCAGCAGTGTGGCCAGGATGTTTTGCAAAGGGACTTTGTCCCTTTCATCGCCATTTTTCTGTAAGGGTATTTGCAGGAAAATGAGACGTTTGCTCTTCTGGAGCTGCCCTTGATCTTCTCGCTCTAGCAGGATGCAGAGGTGAGCTGCCACCAGCCCAGGGACCAGTCGCCCCAGCTGGTCACTGCCTGTGCTTCCCCCTCCGTGGTGAGCATGGCCCCACTCACCTACAGACTCCACCGAACTCACATGATCCACAAAGTCTCTCTTCCCCAGGTAGATGGATAGCTGCAGGCAGCACGTGGTGAAAGGAAAGAACAAAACAGGTTAGTGTTTGCCGTTGAACCGGCCAAAATTTTCAAGCCCTTAGTTATGTTGTGGAGCTCATTAACCCTGCTGTTAGCGTGTCAGATCAGACATCGCATTTAAAGTTCATATAGGATTTTTTTCATTTCTATTTTGAAAAGCAAGCCCTGTGGTGGCATCATGGCAGGTATGGCAGGAATCATTCACATTTCAAAAGGAAGGGAAACCCAGCCTGCATCCCATCCTGTGGGCAGAGCCATGCCAGAGGGACCCCAGCACAGCCTGCACCTCTGGCTGACCCACACCCAGGGACGGGGCACATGGTCCCATCTCTGGCCTGCATGGACTCACCTTGCTGTTGGGGCTGGTCTTCTTGAACACCCTGCAGAGGAAACACAGACAGATAGGTTGGGAATGCCCTGGATAAGGCTGGATGTGGCACAGCCCGCTCCTGGGGCAGGGAGGCAGGGGGTGGCCATTTGTCTCCCTGGGGCAAGGAGGTGAGGGCTTCCCTGCAAGCATGATGCATCTCCAAGAGCTATGCCAGGGCATGCATGGGATGTCCTGGCCTTGGGGAATTTGGTGTCCTGCAAAGTCAGAGCCAACCACCCCCCTGTCTGCCTGCCCCAGGGGATGTCATGTTCCTGAGCTCAGCCTGTGACCATTGAGAGGGTGCATTCGCTGGCTGTGTCCTAAGGGCAAGGAAGAAAGCACCAACACACAGAAGAAAAGAGAAGGTGCTTTGTTGGCTCCACGATGGCTCACTCCATCTCTCTATGGTGAGCTCATGTACCAGCTCATGGGGGAGCCGGGGGGCTCGCTTTCTCCCTCTTCTCCTGCCCTACAGCACCCTGCTCCATTGCAATTAAAAAAAAAAAAAGTGAGAGAGAAAAAGAAAAAAAAAAGCCACTTACTTTGCTCCTTCTGCCATTTTAAGTCAGCAGTCACGCAGGCAGGGATCTGTGGGGAGAGATGGAGGGGAGGTGCTGGTGAGGCACTGGGGAAGGGGCAGCTGCTGGCCATCACCAGCCAGCGGGACAGAATCGTGCACATCCCAACAAACTGCAGAGCCCTTGGGCCACGGTGCTGCCGAGCCTCTCACCTCTCCCGAGCCTGGATGCTTGGGGTTCAGCTGGGGCTGCCTGTCTTTGGGGTGGCACACAAGGCACACAGCAGCAGCTGGAGACCCCGTGGGGCAGCCGAGCTAAGCAAGCCCCTTGCCCCTGGCCCAAAAGGTGGTGAAGAGGAGGTGGAAGAGGAAAAGGGAGAGTGATGCCCTAGGCAAGCAGGCTTCAGAAAATAGGAAGCAAGGGGTGACTCCCAAAGGAGCGAGTTCAAGGCTGGGAAAGGCAAGAAAATGAACAAAAGAGCCTATGGAGTTTCAGTTTTATGATTTTTCTTTTGTCTGCAGGGAATTTGCTGTCATGGCTTAATGGAAGGAACAGGCTTGTTTTGTCCCATCACTCTCAGGAGAGCAGGGAAAGCAGCAGCAGAAAGGTGGAGGGCAGCTTAACCGCACCACGGACAGGGGGGTCTCAGGGTGCATGGTCCCAAGCCACGTCCCCTGTCCCCAGCCCTGGCTGGCAGCACCAGAGCCGACCCTGGAGGTCAGTGCTGGTGGCCCTGCCCTCACGCCGGGGCTGCTCAGCCCTGCCCGGCTGTGCTGCCTCTGTTTTTCTTGCTCAAGTCTGGCATCCAGAATTAAACCTTAAATATCACGCTGATCACCAGCTGATTCGATGGGCTATTAGATGGGATGAGCTCAGCTTCTTAAAGTTAGGCAGCTCTGACATTAGCGGAGCTTAAGCCCAGGTAGGATTTTAAGCCCCAAGGGCACGTGGGCAGAGTTGCCTCTTTATGCAACTGCAGGGAAGCTGGGGAGAAAGAAGAAATTGGTATGAGGAGAGCAGATGATCCTCTTCCCCACAGGAAAACAAGGGATTAGTCCCAAACACAGGATCTTCGATGATCTCAGGTGCTGCGGGATGTGGAGTTCAGGCTTCCCACCCTGCAGGGTTTCTTGGGCACAGCAAGAGAAGGTGCAAAGGGAAGAGGAGCACAGTGGTGCCTCAGGCTCGGCCCTCTCCAGAGTCTGGGAACTGGGGACAAGGCGATGAAAGGTGGAGGAAAGCTGAACTCATCCTCTGCATCTCCCAGGCTCCAGAGAGGGGACTCCAACCTCTCCTGGCTTGGCTAAGCTCTCCCATGGTGCTACCAGACCGCTCCACCTGTGCCCACTGGCTCAGCCATGCTGGAATCCTTTTAGCCACGCTTTTCCCCCTTCAGCCCCAAACTCCCCCTCCTTCCAGGCACACCCCGGCACCAATGTCCGTGCCCCAAAGCTTCAATGAAACATCAGAATCTGTGCCGCAAAGCCCTGGCAGGGCCCAGGCAGCACTCACCTGGCAGGTGGATGGACACACAGACACTCGCCTCTTCCTCTCCCAGCACGTCCCACTGCCACCCAGTCACTACAGACTGCTCCCTGTCCTGCAGCTTCTTATACTCCTGCAGCGGTCCCTCCCCTGGCATCTGGTCGCACACGTTCGGCTTTGGAGATGCAGGGGGTGTGTGCACTGTGGGAGAGGTGCTTTTAGGAAGAATCCTATTAGTTTATTAACCAGGGAAGATGCTTCATGAGTAAGAGTGAGCTATAAATACGGCTGCCGCTGGAGCCCTGAGAAAGCAGCTTAGGGAGATTGGCAAAGTGGGCTTAGGGAGCAAGGTGATGGTAATTGAGGTGGAAGCTCTGCTCCCGGTGGGCAGGGGCACAGATTCCCACACGGGCTCTCTGCAGCTGCTCCCACAGGAAGCAGGGCTGGGCCAGCACTGGGCACAAGGGCGGATGGAGGTGGCAGAGAGGAGGGAGGGAACCTGCCTGGCTTTATCCCTCCCTGATGCACTTTGTGGATGCCTAACAGATGGACAGGAAGCACTGGCAGCTTTCTTGTGTGGCCAACATGTCCATGTGGGTGGTCACATAAAGGTGACCTGCTGTGGTCCCAGGGCACACAGGACAACACCTTGCTACAGGGATGCTGATGAACAAAGGCTGTATGCCTTTGCCGATAGGGCAAAGGCATATGGAAGGCTCAGCGCTGCAGCAGCAGCCCCCGCACCAGGCTGTGCTTCCCCACCACCCCTCAGTGGTGGGACACAGACCTGCCACCATCCCCCAGCACCCCTTGAGCAATCTGCTCAGCTCCGCATCATTTCATAACGCCTCAGGCTGGCCTCACCTGACCTGGTTAGCACATCATTAATTCAAGGTTTGCTGCTGCAAATAGAAACTGTTGAAGGCACATAGTGGGTTTGCCTTACGGTCCACCAGGAGAGAAGCACTCCCTACTGCCATCCTTCCTCAGCAGCAGTCAGCACTTGGGATCCCCTCCCACAGGGGTGGCTGCAGGATGCTCGTGTGAATGCTGCCCCTGGGACAAGGCACAGACCCCGGGGACAGCCCAGGGCAGCCTGTAAACTGCTCCAGCAAGATCCCACTCATCTTCCTCACCTCCAGCACCCCTCAAGCCCTTGCTTGCTCAGCCAGACCCTCTGCTTTGAGTACACGCTTGGCTCTGGCTTAACCCTCAGTGCTAAGCACTGAGATCAAGCTAACCCTGCTCATTACTGCACCTCCATCACAACACTGCCAGCAACCTCCTCCCAACACCCAAGATCAGCTCAATGACCTTTATTACCTGAGTACCAGCTCCTCCCAAATGCAGCCCAGCTGTGCCCCTGACCCCATGGGCCACTGGGAGCTACTGGGAGCCACGGCAGCACACCAGTCCCACCAGCCTCACTGCCCAGGGCTTTAGCTGTCAGCACATGTTGCCTGGGGCCAGGACTTGTGATCTCTTTAATTGCACACAGGAGAGCTGCTTAGTTTGCAGATTAACGGGTGCTATTTCTGCCAAGGTCAAGGGGACACGTGAACTGTGACCTTCCCACCAGGGGTAGAAGAGGAGAAGGAGGAGGCAGCCGCACCTGGATGCCCGCTGCCCAGCTAGGGGGGAGGCCGGAGCAGCTTCCCCCAGCACCGTGCCTGGGATGCCTAATCCTGAGCTCTCTGCAGCTCTTCGCTCTTCATTAGGCTTTTAATAAGGCCCACGAGACTAGTGCCACTCACAAGGGCCGTGGCAGAGCATGGTGAGGATGGAGAGCAGATTTCATTATGGGCAGCTTCAGCTCGGTTTAATGGGGTGGATTCATCCAGGGAGACCTTGCCCAAGTAGGAGGGCAGATATTTCCCCTCCCCAAAACAGTGATGAGACAGACAGACCACATCCCTTCCTGCGCTCATGCCATGCTTTGAACCACGCTCTGGGGGAGGAAGCTAGGGGATGCAGCACTGTGTTAAAAATAACAAAATGAGAGAGGACTTCTTCCTTTTTCCTGTTTAATAATGACCAAAGGCTCCTCTCTTCTGCCTCATCCCACCCATCCCTGCAGGTCCATGCGCTGTGTGAAGCACAGATCAAATGGCTGCTTCCAGCGGGGCAGGGCACCAGTGGACATGGGGCTGGTGGAGCACGTGGGGGCCCAGCTTCATTCCTGGCTCCAGATGGACAGTGTCCTGCAGGGTCCCGCCTCCCCAAGGACCAGCTGTGGGGCTTCCTGTGTCCTTCTGCTTCGGTGCCCTTGCCTGCAGGGTCTTCCCTCAAAGGGAGCCCGAGTGGAGCTGGAGCCACCTAGCAAGCTGGCACCAGTGAACCCATGTTGCCTTCCAAAATACAACTGTTCCCCAGGTGCTGGCAGAGCTCCCTGGGTGCTGGTGCATCTGGCAACATCCCAGCTCAGCCTTTAGCACTGTGCACCACAGACACCTTACGTAAATGCCCACGCTGCTGATTTTTCAAAGCCCCTCAGAGCTCCAGGGCTTCCTTCCCTGATCTGGATTAAGCGGCACAGATGGCATTAATCCGAAGCCAGGCACTTCTGCGGCTGTCGGGAATTATTGCCGTGCTGTTAAGTAACGGGAGAGAGCAGTGCCAGCAGGAGTGGGTCTCTGACAGGACAGGGGTCTCCAGTGGGATGCATGTCCCTGTGGTGAGTGCTGGTGAGAGATGTAACCGCTGCTGCTGTGCAGCCCGGAGCCACCAGCCTGAAATCAAGTAGGCTGCCCAACTTCTCAGTGTCCCAGCCACAGGTTCCTCTCGAGGCTGGTAGCCCAGGAGGAAACCTTGGCAGGGGCTTTTGGCACGTCTGCACCGGTGGGCTGGGGCAGGCATCGTGGGGCACGGACCCTTTGCTCAATGCTGCAAGGGTTGGCTCGTGGTGCCAAGGGTGGCAGCCAGCCGGCAGCGTGGCTCAGCATGGCATTCTATCCTCATCCTCCTCCAGCAGGAGCCTCTGTTCCATCTCCCCCCAGAGCAGCCCTGGTGCCCTCTGGGCACTCTGGCAGCAGACAATGGTGGCTGCTTATCTGTAATTAGTTGGAGCTAATTACCCTAGCACAGCTCCAGCCAGCCACATGCGCAGGGCCTGCTAGTGCCTTGCCACGAGGAGCAAAACCTCTGGATCTGCACCCAGGAGTTGTGGGGAACCCCGATGCTGTTTGCAGCACTGTCCTGCCTGGAAAAACCTCCCTCCTTCCCGACCCCTTCCCGGGAGCTCCTGAACCCTGCTTCCCTTCTGCCTGCAAGCAAGGCATGCACAGATGGGGGGACATGAACACCATCATGGGCGCCTGGCTCGTGTGGCCACCTGATGCCTGCAGCATCTCCATCACCACGCAGCCAGCAGCAAAAGTCAGAGCTCAGCCCCAATGCAGCAAGGTACCCAGTGGTGGGCAGCTCAGGCAGCCTGCCCACAGCCCCAAACACATTTCAGGGGCTTGCTGCTGTCCCACACGGCTGGCGGTCCATTCTCCCAGGGTCCTGCCCGAGGGATGGGGCTCTGTCCCCGCACCGCCCCTCGGCCCCGGAGAAGTCGAACAGTGGGGAGCAGGGTGGAGGCAGAGCCCCCACTCCAGGACGGCTCCTGCCTGCACCCTGCCATGCTCAGCCCTGCGTGCTGCAGGCTTCCCCCTGTAACAGGGCTGGAGCAGGAGGAGGAGCGAGGAGGCTGGTCCTGGCAGCAGGGAGAGCAGAGCACAGAGAAAGAGGAAGAGCACAGCTAGCGCCGTGGTGCCGAGCAAGCGGCACGGGGCACCGAGCGAGTGGGCCTGGCTGGTGGGGCCAGGGAGCGGGGGTGCCTGCCGGTGGGGCCAGTGTGGGTGCTGCCTGAGTCCCTGCAGCCGCCCCGGCAGGCAGCGTGTGATGGGCAGGGCTGCCAGCGTGCCCAGCAGGAGGAAGCCCACAGCTGCCGGTGCAGCATCACAGCTCCGCTCTTGCTCGGCTGCACCCTGAAAACTCAACTCGCTGCCCACAGCATCCCGCAAGAGCTGCAGGAGCCTACAGTACATCTGTGAGGGACGGTGAGTGTGTGGGGAGAGATCTGGGCTCCCGCGTGCTGCTGGGACACCAGCATGGCCTGTCCTTGCCATGCACCAGGGCAGGATGGTGGCTCTGGGGCTGGGGCAGCAGCGTGGGGCCATCCTCCCATGGGCAAGATCCTTTTGCTGAGCTGTCCCTCTCTGCCCCCATGCACCCTGCAGGCTGGAACCTCTGTGATGAGCATCTGGACCCCCAGCCTGCACCAGCTGCCCCCCTGGTCTTGCTCCTGCCACGCTGCCTGGCCACAGGGTACCCCATCCCCATGAGCATTACCTCGGTGGCTGCCCATCACCCACTGAGACCTCCAGCCAGCAACGTGCTTGGGTACCAGGGGGCTGGTGCCCCCATCCCACCTTCACCTTCCCCAACCGACCCTGTGGGGCAGCTGATGGCCAGCAGACGCTGCTAAGCCCAGATGCAGGGCTGGGACAGGAACACAGCACAGCCCGTGTCCCACCACTTTGGAGGATGGCAGCAGCAAGCTGGTACCACCGGGACATCAGCCGGGTTGTGGCAGAGGAGCTGCTGGCCAAGGCTGGGCGGGATGGCTGCTTCCTGGTGCGGGACAGCGAGTCGGTCTCGGGGGCATATGCCCTCTGCCTTCTGTGAGTCACCTGCCTGGCTTCTGCTTGTGGTTTCTCTCTTTTGCCCCTTGCCAGGGTCCCTCTGTCCCTCTCCCTGCTGTGGGCATACCACTTCTGACACTAACAGAACATGGAAAAGCCTTCTGCAGGGATGCTGGTGGGGTGAGCAGGGTGCCAGAGAGCTGGCATGGGGGTTTTCAAACGATCTCCAGGTCAGACCAGTGGAGAAGCCTGTGTCTTTGGGAGCAGGCAGAAGCGTGGGCCAGCAGCCCTGCTCAGCACCAGGGTTGCTGAGGGGAGAACCCGAAATCCAGGGCTCGCCAAGCCATTTGGGGCTGGCCTGGCTCCGTGCGTGGGAGTGGGAGAGGCTGACTTGCATCGCCCTCCCTCTGCGAAAACAAACATCCCCTCTCCCTCCAACCCCCAATGTGGCCACATCCGGACTGCAACGCCCACTCTTAACATCTCAGATGCTGGGGCTTGGAGGCTGCATCCCCTGCCACCCACGGGGACCCTTGCCATCCCTGCACCTGGACCCAGGCTCATAGCCCCTGTGAGCGCTGCTGTTGGGGCTGCCTGCACCCTTCCCCGCTGCCTGCACCCCTTCCTGCTGCTGCCTGCACCCTTCCTGCAGCCGAGCGACACATCTGCAGTGGGGAGCGTGTGGGGCGGCGCCTCGGTGGCTTTGGCAGGATGCCACCCCTTTCCTACGGCTGGCCTGGCCCGATGCACGGGACAAATTGCAAACACATGGTGCTGAGGGGTGCGGAGGGGTGCGGGGCACGCCGTGGGTTCAGCCGGCAGCTGCTCCCACTCTTCCCAGCATCCCGGCACCGAGTTGGAGGTCAGGCTGCTGCTGGGCAGGGTGGTGGCATGGGCAGGGATGTGCAGTGGCCTCTGAGCGAGTACGACTGTACTATGGCAGCCCTGGGGAGCACAGCACCGGGCTCTGGCAGGCTGCAAACCCTCACTGCCACCCGCAGCCATGGGGCCGAAGGTGCCCCAGCAAATGCTGATGGAGCCGGGGCTGCGTGCCGGGGCCATGCCCGCTGCAGGCAGGGTGTTGTTTGGAGGCAGGGGGACACTGCGCATCCTCCCCTGCAAACCACTACAGACCCAGAGCTGAGGGTGATGCTTTTATTTCCAGTAATAAGAGCTCAGTTCCTCTCTCTGCAGAGGGGCTGGGGTGTTTGCATCAGGGCTGGGTGCTGGGCACCCTCCCAGTACCACCACATGCCCACGGTATTGTGGGGGGTGCTGTGGCGGACCCTTGTCTGCTCTCTCCCAGGTTTCAGCGGCATGTCCACACCTACCGCATCCTCCCGGATGACAAGGGGCTGCTCTCTGTCCAGGTGGGTGCCGTGATGGGTGCCCAGAGGTTGGGGTGCACTCTCTGCCCTGGCTAGTGCCGCCGGGTGCTGTGCCACGGGGCCACAGGCTGTGGGCCAGGGTGCCAGCAGGATGCAGGTGTGAAGGAGCTGAGGTGCTCGCCACCCTCGCCAGCCCCCATGCAGCACCCGGAGGGGTGGTGGCTGGTGTGGTTTGCTTTTCACATGAGCTGCCTGCAAAGCCCAGCACCAGCAGACTGCGAGTGCTTTGCAGCCACCCCTTCGGCACGGGGCCACCTGGGAAAGCTGCCTCCCCACTGGCCCCGCAGCTGCCACCAGCTCACCCAGCAAAACACTTGTCCCCTTCCTGCTACTGTCCCCTGCCCCAGCCTGGCCACACTGGCCCAGTCCCTGTGACATCTGTCCCCACAATGTCTGTCCTGGCTACCGGCTTGGCCTCACTTCTGCTCTTTGGTGTCACTTCACAGTTTCTTGTGGTACCCAGATCTCTGCCTTTCTAGCCCCCTCAAAAGAGCATCCTGAGGGTCCCTAGGGAGCATCCCCATCTGCTGCATGAGGCAGATGTCTCCTCGCTCCTCTCCTTGCTCTGCTGCCCTGAAAAGAGCAGGGGTGAGCTCCCCACAGGGCTGGTATCCAGCCCGCACTTCCAGCTCACTATGGGCACATCTCTGGGGACTGACTGACTTGACTCAGCAGGCTGCTCCGTAGCCCAGTTGGGGGCTGCGCCAGCACACGGAGCTGGCAGAAGGCGGGGGATGCGATGGTGCTTCCCCTCCTCTGCCTCCCAGACCATCCAGGGCATCCAGGCCAAGTGCTTCCGCACGCTCCCTGACCTGGTCAGCGCCTACCAGCAGCCCAACAACGGGCTGGTGACGCCGCTGCTCTACCCGGTGCCCCGGCCGAGGCAGGCAGCCAGCGAGGACTCAGGTGAGCCAGGGAGGTGGTGGCGGGGCCGCGCTGGGCTGTGAGCGGGGAGGGGGTCCGGCTGAGCCGGCTGTCCTCTGCCCACAGATGGGGAGGATGGCCGAGGTGGCAGGCATGTGGCAAGCGTGGTCCCGGCTGGGGGAGCCATGGCGGGCACATGGCTCAGCGCTCCCATCGCCGGCCGGACCCACATCTCACAGCAGCTGCACCAGAGGCTGCAGGAGCAGGTTCACAGCAGGTAACATGCCCCTGCCCTCCCTGGGCTGGCGGGGGTGATGGGGCAGGCATGGCCGGGGGGAAGGATCCTTCCAAAAACGTTCACCCCACCTTGCAGCCCAGCCAGTGACTTCATGGGCTTCATGGCCGAGTACCTGAACCACCACCTGCAGCTGGACCTGGAGGCGCTGCGCCACGGGCACCCACAGCTTCGCCACCTCAGCACCGCACTCGTCACTGCCTGCCAGGCGCTGCACAGGCGAGTGGCCCAGGAGTGGCAGGCCTGGAGGGGACCACCCTCCCGGCCACCCACCTCATCCCTGTCCCCTTTGTGATGGCTGAGCATTGCCACCGAGGCTCAGGAGATGCCCGTGCCAGCTCTCACCCACTTCTCTCCTCTGCAGTGAGATTGACTTTACCCTGGCAGGTCTGGAGACACTGGCCAGGGTGTTCGACCCCCCCGTGTCCCCTCGCAGCCCAGCCAGGGAGCAGGTGAGGTCCCCCCGGGCCCCTGCAGCCACCAGCAGGTGCCTTGTTGTGCGTGGCTGGGTGAAGCTGGTCCGCAGGGGAAGCGGTTGGGGTGGTTTCGGTGCCTTTCGGCACCCAAAGGTGCTGCATGCCCCACGGCACTGCTGGTGGTCCCTGGGTGCTGTGTGTGCCAGGGTCCCTGCAGCCACCCAAGGGGACCTGGCTCCCTGTGGCCTGGGGACAAGCAGGGACTCATTCCTGCACCCGGTCCTGGACACAGTGGGAGGGGAAGCTGCTTCCCCAGCCAGACCCCAGGGACCCCCATATGTCAGGGTGCAGCCCAGACCCACAGGGAGGAATCCCGAATCCCCTGGTCCAGTGCCGCTGTGCTGCTCCAAAAATGTCTGTCCTTCCCTTCAGGGTCTCCTAACCAGTGATCCAGACCTTGAGCTGCTCCTCAACAAGATATCTACTGTCAACCATCTCCTCTCTTCGCTGGAGAAGAAGGTGCCTGCCCCGCTCCCGCTGTGCTGGCTGCATGCAGGGGCAGGCACAGTCCCTGTTGGTGGCAGCCGCTGCCTGGCTCTGCCAGTGCCCAGGAACCTCACTCTGCTCCAGCAACTCCCCCCTCACTTCAATTAAACCCTCTGGCAAAGCAAGCTGCCAGCGATGGCACAGCCCCGGGCTGCCGGGGCAGGACAGGCTGGTGCAAGGTGCCCAGGGCTACCAGCTAGCCCAGTGCCCCCAGCCCAGTGCCCATCTCTCCGGCAGGTGCTGAAGTCGCTGCAGGAGACGGTGTCAAGGCACAACCTGGCACTGCCCAGCGTGGCGGTGGCCCCCCCGCCAGCTGCCAAGACTCTGGCCATGCAGAGCTTTGAGGTGAGGGCAGGGGGGCACGGTGGGGCCCTGATGTTGCTGCTCAGGCAGGGCAGGCACGGGGCCGACCCGGGAACTGCGTCCCTGCCTGCAGGTGAAGATGGGCAAGTCTCAGCGGGCAGCCCTGACAGTGGACGTGGAGTCGGGGACAGTGGCCATCACCAAGTGGGGCAGCGGGTCCCCAGAGGAGACCATCCATCAGGAAAAAAGTAAGGGGCTGCTGACCCCCCCACTGGCCATCAATGGGGTGCTGCGGGGCTGTGGGACTCCCTGGCATGGGCCTGATGCCAGGGCGATGGGCTGCAGAACTGGTGACACCCTGAGCCCCCACCCCACGCTGCCTGCAGGCCCCATGGTGGGAGGTGGGGGGCCACCACTGCCCCCCTTACACCCAGTGTTCAGTCCTGCAGCTAATCAAATACCAGAGCGTGCAGAGCAAGGTGAGGCTGGTGTACAACCGGGAGCCACAGAAGAGCCTGAGCAGAGACTTCATCTTCCCCAACGCACGGGTAAGCAGCATCGGCTGCACTCACGGGGTGTCCTGGGGGAATACAGAGCTGTTACGCAGTGATGCAGCAAATAAGTGGTCTCAGGGCTGAGACCTGCATGTCTGGGTGTGATGTCCTCCTGATCCTGCCACCAGCACCTCCTGGGGTGCTGCAGCTCCTGGCTTCCCTTTGGGACAACCCCTAAGACCACCATATCATCCTGCAGAAGCGAGAGGCCTTTTGCCAGCTGCTGCAGCTGATGAAGATCCAGCACTCCCACCTGGATGAGCCTGACCTCATCTCAGTGTACATCGGGACATGGAACATGGGTAAGGGGCTGGGAGAAGGTCACATTGTCCTGGGAGGCTGCCATGGCTCGTCGTAAGCCCAGGTGGGTTTGGAGAGGTGAGGGCTGTGGGGAGCTGCCCCAGGAAACCCGAGGTCCAAGTTGGTCCAGGTGGGAGGAGGAGGCTGGAGAAAACACTGACCTGGCCGCTTTTGGGTTTGTCTGTCCCAACATGGTCCATTCGCCCAGTGGCTGTCAGGGAAACGGAGGAGCTGGGGTCCTGGGAGGATTCGGGGTGGTAGCAGGAAATCCCAGCATCAGTCTGGGATGTGCATGGGTGAACCGTAGAGCTGGTGCAATGCTTCTCATCCCCAGCAGCTCCTGGAGATGTGTAGGGTCTGTGGTTGGAGAGGAGCTCAAGGAGCTTGGCATGCTGTCCCCCCTGGTGATCCGCTGTCCCCTGCCCACAGGCAGCATGCCACCGCCCCGCTCCCTTGCCTCCTGGCTGACCGCGAGGGGCTTGGGGCGCACGCAGGATGAGACCACTGCCTGCATCCCGCACGACGTCTACGTTATCGGCACCCAGGAGAACTCCCTGGGTGACCGTGAATGGGTCGAGTTCCTCCGCGCATCCCTGAAGACCCTGATGGCCATCGACTACAGAGTGGTAACCGCAGGGTGCTGCCTGGACCCCTCTGGCTGTGCCACCTTTCACGGATGGGTTGGCTGACCTTGCTGCTTCCCCATCCCCACCACCCCTGGCTGTGGGGTGGTGCAGGGGAGCAGGCAGACTCACCACCCTGCCCCTCCGCAGGTTGCCCTGCAGTGCCTCTGGAGCATCAAGATCGTGGTGCTGGTGAAGCCTGAGCATGAGCGGCGCATCAGCCACGTCCACACCTCCAGTGTGAAAACTGGGATCGCCAACACACTGGGTAAGGCTGGGGATGGGGTTGGGGGGATCCCCAGGGTGAGGGGGCAGCCTAAGGGCCATCCCAGGACCTCTGGGGCCCCCCCAGCTCAGTGCCTGGGACATCCCTGCAGGGAACAAGGGAGCCGTGGGCGTCTCCTTCCTCTTCAACGGGACCTCCTTCGGCTTCGTCAACTGCCACCTGGCCTCTGGCAGTGAGAAGACCCATAGGTGATGGAGGGCCACAGTGGGACAGGGCTGCCCTGGGACAGGCGGGTGTCTCAGGGGGCTGGAGTAGCCCTGGGGGGCTGGGGGGCTGTCCCTGTACCCCTCCTGTCCCCACCTGGCAGGGAAAGGATGAGGATGAGGTGTCCCGGGGGTGGCTCACAGGGTGCTGCCATCCCCACCGCAGGCGTAACCAGAACTACAGCGACATCCTGCATTCCCTGGTCCTGGGCGACAAGCGGCTGGCAGCCTTCGACCTCACCCTGCGCTTCACCCACCTCTTCTGGTTCGGGGACCTCAACTACCGCCTGGACATGGATGTGCAGGTGGGACCCCACAGACATCGGAGCTGGGGATGGTGGCACGCTGGTGGCAGCACCGGTGCAGCCACAGGGGTGAGAGGAACCGGGCTTCCTCCCCTGGTGCAGGACATCCTCGCCCATATAACCAAGAAGGAATTTGAAGCCCTCCTGGCTGTTGACCAGCTCAACCTGGAGCGGGAGAAGAACAAGGTGTTCCTGCGATTCAGTGAGTGCAGGGGCAAGGGCACTGCTCCCCCCGACAAGATAGTGCCAGCTCCAGCACACAGTGGTCCCCAGCCCCGGCACAGCCCTGCATGAGGTGCCAAAAGCATGGGGCACCTTGATGTGCACCATGCAAGTCCCCCAGGGCAGGTCCCTGGGCTCTGTGTCTTGAGAAAATGTGAGCACGGGGACAGTCAGAGGTGGCCAGGGGTGCCAGCCATCCGTGTGAGCCCCACATGGGGACCATGACACCCATGGGGTCTCTCCTCAGTCGGTTGCCACTGTGGGGACAGACAGGGATGCTGACCCCTATGCCACCTTCATGTCTTGGTTCCCAGGTGAGGGTGACATCTCCTTCCCACCCACATACCGGTACGAGCGGGGCTCCCGGGACAGCTACGTGTGGCAGAAGTTCAAGGCCACGGGGGTGAGTTCCCGGAGACTCCTGCTGAGCTGCAGGACATCATGGGGGGACAAGGACAGCAGGCTCGGGTGGTGCTGGGGGGCACTGAAGCTGTCTGCCTTTACCCATTTTTAGATGAGGATCAACGTCCCCTCGTGGTGTGACCGTATCCTGTGGAAGTCGCACCCGGAGACTCACGTGGTCTGTAACTCCTACGGTGAGTGAGACCCTGTGGCTGGGGGGAGCCCAGGCTGGCCAGTGCTGCCCAGAACCCCAGGGCTCGAGGACCATCAGCCAGCTGCCCCCTCCCACCGTGCAGGCTGCACCGATGACATCGTGACCAGTGACCACTCACCTGTCTTCGCCACATTTGAGGTGGGAGTGACGTCGCAGTTTGTGCCCAAGAAGGGTAAGGGGTAGGGGTCTGTCACCCCTCGTGCCCAGCTGGGGTAAGCCCTGACCACGGGCACTTGGCTGGTGCACGCCAACCCACCGGTACCTGCCTGCAGCTCCCGGATCCAGCCCTGAACCCCTGGCCTGCATCGAGTGGGACAGCATCGAGGTGATTGTGAAAACCACCAGCCGCAGCAAGTGCTACATCGAGTTTCACTCCTACTGCCTGGAGGGTGAGGTGGCCCCATGGGGCCGGGGCGTTGGGGGGCCAGGGGTGTGCTGTGGGGGCGAGCTACCCCCAGCTGGAGCTGTGACCCCCGCTGTCCCCCGGCAGAGGCCCAGCGGAGTGGGGAGAACACCTTCCAGAGCTGTGACATCCCGGGCTTCCTCAGGCTGGGCTGGTCCACAAAGCATCTGCCTGTGGTACGCACCGGGGTGGGGGCAGATGCTGCCCCCGCCCCCCCCCCAGCTCTGGAGCATCCTCCTCCCTCCTCTACCCCATCCCACCTGCTGGCTCCATACCCTGAGCCCCAAGGGGTGCCGGGGGCTGACACCGTGCCTCCCCCCCAGGATAGTGACACCCCTGTGCCACCCTGCACTGCGGCAGCCCCCCTGAGCACCCCTCTCTCCTCCTGCAGTTGAACCCCATCCTGCCAGACCTGGAGTACCTGGGGGACCAGCACCTGCTCCTCAGCATCAAGGGTGTGGAGAGCTGCGAGTCCTACGGTACGTGTGGGACAGTGGTGTGGGGGGCCACTGGGGTGCCATGGGGGGTGCCAAGCATAGCACCCACAGGGCTCAGGTAACAGCCTGCTGGGTGTAAGGTTTTGTGGCTGGAACTTGGCGGAAGGGACCCTGGCACCCTCACCCACCCGAGGTGTGTCTGGGGGGGCTTACCTGCCCCCCGAGCTGCCCGGGGGGGTAACACACGCATGTGCTGCGCCTGCAGGTGAGTGCTGCATCGCGATGAGGTCAATGATTGGCAGCATGGCTCAGCAGTTTGAGACCTTCCTCTTCCACCGTGGTGAGGAGACGGGCTCCATACGTGGCTGGATGAAGGTCCGGGTCCCCAAGGACAGGTGCAGCACCCGTGAGAGGCTCTACGGTAAAGGCGGCCGCACGCCAGCCCCCTCCCATTGCCCTGGGCACGGGGGCTCAGGGCCACGCTCCCACCTGCCCATGCCTGCGCTGCCCCCCTGGACCCCAGCCACGGGCAGGAGCCGTGCGGAGCCTGGTGGGGAGAGGCCAGACTACGGTGTCTTTGCAGAGTGGATCAGCTTTGAGGAGGAGGATGCCGAGCCAGCAGCAGATGTCCTGACGTACCCCAGGCCACCCCTGCAGCGCCTCAGGTACCCCAGCTGGGCTCAGCCCCACCGTGAGCCCTGGCTGTGGGGTGATTCTGAGCCCATCCTGCTGTGTTTGCAGGAGCCGGCCCCGCAGCCTCCCGGAGCCAGCCACCGGCTACACCAACCCAGCCTACTTCATCTTTGAGGGGGTCCCCAACACATGGGTGCCAGCCCCTGGTGCCGGCAAAGCCCACAACAAGCAGGTGGAGAGCCCGCCCAGGGGCCAGTGGTGCCGGAGGCCCCTTGGGGTGCAGGTCCCGTCGCCTTCAGAGGAAGAGCGGTGGGGTGGCTGGCCGCACTGTGTGCCAGGGGGGCTGTCCCGCGGGCACCCACTGAGCCCCCCTGGCACGGGCCGGCAGAAGAGACCCAAATCAGCCATCCTGGCGAGGGACACACCGGGGCTGGGCGACTGCTCACTGATGGCGCTGCACATGGCCACCTGCCTGAGCCAGCTGGACTGGGTGGCCCCCAGGCATGGAGGGGACAGCCAGAAGACCCCACTGCACCAGACCCACAGCACCCTGGAGCCGGCCCCACAACCCTGCCAGGAGGTGCCAAGGTGCACGTCGGATGCTCACCAGCACGGCCACCCTGGAGAGGTACCACTGTGGTCCCTGCGGGGCTCTGGAGCTCAGCCAAGGGGCTTGGGGAGCTCAGGAAGGGGAGGGGACCTGCTTTTGGTCACAGAGCCACCAGATGTGAGGTCGCATCCCTATGGCAGTGTTCTGCCTGATGGAGCCACCACGGTGCAGGCAGTGGGGTACAGTGGGAAGTGGAGCAGAAATGTGGCCCTTCATGCGGGGTGAGGACGTGAAGGTGGGAGCTTTGCGGTCCTGACGTGACACTGCTGGCATGTGTCCTTGATCTTCTTTCCCCAGTGGCCCTACAACAGGGGGGAGTGGTGCCATGTTGGCAGCAGGTGCCTGGGCCATCTCGGCTTGCAGCAGGATGAAGAAGGGCTGCAGAAGCATGGCTGGGACCACCTGGAGATCTTCAGGTACCCCCAGGCCCTGGAGCTTGGAAAGGGGGGCACCGTGCAGGCCAGCTCCTGTGGCCTCAGGGTCCCTGGCAGAGCCCCACACCTCAGGGGGGAGGAGAGGTGAGCCTTGGTGTGGGGACGGGGCAGGGCAGGAGGATATCAAGTCCCCACATCCTCATGGATGCCCCAGGGCAGTGCAGTCTCCCCGCTCCCTCTCGGTGGCTCCCCGAGCACTTGCTCCCCTTCACCCCATGTGCAGAGACATCATGGAGCGGGACCTGCTGGAGACCAGGGTGCTCAGCCCAGCCCAGCCCCGCCTCAGCCCCAGCAGCCTCGGTGAGGGCACCGCAGTGACCCCGCCGCAGAGACCTGACCTCGGACCCAGTGCCTAGAGCACCTACCCCCACCCCAGCACCGCACGTGCTCTCCTCCGTGGAGCTCCCGGGGCAGGCAGCGAGCTCCTGAGGAGGACCGGGCAGGCAGGCACCCAGGGCTGGACCTACTGGCCACCGCCCGACTTGTCTGGTCTTACCAGCAAGTGATGCAGTTGGAAAGTCTCAGGAAACTCCTGCGGCCGCTGGGACGGACACTGCACAGGTGTCACCGCCTGTCTCTGTTCTCCTTCCCCAAAGCGATGGAAGGACCACGCTGGGCCCCGCCAGCAAGGAGGGATGGGGGACATGGGAGATGTCGGGAAGGGGGACTGCTGGGTGCTTTGGGCCTCGAGGCTGCAGCCTGCAAGGGCACAGCAGCATCTGTGGCCAGCCCAGCCCTGTGCGCCCTCGTGCCTTCGGCCTCGGCAGCCGCTCCCTCCTCCCCGGGCTCAGCCCTGGGCGGATGGCATTCCCAGAGGACTTCTACAGCAGCAACTCCTGAGGCTGCAGTGCCATTTCCTTGGGAGCCACTCCTTGTATTCCTGTCCAGAATAAAGTCTCAGGGACACTGGGGTGCGTGTGTGCAGTGCCTGGTTCTGTGCGAGGCCAAGAAGGGAGCGTGCCAAGCTGAGCCAGCTGGGGAAAGCGCTGGCTCCTGGTGCCCCGGCTGCCCCAGGAGCATTGCCCCCTGCCTCCCACTGTTTAATCGGGGGCCCTGCACACCCCAGTCCTCGAGGCCGCCCTTGACCATGTCCCACGGGGCTCCCGTGCTGGGCTGGCTCTGCCTTCAGCGCAGTTCCCCTCCGACTGCGTCGGCTCTGCCTGCTCAGCCCTGCACAGCTGGGGGCCCCCTCCTCTCCCTCTGTGGCCAAGCAACCCGGGGGTGCCCCTGCACCAGCCCCCCCAGCCCCTGCTCACCCCGAGCTGGCTCACTCTCGGCTGTGGTCCCCTACATCTTGGGGTGCGCCCATTCGCCCCCGGCGTGCCCCATCCATCGCAGGCGCGTTTGCACAGCACCACCTGCATGCCCGCAGCGGAGTGAACTCCCCCGGACCGGGCACAGCTCCGCAGGAAAGGGGGCACACACTGCCTCCAAAACGTGGGGACACCCCAGCCTGGCAAGGCTCCGGCTGCCGCAACACCCGAGGCGGCCCTGGTTTGGGGACACTATGCCCAGGCTGGCCTCAAGGTGGCACTGGCCACCTTTGTCCCCAGGATTGCCCTGCAGGGCTGGGGCGCAGCAGGGCAGCACCCCAGGGAGCGAGCAGTGCCGGGGCCGGTGCGGTCCCAGTGGAGCAGAGGGGCTGCCCTTGGGCTGGGCAAGGGGCCACGGCCCCCAGGGGCAAGGGGTACGGTCCCCGCGGATGAGGGGCTGTGGCCCTTGTGGTTGGGGAACGGTGATCCCCATGAGCGACAGGCTGCAGTCCCCACGGCCGAGTGTCCTTGGCCCCCACGGTGAAAGGGCTGTGACCCCATGGGTGGGATCCACACATCCCGTGTCTGGGGCGCTGCAGGTGGCCCCCGCGAGGGTGACGGGCAGGAGCACGGCATGAGCCCTGCAGGCAGCCCCTGGGCGGGCAGGGACACTGGCAGGGACCTGCGGGCTCCTGCACCCGCCTCCGCCCGCCTCCAGCCCTGCCTCCCCTGGGCACTTTGCTCCCAGCAGGAGAGCCGGAGCGGGCACACTCGGCACGGCCGGGCACGGCGGAGGGCAGCCCACAGCCCCGCCAGCATGGCCCCCAGCCCCGCGGGGGACAGGCGCTCCCCGGGGGTGCCCCACTCCTGAGAGCCACCCCAGCCCAGGTCCGCAGGTGAGCCGGGGCAGCCCACGCTTGGTGGAGAGCAGCAGCCGGGACGGCCTCGCCGTGGCCACGCACAGCCAGCCGGGCTCCGGGGTCCCCGCAGGGAGCAGCTTGGGCCCTGCAAGGGATGGAGGTGGGATTCGCAGTGCAGGGTGGGCATCGGGTGGGGGTCAGCCAGTTCTCCCCATCCCTCCGCTGTCCCCAAATCCCTTGGTGCATCCTCCTCCCTACCGTGCCACTGCCTTCCTCCGTCACCAAGGGCCTTCATACTTCCCCCTGTGGCCACCTCCTCTCCTTCATCTGCCTCTCCATCCCCCAAATTGCTGTGCCCTCGCAGAATGAAGCTGCCCTCGGGCTGCTGCAGTTTAGCTGGATGCTGTGGTCTCCTGTCCTTCCCCAGGGAGACCGAGGGACAGGGACAGCCCAGCCAAGGGTGAAAGGAAACCCCCATCTCCCACCCTGCGGAGAAAGGGGGTCACCTTGGAGCAGGAGACATGATGGGCAGCAAGGGAAACACCCGGCCCCACTGGCATCCCCGGGGAGGAGGCACCAGTGCCCAGGCAGAGCAGGCAGATCGTGCTTTGGCTGCTCTTGCAGTCAAAGGGAAGGATCGAAAAGAAATTAGGTCATGCTTTCCTTGCGCCGGGGCTTTGGCTGCATGAACCACGTGGCGATTAGGGACAAGGGTCCTTGTGCAGGATGTTTTGCATAATTTTCCCTTGTTTTGCAATTTCTAAGAGCTTAGGCGAGAAGAAAAGCCCTGTTTTTCCCATGCTCCAGCAGCAACTGGTCCCAGGCTCACCCAGCCCCATGTCCCTCACCGGCTGCTCGCTCTCCTCCGAAGTCCTCTCTCGTTTCCCCTCTCTCCAGCTCCTGCCTGCTATGTCACGATCCCCGATGGTCTGTCCCGTCCTGCCAGTGGGCAGAACTTTGGCTCCGGAGGAGAGTCTTCGGCGCTGCCTCATTCATTTCATTGGTGTCTTTTCAACGCTCCTTTAAATGCCCCATGCAGGAAGCTTAGGCCAGCTGCTGGGGCACCCTGGGTTGGGGGCACCCGGGTCTGGGGCAGCTGCTGGCTCCCACTGGGACCAGTGCCGCCTGTGGGACCAAAGGACGGGTTCAGGCTGGGCACAGCTGCAGGGCTGGGAGCCAGGGCAGAGCTCCTGTTCCCGCGGCAAAGGGCCAAGCGCAGCATGTGCCCCCAGCTGCATGGCCCCGCGGCTGGCCCCTGCCCCTTCCCACTGGCAGATGGCATCATGGATGCTCTGCAGGTCCCCTTGCTGCCTCCCAGGACGTGTGCAGGAGCCAGCCTGCGGGCACCGTCCCAGCAGGATGTTGCTTGCCACGGGCAAGGGATTCCCCAGCATCACAGCCCTCCTGCATCCACAAAACGGGCAGGGCCGGAGCAGCCATCACCTCCCCTGCTCCATGTCCTTTCCCTGCAGCGCCTTCCAGCTCCTGCTCCATCTGTGAGCCTGAACGCTTGGCTCAGACCTCACTGCACCTGCGGTCAGTCCCTCCTGGAAAAGCCCACGCTAGAGAGGCTGTGGCCAGGGAGAGCCTTGCTGGGGGTGTCAGGGAGCAGCAGAGGAATGGATGTGGTGGTGACGTGTCCTTGGGGCGGACTGACACGAATCAGCAATTTAAACTACTGATTTTGATCATGAGCAAGATGAGGAAGCAGGAAACCTACTGAGATAAAGCTTGCCAAACGTCATCTTCTTTTGCGTTATATTGTGGTGGTTATCCTCCAAAGAAGCTTGCTTAGGAATGGCTAAACTGCACTCTGAGCACTGACTCTTCTGGGGCTTCATCAGCTGCCAGAAGCCATGTACCTGTGCTCTCCTCCAAGCAGCTCAGCACCACACGGCTGCTCACGCTTTTTCCTTATCCGTTTCTCACACCAGACTTATTTTTTTTTATTTATTGGCTTCTTCATACATAGTTGTTTGTTGACCTATGCCATGGACATTGGCTTTGGCCACTGAACCCTGCAGCACCTCCGGTCCGGCTGGGCTCAAGGCTTCATGCTCACTTGCACTCAGAGGTTAGAAGAAAACAAATCTCCTGGAGCCTCGTGTCCTCAGCAGCATCACAGCCCGGGGGAGATGCAGCCACTGGGCTGGGACCGCCACGACCAGCACAGTACCCCATGGGACCACCACTGGCACCAGCGCTCAGCGGCTTGGGGTTTCCTACCAGCTGGATTTCCCTCCTGGTTCAGGGAGAAGAGAGCAAGTTCTTTGCACTGTTAATGTTTGATCAGGACCTGCCTGTTGCTCTCTGAACTCATCCTTGTAATAAAGCCAGGCAGCTGCCGGTGCCAGCCGCAGCGGGAAGGAAGCTGCAGGGTGTTTGATGTGAGCCCGAAGCTGCAGCTCAGCCCACAACTCAAACAGAGTGCGGAGACAGATGCATGTGGGGCGGAGCGGCTGGTCTAGCAGCCACCTGCCTGCTGATTCATTTGTGATCATTTCTGTAAAGCCAGGGATCTCTCTCCAAGTGAGATGGATTTCATCTCATCTCCAAGGGAGGAGATGGATTTCAGCTCAGCTGACCCCGTGGATACACCCTATGGGATATTCGTGCCAACGGTGCTTGCCATGAGAAGCTGTCAGGCTGCACATCTCCGTGGTGAAGGCAAGGGGCAAACAGGATGATGATGATGATGATGATGATGAGGGAGCCTGAAAGAACACAGCTTTCCATCTTGTACCACTGACACCAGCATCATGCACATCGTCTCCCTGAGCCCCGAGCCCTCCTCCGTCCCGGCACCCATCGCCTCCTGTGTGAGCTTTGGACCAACAGAAACTGCAGACGCACCAGCACTCCCTCCATCAGTTACGGTTTTGGCTACACCCTGGTCTCTGCTGGCAGCGTGGCTGATGCTCCTGCTCCCAGGTTACTCATCTGAGCATCCATCCTCAGCTGGCAGAACCAGCCACTCCAAAATCGCTTCACCAGGGATGGTGGCAGGCGTGGAGGGGCCAAGGTGCGAGCAGCCTTTGCTTGGACACCACGATGGCAGAAGCTCCTTCTTCCCTCTGGACGAGTGGGCTCTGAACTTGAGATGTTCCGAGAGGCAAATGCAACCCTTGGACAGCTTGCCCTCACGCCTTGGCCGGGGGGCCTGATTTTCCAGGAGGAGGCAGATCCCAGTCTTTGATCCCAACTCTGTGCGAAAGGAAACGTCCTGCCTGCCTTGTGAACTTGCACTGTCTTGAGCTGGAACTTGGCTCTGGCGCAGCCCCTCTCCACGGGGCTTAGATCATCCCTCTCCTACGGAGAATACCCAGCATCTGGAGGCCCCTCACCGTCCAGGGACACTCTCTCCCAAAGGCTCCTTTAACAGCCCCCTGAGGATCTCCCTGGGCCATAATACTCCCCCAGACAAGCCTTTCTTCTCCTCCCGCCTTTCTTCTGTCAAGGAGCCCCCTGGGACGAGCAGCATTGTCAGGATGGTGCCAATTAGGCTGAATCGGCTTCCAAGAGGCTGCGCTGGCACCGGCCAGGGGCTGCTGTTGCTCATAAAGGTCTCATTGTTCGGCGCGCCGTGGGGCTGCTGGCCGGCGGGGCCGGCGCGGTCCTCTGTCTCAGGCACGCTTCCCGGCTCCACGCGGTGCTGGTGTCACTGGCGCTGCTCAAAGGGATGATTAATGGGTGTCATTGCGGGGGCTGCGAAGGGGAGGATTTGTCAAGTCCCCCTTGGCTCCCCGTGAGGCTCGAACGCACGAGCTGAGAAAAACCAGAGAACCATCAAAGTGGCCGGAGCTCCTGGAGGGGGGGGGAAATCTGGCAGCTTTGGCTCCCTTCCATGCTTTGTGCCTGACAATGGTCGGGATCAACGACTAATACGCTTTTATTAACGTCTCCCCTAGATCTGGCTCAGAGAACATGGCCACTTCAGTGAGGACGTTCCCAGTTGCCCTGTGGACACCGACTCTGGCTCCCTGGCCAGGAGGAAACACCACCACAGTGGCAGAAGCAAAGTGCGTCTTCAACGAGGAGTTCAAGTTCATCCTGCTGCCCATCTCCTACGGCATCGTCTTTGTGGTGGGGCTGCCCCTCAACTCCTGGGCGCTGTGGATGTTCATCTCCAGGATGAGGCCCTGGAACGCCACAACCACCTACATGTTCAACCTGGCCGTCTCCGACACGCTCTACGTCCTCTCCCTCCCTACCCTGGTCTACTATTATGCCGATCGCAATAACTGGCCCTTTGGGAAATGGCTCTGCAAGATCGTGCGCTTCCTCTTCTACGCTAACCTCTACAGCAGCATCCTCTTCCTGACGTGTATCAGCATCCACCGCTACATGGGCATCTGCCACCCCATCCGCTCCCTGAAGTGGGTGAAGACCAAGCACGCCCGCATCATTTGTGTGGGTGCCTGGCTTGTCGTCACCATCTGCCT
The DNA here is from genome assembly GCF_023634085.1 of Falco cherrug. Lineage (NCBI taxonomy): Eukaryota > Metazoa > Chordata > Aves > Falconiformes > Falconidae > Falco > Falco cherrug. The sequence continues at coordinate 22,704,411 of NC_073711.1, forward strand.
CATCCCCAACCTCATCTTTGTCACCACCAGCTCCAAGGGCAACAGCACCCTGTGCCACGACACCACCAGACCTGAGGAGTTTGACCATTACGTGCACTACAGCTCCTCCATCATGGCCCTCCTCTTCGGGGTCCCCTTCCTGGTGATCGTCCTCTGCTACTGCTTGATGGCCAAGAGACTCTGCAAGCCCAGCTTCTCCAGCCCCAGCCCCCGAATGCCCTCCTACAAAAAACGCTCCATCAAGATGATCATCATCGTGCTCACCGTCTTTGCCATCTGTTTCGTGCCCTTCCACATCACCCGGACCATGTACTACACCTCCCGCTACTTCCAAGCCGACTGCTCGACCCTCAACATCATCAACTTCACCTACAAGATCACTCGGCCCCTGGCCAGCATCAACAGCTGCCTCGACCCCATCTTGTACTTCATGGTCGGGGACAAGTACCGGGGGCAGCTGCGCCGGGGGCCAGCTCAGCGCCTCCGGCCTGTGCCCACATGTGACCTGGCCTTGGTATCCCCCTCCATGGAGAACATCCTGGGTGGCAGCCACGCTGCCAGTGACAGACGAGGGACAGCACAGAGCGGAGGCGGGTGCTGAGGGGCCAAAGGGGGTTCCAGTAACTTCATCCCTGGTCTCCACAAGGTGCAGCCCCTCTAGGCTCTGCGCGGGCACCCTGGCACCCCCAGGTCCCCAAACCCGACCCACTCTGCAGGGGCAAAGGCCTCAGGGCTGAGGGCTGGTGGCCATGGGGCTCATCCCAGCCCTGTCCTGGGCTACCATGGGAGGAGGATGCTGGTGCCACTCGGGGCAGGACAGCCACTGGGCACCTGTGGGGGTGGGAAGGATGCTGAGAAAGCCATTCTGGGGAGGCAGGCTGGCGTCCCATCCCAGGGCACTTCTGGGGACACGTGGGGGCTGACAAGTGACTAAAGAGAAGGGACACTGGTCCCTCCCTGGGCACACACAGCCCTTTCAGTTTGCTCAACAGTGACATGTGGGGACTGGACTGAACCTGGGGACAGCGTCAGTGCTGGGCCCCCGCGTACCTGGTGGAGGTTCTCGGGGACATCCCCATCACTGCTGGCCTTGGGAGAGGCGGGGAGGGACGTGGCACAGGGCTCTTGCTGCCCATCACTCCCCAATAAAGCCCCTTTCCCCTTTCTCTGTGCTCAGGCCCATTTCTTCCCACGGCAGAAGAGGGATGAGATGCCCACCCTTACCCTGGAAAGCGTTTGAGAGCAGAGAAAACCCACCCACCACCTTAAATGCTGGTGCAGGTTGAGAGCAAAGAGCTGGAATGGTGACACCCACTGTGACCTGTGACGGAAAAGTCCTCAGGAATCTGCCTTTATGGGTGTTTGCTTTCCAAATGTTTACCCAGCCCTTTTGTTTGACCAAGTGCCTGCGCAGAGGAGCACAGCAGAGATGACTATCATCGGTGCTGCTGACTCTCCCACGGGCAGGGATGGGACAGGGCTGTCCCCATCACAGGGAGTCCCAGGTGGGGCTGCCCCCCACTGCCTCCCCACAAGTCCTGCCAGCACATGCCTAGGGAAGGGATGCCCATAGCATCGTCGGGGTGCCACCCCCCGGGCACAGTCACACACAACCACATCCCACCAGGAGCTGCACAGGTCACCTGGGGAGGGAGAAAGCCCCAGGGATGCCACGTGCCAGCCCTGCATCACCATTCCACCAGACAGTGGTACCCAGTTTGCCCCTCACTCACCGCTCAGCTGAAAACAGAGGAGACTTCCCTCCTAAACCCAGTTAGCCCAGTAAGAGCAACTGCCGCCCCTCACTTCCCATTATATCCGACATGGCTTAGGTGGACCCAGGAGCTGTTCGGTTGCACCCGAGCAGTGCAAGGGTCCCCACCATGCATGCCCCCAGCTCTGGAGATGGGGGTGCCAGGGAGGGGACAGAGGCGGGTGGCAGGTCCACCCGCATGAGGAGTGCGGGGGTATGGCTGCAGTGCTGCCGATCGTGCCCCCCAGCACACACAGGCAGCCGTGGCGTGGTTGGAAATCTGTATTGGGTATAGAGGGAGCGGAAAAGGCTCAACTGTGGCCAGAGCAGCGCCCACCCCTTGCTCAGGACCACACGGTCCTGGCTGAGGCCACTTCCAAGGGTGCCCAAATCTGGGAGTGTCCCCGATTCACTCCAGGGGAGGATGTCTCCCCAGCCTGGTTCCCGGTTGCTATTGGGACGCCACCCCAAGGAGCCCATCTAATTCCCTCCTCCCATGACACCCCCCTCCCTCAGCTTGTGGTGTCCTGCTTATCATGGGGGGACCACAGCCATTGCTGGCCCCCAGCCTTGCACCAGCTCTCCCCATCAGCCCCACATCCTCGGGGGATGGCTGTGTCACCCACAGCCCCTCCAAACCCCTTTCAAGGCGGGCCCCCAATCTTCCCTTCCCCTTGCCTCCTCCCACCTCCTGCTCAGGTTTTTCAGATGGAGAAGCAGAGGGCTGGAGTGGCAACCGTCCCCCATGAGTCCCCCAGGCCAGGCTGGCTGAAATCCCCACCCGCAAGAGCCGGCTGCCCTTGTGAGCCAGGATCTGGCCACCGGCGCTGGCCATGCTCAGAGGATGTGCAGCTCGTCCGTCTCCGACAGCCCGTACTTGGTCTTGTTCTCATTGAAGAGCTTGAGCAGGGAGCAGATGTACATCTCGTGGTACATGTCCACCATCTCGCAGCTTGGGTCCTCGATCTTGGGCACCATCACCGGCTCCCCCACTGCCGGGAGGAAAGGGAGGTCAGGGCAGTAGCGCAGGGAAGTGCTTGGCTCACTGGGGACACGAGCGGAGGGCTGCCTTCCCGCACCACCCATCGTGGGGCATCCTCCTCTCTGCCCCTCCACCTTCTGGGGGGCCCCTCCGCCCCAGCGGGAAATGCTCACCCACGGTGGTGATGGGTCTGGCATAGGGGAGGAAACCCCGGGACCGGACGGAGGTGAGGCCCCGGCCATAGAAGACGCAGGGAGCAAAGCCCATCATCTTCTGGAAGCGCTGCTGAATGCTCCTCATCCAGCTGCCTTCCTCAAAGACCACCTGGCGGAAGAGGTCATTCTCCCCAAAGGAGAAGGAGGGGACAAGGTAGGCCCTGTGGAGGGGACACGGCGGGCAGTCACGGTGTGCCAGGACCACCAGACCCCTGTGGCAGCAGTGGCGGCAGTGCCCATGACGCACCCGTGCTGCAGGGCCATGCGGACAAAGCCCTTGCGCTTCTTCAGGATGAGTGTGGTGACACCGGGACGGCAGGAGAGCGACTCAGCTGCGCCGCCAATGACGATGGCCACCGCGTTGCCGGTGCCATTCTTGGAGAGCAGGTACCCAATGGCACGGCGTGTCACTGGGCACAGGCCTGCAGCGGAACAGACCGCTGGTGCTGTGGGACTGCCTGCCTGCGCTGTGCCCAGGGCCGGGGACCTCACAAGGGACCATGCCCGGTGGGACCCCGCAAAGACCATGGCGGGACCCCGCACGGGACAGTGCAAGGGCGCCCCCTGCTGCGGGAGAGCCCCCAGGGAGGGATGGGTTCCCCAGGCTCCCAGCCCTGGGGGCAGGGCGCAGGCAAAGTGCAGGCAGGGTGGGGAGAGGGTGCAAGCAAGGTGAGGGTGGAGTTCAGGCAGGGCACAGACAGGGTGCAGGCAAAGCACTGCTCCTGCCCTGTCTGCTCCTGGGGGGCACAGAGGCCAACAGTCCCAGGTTTCCCGTGGATGGGACCGGGGAGTCCCCCTGGAGCCCCTCTGCCCATGGGCATTGCCTGCAGCGGGCAGAGTTGGGCAGGAGTGGGGCAGGCAGGGGGTGCGTCCCTGGGGCACCCACTCAGCTCAAGCCAGCGCAACCAGCTGTGCCTGCAGGGCTGCCTGTGAGGGTAGGGGGCAGGCAGCTGCCCACCCTGCTGCCCACGGACACTCACCCCCACTCATCAGGTACTCCCTGAAGATGGGCAGGCGAAAGTTGCCGGCCAGGGTGGTGAGGAAGGGCCGGATGCCTGGGAACATCTCCCCGAAGCCTGTCGAGCCCGTGATGAAGTTGCAGAAGGCGCCGACGCAGAGGATGCCATGGGGGTGGGAGCCGATGATGTAGTTGTGGCTGGGGGACAGGTCGTGCGTCTTCACCAGCTGCGGGGACGAAAAGGGGTCGTGGGGACGTAACGGTGGCACATACTTTTGGGTGGTACCACCACCATCACCTGCGTGAATGTCCCATCCCGGCAGCCCAGCTCCCCGCGCCATACCTTCACAGGGAAATAATCCCGAAAGTGCCTCCACACAGGCCATCGCCGCAGGCACGGCAGCCTCCTGCCACCTGCAAACCAGGGAAGGACCCCAGGAGATGATGCCCACCCTGCTGGGCACATCTCCCCATGGATCTGCCATGTCCTTCTTCCGCCATGATGATGATGGAGAAGAGGAAGGAAGGAGCAGGTACAGTGTGGTGCTCCCCATTGGGCATGCTGGGATGGATCCGGAGAAATGGGGGACGCTGCACCCCATCCTGCTGCAACAAGGGAGGAAGGGGGAACGGTGCCCATCCCCACCTTTCTCTGGTGTGTCCCAGTCGTAGATGATCCAGGCCAGGTAGAGCGCAGAGATGGGCCAGAAGCTGGTGAACACCAGGTAGATGAGGAGCAGCAGGCTGACTGTTCCTGTGGAAGCCAGGGAAGGGGGTGAGCAGACACGCACCCACCCCACCAGGACCCCCCGCAGCCCCCTACTCACCCAGCAGCAGGAAGCTGAGCACCCACTGCAGGACAGAGAGGAGCTGGAGCCAGGAGCGGAGGTCCCGCTGCGAGGGCCAGGGTGCTGTGAGCAGGGTGTGCAGGGCGGTCTGGATGCTGGCACGGCTGCCTGCGGGGAGGGACACGGCGCCCAGCCCAAAATCGCACGGATTGCACAAATGCTGCCCCACCGTGCTGGCAGGGGGGTGAATCCAGTGGTACCCACAGCTGCCAGGGTTGGGGTATGGGGGCAAGACGGGATGTAGGATGTGAAGGATGAAGCTGGACAAGGAGGAATGTGATGGGGTGGGATTAGGTGGGGGATGCTCATGCCCCCTCCAAGCAGGGGGCAGCTGGCAGGCTGGGCACACCTAAGCCCAAACGGGCTGGGTGCACCAGGGGAGCTCAGCGCAGCAGCAGCTCCCGCACCAGGCCGAGCTCCCCAAGGGCCAGGACCTTTCCCGTGACCTCCTCGTTCAGGCTCACAGAGAATTTGGGGCTTTCTCAGCTGGCATTGCAGGGAGGTGCGGGGCAGCATCTGCCTCCCAGCAAGCAGCAACGACAGCGGCCAGGGGCTGAGCCAAGGTGGCCAAAGCTGGCCATCCCCATGGCCATCCCCACTGAGCCTTGGCTCCCGTGAGGGACAGTCCAGCAGCCTGCAGCCGCTCCACTCCCCCCACCGCCCCCTTCCCTCCGACTGACCTTGGTGAACCATTAACTGCCCCGGGCCAGGAGCCAGGATCCAAACTCCACATGCAGCCCCATCCCTACTCCCCGAAACAGGCGCACGGCACCAGTTCGGCCAGTACACCACTCCTGGTCAAAGGTCCACTGTAACTGAGACCACCTGTCACAGCCACCACTGAGACTGCAGTGAGCTACCTCTTGCGTTACAAAAGCCTTGTTTTCCCAAGAAAACAACCCAAAATCAGCATGCTGGCCAGACAGAGATGCTCAAGGTGAAATGGGAGCAGACCTTTCCCCACGGCTCCCCAGGCCAGGGACCCTCAGGCCCGCAGCAGGACCCCCAGGGCAGAGGAGAACCACCAAACCCTGGTTCAGGTGGCTGGTGGAGGTTCAACTCTTCCCAGGCTCAATCCAAACCATGAATGAGACAACTGAAATAAAGAAACACTGGAGCCACCACCCAGCACCAAAAAATTGTTTCTCCTCTCCCCCAAGCAGTGTGCCATGCTCTAAGCGATCCCTCCCGCCTGTCCCCGCACACCCGGCAAGGCATCCCCAGAAGCTCCGCCGCCATCAGTTTTCCAAAGCACCATTTCTTTTTTCCAGGGAAGACACAGAGCTCTTGTCTAGCAAACTTGTGTCTACCAAACAGTTGCTTTTTTTAGTTGCTTTTTTCTAGCTCTCCCCTCAAGCACTCCATCAATGCCCAGACCGCAGACAGAAAATGGAGAAACCCCAGGGGCTCTGCTGCCGGCCCTCGCCACAGCCTCTTCAAACCCAGAAACTCAGACTCTGCAGCCCGGAGCAGCAAGGAAAGACGAAGGGGAATTTGCAGCACTCCAGAGCACCTTGCAGGAATAACGTTACCGAACGCATTGTCAGAAATTTCTTTCCTGTTGAGCAACCGTATGTTTTCTTCTGGCGCCGCTAACCCCAAATTGCTCCGAACACCTCCCTTTCCCCTAAGCAGCCTAAAGCAAATACACAATAGTGACAACAAACGCTCATTGCCTGACCAGCTCCTCGCATTGCCGGAGCATCAGAAACCATTCAAACACACTTTGGAAATATCTTACCACTAAGATTTTGGGAACAGGCTGCAATAATTGTTTTCATGGTGGCAAGCCCCGCGCCAGACTCCGCTTCAGCAGGTTGAAAGGTGAGTTTGGAAATACCGGAGGGCGATTGATTGTGTATCCAGCTGCCTTAATCAGCTGATCCAAGGTAAACTGTCTGCTGCAGAGGGGAGTGGACCTGCTCTGGCCCCGGCTTGTAGAACAAGAAGAGCTGATGGTCCTCGGGAGGACAAGGAGTGACGACAAGCGGTGAGAGCCTGCCGTCACGAAGGGCAGTTGCTGCTCCTCAGAAAGGTACTTCTGCCAGCACCAGTGGGGGCTCCGGGGGGGGGGGGGGGGGCACCTTCCTCTGGGGAAGGGTACTGTCCATGCTTTGGGCATGTCACAAACCGCTGTCATGTTCTACTGGTGTGACTCCCCTCCAGAGCTGCCCAAAAATGTCACCCCAAAGGCTCCTGCTCCATGGTACGGGACCACGGCCCGCCAGACAGGCTCTGACCGCCATCCCCAGCACCATCCCCTCCTCTTCCACCCCCAAGGGGGGTGCCAGGGCCAGCTAGCCTGCCTGCTAGCCCAGGAAGTCTGGAGTGCTGCCTGGAGAAGATTAGAGGTGGGGAATGAGAAGAAAAAGAATGAGAAGAAAACTAGTGCGGCACAAAAGCAGCACTGAGATGGGCCTTCAGGCCAACAGCCAATGGAACAGTAAAAATGCACAGGAACTAATTCAGCTGAGCTACTTCTCAAGATCTACCTCTCCAGAAATTTTCACCAGGAAGAGGCAGCTAACATCAAATGTAAGAAAGGAATAAATGCATGTATAGAATTGCATGTGTTGTTGAAGCAGAAAATGTGTTTCACAGGAGGTCTGGAACGCACAAAAACTCATTGTCTGCTCTTGTAGATCGTAGAGACTCAGTACCTGGAAAAAAAGGGTTCGCTGCAGGCTACAACTGATGTACACCTGTGAAGCAAAGAGGACCTGCAATTGCTACATGTGAAACATCTAATCTTTCCTGCAGCCTACCTGGCCCCTCACACGTGCCTGAATCACGCTAAGAGGAAAGAAAAAATCCAAATTCCTTCAACATCCCACTGTCCCCAGAGATAAGGGAGCTGATGAACCCAACTGTGCCAAATCAAAGACAATAAATGCCTCGTGGCCTGCTCCACGTAACACTGCCACATGCACAAACAGCAGCAATAGTTTGTTTGGGTTTTTTATACCAACATTTGTAACAGGTTTAGAACAACTGCAATCACAGCTGCCAGCCCATGCTGGGCAATTTCAGAGCTTCCAGCCACAATTCCTCACTTTCTTGCCCAGTAACACGCCTGCCACGTGCCAGGTCAGTGCCAGGTACAGCAGACCAGACATACCCTCTCTTCTCACTCAGTTCAGAATTAGGGCCAGCAGCTATTTAAACTAGCTTCAGAGGAATCCAGAAAAGTTTTTCACCCCTTCATGGTTATTCTGCAAGTAGATTTCAAAGCACACTGACAACTAGTGCACTACTTTGCTTTGGAACACGGAACTGTTTGTCCCAGTGTTGGTCCCTGTAGGGCTCCGCAAGAGGGTCCGGAGTAAACACACATGTTGCACGTTACTTCGTGTATGCTATCACACCATGCAGATCCTCCATCACACTAAGTAAAAGGACAAACATTTCTGTTAAGGCATTTGTACTATGTGTAGTATCGGCACTTCAAGACATTGCCCTCAAAACACCTCATGTACTTAACACAAAAAATCCTAAACACTTCAGTGCGCCGCTCTGGGAGGAACAGTGGGATGAGCCTGCGGAAAGGCCACCGAACACCCGGCTGCATACAGACCTCCCTGCCAAGGTGAACACTGCACTGCAAGCTGCTGTGCTCAGAAGCCTTGTTCAAAAAAAAACCCTGGCCATCTGACACTGCCTATCTCCCATCCCCAGCTCCCTCGGTTGCTGGAAACCAGCCTTACGGACATGCTCTGGAAGAGCCTAGGATGAAGAGCAAGGGATTTTTACTGCAAGAACTAGGCAGCACGAGAGACTTTATTTTGCTTAAAATATAGAGAAAAAAATAAATACATCCACCCACAATACACAGAGCAGTTTCCAAATTCATGTACTTATCTTTCAAGGACTTCCTCTGACTGGGAGAACAGAGGCAGCCTGACCCCTCAGAAAGAGCTCCACCTGACAGGAGCTCTGTGGTGTCACTGTACATGACCAGTGCACTCAGTCTGACATTTAACGCAAACCAAAGCAAACGGTCATGTTTACTCCGCTTGATTCCAGTGCCTCCCAGAGAAGCCACGTATACCTCTGCATATGTACAGTGTATTTACTCCTATATCTCCAGGACACAGGCAATTCTTACAGGATTTCCAGGCCCTGCCCACTCTGCAGCAAGAGCATCAGCCCACATTCTGCCGGTTGCCATAGCCTCTTGGGTGTGTATCTTTCCAGTCATCCCAGTTCCGAGCTTTTTGAAGAGCTTCCTCATCATCATCCTCCTCTTTTTTCTCCTGCTGCTGCTTCTGCAACTCTTCATCAGTTATACCTGCTGAAGGTCAAGAACAGGAGCAAGGGGCAGTAAGACACCGGAAGGTCCCTAGTCAAGTTCTCAAAACAGAAGCCCTGCCAGTTGAGACAGAAAGCAGGAATTGCCAAAGAGCGGTTTAGCAACCCAGTTATTCTCAGCCTAATAAAGTCAGCTCTTACTCTTCCTCTGTCACTGGGTGTTTTACACCCTGAACACATGCCTGTTCACCCTCCCCCTCAAGAGACTTCCCAAATTCTCTATTCCAATCTTTGCTTTGCCACTCTGTACCTGGTGTTCTCTGAGGCGCACCCTGACCAGACACGACTCCCTGCCTCCTGCGCTGCTCATACCAGTCATCCACAGTCATAGTAGGCAGGCCAGGGTATCCAGCACCAAACACTCTACCGGGAGAGAAAGACAGTCAAAGGCAGCACTTTACGTTGCTACAAACGAGCGGAAACAGACAACCATGCACAGAACTACTCTGTAACCTGATCTGTACTAAAAATAAAAGGTGTGTTACCAAGGAGGGTTTGAGAACAAACCTTTTCCTACAGCCTGGGCCTTCAGCAACAAACCTGCCAGTAACCTAGCCACAGCGGCATTTAAAGAGTTCATCCTGCTAGTTTAGAGAGGTGAGGACTCTTATAGCCCAAAGACCTTGAACCAATTCTCCAGCCCAAAGCAGAACACACTGTGCTGGCACAGCTTGCCAAGGAGGCCTCTGGGAACCAAATTAGGCACAGCTTGGCTATATAGATATATGGAAAGCTCAGGGCAAATAATGTCAAAAGCATGACAAGAAATCTTGTTTCTATCCCATTTTGTGCTTTAGCTGCCACACTCCCTGCAAGAATCTCACAGGGCCACAAAGTGCTAGGATCTTGACGCCCTCAGGAAAGCCTTACAGTTAATTATTGTGACTGATGATTCTTGGTAGGTATCACATCTTCCCAGCCCCTAAGACCACTTATTTGAATTCACTGAAATCTTCCAAAGTTTACGTTAGATTAAGAGACCACATACGCTTTTCACTGCAGGGCTCTTTAACAGCGAAGAGCAATCCTATTATATCACACAGTGGTTTCAGAGGGGCAGATAAGCCTTGCCTCTCCACAGCTTACCAAACAGCAAGCACATGGCCTATAAACTAGCACAGTAACATTTGCTTAATACAATCTCCTCTTCTGCCACCCCAACAGCAGGAAACAGCATTAGCCAAGACACTGCAGCATGCCAGTAACAGAAGAAATCAGAGAAAGTTCAAGAAATGCATTAGACATTCCCCCGATCCCCTGCCCAGATGCACAACACGCACCATCTCGATGAACACCTGGTTCTCTGCATTTGAAAGAGTATTTTAGGCTTGATATAAGAACAGAGCACTGCCTCATACTATGTCTAAGTAATCAGAAAACAACATACTTCGCCTGAGCAGCATCCCGGGTAAGAATGAAAGGTTTCAGCGGAGCCCTGACTTGCCGAGAAGTAGCGTGCGGTGGTGCTGAAGACTGAAGATGCAAACAATAGTCACAAGATAATAGTTTAGTTGAGAACCCCCTTCTCTGCTTCCCACCCCACAACAAGTTATTAAAGATCTCATAGAAGAGAGATGCCTCTGCTGTCACAGCAACATCCTAAGACAGACAGTTCAGGCCTTAATCCAGTTTAAATCATGAACTCCATCTGTGAGCATCTACAAATCGCTTCTCTTTGTGCCTTTGTTACACCCACTGCGATCAAAGCAGAAAGCTGACAAAGCTAAACCAGATCAGCTCAGATCGAAGCATGAAATATAGCTTATTTTTCCCAGGGAGCAAGCGCAGTACATTCTGAAGCAAGCTGAGCTCGTCATTCCCAATGGTATCACCCAGGGCACTACAGAAGAGCAGAGCTCTGCAATGTCAAAAATGAACTGCACAAATGAGCTGTGCCAACCAAGCTGGACTATGGTCTATGTCAGCACATTATGATTTTTTTTTTTTTTATTTCCACGCAGATGTTTTAGGTGAGTAACATAAAGCCCAGAAACACTATTCTACACAGGAATTGCAGGTCTATGAGAAGCTTTCATCACTCAGAACGGGCATTTCTTTCTGTAGTATCTGGACACATTGTAGACCAGAAGCACAGGTTTGAAAGAAATCACTAGAGTCTCCTTTCAATTTACAAATGTACTTACTTCTTTACAGGTAAGGGTCTGCCAGAACCCAGCAAAGTGGACAAAAGCCTTTGCGCGCAGACCAGTTCAGCTCTGATATTCAATGCTCTAGCATTTCATAAGCCGTGACTGTCTAGAACACATGGTAGCAGTGGACAGCGACTAATCCAAAAATCAGACCACTGCTCATTCAGAATTGAGCCAAACCCCATCTGCTTGGGCTGTGATTGAGCTGTATTTCAACTGAGAATTCACAGAATAGAACATGAATGTAGCTCTGCTACTGAATTCCTCTAGGGTGCACTTACCCGCAATAGTGACTCTCAGCATGTCTAACTACCCACAGTCCACAGGACTTGCAGTTCAAGACAGATTTCATACCTGTTTCCCTGTACCTCTGCTCCTCAAGATGACCATTTCTTGGTCAATACTCTCGATTTCCTCCAGGCTGGTGTTGATCCATTTCTGGATTTGTAGTATGTAAAATTCCCGCATCTGATCCTCATCTGCTTGCCCACTCTCCACAAAGCTTCTCATAGAGGCCAGCCTGTTCTCCAGTTCCTTCCTCTGCTTATATCTGTCTCAAAGAGAACAAAATGAGATCATTAAATAACCTTTTGCTAGCCCAGCCCCGGTACAGCGTTTTCCAAAATATACAATTTCCTAGTTCATGAAATTCAATCAAATGTAGTTAAGAGAGATACTTCCTGCCCCGATCCCCTTTTAAATCCTCTTCACAGTAGTGCCAGTTGCTGACCAGCGCTCATTACAGTACACAAATCCCAGGCATTCATAAAGCTCCTCATGTCTTGACAAATTTCTTTGTGCAAGGACCCCCAATCATTTAACAACTGAGTAAGAGTCCTGTAGAAGTAAAGCAGAGACTTACAGGAAGGAAGTACCTGTTAAGAAAAGGAGCAGCACTAGACCATACTGGTTGTCATTTACTGATGACCTCTCACAATGCGTAAGCAAAAGGCAAAATATCAAGCAGGGGATCCATCTCCCCACCTCATCTGACAACAGGTCTTTGACCAATGAAAACTACAAAAATCAGAAGAGTTCCAATCTGCTTACAAACGATTTTGAAAATGCACAGTTATATACATACATGCAGCACCAAAACCTTTCCCCCCGCATCTTTCCCATCCCTTCCATCTGCCAACTCAAATTTAGGCATTACATAGGATCTTCACTACATCTGGTAAGAGGTTTAACATTATTTCAAGTATTTAATAAGAAAATTGTATAAAAAAAAAAAAGGGAGATGGTGATTGTTTATTGTTGTAATTTAAAGTATCTCCTGTCTGTTAAAAGCAGCTTTAAGACAACACTCGAAATTTAGAGACATCTCTATTAATTATTTTTTTCTTCTCCTAAAAGTCAAGCAATCCTTGAAAATTAAGCCTCCCAGGTCGAATTAGGTAAGCCTGGCAACGTTAATCTCCTGGAGCAAACAAAACTTTAACTCATTGGCTCCTTCACTGAGAAAAAACAATGCAATAGATATTTTGAGTTACTTCTGTAGAACGCAAAAGATATCCAGAAGCCACTAACAAGGCAGATTAAAACACTTCTCCAATTTCTGTCTCAGGTGTTTCTGTGGGTGTGGGTTGTTTTTTTAATATAATTTTGGATTTCTAGATTTTTTGACCTCTTCAGGAGTTACGTTATTAAAGGGGGGAACTACCTATATACTACACTTCCAGGCTAAATCCTTGTGTCCCACTTCCTCCAGTTACAGTGCCACCTGAAGAACAAATACTAAGAACCAAGGATTAGAAACCTACAGGAGCTGACAGGACAAGGAGCACACAAGAGATATTCTAAAAAACAAACCCATCCACAAGTGCTCCACAAGAACCCTGAAAACTACATTTTAACCGGTGAGCACCTGACTGCCCAACCCTGTCCTGCAGGGAAGCAAAGCGAACCACTCTATTCCCATTTGTCTTTACACTCCACAGTGGGGTAAGTTCTCTGCAGTTGGTTGCTGCAATCCCAACCTGCTCCTTAGGATGCTGGATTGCATGCTTATACAGAGAACAAAGTGAAAAGCAGCTAGGATGAGACAGGTCTGAAGGTAAAGTGGTGATACATGCTGCCTTAGGAAAATTTTGTTCATGCAGTCCACACATTTTACTGAAAGCGAATATCATTGCAACACCTGATCAAGTACTAACCTGCCTGCAATAGAACTCACAATGCAGGTGTGGTGGGTTGACCTTGACTGGATGCCAGGTACCCACCAAGCCGCTCTATCACTGCCTCCCTCAGAATAGGTAGCAGGGAGAAAGTAAGATTTTTAAAAAAAAACAACTTGCAGGTCAAGATAAAGGCAGTTTAATGAAGCAAGAAGTTGTGCAAGCAGAAGCAAAGGAAAACAAGAGATGTTATTCTCTGCTTCCCCTCAGCAGGCAATGTTCAGCCACTTCCCAAGAAGCAGGGCTTCAGTACCCGTAGTGGCTGCTCCAGAAGCCAAATGTCATAACTAACTAATGCCCCCGCTTCCTCCTCCTTTCCCTGAGCTCCTACATCTGAGCAGACATCATGTGATATGGAATATCCCTTTGGTCACTTTTGGTCAGCTGTCCTGGCTATGTCCCCTCCCACGATCTTGCCCACCCCAGCCTACTGGTGGTGGTGGGGTGGGGGGAGGTGGAGAGACAGCCCTGATGCTGTGCAGCACTGCTCAGCAGAGGCCACAACACTGCTGTGTTTCCACCACCCTTCTAGCTACCACTACAAGCACAGCACTATGAGGATGCCAGCCCCAACACAGCAGGCTCCTCGCGTTTGTCTCCAAGAGGAACGAGTCGCCATACAGGCAAACACCAGCCCTCAGCAAGGGGGCAGCTCACACGTAGCCAAAGTCCTACCTGCAGCTCCAGCAAAACTCACTTGTGCTCAGGAGGTGATGTGCAGCTCAGAGACTGCTGATGAGCAGCCCACGCTGAAAAGGCTTCGCTGCACAGAGTAGGTGTATTCTAGTATGTCAAACTTACCTCAGTTAAATTACCCTCTAGAATATGAATCATGCTTTTGTATTCATGCAATTTAAACAGCTCTCCAGCCCAGCTTGGGCCTCCCAGTGCTACCACAATAAGCAACAAGTTGATTGTCAAAATCCCCAGCTAAAGCATGACAAACAGGCATTAATCACCTCTTTTTTAAAGATCTAATAAGCCCACTGGTAGGTAACTTCCAACACGCGTGGCTTTACACTGTTAGCGGTGGTTAAAGAACTGACCATAAGAGCTTTTGCGCAGTTCTTCTTCAAAGACCAGAAACTGAAGACATAAATGCACCTCCTCAGTTTGCACAATCAAACACCATTAAATAATACGTGGTGCATATCTTAAAATGAACGTTTCATGACCAAACTATTCCAGTATCAAGGGAAGCAGCTCTTCCCTGGCTCTGCAATCTCGCACTGCCCGAAGCTCTCACCTTCTCTTAAACTGATTCCCAAAACCCTTTACAAAAACACTGCGAAGCAAGAGCCTACCTTTCGATTTTGGCTTGCCTACTGGACGCCATGGCCACCAGGCTGGGCTGGGCAGCAGCGGGGCCCCCCGGGGAGGGGCTCCCGGCATCTTCCTCTCCAGGGGGGCTGGTGGCGGCAGGGGGCAGGTGGAAGCTGCCCAGCCCGTAGCTCCTGCAGAGTTTGAGGAAGCGCCAGAAGTGGGCCCGGGCGCTCTCCAGGTGCTCCAGCCTCCTGCTCAGGTCAACCTGCTTCAGCGTCAGGGCCCCCAGCAAGGCGGGCAGCAGCAGGTACTTCAGGTCGGCCGAGGCGATCTCCTCCAGCTCCTCGTTCTCGCTGCAGGGGGAGAGATGAGCCCCCCCCGTTCCCGTTCTGCTCCGCCTGGGCCCGGCCAAAGCCAGCGCGCTCCGCGGCGGCCCGGGGGGCCCTGTGGGGGCGGCGGGAGGCCCGAGGGCTCTCGCACGGCCTCGCTGGGGCCCCCGCGCCGCCCAGGCCCGCGCCCGACCCTCCGCTCTCACCTGAACAGATCCAGCTGCGCCACCATGGCGGCCGCCCGCTGCAGCGCGTCCAACCCCTGCCGCACCTTATCCTGCACGGCCGGGGCCCCCGAGGACGGCTCGGCGCCGGTCTCCACCTCCTCCCAGAGCCGCCGGCCCGCCGCCAGCAGCTCCGCCAGCCGCAGCCCCGCGCCGGCCCCCTCCGCCATACCGGGCCGGGAACGCCGCCGCACAATCACTTCCGGGGCGCCCGCGTGTGACCCCGCCCCCGCCCGCCATCTTGGTGAGGTCAGCGGAGCCGCCCGAAGGAGCGGTGCCGGTATCTTAGTAGGGGCGGGCGGGAGGCAGGGCCTGGTGAGGCGGCAGCGGGCCCGGGGCTCGGGGCTCGCCCCTCCCCACCGGCCAGCGCCCGACGACCCCCGCGGGGGCGGCGGGCGGGTGGTGTCGCCCCTACGAGTCTCGGTGGAGCCGTGGACCCTCACACGCATCCGGTACTCCCAAAGCTCCTGCTGGTTCCTGCCTGATGCACCGGCCTCCCCAGAGCCCACAGGGGAGCTCCGGGGGAAGGCGTGCTCGTGACGTGCTCCAATAAATGAGCAAAAGTGAGGCTGATTAGATAAACTGATCGGATGCGCGCACCTTCCCCCTTTAGAAAAAGGAGCGAGGGGTGAGGGTGGCCTGACGGCGGTGAAATAGCTCTGGAGCCGCCAGCGGCCGGTGTGGTCGGCGGGGCCCTGCTGAGCCCACCCGCAGCTCAGCTAACGAGCTGCTCCGCACCGGGCCCCAGCGCTGGCACTGCTGCAGGGTGCCGGGCCCGAGGGAGCCAGGCCGGGGCTGGCCGTGACACCTCACCACGCAGGCAGCACCCCGGGGCCGCGCCAGGCAGGTGCGGGGCTCACGGAGGGAGCATGTCCTGCCACAGGTGCTAGGGCAGATCCTCAGCCTGGCATGGCAGGTGATGTGCTCTCTTCTGCCCCGGGGAGAGCCCGGATGATGTGCAGCCTTAGGACACCAGCTGGGTTCAGCACGGGCTTGTGCTGCTCAGGGCTGTCACTTCCTAGCCTGGGACCTACATCTGACAGATGATCCTGGCAGAACACGGTGCACAGCATGAGCACTCGGTAGCACACTGCTGCATTTTATGTTTTTAAGCACAGCACCTTCCATTTCTTCTGTCCGTATTCTTTTTCTAACAGAAGATGAGCAGCCTTTCTCATTTCTTTTTTATTTAGCTCCAAAGTCCCTTCTCACAATATCTCTGCAATTTAAACAGGCATAAGGCAGGCAAGGGCTAAAGCTGGGCTTGTAGGAACTGGTGTTGGTCCCTTAGGAGCACAGGTAATTGATCCAGATGTGAAAAATATATATGGTGTAATAATAATTCAGGGCTGGCTGGAAGCACTCAGCCTCCAAGAATGAGTCAGTTTACTATTTACTCCATTTTCTTCATACCTACCTGAGATAGCTCGATAAAAAGTTATTCATAAAAACCAGAAAAGCTGTGGATTTAGGTTCCTGTTCGCTGTGCCCTGCATACCCTTCACACTCCTCAGGGTGACTGCTTTGCTCAGGCTGCAAAGGCAGCCACGGGTAGTGTGAGGTATGTCAAGAACTGACTGCGTCATTCTGTGGTGTTCCTGCACACCAGGCAATAGGTGAAGAGCAATGCTGTGTCCAGCAGTGGGAAAATTAATTGGTATAACGATTGGGAGTGGAATGGGGCCAGGAATCTACAGCTGTTTGTTCTTCGCTAGAAGAAGATGCTTTGGCATCTCCAACAATCCGAGCAGCCCCGGCAGGTTCACGGGCTTGCTCTCCAAGTAATTGTAAACAGGCTAATGATGGAGCATGGGATCTCAGCCTGCCTCCCCTTCCCTTCAGACTGGGGGGGTGGGAGAGCCAGTTTTGACCCAGATTGTCAGGGCAGCACAGAACAGGCCTTGAGCAGCACATTATCCCAGCTCACCAGGCAACTTGTACCAAGAGAATAGGAAATCGTGTGAGGCCTGGTTTCCTTTGAGATGGAGAAGCTTTGCCTCTAAGAGCCGAGTGGCTTAACTGGCTGGAAGCCCCTGAATCTCCTTGCTAGAAGTTACTCAGCCCCCTGTTTTCAATCTGCTGTCCCAACTAGTCAAGAATAGGCTTCATTTACACCGTGGGGGCATGAAATCATAAAGGGTTAGTGACCAGAATCACGCACAGTCTGCTCTTCAACTCCGGCATAGCAAACTGCATGTACCCGCACATGTTGTTCTCCTCCTGCCTGAGGTCTGCCTGGCAGGACACAGTTTTTCAAGCTGCCCCTTCTAATTACAGAGCTAATGTTCTCAACACAAGGAAAAAATAAACGGTTCTTTGGAAGGCATAATTACCCAGCGAGTCCCTAGTCACACCACAATAAGCCTTAAGCTGGAGACTACAGGAATAGTAGCTGTGGTTAGTCCCACTGCATGTGAAGAGGGGGAGTTCCCAGGGATTCCTCAGGCCGGGGGTTGGTCTCTCCCACTCCCCAGTTCTGCCAGGTGTCTCAATGCGGTAGGTTTTCAGCATAAAGTCAATGTCTAGGGATCAGCCTCAGCTTCTGGAGGGTTCTTACATTTACACTTCCAGACATGAAACATAACCATGTGCTTTCCATTTATACAGGTAGTAAAACCTACCGCTGTGGTGTATTGCATTTAACGCACATGTGTAGAACATCTGGCCGTGCACATCCAGAAGGCCTGTCTGGCACTTCCCAGGAGCTCCAGCACATTACATGTACATCCAGTCTTCCTGGAAGGTGTTAGAGCTTCTGCATGTCACCCTACAGCACACGGGTGCTGCTCCAGCCAGCCAGAAGCATGCCTGGAAATTCCTTACTCCACCATACAGCACATGCACGGTGGTCACAGCTGACCCATATGCAAGCTGAGAAAGTCCTCAAAATCTGTATGGCCCCAGTTCTGGGCTGGTGGGAGGATGCTCCTGGAAAAGCCCAGTTGAGTGGCAGCCCCAGGATGGCTTCTGATCCGGAGAGGAGGCTGTTCTGCAGCTCCCTCCCTGCTTTAACTCGCTGTCCGATGGACCTTGCAGACAGTGTGCCCAGGGAAGCACAAAGGGAAGATGCTGCTCTTCAGTGATTCAACCAGGCAGCCATGGCACCTTCTCTGCACTGGCAGAAAAGCGATTCAAAAAGTGCACCGTGAGCAGCCTCCAGGATGCTGCCCATGCTGAACATGGATGAGTTTAAGCAAGCAAGAGGGAGAAATACAGGCTGGTGAAGGGAGGTTTGGCTGCTCAGAAGTGCCACCCCACCCCTCCAGGCCCCTGCAGACATGATGGAGATATCACAAACCTGCAGTATCTGGGATTTTCCCACTCTGATTAAGCAACTGCTCAAATACAGGGTTGAAATACAGGGTTCAGAGGTGGAAGGGATGCCAGCCTGCCCAGCCTAGGAGAAGGGATGGAGGTTTGCTTCCCCTCTGAACCTCACACAGCCATTGCCACAGCTGTCCTTTAAGCTGTGCCCAAGGGCCCTCAGTCTGCAGCCTGGTTCCCCCTCTGGTCTTATGGCTGTTACTCACCTATGTTGATTTGTCCCTTGGCTGAAGATCCCCATAAGGACAATCCCTATTATTATTTGTCATCTTTAGGGCATCACAATATTGCTGAACACCCCGGAAATAAAGGAGAACAGAGATGCAAGGGTTTTTCCTTAAATACAAGCATTTACTCATGTTTGTGTCTTGCGGTGTGACAGTGTAGGCACCAACCATCCCAAAGGTCAAAGCAACATCCCCCGAATATTTACAGCAGTACAGATGCTGATCAACAGTTGAGTGCCCAGACAGTGGTCCCATCCCTTGCCCTCTCCTTGTTCTGGCTCAGCTTTCTTTGTAAAGAGCACAAGCAAAAAGCAGGTGGAGGTCCTGACCCACAGTCCAGTCCGAGCTGTAATGCAGGGCTGAAGGGAAGAAATATCCCAACATGTTCTTGAACACAGAGTCATTCTTCCTCCAAAATGTTTACTTGATTACCAACAGTCTGTTGTCCTTGCTCAGATTATCCTCCTGGAATAAGTTATGTGTCATCCCTCAATGAATAAAGAAATAAAAGGCAAAAAAACCCCACCAAACCCTGGTGCTTTAGCAGCAAAGTCAAGAGTCCATGAAAATCACTCGCCTTTCTCCAGACTTCATTGTCTGCACAAGTCTAACCAGCAGGAGATGATCACATTCATACCAGCGTTACTCTTTTCAAACCCAAATTAAAAGTCAGGCGGTAAGAGAGAGGAGGCTTTCAAAACAAACCCTTTGCCTGGTTCTCGCCACATTTCATGTGGAGGGATGGTTTTCTTCTCTAGGCAAGCCATTTTCAGAGCCATGTCTCCCATGTCAATTCACAGCACCAGAAAGTGAAAGACTTTTGCCATGGCCATGGAGAATTCAGCTCTGGGGAGCCTCATTCCCAGAGAGGCAGATAAACAAAAAGCCACAAGACATTGGGAGAAATGGCTAATGACAGGAAAGTCAAAGAGGTAGATCCATCACATTAGCAGTGAGCCTGGCGAGGGCTTGTGAAGCAGAGGGTAATGACAGCAGCCTACCACAGTCTGGAGGGGACCGATTGTGAAAGTGGGGCAAAAGAAACACGTGAGGAAGTGTCTGAAGGGATGAAAAGCCACAGCTGTTACAGAGATGTTCTTGGTTTCAGGGACACTGCTACCAGCCTTGTCCAGGTTTATTCAGGTCCTGAAGGGCTATCTGCCCAAGCTGGGGATGTTTGGGGTGGAAGCAAGGGTGCAGAGGTTAGAGGTAAGCCTTCCTGCACCAATTTCTTTGGCAGTGTTGCACTGACTGGTGCTAGAAGCCACCGGAGGGTGATATCAGGGTCCAAGTTTTCCCATCTTTTTAAGTCAGGGGGTGCTTGTGCTAGTCTGGTCTGGGGGATGGGTCTCTGTGTTCCCCTGGCACCTTCCCGCTAGCTTTTCTGTCCAAGCAGGGTTAGAGAGAGAAAATGCATCCAGCCAGATGGATCTCCTCAATCCCTGGGGCCAAGTGCAGTGTTTATTCCCTCCAGATCCATAGCCTGATGCTGACTGCCTTGCTCTGGGTCTCGGTCCCTAGGAGACCCTTCCAGTCCAGCAGATCTCACAACCCTGGTAAATCCAGGTGTGAGCCCAGATTACACCACCTCCCACTCAGAGCATTGTCACATAACTGTCACCTCCCCACAATGGTCCCTCCTGCCAGCCTGACCCTTTGCACCCTTCAACTAATTACAGTGCTTTCCGATTTCCTGCAGGAGACAAACGGAGCCCAAGGTCCTCGCTACTGATTGACCCCTCCGGTCCTTCCCCAGCTCTTCCCGGTTGGGCTCGCAGTCAAGATGTGAGGAGGGAGAGTAGAGGACTCTGCATATTCAGCACTTGACCCTGCCTTTTCCGAGGCAGAAATTCAAATGGAACCTCTCTAGGAGGGGATCACGACATCTCCCCAGGGCATTCCTAGCTATTGTGGCTCCTCTCCTCTACCCCAGGCTATGTGTGTTTGTAGTTACCAAATGCAAATCACATTTCCCACCCTCCTGGCTGAATCTCTCACTCCACAAGATCCTTCCCCTGTTTTGTCTTTTTTTTTTTTTTTTTTTTCCTCACCAGCTAGTTTTGCAATGCTCTGCAGAGTTCACAGCCCTTCCTGGTTTCACCTCCCTCTGATCTGGTGATGCACTGCAAGGTGGCTGTAGGGAAGGTATTTAAGCAATCCTCCTAATTAAGTACCTGCATCACATCTGGGCTCAGCCTGGCTCTGGACACAGCAACTGCAGCTATTTTGCAGCCTGGCCCCTGAAGACTCCCTTTTCCGAGGAATGCCAGTGACTAACCCCCTAATTGCATTTTAAAAGAAAAACTTGAGATAGCTTTTTGGCCTTTGGCAGTTGTGATGGAAGCCTCGCAGCTGTGGCTTTACTGTCACTCTGGGAAGGCTAGATGTCAGCAGCCAGATCAAGTCAATAGCACATTAACAACTGATAATGATAGTTAACTCACTTGGTTAACTATGTGAGCATATGCTTCACCCCTGAGCATTTCAACTTCCAGCTCCCAGGCTTGTCTCAAGCCACCTTTGACTCTTGGCTCTTATTCATTGTTAACAGAGAAACCTGGAGCACATTAAGTGGAGGGGACCGTTTACAATAAAAGCTCATGACTTGATTCCGTGACCCAGCAGAGGCTATTAAAAATGATTGAATGAATATGGAAATGAGTAATTGTACAGCTGGACTCGGGGCTGAAGGCGGCCAACTCCATTCAATGCAAACCACAAATAAACCAAGGCGCACGCAAAGCCACCAGAGTCTCTAGGTCATGGTGTGAGCTGCAGGAAATTGCTCTAGGATTTCCATCATGTTTACCTGTCCTCTTTGTGCCATGGTTTCTTCTCAGTGCCTTCTCATCCTTCCTCTTGAAAGACTGCACGAACATGAATCTCTTATCCCATGCAAGCGCTTTGCCAGATTCTGCGCTAGGGGAAATGGGGGGCCATGAGAGCCCCCTTCCCTGGCTCCCAGCTCCTTGCTGTTCACACATGCACGCTTGGCTAGTCCAGCCTGCATTCAAAAGGAACAGAAATAATCCTGGACTGCCTCTGTTTCCAGCCTGAATCCCAGGAAGCCAGATTCCTTGCTGGCTGGTCAGAGACCTGAGGAAGCAGGGGATAGAAACCTTCCTTATGTGCACGGCACCTGAGGCTGACAGATTATCTGTAATTAAAGGCAAACCTGGGCCAATGAGCAGCAGAAAGAGTTAAACCCGAACCGGTCCCCTGCTGCTGCCCGTGAGGGTATGGATACTGGGCTTTATGCTCTCCTTACAGCCTTGCTTCCTCTGTGGCCAGCTGAGAAAGACATGAGGGAAAGGGGTTGTCCTAGGAAACATGCCACAGAGAGGTATGATATAATACATTTATTTTAAAAATGTACACCAGAATCCCACTTACATGAAGTGTAGAGACTAAAGGTTCATTCTTATTTCCCTAGGGTCCTGGAGTTGTGTCCTCCCTCCCAGCCAGAGTCCCAGCACATCTGGTATTAAGGGGGTGGAAGGACTGGGCTGAAGACCTTAGTGGTCTGGAAGAAGGGGCAGGAAGGACAAGCCATGGGTATGCCACAAGTTGAGCGAGCACCCACCTCCAACACTAGCCCAGAGGGCAGAAGCTACTCTGCTGCCATGGCTGCTTTGTTAATACAAGGCTTCTAGGTGCAGTTTTGCCATGCTGCCCTGTGTTGGCAGCCTCCGGGCCCGCTCCTGTCCCTAGGTCTGTCTGCTGTCGTGGACCGTCACTGAGAGCAGCAGCAATCTCCATACAGGTCATGGGGAGGATTGATGATTCTGTCTCCTGCAGCAATAACTGCTTCTGCCTGTGTCCAAGCTTGGGTTTCATTTCAGATGTTGCAAAGGGTGCTGGACCAGTATTTGCCCCTGAGGAGTTGGGTGAGCCCACAGCAGAAACCTGTCCCCAGGGCAGCTGCCCATGACCTCCTCACCCAAAGCAGCTTTCTTTCCCTGCGGCCTTCTCCCAACAGACAAGTCTCTACCCCCCTTCCCATCCATCACTCCTGGCGTTCAGGCCACTGTCAGAAACCTCCTGCAAAGAGACAATGGCAGCCCAGGGTCCCCATTCACCCCTGGAAAAAAGGGGCTGTGCTGCATGCGGAGTGATAGATGGTTTGTCCCCAGCTGGAGACAGAGGGCTGGACACTCCCCGCCAGCTGCAGGAGGGCAGCCCTTTGTCCTGCTCTGGAGAGATGGAGCAGAGGTCGGCCTCCGGTCTTAGGCTTCCCGGCATCTCTCAGTTTGAGGTCTTCTGTGGTAATGCGAGCGTCCAGGCTTCCCGCATAGCCCCCTTCTTGCCGGAGGTCGGCGCATCCCTTGCGATGATGTTCTGTCTCCAGCTGTGCCCCAGAGGATACCAGCGCAAGAGTCCTCCCACCTGCCGTGACGCCTCTGGCATTATTTACAGACGTATCTCTCCACCTTCCGCTGACACTTCTTGCACATCACGTAGCAGCACCAGTGATACTTGCAGTGACACCTCTCCACCACCTCCTCCGTGTAGGTGTTGTAGCCACGGCCACAGCACATCAGGTTGCAACTGTCACTGCCCACGGAGGTCTTGTTGCACTGCCTGTCAGGAGGAGGATGCACAAGCGGGAGCTGAGGGCATGTACCTGCCCACCCATGGCGGTGACGCTGACCACAGCTCTCTGCCCTGACCTCCTCCCAGAGCTGACTTGCCCATAGCAGAGGGCAGCGAGATGCACGGGTCTGCTTGCAGACTGGCGTGGATGTCAGCTGGTGTTATTACGGCAGCGTGTGAGCGGCTGAGGTTGGGCACACTCAGTCTGTATCACACTGGGGAAAGGAACCTCCCGGGGAGAAGGAGGGGTGGATGGCTAGGACCAGGAACTGCTTCTGCTAGATCTAACAGGGATTGCACGTCACAGCCCTGAGGCAGCCCTGGCTCAGCATTCAGAGGAGGCTTCCCCATCCTTCTAAAAACTCCCTGCCTGCCCTGCAGTCGCTCCAGAAAGTAGACATCTGGGAAGCACCACAGCCTCCAAGGTCTGCTGAACCGTTCTGGTTACCGGCAGACAGCACCCTAAGGCTTGCAGGGAGAGGCGGTATTTCCCTTTCTGACTCCTCACTGGATGGACCTGTCCTGGAGAGTGGAGCTGAGGGACTCTCGGTAAGGGCTTTCCCCTGCCTTTACACCTGCATGGCATCTGCCTTCCTGCCCTCCTTGGGGCTTTAAGAAGCAAAGATTTCACAGGAGTGCCTGTGGTGTCCCATCTGACGGGGGACTGCCCATCCACACCAGCACGCTTTCAGATCCAGTGGTACAAACACTCATGAAAACAGAGGCTGAGTTACAGCGTATTAAGTGCAGTTTCTTACCTATCATGTGTCCCCAGAGACCCCAGGTGGAGATTCAGTGTGCAGTAGTCGGGAGAGCTGATGAGATAAACTAGATCCGTCTCTTTCACTGGCCTGACATCCATTCCTTTGGGTATCAGCTGCTTCCTGGGCCCTATGAGCCGGTGGGTCACCCTGACGGCTGCCAGGTACTTGGACTTGAGGTCAGAGGCAATTTCATCTAGGTTTGGCAGTCCCTTCCAGCAGGTCTTCACCGAACAGGAGCCTGAAACACCATGGCATTTACACTTGGTATCTAGGGAGTCACTCAGCACCTGCAGAGGACAGGAAAACAGATGAATTTGCTTCTGCTTTCTCCTGGTATCCACCCTACAGATCGATTTGCAAGAGCATCCATGGGAAGTTTCAAGAGATGAAAGAGCTCAGCTGCTTACTGCCACCTTTAAATGAATATAATGGGGCAATCGAGGACTCAGCCCTGCTTCATTCCCCTTATGATAAGAACCTGATACTTGGGGAACTCCCTGCTGGAGCTTGCAGTGGGGCTGGTGGCCTCTCCAGCCAACAGAGTGCAGAATGGCCACATCCTCACCTGGGGAAGTGAGTGCATGAAAGCACAAAAAGCACACCCCCCCCCACTACTCTGCAGGGCTGGGGTGCCCAGCTGGAGAGGGTCAGGATGGGCCCCTGCTTCCCATCAGAGGGGCAGAAAGAAGTGCTGGAAGCGCTGGTGTGAAGTGATAAATATCTTGTGCTTGTTGTGGAAAGGGTGCAGGGATGTTTGGGAGGTGGGTAGCAGTGGGGGATGCCTCTGCAAACACATGTAACTCCATTTTAACCGTTTAGTTGCCTCCTGACCTTAAGCACAGCATCCCAGTAGCCTGGCCAGAGCCTACCCCCTCACATTAGGCACCTCTGCCCCCCAGGCTGCTGTAGGTGTGCTGGGCACCAGCAGTCCCTGGTGGGCACCATACCCACCTGCCTGCCCACCACGTTGTTATGCAGATTCATGGCCTTGAGCGCTTGTGTCCCCAACTTGCTGGATTTTAAAGGACTGTCAGCAAAAGCGGAGCCAAGCTGGAGGCCGTAGTGCAGGTTGTCCCCACAGCCACCCCACCTGAAGTCCAGCCCGGGGACCTCGGAGGGGACAGAGCCGCAGGAGCAGAGAGGGAGCTCTCCTGAGCTGCAGGCTTGGGCGATGGAGTGTGTGACGGCAGCGGCAGCCAGGGCGTAGACAAAGGCGGATTCCCTGGTTCCTGGGAAGAAGAGGGGGAGATGTCCTTCCTCCCTGCCCGGCCAAACACTCCTCTCAAAGATCTCACAATGTAAATGAGGGTTTTTTTTCTTGCGGCAGGATAAAACCAAGGCCCAGTGTTTTTCTTGCATATATTTTTAGCCTGTGCCACCCATTATGTTATACTGTCAGTATACAGCCTGTGTCCCCACCACTTCCCCCCCCCCCCCCCCCCAGCCTTTTTTCGAGCCTCTAGCAGCTGTTTTTGTTTGAAATGACAGTTACTGCAGGTTTAACACTGCTAGGCTTTCCGGATCAGGACTAATGCTTTGATGTGTACTGCTAATTCCAGTGTAATGGCAGCAGGTTTTCCCCAAAATATATACCTAAGGCAAAGTTAACGCCCATCAGCTGAACAGCAGGACTGCACGTTAAAAGCGCTGCCAGGCGGCCTGGAAAGCTGTGTGGGGCAGAAAGAGGAGCATGAACACAGCAGACAAAGCATCCTTTACCTTTCAGCAGGTCAGGGCCGAAGCTGGGGGCATGCTGGATGGAGGAGCAGTTCCACCTCATGTCTGCGAAGGTCTTCTGGCAGACGCTCTTGGTCCGGCGGGCAGCCCGGACGATGCTGTGCATGACCTCCAGGTTCCTGCGGCACATCTGGAACTGGTCGGGCACCAGCCCAGCCAGCAGCCGGCAGTGGTGGCTTTCATTCCAGGCGACCCCGCTACTGCTCTCCGTCAGCCCGCTGTGGGGAGAGGGTGGGTGTCAGCAGGGTGGGGGGAGCACGGGCATCCCTCTGGGGACCCAACCGGGGAGAGGGAGCCGCCGAGGGGGGCACCGGGGGAGGTGGGGCGCATCCCACTACTCACAGCCACTGGATGGCCGTGGAGAGCCCCAGATGGCAGAGCAGCACGGCAGCGGCCGTGGGGTGACCCATGACCCGGGCTGGGACCCGGGCCGGGACCAGGACCAGGGCTGGGGCTGCTCTGCGCTGCCGCCCCCTTTTATAGCCGCGGGCGGTCCTGTCCTGTCCTCCCCCCCCCCCCCACTTCCCCCCCCCCCCGGGGAGGGGAACAAAGGCAGTTTCGGTGCCATTCACAGCGGGTTAGGGCAGTGGGGGGGTGGAGGGAGGTACAGCTGTTAGCAGCAGCGACCATCCCTGAAACAGCACCTGGGAACTGATGAAGAGATGACCGGCTGAAGGGTGGGGAGCTGCGGGGCATCAGGTCTGGCACGTCACCCCACTAAGTGCTTGGATGCTGCATACCCCTTCACGCCCTGGCAAGGAAGGCGTAGAGACCAGAGCCATGGCATTCTCCACCTCTGGCATCTTCAGGAGAGCTGTCGGATCACAAAGCGGGTACATGTGTCTTTGCTCAGGATGTAAAAACATGCCTGTAACTGGCTGGCAGGAATCGGAAAGAGAGGGGGACATTAGTAAAGGACAGAAGGGGTTGACATAGGCTGGTAGTAATTTCTGGCTTTTTACTTATTTTCTTTGCAAGAAGCTTTGAACAACACATTTTCTCTGACCCAGAAAGAGTGAAAGTCTCAGCTGCCTGCCTCCTCTTGTCTCCAGAGCCCCATGAGAACAGCCAGGATGCTGCAATAACCAAAACTCCAGATGTATATGTGTCAATCAAGGGTGTGGGCACTGGTGTCTTCAGCCTGGAGAGGACCCAGCCAAAGGCTGTGCTGGGACTGAACCTGATTGAATGTGAGGAAATCCTGCCCCTAGACACAACTTCACAGCTTCAGCCCCAGCCCCTTTTCTTACAGACAAACCATTTTACTGCCCCATCCTCAGCTGGGGCATTGGCATCTGCTAGCAGGTTTCGTAACTGCGGAGGAAGAGGGTGAGCAGAAAGGGGACATGTAGAAGGGCTCTCAGCACGTAGCCCACAAGCTCATTCCAAAGCAATTGGGTTAAAGCAACCTCTCCCTGCTGCAGGAAGGTGCTGGGCTGCAGTGCAGGGACTCCCTCTGCCGCACCCTGTTCTACAGCCCTGCCCATGCAAACTTGAGAAACAGCCCTAAAACTGAACGCGCCCATTAGCAGACATGTGGCCAGAGCAGGATCTAACTCAGCGTGGGGCTGTCTTTAGCTTGTCAGCGCTTCAAACCCCAGTCTGTAGTTGGCATTGGGCTGTCTGTTGCCTTCAGTACCCCAAAGTGCATAGGGGCAGGAGGGACAGCTAAAGGGCTTCGCTTTACCTCTGTTGCTGGGCTTTCTGCGTCAGGACTAACGCTTTGATGGGTACCGCTAATTCCAGGCTCCTGAAAGCAGCATAACCAGCTTCCACAGCAATTTGCCTCTCCAGGCCAAGAAAAGGAGCTTAAAGTCCACTGGCTGTCTCACAGACAGCCCAAAGGGGAGTTTGCCCAGTGCTGTGGGCAAGCTGATGTGTGCATGTCCATGGGCCAGCACTGGGCATGGGTGTCACCTGCTGAAGTGCCCTTGTCATTGCAGGGACCAGATTACAGCTGACAGAAATGATGCAGCCAGGAAAACGGCATCTGCCTGGACAGGAGCGAGTTTGGTGTGACATTTCCATGGCTTGCACATGCTTGTCACAAGGTGTGCTTTTCTGAATCTTTCCCCTCCCTGAGCAGAAAAGCACAAGTGCAGCCTTGCTGCTGTGAAGACCTTCAGGGACCAGGTAGGCTGATATTTTCCCACTGTGGGAGGTGACATTTGAGAGACAAGTCCAGCTGACACCAGCTTCTTTTGGTAACAGCCACAAGTTGAAGACCTCTACTTTGGGCTTTCACTTTCTCCCTCGCTGTGCAACTTCCCTTCTCACTGGCAGGTGCTTTCCCTTTAAAGGGCAAAACTGGGTGGCTGGTTAGCAGCCCCTCATGACCTCCCTTTGACTTGCTATCATGTGCACTAAAACTAGGACACGCAGCTTGAATTGATGACCTTCCCACACTACTCCCGTGGGATGAAAAGGCCACAAGGTGCATTGTGCCAGAGCAATGGCCCATGAGGAAGGGTCCTGCTGGGAAAGCACCGAGGTCACTCCCAAATCCCAAGCAGAGTTACAAGGGGCTTAATTAAAGGGCAGAGAGAAAAGCAAAGAGACGCTGTGTTCAGTCCCTGGAATTGGCTGGCTCTGATCCCATTAATCTTCTTCTCCCTCATGCCTGTGGGCTGACACCAAAAGGCTCCAAAGTTACAGCAAGCTCTTGTCAGCTGAGGAATGATTTTTCAGCAGGAAGAGGAAAGGTACAGGATAAAAGCAAATTTAATTTGCTGAGCTGCTTGTCGGGGCACACAGCTTGGATGTCTCTGCAGGGGGCATGTGGAGGCCAGCAACCACCATCCACGGATTTCTGCTTTGGAGTGGCTTCAGCAGGAAGCCTGTCCCGCTCCGGACGTCCCACTGGCTGCTATGCCACTGGCTGAACATTGGCACTGTTGGGCTGGGACTCGCTGGTCTGGGGCAACAGGGGCCTTTTCTCACTGCAATTGGTACTTAGAAAATTGACCCAAGTATTTCAGGGTGTGAAATGCTTTCCCGGCTGCAGAAAGCAGAGTCTCTGTTGGAGAGGACAAGGGATAAGCCAAGTCTATATTCCCTAAACACTAAATCCTGCGTTTTGGTTTCAGTCCCCAAAATGAGGGCAAAGCTGGTTAGAATAACAAGAGCCTGCCTGTTTTTATGGGATAAGGTAGCAAGGAGCATGCCCAGTCCTATAGCACGTGCTGCTCCCAACCACTGCAGACCAAGCAGCAAGTACAACAGAGTCCTCCAGCACCTGTGGGACATCAGGGCAGGTCCTGCCCGACTGCTGCCCTCTCCAGCCCTGAATACTGCCCCATGAAGGAAGATGTAAGGGCAAGTCAGACCCTAGCTAGCACAGTTTGTGCTCCCCAGGGAGCTCCCCAGGGAGGCCGAGCGCAGGCATCTGGGCAGATTTCATCCATCTACAGGGCATCCACCCTGGGGAGCCCTTAGAGCATCTTCCACTTTCTAGGCTTCCTTATGGTCCCAGACGCGGCTCAAGCACCCTGACCGTTTCCAGAATACAATTTACTTTTTTTTATGTCACCATTAAGTGATCCCCATGAAATGACTCTCTCTCGGAGAACTCACTTGGCCTCAGAGTACCCGTGACAAAACCCACAAACGGGTTTGAGGCACAAGTGCGTGCAAAGGGTTAGAGCTGCATCGTGCGGTAGAGAAAGAGCCAGGCAGAGCTGACTGTGAAGGGTTTCACCACTGCTCAGCTCACGTCCCGTATGGTTTGCTGGAAAGACCCACTGCCCACCCCAGTCCCTGAGCTTTGAGACAACCTCAGTGCACCCCCCAAGGGCCAGAACTGACCAGCACTGTAGGACAGGAGACCATTTCCTCAGTTATCTGCAAGTCCCCGTATCTTCAGCCTGACTCAGCTGCTCCGTCATCAGCCCAAAGTCTCCTCCAGCACCCCAGCTATTTAAGAAAGCCGCTGTTTGTTTTGCTCCAGTGGTACCTGAGTCCTGCCGTCCTGTGTAAGATCAAACTCTCTCCAGCCTCCACCCCAGGTGGCATGTGGCAGAGACAAACCTGATCTCCGAACCTGGTCTGCTTCTACCGAGGGCTCTCTCGTAAGAGATAGTCCTTGTTAAGTCCCTGGCATGATGGATTTTGCTTATACACATCACAGATCCCAAGGGTGGAGGAAGAAAAGCCCCACGAAGCAGCACCTGCTGTTGGGGCCAGATGCTGGTGCGGTGTGGGACGGGGTGACAGCACCCTGGGGTGCCTGGGGCTCTGCCACGTGACTGGCAGCTTGGTGCTGCGAGACTCCTGAGGGCCTGGCGTAAAGCTGGGCTCCTTCGCCGTGAAGTTACTCATTGTCTTTGGTGAAAGACCCAAGTGAGACTGGTCTCACCACAGTGACATAGTCCAGCTCTCACCTTCCCTGAGCCGGTTGAGTCCTGCTGGCACTCACTGTGCTGTGGAAGTCCCTGGTATTTCTTTGACATCCCACCTTCCCGATCATGGCTTTTGCAGATCCTTCTCTTACCTCGACACAAAATCAGATACGGTGTCCGCACTTCTCCCTTGTGCTAGCCTAAGCGCTCCTTTCAATTAACCCTGAGGATTTTGATGTTATGAAATATTCTCTGTAAGTTCCCCTTTCAGCCTTGGGGAGTGGGGAAATGCCTTGGGCCCTGAGGGGGACATTGCGGGGAAATCTGAACAGCTTCTGAAGGGATTAGGAATTTTCTGACCAGGAAAAGCTGCCTTTGTCGGTGTTGGGAGGTGTCTGGGTACTTTTTTGGGCATCATGTGCTCAGTGGGCAGAGGGAGGGCAGCGAAGGCAGGAATTGCCAAGCAAAAGCAATCCCGTGCACTGGGCACATCTAACCAGACACCTCCTTCTTCAGACTTCAGCCAGAAGGATGCAGGACCTCCAGTGGCTTCCAGTCCTTCCCAGTTACAGTCACTGTGCCCTGGACTCCTCTGTGGCAGGTGTCCTGCATCCAGCCTGCCAGGACGAGCTGCTTTGCTGGTTGTTGCTCCAAAGTGTCCCAGCGCCACATCTCTGCTGAGGGATGAGGAGGTCTCGGTGGGACTGCAGGGTCTGTCGGAGATGCTAATCCTTCTGGGGTGATTTCTAACGTTATCTCATCAGCTGCCCACACGGCCCAAGAAAAAGTGACCATCAGCACAACTAGACCCAGCAACAGAGGATTTCAGACAAGAGGGTCAGGAGGGTCAGCAATCCCCTAATCTCTCCTGAGACACAAAGGTGGGCAAAGTGCAAGCCCACCTCTGTGCAGGTGGAGGGGGAGGAAGGTCTGGGCTTGCTACCTAGGCAAAGCTGCTTTCCAGCTGGGTGGCCCCAGCATACACTGGTTCCTGGCCCTGGTCCTCCCCAGAGCCCCCCACCGTGGAACACCCTCTTCCCTGCTGGCCATGGTGCAGTGGCACGCACAGCCCCAGCACCCACTGCGGCTGGTACAGGCTGAGCTTCAGGAGACGGACAGCAGGGATGCCCGACCGCCCGGGTGGGACGTGGAGCGTTGCCCTGCCATTGCCCAAGCTGCTCGGTCCAAAGGCTGGTCTGAGTGGGCTTAGAGCTTCCAGACCAGAATGGACCCATCCCTTGCACAAGGGGCTGACCGGGTCTCTGCTCTGTGCAGTGTGAGGCCCAGAAAGGAGAGGGGATATTGCCACCTTCTGGCCAGTGGTTTTGCTTTTAAGGGCCACCACCACCCCTTCGGGTCCCTGGAGAACCTGCTTTCACCATGCTCCTGCCTGCCGCGTTGGTGCTGGCAAGTCTCACAGGCACTTTCCCCCCTACTAACCATATTGCTTTCAGGAAGGCTCCTCAAGATGTGGATGGCGTCTTATTCTGGGACCTGGAGGACCTCAGATGGGTTGCCACAGCCAGTTCATACTGGGGTTGGATGGCAGATGGGAAAGCAAGAGCATCTGGGTTCCAAGGGGTTCAGGGGGAGCTGTGGACAAGGGTCAGGAAAAGCTGCCGGAGAGCAGGAATGCAGAGAGGAGGTGTGCGAGGGCGGTCTGGCAGGTGGAGGCATCTTGCAGGTGCTGGGAGCTGTGACCAGAGAGGCTACGCGCCACCCTGTCCCATTCCTTGGGATGCAAGGTCCCTGTGGGAGCGGGGCCAGGGCATGGCAAGCCAGTGCCAGTGTAGGGAACGGTGTCCAGTGATTTCTGAGGTCAGCCTCCTGCTCAAGCCTGCTGCCTCTTATGAAAGGTGATTTTTACCAACCCCTCTTCACAGAAAATTTTTGCAATGACTAAGTAGTAGGACACACACAAAAAAGGCTTCCTTTTAAAGCAAAAGTAGTCCTACATTTGATGTCAATTCCTCCTCTTAGCTCCATCCGTGGAGCAACTCTAGGGTAAGTGCTAAAAATACTCCTTCCCCTTCCATGTCAGGCTCTCTCTTGGGGAAGGAGGAGAGCAGGAGGGGATTCCCAGCCCGGGAGAAAGGCTTCCCTTCCCCAGCCTGCTCGTGATGGAGAGCCACTGTGGGGAGAAAGTGCTGGGGCTTCACCTGCAGGTGCTAAGCAGAGGGAAAGACCAGTGGGGAGCAGGGAGGAACACTGGAAAATGTCACCCCCGCACCTGCCTGCTTGGTGCTGGCTGCCCTGGGGGCACAGCCAGGAGGGGAAGGCTCAAGGAGGAGCTCACAGGTGGGCAAGGAGAAGACCTGTTGCTGGGTCGGGGCTTGCCTGCGAACAGAGCTTGCTCCTGGGATTAAGCTAATTAGTGGAAGAACATCAAATAGTTGTCCTGGATGGCCAAAGGTTCATGTCCTCCACCCCTGGGACTCGGACAGGGGCCAAAGCAAATGCCCATGAATGGTTTGTGACCTGCGTAAGCACATGGGGACCCCTCCCCATGCACCATCCCAGCTTGCAATGGCTTTTGTCTTCCAGGCTCAGGAGAGGCAGCTTTGTATGAGGACCTTCCAAGAGTTCCCCTGCCATCAAAGTGCCCCACGTCCCCTCAAGCCCCTGGTGACTCCCCTCAAGCTCCCCAGCCCACGCTCACCTACCGAGCAACCGCATGAAGAGCCACATCCTTTGGCCTGGGAGGCTGTGAAAGCACCTGGTTATGATGACAGCACCAGGTTGTGGTGACGCAGGTGGTGATGGCACACTGTCATGTAGCACTGACGTCTTGGCAAGGAGACAGGTTGTGCTCCCTGGCCAGCTCTTGCCACATCCCACAGGTTGTGGACGAGATCCCTGCTGCAGGGGGGTGCCAGGGAGCATCCCATCCCCTCCGGAGGCTGGGGATGCTGGTGAGGGTCTCCCTGGGTGGTAGGAGACTGTCTTGCTGCAGAGAGCTGCTTTCCTTTAGCGAAACCGTCCTCCTTCCTCTTTCTGATGTAGTGTGGAGTCTGTGACCTCACCACAGGATGGATACTGAGAAGCTGGATACTGGGGTGGTGGGGACCAGCTCCTGCCAGCCTATCTCCTCCAGAACCGCTTACACACGATGCTTCATCTGGCCCCGTGGCCTTCCAGTGCCCCAAAGCTGCAACCAGGGATGGTGGGGCTGCACCTGCCTGGGGGTTCCAACTGTAAGGAGACAGAGCACCTGGTGACATCTCGTGTGCTAATGTGGCAGTGACCCATTGCGGGCAGCACACACCAAGGCAGCTCAGAGCAAGCTCTGCAGCACATCCTGTCCCCAGGGCCTGGGGACAGCTGGGTTGGGGGATCCAGCTGCAGAACATGTGTCAGCATCTGCGCTCCCCCCACAAACCTCAGGACAACCCAGGCAAGGATGCTGCAGAAGGCAGTACAGGACTTTGCAAGGCGGAGGAGGTGCTGGGGGCTGCGTTCCCCATCTGCCCCCTGCCAGAGTCTCCTCTGGCTGAAGGTCTGTGTGCTGGAGAGCCAGTGGCAGGTCCCAGCCTGGCTGGAGCCCCACCAGAGAGGAAGAAAGTGTCATGAATAACACGCCCGACCTCACTAACTAGGCTAGAAATAGCTGCCAGGGGAGTTTTGTTGAGTCACGCAGAAGAGGCTGTGACAGTGAGTGATAATGGAAAGCAGTGGCGGCACAGCCCTACGAATGGGAGGGACACATGGGCTCATGTCCTGGAGGTGACACATGGGGATGAGCCACTGCCACCAGCCTACTGTCCCATCCCAAAGCCACAGAGCAAAGCTGCGTTAGCTGAAAGCACGTAAAAGGCATCCTGCCGCAGGGAGCCAGGCTATGGTAAGAGGACACTGGTTTATGAGATCAGCTGCATTTGGGAACACGTTGCAGCAACATCAGCAAAAAATAAAAGATGCGATACCTTCGTGATGCCTCCAGCAGCCATTCTGCTGCTGTCTGCGTGGAAGTGGATGTACCTGAGCTCTTTCATCAGGTGAAACCCGGGGCAGGAGCTGCTGGGCAGAGGGAGGAAAACGGCATTCTCTGCTGCAGCGGTTTCATGCCTTGCGATAGCCTAAAGGACGTTATGTTGCATTGTCTTGTCCCAGAGCTGGGGACATTTAGGCTGACCTGTGCTCCGTCCGAACATGAGGATGAGGAGTACTCTCCCTGCTCTGCCAGGCAGGGAAGTGGTATCAGCCAGCCAGCAACCAGGAAATTCTTCACCTCTCGAAGCAGAGGAAGCTCTGGCTCTCATCTCCATGGAGAAAAAGGGAAAAAGGGGGGGGAGGGGGCCGGGGGGAAGTGTGCTTTAATTGCAAGTTAGTTGCAGACGAGGTAATTTCCGCATGAGTTAGCAGAACAGCTAGTTGGAAATTTTTGATAAAATCTATTTTTCTTTGAAAATGCAGATCCAGTGAAATGTGAAGGCTTTCCACTGGAAAGAATGAGTTTTGCTGGATTTCTCAACTAGTTTTCTAGAAAATTTGTAAATGGTCACAATATGTTAACCACCACTGCTCTTTTTTAAGAACAAAATTTTACTCCTACTACTTTACAGCTTAACATGAAAAATGCAACACTTTTGGCATTGTCACTTTATTTGTTTAAACTTCAATATTCTACAGATCTTTTATTCTTATTTTTGATCTAGAAAAAGCTTGAGGTCCCTGGAGGGGACCGCTTCCCCTGAACTGTGGGAAGCTCAGGTGGAGGAGCAATGAAGAACCCAGAACATACCCCTCCTGTGAACACCAGCCAGTGCGGCCGCCGGGTCCCTCTCACCTCATGGGTGACTCGTGCTGGTTCCTGCTGACACCGGTGCGGATCGCAAGGGGCAGGTCTGGCCAGCCCGGTCACACCTCACCATCCCCTGTGCCAGCCCAAGCCCTGGGGGCTCACCCCGTGCCCTGCTCCTGGCACGTCACTTGTCCAGTCACTGGGGGAAGGGGGCATTGCCCTCGCGCTGGGGCAGGTTCAGCTCTTGCAGTACCCATGAGACCACAGCCTGGAATCCTGTTTTTCTTTGAATTGGGAAAGCGCATGAACATCAATAAAGATGATAAGTTGACATGCAATTTCCCTGGCTCAGTTTCCCTGCCTTAGCTACCCTTCTTTGACCTCGGGGGTTCTCCAGGCTTTCTTGTCTTTTTTAAAGCTTACCCCGCTCTCCGCCAGGCTCTGGCAGGCTCCCTGTCCCTTGGCAAGGCCAGCTTCTCTCCTCCACCCCTCTTACCTTAAGCTTTATGTGTTTTTGGGAGCCTTCCCTGCAGGGCAAAACCAGTAACAGGACCCTTTCTCCTAATTTTAGTACATTCTTTAGCAGATGCTCTAATCCCTGGAGAAAACGTAGGCACCAGCAGCCCGCTGTCCCCAAGTGCCACCATCTCCGCACAGGTCAACCACCAGCTGCTGCTGGCCCGTGAGGATGTGACACAGCCTGCGTCAGCAGCACTGGATAAACACGGCTCGGGAGCGCTGGGGAAGCTGGGGGCAGCGCCTGGCACTGACTGACCGAGCACCCAGGCACACAGCGTCCCCAAGCACCCGGCGGTACGCAGTGTCCCTGCCCGTCACCTGGCTCCAGCCCTCCGCAAGCCCAGTGCGAGGAGGATGCTGGTGGAAGCTGGTGAAGGGGGAGCACAAAGGGCAGGACATCTTACTGCGACATGCATGGAAAGTACAGCCTGGGAGGGGGTTTAAATGAGGAACAGAGGCCACTCAAAATGTACCAGAAACACCCACCCAAGGCAAAAGCAGCATTTTGGGCTCTGGCTGGGTGGCCCCAAAGAGTGTCCCTGTAATGTCACCAAGCACCTGGGCTGGGGAAGGGGGCTGGCACAGCTTTAGGGACTCACCAAAGCTGAATTTACCCACCTGCTGTTGTGGTGCTTCATGGGCATGCGGGAAATCACGTCCCTGCCCAGGGAGCTCAGGTGCCACCCGAGACCACGGCACCCTGCTGAGGATAAGTGCAGAAGGGACCAAAGTGGGCACACAGCTCCTGGCACGCTGCACTCCATGCCCCAGCCCAGCTGGCTGTGTTTCCTTAGGGACATCGGCTGGGACCTGCGCTGGAGCAGGGGATGGAGCCAGGGAGCACCAGCATGACAGAGGACGAGGGCTTGCAGTGGTGGTGGGAGGGTGGCCGGCATGCACTGGGATTTTGGCAAACCAGAGGGACACAGGAGGAGGAGCAAAAAGGGGAAGAGTGTGTGTGGAAGCGGAGATATAGCAAAAAGCCACCCTTGAGCAGGAGGCTGGGTTTTTACCAGTGGCAATGGCTGCCTGCCCATCCCTAAGGTCTCTGCAGGGTGGTGACACACAGCGCCAGGCTCCCCTGTGATGCCCCAGGCACCAGCATGGCTGATTGCTCGCGGTGACAAGGCGCAGAGTGCCAGATCAAAGAGAAACTGAGGCGGGAATGGAAACTGGGGCCATCAAAGGCACTGGGGGTCCCTCGGGAGCTGGATGCCCATCAAAGGCCAGGAAGCTGCAGCCCCAGCAGCAATACAGGCAGCATGGGGAAGGCATATGTTTTACAGCAAAAATGCCCTTTGCTTCATAATAAAACCACGATAAGCTTGAAAGGGGGAAGAAAAAAAAAGTTAAGTAATTGGGATTTTAAGTGACTTCCAAGCCCTTTTGCTCTCAGCCTCTAGCCCAACAGGTGTGGACAAGTAGGTGGCCTGGGCCAGCTGGGGGCTTTCAAGGTGGAAGCAAAGAGATGTGAAACATAAAAGGTTTCATCACAGCCGTGTTTTTACCCTTCCCCAGAGCCGGCCCCAGCCTTCAGGTGCTTGTCAGGCACCTGGCTGCTGTCCTGGGGGGGTGCAGCATTGTTCTGCCGGACACCTCACAGCCAGGACAGACGGCTGGCGGTTTGTGCACACCAGGAGCATCACATCATGCCAACAGCCATCCCGCATCACTGCTGCAGCTCACCGTCCCGCTCAGCACCCTCTCCTGCCGCCCTCCCTAGCTGGGCTCCTAGCCCCCCTGTAGATGCTCAGAGGGTGCCAGATGCACCAAGGACCAAGGCCCTGCCAGCACTTACCCCTGCGATGGAGACCGAGCTGCCCCTGCCACCAGCAATGTGGGAGTCCAGACGCTGCAGGTGGGAATGTTGTGCACCCACCGCAAAGAGCCGGTGACCCAGCATCAGCCAGGGACACGCAGGACCGCATCTCTCGTTCTCGCTGTCGCAGTGGGTGAGGCTAGGGCAGATCTCCTCCACAGCAGTGCCTGGGGTCATGTTCAGCCCTGCCAACTCCACCGCTCTGGTCAGATGACAGCTTGCCAGGAAAGGGCAGAAAGGAGGTGGGTAGGATCCTGCAGACCCCCCTCCTCATCCCGGCACCGTGACCCACCACTGCTCCAGCCACCAGCAGGCACCGCTCCCTGCCACTGCCCACCCCTCACCAGGCTGGCAAGGGCTTTGGGAGCTGGAGCAGGCGCTTAGCAAGGAATTACATCTGCTTAAAAGGCAGAGAGGGGCTGCTGGGAAAGCTGTGAAACAAACACTGAGGTAGCACCAGTGGAGACAATTCCCTTTCCACAAGGAGAGCATGATGGGTTCAGCGTGGGGCAGATCAATTCAACCAGCCCCAGCCTTGGTTTCTTGCCCCGGGTGATGAGAACGTGTGACGGCAGGGCAGAAAACCCACCCACGAGTGCTTATAGCACATTTAACATCTTGTAAGGAACAGAGCAGATGGGGGTACCATCCTTCTGGAGAAGGAGAGGTGGCCCAGAGACCACCTCTGCCCAGCCCAGAGCTCAGCACCAACCACACTCCCTTTATTTGGTTTGCAAAACACGCAGGATGCTGGTGAGGGGAGGAGACCTAAAATACAATAATATTAATATTATTAATAATAATTAGAGTTCTGAGCGATTGCTACAGTTCCTGCTCCCCAGGGTTGGGCTACACTTTGGTGACACTATCTTCTGGCCTCACCTGGGCTGGCTCTGCAATTTTGGGATGGGGGGGGAAGACCCCCACCCTGTTGCTCTGGAGTCCCGCACACTCCGGCACCTTCTGCCCTTTCTTCAGGAGGCAGCAAGCCCCGAAGCTGAGAAAGAAAAGGCTCATCACGACCACGAATGGAGCCAGCGAGATGGTGTCCTTGGGAGGCGGGCAAAGCCACCGAGGACTGCTGGTTATCTTGGCTGAGAAGTTCCTGCTCTGGTCCCGGTAGGCACAGAGGGCTTCGTCCAGGTCCCGCACACCCACACCAGCGGCCCGCAGCGTGTCCAGCCAGGCCAGCGAGCAACAGCTGAAGGGGTTTCCAGCGACGGACACGTCCTTCAGGCTGTGGGACCAGCTGACAAGCGCTGGCTTTTCCAACGTCAGCAGGTTGTTATTGCGGATGTTCAGGCTTTCCAGCGGGCAGCAGAAAAGACCTGTGGGCAAAAGGCTCAAATTGTTGCCCGAGAGGTCCAAAACTTTGAGTGTGTCCAGGCAGGGGAGCTCTGCCTTGCTGTTGTCCATCTGGTTACCCCTCAGAGAGAGTTTCTGCAGGGAGAACTCCAACCCCCCCAGGGCTTCCTTAGGCATGAACAAGTCCTTGTTCCCGGACAGGTCTAGGGAGAGCAGTGACGTCCGGTTGAAGGCATAGGGCTGCAGCCTGGCGATGTTGTTCTTGCAAAGGCTCAGATGCTTCAAGTGAGGGACATTGTAGAAGGGGGTGCAGGTGCCTCCTGGGGCTGGCACGGGAGAGCCCTCTCCCGAATTCCCTCCCCGATCACTCCCCGGGCTCTCACAAGGCTGGAGGCTGTTGGAGCCCAGATCGATTGCTTCCAGCTGAGGCAGATAATCAAAAAACCAGCGCGGCAGCACGCAGATGGCATTGCTGTGGAGGTCCAGTGAGTGCACAGACAGGGTGGCACGCTCCAGCGGCGTGGGCGAGCGGTCACTGGGCTCTGTGCCACCGGTGAGCGGCTCCCTGGCTACATCCTGGAGACAGTTCATAGCCAGGCTGAGGCTGTGCAGAGAGCCCAGGCTGTGGAAGAAGGTAAATGGGAACAGCTGCAGCCGGTTATTGCTGAGATCCAAGTCAGCTACATGTGTCAGACCAGCTGCGGTATGCAAGGTCCTATTAAACCTCGCCATCTCCATGTAGCGCGGTACAAACTCCTCCGGATGGCGTGAGCCTGGGAGCAGGGAAGCAATAAGGTTGTTGGAGAGGTTTAAGTGTGTGAGATAATGGGCTTTGGGGAGCTCTGGAAAATAGAGGAGTCTGTTATGGCTCAAGTCAAGCACTTGAAGCAGGTAGGGCTCCGCTCCCTCCTCCGAGATGAAGAGCTCCAGGGCATTGTGGCTGAGATTTAAAACTCGCAGCTGTGTGAGGCTGAAGCCAGAGATACAGTGGAGGGAATTCAAAGCCAAGTTCACCACCTCCAGCAATTCCAGAGCCTCAAAAGCTCCCTCCTCGATTTCCATGATGTAGTTGTTGCTGAGATTTAGCTCGCGCAGCTGTGGCATGCTCCAGAAGATCCCCACTGGCAGCCTGGTCATCTTGTTCCTGGAGAGATCCAGCATCCTCAGCCTGGTGAGGTTGCTGATGTACCAGCCTGCCATGTGGCTCTCCAGGTTATTTGCCGACAGGTCCAGGACCTCTATACTCCTGAGCAGTCGAAAGGCTCGCCCGTTAGCGCGGTAATTGCGGTCCAGGTGGTTCGATCCCAGGAGGAGGGAGCGCAGCTGGGACAGCTGAGCTAGGGTCGTGGCTGACACGGCTTCCAGCTGGTTGAAGCACATGTCCAGGTACTCAAGCTGCCCAAACCCTGGCAGGTAGCTGCCCGACAGGTTTTGAATGAAGTTGTTGGAGAGCTCAAGGTACTTAACTCCTTGGCCAAGCTCCTTTGGAAACTTGCGCAGGCCAACTCCTTTGCAAGACACCTTCATGGGGCTCTACAGAGAGACAGGAGAAGCTGTCAGCACAAGAGGGTCTACAAACCACAGCTCTAGCCACGCCAGCTGCTGTCCAAGAGGGTCAGGAGCAATGTGGAAGGGAGCATTGCTCCCCTTTCCCAAGCCTGGGATGGAAAGAGGCCAGACCACCT
This sequence comes from Falco cherrug, assembly GCF_023634085.1. NCBI lineage: Eukaryota > Metazoa > Chordata > Aves > Falconiformes > Falconidae > Falco > Falco cherrug. The sequence goes on from NC_073711.1 coordinate 22,744,669, forward strand.
AAAGCCACTGCTCAGAGACAAGAAGCTTGTCCCCAGGGTTAAGCTGGGCTTTCCAAGACACTGTGGAGTTGTTTCTGACGGTGCAAGGAGAAGGCTCAGCCTCTGGCCCCACAGGCTGTCCTCCCATGCGTCCCAGCAAGGAAGATGGGCAAAAAGCTAGTGTAAGCACTAGAGGTGCATCAGGCTGGTGGGGCAAACCCAGCACTGGGACAGCCCAGGAACTGCTCCGGAGCATCCCTGTCCTGTCTGGGCACAGGAAAGGCACCGTCCTTTTGGGCTCCACCTTCCCGCTCCCTCCAGACTTGTTACCTCTGCCAGTTTGGAGTTGGGAGCCTCGACATGGAGCCGTGTGTGTGTGTGTGACACAGAAACCAGCGCATCCAGGCTCCTGACTGCCTCGCTAACATCCATGGCAGCTGTCTGAATCCCTGCGGAACCCTGCACTCCATCCTGCCTCTGAGCAAGCATCTCGAGCTGACACCCCAGTGGCAGGGACCACTAGAAGGTGCCACCTGCATGGGATGTTGGAGCAGGTAGGTGCTGGGGACCAGCTAGTGGGAGACCGGTTTGGAGAAAGGAGAGACAAGGCTGGGAAGGTTAAAGAGATGGAAGCTGGAGGGAGGGGAGAGCCGTGCGAAGGGGACACACGCTGTGCTGCGCGGAGGGATGCTTGCAGCCCCGCTTAGACCCAGTGATGCTGGTGGGGCCAGCCAAGCCCGGAGGCTCCTCAGAACGCAGCCCTACCTGCTGGCATGGCATGGACCTGGGCCTCGCCTCCTCGCTAGGCTGGGCTCTGAGCACAGACAGGAGCAGCCAGAGCAGCAAGCAGCCTCGTCCAGCCAGCAGGTGTTCCAACAAGAGCATGTTGGGCTGTGGGTGCTGCCAGCCCTGTTCCGCTCCTGCAGCACTCTCCGGCAAGCTGGGCTCTGTATAAATAGCCTTCAGGATGGGACAGGGGAAGGAGATAACGCATGTGGGTGTTCGTAGCTACGGAAGTGGGAAAAGAAAGACATAAGATTACAGAGGGGGAAAAACAGTGCAGAAAGCCACAAGGAAGGCACATGGCGGGATGGGGAGGAGGCAGGGTTGCACCAGCACTCAGGTGATGGGCTGCATCGGCCACCCAAACGAACTGCCAGGCAGCAGAGGTGGTACTTGGGAACGCCAAGAGGTTTTGGGGGAGTTCCCTTGCGTGGATCTGCTCTTTCTCCAGCTTCCCCTGCCCCATGCCAGGGCCAAACCATGCCCTGTGCCAGCTCCCCTGGGCAGCCAACGCCAGTACAGTGGGAGCAGCTGGCGAGGGCTCCCCGGCCACCCTGCGCTGGGGACGGAGCTGCTGCTGCAGCCGCTGGGGATGACTGTGGGGCTGCCAGCACCACCGGGGCTGCAGGTGAGCTCGCTGCCCGAAGACGGAGCAAATTCCCCTCCCGGCACTGCCACAAGCCCAGCCGAGGGGACTCTCCTGCTGCACCTGCTCCTTCTTGGGGAAGCAATGGCTCCCCAGGGTTTACCACCCATTCCCAGTGGGATGTGCAAACCTGGCGTTCCCCTGCTCCTCCTCGTCTTCCTCCCCAGGTGTCCGCTGTGCTGCAGGGGCTGAGCTCCTCGCTGCCACATCCCAGTGTCCCTGCCAGGCTGCAGGACAGCTGCTGGGTCACCTCCTCACCCAAGGCAGGAACCAGGTGGGGACTTTCCCTGCAGCAGCTCCAAGTGGCATCCGGGTGCCCAGAGCTGCACCCCACCCACGCGGGTTTTTTTGCAGTGAGATTTCCATGTCCCTGTGCCGCCTAATGCTGACACACTCCGCGGGGACATGCTCCTTGCATGCTTCATGGGGCGTTCTGCAAAACAGATGCTTTTGGGGTTTTTGGCTCACTGTGGCCGATTTCCTTCACATCTGAAGAAGCACCTCCAGGCTGCTGCATGGCTGCCTCAGGACGTGTTTTTCTGTAGTTTCAGCTCTAGTCCTAGATGTGTCTGGCAGGAAAAATAAATAAATTTTATATATACGTATATATGTCATCTATTTTTCCTGCCAGACATACATAAACATATATATAATATATATATAATTCATATACATACATACAAAATGTATATACACGTACACACCCAGAAGATGACACAGCCAGGTTTCTGCTGCTGTAGCCCCTTGCCCTGCTGGCAGCTGGTGTGGCAGGGAACACTTTGTCACCCCCGGGATGTGGTTCAGTCTGGAGCCAGACCAGCGTCACCAGCCACGGCACACCGGGTGGGGGTGACAGCCAGGCAGGCTCGGGCCAGAGGCCAGGGCTGGTGTCCCAGGCTGGCACCCTCCCCGCTCACCGCGGCAGCCCCGGGCTCCAGCGGCAGCTGTGGGTGCACAGCCTGCCATTGTTTTCGGAGGTGCGGTGAGGATAGCACATCTGTGCAGATGTGAAATTCTGCAGGCTCTGGCCAGGGAAACACCGACCTCTGGATGAACCTTCGCCTCCAGCATCCCTTGCCTCCCCTCGGCGGCCAAGCGCGGAGCCCCAAAAGCGGAAGGCGGTGAGGGAGGAACGGCTCCACGCAACTGCTCCTGCCCCTGGTGCAACCCCGGCTCCGGCGCCGCCTTGCCCGGGGAACCCCGGCCCGCTCCTCCCTGCACCCCGACTTGCTGGGCACGGGTCCGCACAGTGGGCACAGCCCATGAACTCAGCTGTAAAGTCCCTGATTTTGATCAGGGACTTTGGAGAATCCCTGGGCATTTGCATCCCAAGGCTGTGAACTCCCTTTGCAGAGCCAGCCGGGTGTGGACCGAGCCCTCCAAGGTGCCCTGCAAATACCGAGAGGCTTTTCAGGGACCGTGCTGAAGGCAGAGTGAACCTCACAGCACGAGCGGGAAGAGATTTGCTCCTGCAAATCCCAGGGCATCCCATGCTTCTTGCCACTTTGAGCCTCCAGACTGGCTCCCCAGTCTCTGGAGTGGTCTGTTTAAGAGCGATGCTCCTGCTCCCCCCCAGCTTTCATGTGAGAGGTCTCCAAAGGACAGGAGGAATGAAAGGCTTAGCAGAAGAGCAGATGAAGCCACTTGCCTAATGTCATAGCCTTACCGTGGGGTGACAGATGCTTGCTCCAGCCTGGGCGTTATGGAGGCAGAGGGCACCTGGTTACCTAGGTACATCAATTCTGTACTACTTCCCCAGGAAATAGCGATAACAACACTGTTCTCTGCACATATCCCTGACTGCAGAGAGCAGCAGGGAGTTGGGAAGCCAAACGCTGAGCAGCTCTGAGCCCGACGAGGGGGACCGGTGCTTCTCGCATCAGCGGTGGTGGCTGCAGCAGGTGCGTATCAACTACTCCCCAAAGGATGGGGAGATGCTTTGCCTTTCAGCTGCGTCCCATTGCACAAGTGCACTTGACATACTTTGCACTAGTTGTAAAGACTTTCCAGAGAAATTCCTGGTTTGGCTGAGGAAGGACGTCCCACCGAGAACACTGAGATCAGGAAAAAGCTTTATTTGCAAAGAAAATATTGACAATTTACATAAACTTACATCCTAATTTATATACATTATGTATATTTTATATACAGATAGTGTCTTGAATAAAGATGCCAAAGCACAAAACAGCATCAGTATATCACCGTGCAGCTCTAATGGGTAACGGGGGGACTCGTGTCCCTCTTCCCACACCTCCTCTACCGTTACGCTTTCATTGGGGTGTCTGAGAGAGAGTGATGGACATGGGGGGTGGGGATGGCACGGTGGGGGTGAGGCTGTAAGTGGGCACAGCCACGAGGCGCAGCTGCAGCTGTCCCTTCCCCTTTCCCCCAAAGCCTGCGCCAGGACAGCCTGGGGCCAGGACGGGAGCCAGCGGCCACCAGCCTGCAGTGGGGGGGACCGACCCCCCGCGCTCCTCCTCTTGCTGTGAAAGAGGGGAAGAAAAACGGATGAGCCAACGCACTCTGCCCATCCCCCTCCCGGGGCAGCTCCGGTGCCCTTTTCTAACCAGCCAATGCTGCGTTCGGTGGCAGGATGATGCCACGTCCCCTGATGGGGACAGGGTGGCAGGGAGACCACGGCCGCCTACCTGGGCAAGGCGGGTGCTGGAGGCGAGCAAGGGCCGGGTAGTTTTGGGCAAGGAGCCGTGACCTAAAGCCTTTACTGAAAGGAATCCTTCCCTCAAAAAGGGGCCTGAACACAACAGCCAAGCCAGCTTCCCTAGACATTGCCTCTGTAGAGAGGAGCTTGGGAGAGAGAAGGGTTTCGGACGATGCGTTACGTACCGATGAGCTGTTCGCTATGTTTCTGCAGCTGGAGTCCAGCCGAAAGTTGGGCAGCAGAGCCAAGGCACGCAGGTAAGAGCAGAGCCAGCAAGTACCGCCGGAGAGGAAGGCTGGCACACGGAAGGCTTGTGTGTCCGCCGTCTCAGATACGCAGAAGTCTGTCTATAAACGAAGCACCTCCTCCTCAACCAGACTAGGAACCGAGATACACCAACATTCAAAGACATCAGACGGAAAGACTGGAGCAAGGCCCTGTTCCTGCTGGAGTTTGCTAAAACCTCCCATGCGCATCCTCCTCATGCTCCTCTGAGCTGCTTCCAGGCCCTTTTTGGCTCCAGTTAAGGGGAAGAGGCACCAAAGATGGTGGGACACCATCTGGAGAAGCATCATATAGAAGAGTCTATACTACAGCCTAGGTAACCTGCACTGTAATACCGCACTAACGAGAACTTGTTGCTGGAGAGGCCAAAGGGCTTCAAGTATACAGACTCTTCGGCTGCTGCAGGACTGGCGATCCGCCTGCTCATCTCCGGGATGAACATGGCTCTTGTGGCACCAAGGCCACCTGCAGTCAGGTAGTCTCTGCTCTCCAACTCCATACCCGAATCCAACTCCACATCTCCAACTCACCTACACCGAGCTCATGCTTCGGTGTAACGCCAGCAACAGAAAAAGCCCATTAACACTTTCCATGGCAGGAACCTCTCCCTTCTGCTCTCGTCCCGCATTCCAGGCACATGCCAGAGAGGGAACTCAGCAACGATGTAAAGGACTTTGGTGGAGAGAAGGGCCCCTGCCTCCTCCTGCCCGCAGCCACAGTCAGGAGCACATCACAGACCCTGCCAGTGGGGGACAAGGAATGCAAACTACACCCATCGTCCTCTCCCAAGCCGCCCCTCGCATGGTTTATGCTTGCCCTAAGTCTTGCTGTTCAAGCTGTATTCTAAAGCAATTCTGTTAACGATTTGCTTAATGTTCTCACTATACACGGTTGTCCCGATTCATTCTTGTCAAAGGAACATGTCCTTCTTAATCCATTTTAAAGGAAATAAACCACAAAGGCTAGTTAAGTGCCCCTAAGGCTCTTGGTAGCCCAACATGTTAAGGCTAGAAAGGAGAAGAACATACTGAAAAAGAAATAGCAGGCAATTTTTCAAGCAGTTATTTTACAAACTGCACGCCTCCTGTGAATAGCGAGGCTGTAGCCAAAGCTGGGTGCCCCCAAGAAATATTTATCTCCCAATAACTGCAATACTTGGCAAGTGAGATCACTCACTACGGATGGGGGAAAGCGATGGAGCCAAGAATGCTTCAGCCAGGGTGGACCCTTCTGCGGTCAGATCAGTCACTACAGCACGGTGCTGAGACACGTCTGCTCCCATGGCCCTGCAGGTGACCACGGCTGAGACACCTCTGCTTGGAGATGCAGGTCATCACCGAGACGCCGGTTCGTGACTTGTCCCGTTCGCTACATAGGCTGAAACTTCATCACCCTCTTTAGTTTTCAAAGAAAAAACATGTTCTGAAAAGAAATCCAGTTTAAAAAAAACAAAAACGACACAACCAAGCAACAAGCCAAGGCATGACACAAAAGAGCAATTAGCGCTTCAGCCTCTTCCTCAGCTCAAGCACATCTTATAGCTTTAGGTCTCCACAGTTGAGGGGAGGTAACGGGAGAGAGTTGCTCAAGAAGCCAAAAGAAACAATAGCATCCCAGCTCTTCTATTAGTCACCAGAAATCGAGTTATGACTAGACTCAGCAGGGCTCAGAGAAAAGAAAAAGTGGTGACTTCATGCTGGACCAGACTTTTTAAATACATTTTTTTTTTTTTTTTGCTAGAGACTCCATCACCACCACTTAATAGAACATTTTAGGTAGAAGGGTGCCAAAAGGAAAGGGATGGGGGGAGGGAAGGATAAAAACCACATCTAAAAGTGGGACAGTTGCTATTAAAACAGAAAAAAAATTTCCTGTTTGAATATTTTATTCTTAAACATGACAAACTTCTTCAGAGTGTTTTCACAAGTATTTGTGTCTGCTCTACATGGCTGGGTGAAGCCTGTAGAAATGTGTTCTGGTTTGCAAAATATTAATTAAAAAGACCAAAAAAAACCCCCAACCCAACAAAAACCCCCAACAAAACACAAATTGCTGTAACAGCAGCAGTACTTTAAGGCAGCCCCCATTAGGGCAAGGTATACCTCTGGGGTAATGGCAGGAGCTGAAAGTAGCAGAGGCGCTGGAACCGGTAGTCGGCATTTTCTTTGGGACTTTGTGATATTTCTGGAATGTGGAGGCAGTTTCCTATCTGCTAAGCCTGCTCTATTAAGTATTCATCTTCCTCTTGCACTTACTGCTTTTGCAGCCTGCTTCCAAGCTCTAGGTAGAGGCACTTCGCCTTCTTTGCTCGCACTCCTGAGGATGAATGTAAACACCACTGACCCTGTCTTATTCACCTCCCTTCGCACCCCGCAGCCATTCCAGTTCCAACTGGGAAGGCGGAAAACCAGAAACCCCCTTTCTTGCTTTCGTTAGTGTGCAGAAGCAGGAGTGCCTGGCTAGGACAATGTGGACATTAGTCTGTCTTCTCCCGCTACCGCCTGGGATGCTCTTGCTAGTGCAACATAAAAGCAGAGACCCACACCACTCTCAACAAGCCTCGTGTGAAGATCACAGAGCAGAGTATCAGTGCAGTAATACTGGAAATACTGAGACAAGGCAGACACAATAGCCTTTCCTCCTCACAATGCTTTTTCAACTAGCTTTTTGATCCAAGTCTCCATGCAAGTCACAGAAGACAATTGTGCTTCCTGCATTCACATATAGGAATAAATAGCTCTGGATCAGTTTTCTTTATGGCCGGATTACAGAACCCCCTGAAATACTGATACGCTTATGAACAGCAGCACTGTGCAGTTCTGTGAGTATCCTTGGACATGCCAAGTTCGTCTAGGATGCTGGTGCATCTCCTAGGCGTATGGCCCCAAAGAAAGTTGTGTGCTTGCTCATGTTGATGGAGATGTCAGCATGGACCATTTTCACAGCAATCTTCTGCCTGGCTTTGAGGAGGCAGACCCCAGCTGTATAGCAGGTATTGAAGTTGGTCTTGCCGGTCTCAATACTCCGAGTGCATTGCAGAAAGGGCTTTTCATCCACGACCACCTCATAGCTGGCAAAATCTGTGAAGTTTATGTAGTATACCTGATGTGAAGCAGGAAGAAGAAAGGTATTAAGGAGTGTATTTGTGCACATGGAACAAGTCCACATTCCTTTCAGTGCGTACATCATGTACGTTCCCTCTGCTGACAATCCCTTCCTTGGCCCCGGGACACCTACACTCATGGGAGGTCGTCCTGTTTGAGGCAGAAGGAACCCCAAGCCAACCAAACACGAGGAAACTCTGTACTCCGCTTCATACTACCACAAGCATGCAAGCATCCGTGAATCCACGTATCTAAGGCTGAGCTACGAATCCTTGCTTTGGACCCTGCTGATCACAGGAAAAATTACAAACCTGCACAGGCCTAGTTACAAAACCGTGTAGACAACCCTGTCTGCCACAAACAGCTTTTCATCCAACAAACAGACAGAAATATTTTAACTGAAGTCCTCTTTCACTTACCTGGCCAGTCCTGATTTCTGGGTCCCATGAGCCTCCTTTAGTGTTGACATCAAAAATGCCCTAAGGTGTACTGGCAGTTGTACAGCGCCTTTGTAATTGGACTTGTGGTGCTTTCAAAGGCATAAGCTATTACAGGGAAGACACACTCTCAACCTCCACAGCTTGGAAGCAAGTGCCCTTACAGTGTTTCTGCTGATTTAACCCCTAGATCTGGCACCTACGTCCCCAGGGCTCCGTGACTCGTTACTTAACCTCCTCCCACACACCGGTTCTGAAGAACTGCGGGATGCATGAGAAAGACCTGTCCAAAGAGAAGTCAGTCCCAGGGAGCTGCTTCTTCCCGACAGATGAAAACCAGCCAGTTTGGATGCATCTGCTAATTCTTCTTAGTCTACACCCTGCGACCACAGAAGCTATGCGAGACTAAGCCCCCTTTCTCCTTGATGGGCTACAAATAACAAAGGTTTCAGAGGCACAATGTGGTGGCCAGCAATTAGCATTAAGCACTCGGGAATCGATTATCCTTTATCCTTTGGCTCACGTAGTTTTCCTGTCCCCATCCAAACCAGACACGTAACCAGCTCTGTGGAAGAGCCCCTAACCTGACACCCAGCGCCCACCGTACCCGACCTGGTACGGCACCGGCGGGGCTGCCGGCTGCATGGAGGCGAAGCATGAGCAGGAGGGGGTATCAGAAGCCTGGAGCAAGGTGGGAGTTGCTTAGTTGTGGGTGTCACACAGAAACTCTCTTGCCTTGCTAAAATCTGCCCCAGAAGAGTTTTTCCGTCCACAGGTGGGTGGACACCCTGCATGCCCTCGGAAGGGGAGAGCTTCGCAGCACAGCGCTTCTGGTCAGAGATTTGCAAGACACTGGCAGCAGCGTGTCAAATGACAGTCCACCTCCTGCATTTCATTTGAATGGGGAGAGGAAATGATGCCTTAATTAGCTGTAAACTAAATCCTAATACAGTGATTTATTACTTTAGCCCTTCTTTAGCCTTTTTTACAGGAGCAGGTCTGTACATCCATCGTCGGTACCAGCTAAGGCAGCAGCCGAGCCGCCCTGCTGCATGGCACAGCTGCTGGCACATCGTGTCGGTCTGAAGCTACACAAAGGTGGAGGCAAAATGGAGTTACCTGGCTGGAGTTTGGCCAAGCCACCCAGGCTGAGAGTCCTATGCTTACAAAGAGTGACAAGGCTTCGAAACAATCAGGAGGTGTCAGGGTTTTGGTCTTACACCTCATTCTAAGCACAGAGCCCAGCATCCTGCCAGGACCCTTGCCCTGCAAGGAGGTTTAGATGGGCTGGCGAATGAGTGGACAGACAATGTGGAGAATTAAAAAAAAAAGGCACTGGTGGCATGTGGGATCTGGCTGGGCAGCTGTGCCTGTGTTTTGGTAACTAATCCCTTGCAGCTGGTGTCACGGCGTGATGTGTGACCTTGCACTTCAAACCGCTAAGGTCTTCCTCCGACACACATCTCCTAGAGCACGAAGGGGTTAAAAGTACATACAAGTTCTTGGCATTTGCTAGTTGTCTGGAGCCCTCTCGTGGTTCATGCAAGGCTTCCATTGGAACACAAGAATAGGAGTTAGGCCTAGGACCGTACTCACTTCTACCTGACTATAGATGAAGTATGTGCCGTCCACCAGTACCTCCAGCTCCCCACTGCGGGCATGCAGCTTAAACACCTTGGGGTTCATAGTGATGCGAGACCAGTCATTGAGGACTCCACCTGAAAGATCTCAGTATGAGAAAACGGCAGTCACTCAGTACCCATCAGAATGAAAAGCGCAGGAGCACAGAAATACAATGACATTGCAAGGTTTCATACACAACGGCTGCACAGACTCAAGTTGAAAAGTCAAGGAACTCGGTAAGAAAATGCCAGAATTAAAGCCCAGGGTGCGTCCGTTTGGACCCCTCCCTACAGCTATGCCACCCCTTGCTGCCGGACACCCATGCCGTGCGGTGCACAGCACCACTCGTCCACATCTCTGCTCGTCCTTGTCAAGGGCAGTTCTCACCCCTGAAAACTGGCGTACGGCCTTTTGTGCTGCCCTGTGCGGGGTACAGCCCAGCCTGCTCCTCCTGACACTACGCTAAGCTTAGTATCACATTTAAGTGTTTTACCAGCCTGGAAACACATTCCCAGTATCATCCCCACGCCAAAGCAAAGACACTCCGGCACATGGAAATCAATGCCAGTACGGTAAGGTGTTTGCCAAGTTTTGTTAATCCACCTGAGAGGCCAGGGGCTGATTTTTCATGTTATTTTTTGTATGTTCAGCTGCAGATCCCAAAAGACTTCTGGCAGTTGCGATCATAACAGCACTTCTTCAGGTACCTCCTGAAGAGCATCTGTTCACAGCCCTTGTAAAAACTTTGTTACTGGCGCCTTCCCTGATAGCACGGAATAAACTCGGCAGCGGAGGTAGGACCAGGATCCAATTCTCCAAGAAAAGACCCTCAGCTGACATCACACAGCCTTGAGACTATTAAATCTCTTCCTCTACTTTCCATCCCATTTCCTCCCCTCCCCACCGCTCTCTCCCCAGCTTCCACACTAAACAAAGCGGAGTTTCAGCAGACAGCGTGCTGAAGACCAACATCAGCAGATACGTCCATGAGGACCACAGCAAGGCCAGGATGACAACGGGATTCCTGTCTGATGGGAGTGGGACTACACGTGGCCGGTCTGTCTGCCCCCGCCTCAGTGCTGCTGGGCTGGAAGATGCTCTCAGCAGAAGCATCATGATACAGCCTTCACCCCCGCTTCAAGCCTTGAGGTCATCCCCAGAAGAAAACCAGGCCTTGCAGCAAAAGAGACAAGGGTTATTACGTAAAAAAATCATGTGCAGCTACGGGACTGCACTGTCTCTTGGGACACATCTGTGCATGGAGGCCAGCTTAGGGTTACACAAACGATTTTTTTAATTCTGGTATTCCTTGACTTCAACATTCTTGACTTTGTAACTAGCATTATTGTAACAAATGCTTTGTCATTACATTTCCTAGGTTTTTAAAAGCCAAGATAACAACGAAGTATGAAATTGCATCACGTCACACCACATTATCCCCTAACTGGGATCCTCAACACAGTCAGGGATTTATAGATCCGCCACCCAGTCCTCTGGCACTGGAGTAACTAGCAAGACGAGGGGATCTCTGCTCTCTGGACGGGCCAACACGCAGGTCCAGAGGACACCTTTGCTGCGAGCCCGGAACAGAGCCATTCTCTGTAGGTGTCTCCTTTCATCAAACTTTTTTTATCAACTCTTTTCCTCCCAGTCTTCATCTGCTTTTCAGCTCCCTGCCCCCGGTCGCAAGCCAGCCCGGCTGTGCTTTCTGCTGGCTGTCAGCTGGACAGCATTAATGGCTCGCGGCGTCAGATTGTTCCTGAGCAGCAGGGAAGCACACTCACAGGGCAATTCCCCCTCTTAGAGAGTAGCGTACGCTCTGTAAACATACAGCCTTCCCATTAATAAAGGGATAATTACTTTCTGAACATAAGCAAAACAGCATCTTTTCCCTCGCATTGTTCTCAGGAACAGCCGGTTTCCTTTTTGTTCTGGGGAGCTTTCCCCCACCCCACTGCAAGCATACTTCCCTAACCGTCAGAAATTTCGGCTCCCACAGCTTGCATCTACCGAAAGAAAGGAACTGCCTTTCAGCAGAAGCGCTGGCCAGCCCTCGTCATCCCATGCACGGGACAGAGGTTGGTGGACACGGCTCCTGCAGCCCCATCCCTGCTGCACCAGCCCGTGGGAACTGCAGCCCCCCAGCTCTGGGATGGGAGGACGAGCACGGGGGCTGCTGCCCGTGCTCCCTGGGGAGCTGCACGTGGTGGCTTCGGATGGGGACAACACAGCCAGCTCCTCTCCGGCACAGCCAGACATCGTGAGCAGGGAGGCAGCAGCTAATGAATGAGACCCAGCTGTTGGCAAGAAGAGCAGGAACTCGAGCAGAAATTGGATAGGGATTTGGGGAGGAAGGAGGGGAGCAAAGAGCTGCCTGTGGATGTGAAATGGCTTGGCAGGACTTGAGCTTAAAGGCTGTCGGTGGGGACAGAGATGCACGAGGGACCATGGAGGCTGCGGGCTGCGCAGCGTAACGCAGGAGGAGCCGGTGGCTGTGCACCTCTGTGCCCTCATGCTACAGCTGTGCCTTCCCCTGCCATAAATTACTGGGGAAGCTGGAGAAAAACACAGGCTAATAGGGCCAAGCCAGGAAAAGGATACACTGAGGGCTTAAAATTGGAACACAATGGGAAAGAAGGCTGGCCATCGAGGGGCTGAGGAAGACCGCTGCTAGGACAGCAGGTTGGAGGAGGCACAGCACATGTCTGGAGATCAAGGAGAAGGGAGATTTGGCAGGACAGAATTGCTGGGAGGTCAGGATAGAGATCATCTGGGAGGTAAACAGGAGTGCAGGGGAAGCAGGGATGGAGACTCCTCTAAAGGGGTGTGGGCAGGGGAATCAGACTACCCTGGAGCGAGGCCAGCCGCGGGGATAACTGGGGTGTCGTGCTACGGGATGGACCCAGACCCAGATATGAGCCTACAGGTGCAGGCTGGGCTCTTTTCAGCAACAGCCAATATCATGAGATCCTTACCATTCTTCACTTGGATTGCTGAGCCTTGGCCTTGGAGGTGGACCACAGCTGGCTGCAAACGAGATCACAGGGGATTTAAAATTAATGGGAAACACCGCACCATTTTACAGCCACTCGACACACCTCCACAGCCCTGGTGAGCAGTACAGAGGCATGACAGTGCCTTAAGATCATGAATGCTTTTATTAAACGAAAAAAAGATCAGAGCAGCTGACAACAGCATATTTAAGTACCGGAGAAGAGGCGAGAAGCCCAAGCCAGATTAACATGGTTTTCTTTTGAGCAATAAAAAGGGTGAGCTCAGGCAGTCACCCAATGCATCTATGACTTAGCACACGCAGGAAGCAGTGGGTGTCTTTCAGAGCTATACCACAGAACGGAACGTTAGCAAACACAGCCGGTAACGCTTACAAAGATCCAGCCAAAGCTGGGCTTTTTCCCTTGAAAGGTGATCAACCAACCTGGATGTCTCTGGAGCCGGCCTTGTCTGTGGCACCTGCAAAATGCAATTTCACACCATTGAAGAGGAAGCTTGAAAGAGCTGCAGTAAACACTCCTACAAAAAAAACTTCGCTTACCCCGTAAGAACCATTAAAACCCCATTTATAACCGGAGGAGGAAAGTAGCAGGGGTATGGGGCACAGCTTTGTGTTAAAAAGTACACAAACAAGAAAAAAGATTCATCCTACTTTTTCCTGGTTTATTCCTGCATTTCTGTCTAAGATCATCAAAATTCCCCAACGTTATTCAACCAGTTTCCACTAGAAGAAAAAAGTGCACAACCCTTTTCCTGATCGGTAGTGGCAATAAAGCCTCTTGGCTGCAAAGATTACAAGTTTCACTCCGCAGTAACTCAGGTCATTCATTGCATTCAAGCTGCACGCTGAAATCTCTTTGCTCCGAGAGCCAAATCTCTATTAAAGAGGAGATGCTTGTGGGCAGCACTCTGGAGTGCTAAGGACCTCATGCTGCTCCTGGCCTCTGCTTTGGCAATTTCGGAGATAGAAACGGAGAAGTCAACCAAGTGTTCCTTTGAGAGCTGTGTGAGCTATAGGGTAATAGTCCTGGTTTCTCTGAAAATACATTTGTTAATACTAGACTGTTCATATATATCCAACCAACACCAACGTGAACTTCCACTAATCTGCACTTTAAAGAATTATTAAATTCAGGGATTTTCAACAAAATCATTGGCACATGACTCCATGCAGAAAACAATATGGTGCAGATACAAAGAAACAAAGGAAAATGAAACCAAGAACTGCAGGAGACAAATGTATTTCTAGTTGGCCGGTACGGGGGCCAAGCTGCCTGGGCTCCTGCAGTTCCTGGGCCGGCTTCATGGCTGTGCCAAGTGTCAGCCTTCCCGATGCAGAGCTCGGCCTTGGGTCAGCTCAGGAGGAATGAACCCAGACACCGAGTCACCGCTGGGAAAAGCCACCCTGCAGCCAGTTTGCGCACATGGAAATCGATCTACGGCAGACTTCAGGAGGACACCTAAAAGCTACTGAGGCTCCGTAGGTCTTTGCTGCTCCTTCTCTGCATCCCTCTTCGCCTGCAGCATCGCACCGTGAACGGCTGCACTGGGCTCCCACCGTGCAGCCCACGGGGCTGTGGAGCTTCTGCTGCTCCCCTCGTCCCCCCTGGGTGCAGGGACGAGCCCAGGAACACCCGAGTCCTACGCGCGATGCTGCACCGTCGCCTTCAGACATTCCTCTGTCCTCAGGTGCAAACCTGGAGCGTTTTTATGTGCTGGTACAGCAGCGGTGCCACCATGGCACCTCCTGCGTCCCCCCAGTGTGCAAAGGCTGTGAGCAGAGAGGGGGACACCCACCTGAGGGGCCCTGCAGTCCAGGTGGTCCCTGAGGGCCTGGGGGGCCAGGGGGGCCGGGTGGTCCCATGACGGTTGTACCGGGAATCCCGGGGATGCCGGGAATGCCAGGGGGACCCTGGGGCCCAGGAGGACCTGGTGGCCCTTGGGGACCATTGGGCCCTGGAGGACCAGCCTTCTTACCTGAAAAATAGAAGGTCAAACGTTAGTTCGTGTGCACACCAAGCGCAGGAAGGTCTTTTACCTGCAGGAAATCCGTGGGAAGGAGGAAAGCAGAAGACTGGGGATGGCTCATGGCTGGCTGGAGGGCAGGGGCAAGGAGGAGCACCCAGCCAGCTGGGGTAGGGGTCCCACAGCTCTGCACCCTGAGGACGATGCTGCTGGCAGGGAAGAGCAGGTCCCCGCCTTGCAGGCTCCTTCCAGCACATGCAATTACATTTAAATGAGGCACGTGGGCTCTCCAAGGCCTCCCCAGAGACGGAAACTCAGATGGTCTCTGCCCCAGAGCTCTGGCCACGGGTGGTCCCGCAGCCCCCAAAGGCAGCCCCCCCAGCTGGGTGCACCCCAACGGCAAGGCTGGGGTGCTCCCTCTGAGCAGCTGCACGCTGCAGCGCAGCATGGTGCAAGCTGGAGCGTTAGAAGTCATAACGAACCGCTCCACAGTTTCTCAAGTTTTCCATTTTCTGATGGAAAACAGTTGCA
This sequence comes from Falco cherrug, assembly GCF_023634085.1. NCBI lineage: Eukaryota > Metazoa > Chordata > Aves > Falconiformes > Falconidae > Falco > Falco cherrug. The sequence goes on from NC_073711.1 coordinate 22,759,693, forward strand.
GTCTTTTCTACCTGCTGGATATGGAGGCATTAACACAGAATCCCCCCGGCTCCATCGCCGGTCTGAGGGAGAGGTGCCTCCAGAGGGCAGTTCCGAGCTGAGCACCCAGGGATGCAGGAGGCATCGCCGCCACTGCAGTGTGGGCACCCAGAGGATGCCCTTCACATGGACGAAGGGCTGAGATGCCACAATGCCTCCAAATAATGAAATGTGCATTTTGAGCTTTGGATGGAGGGGTATGGGAAGGACCAACCCAATTAGGTGGATGAGAGCACTGAAGAATGGCCACGATGCTCAAACACATCTCATTACGTGGTCCCAGGAAGAGCAACAGCACAAGCAGGTAAGTAAAAATGACTCTTGGGCACCATGGACTGAAATAAGGTCTGCAGGGAAAGCCTGACCTGTGCTCGTTTTCCAGACCCCTGACTGAAACTATGTTAGTTCGACATCATTCTTAAAATGCAACTTTTTAACAGCTTTTATGACAAAGAGCTCGATTAACTTAGCAAAATTGCTTCAACTGCTGAAACAAAGTCAGCTCTAAGGACAGAATTAGATGACAGCAGCAGTTAGGATATGAAGTAATGGTTATTGGAATGGTTTCTGAGTACGTTTATGTACTCATTTCTCTACTAAATATTACTCTTTGTCAGGAACACAACTATAAGGAAAGAAACATCTATTTTAGTTAGCACAGTGGTGGAAATCTCTAGATGGCCGCTAGCCATGAACAAGGGTACGTGGAAATCGGCGTGGGACAACTGTGCGGTTTAGTTTCAATGTGCAGAAAACTAAGTTAAAGAAAGCACGGGTAATGAAAGTAATGCTGGTATCCTACAAAAACGGGGCAAAGGCTTAAGGGGACAAATTGTTTGCAGCAGTATTTCTGGCCAGATTAGTAGCCGTGCTTTCAAATCTGAGCTGGCAACAAGCCAGCCTTCCTCTAATCCAGCAGTTCTCCTGTTCCTCCTCGGGACAATGATTAGCTTTGGAAATGATCACCTTGAAGCAAACACCTTACCTCTTTCCCCTAAAGCACACATACTAAGTTCTTCTCACTCACATCCCCTCTGATATAGGCCATCTGAATGAAGGATCATACGCACCACGTCAGGAATCCTGCTGCTGTCACTCTTTGCTTTCCTTCCCAGGAGGGATACACATTACAGCTGGTTTAACTAATCTGTCTCAGAAATCTGGTCTGCTACTAAATGAGCTGCTAGTTTAGCAGTAAAACAATTGCACATAATTCTGATGCCGCACAGGGACACTTTATTTTCCGTGCATTCCGCTCCTTCAAGTAATTTCAGCTACTTTACTGCATTAATAGAACCTCACTTAGGAAAGTCACAAGGCAAAAAAAATAGATATTCAGTATGTATAAAGCTTTCAATTAATCTTCTCACTGGGGGGACCCCAGCCCACCACAAGCAGCTCTCCAGGGAGGGTCTCCAGCACCCACATCCCGGTGTGCCAAGTCTCCGTCTTTGCCCACATGCACTAGGCAGGCTCCAAAACTCAGAGCAGGCAGAACCAGTAAGTCTTCCTTACTCATCATTTGCCAAACAATAAGCTCTAACTCTCAAAAAAATTACATGTGACAACACCATAACATTAAACTACTTTATACAGCACTATAGCTGTATATAATACAGCTCTGTGAGAGTGTCCTGCTACTCCAGAGTTGCTACGAGTACCACAGTCACCACTTGCGATTAGTTTGGCCGATTTAACACAGGTTTAAGGTTTCAAAGTTTTGTTAGGACAAACATAAAATTTTATGCTGCTTTTGAGAGTAAATATAAACTAACCGTGACCTGTCTCAACTTCTCAGCTGTGCATTTCGAGGTTGTATCCAAGGATTAAAGGTGACCTGACGTGCTGTTGAAGTAGCACAGCCACGCAGAGCTCGGCCACTCCTGCTCCCACAGGTCCTGGCGGTGGGCTGGAGCCCCGGCTGCCTCCCAGCACGCGTGGGGAGGTCTCTCAAGGGACACAGCAAAGCACCGAACAGCTAGCTGTTCTGTTAGTTAACTACACCTTAGGTATGTAAGGCAGTAAGCAGTGAGCTGGCATTGCACCTGCCAGTGCTTCACTGCGTAGGCTTGGCCACCAGCACGCGCTGCGCGCCCGCGCCCGCTCCAGCCCCTGTGTCGGTGCAGCTGCCCACAGCGGCTGTGCTTCTCATCACCCACACCCCGCAGCGAACAGGCACTTTAAAACATGCACAGAAATGTTTTGATGGTTACAAGGAGCAAAAACCGGTAATCTGCCTGTGCTTCCCTGAAATCAAGACTGCAGCGTGCTTTTGAGGATCAGTTTATAAAGCAACTTGGATCCCTTGACTCGCTCAAGATCCTGGTAGCAAGTAGGTGTGAGAGCGACCGTAAGCATTCCCCAGGAGTCCTACGCAAGCAAAGGTGGCATCAGACACCCCACAGAAACACAGGGCTGCCTCCTGAATAGCCCAAGTCGCAACACTCATCCACACATGTTTTAAAAAACATCCGTTGCAAAAAGCTTGAGGAACAAAATCAGACAAAACACCCATGGGGCCGAGCAAAACTCAGGCCAGACACAGAGCGATGCTCCTGAGGTTACGGCACATCCAGAAGCGAGATGCAGAGCGTTTCTGCACTGACTTTGGTGGGTCTGAAGGAGACCCCAACCTGCAGCAAGCGGCTCCCGATAGCTGGCATATAACTCAACTCTGCTCAACTATTTAATTATAGTGTCTTCAGGATTACTTCTATACAACATCATTAACGTCCTTTGGCTTTTAAGGAAGGCTTCAGCGAGCACCTGTGCTGCCCTGCCACCGCTGGGTCACACCGTCCTGCCACAGCAACATGGGGACATGGGAGCAGCGGACGGTCTGCACCGTGGGACCACGCACCACGTCAGTCCCTGCCCTGCCTGGAGAGGGAACCTCTCGCTGGCTTCTCCTCTGGGCTGGCTAAAGAGAATTCGTAGCTGGGTAACATCAGCCTGGAAAGGAAAATGAAATCAAAACTCAGACTTACCCTTTTTCTTGTTTTTCACTGAACTTGGACCTACAAAGAAAAAAAACCAGAAAACTAGTGAAATTCAGTTATCATTTCATCTTAGAAAATCCCCACTGCCATCAACACCCACTGAGCCTCGGGGTATCTTCTCCAGAGCGGGAACAAAATCGGCAACAAAACCAGTAAGCCAAAGACGGAGAGCCTTCTGCTTCCTACAAACAATTACAGCAAAGTTGTAACGATTTTACCAGGACCCAGATCTGCTTTACCCTCTCTCAAGCTAGCAACCCGTGGCTGGTGTAGCACAAGTGAGTGAGTTTTGGTGGGCAGCTCTCCCCTTTGTTGCAAAGACAGTGAAGCCACCTGCTGATGGCCAGCGGCGAAGCTCAGGTGACAGATGCTCTTCAGCTTTGAGCCAGAGCTTTCCTCCCAGATACCAGCTCAGCAGAGCACCGCTCAGAGCTTTGCCCACAGGCTGGCCATATGTACCCCCTGGGGTCGCTGACAGAAGCACAACACATCAAACCTCCAAGCAGAAGAAATCCTGAGACTCAACAGCAGCCATTTAAAAATACAACCCTGGGCAGCAGATTATTTTTCCAGCGGACAATGGACGCATCTGTGGTCTCTGCAGCCGTACCTGAATTGTCTTCAATAAGCCTGACGTGCCAAGCTTAGCATTTACAGCTGGCACACTTCACTCCCCTATGAGCACAGGGAAGAAGAAAGTTAGCATGACTCGGCCCTCAGCTGAGAGCAGTAACCCAAATTCTTGTGAGCCAAGTTGTTTAAAAATAATAATAAAAGTCTAGGAAAAACAAAAGCAAATAATTAGTATGAACTAGCTTATTTAAACAATGAGAATACAAGCTTCCCTAGCAAGAAGTGAAAACATTTATAGTGAATCTGAGAAACATGACTTCTTGAGCAGAAGCTGAAGCGTGAAACATGTTCCATCACTTCCTCAAAAATTAATCATGGATGGGGATGAACTGCAAAAATCCCCCAATATTTCCTTGCTGTTCATCAGTGAAATCCCTCTAAAACCTGTGTTTAAACACACACCAAAGACTGAAGTCACCTTTAACCGAGATACACTTGTAACGAATGGAAGGTAATGAAGTTGCTCCAGGGCTGCAGTGGTAGAGAAAGGCAACAGCACCGGAGTGCCACATTCCTGTGGCTGGTTAGAGGAAAGATGCGAGCAGGACCCGAGAAATATTCAATAACCTTACTGATGCCTTTTCAACGGGAATATGAATTCACCCACACTAAGCTGTTGGGTCACAGGAAAACTGTCATAGCATCACAGCCTGGTTTGGGCTGGGAGGGAGCTGACAGCCCCCCGAGCCCCAACCCCCTGCCATGGGCAGGGACACCTCCCACCAGCCCAGGTTGCCCCCAGCCCCGTCCAGCCTGGCCCTGAGCACCCCCAGGGATGGGGCACCCACAGCTGCTCTGGGCAGCCTCTGCCAGCGCCGCCCTCACAGGAATGTCTTTATTATGGCATTATCTAATTTACTATTCCTGCTAATTTTAATACACAGTATTAAAACACGTCGCTAGGACAACACCTCGGTTTCTAACAATGCCAGCCCCAGCATTCTGCCAGGGAGCAACACCGAAGCCAGCCAGCAGGTCCACCACCAGCAGATGATCTTCAAAACCTTTGATGTGTGGCAAAATCGACAGGCTCCTCTTTTGGCATTTTCTGAGCTCCGCCGATGCAGAATGAGCCGTGATCACACCGGTGATCTCCACCGGCCCTCATCCTTGGCATCAGCTAGTTAATAACATTTTCAGTGAAGCAAAAAAAAAAATTGTCTGGAGGATTTCATTTAAAAAAACCCAAACAACACAGCAAGCTAAATGCAAGTGCTGTGTATGTGTCTCTTCAGACCTCGGAGTCACGAGAGTTTATTTCATGTTATATATATCACACCATTAGTGCTATAACCAGAGTGAAAGTACAAATAGCTGCGGCGAGCCAAACACATTTGAAATGGATGGAACCAATTAGCTTCAAAGATGAATGGGAGGAATGAGAACCACATGCGATGTCAATGTTCACAGTCTATATTACAACACACGCATCTGTTCCAGGCACGGCAGAGAGAGATGTTACGGCTGTGCAAGTGAATCTTTCGACAAACACAAAAATACTTCTGACATGAAAAAAACACAGTATTATTAGCCTTGGGAGCTTCTGAGTCTCTGGGGTTTGCATCTGTTCGTCTCCCAATAGGAGGGGGTGGATAATTTAATTGTAGCAGGGAGCCATAAGGTTCATCCGATATGCCAGAAGACAGAATTTTCCTCATTTTTGCTCAAAATGGTAAACTCATGGGCTCTTTCTCAATTTAGTCTAAAACAGTAACAAAGCTTCCTAGTGAGTTTGAGAAGCTGAGTGCCCTCGAAATAATCAGCCCTACGTTCCCCTCAGGATGAAAGGAGCTGAGGCACAAGGCTGGAAAACTTTACTTGCCATACGCTGCCCCAATAGCTATGTGCAGAGGAGAAAAAAAAAAAAAAAAAATGCTTTCTGCCATGCTTCTCTGAGGCTGCACCCCAACATTTGAGCAATAAAGCTTGTTAAATGCTGCAGTGGTTGAACACGTACCACCCACTGGTTCTCTGTTCATTGACGAGGCAGGTTACATACCTGCAAGTCAGGCAAGCGTTAAGGCTTTCCTGGAGCGTTCTCCTACATTGTTAATCCCACCTCGCCATCCCACCTCTCCAGCAGAGGGGCTCCCCGTCACAAAGCCTTTTACACTACCCACATTTATTGACTGTCGTTTCACGGAGACCATTAGATGACCTGATTCCAAGGAAGGTCCACAAGAAGACGCTTTTTTTTTTTTTTTTCCTCTCCGAGATACAGATTATAGGCGTATGGCACTATGTTCCTCAACTGCATCAAAGCCTTATAAAAAACCAAGTTACAGGATACCTGCTGCAGCTCTGGAGTCCACAAGTAGAAGGAAACGGATTTGACTTGAAGGATTCGGTTTGACTTGAAGAACTCTCCACTGACAAATGTGGCCTGCTACCGCTCTCTGCTTTCAGGGGCTTCTCCGCGGTGCATCTGCGGATCTGTTCCAGTCCTGCTGGGACCTGAGAGCAACCTGACCGGTCAGCTCTTCCCCAGCACCTCTTTTCCCTTCTTGACAAAATGAACCTTGAGTTTGCTTTTCTGGCATCACCTTTGCTCCTCATGAATCCCTTTAAGTATCTATCATGAAGGCACTAGAGGTCAAGTTCACAGTCTTGACTGCTGGTACTCAGCGTGACCGCTACCCAGGCACGACTATTTTTCTCCGTATGTTTGCACTTGACTTTCGTACTTCTTCCTACTAATCCCCCCTGTCCCCCCACCTCCTTTCCGCGTGCTGTCTGCTCGTGTTTGGGGCCAAACCAGACCCCAGACCTAGGGAAGCCCATCCCCTTCCATATTTCCTGCCTTTCACCTGAAATTAAGTTTATGCTTATGCTCTATTCCCTCCTTGAAGGAGCTGTCAGCTATCCTCAAGCCCTCGCTCCAGCCTTGCTTTGCAGAAGAAGGGAAGTTGACAGGGCATGTTAACAGAGAGGAGGACGGGGATATGAGAGAGGACAGGCTGGATGGCTCTGGATAATAAGCATGGAATGAGATTCAGTCATACAAAATGCATAGCCCTACGAATTATGTATACGTGGGGAATAATAGACTTTTCTGCTGGGTGGTGGAGCTCCTCAGATGGAGCTGTGGAGGACAACGTCTGCACATGTTGAGCTGCTGTTGCAAAGCCAGGAAAGGCAGAAATACAGAAACATGGCTCAGTGGAAATACCTCTGGCAGACATGGGGCAATATGGAAGCTACGCAGTAGGTGGGGGTGAAAATCCTGGGAAAAATGCCGCCAATCCTGATCATCTACACACAGAAAAATGAATTTAAATGAGAACAGTTTCACAGGAGGGCTCCTGGGAAGGTCAAGAGATGGTCAGGCTGAGCTCGCCTGGTTGGCCATGAGCACTGGGGAAGGCTGTGGTGATGGGCATGGAGGGAGAAGACCTGTTAGGGCCTCAAGGACAGCGCTGGCATGTCCTCATGTGTGCAAATCACTCGCCAAGACTAATAAGCTGGGAATGAGAAGGCTTCTTTTAATCTCCAGGAGCAGCAGCACAGGTCTGGAGGGGGTCTTCTGGCTCAGAGCAAGCCCTCCGCTGTCACGGGTCACTGCTTGAAAGTCCCTCAAAAGTTCATCAGTCCCTCTGGAAAGCAGTGAGGGTACTTTTTGCCTAGCTACTAAAGACGTAGCTGCTAAGCTATGAAGCAGGCTGCTACCCCGACGTGAGAAGTTCAAGCTAGCTACCTGATATACTTCTAAAATTTATCATCTCTTTCATTGGATTTCCTGTAGGAAAAGCCCACCGACTCCTGCTGCAATAACTCAGGCCAGCTCTGTCAGCTGCCGGCCCAGCTCTGCAGGGCAGGACGGGGCTTCCCTAGCAAGAGCAGAGCAGCATCACTGCGAGCTGGCCTTTTGAAGACCCTGGCTCTGAACAGGGCTTGGGACCTAGACCTCTCCAAAAGCTTATTTTCCACATCTGTTGGGAAAATAAAAGGGCGTGATAACAGAAAGGGAGGGAATACAAAACCAGCAAGAGTGGTAAGCTTTGAGGGAAAGGTACAAGCAGGAACAGACAGCTCTGTACGATACCAGCCCCCCCCAAGCCTGCCCGCAGAGCCGTCCCGCTGGGCAGGGCTCCAGGCGATGCCAAGTCACTTCTAGCAGAAGCGCCATGGCCACGTGTTTCAGCAATGAGCCCACTTAGACGCAAGCTTCTCACTTAAGCTGAAGGAAATATTTGCAATAGATGAGGCTTTTGTTGTGTAAAACCACAGCTGTGGCCCAGCAAGCACCAGAAGACATCTAACCATGCTTCAGGGAGCAGGTTCTAGCCCCCAGCTCCTGCAGCCCCAGCATCTGCTGGATCATTTCCAAGCGCCTCAGAAAAAAAACCAGATGGTGATGCAACCCAAGGATATTACACATGACATGTTTGCTCTCATAAAGATTAATAGAGTTTACTTTCCCCCCCGTCCCCAGTTTTTCTTTCTGCACGCTACACGCTGCTATGATTTACTATAAATACAAAAATATCAAAAACTTCTTTAGGACATATGCTGATATAAATAGTATATTAAAACCCCCCTGCGTTCACTTATTAGTTGTGTGTGTGGATTAACAAGAAATAGTTTAAATTCCTGCAAAACAGTTCAAACTGGTTTTATTGATGGGAACAGATCTTTGTAATTACGCTTATTTTATATAAAACATATAAAAGGTTGACCATTATAGAAATCAGTCAAACAAAGGACGAATACCTGGGAAGGCTGCTGAGCTTTCTCAGCTTCTCAGTTGCCAAGAGCAGAACAAAGTCAACGCATGCCACCACCATGTTCTAGCAGCATCCGCGTTCAGTTCAGAGCAAAGACATCTACTGATGTCTTCAAGATGTTCAACCAGTTTTGGAAAGGTACACTGCACCCACCACCATGCCCTCTACAGGCTGTGCCATCCCGTTTTCATCATTCATTGCTTGCCCTAAGGATTATTAAGGCATCCCTTTTCCATCTTCCCAGCACTACGTTACTACAGCTTATCATCAGTCTTCTTACCTAAGCAGGACTCTGGTTTGGGGAATATGCAAGACCAGATCATACAACTGAGCCATCTCCACATTACCATCACTGCTCTACCCTTGAGAGATGAGAAGGTGGTGGTACTGAGAAGTTTTTCCACATCCCAGGTTGCAAACAGCATCAGTCACAAGTCTTGATGATTCATGAGATGCTGGCATCTTCCAGAAATGCCACATCACTTCTCACTCGTTCGTAAAATAAGCATAAGGTGACCTAAAGTCATGAAGTCCACAGCTACGTTCAAGATGAACATTTAATTTTGAAGACGAAAACAGAAGTGGAGAGCTCTATGTGACTTACCTTATATGCACATTTTCAAAACTACATTGTCTTTATGCACTTTAAAAAAAAAAAAAAAAAGAGAAAAAGCAGCTTTTTCTTTGAAGTATGAGCTTTTGGCTGTAGTTGGAAGAAGAATATTAGGTTTAATAATCACTGTTCTCAACAGCTATGGAAATTTGTGTAAAGTATTTTTCCAAACCCTGCTAACCATCTGGTTTAACAAAAAGACCACTTACTACATCCCAGAAAAGCTCTAAATACTGCCCAATTCCACCAGTAACTTCTGGGGAATAGCTAGCTAGCAGAATTTGAAATGAGTTCCCGGACATTAGCTGCGATACCATTATTAATGGGGAAGGAACAGAAGCTGAGCTCTGTAGTACAGCAGATGGCTGTCCCAGGACTCAAGCGTCTAAGCCAACAACGCAGGCTGCTTCCATCCCTCATAGAAAGCTCTGACCACCAAGTGCCCCCCGCCCGCCCCCCCCCCCCCCCCCCCCCCCCCCACTGTGACAATGCCCACCTCTCCAGGAAGGCAGCTCTCTGCCACTTGGGGCTTCTGGGAAAAAAAAAAAAAAATAAAAAAAAAAAAAAAAAGGAGGGGCTGAGCAGCTATGAAAATGCTACCGCTCCCGAGCCATGCTTGGGAATTAACCAGTCCCATCAGCTTCCACAGACATTGAGACCAGAAGGAACCACCATGAGGATTCAAGTATTAAGGAGGTGCTGCCCATCAAGCCTCCTATCAACCACTTTATCTCTATTTGACCGATCCTAAAGGTGGAGGGGGTGGAAAGAAAAGCTCAGGTGATGAAGCTGCTAGCTTCATCAAAAAAAAAATTAGGCAATGAAGAAGCTACTAGTTGCTTTGATGCAAGTTGTCCCAATGCATAAGATCAAACCCCTCCACCTTAGCCAAACCTCTGAAACTCACTTGTTTCATTTCAGAACCGGTGTAATGACACTTACTTCACTCACATGGGTACGAGATATGTACGGCTTTTCAAATATTTTTAAGTGCAGCGTTATTAATGCCAGACTATGGTGGAGTTGGGGAAAGAAGGATGTTAGCTCCCAAACACATGCTTAATCTAGAACATGTGGTTTTGGGGGAGGTTTGGAACCAATATGTTTTCAACATTTTCAGGAAATTCGGTCTATCCAGATGAAAGCTTCTTGGACCCTACTGAAATATCAGTCAGCAATACAAATACTGAAACAAGATGAATTTCTTCCCTTCCCTGAAAAAGAAAGTGCTTCTTCACCAGTTCCAGAGAAAAAGGCAACAGAACCTGAAGAGCAGCTTTGGTATTATTACTCCAGAACATTTAGAAAATATAATAAATTATAGATCAAGAAAAATATCCCAGAAGTAAAATACATTGCACACTACTTAAAACTTCTGGCATGCCTTACCAGTGTTTTCGGGGGGGTGGGGTGGGGGGGTGGGATGGGGAAGGGAGGTCTTCTGCCAGGTGTGGAGGAAAGATGCTGCCCGAATTACAGGCAGAATGGCTGAATACAAGTTAGGGTTGTGATGTCCGCGGTACAAGGCTAGTACTAATTTCCATAAATCAGAATATAGTGACTATACTACGTAACAGAATTGGGAAGCTCATTGTACAAAGTGGGGGAAGGATGAAACAGTGGTGCTTGATATATCAGTCTGGAAGGCAGAGCCCGGGGCCGTCCAGTTTTTCTCAACCACCACCGTTGCTTCTCTCTGCTTTTCTTTCAATTTTGTTGAAATAAATTCAATTTTTGTTTTTAAACTCTTCAAAATTCATGTGTGAACACAGTCACCCTTAATTGTCTTTTTCTGGTAGCATCTTAAATTGAGATGCTCTACGATGGCATCCCATAAAACAGCGCTCCCTCTGCGTCCTTCACTTAACGGCACCTTCCTTCCAGGGCAAGGCCAAGAGTCACGCCTGGAGGACACCCCAGCTCTGCCTCCGCTGCGCGCAGGCTGCGTGCACGGCAGGAACACAAGCCCTGCATTCCAGGAGCCTTTGCTTAGTGGCAAGCCCTGTCATGTTCTGGAATTATAGGCTGCTAAGTCCCTGGACGGGCTGGGGGCCAGTTCACAGCTGACACTTCTGATACCCCACCCCTGTGCTGGACCGAACTGCCGAACGCTCACGGCCAGCCTCCTCCACCCGACAGATCAAGAAGAGTTTGCAGCTCATCTTCTACTCTTCTGAGGCACTCCCTTGGCTACATCCACTTTTTGAAGCTATTCTTCATCTCTTTTAGGGACTTTTCCTGTGTCTGCCTATGTCTCCAGGGGAAGTATCCCACACAGAGGTCTCCCCTGACACTTGTGGGACCCTATGCTGCTTGGCCAGAGGGTCTGAGAAAAGCTTGTGCATCAACACCAAAGCCTGAGAATCGCTCCTCTTGTGAGCTAGGCATGAGAGTGGCCTTCTGCTGCCTCACTGCTCTTCTCCTCTGAGCAATCCGTCAAAGGACAAGCCTACATCCATGTGTCATCCAGATGATCAGATGCTGCTCCAGGAGCTCCATGGATCAGTAGCCTGCTCCCTCCCAGTTCCTCTGATCCCATACACCAGACCCCAGTTCAAGCTTATCGGTCTTAAAAAGAAATGGAGAGAAGTCACAGCTCAGCCCTGCCCCATCCCTCGAGTCCCTGGAGCGACACTAGATGCCAGAGAGCCACAATCTCTCTTCCTCAGACAGCTTCAGACGATGTAAGATCTCATCACGTAACAGGGTTTTTTTTTGTTGTTGCCAAAGTTCTGATTTTTTTCTCCTGCCAATACTCATAGAGACATTTTTGCTGGGTTTGACAATTAAAACCCAGGACTCTTCACATCTAGGAATAATTTGGTAAAACTCATAAGGAATGGGAGGACAGTTAAATGCAAATACACAGAGACAACGGCCAACAGCGACAGTAGGTTGTGATGTAAATTATACCAATTTTTAATCGTATTAAAAGGAAAAAAATCTTTAGCTACTGCAGTTCAAGATGATCGGAACTGAAGCGTGAGCAAGAGAGACAGACCCCAGAGACCACCAGCCAACCACCTGCTTTGCTGCTCCAGGGAAAGGTGCCCTGGTGAGTGACCACCCTCTGCCCCAGCTGGAAAGGAGCAGGAAGATTGGAATTGCTCTCACACATTTACCAAGTTTTTCCACCTTAAAAAGGACAGTATGACTCGTGGGTCATCAGCTGCTGTTTGAAGGGACCCGTGCTGGAGACCCACCAGCCCTGCACATCTCCTAAGGGCTTTTTGGCATGAGGAATAACATAGGGGCAGGGCTGCAGGAGAACCAGGCTGAAACAGCAACCATCCTTTAGAAGTCTGTCACCTCTGCTGCCGTGACCTCTGTCACGGTGCTGGTCCCGCTCTGGGGGAGAGGGCTGGATCCAGCCACCTCCCAGGGTCGTGTCCGTGTCCCCCCCCCCCCCCCCCATCACCCCACAACCTCAGCTCAGCTTCTCCAACAGCCAGAGCTTTGCTGGAAATCACTACTTGCTGTCTTCTCAAGTAAGGCAGAGGTATCTTACGCCCTGCAACAGGAATTTCCATCACTTTATACAACGTAAAGAACAACCAAGTTGACCGATCTCCTCAATCCCATCCAGATCCACTTTGGGATCGGTGACAAGGTACCAGGACAGCCTACTGATACCATGAAGGCTCTTGAAAAAAACTACTCAGTCTCCACTGAGTAGGTGCAAGCGCACCACAGCGCAAATGTGTTCATGAACAAAGACAAAATCCTGCTCCCAATTAACTACAGAGCCACTGTTGCTGGCAAAATAATACTGCACTGCCTTCTCAAAAACACAAAAACCCAATCAAACATAAATCACCACCCTTCTTAACTCCACTCCCACATAATCAGTCCCAGCCCAGTTCCTGGGGTTCACACCAGAACCTGTGGCCATCATATTTCATTTTCCGCACTCTCACTGGCTATGGAAGAAGAATATGATGGGCCTTTTGTTTTCCTTCAGGCATTTAGGTTGGATTCCAAATGCTGGATCTTTACAGCAGAGCTGACAAACAACATTACTATTTCTAATTCGAGTATCTCAAGGCTTTTTTTGGCTTGCTGGCCAGACTCGTAAGGCTTATTTTCTATACAGCACTGCACCCTATTGCTTACTTTATCAATACCACATATTTGAATTCAACAATTTAAAGCGTAGTATTACAGCTGTGTTTTTATTTTGTTTGTTTTATTCGGTTGTTGCTTAACACAAAACATTCTGACATTTTAAGTCATATCCCACTAAGATAAACAACTAACATATGTCATGAATTCCAGTAGAAATGATTCCCAAGTGGTGCTGCAGCAAGGTTTTAACCAAGCGTATGAAAGGCTCTCTTAAATTGTTTGCTGGATGTTTTAAATGCACTCTTCCCCACCACAGCTACCCATAAGGAATCAAGGGCAGGTGGGAGGAAATCTCTTCCGCTGCCTCACCCCTGCAGAACTTTACACGTTTTTCTTCCTCTCATACGTAACTCTGCCTAATTGGATCGAAAACCTCTGCAGTGTGGAACAGCTGTCTGTAAGCCATCGGTTTAATGACATGGAATAGCACAGGATGCACAGCCAAGGACAGATCTGTGTTCATATACGTTACTTGCATTTGTACGGATCAGAAAAGGGGTCTAAAGGACACCCAGGGAGACCGCACCACTCTTTGGGGGGCCGAAGTCAAGTCCCCGCAGCAGCCAGGACACAGCACACGCTGCCTGGCTCAGCCACCTCCCGAGTTTATCCACTCACAGCATCTCAGACAGATTAACGGACTTCACCAAATCCTGCTCATATTAACAAGATCAGTTAGGAACCCAACAATATTGCTATACATCATGGCCAACAAAGCCCTAATGAAAACATGCCACTGCCGTGCCTCATTCACAGCTTTGTCCCTAAAGAGTTTTCCAGCAGTGGCGTTCTTCAGCTTTGTGCAGCTTCAGCTAAGTGCTTTTCTTATGGCTGATGTATCTCGTCTGCTACAACCCAGCGAGTTTTTAATGGGTGCTCAGACAGGCCACAGCTGAAGACAACTTCACAATCCCCACCACCAGCGCAGCGGCTCTGGGTTTGGCTATTCAGTCCCGCCCCAGCCCCCACAGACAGAAAAAGAGAGTTATTGAGCCCAGGATGTGCAGAAGGCAGCCAGCCCGTGGCCGCTGCAGCAGGACCCTGAGCCTGGACCGCCGTACCTGGCCGTTTGGGAAGCTGTACGGGATCCAGCTCAGCACCAGTTCCTCAACTTTTGTGCTAGAGCTGGTCTGTGACCAGATGGGCTTGGAGCATGTGCTAAGCAAACTTTTGTCTGCCTGCAAAATACTCTGTGGATGTGGCCAGAGAGCCAGTTTATTCACAGAAATCAAAGCTCAGCTGCAAATGCTTCAGCAAGACAGACAATAGAGCCTCTCATACTGTGGGAAAGAAATCACCAGCTACCAGTGGAGTTCAGCATTTACAATGCTCAGTGCATGGCATCCACAGTTCAGATGCACACACAGTTCAGATGCAATCACATTCCTGCCCGGCTGCAACATCTGTTCTCCTCTCATTAGTCCTGGCCATGTTTTGTAACAGAAGAAACTGAGATTCCTGAACTTCAGTATTTGACCTGAGGCGTTATGAAAAGCCCTGGTTTTCCGAAGTGGAATTCATACGGAATCACCAGTCACTTCTAATAATGTTGGTCCCTGCTTAACATGCAGCTGTGAAAAAAAAGCTTAGAAGTTTAATTCAAGTTCCAGCAAAGCCTGCTGAAGCACACACCGTAGGCTACGCACTGGGAATCCATCAGGACGACACTGAAATCCACCTGAAAAGTGGAATCGGTGCGAGTATCTGGAAATGCAACCGAGGTGAGATTCTGACCAGAGAATTCCTTCTCAAGCCTTCCGAACATCCTTGGCATCCCCAAATCTTCCAGCAGTCACCCCACCACCTTCTCCGAACCAGATGGGAGGTACCAGGGAAGAACAAGCACACACCAAAGCAGCTCTTTGGATGGAACAAATCAACAGCACCTAATCATGGCTTTATAAATACCAAAAAATAACAAAGCAGGGTTTCTTTTGCAACAATCCAGATCACAGCTGGAGGGGCTGGTGAAGAAAATAGGTTGTGTGGTTGTGTATGGATCAGGACATAGCGACCATTACACTGTGAACCCTGTAACTTGGGACAACTCCTCATCACAGCCACCACACAATTAGGCTTTTACCTCTCCCAGCAAGTTAATTGCTTTTAACATTTGACATCCAATTGGGACAGCAACGTACCAGAGTTCAGTGAAGAATTCTGGACTCCGTCAGCTTTCAGACCCTGGTTCCTCCTTGCTGGCTGATGCAGGACGTCTTCATGAAAATACCACCCTGAACGCATGCTGCAGCAATGAACATCACCACTCGGGCTTTTGGCGTCACACAGTTTCTAGGTACAGAAAGCGGCTCCCAAATCTTTAAGCTGAAACAGCACACTGGCTCAAGCCCAGATGTTAACACCTCTGCTCTCCCAATGCGCCTGGGCTACCTGAGGCTTCCTTCAAGCCGTGTCCCACCCGGGTACCCACCGCGCCGCTGGAGCTGGCGGCCACCCGTGGTCTCCCAGGACAAGCTTCAGCACAGTCCGTCACTGCACACTGCAGTGGATTTGACCACAAAGCAATTTCAGTATTGAAAAAAATTAATTCAGAGCGGTTTGAACTAAGGATACTGAAAATGTTTCACCTGTCTAAAAATGTATTCTCCTAAAAGTTATACCACGAGCAAGGCGACCTCTTTTAACATCACCCTCCCCTCTGCTTTCACTTGTTTCCAAAAATGACACGGTACTGCTCTCCCACTGCTGTACGGGGGCTGAAACCAGGACCTTAACATCGTTCCGGGGTTTTAGCCAGTTGTTAAGCTTCTCTGCATCTATCCCAGTGGAAACACTGGTTAGAAATGAGCACAGACACAAGACCATGGTTTGAAATAAGTTACCTATATATTTATCACTGTACCTTCACGGCTGAAAGGTGCCTGAGGTGTAAGACCTTAGACAGCTACCTGCCCGATTCGCACAACAGGTATAATGTGGAGGCAGGGATCTGTACATGAGCTGTAGCCTTAATTGTACCCCAGTAATAACAAGTCCTGACAGCAATGCCACAGGAAAGGGATGGAGACTGTCCATGAAGGTTCAGACATCATCTTAATTCCCCCTTCTCCCATTTTGGGGGCAATCGCAGAGAAATTCTAGGGGAAATCAGTAAGTGCAAGCACTTCGTGGTGAGCTTTTCTTTTGGGACCGTCTCTTGTGCTCCAGTATCCAGGAAATGTTCTGTATTTACTGAGTGCTCATCACCATGGTTTCGGAGCACAATAAGGCTCTATCGCCCTTCATACATCTGTGTTTCTGGGAATGCCTGGGCTTTGGGGAATTGCACGGGCCGACACAAAGGCACCGATTGTTCTGGAGGCAGAGGGACGAACCTGCCCTTTCCAAAGGAGAGGAAGCCAGCAGGAAAAGTCGCTATTGTGATCTGGATATAAAAAAAACCACAAACCCTATTGCATCATCAGTGCTGCCAGGTCATGATGGGGGTATGGCTGAGACACGGCACCTGCAGCACTGAGGGGATGGAGGGACCCTTGGCCAAGGCTCTGGCATCAGCTACCTGCTAAACCATCCTAAACCCACCCTCAAACCACCAAGTGAACACTAACAGGGTGACATGCCGGACCCACATAGCTGGTGCATCACTTCTGAAGCTCCAGGTAGGAGCAGGGATCGAGATGAGCTTCTGCTCTCCCAGAATTTAATTTTCATTTCAACAAAAGCAATTTGCAGTGCTGAGACCCATGAGTTCTCATCAAGGACTTTCCTCAGCAGTAAGGACTGCCAAAGTAGTAGGAACCAAATTGTTGTCAGCTTAAGGACAGCCATCTGCTCAGCCTCTTCCCAGCTGCCATGCTCCAAATCAAAGAATGGATAACAATCACTTATGTTTCTCACCAAGCTCAATATGAAAAAATCTAGGAAGGAAAAAAAAACCCAAACCAAAAAGCAAAAACCAAACAAACCAGGAAAGCAGCACGGCAGGGATCTAACTGGGAACAGAGATGAAAGTAGAAGAAAAAGAAACTAGTTTTTGTTGGTTTTGTTTTTTTTTTAAACAATGTTTTTTAAAGAGTTCTATTGACATCTGCTTTGTAAATGCTCTGTCATTATTTATAACCTCAAGAGCACGGAATTGTCTCTGTAGTTACAACCATGCTACTCCCATATTTTGGCTTTGTTAGCAAAGAGCCAGCAGCATTTTTACTGGTGCTCTGGGAATAGAGATCTAACATTTCATACACAGTTTATTTAAAAGTGGACTAATTTAACATTCTTGATGGTTCCTTTTAGCACAACTGTTGCTAATTACCAGCTCCGGAATGATTTGTTAATCTGGGAGCAACAGTGGTTCCACAGCAGCATAAATACACCAAGGGAGAAAGGAAGGAGGGAGAAAGAGAAAAATACAAAAAGAGACACGGGAGAGGGTCAAGTTTTAGTGAACTAAAGCAAGTTAAGTGGCAGGTGGAGCCAGCAATGCAGAGTGGAAAGAACTCTGTGACGTGCAGCTGTAAGGGGGATAAACCTGGTCCCTGAGATGCAGAAAAAACCAGCGGCAGTTTTTAAAGCTGTGCAAACGTTGGGTTTGGTGGCATGGACAGGCAGCTGGCTTACAAGATGATCTGTGCTCCTCGGGACCGGGACAGGCACCAGCCTCCCACCAACCCCATGTGCCCGCGGCAGGGGGACACCCACTGCAGGGTGACCCACGGCAGGCCGACCCCCATGGCAGGGCAAGGCTGGAGTGGCAGCGAGTGCCCAGGCACCTCGTCCCAGGACACGACCTTGGGTTCTTTAATTGGTTCCAGGACACCGTGCGTGGAGGGACACAAACAAAAATTAAGCAAAGACGATCATAAAACATGACAAGCGGGTAGGAGGACTGAAGCCGGAGTCCTCAAAGGAAGAGCCCTTGAAATACTGGAGTTATGTTTGGAAGTGACAGCACCCAGCCAGTAACTCTGCACTATTGCACACAATTTGTCTTGGGGTTTTTCAGCAACAAAGAGGCACCGGAGCAGCTTCGCTGCTCGTGGCCTCCCGTGTCCTATCCCTGCGGCTCCACGCTCTGGGCACAGCCACGGCCATCACCCTCCCCTGGCCCCAGGGGACCTGCCCTGCCCTGTCTCAAAATCCCCTTTCTCCCAGCAAAAGCCTTGAAGGCAAATTTTCCTAAAAGAAAAAAAAAACACAACCTTTTAGGTAAGGAATTGTGTTATCTTTGACATTTCTAAATCATCAAAGCCATGCCATCGTTGGTACCAGGACAAGCAGGACTCCAACAGCCGTGGAAGGGGACTGAGCAGCCTCCCTCTGACCATGGCTTCCACGCTCAGATCACTTTGGTCTTTCACTGCATGTGTGAAAGGACTTGAAAGTTCAAAAAATTAATTCCAGACAAATATTAGTGAGGCCTCAAGTGGAAAGCACATCTTCCTTCTGGGAATTTATAGTTCATCCACTTTTATCTTCTGGAGGCTCTTTGGAGATCAAAGATTTGATCAACCTTCCCTTTGCAAAACTCACAAAGAAAATGGTGTTATCAGTACTGTGATGTGATTTTTAATTTTTTTTGATGATTCATTGCCCTTCTCTAAAAAGTGAGATACCTTCATGTAGGTCTAAAACAAAACAGCACAAGTTACAGAAGAAAGCTATTCTGCTTATTTATTGATTTTACGGCTGTTACAAGGTCAGTTCCTAGCCTGACAGCTTACACTTGTTAAATGCTGCCCTACCCAATAAAACTGCAATGGCCAAACACAAAGGAGCTGCTTGCCAATGGAACCTGCCTGGCTAACGCCACCAGGAAAACGACCTGTTGCTCTGGCAGTTGTCCCCATCTCCATTGCGCTATGGAGTCAAATCCCCTAATTTACAAAGAGATGTGTATAAGGGGTGGGAACGTGCTATGTTTCTGGAGTGACTCAGCCCTGATGCATTCAGGGAACATAAAGAAAATCTGGGAAAGGAATGCAAGTTATAAAAGTACGACACGTTTTCACCCAGGCACAAGGATGATGAGAAAAGCCCTCGTTAGCCCACCGACCTTCAGCAACCATTTCTCACTGTGCAGCGATTCTCTGCACATCTGGCAGCAGAAAGGCAGCACTTAGGCAGCCTAACAGCCTAGGCTAACAAACATCTGCCTGCAGCGCTCCATTTGCACTGCCTGCAGACAGTGGAAACTTGCTACTTACACAAGCGACTTGCGAAGACACTGGAATAGATTTCAAGGAGCTGGTGCGAAAGGATTTGGATCCTGCCTGAGCCATCTGAGCATCAGAGCGACACCAGCTCTAAAGATGATGGACCACATTTAGCTGGAATCACTCAGAGAGTCTGTACCAAATGCATCATACTTGTCAGCGTTTCGGGGAGGAGCAATCCAGCGAGTTTCACGAAGCTCTTTCTTGGAGCTGAGCCACAGAGAAACGCTTTCCCACTGTGAAATTGTGAAGGCTTCAGGGAGATGGGAAACTCACAGAGCCAGGGACTGGAAAGGAAGACTAACGGCAGCCAGGAGGTCTGCAGCGCAGTCAGGACTTGGGCTTAGCAGGCATCAAGCCTGCTCGATGCTGACCACTGCTCCATTACCTCTTTCCCTGGCATCCAGTCCCCTTCTCTCTGTGTAGGAATGGACCTGTGCAGTAGGGAAGCGCGGGAGCTCTTCCAGGAGCTCGACACGGGGGGCAGTTCTCATGTCTCAGCGTGGCTGGAAAATCATGGAAAGACAGCATTGGAAATCAAATTCCTCATACCTAAAGCAGGCAGAGGATTCAAGCTGGGGGAAGGGACTGAAAACGGAGTTAGTTCTAGTTATTTTGGCATTTATTATTTAAGTTCTCAGCAAGTCTTCAGAGTGGTTTTGGTGCAACAAAGATGTCGCAGTATTGACTCTAAATTATGCTCTAACTAAGGACTCTGGTGCTGTTCTTAGAAGAACAGAAAAGATGACATTACATGACCTCAAGCACAAAATGCAATTTTAGCAGGGTTCAGTTTCCATTTTAAAGCATGCTTCAATCGTCCAGGGGCTTTAGAGGGCACTTGCTGCATGAAGAGCCAGCCGCTTGGCACCACAGCTCCTGGAGAGCCCTGGGAACCGGCACCACATCCGCGGCGTCACACGCCACCAGCCACTCGAGAGATGTGCTCCTGGCTGCCTGCATCCCTGTCCCTTCCTGCAGCGCCCTCGGCTGCCATGGCCCCGCTTGTGTGAGCCCCTCTGGCACCCAGCTTCCTACCGCTGTGCCTCACGCGGGGCAGGCACACCGTCACACACCACCTCCGAAACCAGCCTAAACCAGGTCTAATGTAGAGACCTGTACAAGAGCAGGGCTTTGGCACCTAAGCCTAACGAAGCAGGACATGTGGAGGGTGCTGGGGACGGTGATGGCACAGGGAAGCAGCAGCTGGTGCCCTGCAGACCAGGAGGGCAGGCAGCACCGTCACGCCAGGGAGGTCCAGGGCTGTCACCCAGGAAGCCCCGACGCCCTTGGGGTTTGCATCGCACATCCTTGTTTTCATATTTATCAAATCACCGATAAATGATTTTGAATTTTTTGGTACCTTTCTGCTCTCTTAATACAAGCTCTGTACAACTTTGACTCCCTTTCACATGGGCTTTCAACCCTCCTGGGACTCCGCCGCGCTGCAGAGCCCCATTAGAGCAGTTACCGCTCCGCGACGCAGAAGTTCACAGCCATTTGTTCCACTATGAAGAGCTACTTGATGATTTTAAGCAAAGACAGTGTACAGACCAACAAATACAGGTATACAAGCACAAATTATAGCCTTAAATGAGCACAGAGCCTCACTGTCTGAGGAGTCAAGGATGAAATTACTAAGCAGCATTAATTTGCACAAAATCACTAGACCTACAGTTGCAGAAATCAGAACTACTGGAATTCCTCATCTGGAAGGCAATCAAAATCAGACAGAAACTATCAAAAGCCACAGGTGCCAGTTTTTTTCCTCCCCCACATACAGAACTCTTGTACTGCGGCCATAACCGCGACCTGAAAAAAAAAAGTCAGTCTTCTGTGTGTGAAAATGAGAAGCACAGTGGGACTCACCATCTGGCCCTTCGCTGCCTTTACTCCTCTTATTTCGACGGACACGTCTACCTTCTTCTCCAACGTGCAGCTTTTCTTCGGGGTGAAAGAAGTTCAGCAAGGCCAGCTGGAAGAAGAAGGACAAGTTTAAGGACCTTTGGCAAGGATGGCTTAGCCGAGCGGAGGGATCGGATGCCAAATCCTTTCCATCAGGGAGAGCTCTGCTGAGCTGAGGGGGAGAGCCAAGGGATACATGAGATGGCAGCTCATGGATGCTCAGCTCATCCCAAGGGAAAACACAAGGAGCTGTGTCCCTCTGGAAGCAGTCTAAGACTTGGGAAAACTCTGCCTGAAGGGTTTTAGCAGGGAGAAGCATGCCTCCAGGGCACGGGGGGCTGCAGGGGCAAGGACAGAGGCGGTGTCAGGGGAGATCTATAGCTGGAAATAATCAAACACCCAAATGCCAATGCGATCATTTCTAATTATTCTCTGCAAAACTTGCTCAATCCTGGAGCTCTTTCACCAGTATTACTGCCAGTAAGTTTTTCCTCTCTCAAGCTCTCTTCTGCAAGCCTCATTAGCTACTGAGATTCAAAGGTCTTCAGGGACCTTTAAATCCAATTCAGTACACCACATAAATTAACACTTTAAACCTAGAGCAAGTACATCTTTATAACATGATTTTTGCCAAGAGGCAAAAATTATATGTAGCGACCTCTTATTAATGAAAAAATAGTTGCTGCATTAAAAGCCCTTTGACAGTTATTAAATCAACATCCCTACCCAGAAACAGGAATTTTGGTTTAGAAACTTCACAAGTCCTCCCAGCTAGCCCAGGGCACAGCAGCTCATCACCAGTGGCATTTTCCCCAGCTATTTCCACTTCCTAAAATAAGGAATGTCACAAAAGATTAATTAGGGGCCAAACACCTTGTTCTGTGTGTTACCGCACCCACCAGCAACCAGGGCTGCTCTGGCCACGATGGGGTTTTCTTTACGCTGAAGAAACCCGATCACAGTTACTGAAGCCATAAATAACACAGCCAAGCCAAATCCAGCCTAAGACAAGAACCAGGAGGCTCCGAAAAGCATGACCAAAGGTTATCAAGTGCGTTACTGTTCTGAGAACAAAAACTGTGGCGTCAAAAGCATCTCTGAAATAGCAAAGCAGAATAAACTCCTCCCATGAATTGCTAGTTGAAAGAGTGGCTCGTTAAACTCCAGGCCATAAAGAATCCCTATCAGAAGTAATAATCACTGAAGGTCTCTTTGCTTTGGACGTGCCCCAGGGCTCTTGCCTCCCCTCTCCCACCCCTCAGGGCCCGCTCTGTGCACCAACACCTATTCCCGAGTTATTTCCCATGCACACACACTCTTCTTCCAGCACAAGAGCATCCCATTCCTGCCTCCTATGGAGCAACCGCTGGATTTTACATTTGCATCTTGCTTTACTCCAGCAAGCCCCAATGCAGCCTCACAGACGGGATCTGGGAACCCCCCAAAGCGTTTCTCAGACTCCCAAGCTGTTACTATTTAATTTCGCCAGCACACAGGCAGGTCTGCATTGACCGCAATTCCGGGTGTTTTGTCATTGCAATGACGTCATGTCCAAAAGGACCCTGAAAATGCTGCGGGATGGCCTGGGACCAGCTCTCCGCATGCAGTTGTATTTTTCAACACACCCAAAACGCAGTGACAAGTAAAAACCAGCAACTACCTACCTAAGGAAGGACTAATGGCAGTGTCAGATGAATCAAAGGCTCCCATTTACAAGTCCTAGTAAATGGAGAGAACAAGCTCCCTCCGCCCATCTTCGTTATCCTCCCGCATCCCACTGCGCTGACCCAGGCATGGAGCACAGGAGCAGGATGCTCCTGTGGATGCTGCCAGTACCTTCCCCTACACAACAAAGCAGGGCAAAGGATGAGCAAAAAGTGAATGTTTGGGGTTGGGCTTTTTTTTAAACCACTTATTTAAATCAAGCTGAAACACTGTAGAACTAATTGAAGGGACAAACTGCATTATAATTCAGGTTAAAACTTCGATAAAATCATCAGCACTGCTTTTGAATGCTGTTATTACTTGGCTCTCTTATTTGAGCTTTACAAAACAGGACTAAATAAAAGCACTGAAAATGGAGCCCTGGGGAAGCAGCCTGGTAAGATGCAGCCTCCCACCCCAAACAACCCTCCTGGCTCTGGCCAAGTGGCACACAGGATGCTCCCAGCACTAAGGCTAAACCCAACATTTCTCATATTGAGCAGATTTTGTAAAGGCACAGCCCTAATTGTGTCAAAGCAAACAGGCTGCCTTGCCCTGCTATTGCAAATACAATTTTAACACAGCATCCACAGCACAATATTCAGCTCACCCCACGCCACCTCCTTCCCCACATCTGGGCACTGACGCAGATTGGTGATAAATACACCGATAAATACACTGATTTCTATTCTTGCCAGGTGTAAGCTTCATCCTCGCATGCCACCCTCCTACCCACACTGGAAAGAAACAGAACTACTAGTGGGCTTGGAACAATTAGGAGTTTCATATGGAAAATCATAAGGATTTGAAAAGGATGGCACCCCCGATTCTCTCATTGATGGGTTTTATCGTTTTCAGTGAAACAATCAAAGTTACTCAAGAGACCTGAAAACTTTTCACAATCTGAACAAAACCCTTTCAGTTTAGTCTCAGAAGGGGAAATACAAAAGACTGATACAATGTGTTTATTTTCCCGGACAGTTAATCAAAATAACTTCTCTATTCACAAAACTAAGGGCTCTGCTTGCTTTGGTCAGCAGTGATAGTAATGTGAAACCTCTGTTTAAAAAAAACAAACCCAAATAAAAACCAAACTCAAATTATGGCTACCAAAGCACATCCCCCAGCCACTGCACGCAGCCAGACCTTCCTCCTTCTCCTCCTCACACCATGGATACAGCAAGAGCCATTGGTGCGGTCCCAGCCCTCCCCTGCCACTTCCACAAAACCAATGCTGGAAAGCATCGAAATCAGGACCAAACCCTTTCCCCTGCCCTGTCCCCTTCACTGGGCTCCTCCTGAGCCCCTCCAGGCTCCACTGCATCCCTCTGGAGCCAGAGACCCTTCCAGAAGCCACCTCTGCAGCGCTGCCACTGGGCAAGAAGGTGTCCCTGGAGCCTCCTCTTGTCCCGGTGGAAGAACCTCAGCTCTGCTACCCTGTTCTCACCCACGTTTTATTCTTACATCACACTGATTACTCAGCAAAACACTAAACATGGGCTAGAAGCAATCTACCTATTAAACCGTGTCTTCCTAATAAGACCCAGTCAGAAAGAGAAATGCCGGTGAGGGTGACTGACCCAAACACAACTTTTAATTAGAAAAAACGCAACGATGACAGCTTGTCGTGACCAGGCCAGCTACAAGCACACACTGCTTCGAGATCAACCCCCCGAAACCGAGCCTGAAACTCCCCACTTAGTCTGGTCTGGACACAACTGGTGCGAGCAAAGAGAGAGGAGCTTGTCCCAGGGACTACTGCCATTGCACTTTTACCAGCATTTAGCCATTTATTCTGAGAGGTCCATCCCCAGGTGGTGGGAGCTGCTGGGAGCACTGGGGAGCTCAGTGGCAGGGCGAGGGATGGCCACGCTGCCTGCTGGGGTGCAGCCCCAGGAACACCCCGCTCAGCTGCCAGCTCCCGCGCTGTTGAAGGTGACATTTCTCCCCGATGACTCAAAGGGGCCGTTGTTCCAGGGGCTGCAGCTGCGGGAGGCCGGGGGATGCTCGGCCGCTGGGTCAGCCTGTGAAGGGCCGTGCTGTCTGGCTGGGGACGTGGCTGGCACAGCTGTGCCGGTCGGAAGAGCAAGCGATGATTTTTCCACTCACCGCCCCCTGAGATACGATTAATGTATTCACCCACAGCTCTTGGACCCTGCAGCTTTGGGTCTGGACGTAAGGGTGCATGTTGTGGCTCAAATGAAATTCATCTACTCCCTGTTATGTGGTGTGGCCGCAACAAGGGAGAGGATTTGCAGAGTGGAATGAGCAGATGTTCGCCACCCATCCAGCAAAGTATGATGCAGCCACACAGACAGATGCAAAAGGAGAAATAACCTTCAGTGAAGTGCTGCTGGCTGGACACGAGCGCAGCATTCCGACACGGAGGTGGCTGAAAGCAACACTTCACATTCCCGGGAAACACACTGAGCAGTGAGGACGGCTTCTGCGGGCTCCCTGCCTGCGTGGGGGACAAAGCAGTGGGCTGGGCAGGAGTCTCGGTCCATCTGCTGCGGCCATTCCCATGGCTGAGTGCTTCCCAGCATTTTCAAAACACCCAGAAACGTTTTGCACAAGTATCAGTTGCATCGTTTTAGGAAAACGTGGAGCAAACATGCTCGCAGGGCTCGAAGGAGCTCTGGCTCGCTGAGCTTGGGTGCCCCATGCTTGCCCCCCTCGTTGCAGCTCGTCGTTTGGATATGCAAGACCCCAGGTCTGGGAGATGAGATGCCAGAGCTGGCGGGGCGCACCGGGAAGCTGGGTGGCCCCAGCCCAGGGGATGCTGATGCTGTGCAGTGCCGGGCGGACACACAGCTGGCCACACACCCTGCTCCAGTACAGCAGCTGGGGCAGGGTAGGGCTTGGCTGGAGCGCCCCGGCTGCGGCACCCATCCCTCCCGTGGAGGTCTGGGAGAAATCATTGCCCTGGTTCACTGAAACTCCTCATCCTCAAAGTCAGGGAGAACTGATTCTCCCCGCCACTACATGTGCAGAGTGAGAGTATTTTTGAGGAGCCCAGCAAGCACATACCTGCTCCCCTTTTAAAAAGCAGTCTCATTTTTCTCTGTACAGCTACACAACAGCAACAGAAAAGTCTGGAACAATCACCATTTCCCTCCTCCCCCAATCTAAAGCCCTCAGATTACCTTAATTTTAGAAACACCATGTAAACCCATTAAACTCCACACTCTTAATCAAGCAAATCACTATAGGATGCAAAAAGGTCACACAGCCAAGAGAGGCAAAATCCCAGGGGAAGCGGTACCTCAAAATAACCTGGGAAACAATAGTAAAGGCATGCCTCCCCAGAATGAAACAGCTCTACCTTGGGTACTCTCAGCAAAATAAAGAAAAACAAAGGCATGCATGCAAAAGCACTGATTTTCTCTACAGCCACGGGCAGAAACCGCTCTGGAAATGCAGAACAAAGTTGTGCTGGGATGTCGAGGGAGCACAGTGGGAACCCCCAAAACAACGCAGCCTGCAGTCACCCCGAAACTCATCTGGCTTGTAAGGACGGATGTACCACGCTCTACAGAAGTAAGAATAAAGAGAGGTGTGTGTGTTTATACATATACATTTTTTAAAAAATAATATTAAGGTACCATAATATAGGAAGCTTCCTTCAAGCTGTGAAACCCAAATGTGCCACAGTGTTACGGCTGGATGTACAAACCACACGCAATAAAGAAAACTATGCTGGGATGCTGAAATAACTGTTACAGTCTGCATATTTAATTGCATCCCTCTGCAAATGCCCTAAATAATGCACACCCCTCAGAAACACTTTAGAGATACGAAGAGCCACTGGACACCAAGGGGACGTGCACTTCCCGTGGTCAAACAGCTTGAAAATGAGAGAAGTGGAAATATATAACCTGACCTATGCAATTATGTACTAAAGGTGTATTTTTTTCCTTATGCAAAGCCAAGTTGGTAGGAAGAACTAGTGTTGTCTTCCTGATTAACAGCAGAATTGGGAAAAGCATGCAAGTGTTCAGGTGCACAAGCCCTCTTCAGTGAAAAGTGCATTCTTGCAAGGCCTTTCAGAAAGTATCTATCACTAAACAAAACCCCAAAAGAATTCTCTGCATGCTGTGTTACAAAGTTGGCTTCCAATTAATCATGAGAAAGCCAGACCAGCCAGCTTTAGATTTAATCAATAAAACCCACTCTCCTGCAGCACAATGTCTTAAAGCACCAGAGGAAAAAAAAAAAAAGTGCATGAAATCATCCCCTTGCATTATTGTTTAACGGTATTGTTAAAGTCGAATTCCCTCATCATTTGCAATTTTGGAGATCATTAGTGTGAGAAGAGTAATAACAAGACTCAGCTCTGCAGAAGCATTCTTTGCAAGCAATGCTGCTGGTTTTCTGGCGCTCTGAAGTTCAGCCATCGGAGGTTGCGGTTCAGAGCAGCAGCTACTTGAATATCAGCCCCATTGTCCTCCATCAGAAATTCGCCTCTGGTAACACGTGGTGCAAAAAAAAATTAAGTAGAATATTTATTTTCAAACAGACTAGAAAGAAGCTTGGGGAGTAGCTTTGCTTTATTGAAAAATAAAACCCATTCAACATATTTTAAGTCTTGTTTTTGTCATCATTATTTTTCCTCATAAAAATGCAAGAAGCGAAAGAGTGAACAATTCCCATTTCAACATGACAAAAATTTATACACGACGTCTTGTCTGCAAGACAAACCACAGCCCTGCACGCAAAACTCTTGTAACATGATATATACCGTGAGGCAGAACGGGGTCAGCGATAGCGATGGAGAGAGTCAAGATTATACTTTCTCTAAGCCGGAATTCTCCTAACCCATCTTTCTCACCCAGACCCAGTGTTTTCAGCCCAGCTCGGCTGCGTGCATCCTTTCCAGGGGTCTGGAGTACGTTACATACCGTCCTCCACCAACCCTTCCCTACACCAGCTTCTCTGCTGTATGAAAGCTCAGGTATGGTCCTCTCCTTCAAGACTGCCCATAACTCTTCTCGTCCCTACTGATTCATCTCTGCCATTGCTCCCCGGCATCCTCACCCCCCTCCGAGGTCTGCCACATCCCAGCTCTCACCAGTTGTTCATCCTGAAGCCCAGGGTCCCAGGGGCACAAACCATCAGCTTTGAGGAGACACAAAACCCACCACGATCCCTCCTCATTCTGATCTGCATGCAAGGATCCTCACTGAGCCTTCTAGACCCAACGGTGATCCCTCACAAAAGCTTTTTTCCACCCAAAGCTATGAGGCAAAGCAATTCTATAATCTAGAGAATAAAAGCACCAGCGATGCTAAGGAGCTTATCCAAAGCTGGGCATCACCTCCATCAGAGGTCACCTCCACCCCATACTCACGAGGAGCTTTGGAATGAGTGACAGCTGAGGAGCCAAGCAAGTACCTGACCATTAGAAAACAGAAATGCCCTTGGTCTCCCCAGATGGAGGTGGATCAGGGAATGCTATGGACCAGTGGCACCGCACCAGCTGCTGCCAGTGGGCAGGAATGTCCATCTCGGTCAGTCTACGGCCCTTAACGTGCCTCCACTGCTTTGAAGAAGCAGATTTGAGATCCTTTCGATCTGCTGAGCATTTCTGTCCTTGGGTTGAAAAGCCTTTCCAAAGGGGACTGCGCAATCCCAGTTTTCAGAAGGCCAGTGAGTCACGCTCCCGGGTCTTCTAGGCACTGCGGTAACAGAAAATCATTAGAGAACAATAAAAGAGGAGGGAGCATATTTTCTTTAGTTTTTATTGGTATTTTAACTTCATTACCCAGGAAAGCCACAGTATTTTTCAGCACAGAACATTAAATCTGATTGCCAATTATCAGTTCAAGCCTCACTACAAAGCAACAAACCCAGTGAATTAATTGCCTTTGCAGGGTACAACACAACTCTTAACTCTCCTTCAGAACCGAACCCCTCCCAGAACTTTCCTTGCCTTTCCTCCTTTTCATGCGTTACAGAGCCTTTTGTAGTCCTGAATCTAGGGCAAGTCATCTTTTTGCATACTGCAGCCCCCCCCCCCCCCCCCCCAGTTACAGCTACCAAGCTTCTACTGCCAGAACTGATACCCTGCCCCAACGATGGGAAACCAGAATACAGGCTTTTTAAAATTTCGTTTGAACTTCAATAGTGAAATGCCTAGATCAAACCAACCCGCCAAATGCCACGCTATTTTTCAGAAACAAGCCTATCTTTTAAACCAAAAGCATTTTTTTTCCCCCTACCAAAAAACCCTCAAAATCAGGAGCAGGTCACTCTCTTGACAACTACTACAGGTAGCAATTTCTGGCAACGCAGGCAGGAAAGGCAAGTCAAGGCTGTACATGGATTAAACTGCTTCTGAAACTGCCCAGCTCGTGACACAAGGCGTTACTTCCCAATATGAAGTGCCTCACCACGTATTTCCAACAACACAATGCTGTCTCATGATGGCCTCTCTAACTACGTCAAGTCTAGAGGCTTTGGACAGTTGGCCAAGCTTCTGCGCGTTCCATAAATTCAGCTTGGTTCGATATGCAACGCACCAAGTGTTCGTATTTCCACCCGATTCACTGCTGCTTTGCCAGTGGTTACTTGTTCTTTGCGAAGGTCCAGACCAGCGTCAGCTCTGCTCCTCCCACACGCTTCTGTGTTAATGACAGACCACAGGCACACGCAAACCCAGGTTTTCATAGCAACAGGTTTGAAATCCTCCGGGTGAACGTGGCAGCACGGCACGAGGCATGCTCTTCCAGCCCCCAGTCCCGGTGGTCCTACAAGGCAACAGGACCCTCTGCTGACCTGGGAGTCCAGGTCTTCTTCAGCAACCACCCCGTCTTGGCCCAAGGGTATACACCATTTATCCAGGCTGTGGCTGCTCTTCCATTTTTTCAGCTGCTGGTACACGACTTTAACCTAGAGGGAGAGTCTCAGCCCTGAAAAACCTCAGCCACAGCAATTAAGGCGTGAGCTTCACAGACGGTGCCGAGGAGACAAAACTCAAGGCCGGACAAAAGGCGTCCTGGGCCAACGCCGACACCGAGCTGCACTGGAGGATAGCTCCTCGTGGTGTTATTTTCACAGTTTTCCTCAGCAGCCACATCTGGGCTGCAGGTCAAGGGAATGAGAGGTGCCAACGTCCGCAGGGAATATCCCCTGCATCCGCCTGGAAGCAGGGAGTGCTGACCGCGGGCGCAGGTCTGCACCGCGCACATGGATGGTCACTGAAGGACTTTGCTGAAGTCTGTTCCACCATGCTTGACTTTGGTTTTAGATGTCCCAGGGCAAACAAGCCTACGAACAGCGGTGCTTACTGCACTTTTTTTAGAAAGAATGGGATATAAAAGTGTAAGTGTAGGGAAAATCTGACCCAAGTGAATCCATCGCTTGGTTTTTAGTTTGTGTCAACTCAGGGAACCTGAAGCAAATGCACTGAAATCCCAGGAATATGGCAGAAGCAGCAGACAGATGGGTTTGCTCTGCACGGGAGGGGAAGAGTGTAACTCTGGAGAAGAAAGGCTTCTGGCATTCCTTCAGCACAGGCGGAATAAAACATGCAACACCGAGAAACACAGCTTCTCTCTTAAAAACTCTGTATAAAACTTGTTTCTAGCATAAAATCGAAGCAGGTACACAGTCCAAACCCCTGGGTTACACGTACATCACAACTTCAACCGACTTTGCGGAAGCACCCAAGTAGCTAAACTTGATACCAAACCAGCATCACCTCAAGCCAAGAAGACCATGATGTGCTTTGCCATGTCCTTTGCCCAAGTGCTTGTCCCCAGACAGCCTTCTGTGGAGCTGCCGTGGTCTGGGAAGGAGCTGGTGCCTGCCGGGAGGCTGGCGGACGGAGGCGCGATGCTGGGACTTCAGCAGCACCAACGCTGCCCGCGGCACAGAGCGAGGGCAGAGCCTTCCGATCCACTGCACCTGCCGGCACTGACAGGGAAAGCTAAAAACACAGCCCAGATGTGCGGTAGAACAAGGTCAAAGCTGAGTTTAACACCGTATATGAGAACACCTGTAGTAAATTTTTAAATGGTAGCAAGAGTAAGGGATTCCTGCTGCAGGCGTTCCCGTCTGGGCACAGCAGACCCGCAGGAACCAAGCGCTTTGCTGGCAACACGCTGGTTAAAACGCTGAAAAGTATCAATGTCAGTGCAAGGTAAGGAACTTAAATCAGTTCCTTTCGTCTCCCAAGGAAATCAAATTTAGCTGTGAACCAGCGCCAGACAGAGATCTGCTGTCTATTAGCATGAATTCTCAGTTTTTCACGTTTTAATCAGCCTTCATAGTCTTTTTCAGTCCCATTTTCAGCCAGCTGGGCTACGTCCCCCTCCAAATGGAGGTCACGGTTTCTTCTCCTGCATACCAACAGCAATTCTTTTCTTATTTTAGTGTTTATATTATCAAAGCATTTGTGCACTTCTAAAAGGACTGCACACACTTGCATTTGGGGAGAACCCTGCAAGCTTAAGCGACTTGGTGTTAGCCGTAGTTTCTCCTTTTGCCTGTTCCTCCATCTGTGCCTTTGCTCATGCTTTCTCATGACCTGGACCTTCTCCAGTACATCCAGGACAGCATGAGGTCAATAGCACAGTCCTCCTCGAAGCCGTATACCTCTTTAAAAAATTCCTGAAATCAGGCGTTGCTCCAGCAAAGAGCTTCAGGGCTGTGCTGCTCTACTTGGAGCACCTCTGTTGCCCTGAGAAATAAAGAACTGGGCTCTTCCCAGCCTGCAAAGGCTCGCCTTCAGCCACCCTTGGGTCTCCTCCTTAGGAGAAAGTTTCCTTTTGCCGTGTTTAAAGACATTTTTAAGAATACCTGGCATGTTGTGTTAGCCATGACAGAAACACTGATCTCATCTGGCTTCCACAACCAATATAACACGAACCATAACGAGACAGAGTGACCATGCCCAGAAGATGCTGCTGGGCCACTCTCCACTGAGTGTGCTTCTCTTCTGCCCAACGCCTTCCACTTGCACCACTTCCAGACATCTGTTATGAGGCAAGAGCACTGAAGCCCCAACAGCTGAGCCAGCTGAGAAGAACAGCTTCTTGAATGAGGAGTCACCTCTCTTTTGAACCCCATCTCCAATGCAGATGTACAACCAAGGCGATAAAGCCACAGCTTCTTGCAAGAAGTGGCCAACCTGCAGAAGAGATGCAGCTGGATCCTGCTCTGGAGCTTTCCATTGAGAACGTGGTTGCGCCACCTGAATTTATCACATTTTTCAGGTCTCTGGTACTTTTCCTTTTATCTTTCAAAGTTCTGCATAAAGCATTGCTTGAGACAGGACTGGCTGCAGCAAAGGATGGGCTTGGATTCACTCCCTGAGATGAGCCCTACAGTAGAAAGTTACAGGAGAACATCTGTCAGACGCTAGAACCGATGAGCTTCATTCTGCCCTTGCTATCAGGTGTCCGCTCCTCCCCTATTTTTGGAAATCTTCAAAAAACCTTCACAATTCTGAAATCATTTTGCTATAAACTGTTCAGATCGATGAAGGTTTAAAAACATTTTTCCTTGCTCCATAACAAAACAAAGCCTTCCTGTTAGAGCGCACTTTTCCTTTCAGCACAAGGGTTTTAAAATCCTATTTTCTAAATCTGGATGTTAAAATTGGCCTTCAGCTATGATTAATTTTTATGACATTTTATTGGAAGGAGAAAAACGGAAGGGAAGGAAGTAGTCCAAATCAAATAGTATTACCATTAAAATTAAAACAAGTCCACTTTAAATGTAACATCCATGAAATAATGCTTCCAACATAAGGATTAAAAAGTCCGCTACAGCAACCAGGAAATAAACTCAATCAGATTATTACCCGTGCCTTTAAACAGTTTCCATACTTGCACCCCTAACAAAAGAGCCAGAAATCCAAGAACAAGCTAACTGCCGACCTTCCTCCGTGCAAGTGCGGGGGTTCGGCAGCGGCATCGCGGTGTGGCCGGAGCTGCCGAGCTGGCACCCGGTGCCATCAGACAACCCACACCCTCGGCCCTAAGCTGCTTTTATCAAGGCGGCTGCTTGAGACGGTGAAGGTTTTAGTGCTGATTCCCGCACCTGCAGGAGCGCATGGCATGGTGGTGGGAGTGTGCACGGTGTACGGGCGGCAGCCAGCATAATTATATAAAATTAATCGGTTCAAATAAATGATGCCTTGCTGCCTAATTAATCGGATCCACTGCAATTAATGTCAAAACAGACTATGACCTCATACAAATGGGATTAAAAGCTCTGAAAGCGCTCATTTTGCTTCAGGGCATGGCAATGCAAACAAGTCACCGCAAGGCAGAGCTGGGGAGTGGTGCTGCAGCGTGCCAGGGATGCTCCTTCCACGTGGGAATTGCAAAACACCGTATCCCACAAGGAAAGCGGTGCGAACTGGGACTCGTCGGAAGCAAACGGGACACAACGCAGGACTGGGGAAGGGAGGGAATGTCCCCATGAGCCTTGCCTCCAGAAAGGGGGGAGCACGAGGGACTGCTCAGCACCGGCACCTGCAAAGCAAGTTGCCTCCAAAGAAATCCAGTCCTTGCCAAAAATTGAAATTATGCTGCTGTTCAGCCCCCTCCTGGCTTGGCCTTCGATGGCTGCATGAGCTTAGCCGCAGCAGTTATCTCCCCTGGAAGCGCAGACACCTGCAGCACGCTTCTGTCGCCCTGGCACTCGCTGAAACCACTGGCAGGAGGTGAAATCCCCCCAGCACTTCACGTGTGCTCCAAGGAGTAAAGCCTACGGCAGTCTGAGCTTGCCTGCCGGCTGTGCCATCTCCTCACCTTACCCATGCTGTCTGGGCAGCTGAGGGAGCAAGAGGTGGCACGCAGGGACGCTGATGGCCCTGCAAAGGCAGAGGCTGTGCCCGCCGGACAGCAGTGCCGGCACCGCGGAGCCTGACCAAGTAGACGTCGCTGGGTCCTACCCGGGGACTTCATAATCCACCATTTCAGGCACAGCAGAACAGCAGAAAACTGAGCTTTGAAGAAGCTAATGGTGCCTGGCTGATCCGAATGAGGAACACCAGGATGGGCTGTAGAAATGGAAACTACAGGAAAACAGCTGGGAGGAATTCAGGAATTTGAATTTTCCAGAAGACGCTATCTCACACACTCGGTCCCAAACAGCAGCAGCGTGCACATCGCTGGCCGTGCTCTAGGCTGAGCTTCGGGGCTGCCAAACAACCCAGCGCCACTGCTGCTGTACGGATCAGACGGACTAATAATCACAAAACATTCTCCGTTTACTCCCTCCATGGAAGCAGAAGGGCTGCTTTTAATTGAAATAAAACTGCATCAAGCCACCCCACTGTCTGAGCAGCTGTCCATTGAGCAGAGCTGCAGCTGGCACCATACGAGCAAGTGCATTTCGAGGCTGAGCCAAGGAACTACATTTTCTTTTCAGCAAAGGAACCTCAAATTACGCCGCTCCGTCTCCAGCTGTGGGCATGAGACACAGCAGCACTAGACAAGAAAGGAGAGGTGTTCGTTTTGTGCAAGCCAAGCCTTTCTGCTTCAGACTTTGATGTGATGAACTAGAGAGCATGTCTTTCAAACAGGCGAGAGCAGTGACAGCAAGATGCTGCACACAGCAGCAGTCAGCACAGCGTCTCATGCCGTGAGGGACCATACATTGTCAGACCATCCAGATGTTTCCATCCAGTAAGCCAGGCCAGCTGTTACACAGCTGCCTCAAATTGGGCTTTGTTAGCTCTTCTGCAGGAGCAGCAGCTCGCCTGTGGCTCGCTTACAGGTTCTTACTTTCTGATGCAGAAACAAAATGTTTTTGTATAGTTCTACTAGTTTGTCAAGACAAGTTTTAGCATTATTTTAAGCTGGTGGAATCTGCTTGTGCCACTGTGGTAGCTGCTTTCTCCATCGCACGGACGCTGACCGAGGCACTGGAAGATTAAATGACTTTCTGAAGGCTAAAAAAGTCTGGAAAAAAATTTCATAAACATTTCTGTCCATAAAATGAGGATTAAGCTCGCTTGTAAGGTTTGCAAGCTGGCTCTCAAGTGTTTCTGAAACCCCTCTTACCCCCAATTATTTAAAGTTCAATATTCAATTGCAAGTGTGCACACTGCATGAAGGTATTGCCGAACTGCTCCCCTGAAGCAGACCCTGCTGACTCTTCCCCAGGACAACCTAATCTTGTCACTTTTTTATTTTTACAAGCATTAATTTTATCATTATCCTCTTCTTTTTACCCAGCAAACTGCTGAGTACCAGTTATGGAAGCAAAAAGTCCTCCTGCATCAACCCAAGTCCTGCCAGCAGTAAGGTTTCAAAGGCAGATACAGATAATTATATATATTTATCTGTCTACCTAGGTACCTCGGGCACCCCCAGCTCTGAACCCTGGCTCCTGTGGCTGGACACCCCCCCGCTGCCTCCCAGCTGCTGCCCCCCAGCCCCATCGGAGCATGTGTGGCAAACAACCTGCCCCAGCACAACTGGGGACCTGCCATGGCCGCTGTCCCCTCGCCATCTCACAGCCACAGAGACACAGGTTTATCCCTCCCTGCAAACCCTGGCGGGCACGCCGATGCCAGCAGAACCCTGCGGACTCCTGGAGCCGGCTGGCAGCTTTTGCCACTGGGAAACGGGCAACAAGTCCAGCAGCAGAGGCTGGGGAATTCACCAGCGTGTCCCACAGTTTTCCAACACACACCTTAGTGCAGCATGTGTACTGGGGGTCTCAACCGGGCGCTCTGCACACTCACCGTTAATGGGGAACACTACCGCAGTGACAGAAAACTAGGAAAACAACCCACTCCTGCAGCCAGGGAGAATGTTCCTGCTTTTCTGGGTGAGACGAACAGCTACATGGCTTGGGGCTCATGAAAAAAAAAAACCCTAATACTGTTTACAGACAGAATTTTGCAACTTCTCCAAATGTCACCCCAGGTCGTATTTTGCCTGCAATGGGGATGCAAAACCTGAGCAAACTCCGCAGCCTGTGCAGCCCCACATGTGCAAGGAGCAGCCCCACGCTGGCACCGCGCAGCTGCCCAGCCCCACGGCGCTGCCAGCACGGCCGCGCATGGGCAGCAACATGTACTAGAGAAGGACCCAAAAACCTTATGAAGGCTTGAAACTGAAGGATGGAAACTGTTTAACTTTTGCCAGGAAAAAGTATCAAATGTATCCTCACTGGATTTTTCAGACAGTTCGGTTTGGTTTTGTTTGTTATATTTTTTTTCTTTTCTAAAGCTGAAACTGGCTTTCTAAATCATCCTAGACAGGCAAACAAACAGAGACATCACACTGATTCAATATCCAAGCAAAAATTATTCCACTGGCCAGGTTTTGCTACAAATTAAGTGTACTGAAGCCTTTCTTTTTCCCCATCGTACATACTGAATCTGGTAAGAACTGCTCATCGATACAGCCAGGCGCACTGCCTGCAAAGCCCATGGCCAAGGGCAAGATCTGGCTACAATCCTGTTCCTGAGGAGCCACAGCATCGGTGACCAGCTGGAACCACCACTGCGTGGGTCACGTCGGGGCTCTCGGGATGATCTTGGAGTTATGACGTTGTATTCCCCCGAGCATCGGATCAGCCAAACCGGGAAAGGCTCCCACAGCCCCCCAGATGAACGAGATATTTTACCATAACCTTAAATAAACAAAAAGCAGAGGAGACAAGATGCTGCCGGGAACTACAAAGGGCAATTGTAAACACAACAGCAGATAAAGCAGATGGATGTTTTAAACAATCATTTGTGCTAGAGAACAACACATGGGATACGTCCCTAAGCCTGCAGGGAATAAACTACTGCAGCCAGAAACCATGTCACGCAGCCAAGTCTCAGTTTACGAGTGTTACCTGCTTACCCTGAAAAAGCCCATAAATAGAATCCAGGGCAGCAGAAATGCATAACATTGCAATGAGAAAAACCAAATGACTGAGGATCCCACATGGAGCCAAGGATGCTGGAAACCCTGCCACAGAGATCTCGAGGCCCCCAAGGTGAGATGGTTTTAATTACCGCAGAGATCTGACACCCAGCACCCAAAAAGAGATGGAGATGCTTGGTCTGGATCGCAGTCAGAGGCGGCTCTGGCCCTCCTTAGCTTTTCGTGCAGAGAGAACAATTTGATTTTTTTGTTAGCAGGCTGGAGAGGCGCGGGGCTGCAATGGAAAGCAGGGTGAGCACAGCAGTGGCAGGAACCCACCCCTGTGCCAGATTTCACTGTCCTTACTTAAAAAAAGCACACACACCCTTAAACAGAACGTAGCAAAGAACAGAAACTACCCATAAAACAGCCTTATAAAACAGATTATTTTGGAATTACACCATCATTTAGATGGTGGTGTTTTGGCAGCAGCACTCCACGGGGGTCGGGCCCCCCCAGCGGGTGGGTCCCGCTCGCCGGCAGCACCTTCACCTGCAGCTCAGCGGCTGAAGTTTTTAACTTAAGAAATTAAAACTGCTGTCTGACAAGGCTCAGGGCGCTGTCTGGTCCCTCGCTCCCAGCTTCCTCCCCAGGATCAGGGAAATCCATCTGCCAAACGTGCAAGTAAAGATTTAGCCAGACTGGGGTTAACCTTCCCAAAGCGTGATGCTGCTCCTCACCACCAGCTCGGGTGCTGGGTAGGTCGGCAACCCACTGCCCAGCTCAGTCCCCATCTGATCCGAATGCCACCT
The DNA here is from genome assembly GCF_023634085.1 of Falco cherrug. NCBI lineage: Eukaryota > Metazoa > Chordata > Aves > Falconiformes > Falconidae > Falco > Falco cherrug. Next base: position 22,797,243 of record NC_073711.1, read on the forward strand.
CCCAGGGGTGTCCCACAAGTGTCCTGTGGAAGAGCAAACCCACCGGGGAGTTAGGATGGGGGCTTTAACAAGCAAGGAACTGTCTTGATGCTCGGGCACCAGAGCAATCCCAAAGGGAGACGGCCGGGCACAGCAGGCTGGTCTGTGCCAAGCCCCGGCTGACCCCACCTCTGGTCCCCGCGCAGGGAAGCTGCGGCAGCCCCGCCATCGAGAGAACAGCAGGATGCTGAGAGGCGGCGATGCCGGGAGGAGGAACCCCGGGGCTGCGCGGCCCCTGACCCAAGGTGCTGGCAGGGTGGACAGGCTACTTGCTGCTGAGTGTGACGGCACCTCGTGTGACGCCAGGTGACATCCATGGCCGGGCCAGAGAGAGGTGCCGGGTAGGTTTGCTCAGCAAAGCGAGGGCAGGAGAGCAGAGCAGAGTGGGAAAGCTGGCTTCCTCGGGCAGCCCAGGAGGAGGGGGCAAGGAAATGCCCCCTGCTGCGTGCACCGCTGCCCAGGAGCGGGTGGGCTGGAGTTTTTAAGACCTGAGCACAGGAAGGCACTGCAGGGTCTCCAGCTCTGGGGGGGCTTTGCAGTGCAGCTCCCCAGCGAGGCCAGGCCATGTGCATCTGAAAGGGGCGTGAGGTGGGCTCCAGCCCTCACCCACCACCTCCCTTCGCACAGCAGCCCCTCAAGCTCAGCGCAAAGGGAACCCTGAAAGCATCCCAGCACGAGGGCTAATGTCACGACCAACACTGGTGACACACAGCAGCCCACCAGAACACCCAAGAGATGCCCAGGAAGGCAGAAGGAGACTGCACCGCTTCAGATCAGAGGTGAACTCCAATAACAAATGCATACATTGGACCAATTCGGATACACTCAGCAATACCAGCACACGCTAGACCCGCAAAGGGCACGTTTACCACCTGGCTTTGCCAGGGGCGGGGGGCTCTGCTGACAGCCCCAAGCACTGCAGCTCTGCATACAGGGCTGTGGGCAAAGCGGGAACACTTCACTGGTACAGCAATACTGAGAGAAGAGATCCTGAAGTACACGCACGATCTTAGTTAGAGAAATCCAGAAAAACTAATGATTAGTCCCGCCTCGTTACCAGATGCTCACATATATCACTCGCAGGGAGAGCAGAAAGTCAGACAACTTTATGCAGCAAGGTCAACATTCAAAAGGAGAAGGAACCCAAACCCTCTTTCAACTTTTAGAGTCAAAGAAAAAAGAGAAAAGGAGAAAAAGCATCTGAAAGAGATGAAATATGCACAGCACCCCAGAAGCATAAAACACAAATCCCCCAAAAAAGTCATTAACTCTGCTAAGAAACCAATCACACTCGGACTGAATGTGCAAAACACCCTGTACCTCCTGGACTCACCTTCTTCTGGGATGCTGTCAGTTTTCCATTAGCAGAAGAGAGGAGGGATTTATAAAACAGCTGTTTCTGTGCAGACACGATATCCAGCAGCATGTCCCAACACCTACCCCTTCGGTCCTGCTTTACAGTCTCACCCACGCCCCTGAAGTGGCTCTTTGTCAGGCACCCCGGTGTTGACATATCCTGTTCTGCGGCATTATGCACAAGGGAAAGCAACAAAAGGTTGGGCTGCGCGTATTTCTGTGGATTAGCTGCTATCGTTCTAGCCAGGACCAGTGCTTGTACCGCGTATTTATCAAGATAACTCCCTTACACAGGCATTAAACAGAATACCCAACAGAAGTTAGCAACAGTTTAAAGCACCGTAACAAACAGCCGTTGCTCTTGTGCTACCTGGTGATGGAGGAGAGGCACAGGTTTTCCATCAAGGCTCTTCAGAAGTGCTTCACTTCAAGCAAAACAGAAAGCAATCGCTGCTTGCTGCCTGCAGAGCGACAGGGCACGGGAACCTGTGAGCAGGCAATGGTGGAAGCTGCTCTTGCACTCTTTTTTCTAGCTTAGCATCTCCAAGTCAGCTTCCAGTGTGTCTCATAGAGCCACAGCTCTGTTGCAGTTAAAGGTTCACCCACACCCCAGCATCCCCTCTCGACACCAGTGCCAGGCTGTATCTTTTAAGAGCAGTTATTTACTGGTGAGCAGACTCTGAGACGCATAGTTATGTAGATTATGGAATCTTTCCATCGACACCATCAGGGTACCCAAGTCTTCTTGCTGAAACCAGATCAGGAAACCTCTGACCCAACGAAAAGAAAAGCATGCCAACAAAACCCCAGGTCACAAGTGCTAGAAGCCCAGAGCACCACATTGATGTCCCATGGGAAGGCTGTGGGAAGGACCTCCATGACCACACCACATCACTGGCAGCTCCCAGCCGACACGGGCTGAGGAGGGACAGTGCCCGCTCCCCGACAGCCCCGTCCTATCGCGGGGCCAGGGACACCAGGACCAGCCCCCCCTCCACCCCAAACCCTCCTGGGTGGCAGCAACCAGAAGCCAGGGCTCGCCAGGACACCTCCGCCAAAACTCCCTCAGCCAAAACCCCACCGCAGTGCCCCCGACTCCAGCAACATTGCTCCTGGCTTGTCACCTCCAAACACAGTTCCGCCAGAGTAACCGGCAGTGGGTAGAGAGGGAATCTGCTCTTAAAAAAAAAACTATTAGAAAAAACAAATCTCAAATGAAAGTCCTGTTCCTCACGCATACTGCCAGCTTGTCATGTTATCAAAAAACTTTAAGTTTACAAAGATAACACACACACACACACCCCCCATTATCAAACTCTAGGCATTAAATCCTGCATCTTCACTAATTTCGCAGCTTTTCTTTCCTTAACAACTGATTAACAGACTTACACTGCAGACCCCAGAACAGGGCCTTACGTGGACCAGGACACTAAAAACCAAAAATGTGCAAAACGAGAGGGAAAAAGCTTTATTCCTACTTCATAATCGGTAGGTAATTTTGGCATGACAAACCCCTCTTAAAACAGAAAAGCGCTCTGTTAGCAGATACTGTTGCAGCTAGCAAGGCACTCTTTCTTTCCAGTTTATCCTACCTCAAACAACTTGTGCAAAATTAATTGTTATTTTCTGTAGAGCAAACACTCAGAAGCTGCATTACCCAATATCTGAAGGGTTAGCTTTCTCTTTGTAAATCAAACAAGAAAAAAAAAAAAAGGACTTAAGACAAACCATGAGCTTTTATATAGCTTGAGGTCATCTTTGTCTTTCTTCTGGTAGAGGGACAATGCCCCTTTTAAGTGCATTGGGTGGCTGGGGCATGCAGAGGTAAAATGGAGAGGCAAGGAGGTATTTCATTATAATAAACATAAAAATAAAAATTTCGAAAAAAATTAGTAGTCAGAGGGAAAAACGAGCTCGCGCAGAGGACAATTCTGCTGAGGAATTGGCATCCTCGGTTAAGGCAGAGGAGCCTGCCGCCCTGCGCAGCCCCTTGCCATTGGAGCCTCTATCTGCAGGACCCAGTCCAGCAGTTTTTGGGGTGAGAGGCAATTACATATTGCATTTAAACAAGCTTAACTTACACCCACCCATCAGCAGATTTACAGGCTTATCGCCCGTTTTTCAGCACAGGCAAGGGAGCGATGCAGTTTCAAGAACCGTTTCAAAGACTTGTAACAAAAACACGCACATGGGTTCAAAATGCATTTCACCAGCTTGAAGTCATATGTTGCCTAAGAGACTTTACAATATAATCTGGAGAAAGAACAGCACATAAACACAGTGCCTACATAAGCAAAGAGCCTGGGGGGGGGGGGGGGGGGGGGCAGGGGGGAGAAGAAAGGTTACCGAATACTCTGGCAGGATTTGAAAGAGTTTTTATATCAGCTGAAAATCTTTCCAGATTAACATAGATAACGCACCGACACCTGAACTTTTAAAGATTTATTTTGAAAATAGTGATAAGCAACTGTTGGATGGAGGAGCACTATGAGCTTGATCTAAAAATAAAAACAGTTAAAAAGAGAGAGAACAAACCAACATGGAAAACTACCTGCTGCAGAGTAACAGAAAATGAAAAAAAAATTTTAAAAATCTAGTTTGTGCATGACCTGCCCGAGAAAATATAATTGTCATCATCATTCCTCATGGCATCAGTGCATGCTAGTTTTTGGGTTTTTTTCACTTGCTTTTAGTTGTAGCTGTTTCTAGTTCATTTACTCTCAGTTTTTCACGTCCTCGACGGTGGTTTTTGCCCCAACACAGGAGGGATTGCTGGAGGAAATGCCATTTTAAGGCTATCGAACTGCCCAGCAGCAGGCAAAGACCTGCAACTTCCAACCCGCCTCATCCGTACCCAAATATCCATCCTGCTAACCTTTGGGACAGACCTCAGTTTTAACTACTTGTAGCTTTTTCCAAACCTGTGGCTGAGCATCCTGTGACGCACAACCCCACTGACCAGGGTTTGAAGAACCGCCCCCAGGTTTGCAGAGCATCTCCCCGTGGCTGCCAACCGCCCTCTGAACCCCAGCATCACAGAAGACCCAAGGAGAGGCAGAGACACGCTACACCCAACCTTTGTTAATCTTTTTGATTCCCATAACTTTCTGCCAGACAGACCGGAGCAGTCCCCGAGAGGTCTATAAGCCATAAATCACGGCAGCCCTCACTCCGGGGAGCACGTACTCACCCATTAATCACTGCTGCAGCTCAATACCAACACATGGACAACTCAGAGCCTTGGTCCCAGACGCTACAAATTAGTTCTAACTATGCAAATCACAGCCATAAAACAAAAAAAAAAAATCAAAACAATAGAAGAGAATCCAAACCTTACCAAGAGGCCATTTTCTCGCAATATAAATTTTGTCAAAGCTTGCTCCATAAACCAGAGCAGCAACAGCCGGGGTTTGAGGACTTCATTTGAGGACGAACGTGTCCAAGCCTCTTCTACTGTAAAAAAGACTTTTCCATCATCACCTCACGTACCCTGCAGCAGGAGGAGAATGTGCTGAGGGCAGGCAGGCGCTCGCAGGGGTCCCTGCCCCCCTACCTCCAGCACCCCAGGGACAGAGGACGAAGCACAATTCCCACCCCCTTCGCTCAGGGATCAGCTGCAATGCAAAAAGGCTGGTTTTTCCAAACTATGTTTCACGTCTCAACGGAACAGCCTGCCTGTAAGTGACACTTCGGCAGGGCAGGAAGAAGATGCCTGCTGCCCTGCCCGAGGACAGGCAGCGGTGGAGAGGGGGAAGTGGCACACAAAAGAACACCTAAACAACCCCAAAATAACCCACCGTCTTTTTTCCATTTAACCTGATATGACAGTTAACCTGAGGCACTGGAGCAAAACATTCCCACGTTCAGCTAAGATGAGCCACGACCCCAGAGGACGCGCAGCTCTCGGACGAGGTGCCATTCAGGCATCGCAGCAACGCATCCCCCTGAGCAGCAGCCCTGCAGCATGGCACCACCTCACGTCACACCAGGGGAGGGTTAGATGGGATATTAGGGAAAAATTCTTCACCCTAAGGGTTGTCAGGCACTGGGACAGGCTGCCTAGGGACCAGGTGGAGTCACCATCCCTGGAGGGACTCAGAAGACTTGCAGACGCAACGCTCAGGGACACGCTGTAGTGGTGAGCTTTGCAGTGCTGGGTTAACAGTTGGACTCTATCTTAAAGGTCTTTTCCAATCTAAGTGGTCCTGCAATCCTGCTTGATCTGTCCACCTTGATGGCACCTCTGCAGGGAAAGCAGGACACAGCGCTGGCACCCAGTGACAGCACTGGGCGAGATCGCACTCTGCAACAGGACACAGCACTTGCCACCGCACGCAGATCTGAACAGGGAATAAATCTCTCTGTCCCGCTTCATAAAAATCCCTCCCAATGCCTCCAAAAGAGCTACTAGAGCATGGAAAAACAGAACCGACGGCTCTGAAAAGCCAAGCCACCGTCCTGCCCGCACGTGTCCTGCCAACAGCGGCTGACACAGGTTTTCGGGGCATGTACCTCTCCCACCCGAAAACAGTTAAGTTTCCCTCCAACAGCCTTCTGCAAGTGAAAGCTCAGCTCTTCCTCAAGCTGCTCTGGCAGTTTGGGATGCCTTTTTTTCATTAAATCACTCATTCCAAGTTGAGAGCTTTCCGTAAATTTAATTTGAGCTAATCACTTTCTTGCCAATGGAGAAAAACAAATCAAAGGTTTATTTTAATGCCATTGAATTCAATGCCTGTGAATTTAATTTCTATCTGTACTTTTGTTTAAACATTTTACAGTGTTAATTACAACAAGCAGTGCAAATTAGTCTTCCAGTGTAATAAAAGGCGTGTTATAACAGATAATAAATAGCTTTGAACCATAAGCTCATTAAGATGCTGTTGAAGTGCGTGCTCAGACTCACAGGTCAAGATCAAAACCTTCATCCTAAAACCAGGATGCGGGTCTTTGCAGCAAGTACAAGCTGCAAGCGCTGACGCAGAATGTCACATTCTTTCCAAAGGAAGATCCTGGACCTAGTAGATGGTCTGAAACCAAAAACCTCAACGGCTGGACTTATAGGACTCCAGCTAAGCTATTTTAGACAGGTACCACAAAGCACTACTCACTATTCCTTATCATCTGTGACCATTTAAATGCCAAGCTTGGTGCAAATAAAATGATTTCTGTATCTGGATAACTGGCATCCTCCAAGCCATGCTGCCCTGATCCCCTTCCTTAGCTCTACAGGGAAAAACAGCTGAAGTGTCAAACATGTTCACCCCTCGCAGGACCTGCAGGACAAGCTCAGTGTCTTTCTGATCCTCTGCATGGATGCAGTAAGGTCTCACCTTACCCTGCTCTCAGCCTGCAGCCCATGGGAGAAACCCCAGCAGTACGAGGCAGGAGCGATAGGGAGAGGGGCACAGCTGTACCGACAGCTCTGAACGCTGGCTCCCGGGCTCTGCCCAAACCTGGTGCCAGCCCACAGCACCCGGGCAGGGGCACGCGTGTTCCCCAGGGAACCAGCGCATGGGGCAGGAGCAGTGATCTGAAATGGTTCCATCTTTACAAAACCTGGGAGAGATTTGGCAGATATGGAGCTGAGCAGCCAAGTTTTCCTTGCTGGACTCCAGGCTGGCTGCAAGATAGCTACAGGATATGCAGGATTTTGAGGACATCTGGTTGATCCTCCCCTCATGATCCAAAAGCCTGAGAAAGAGGAAGGTTGCCTGCCAACACACACACATGCCTGATACACTGTTGACACGAAGCCAGAAAAGACTTACCACTTCCAACAAGGAGCAGGTGACTTGCTGATAGGAAATACAGCAGCGCTGCTGCCAGCCAAGGCTGGCACGGGATCCTGGGCTATCCCAGGGAAAACCCTTTGGCAGCCCCATGCCATGACACAAGGACACTCACGCATCCCATGGGGACTCGTGAAAGTCCTCCCACCCAGGGCCACCACATCCCAAGAGGCAGATCTGAGCCCTCGACCTGCAGAGGAGCTGCTGCAGCTACGCAGTGGGACTGAGACGTGGGGAGATGGGAACAGGCACGTGCTTAGATACAGGCAGAGACAGAGGAACACCCTTCTCCCAGGTCACGAGGAAGACAGGGCTACGAACACAAGCAGCTGGCTGGTCAGCAGGACACTAGCCCCATTCCTGGAGCTCACCATCCATACCCTGCACCCACCTCCAAACTGGCCGGGGCTGACCAAGCACCAGCACTGAGACCCCCCCGTGCTCCTTCCCTCCCGCCTTTCTGAAGGACACCGGTCCCAACGGCAGATGCAGTTGCCCCCCTGGTCCTCACAGGACGCGGGGTGACGCAGCCTCAGCCCAAAGAACGTCCCTCTCCCCTGCGCAGAGCTTCACCCTGCGGCGGAGGACACGCGGCTTCTCCTCACGGATGGCTGCCAGCAGCTGGGCAGCCGGACCACCACCTCACCGCCTGCTGGATGGAGGCACCGAAGGCGGAGCGCCAGCTCAGCACTGACAAACAGCTTTGATACTTATAGCTTGGTCCTAAGGGGAATTATACCCTCCTCACTAAACGGAAAATTTGGAATAGGTAAAAAACCCCCCAAAAAAATCACAAACCGACAAGTCTATCCTTAATACCATCACTGGCTGTTCTATGGATTCAGGCCACGTTGCACCTAAGGAAAAAGATGTTCAGAGAACAACCCTGTAACCAATATTACAGTGGTGCCTTCTGCTGAAATGCCAGCACTTTGCTAGCCAGTGCTGCCACCTGAGCCACTTCCCTGCCTGCCGCAGCTTCAGCGCTGCAGGATTTACTGCAGGGAGGAGACCTCGCTCGCAGCCCTTTCAGTCACCATCTCCTCACCTACGGTCCTCTCCGAAGATGAGAAATCCTGGGCAAACCACCACCAACTGCTCCGCTTCCACACGGCCACGGAGAAGGCAGATTCCACAGCCACACATCTGGCACACCAGTGGCTCTCCCCAGTTCCTTCTGCGTGGTGCAAGTGACATCAGCCCACTGATCTCTGAAGTGACTATGGATTTCAAAATAAAGCATGCAGGCCGGTGTTTTGCTCCGCAGTTGGCCGTTAGCCTCTGTTTTACGTGCAGAAACAGCCAGCGAGAGCTGCAGGGAAGTGGCCCGGGTCTGGCTGGAGGCAGGGGCACGGCGTCTCTGCACACCAGGCTGCCGTTCAGGAGACGTGATTTGAAAACGTGGGCTCAGCCACAAGCCCCCAGTGCAACCTCTGGTCAAGGAAGCTCCTCGGCACCAACATCTTCCATTTATGAACCACAGCGACACTGTCCCCAGCCCAACCATCGCCTGCTCTGCAGAGCTCCTGCAAGCCCACCCACACCCAAACCAGGACTCAAAACGGAAAGTAAAACCTGTATTTGCAGCTAAAAAGGAAGAGCCTTGACCAGATTCTCTGGCCATATAAAATAATCACAACGTACAAGAAAGAGAAAGGAGCTGACAGGCTTGGGGATAACAAAATAGGGCCAAACCCCAAGGAAAAATCAGTGTTTCAAAGCAAGGCGTGCAGCAAAGTGCTCAGCCCTTTTGGGGCTGTACAGAAGGTCTGAAGAAGGTTGGGCCACCTTGACCCAAGGGCATGTGGAGAGACGAGATGCCTCTAGCTCACAGTTCTGGAAACAAGCCTCATTTATTCTTCCTGGAAAAGTATGGGCAGCTAGAGAGAGATCTGGTAGGTTTACACTATAAAAAGAGAATGGCACAACACAGACAAGAAGGAATTTTCCATTCAGAATTAATTTGTTTTCATTAACACCCAATTCCATTGCTCACTATTAGAAGAAAAGCTCTTTTGTTAACATTTCTAGGGGCTGAAAAGGCCAATGAAGGGCTGAAAATGCTCCTCCCATATCAGGCTTCACACTCCTGATATTCCTGAGTTTAGAAAGTGTAGGGAAGCCGCTAAAAATCAGTCTGGTCTTCTCCTGCCACAAGTTATATACATATAATTATATGTAACTCATCCTGCAGACGAGATATTTTGCCTTCAATATAGGAAACCCAAACACCCCAGGGAAGCAGCAGCCACGCAGGGATACGAGCACCTTCGTTAATAAACTCCTTCCAGACTTTAGGATAATTACTGGTATGTGAAGAGAAAAGCAGAACCAAGCTGAGGTGTTGGAACAAGGAAGGAAATCCAGCGGAATCAGATCAGTACAGAAATAGACAGAAGGGTGACCCTGCCCTTCTCCCCTAAAGGCTAACATTAAATAAGTGAAAGTGAAACAAACGCGGAGACAGCCCTGTAGGTAAAGAGAGAGAAGCCGAACTCATCAGGCTACAAAATAAGGGCTTTTTTTAAAAAAATTAGTACATACCTTACAGATAAGAAATTTGATAGCGTAATCTCTTTCTACAGAGTTGATGCAAAACTCTGGGAAATCCAGCATCAATTGCAAATATTTACCCTGATAAAGATACACAAACAAGCGAAAGGAAATTCCACACAGAGGAACGAAAGTTGTCCGAGCTAGAGGATGCGGCTTCATAAAGCTCTAGAAACCCACGCACAGAACGCCACGTGCCTGCCTATTTCCAGCCATCACCAACGGCTCCTCCGCGGCTCCCTGCGCTCATGTGAAGCCCTTCCATGGGGGATATGAGAATTTTGCAGTAGTTTCCAGCCAAGTCGGTACAAACTTTCACGCAGCCACCGTGCCGTCCCGGCTGGGGCTTTGGCACCCCGCAGCCCCTAAAGGCACGGGGGGTTGCACCCCCCCGCCCAGCCCTCGTTCCAGCAGCAGCAGGTTGGCCCTGGGTTCTGCAGGTGATGAAACCTGCCCCAAGGGCCAGGGGGGCTCTGCCACCGCCGGGGGTGGACACAGCAACCCACCAGCTGCCTCTGGGCATCATAAACATCTAGGTCTATTTTACTTACAGAGAAGTGAACGGCCCCAAAACTCAGGTCACGGTAGCATCACTGATGGATGGAAGCGGACAAAGGATGGAGATCTCAGCAGCAGGGACACACTGTGACAGGGGGAGAAGGGACCAGGGGACCGCTGCCATCTAAACACATAGTTACAGGCAAGAAAAACCATGTACACAACATGGACCATTTTTATTATCACCCAGGAAACAACTATGGGTGTCCCATCCCAGGCAGCCCATCCCAGGAAAAGCTCTCGCTGCCTCTCACGGTGCAGGGGATGGAAAGCACCATTTCCAGCCCAGGCTGCGGCACCTGCCTGCCCTCCCCACGCTGCTGCCCGCAGTGAGCTCCGACAGGAGCAAGACATGAACTTTAATGGCAGCGTGGGCAACAAAGATGAAGTGGAGAGGAGCGAGGCGATGCTAACATCATTTCCCAGGTTCCAAGCAATGGCCTGCCCAAGTCTGCAGCTACCACGGGACTGGTGAACACGAGATGCGGCAACACGCAGAGACTGGAGGTGCTCAGCTGCCTGCGAAGAACCCGAAAACAACACTGGCTGGAAGATGCAAAGCCTTGTCGAGGCAGCCCTGGTGCAGGGCACCCTGCCACCCCTCTTCGGTGAGGCTGGGGTGGGCTGGAAATGTCCCCAGGATGGCAGAGGGGGCTGGCCACTCCGGGAAGATGACTGAGAAAGGACAGGGACATATATGAAACGTTTCCTGGAGCGGCCGTGGAGCCAGCCAGCTTTGCTAGAGCCCATGTCTCCACACTGCCCCACAGCTACGAGCACTCCTGCAGCCCAGTCACATCTGGCAGCCCGGCGTGAGCTGGCGGCAGCTCCCTCCGAACCCCGGCTTGGGGGGGCCCTGCCGCCCCCCTCACCTGCCAGGCAGCCCCAGAAAGCCACCAGGCACCCACCGCCCTCCTCTGCTCCCCTTGGCTTGGCAGGTCCCACATAGACATGCACCGAGCTGCTGCCACGTTATAGAGCTCCAAATTCTGCTTTGTTAGGGGTTTTGGGTTCTTTTTTTTTTTTTTTTTTTTTTGTAATACTATGTTTTAAGTTGTATATTGTTCCAAAGCTTCCTTGTTTCATGTCATTGTTTGTTACTGTGTTTGAAAGTTGGCACATATTTGTTCAATTAAAGATTTATTTGCACTATTTGTTGAATAAAGATTATTCTTGCTAAAAGCTAAATAAAGTTTCATAAAAACTCACACATCCCATAAACAAAATACAATGTCCTTTCCAAAAAATTGTTGCACAAAACATTTCAAAATCACTCAATTCATTATACAATAAATCCACACACAAAATAACAAGACCTTGCCAGAATACATAATAAAATCTCATTACAACACTTTCAGACCCGAGCTTCAAAGTGGGAACACAAAGCCTCCGTGAACCCCTTGGCCTCGAAAAATCACCAGCGGCATGGCTGGAGGGCCTCGCTGGTACCACCTGAAAGCCTCCGCACCTCCACCAACACCCATGGGTGCCAGCCCCCTGCCCCTCGGCCGCTCACAGCCCACGGTGGCTGGTGGCCAGCAGGTCCCCCCCCCGCCCCGTCCCCCTGCCCCAGGCTGCCGGGCGCAGCCCATCGCCATTGTGCAGCGCAGAGATGCTCTCTCATAAAAGCGCTTGCAAACCACGGAAACAGAAGGCGAGCAGGGCTTCCAGCGGCATAAGGAGGAGTCAGCACAATTGCCACACGAGCCCCGAAAGCAGAGCCCCACTCTTCATTAAAGCAACAGGCGGAGTTTCTAAAAACCACGGATCCTTCCAGAGCCCAGCACATTAATAATCAGGTTGATGATGGTTATGAGTTGGCTCTCCAGAGCCCGGCTAGTTGAGATGGGGAAGGAAATAAATAAATAAATAGAAATAAAAGGCCTTTAGGTTTGCAATGATGTTTGGGGCAGAAAGCCATGTTGCAATATGCTTAGGGAATCCCAGCCAAGCAAAAGCATCCCTTGTGCTCCTGCACTCGGCACATCCAGCGAAGCAGAACGGCAGCCTGGCTGGTGTGCTTGCACCTGCCAGCACGAGCACTGACGGCAGCAAAGCCGTGGGTATCGACAGCCCCCTGCTCCGGCATCCCCAGGGCATCTCACCCGCCACAGATGGTGACAGCGCCACTCGCCACCCTGCTGCCACCTGCCCCGGCCATGCCAAACCAAGTTTCAACTAAACCTTCTCCCACCCCACATGCCGGAGCCGAGCTGCGGGGCCAATGCTGCGCTGGGGCTGGCGGCACAGGCTCTCCAGCCCTGAGCAATCGCTGCCGTCCCAGTGCCAGCAATGCCTGGCTCATTTACAGCTCCAGAACCCCTTGGTTCTCCCCATCAACCAGAATCTGGAAACCATAGAGGGATTTTTAGTTTCCCCACGCCACAGAGGGATTTTTAGTTTCCCCATGCCCGCCCCCCCCCCCCTCGCTTTAAATGCCGAAGGAGAAGCTCCCCAGCACACAGGGCTGCGCAGAAGGTGATCGCTGTGTACCAGCTGCACCAGCCGCGCTGCGCTCCCTCCGGCACAGAGCCGAAGCTTTATGGATGCACTTACCTAGTCCCCTCTGAGCAACAGCTGTCCATGTGGATTCAGTTATTTCGGAGCAGCTACTCCAAAATGGCACTTGCGAGAAACCCCCTGCGCGGAGCAGCCCTCAGCAAATATCAAAGGGCGAAGAAAGATATGACAGATCACGAAAGCCTGACAGCAATGCCCGAGGCTCGCCTAGCTGGGTGTGACAGAGCTCTCGGGCTAGGAAAAGTCTGGAATAAGGCTAGGAAGACCCTGCTGAGAGAGACAAGGCTATGGAAGAGCCTTCCAAGGAACATGGAAGCAGAGCTGGCTCTGCCGCCCAAACAGCGAAGGGGAAATTAAGAAAAGCAGCAGAATGCAGACTGCAGCGGTGATACACGTCTCCTGACAACCCAGGTGCCAGTGGACACATTTGCCACCTGGATAAGCTCCTTATCCTTAAAACAGTATTAAATTTTAATATTAGATTTATATAATACTTTTGACACATAATAAATCATATTTTTATATAATGTCATATATTTCCCATATATATACATTCCCTTATCCCATTAAAATAAGCTGCTAGAACCCCAGGCTGCTGGACAGGGGACAAAGGGGGCTGAAGGACAAAGGCCTGTGGTGGGAAGAGCTGACATACACAAAGGTCACCCCCCCTCCCAAGGCAGGGGTTAAAAGCCGTGGTTTTTTCCTGCCATTTCAAGCGCATAATCACTTGCATTAGTTGCTAGAGACGCCTCCCTCCCAATTCTTCGCTGAATATATTGTCTCACCAGGCAGAGGAGTATGAACTCATCGTGGTTTCCCAACCCTGACCAGGGGCTCCGCGAGCTACTGGCAATACATATAATAAGTTATTATGCAAATAAAAACTGGACTCAGCCAAGTGAAATATGCTGGCTCTTAAAGTCCCATCTGCATCACAGCAAGGATCTCAACGAACTTTAAAATACTTATTGTCACCACAATAGGCAATATTATATTCTAGTTTGGATCTGTTCCTTCAGAGCACTAGCTCTCATTTGTAGATATTTTTAGATTTTCCTATCTCACTCCTCATTATGAAACACTGAGCTGCAGATTGATTTATTTCTTAAAAGCAAGTTGCTGTTTTCCCAATAACAGATTTAACAAATTTGTTCCACCTGTTCAGTTATGCTTCCAATGTCTTTTTTGTGGTTTCATTGAAGTTTTTTTTAATCCAAACCTCAAAGACTCTAAACTCAGCATTAAAAGACAAGCTCAGCATCATCACTACCACTCACAATTCAAATGCTGCTCCAAATTACTGCAAGCTTTCATTTGTAAGTCAATACAGACAGCAAGATTATTAAGCTTAATGGCTGTGGGCACAAACACACGCTCTTTGGAGGGCATTCTCCTACTGTAAATCCTACCTCTGCAGCACACGGGGGCTCGCTGCGTTATCCCCAGCCTCTTCCGTCACCCCAGCTAACCCTAGCCACCGATTACAAATAGCAAGGTATTAAAAAAATTTTAAATAAATTAAATAGTCCTATACATATTCATCAGAGTCCCTCGAGCCTGGTGTTTTTCACCGCTTTATCACACCAACTTTAAGTCAGATACCGGGATGGGGAGCGCCAGGAAAGGCAATGGCACCTCTGGGTCTGGAGGTGATGGATACGGAGCTGCAAACACCTCCCCCCTTACTGCAAGGTGCAGGGATGTGACCCTGAGCCTGGAAGGCAAAGCTTGGTGCTGTGATATTTCATTAACATAATGACAAGCAGCTTTCTTGCATTTCCAGCTCACTGAGGAACTTTATGGGTTAATATTAATAACAGCAGACGTACGGCCACCTTACCAGCAGAAACCACCCTTACGGTAGCTAACTCCTCGTAACTAGGCCATAATCAGCATTCTCCAAGCCCTGTGGCCAGTCCAAGTAATTGCCAATTCTGAAATCGCTTAAAATAAAAGTAGGAAAATCAATGCCTTCAGCCTTCACATAAGACCAAAAAATAAATCCTGATAATCGTGAATCATAAGATTAATTATCTTGGGGTTTTATTTATTTTTTAAGGGTTCAATCTAGGAAATTCCTTGCTATTGGGTATCACCACAGTCAACAGCCCCAGATAATTACAGGAAATACTCACCCATGTGCAACACGAATGCACAAAGTAACAAAAGATCGCACAAAATGAGGAAGCGATAGAAGCACTCATTCTCCAACATCCAAGACACATCTTGGCTGCGAATGAGAAGAAGCACGCTTACCAAAAGCTGAATTATTTTGTAGGTGGCCAGTTCTCTTTGCAGGTCTCCATAGGCTGGCTGGTGCTGGCTCCACCATGTCAGCCCCACATCTCCAGCACATCACCCCAACGCCAGCCCGAGCCGCAGGCTCCTTCACCACACGCTGTCCCCCCGCTGCTCACCACGCTTGCCTTCGCGTGCTCCCTCCAGAGCTGCTGGTTAACACCTCGCCTGCACGTCTGCTGGTGGGTCACGCTGCTTGGTACCTCAAGCAGGTAATGAAGCCAGCAATGACATGCTCAGAGAAGACCTGATGGCAGGTCTTCCCCTGCACCAGCTGTGCTGTAGAGCAAGTCACACGGAAAGGAACAGCAGGATGAGACCCGCGCCGAGCAGCCGGGACGAGATCCGTGCTGAGCACGCACTGCCCTGGGATCAGAAGCAGCACAATGGTGGTGCCAGTGGGAAGGGTCTTTGGGGAAGTTTCAGGAAAAGGTGCTGACCAACATCAGGGTGGTTTTAACCCCCGTCAGTGAATAGAGAGCCCCTCCTGCCAGCTGAAGTTCCAGGGGGAAGGAGCCCGCTCCAGCAGCAGAAGGGAGATGGGGCGCCGAGGATGGCGGGGCACTGACAAATCTGCCCTCGAACTGGAAGAAACAGGACCCAGCTGCTGCTCCAAAAGACCAAACAGACTACTTGTAGGAACAGTTCATTTAGTTAATCAATAAGCTATTTTCACATAGCCTTAATTCACAAATGACCATAAAAAGGCCAAATCTTAGAAGAATAATTTTTAGATTGCCAAAATCATTCCTCAGCAAATATTTTAGAAGCAAAGTTTAACTGCAGCGATTTATTGGCAGAACATGCAAGTGCACAGGTGTGCACAAGAGTCAGCCAAAGAATTCTGCTTAATTTATGTGCAAACAGTTATGTTATGGAGATATCACAGGGGGAAGGAAGAAGAAAAAAAAAAAAAGAACGAACTAGGATCCTGTAAGAAATAACCAAAGTCCTTTCAATCTGAAAATGTCAGCATTGTGCAACGATAGCAGAAACCTGAGAATAATCATCTGCATTCTTTGCATGAGGCTGGGAAAAAGCAAAATATTTTTATTCACCAAAGGGATCCTCAAAGTGGAAAACATACATAGCGACATGTTTCCAACTGGGCAGCATGAAAATTTAAAACTTAATCTGATTTTAACGTGAAGCAACTTTTTAGGAATATCTGAGGCTTGGATTACCAAAGCAATAGTGGAGAGGTGTGAGACCCAACTGAGGCTCTCCTCTGTGCTCCTCCAAGAGCCACGACCCAACCTCCCCCGACATAAATATGCAAAGAAACATTCCCATTCCCCTTGCATAGCCTTGCAGCTATTCACAAATACAGACAAGTGCTCCAAAAGCTAAAGCCAAGGCCCTGCAAGCCCCGTCTGCCGGCTCTCCTTCAGCAGCTCCAGCACGGCCAGAGCCAGCACGGCACCTCCTGAGGCTGCCCCGCACCTCTGGTATGGATGGGTCCTCTGCTCCGGGGCTGAACCGGCTTCGTTTTCTGCCAGAAAAAGGAACAACTTCTATGAAGCCCTGCTGCACTTACAGAAAAAGTCTGATTTTTTTGGGAGGTAGACGTAGCTTAAGGGTGAACCAAAAGCTGACTGCAGCAAATACCAACTCCTGATGAAAGTCATTTCACCAGGGTCTCAGAGAAAGCAGGCAACAGGAAAGGAACAGCAAAAGGGAAACCCTGCCACAGACATACAATTTGCCCATGCACCCACTTGCTTTTATCCAACAATTAAAGCAGGAGAAGTTTCTCCCCAGCCACTGCTCAGTGTGGCCATCACCCATTGAGTGACAGCTTTACAGGCCTGGAAGCTATTTTGTGACGGGAATCCACAGCGCGACACAGCCTGCACAGTGCAGACACGAGCCCCCAGCGCCCGACGGTACAGAGCTGTCAGCGTACTCCACTGATAGAATGAACTGAAAATGTATAGAACTGCCTGGAAAAAATATCCACCCCGCCAGATTACAAGCTCCGCTGCCTCCAACAGAACAAAACAAGTTTTGAAGCGTGCCAAAGTTTGAGAACTTTCAAAAATGTTACTCGCTGCCCAAAGAGCCAGACTGACCAGGAGAGTGGCAGGTAGTACCATGCTGCTGACAACGGGAGAGGTGTACCCGCAAAAGGAGGCAAGGCTTGAAAAAGTGGGCAATGTCCAAAAGATTTAACAGCTCTGCCAACAACGCAACTCACCCATTGCTAAATGCTTATTCTGCCCAGAGGTTCACTTGAAGAGGTAAGAGCCACCAGCCTAGGGGACTGCAAACCACCGTCTGCATCAAGGCTCAGCACGGGCTACCGCAGCCTCCCTCGGGATTACCCCACAGGCCACCACGGAGGGTGACGACAATGCCGGCATTGCTGGACCTCTCTCTGAGGTGGAGCTGACAGCCCAACCTGCAACGCTGCCATCATTCCCACCTAATACTCAACCCACTGCTCCTTGACTTTCCTCAACAAGACGCTGGAAGAGGTGGCGAAGTCCAACGTGCTACTGAAGCCTCCTCAAAAACAGCGCCCAGCCCTGCGGATCTTCTGCAAATGGAGCAATCGGCGCTTCCTGAACAGACTGGCACCTCTCTCTTCCCTGTGGACAGCCATCCTGGCAGATCACGTTGGAAAAAACCTTTTGGAGATGAAGAGCCCAAACTCTGCCCAAACTAAACACCAATTCATTATCTCTGAAACCGGTGGCACAATTCATCATACCTAAAGCTAAAATCGGGCACTATGCAAGACTGCTCAGCCTTCCCGCGACTCAAGCTCTCGAACACATCTTTGCTAGCTTTCAGTCAACCTACACCAATACAGCCTCCTACACCTGCTCTTCCTAAATCACTCATCTTAAGGTGTGAAAGCCATTAGTGCAGCAAGCCCAGCTGTATCGACCAACACAAGAGCCACCACAGCAGCCTGGGACATGGGACCAAAGGGGCATCGCTTACAGCACGGACAATCTCTTCCATCTCTAAACCACTGGTAACCACCAGAAAGTTTCTCCACAAAAGCCCAAGATATTCAAGCCCAGAGTACTGGCCTAAGAAAAGCTAAAAGCCTGAAAAAAACCCCAAGAAACTGCCCTGGGTTTTGTTACTGCTGTTGCATCGCAGGCGCCCACCAGCCTGACACGTACCGACACGAGTGCCCATGGGCAAGCAACAGAGCGATCCACGGGGCCGTCCCGTCGCCCCATGTAGCCTCTTGCTCTTTGTCAGACCTTTCCCCGAAGCACAATTAATCTGAGTTGCTCCTTCGTAATCAAGCTCTTTACTAGCGTGAACATTATTTTGGGTCCGTTTTGGGGCAAGAGCGAAAATAAAGATCAGGGAAGAAGAATTTCTGGAACAGCAATAACTCCAGCTCAGTCTCAGAGATGCAAGGCATATTTCATGTTAAGATGTCAGTTACTAACATTTAATGCTAACAGTGTCATTTGCCCTTCAGCTAGAAGAAAGGCATGTAAGCAACCCTAACTAAACTAAAATTTCCCCATTGCAAAGCACTTCTGCCAGGAATCACAATTTGAGTGTCATGTTTCTTGTGCCCTTCCTTGTACAATAACCCAGTAAATCCACGCTTAAAGCCAATGTTTTATTGCTCAGTATTATACGTGCCAGCGTTGACAGAGCATCCTAGCCGCCGTCTGGACCAACTCCATGCCAGTGCCTTTCTGTGACCTGTAAAATAATACTGAAATAAAGGGGAACAGCCAGCGTTACCACTTTATAACCTGAACGATCCCCACTGATTTTTCACGGCAGGGTGCCCCCGTTTCTTACAGACGCAGTATTGCTCCGTTCTCCCAACAAGCGCAAGGACCAAGACAGATGGGTGGCAGCGAACGCCGGCACGGCCGCCCACCTCCTCCCAGCAATGCTTAAGATCGATTCGAGCCCCGGCAGAAGGCGGCGCAGGCGGGAAGCTGGCTTTTCGGGGGTCACCCCTACAGCACCTCCTGCATGTGTGCCCCCAGGACAGGCTGCACAAGCCATTCCCCTCCGCCCTCTTGCTCTTTCCAAACTCAGCCTTTTAATGTCCAAAACAAATGTTTACTTTTGGTTGTTTTTAAACCGCTGCCCTGCCTGCCTCTCACAGCCTCGCCGACCGAAGATAAAAAGCATAATGCAAAAACCTTCAATTCCAGTCTTTTCCAAACTTTGTTTTAGGAATTCTCTAACTGTACTTGGCCTCGCTCTAATTAACCACTAAACGCCACGTCGTTGAAGAGCGAGCAAAAAACTTGAAGCTGCATCTGCTTACAAAACCTGCAGTGGGTTTTTTTTGTTGCTATTGTTCTCGAGGTTTGGGCTTTTTGAGAACGCGCACTGACTGATAACCGAATCACTGGGTAAATGTGTCAGCGAGACCTTCCCTGTCAGCCATAGCCTTGGGGCGTGATTTCTGTTCACGACATAAAAATTTTTGCTATTTGCCAGATTTCAGATAGCAAACTTGGATCTCCTGGAAGATACCTGGTGTTGCTTTTGTACCCCAGCAGCAGGAATATTTAACTGCTTGAGTACCCAACCCAGACAAGCAGCCTGAAGCCACGCAGGACCTTCGCTGGGACCCAACCGAAAGTTTAACTGCCCCAACTGCCCTCACCTACCATCACAATTACCATTCATAAAACTGGTTTTCCAGCATCTTCAGACATGGGAAGAAGAACTGATTTTGAGTCAGGAGGAACCAACGGCAGGGAAGCTCCCGGTCCACGAGATGGGGGGACACCAGCCTGGGGGTCCCTGGAGGTTTTCTTCTGAGCCCAGCTGCAGCCACCTGCACCCAACTGGGCTCAGGACCCCAGAAGTCTTCATGGAACAGGGACGAGCTAGTTAATATTTCAGCCAACGTCCCCCCTTGAATACTTTGGTCCAATATTTAGGTACCAGAGGAGAGGAACTCAAGTTATGCTCAGCTTGCTGTGACCCTCAGCCCTCATCTCTGCAGCGGGTTTGCAGAGGGACCCAGCGGCCCCCGCATGGGGGGCTGTGGGGATGGAGGGAAGGGGATGGGGCTTTGCCGAGCGAGGGGAAGCATCACTAAGGCACGCAGAAGCCCTAACTTCCACATCACTTCCAAACAGCTCAGTTATTCCAAAAAGCAAGAGGCTGGCAGAGTAGGGAGGAAAGAGTTGACAGCTATTTGCTGTATCTAGCGTAATTTTCTTTGGCAACTCCAGGCTGTTGTTAGAAATGTGCGCCAGACGCCTGGATCAGCAGAGCTAAGCCTGCAGGAGTGACGCTTTGTATTTAACACTTGAAGACCTCAACTTCCGAGAGCTCATCCTACCATTTCATACCAGCCAGCGCATGAAGACGGCACATATGGAACCGACTAAGGCGCTTGATGCAGCGCCTATAAATTGTCTAAGCCTTGCAGCCGCACATGAGAGTGCTAACAACAACTGTGTGGTACGCGTTTGTTTGAAGTCGGATCCTGCTTTTATTAGAGGCGTGCTACTTTCCTCTTCAGAGCGGTGCACCGGCTGCTCCCCGCAACGTGGCTTCGCCAGCTGCAACACTCACAGCCAGGGGCGATGCTGAGGTTGCAGGGTGCAGCCAGGGATCCCAGCCTGAGCATCGGTGGCATGGCACAGTGGTGCAGGGCTCCCTGCCCGCTGCCGGTGCCCAGCCAGAGATGAGAAACAGCCCCCGTGGGGGCACACACAGGTGACATGCAGGACAGAGCCTGGAGCTCTGCAGGGCTCCATTCCATGTGGGTTCTCTGGGGATTAAAAAGATCAGCATGTGTGTGAGTACCAAGCAGAGAGGCTCTCCCTCCCCATCCCCTAAGGGAAATCCACCCTACCAGCAACAGGTTTGGTATTCCTCATCGATCCAGCCTCTTGCCAGACACAGAGGCCAAATGCAGCTGGGCAAGGTCAGCACCCAGCCTCCACAGGCTCAGCTAAAGGCTGTAGTTAAAGGACCTTTCCCACACTCATCCCCTTTTCCTACTTCATTCCCATTTTCCTACCTCAGTGAACGAGTTTGAATTTTATCACTGCATCGGTAAAAGCAAAGACCAGCTGCAAAGACCAGCCCTGGCTTAGCAAACTTTCTGCTAAAGAAAATCAAGAGAAAATGTACATAGCCTAGAAGTGATGACTGCAGAAAGAAAGAGGTTTGCGTCTGTTTTCTTTCAGCACAGGAAGGCCTCCATCCTCCCGTGAGCTTTGCTACCTGTACCCCTTGTCTGCTACCAGCACTGCTGGGATGCTCTACAGTTATGGTAACGCACAGATGGGCAAACCCAAAACCACTCCCCATCAAACACTCCAAACCCCCAGGCAATACCAGGTGATAGACATTTTCCCCCAAAGACTACTTCAACACCAACAGAAGCAGCACCAGAACAAAGTAATTTGGGGTTACGTGGCCTCATGCAGCCGGCTGACTGGGTGGTTCTTCCCATTCAAATAAAAAGAAAAAACCAACCAAAATACCCACCCTAAAGCAGCAGCCAGCAGACATGCAGCTTCTGGCTACGCTGGCGGCTACCAAGCAACCAAGAGCTCTCACACATGATTAAGTCTCATTTAAGTCTCAGAACCTGCTTCTAACCCCACCCAGGAAAGCGTGAAGACCACCTTGCCCCGTGCCTGGGCTGGGGGCTGCTCAGCAGCAAGCTCAGAGGCAGCAAGCCCCCGCAATGCCCTTCTCAGGCAGGTGGTCCAGCAACAGCCCCAGCCCAGGAGTGCCTGGGACACCCACCCCACGGCCAGGAGTGCAGGATACCTGCTCCCTGTGGCACACGTCTCAGGAAGCACGACTCACCCAGAATCACTTCAGAAAAGTTTGTCTCTATTTTTTTGTCTCCATTTTTTACCATTTTTCCCACCAGGGCGATTCCACACATCCAACCCAGTTCAGCACAGCAGCACGCTGTGCCTTAAAGCCAGTCACTGCCACGTCAGGAACATTTTCCCGCAGAAGTGCCTCGGAAGCCCTGGCACATCATGAGCTCTGGCGTAGAAAACCCTTTTTTGCCCCCATTTACCTGCTCTTGGCTACCATCAGAGCTCAGAAAACTGCAGCAACGCTGCCAAAATCACTGAACCCTAGACCCGAGCTCAAACCTTTTCACATGCAGTTTACTCATACGTTTGGGCTTTCAAAATTAAGTTCCATGACCTGGAAAAGAAAAGGGGCTTTGGGAAGGGATGAGGACGGGTCAGCAGCTGCTGCAGAGGGTCGGCAGCACCACGATCCCACTGTGCTGCCAAAAGAGCCGGAATGAAAGCACAACATCGCCAGCAAAGCTGCTGCGCCCTCCTCATAAGCTCTTTCTGCTGACCACCACCAACCTCTGTGCAGCCCAGGGATCCGTGCACAAGCCACGTTCCGAGTCAGAACAGCTCTTTTCAAAAGCAGAAAAAACAGAAGAAAACTCCAAGTCGGCGATAAAGCTGTTGCTAAAAAAGAAGATACAATAATCCTTTAAAATTACAACTAACAACTTCAAATTTTACCTTCCCACCCCCACCCCCCCCATAGAAAAGGTCTCCTTTTGACCTTCAAAAGGGAAAATCTCCCACAACTGACTCCAGCACAGAGGTAATCCAGCTCTGGCGGAGTGGGTCCCTCAGACAGGATCACCCGGCTCCCCAGCAAGAGTTAACACCGCAAACTCAGCAAGCGCCAGCAAGCCTACCCATAGCTCAAAGGCAGCCAACCTACTAATTTAGTTCATTATCACTAAAAAGATAGTAACAGCTGCAGTTAAAAACCATTTTCTTTACATGTCTTCATTCCCCTCTCTAGATACACCTCATCAGCTGCACGTCCAGCGATTCCTATTTTGATCTGATTCTTCTGCCATAGGGTATGTTTTATGGGAAAGCAGGAGAATTAAAGCTTTCCAGGCAGAAACACCACCACTCCTAACTCCTGCAGCCCCAGGTCTGGTAGCGCTGATGAGACTGGGTGAAAAGCAGACAGGCAGAATGGCAGCACCCTGCCACCGCAGTAAAAAAAACCAAAAATCTCATTTTCGAGCCTGAACTATTTTGCCCTCTCAGTGTCACAGCAGGTTAGCAACAGTTCCAGCCATCAGCTTTAAACAATTTCTCCTATTTTCCTATCCCATGGGAAAATTTTAAAGAGTGCTGGTTAGGGTTAGAAGTAGCTCAGCAACTTATTTGCAAGGTTGAAGGAAATAATTGCTCCAAAATTATTTCCTGGATTAATTTCACTGAGCCCAGCACGTGGCAAAGGCTGGAAGGATCACATGAAGTCTGTTTAGGCCATTAGTGCCTGCCCCACGCCTCCCTGGGAAACGCTGCTGCCGCTCCATGGATGGGAAAATAAAAGGACAAATGCAAAAAAATGTTTTCTTCTTCTCTGCTGGAAAACGTACGCTGCATTTAGGTCCTCTCGCCCCTAAAGCTAATCAGGTATTTGCTGCGTGTTCAGCTGTGTGACATTATTTTACATTCCCTGCGCAGCCCCCTCCTTGCCAGGGCTGCCCGTGGCAGGAGCAGATGAGCATCTGCAGCCAACACAGCCTCCGGATCCACGCACCGCCCCAGCACGGGACCGACCGCCGGGAGCACTGGCCACAGCTCTTCTCCTGCTGCAAGCCCTTAGTGTTTGGGGTTTTTAACACAGGAGAAAAAAAAAAAACAAACCCACACGTGCGGGCCTATAGAGAATTGCTGACCGTAACAGAGATTGAGAACTTTGAATGCAACAACTGGAAAGCCAAAAGCCAAGGGACAGCACTTCTCTGAGATGTGGAAGTTTTATTCCTGGGGGCAGCACTGGTGGCAGAGGGTCTCTGGCTAAGGGAGCACACACTCACCTCCTGCCCCCAGCCAGGGATGGCACAGGGGCTGCGAGCGAGGGCGGGGAGGAACGGCAGGGTTAGAGTCACCGAGCGGAAGAGACAGAGAAGGGACGTAACAACAGAAAACTTGATTAAGAGGCGTGATGAGGTTTATCCAGGGAGCTGCAGCACCCAGCTGAGCGGTCAGGGGCCGCGCAGGAGAGGCACCAGCCACGGCCGTGCGGGGCCGGAGCACCGGGGCCGGTCCCTGCACGGAGCCAGAGCCACCACGGTCACGGCTCAGCCCTGGCCGCAGGGAGACCACAACCCCGACGCCGCAGGTCCCCAACTCTTTATTACATAAATATATCATTTACGATTACAGAGCTGCTACATGCTCTGAGGTGGATTTTACTCCAAGCGCTGGCTTGAGAAACTTCCTCGCTATCTTCCCCCTTCCCCCTTGCGGGGGAAATCCCCAAGAGGGATTTGAAGCACAGAGGTAAAAATGAATGTCAAAGAGGGATTAAAGGCAGGCTGACAAAGGCTGGGCACAGAGGGGCTGGGCAGGAGCCAGCACCCCATCGCCACGGGGGATCCGGTACTTAACCCTGCTTTGTCACTGACGGCACCGGGAACACGGCGTCTCTCCTAGGGGAGGTAACAGCAGAGACAAGGAGTCTGGCCTTGCAAAACCACATCTGCCATCATTGCCACGGCAGGCTGGCAGCTCTCTGCTGGGCCACATCTAGCCCATGCCTGGGCTAAACTAGGGGCATCGCTGCCCTTCCTCAGGCCTTCCTCCTCCCTCACTGCCCTGGGACCAGCCACTGCGTGAAAGCCCCACCGCAATGCCACCCCATGCAAGCGCTGCTGCTGCAAAGCCATGCAACACAGCGACAGGCGGTGACCGCAATCCCATGTAACGCAACATGCTGCAACACCATGTCGAGCAGCGCCCACCATGGCTGCAAAACCACACAAGGCAATGCCATGCCACTGAGAAGCCACACCATGCCATGAAGCACCCACCGCTGCAAAACCATGCAACGCCATGCCGCTTAGCACTCACCAGTGCAAAGCCACGCTGCTTAACACCACTGCAAAGCCACGCAACACAACCCCACACCATGCAATGCCACACAACACCCGCTGCTGCAACCCCTTGCAACGCAACCCCCAATGCTGCAAAGCCATGCAATGCAACCCCATGCCGTGCAACACCCGCTGATGCAAAGCCACACAATGCAACCCCACACCATGCAACACAATGTCCGCCACAGCGCCATGCCATGCCCACTGCTCCAAACTCACGCCATGCCTGCTGCTGGTGTCCCCACTCTTCTCAACACCTTTAGTTCTCCTGAGTGAACGTGACCAAGAACAAAGCGCTGGTGGCAGGGTTTCAGCTTTGCACAGTACGCCTCCTTACCCTGCGCAGGCAGGAGGGCACAGTGCGCAGCTACGTCTCTTGCAGATTTAGGTATGATTTCAGGTCGCTGCTCCGCACAGCGCAGGCAGAGCGGGGAGCACCCGACTCCAGCAGCTGGATGCTGGCACTTGCCATTTGGAATGCATTAGAGCACTGGCATTTCATCAGTACAGCCCTGCATATTTAGTACTTTGCACTTACAACAGAATTTTATTTGGGCTTATGGAACGAGCTCATTTTAATATCCACCCATCTGTGAGTAATTATTCCTGCTGTAGTAGCGCTCAAGCCCAACTGGCCTCAGCATCATTAGCATACAAAACCCCCGCGTTCCCCCAAAAGCTTAACGAGAGCACTTACAACTGCAACCGTCCCATAAAGGCAGTTAACTATTTTAAAATTGCATCCAAATCTCACTGTAATTTCGTACTTGGGCACAATGAGTTCTGAGAGATTATACATCTTCAGAGACACACTCACCACTTACTCACTGCGTGCACTTTACTTAGTGCTTCACATTCACAAAAAGCCCTCAGCCTCTCGTGCAGCAGTTACCTTTTGCAGCCAGACACCTCTAAAAATAACATCCTCTTTAAGTGTTGAAAGATACTAAAATACAAAGTCATTAACATATAATAAGGCTGGAATGGGAGCTTTGCATGCTCTGAAGCTCTCAGGGTTTGGCTTCCAGTCAAGAAAAATATATTGGATTAGTATGAGAGCAAAATTAGGATAGTGTGCAGTTTAATTAGCATTACAAGATACTACATGTGTATGGAAGAGCAGAGAAGATTTATAGTATTATGTGGTAAGAAAAATAATGTTAAAAGGTTAGAATAATACCGGTTTGATAAAGCACTGTGTACTCTGAGGTTAAAGTGAAAGATAACTTTGGAATGCCGCTGACTGTTCTTAAAAAACGCAGGTTTGAGCATTTGCCAGTTAACACATCTAAAAATTGTGGAAAAACCCTGCAACTTCACTCATGTGTCGGTCAAACACTCACTTTGGCAACAACATTCTCCATCAAGGAATTCAACAAATGCTGATAAAAAGTCCTAGTCCCCACACAAAATTGTGGTATTTACCCTTCATGGAATGAGCAGAAAATAAAATAAATAAATAAATACAGCAGCAAGCTCAGCTCCGGAAGGGGAAGACGGGGCAGAGCTTGCAAGAGCCTGGAGAGGAAGGAAGCCCAGTGCTCCATGCACACACCGTCCCACTGCCAGCCGCCTCGGGCGAGCTCTCCCCTGCTGCACGACGCCTATAGCCCGACGCCTGCAGGATGCCAGGGCCCACCTGGTCCCGATGTGCTGTTCCTCTTAGTTGGGCTTTTATGTTTCCAACAAGATAGCAGCATGCCCGCTTTCCTCCGGGAGCTGAAGCCTGTCCTCTCCTTCCCATATATCGTGGAATTAATTTCCTCCTCATGCCACGGAGCACAGCTGCCTGCGCCCTCCCCAGGTAGATAATCTGCCTGATGTTGACACAAGCTTTGAGATAGCGGTTGCAAAATATATTTCATATTTTCCAACTGCTCCTTCTCTCCTAGCTGTGAGATTTTTTTTTTTTTTTTTTTTTTTTTTATCTCTGCACTCCTCTCACCAGCATCCCCAGCATTTTAAGGGCATCCCTGGGGAGGGCATCCCTGGGGAGACAAGCCTGACCTGCGCTTGGAGACCCCAGAGCCACAGCTATTTTATTATTATTTTTTTTAATTCTCGCTGACCTTTTCCCCCTTTCCAAAGGGGAATTCCTAAGCTCCAGCTGCTGCAGCTGAACAGCTCAGGAGCAGTGACATCCCACCACATCCAACACTATGTCAGTCTCACCTGCTCGATGTAAGGAGGCAGAACAAAATGCATCCAAGCAGCACCCTAGATCTGTGTAAATAAGCGTGCTGGGAAGGTGCCAGGGCAGCAGCAGGGCCCAAAGCAGCCAAAGGAGACTATTCCTCCGCACACCAGGAGTTAAACCTACAGCACATGCACGGATGCACCACAAACCCTTGGATGCACCTCAAACCCTTGGGGCAAAGCTCATGCTGTACCTAATTTTCCAATTAATGCAGCATACCCAGCAGTCACTGCCATTCTCCCGACGCTCCGTACCGTTTTGAGAAGGAGGAGTTGATGGGATTCACGCCAGATTTTGCACAGAATCTTCACAGGTGTAGTAGCAGAAATATGGTTTCTATTTGACATCAGGCAACCCCGCTGCAGCCCCTTCTTCCCGGCACAGCCCCCAAACCTCACGCAGCCTCAGGAATGCCATCCTCCCTGTCCCGGGATGAGCACTATTAAGACGTGAATGAAGGTTACCAGAGCCCCGATGTGTTGTTAGCCAGATAGCACACTGCGGTCTCCCTTTATTGCCCTGTAAGAGCTTCCTCCAGCTACAACTAAGACCGCTGAGCCTAATTCGAGGGAAAACTCACCACGAAGCACACCCCATCCTTCTGTTCCGCAGCCTGCCTGCGCAAACCCATACCCTGGGATCAGAAACCCCAGAGCACAAGCCCTGAGCAGGTACTGAAGGGTCCATGCCCTGCAGGGTGCTGCGCAGAGGCTGCTCATGGAGGAGGATAGCACTGGAGAAGCGTTTCCAACAAGCCACTCTGCTCCAAGCTTTCAGCACGCTGTCAGGTTTCAGCTCGTCCCTGATCCATCACATGCCGGTGCAGCCTCCCGGCTCGGGATGCGGGAACCAGACACAGTAATGAATGTGCATGGATGAGCTCAAGGTATGCTCGGGAAGGGAGAAGTCTCTGGAGCAGCTTTAATGCCCTTTGGACCCTTTGACAGCACGTGGTGCAAATCGCACCCAAGCACTGCCTTTTACTCTGGGGCTGGAATCAAGAAGAAAGGGAAAAATCATTGCAATTTCACATGAGTCAGGCAAGAGACATGGAGGTGCCCTCCCAGCTGAGCACCAACGCTCCTCTACTTTCCCCCAGGTAAGTCTCGCCTAGGTGTTCTGACCAACCTTCAAAACTCCATTTCAGTACAGAGCCACTTACACTGGACTGATGACATTATTTTGAGAAACAGTGTACAATTATTTTGAGAACAGATGGCACCAAGAACCTGGCCACAACTCCCTGTTTTTGGTTACAACCCTTCGGTGGCAGAGGGCAGACTAAGCGTACAAGACGATGTGATGTCTACCTGTCCTCTGCAACCAGCAGACCCTTCCCACGGCTGGGGAGAGCCCAGCACGCCACATCCCTTCTCCAGGCAAACTGCCCAAATAATTCACCAAGAATTACTCTGCCACAGCATGCTGTCCAGAAACAGAAAAAAGCCCCGTATGTATTACTTCCTAAATCTTTTCCTACCTCCCCAATTATAGTTATTTTTTTAAAGTATTACAAAAAGCAGCGTGCATAGACTCGATTGCACACCCTCACTGCATTTCTTTATCCGTGACTACAAGCAGAACACTACTTTGTCTCTAACGCTTTATTCCTACTATTTCCATACCAAACGAGCAGGCTTTTAGAGGACAGATATAAATCAACGGGGTCACATACCCCCAAACGACTGCTGGAACCAGAGGATGCTGGCTGTTACTTCAGGAGATGGTGGGATACAGGTGGGAAAATGAAGAAAAACAAGGAAAGAAACAATTAAGGTATTTCTGCATCTTACTTTGGTGGAATTAAAAATACTGGCAGGAAAGCGATGATACCGTCAGGAACGCTTATGCAAGCGCACCTCGGAAGTGGGTACATCCCTCGTCCATGGGTGAAAGCTGCCAACCTGGGAGCAGACAGACACCCGAGCACTCGGGACACTCACCAGGGCATGCACTTTGCCCGGTGCTTGTGAACGAGTTTTTGCAGAAATGTGGCACGACAGGGCTCACTCGGGGAAGAAGCACAGAATCGATGCTCCGTGAGGCTCAACTATTACAGGGCTTTTTTTTTTTTTTTTTTTTTGAAAACAAAATGCATTTTAGTTTAGGCATAAAACACTTTAATGAGCAGTACACAGTACCCCGCTGCCTGTGCTCCACGAGCGGAGCCATTAGTGAGGCGCCTGCTGAACACTAACACACATGCTGGCAGAACCGCTGTTGTATTCCCCAGCACAGCCACCTGAAGGGATTATTTAGATTTGATAACACCAGTAACGGCTGAGTGGGCCACCACTCCCCAGACACGCTATCACATCTCAGAGGGACAGCCATCGAAGAGTCGGTGAATTAGAGCAGCATTAACAAACTTTTCATCTCCAAGCCAAACTAGTGATGCAACACCCTGCAGCTTCTGGGACAAAGATGTGCACTACAGTGCCTCAACCTCTGCCATGAAAAATTGCCCTTGTATCTTAAATGAGTTACATATTTGAGTACCCTGTAAGATAGGGAAGCGGGGCGTTATCGAGCTGCCAAATCTCACTCCTGTCATGAGGTCATTTCTGGCACGCAGCCAGGCAAGATTTCAGCCAAAATCTCTGTGCTGACCATCACTCCCCATTCTTCCCCACCACCCCCCGGCTCCTCTCCCTCCTGCCTCAGATCAGAAAAAGAGGCAGGAGGGGAAATAAAATATTTTTAAAAATCAGGGAGGGGAATATTTTCTTGTTTTTAAATCCACTTGTACAATTACAATACACGCAGTCGTTACTTGGACTCTTTGCTGAAAATACTTTGCATAGCTAAACACAGCAAAGGGCTGTGTGTTGAGGGCTGACAGCAGCATGTTTACTAGGCTGCTGGGTCCCCCCCAGCGCGCCCCCCACTCCATCCACTCCCCCACAGGTCTCTGGGAGAGAAATGCCATTGATCAGATTGCTTAAAACAATTATTTAGTTATTTCTGCTTAATTTACGTAAGCACCCGTCTTCCCATACACATGCATGGGACCGCACTTTGGATTGACCAGCTTGGTTGCTACGGGTCGGAAACCAGCTAGGCACCCCGGATGCGCCCTGAAGTTTTTAATGTGGTTGATGATAATTTTTTTAATAAGGCTGTTTGCAACTTGCTCGTTTCATTGCTTTCATCAAAGGAGGGCTACATTCACAGCACCTTTAGAGGCAGAAGGTGGTGGTTTTCAGCCACACATAGACCACAGTGACCGGGAACGCAGTAAAGTCAGCGAGGAACAGGAGAGCAGCACCACTACAAATAACATTAATTACACGTTGTTACAGCACCAGCTCCCAAACAGAGCGCGCGCTCAGTGCCAGCAGTCAGGCTGCAAGCTGCGTGCTGCCCACCGAGCTCAGCCTTCCGCACGCCCTTACTAGGGGAAACTTTCTCATCACAACTGACTGCTTCAATACGTCTGAAAGAATTTCTCATCTTATGCCCTACAGGCCAGATGTAAAACAAAGAGATAAATAATTAGCGTTACCTTATCTGGAGTATATCAGCTGTAGCGAGGGACACTTGGATCTTCATATGCATCCAGAGACAAATTATTTAACCCTGTAATTTACGAATGCCTCAACTATTTACCCTGGTATTTCATTATACGTTCGCTGGAAAGAAGAGCTCTAAAGACTAAACAGATCCAGCACGATAACACGAAAGGAACTTCAGCCGCGTGCTCTTACAAGACAACCGAAGAATTCCAGCATGACACCACGCCACTCCGACCCACTGCACGTTGACACTGCTTGAGCACTGAAGGGAGGGAACAAACCCCCCCAGCCGACTGACGACCACGGCTCTCTCCAGTTCAACACTTACTTAGGTTTTACTATCGGAAGCCTCAGAATCCGAACATGGAGCGGAAGGCACAAGCCTGGCTTTCCCGGGAGCAGCCGAGGCCGGCGCAGCGCAACGGCTGCCAAGTAGGAGGAAGAGTTTCCAAACTCGCAGCTTTATCAAAGCTATTTTTGTCCTGCCCCCCCCTCCCCGCACCGATAAGCAGCGAGGCGAGGGCTGCCGGGGCGCTGGCGCGGGGCTCCATGCCTCCGCCGGCTGGGACCCCCACCGGGCCCCACCGGGCCAAGCCAGCCGGCATCTTTGGGGAGCGGGCCATCCGCTCGCGAGGCTCGAAGGGGAGGAAACTCCTTCCTCCAGCTTATCCTGCTCGCAGCGAGGTTTCGTGCCTGGAAAAAATGAGCTAAGTTTGCGAGCGGAGGCCCCAGCTCCGCTCCTGCTCTCCCAGAGGCTCTCGGGACAGGGAGCGCCCCCGGGCACCCCGCTCCGGGGGCTGCACCAGCGGGGGAACGGGAGGCAGAGGCCAGCCCGCCCGGCCCGGCCCGGCACGGGCTCACACTGCGGGGGGCTCACGCTGCGGGGGGCACACCGCACACCGAGCCGCCGCTCAAGGGCTGTGCATCCCGCTCCTGCGGCAGGGGCGGGCAGCGGGGATTTACAGCACCGCAGCCTGCCCAGAGGGGAGGCAGGCAGGGGGTGCGGGCAGCAGGGTCCCCCACAGCCGGGGGCCTGCAGCAGGGGCCTGGCAGCAGCGGGGCCGCTGGCCGGGGACGGAGCGCGGGGGGTCCCGGGCAGAGCCGCCCCCCGGCACAGGCGCCGCGCTGTGCCCCGCCGCGGGCCGCGCTCTCGGCGGCGGAGCCGACACGGCCGGGCTGTCACGACGGAGCGACAGGAAAGCGGCGGGCAGCAGGTGGAGCGCAGGCGGCCCCCGGCAGCCCCGCGGAGATCCCCGCAGCCCGGCTACCCCCGCAGCCCCAGCCGGGGCACCGCGAACCGACCCTCCCCAGTCCCCCTCCCGTCAGCGCCGCTTCTCGCCCCCCCCCCCCCCCCCCGCAAAAAAAAAAAAACCCGCAACTGCGCGAGGAGGGTTGTTTTTTCTTGCAGCCCCCACGGGAGCGGGCCGGCCCCAAACCGCATACGCGGGCAGGGGCGCGGAACCACCGGGGTCCCCAGGCCGGTCGCGGGTGGGGGGACACGCGGGGCTCCGCGACAAGTGCGGTCCCGCCCGGCCGCGACCCCCCCTCCGCCCGGCCGGCACCCACCTGCTGGCGCCGCTCCGCCCCCTCGGCGGGCCGCTGCGGCCAGGCGGCGGCTGGGGAGCCCGGCGCTGCCGCCGTCCCGTCCCCGCGCGGCGGGGCGGCGGGCTGCGGGCCGCGGTCGCGGCGCAGCTCGGAGCGCAGCTCCAGGTAGCAGCCCAGCGTCAGGACGTGCAGCGCCAGCGACAGCGCGAAGAAGCCGAGGAAGAGCCGCCAGCTGCCGCCGCAGGCGCAGCCCCCGCCGCGGGGCGCCGCCGCCTCCCCCTTGCGCTCCGCACCCATGGCCGGCGGTACGGAGCGGCCGGGCGCCGAGCCGCTACTGCTCCATGCTCGGCCGGGGCGCGCCGTGCCGCCGGGGGCTGCGCGGCCGGGGCCGCCCCAGCGCTCCGCCAGTGGGCGGGGACACGGCGCGGGGCGGGGACGCGGCGCGGGGCGGGGCAACGAGCGGCGGCCCCGCCCCGCCCGCGGGCAGGGCGCGGGCTGGGTGGTGGGCGCGGGTGCGGACGGGGCTGCGGTGCGGGTGCGGGCAGGGCTGGGAGCAGGGCCGCGGGTGCGGGCAGGGCCGGCTGCGGGCAGGGTGGTGGGTGCGGGCACTCCCTGGGTGCGGGCAGGGCCGGCTGCAGATGCGGGCAGGGGTGCAGGCAGTGTGGTGGGCGCAGGCAGGGCAGTGGGTGCGGGCAGGCCCCTGGATGCAAGAAGGCTCCTGGGTGCGGGCAGCCCCAGGTGCAGGCAGGCCTCTGGATGTGAGATGGCTCCCGGGTGTGGGCAGGTCCCAGCGTGGGGCAGCCCCAGCTGCAGGCAGCCCCAGGTGCGGGCAGGCCATGGCCCCACAGGAGGAGCACAGCCATGCCAGCTGTCCCCGGCGGTGGCGGAGGGCTGCCATGTCCGCAGGCAGTGCTCGTGCAGGTGGCCTTCACCTTGTGATGCCCCGCTGGGTGCAGCCGAAGGTGGGCTCCTGCTTGGCTGCGCTGCGGGGGCTGGGAGCATCTCCCAGGCATCCCGTGCCTCCATCCCACCGGTCTGGCTCAGCACACCCGGGGCCTCCAGCACCCTCCTGGTTCCTTTCTTTAAGCAAATGGAGCAAAGAGCTGCAGAGCAAAGCTGAAAGTGGTGGGCGGGGGGTGCTTGGCACAGGCCATGCGTGGCCGTGCTGGGAGCCACCTGCCGGGCTGGGAAGCGAGGGGGGGCAGCTTGCTCCGCCTGGTGGGGCCTCGAGCCCCTGGGAGCGCAGCTGCCTTAGGCAAGGGTCTCTCGGAATGAGTTTCCCTGCCAGGGGGCTGGGTGCAGGCAGGGCAGCCCCGGGGGAGGCTGGAGGAGGATTTCTGGGAGCAGTAACAGATACCCACAGCCCGGGCCTCAGCACCACTTGGGAGGCAAATGCAGCTGGGCACTGGGTGCCTGGCAGGCTTTTGGATGTTTTACGACAACTCCCAACACCTTCTCCAGCTTTTGAAGGTTGTTCCTGATGGCTAGAAAGAAATGAAAGGCAGAAAGCAGCTTGGACAAAGGTTAACCAGGATAAAGTGTGGGCTTTGGGAGGGAAGGCTGTGAACTTCTAGAACATGGGCTTGAATAAACCATGCGTTCGGGTATGTATCCCTCAGAAAACAAGGAGTGCGGGAAGACGTCCAGGGAGTTGCTGGTTCCTTATTGGAATTAGAGTAATGGCACATCTGCAGACCATCCCAATGCAGAAGCGAGATAGAAAGAATAGCATGAGATCAGCTTGGTCATCTCGAACACAATAAGGAACACGCACAGAAAGTATAAATCAGAGCCGTCCCTAATACCCAGTGTAAAAGAATAGTGCGAGCATGTGGGGACAAGAGCGGGGTGGGGGGGGCAAGCAGTGAGTGGCATGGGAGATAAGGAGACATCGACAAGTATGTCAGTAAACAAGGAGAGAAAAACCAGGTGGTTCTTCTCAGCGAGGAGGAGCACATACAGCTGAAATGGAAGCAAACAGAAGGGTTGGGACTATTTTAGTGAGAAAGTACATTAAAAAAAATAAATTCACATTTCAGTCGGGCGACAGCTAACGCTAGTGACAGGTAAGACTAGGGAAGGGAGGGAGGAGTAGAGGTGAGAACATCAGGAGTTTTGCAAATAGCTGGGCCTAATGAAGGTGATGTTTTAGCCAAATCATTAGGGGTTATCACTGGGAATTCGTGGGGTCAAGGGAAGCGTAAAAGACTGGGTGAGGCTGAATAAAATGTTGGGAAGTAATTATATTATTACTGTATATATTGGCTAAATACCCCCAAACATGGCATATCATCGAGGCGTGTGTTAGCACCTGAACAGTGGGATGGAAGGGAGGACAGCTGGGGGGGTTTACTGAGGGTTATCTTGCCAGGCCAATCTCACCTCCTCGGTGACCAGGTACAGCAAAGCCAGCAACTGTTTTATCTTGATTTCCAGCGTGCTGTGACATTCCTGCTGCTGGCCGGTTCCCTCCCCTGGGTCACCATCAGATCCACCAGCCCCTGGGGCTTGCAAGAGCAGAGGCAGGCTGAGGGCAGGGGCCCCTCCTTGAGCGGGGCAGGTTCCTCAAATGAGCATCTGCAACGCAGCGAGCAGTTTGTCAATAGTCTATCGTCAAGGAAGCAACGTATCAAAAGGAACTCTGCAAAAGTGTTTGCTGGCTCTATTACTGACCAGTGTTCTACTTGATAATGCAAAAGAGTGAGATTAGTGAGATTCCATGTGATGCCTGCATACCTCAAGCTGCAAGGAAGTTGGAGTACAGCGTTAGGAGTTATCTTACCAAATTGGAGAGGCGGCCTGAAGAAAATAGGATACAATCTGGAAAAAGAAAAGAAAAGAACAAGGAAAAAAAAGGAGCACAAAGGTCTTAATGGAAGGAAGGAGGGCTGAGGCTGCAGAGGCTGAGGCAGGAGTGGCTAGGTGGCACTGCGGAGGAGCACTGCCAGCTGGTTTTAGAGGATCAGATAGCGCAGAACAGATCATCCGTGCGGGGAGAGCGAGCACTGAGAGGGAACGTTAGAATGGTCATCACATCGATAGGAAGGGTAGCCGCACCGAGGGCTTTCACCGAGCAAGTCTGTTGGACCCGTTGGAGCAAGTCCAGAGGAGGCCACGAAGATGGTCAGAGGGCTGGAGCCCCTCTGCTGTCCCGGTGGGCTGGGGCAGGGGCTGCTCCGCCTGGGGAAGGGAAGGCTCCGGGGAGACCTTCTGGCACCTTCCAGTACCTGAAGGGGCCGACAGGAAAGCTGGGGAGGGGCTTTGTACGGGGGGGTGCAGTGACAGGGCGGGGGGGAATGGCTCTAAGCTGACCGAGGGCAGACTTAGGGCAGATACTGGGAAGAAATTCTTCCCCGTGAGGGCGGCGCTGGCAGAGGCTGCCCAGAGCAGCTGTGGGTGCCCCATCCCTGGGGGTGCTCAGGGCCAGGCTGGACGGGGCTGGGGGCAACCTGGGCTGGTGGGAGGTGTCCCTGCCCCTGGCGGGGGTTGGGGCTCGGGGGGCTGTCAGCTCCCTCCCAGCCCAAACCAGGCTGTGATGCTCTGATTCTATGACATCCCCCAGGCTCAGGGAGTGCTGGGGAGGCTCCCCTGGGGATGGAGCTCTGCTCTTGGCCTGTGCTGGATGTGCTGCGGGAGGGTCTCGTGTAGCTGGTGGTGCCCAGGGACGTGTCCCCTGAGCCCACCCGGACACACCTGCTGCTGCACGGCTCTCGGGGCTGGTGAGCTGGGTGGTCCCTGGCAGGGCTGTTCCCATGCTCTGTCATCCTGTGTGTAAGGTAAGTTTTACACGAGGCTGGCCTTTCCAGGAGAAAGCCTTCCAAGTCCTGGAACAGATTGCCTGGGAATTTGTGGGGTCCTCATCGCTCAGTATTTCACAGATTATGGCTATAAAGCATACTATACTTGCTGTTTATCCTGCCTTTGGGAAGGAGGATGAACTAGATGACGTCTTTGTAGCCCTTCCTAGTCTTATTTTTCTGCAGTGGGTTTTTTTCCCCTTTAAGTTCTGTGTAATAGTCATGAAATTATATGAGTCTCTGTTTTCATTTAAGAAAGAAATATTTCCCTAATATTTGTGAAGAAAAAACCTGGAAGAATTAACCACTGCCAACCCTAACAACTCAAGAGAAAAAAGCAAATAAAAGCAAATGAATCCTCTGTACAAAATTCTGTAATTATTTTAGGATGATTTATAATTATTTGGATGCTTATGGTTGTTACTGTTTTACAAGATCAGGATATTTAAAAACAATCATACATTGACCTGCCGAGGCTTGCAATAGCCTAGTTCCAATTTCAAGAGTAATTTCTTACTTTTAAGATGAGTTTTAGAGGTTCAAGCCAGTCCAGAAGTCCCTGAAATACTTTGTACTGTGTATGTCCATAGGGTCTTAAAGACAGGTCTGTATTGCAAACGTCTCAAGTCCAAGCTGCGTAGCGGGGTCAATCAGTTATTAATATTAACTAAGTTAATAATATTAATTAACATTAATAACAAGTTCACCATTTCTGCTCAGATCTCATTAGGGACATTTGCCAAATCCTCAAATTGAGGTACTTCTGCCTGCTAGAGGAGATCATTGTGCAGCATCCCACCAATTAAAAAGACATCCCATCTTATGATATAAATAATATATAACATGTGTCATCTCAGACCCGAGAGAGGTCCTCACCCGTTGACCACGTGGCACCGGTCAAGCCCCACAAATGGAGGTTTCTGTTTCTGCCGAGTTTTATTTTAATGGCTCTCGTTCTGAGCATTGCTGCCAGCTTCAGGCTTTGGTGAGCGCATGGTGGGGAGATGTTTTCTTTCTGAGCCACGAGTCCTCTTTCTCTGCTGAATGCAGCCTGTGCCTGTTCTTTTCCAAGTTTCATCCCCTTTTACTATGCCATCCGTGATAAACTTTATTATATGGATGAGGAACCTCAAAGGTTTAAGTTGTCTTCTGTAGCCCAGCCTCATCGCTCCAAGGAGTCCCAGTCCAGGAGAGGCAGGACCCGAGGACAGAAAACCCTCCCACTCCTAACGGCTGCAGAAATGGCACAGATTCGTAATGCTTCGGATGGGCTGATCAAAGGCAGGGTCCACAATAGGAAAATCAAGAACAGTCCTTTTTAATCAGAAAATAACATTACTTCTTTCACAAGGAAGAGGTCCCCCCACCCAAATTTTGCCTCTTTATATCTGCTGGACTTTATTGGGTCCAGCTGCCCCTGCTTCCCCCCCCCCCCCCCCTGCCCGTGAACAATAGAGAGAAATCTAGGAAAAAAGGAAACATTCCAAAAATAAAGGCATTGTTCCCTCCAGCCCATGTAGAGCGAGAGTCCTCTGGAGGGTGGGCAGAGGCTGGAGAGGAGAAGAACGCGCAGAGGCAACATCTCTAATGCCAGGCAACTTTTTCTCTTGATTCCTAAACTTGCTGTTTTTTTCCCAGCCCCACAGTGCAACCGAGCTAGCCTTCCCATCCAAGCAGGGTTTAACCAAAGGTGGGAGGAAAAACCTGCTACAGCAGCCTTGTCAGTGTAGAAGATCTCCCTTCCTTTTGGGATGGGTAAAACTCTCTCAGCATAACACAGGGCACTTTATGGCAGGTCCAAGTGCCAGGGGCTATGCATATGTAAGGGATCAGGCAATCCTCTTAGAAGGATGTTGTAAAGAAGATTTTAGCCCATTTCCCATTTACATTTTGAAAACAGCTGTAATACTTGCAGCGGCAATAGAGTAGATTTTAACATGTGTGACCTAAAAGCTTTGGAATTCATGACTTTCCTTTGAGGAAAGCTCCGCTAAATTGCAGGAAAGCCATCCCTTACTCTCTCGGTGATGTTAGCAGCAACGTTAACGTTAATACAATAAAGTCTCCTGAAACCTGAAGTCATAGCATACCGACTGTGTCCTCAGATACATTTATAAATCCTTAGGACAAAGGATCCTGACTTTCATAAAGCCTCCATACATCACTGCAATTACAATTATTTTTCCTCAGCATGAGCCGAGACGTTTCGTACAAGCTGGTTTACTTAAGATTGCCTTTTCAATAGCTATGAGCTCTGCCTGTGCAGGAAAGCTCATTACTTGTGTCCGACTGCTTCCATTGGGGCATGGATCAAGCAACATGTTCATGTTATAAAAGAAACACATACTAAGCAATTGCATTCATGGGATGCCTCTTTCCTGGCTCTGCCCAGGACTCTTCTGAGATTTCCCCCTCCCTCAGGCCATCGCTACCTGTCTCTGATCATTCATCCATCTCTCCCACCTTACTCTGTGAATTCTTATAACTGTCATTTCAAATGACACCTACCAAGCTTCTTGTGCCTCTCCTCAAGCTCTCCTGCACCAGTATCATCCCATTCCCCCCACCTGACTGGCAGTCACTGTAACAGGCTTCCATGAGAGGCGCAAGACAGAGGATGACTACAAAACACTTGATATCCTAGCCTCAGCTGAACAGCCACTGCATTGTAAGCCTGAATTATTTTTCTTCTCATAAGCACTAGGCAGCATTTACAGAGCACAGAGCATCACTCGAGGGGACATTTTACATCATTAAACATGAAAGAAGGCAAAGCAAAACCTCCCACTATGTATTGAGAGACATTTTTTACTTTGAGAAGCAGTAACAATTATCAACGAGCAATAATAACAAGAGTAGTTATGTACGCTTGTATGCTTGCATCCTTTTTGCAGAGAGGAAAAACCCAACAGGTCTATTGAACCTTATTGTGCTTATTTTCACATGCTCTTCCCCCTGTACTACCAACTTCTAAGAATTAGCAGCATGTTGCCATCGAGCTTTCCTGCACAGACGAGCTGTGCTGTGCTTTCTGCTTTAAGGGAAGATGGAGGCCCAACTGCTCAGCCAGTTTGCTGTGTCTTTACAGAGCGTACGAGGAGGAGGTTTGGCCAAAGAAGGCTCAGTTAAGCCTAAACACAGCTTCTTCTAGAGAGGGTAACTAGGATGTTGCTCTTGGTTCTGTTGTATGTTTATTTATATGTTATTTGGTGATAATGAAAAACAAATGTTCGGAATCTATTCAGTTCTTAAACTTTTATAGACTTATTGTCTTTATTTTCAACTGTGCAACCGTCTCTCAGCCTCCCCCTCCCTCAGACACATGGAAGTGCAGTCGGTGACCAGCGTCAGCTGTGCTCTTACTCATCCTGGCTGGAACAATGATATTCCACACCACGTTATACAACCTCCCCGGTACTTGCTGCCTCATCGCCCCAGATCCCTCGGCTCCCCACAGCCCAGGTCGCTCAGGCGAGCGGGCAGCAGAGCAGCCTTCCAAGTTATTGTCCTGGGGTGCCAGTTTCAGGATTCACTGTTGCCAGTGCAAGAGGATATGATCTTTGCCTCGAGGAACACACATGATATGTGCAAGGCACCCTTCCAGAAAGCCTGGAGCCTGCTTTGCCCCTCGTATGGCCAACACTCGCCCCTCACCAGCCCACACGAATGCAGGGAGGAGGCAAAGGGAGCTAGAGGACCACGACGAGGGTGCTCCTCTCCTCTGCCTGTTGCCAGAGGATGGCAGGAGTTTCCCCAGGCTCCAGCATTCCTGCTGCAGGCATTCGCCCGACCTGTCCGCAGGGGCGCCCGGCTCTGGGTTCAGTGCTCCTTGCGGGAGGGAAGCTATCCCGCAGAGCTGCGCTGCCCCTGCCCTGCTGGGAGACCCCCAAGGTACACCCCGTCCCACCTAAACAAACAGAGTGGCCGCCCTCGGCGTGGGAGCAGAGGGGTCTTGCAGCGTAGCAGTCTTTGTCCGTACTGGGGCTCAAGCTGTGGCCCTGCTCCGTCTGCAAATAATTTTGGTCCCTTTGTCTCTGCTAATGCACAGCACAAATTACCTCTTTGGAGAAGCAGCCCTGATTAAATTGTTATCCATAGAATTTAAATCTCTACAGCAAGAGAAGCAGAAGCCAGAGAGGCTGAAATATGCACCGACACCACAAATCTAAGGCAGGGGGGTTCCAGAACATCTCCCGCTGGATTTCCCTCTGGCTGGAGGAGACCTTATGGTCATGAAACCAAGGTTACCACCTGCTCTGCAGGGACAAGCCTAAGCACAAAATGCAGTACTGGCCAGCAGAGTTAATTCTCAATGATATCAGCTCAATTTCCGTGATGCACATGAGCCCAAGTACCATCCCATGCTCGTGCATCTCTCCACTGACACAACACAGTCTGTGCAAGGCTGTTCCCAGCCCAGCTGCATGCATGGTGCTGGCCTGGCCTGTCCCATAGCTCAGCATACCCGAAGGTTTGGTACCCACTGGACTAAACCGGCTTTCTGCACCTCAGTGGAAAGCCACAGACTTCTCTTGCGCTGCTGCAGTTCCTCCTGGTATTCCTCGATGCCCATCAGGAGAGCAGCAGTGGTGTGGCTCTTACCGGAGCTCTGCTCTAGGGCATCTGTGGCACTGACTGATGTCCCATCTCCCTGTTGCTGATTCCTTCACATGGACTTGCAGGACCAGTGGCTGTGGGCTCCAATGCAGTCAGCACACGAAGCACCATCGCTTGTTACCATGGAAGCATTGTGGGCTGTGGTGTCTCTGCTTTGTTACCTGGTGGGATCATCACAGGAGCCTGTCTGCCCTCCAGAACCACCCCCAGAGCCACCAGCCCTGGGTCATAGGATCATTTAGGTTGGAAAAACCTTTAAGATCATCAAGCCCAACCCTTAACCCAGCGCTGCCGAGCCCACCACTAACTCATGTCCCTAAGCACCACATCTACACAGTTTTTTAAACACTTCCATGGATGGTGACTCCACCACCTCCCTGGGCAGCCTGTTCCCATGCTTGACAACCCTTTCAGTGAAGAAATTTTTCCTAATAACCCCTCTCTGCAAAAAGCACTCATCCTGCCCTTCCTCAGGCACATCTGGCCTGCAGCTTCTACATTTCTGATGCACTATATATAGAGAGCAATGGTGCTTCGTTATTAGCACTAAAAAGCCCAGGATCTGGAGGAGATCACAGCACTGCCCTCCTTCCTAAGGCAGCTTTAGCCCTGGTATAGCAACATGCCACGTCTCTCTGGTTGCAGCTACACAGATGATTTAGGCTGCTGTAAACAGCTGTTTTGGGTTAAGCAGATTAAAAAACATATATATAAAATTAAAGATTATTGAAGAAAAATGGAAAAAGAATGAAAAATTACCTTGATTGCAGTGGGTTTTGGTAGTGTGGTGGCCAGTGTGCCCTCGTGCCTGATGCCCACAGGCATCCACGTGGATATACCACCTCCCAGCAGCATCGCCAGCCAGTGCCGATGTGGAGGGTCTCAGCTCAGCCCTTGCCCACCACGCAGCCTCAGCCTGCCCAGCAAACACAGCTGCAGGGGGGCAGACAGCGGAGTGAAGCCCCCCACCCCCTGGCTCCAGGCATTTCCCTCTGCCCCTCCCCACACTGTGCCCGCAGAGGTGCCAGCGGGGAGGAGAGGTCAGTACATATCGGGAGCTAGGGACCAGAGCTCTGGGTTAAACTTGAACTTTGAGCATTTCAGGTATGGTAGGGTGAGCCCAGGGTAAAGAAGTAAAGCCTTGGCTTTGAGAAGGGTAAATCCAAGGGATTTATATCAAAGCAGGAAAGGTCATAAGGAGGACATATGGAGCTGTCCTTTGCTGCTCGCTTCAGTTATTGGAAACTGCATGCCCAAGGCGCTGATCCGGCTCCAGGACCTCCACATATGGGGTTTAGTTTCCAGGTGACCTGGGACATCAGTGATTTGCAACCTTGAGACTGTTAATATGACATGACAGCAATAACCAGGGGAAGGAAAACCCGAGTGTTTGTTCTTAGATGCATCCCAGCAGTCGCAGATTTAAGCGAGGGGAAAGATCACAAGGCTGAGATGTAATATCCTACAGCAACACAGCCTTAAACCGGCAATTTCCTCTGGGGATCCCACGTTGGATCAGGGCTCAATAAAGCATGCCATTTGAGCCTTGGTTGGAGGGTTTGGAAAGGGGCAGTAGCCGTTTGTTATGGTGTGGAATAGCAAACTCCAAATTGCTTATTACAAAGGCATATTTCAAGCAGCAAACAGATACAGCCCTAATGAGTGCCATTCGCCTTCATCTCTTATTACAGGTCCAGCAGCCATGTCTCCACGAGCTCTGGATTGCTAGCTTTGGGGAAAGCTGCATTTCTAGGCTAAACCAGCCAATACAAACATGTGTGTTTCATCTCAGAATGAAAAAAAAAAAAAAAGATTGAAAAATAGCAAACCATGTAATTTTTGAAAGAAGTAATTCATTTGCGATTTGAAATAACATACTTTTGGATGTGAAGGCCAGTTTCACTGGATCAATTGGATGAAGACATCTGCTTTATTTCAAAGAGATCTGAAGAGGTAAGACTTGACAGTTCTTTGTTAAGGTCTTTGCTATCTCCTTTGTATATCTAAATTGCATTTATTGATATATAATGTTGCTGTTTTGGTAATACTTCTAAATCTCATAACCTTCTGTTTCAAATTCACAGTCTTCTACCACTTAAGCTATTATTATTTTTACCAGTCCCAAGGGTGTGCTAGAGTCTCTTTGGTACAAATTAGAAAGGCTTTTATGAAAAACTTACAGTTTACATAAAAGAGGTCCTCTCTTTGGCTTCCTAACTCCACCATCCCTAATGCAAATGTAGTGACAGCTTCTAGCATAGACTCACCAAGAACGGGTCTCCATGGCATCTGGTGTTTTCGTACTCACGCTAGACTTGTTCACAACTAGGCTTGGAGGATCTGAAATGGTGTTAGAAACAGTAGCAATTTTCCCCAAGAGAAAGAAAAAGCCAAATGTTGACAAGCTTGTGAATACAAACATGTCAGGGCATCTTCTCCCGACAGCAAAGCTTTCCTTCTAGGTGGGCGTGGACTCACCTGCGGGGCTGGATGCTCCCCAGC
The DNA here is from genome assembly GCF_023634085.1 of Falco cherrug. Lineage (NCBI taxonomy): Eukaryota > Metazoa > Chordata > Aves > Falconiformes > Falconidae > Falco > Falco cherrug. Next base: position 22,840,400 of record NC_073711.1, read on the forward strand.
CTGGGCACCCCGCGGCGGGGAGGCAGGGCACCAACTGACTTGGCAAGGCACAAACGCTGGGGTAGGAGTGACCCAGTGATCCCGGCTTAGAGAAGGTGTGGGGCAGTCCCCGTTGGTTTTAGAGCAAAGATCAAGTCACAGGCAAGAAGGCTGAGTGATCAAGAGGAGGGTGATAGGAAAAAGCTGAGAAGGGCCGGAGGAAGAGTGCGAGAACTTGCTAGTGCAAGCCTTGGAAAAGGCAGCAGGTAGCCCAAGAGAGACAGAGGATATAATCCTAATTATCACATACAGCGGACCCATTCCATACCAAAACCATGAAGAGGACTGGCAGGGAAGAGCAAAGTAGGGTGTAAATGTGGCGGTGGGCCACTGATCGTACAAAGATAACCTCCTGCTAATGTGGCATCTCCTGGAGCAGCTGCTGGTACCTGGTTCAGGGCACTTGTCTTGGCATTTCCACATCAAGACGAGGAAGTCTGATGTAATTTGACATCCCTCATATTTATCAGGCCTGTGATCTTTGCTTGCACTTAACAATTCCTTCTTCAAAGGAAAACCAGATCCTGCACACTTTTCCTTACAGAAAGCTGCCCAAGGGGCAGTGCAAGGGATGGATCCGTGTTGGATCATCCTGGCATGCCTGTGCTGCTCCCCTAACACACCACCAAACTTCCCGCCACAATTGCCTATTGCTCTGTTTGCCCATTAGGGAAACAGGAGGGTGACTGTGTCCAGTCCTTCCCAAACTCAGCCTACAACACCCAGCCTAACCTCACCGAGCCTCCTCTGCCACTCTTTAAGAAGTCCCCAGGACGGGACCAGCACATTCCTGCTGACAGCCAACGAATCTGCTCAGCAGCTGAGGACCTGCCCTTCTGTAAAAGGGAAACATGGTGACCAAGGTCATCCCGCTTCCAGTGCTTCACCCTCAGGCTTTTGAAATTCTTCCCCCCACCCCTTTTTTCAGAATACTGGGACCTAAAGTTTCACCTGATGTGGTTTAATTAACAGGGGTTTGGGCACACTGCTGGCTCAGGGCAAGCTCACAAGAGAGGATGGTCATCCAAGTCCCACATGGCACCAGCAACACCTTCTCCGTCTGTGCCTTCTCTCCTTGAAATATGCATCTCTACAAATATGGATGAGAAAAGAAAGGAACTTCTGCTTTCACATGAAGGCAGAAAACACACTGCTTCTAGCCCTTTCCCATCACAGGGCTTCACTTCAATACAAGTAAAGCTGAATGAATAAAAGACACTGATGTTTTCAATGGAGGAAACACATTGGTATGGCCTTGATCTTCCTCAGTTACCAAAGCAGGTCTAGCAGAATGACACAGACCGGTGCGCAGTGCCAAGGCCATGATCCAAAGTGGGCAAAGGAGAGACCAGGAAAAACAGAGCAAGACAGACATCACGCAGTAAAACCCATCTGGCTCGTAGCAGCTGACAGATAAAGCCACATAAACCCACCTTCTACAGCCCGTGCAGGCAACTCCAGCTCTGCTACGGCAAGGGGGTTGCTAATGAAAAATAGATTGTTAGCTTTTACTTAAGGGAAATTTTAGACAAAAAGACAAGAACAAAGGAGTCCTCCAGGCAAAAATGTGGAAAATTATGATCATTAATAATTTCTTCAACCCTTAACTACAAGATTTTCATCAGATTTCTGAGGTGGCATCACACTAACTTTCCAGTCACAAGATCCATAAACCTACAAAAAAATACCTGTTAGATCACATAAAAATAAGTGAAGAACTCACCCACATCAGGGCACTCCGGGACGTACAGACTTGGAAAGACCTAGAAACATCCTTGAGCTTCCTGGTAGGTGGAAAACACAGCCTGAAAGTGTACTCTTAAGGCAAGGAATAGGAGGGATGATAAAGCACAGGCTGTCTTTTCAGGATTCTTGGTCTTCCATCTTCAAATGTTGGTGTGAAGAACAGGGCCCTTGAGCATATTTTTAGATCCATGGTAACAAGTTGCCCAATTTTCATGAGCCCTAAGCACTCCTCTGCCCAGGGAAGACTGAGAAGCTTCAGGAGCTCTGAAATTGTCCAGAAATATAATTGCAGTTAGTGTGGTTTCTAGATGCATATGCTTGAAAATGACACACTGGTTTTTTTGATAAACCAGAATGCAGAACCTTTTGTGTCATTATTAAACTACATAAATAAATACAGACACAAAGGGAACTCCTAGTTCACATCCAGGAGAGATGCTGTTAGAAATCTGCACCCCACCCATGATTTCAGGGCCCAGAGAGTCCCATCTTGCACCTCAAAGCATTTCCAAGTCTGGAGTTTGATTTGGGTCTGCAGCGCTTTGCATTGTCTTCTCAGGAGTGCAGCATTTTCCATGCTCTTTCCAGCAGAAATATTTTTACGCTGCCCATTGCAGTTTTTATGGAGTCACAAGGCAAATTTATAGCTGAGAAATTTATCTCTCTCTCTCTCCACGCTGCCTTCCAGCTTTGAAGTCTGCAGGCCTATAAGCATGAAAATTTATATCCACTTAACTTTCATCAACTTCAAATCCCTGCTAATGAAATCCCTGGGAACTGACATGTTCCTGGGTGGATTTTTAGCTGCTACAATGGTTCAGGCACCATTTGAGACCCTTCCTTGTGCTGTGTCCAGTGCTCATTGCCAGCAGGAGCAGCATCACTGCTCCCCAGGCTGGGCAGCCATGTGCCGCCTTGATTACTTCTTCAGCCCCGTAAATCTTGAGGGCTCTTTATATGGCAGCCAAGCCCCAAGAGATGCCTCTTTTGAGGCATCGTGGAGGCAGGGCATGCTGGTGGTACCTCTCTTTCTGGAGAGGCAGCGACCAAGGGGAGAGATGCTCAAGGTCTGTTACACCATGAGAGGCCCAGGGAACGGAGGTTGGGGGTGTGACATCTCAGATGGTAAGACACAGAGGCATCAAAAGGAGCTGCTAAGACCAAACAGGTCCTCCAGCATGCCACATGGCACCCCAGCAGCCACTGCCGCAGGAGCAGGAATGCCCGCAGAGTAGCTGGGTCCAAGAATGCAGCTACACAAATCCAGCAGTTAACCATCAGTCCAGAGCTGTTATGCAAAGAGATATCCCTTGCATTTGGCTCAGAAATCCCATTAATTGCACATTGCTGTACGGATATTCCAGAGGCAGCAATGCCATATGCTTGCTCTGAGCATCTGCCAGGGCAGCCCACCCAAGCCACACCACGGTGTCCCTATCCATGGGCTCAGCGAGCGGCTCAGGCTTCATCTCCCCCGCCCTTGGCTGCGGTCTCCCTGCCAGCCCCGGGACCCAGCTATTCACCCTCCAGCAGCAGGCCCTTTTTGGAAGGCTTCACAGCAGGCAGGTGCTGCCTCCCCAGTGCCGAGCACGGTGCCAGCCAGTGCTTTCTCCTCGCTGCAGCAGGAGGCTGGTGGGAATGAACATGGCACGTGGCTTGCTGGTACCCATCCTGCCAGCAGTACTTCCACAGGAAAAAGTAAGCCCAAGCACCTTTTCTGAGAAGTCTGGTCCCATCTGGGTCCTGAAGCTGTTTAACAGCTTAAGCCCTTTGTAGGAGCCCAGGTAAAGCCCAGAGCTGCTCAGATTGGGGCGGAGCAGGACACACCCATGAGGAATCACTAAATTAACCTCATGAAAAACAAGTGGGGGGACTGCAGGCATTAGGAAATGGCCGAGTTGGATTTAATTGCCTACAGCAGGACATGTGCCAACCTGGAGACAGCCTGGTATACCCTTTTCTGTTTGTGGGGCTAAGCACGATCCCCTGTACGCAAGTAAGAAGAGCCACCACCCACCACCCCACCCCCCCGGCCCCATTTCTGTTAGCTGGCCATCAGGCATGTGCATTAGAAGTTCATGCTTCATCCTGGAAACCTTCTTGGCTTCGCCTTATTTTCACACTGTGGTGGCCCCAGAACATGGTACTTTCTGAAAAGCCAAACAGTAAGCTGGAACAAACGAGGACAAATGGATTTTAGAACAGAAGTCCTGCTCCTCCCTGCACACCCCTTGCTGATTTGCATCGATGTTGCTCCTGTACAGCATCCACACTGTCCCCTTGCTTCCCTGCCAAAGCTGGGAAGGTTACCTGAGAAATTTGGTGGGAACTCAGCCAGTTATTGCTGCTGGGAACCTTGTGAGAGGTTGTGGATGACTTAATGTGACTCAAGAAACAAGCGAGCAGTGTGGTTTCGGTTAAAAATGGGCTGGATAACATTGATCCCTAGTTGCCCAGACTGGGAGTAGCACCGTGATCCTCCCACCTGCCTGTCCTGGTGTCCTGGACCTCCTCCCTCTGGGTTTTTTGGGCAAAAAGGCAACCAGGCGGCTGTACCAACGAAATGGCTCCCTCTGGGAGGAGGTGTGATGCCATCTTCTACCCAGCTGGCAGATACCCTGAGCAGAGCGTTGTGGAAACGAGAATCAGGTACCGATCCATCTGCCACCATCAGCGGCCAGGGAGGAGAGATGTGTGCACCTCTGTCCACGTGTAAAAAGATGCGCATGCTGGTGGCACGGGCAGGCAGCTTTGGAATGCTTTGGGTTTTGCAGCTGAAGGGCTGAACATGGATGTTGGCTCCATGTGGGGCAAAAAGGAGAGAAGAGCCAATGGTGTCCCTGCAGGTGACGGGAGAGGAAAGGGGACGGTGCAGCCCTGGTCCACACCTGAGCACAACCCTGCCAGCATTGCCTCCTGCTCCTGGGCCAGCTCCTCTCTTTGAGAAACTCTGGTGAATATATATATATAATTTCTTTTTTTTTTTTTTTTTCCTTCTCTCTGAGACACAAAGGAAACTAGCCTCTTGTAGAGGTGATTTGGTTTGGGCAGAGGGCAACAAGAACCTCATGGAAGGCCAGGACACCCTTCTTCAGTTCCAGCACTGATATATCCCGTTAATTATTTACCCACCCAGCCCCTCGTGCAGTCACACACCAGCCATCCCCCTCCTGGCTGTGCCCTCCATGTCCCCCCTCCTGCACCCACCACTTCTCTGCTCCGGTCCTACAGCAGGGCCGATGCCGCCCAGCACCCGCCCCCCGCCCTCCCCCCCAGCATTTGCCTTCTGCACCCATCTGCTTTTTTAAAAAAATATTTCTGTCTCCATCCAATGTCATTCTTTTTTTGCTCTCTTTTCCTCGTCTTCTTTCCAAACTGAGAATTTTCAGCTCAGGGTAAGAGTGGCCAAAGTGTAACTTCAGCGTTTTATTACATGGCCTTTTGTAGCCTGGCATGCAGCATTCAATTTGGAGCGGAGTGTCCTAGCTCGTTGCATGCCGAGATCTGTTGTCCAGATGAATTAATTCCAGATTATATGTGGGTGTGGACTTCAGCTGGGCAAAATTTGGATACCCTGGTTCAGTCATTATTCTCTGATGAATCTCTTGGTGACAGTCTTTGCCCCTATTGTTCTGAGGTGAGCCCCATGGCAAGAAATGTGAAGGCAAGAAACAAAAGAATATAAAGAAAGGTTACGAAATCAAATTCAGTAAGGCAGGGTTATTGTCCCTCCATTCTGCCTCTTCTGTCCTCCATTTGAGATTGGATTTTGCAGGAGAAAAAGCACCCACAGGAGAGACAGATGGAGCTTGCAGGGCAGGTTCTGGTGGGGAGCAGGGCTCGGCAGCCTGTCCCACGCATCTCCTGGCCGGCGAGCAGCGCGCCGGGACCTACTCGGCCCAGATTAAACCGCAGAGAAAGGGAGGAGGAAGTTATCATCAATTCTTAACATTTTATTTCTTTACTGGGTTAAACAAGGAGCGGAGAAAACCTCTGCCCCAAAATACAACAGAACTGAAAGCATTACAGGTACAGAGACTATTGAACACAGAGAGTAGTAGGATAATATTTTTAATACAACTGAATTATAGCATGGTTTTGTGTTTTTGTTGGGTTTTTTTGTTTGTTTTTTGTCAAACCATTTTGGAAAATAAATGTAATAGGAACTAGTGCAAAAAAGTTCTAAACATGAAGCACAGTGTATAAAATGGCATAAGAAAACTGTCCCCTTGAGGACACAGTCACTTTCTTATGACAGAGGGGAGAAAGAGAAACAGAAGGGGGGGTGGGAACAGGGAGGGAGGGTCCGGGAGGCAGAGGAAGAAAGCTGGAAAGAAAGAGAAACCGGGCAGGGGGATTAGAAAGAGTATTTTGACTTCAGCAGTATGGTTTTGTTTTGTTTTGTGTTTTTTTTCACCTCGCCACCGTGTACTGTAAAAGGACCTTTTTTTTGTAGGTCTGAGCTCTGTAACCACCGACATTTCACAAGCACTTGAGAAGGGTTCGGTCACAAGCAGCCTGGTCACACACAGACAAAGCCATCCTGGCGGGGGGGGGCTCTGGTCCCTGCTGAGGTCCCCCATGCCCCTCGTGCCTGCCGGCGTGCCGGGACCCCCCAGCCCAGCCCTCGCCGGCAGCAGAGGGGTTGGGAGATCTCACCTCGGCTGCCAGGAGCAGCATCTCCCACGCTCCGAACGGAGCAGGGCAAGAGGCAAGGATGCTCGCTTTGGGGCTCTCCAGTGCTCTCCCTTCAAACAGCTCTTGTTAAACCGCAGCGTTGGCTTTCCTGGCTCTGTGGCATCCCTGCCAGACCGGTGCACTGGATTTCTTCCAAATCTAAACTCCCACAAACATATGGGAGTATCTCTGGTTCAAAGGCATCCCTTAAACTGTGATGTCTGGATGTATTGGAGGCTAGAAGAAGCTGGATTCATTTTGGTTTGGAAAACAGAGCTTGGTTCGAGGGATGGCTGGGGGCACCCACCACCAGCTGAGGTCCTAGGGAAGAAGAGATGCTTCCTCCTGGCAGCAGCACCTCAGCAAATTCCCCAGGGAATGTGCCCGTGCGGCTCTCAAGGTGTGTTACCCTGGACTGAAACCATCCTGGTAAGAAAGGCAGCTCTCCAGTTTGCTTTCACCACGGAGCCGCTCAGCCTACTGCCCCCAAGAAATTTGCTGGATGCTATTTTAAGTAGAGCTGGTTGGAATTCCTTACAAATTGCTATTCTCTCCGAATCCACTGCCACCAGTTCCAACTGTGCGAGCAGAAAAAGTATGATTGATTTTTTTCATTTTATTTTCTGAAAATGAAAGGTTTTGTGGGAAAGGGCTGTTCTTGATACATTTCTCAATTTGAAAAAAATTGGTCACAATTATCAGTATGGCTTGTTTTGACAAATTTCAGAATAAGAAAAAATAACTGTCTGGCTTGAAATGTCTTTTTGTTTTGCAACTCAAGCACGTACCATTCCCCAATACGTTTAAAAATGGTAAAACCAAACCCAAATTTCACAAGCCAAACCCTTCTTTTTTTTTTCTTCTTTTTTTTTCTTTTTTGAGTTTCAGTTTACAAGAACCCAAGTTGGCGACTTCCTGGCCAGAAAAGGGATCATCACAAAATGCTAACAAGACTGGAAACCACTCCCAACCTTGTTTCGAACAAAAGTACTAGATATGCAGCGTCCGAGGGGAAGGCGGAGGAATGGTGTGTGGTAACACAGCCCATCTCCTGCCGGTGAACACCCTGTCCTGTGAGCAGGGGCTGAGAACTTTGATAGAACCCCAGCAACTTCAAAAAGGAATTAATTTTATTTCTTCTTTAATGATCTTTGTTGGACAATTATTTATGCATCGTGTACGGCCACAGGATTTCCTTTGCTCCCTTCATCCCAGCAGGGCAGAGCCGAAGGTCCCTCTGCAGCCCGCCCTGCAGCAGTGGTGTGGGTGAGCTCCCTTGCGGGGTCTCACACAGCTCCGCACAACGGGGGCAGAGGCAGAACCTCCCCTTCCCCTCCCCGACGGGCCCAGCACCCACCAGCCCATGCCCAGCCCGGTGGCAGCTGCACGCCCTGCCCGGCCCCACGCATGGGACTCCCGAGGACCAGCCCATGGGTGGCAGAGCCAGCCCCGTTTGGGGGAGCCCCGTTTCTGGGAGGATGCTCTTCGTTGCTCAGCCATGCTTGGTGCTGGCTGGCTGAGCTGGAGCCTGGGGCTGCAGGAGTGGTGTCAACTGGGGCTTACAAGAAAGATGGGGACAGACTTTTCAGTAGGGCCTGCAGCGATAGAACAAGGGGGAATGGCCCTAAGCTGACCGAGGGCAGACTTAGGGCAGATGTTGGGAAGAAATTCTTCCCTGTGAGGGCGGCACTGGCAGAGGCTGCCCAGAGCAGCTGTGGGTGCCCCATCCCTGGGGGTGCTCAGGGCCAGGCTGGACGGGGCTGGGGGCAACCTGGGCTGGTGGGAGGTGTCCCTGCCCCTGGCAGGGGGTTGGGGCTCGGGGGGCTGTCAGCTCCCTCCCAGCCCAAACCAGGCTGTGATGCTACGATTCTAACCTGCCGGGATTTTCAGGAGTCAGGTGCTGACTCCTGGCTGGTGCTCAGACAAGCAGAGCAGGCTTTCTCTATCCCCCTCCCCGCAGTGTCACACAGAACTGGCAGCAGTCACCCAAAGAGCCAAATGGACCAAGAATACCCAAACAGAGCTGCTGAAAACCTTCACTTCTGAAATAAAACTAAATAATGCTTGGACCTGTGCAGTCCCACCGAGAGCTGCCATGATCCAGGAGCTCCGAACAGGCTCCTTTTGGGTGGAGAAGGGATGATCACAGGGTTTTGTCATGTAGGTACCTCTGTCACCCTGCTGAGATGCCCAAGAGCTGACTTTGATGGGCTAAAGTAGATCGTTAATGTCCAGCCTAAACTTTAGACACTGCCCTTCCTAACCTTCCGAGTATAATTTAAGAGAGGTTTACAGCCCCATGGATGGGAAGCCACAGGGCAGCTCAAAAAGCCTATAAGCGGAATTGTCTGCCACATCACATAGATTTTAGTAGGGTTTTTTGCAGAATCTCAGTACATTTCTGTCCTGATTTTGTCTTTACCAATTTCTACAGAAATTCCTTCCCAGGCTGGTGGTGAGTTATCATGTCACAGCTTATCACAAGCCGCTGCATGACTTTTTGAGGGCAGAGCCTTCAGCCCGAAGGCTGAGCACGAGGCAGTGTCCCTCCCAGCAGGACGGGACGGGGGTCCCTGTCCCACCAGCAGCGCTACAGCCTCACTCCGTGCTGTAAGTCACCCACCTCCCCAGCAAGCGTGGCACGGGGAGACCTCGCCAGCCAGAAGGCACCTACAGACCTCAGCAATGGGAAGCTCCATCGCATCGCCGAGGAGGATCCTGCCCCGGGAGTAGCAGATATCAGGGGTTTTCTGTCTTCTTTTTTTAAACGTGGGCAGAGGAACCGTCTCCCAGCGTTGCCTGCAGTCCTGAGTGGCAGTGAATGAACTGCCCTGACATCTCCTATTGAAGCAAAGCAAAATGTGTTGAACAAAAACCATTTCAAGATGTTTTCTGAGTGTTGCCAAGTTACTCAACATGTTCTGCTTTAGTTGTCAGATGCTTTCAAAGCGATTTCCCTAACTCAGAGCACGAATGGTGAGGGCTCTCCCTGGGAATCTTTTGCCTGGGGCTACCATGGATCTGTATTTTCATAAGAAAAAGGCTCAACTAATGATTAATCTTCACCAGAGGAAGCAGGGCCTTTCTTTGGGATTTTTCTTCAGTTATTTTTAATTAATTTGTACAACTGGCAGTTACATTAAAGTGCAAAACCCAGGACTAATGCTCCAGCTGGGCAGGATCTGGCTACCTTTCCTCCTGCAGCCCTGCCTGCTCTGCCCGCTCCCCTGCCTGCACCCGCTCCCGAATCTGGATCCCACAGGGACAGCATCATCCCCCTGCTCCCCGGGGCAGAGAAAGCCTCTTGCCAGGGAGGGCAAGGAGGAATTCCTGCTGTCCAATGGGCATTTTTCTCCAAGCAGAGAGAAGTTTATCCACTGAAGGGAAGGTTGAGTTTTACATATTAATCCCAAAGTGTGGTGCCTTCTTTAGGGAAAAGAAATAAGATCATTGCATGAAAAGGAGAAAACACCTTGGTTTAAATTCCTGGTAGGATAAATCCATTTAGACCTGGTGTTCTCCAAGGTCCCAGGCGGCTGCAGAAGAATGGCTCTGCAAAGGGCTCCTGCTCTGCTGGGCATAGGAGGGGCTCAGGTTGAAGCGTACCTGCATGCAGGGGGCAAAGAAACCCATCCTCTCCTTATCCCAGGCATGCTCACTCCGTGTTGTAATCAAAATAATGTCAGTGGCATTAACTGAGGCAATGTTAATGTCTCCTTTCTGGGCTTTTCTCTTGTACAGCAAAGAGAAAACTAGTATGGACGAAGGACTATGAAGGTTGTAATGTCAGACCAAAGAGAAGATTTTTATCCGATGGCCTTATAATGATGGACTGCGACATACACTGCTTCCAGCTGCTCTGTCCTGCTCTGTGAACAGCCTAGTCTGGATTCATTTAACGAGATTGGCAAAGTGTTGAATACAGCATATGGTGCCCTAAAACCACAAAACTTATTGACAGCAGCCCAGACTGCTAAATAAAAGAACTCCTTCCAAAAGCCTTGCTCTGTGAAGACTCAGCACTTTCCTTCCAGTCACACTAGGTAAAGCCCCAGCCCTGCGCCTGCCAGCACGGCTCCGCACCCTGTGCACTCCCCCTGCCCGCGGACCCGGCAGCCTCCCTGCTGGCCCGGCACGTTATCCTCACATGAACACCTCCTGGGAAGCCACAGCCTGGAAAACGTGTGGATCTCCTCCAGCTAGAGCATAACTGCCCTGCAGAGCCTCCTCACTCCCCGGCTGATGAGGCTGACGCAACTACACCTCCTCAGCAATCACGCCAAAGACCCCAGTTCTGAAATGGCTCAGCTTTCGGATTCACTGGGATGTCACATGGGCTCTCTGCCTCCTGAGATGAAGCTCGTCAGCTGACGTCATGGAAGGCAAACACATTTGTCACAGCTCCCAGGTTATTCCAGCAAAACCCTGCCAGCCTCCCCTAGTCCCTGAAGACAACTTGGGCTATTCGACCTCACTCCCTGTGGAAATCACCCGTCGCAAAACCCCCACGCTCGGTGCCACCAGAACCTCCCTGAGCTCGGGCTGCCACTAACGCGCTGGACATCACTCTGCTCGCCGGTGCTGCAGGACAGCCCCAGGGTGGGCAGAAGGGACATCCCCTCCAGCAGGGTCTTTGCACTGGATCCACACGCACATGCGTGTGCGGGAGAGCATGCCCGTACCACCACGCCATCGGCGAGCGCACAGGCTCGGGCGCTGCTCAGTGTCACCCCAGCAGACAATGAATAGGGCCAGTGACTCAGGGCCACTTGCTGACGCACCACACTGGGCTATTCTTCTCTCTCTAGATGAGTCGTTCAAAGACTGGATGTAGCCTATCTCTGAGAGAGGCGCCTGGAATTAGCTTAACTCTTGGCAGTACATGAAAAATCTAATTTCCTTAACAGCGAACTGGATCCGGCTGTCTCCAGGCAGGAGCAGGACTGTGCTCCCTCCCTTGGTCTGGCTGTATGCTTTTGCTAGTTATCAAAGCAGCTACACAACCCATTTCTTAGCAGCAGAGAAAATGGAGGAGTCAGATCCCTATTTGCTGAACTGTTGCATCTCCACATTCTCACGCTGGTGTAAACTAGACTGAAAACACATTGATGCTGTGAGGAATAGTCAAACAAGAATCGTCCTACCTTTTCTGGGTAGCAACAGCAAGGAAATCTGCTCGGGAAACACTCTGTGTCTTCCACTAACACCACCTCTCCTAGCCCGACAGTCAAGGGACAGCAGCTTCATGGGCTTTGTATCTGCGGGACTTTGGTAACAGGCAACTGATAACGTGTAAACATCACCCCAAAGCTCTGAGATTCAAGTCAAAGCAGAAATCAAAACATTCAGCTGCTTCTCAGAGCCCTCTTTGGTCTGGAAATGGGCTGGAAACATCAGGAAACCTGTCCTTCCCACGAGATGCCCGTTACTTCCTTCTTCCAGCCAGGTAGGAAGTAGCTTTGCTCCTGGGGCTCTGCTTGGTTTTGCTTCACCTCAACAGACCACAAACCACAAGACTTACAGTCCTCAGCTCTGACTTCTTGGACCCTCGCAGGGATCTGGGATTGGTTTGAGATGCAGCAGGGCATTCCTCCTGCTCCATTTCTGCCTCCCAGCAGGGCTGCGGCGATCCAGCCGGGGCTCTGCTGTAGGCTCCCCGGCAAGAGGCAGCCTAGAAACAGAGGGACCATCCCACGTCCTCTGCAGGCAACGAGCAGGTTCTCATCTGTATCGTGACCAGGACATTTTGCAGCTGACTTGTGCTAAAACGCACTCTCCTCCTTCCCCTCATCCACACCAAGCATGAACTTTCTTGTGTCTGGTCCCTGGTCCCCATGCACAGTGCCGTGCCCCATGGAGTTTTCATGCTGGGAACAGTTCCTAGTGGGTGGGTGGAGAATTTGGGAGTTTCCTAGGAAACTTTCCTAGGAAAGCAGATCCCTGTTTGGGACTGAATCCCAAGATACGCTGAGCTCAGGTTAAAAAAACCAACAACAAATGAAAACAAGTGAGCCGAATGAGGCTGCACCAGCCAGCATCTTGCCCGGCCAAGTCCAGCTGTCCCAGCTGGGCTTCTAGAAATTTTCTGATCTGGGGGCATCCACGGATAGAAAGTATTCACAAAAACTCTCTTCCCCAGCTGGGCTTTACTAACGCCTCCTCTTTGTGTAGGAGACTCCCCCTACAAGCCAGATTTCTCCAGCCGTTTTGCCCAGTCCTTCTGCCATCCAGGCGATGATTTGTAGCTGGGAAGCATGGAAAGATGCCTTCTGACAGCCTGCATCCAACTGTTACCATGCGTGATCCCCCTCCCTCGCCTAGCCTGGGCACTGCTGGAGTAACATCTCCCTAACGCCTCTTGGAGACCAGCCACTCCAGTCAGGAAAGAAAGCAAAAAAGGTTAAACCAAATCATCAGGACACTTGGCAAAGTGGAATGCGGAAACGCTGGAGATGTCCCTCCTGCTCCACGCCTCCTCCTTCCCTCTCCACTTCCCTGCACAGAGCAGGAGGAGAGGGAAGGCTGGATGAGCAGGTCAGGGATGTCATGAGACAAACCCCAAGTAGTACCACAGTGTAGCATGATAGCATCCCACTCCTGTCCCCCAAATCCCACCAGCGAGGGGAATGCCACGCTGAGGACGCTGCACCCCATGAGGGTGGCTCTGCATTGGGTTGCTGGGTTTTTCCCTGGGACAGGAGCCAGGGTCGGGGGGGCAGGCTGTGCCCAGAGGTGCTGCCCCCCTGCCTGCCTGGCCCTTCAGCATTTACAGACCAAGGAGGAAAAGAAATGGGGGCTGGTCTGACTGTCAAACCCTTGGCATGTCGCTGGTGGGTAAGGTGTGGGCGCCCAAGGCACTCGCGGCAGGCGGCCGGGAGATGCGCGGCAGTCCCACAGGGACACCTCTTCTGAAGGGACTCCCTCCCCTCCGCTCCCCCCACCCCCGTGCCGTACCTTCCTGCGCTGGCACCTCAGCGAGGCCGGGCACGCCGCGCTGCCTGGCTGCTACTGACCGAACCCTTCTCAAAGCCGAGTCCCGCAGCCCTGTGCGCATTAGAGACTCTTCATCACGGGGATGCCCCGCGGCGAGCAGCTCTTGGGGGTATGTGCGGGGGTGTGTGTGTGTGCGCCACCCCCAATCCCGTGCCTCCCATTGGAGGAATAGCATGTGCCCCCCTTAGTGGAAAAAGATCTGGCGTTCTTCTTGGAGTTCGGTTTTCCCCTCTGCATCACTCGTCCCGTGCCACGCTCTCCTCCAAGGCGGGCAGGGCCTCCAGGCTGAGCCCTCCGCCAGCCGCCCCGCTGCCGCCGTGCACGCTTGAGAAGGACACCATGGTGTGGAGAAGCATCAGGACCAGCACGCACAGTCTGATCCTGCTGCTGCCGAGGCGAGACCCTGCGGAGACCGGCAGCAAGGATGGGGAGCGGGGCTGGTGGTACTGGTGGTGGTGGTGGTGGTGGTGGTGGTGGTAGAGGTGGTAGTGGTTCTGTCGCTGGTGATGGAGGTGGGGGTCGTGGCGGTGGAAATGGAGTGACTCTGATGCTGTGGATTTGGGGGATGTGTTGTCGTTGCTGTCTGGGGGGTGGTCACAGGAGTCCCATTGCACCTCGCAGCACTTGGCCTCCTCATCCGGCAGCTGGTTCTCCAGCAGCCCTGCGGGAAGGAAACAGAGGAACAGGAGCGGGTCAGCAGGAAGCGGAGAGAGCGAGCCCTGGTGCCTGCCAGCCACGCACCGTGGAACGGGCAGAACCAGAGGCCCAGGACACCCAGTGACCCCCCAGGACTGGCCCTCAACAGGGCTGTGAGCCTGCACAGACCCCAGGCCTGGGGATCATTCAGGGCTCAACAAACGCCACTTGTAGTGGTTAAACATCCCTGCCCTGCTTTAATCCCACCACCTCCAGCCCCTTACAAGCTTGCTTTAGCTTTCAGTTAAAGGTAGGGCTCTCATTTCCTGCACTAAGCTGTCAGGCTGTTGTTGGGTCTCCATTAACCACTCACACCTCACCCCGGATGGCCACGTTTTGGCAATCATGCAGAGTGCTTCATGTATTTTCCACACTGTACCTCTTCCCACTCCGCCCCCCAAAACCTTCAAAATCTGGTGTGTGGTTTGCAAAGCGCAATGGGGCTTGCCAGCACCCACCCCTGCCCTGTCCCCCCATGTCCCTCGGGAGCCTGGCCCCGCTCCCCGGACCTCCTTACCCGTACAGATGAAGCCAGGCAAACCTCCATAGATCAGCTCGTCATTGTCCGGTAACACAAACGGGCACCTGGTCTGCACCTCCAGGCAGTATTGCTTGCATGGGATCCGGTGTCGGCACTGGTGTTGGGTCACATTGAAATACTCGGAGCACAGCCAGGCCTTGTAGACAGCCTAGGGGAAGCCACCGAGAGGGACATGTCACCTCCCCAAACACTGGGGTAGCCGAAGCATCGCAGAGACACTGGGACGCACGTGTCTGGGGGGTGCATGTGTGTGTGTGTGTGCGCCACCCCCAATCCCGTGCCTTTTCCACAGGGAAAAAGGGGAAGGGAGAATTCCTCTCAGCTCATGTGAGGAATGTGTGTCAGTGCATCAGGGTCGCTTACTGAACTCACCGATCAACTGAAATAAACCACTGGCATGTTGGGACTGTGGAACTCATCTAGCAAACTAAATCCACCACAAAAATAAAGCTAATTAACTACATGGACTAACATCCCTTACAGATAGGCACTGCAACAGACTGTGGTGACTCTGCCAAGACCTGAGAGCTTGGTTCATTGAAAGAAAAAAGTAAACACTGCTTGTCTCCCCCCCCCCCAGAGCATCCTCCTCCTCCCCAAGACTCCCGCTGCTCCCCCTGGGCAGGGTCGGGATTTACACCTTCTCTAAAGCACTCTGGTCCCCATCAGCTCTGAACACGAGACAGCAGAACAGACCATGGGCTGAACTTTATTGGAAATTTCCAGCAGGCAGCGCTTTGGAAAAGCTACTGGCCACAAGCAGGTGGGCATCGCTGGGATGCAGTGCATGCAGCTGCTGCAGCCTCAGACTCGGCCCTCTCTGCCACCAAAAAACTCCTTCCCTGCCTTCCCCACCCCTCTACCCACTTCTGGGGGAGATTCCCCATTCACAGAAGCCTAGCACTTCACTGTGCCGTTTCTTTTGGCTCAAAGGGGCAGACCCTGGGGGAAACACCTTCATTTTACAGGCATACTCTGACACTCGAAGGTACCAAACAGCATTATGGATGCCCCTGTGTGCTCCACTTGCCTTTCCACTCGTTAGAGCTGTGCCTGGCAACATTTCCTGATGCAAAAGCACGTGGGGGTTCACCTGCAACTGCAAGGCTGTGCCACAACCCCTGCCTCTCCAGCCTCCCCAGTTACTGGTCCTCCTCCCTTGGGTCCACTGCCAACAGCACAGCCACTTGCGAGCAGGGGAGAGAAAGCGGCTTCCATCTGCAGCTGGCCGAGATGGCCCTTCTCGGCACAAACCAGCTCTTCCCTTCCACCCTCCGTGCGTGCGTGCCCCTTGCAGCCGGCTGGGCACGGCCCAGATGGCTTCGGTTAAGAGCGTATCTCCCGCATCCCCCCTTATCTCCCGAGCATCAGGCATGGGTGGAAATTGTTTGTCTTCGCTGTCTGTAAAAGGGAGGGAGATCTCTCATTTCTCATGGTGAGCAGTCATTCCTCAGGCTGCAAGAAACCCGTGACACCGCTGGGAAGAGCAGCACCCTCCGTAGCGCTTCCAGCTCATCTATGAATATATCTAGGCACTAGCAACAGTGTTAAGGTCATGGTAATGACCACATCCAACTTCCTTTGAAACCAACTAGAAAGGACTCCCCGTGATTCAAAGGGAATGAATTTCCCTCCTCAGCAGGCTTGGAGAAAACCCCGTGCTCCTCCTTCCAGCTGCATTTTTATTTTCTGGAGTCTTTAAAAACATCGCTTCTTTGTTTCCCCATGTTTTCCATAGATCCTTATCATCATTTGTTTGGACCATGGTAGATGTCCAGGATTAAAGCTGGTTGGGAAATTCTTGGCAAGTTATTTTAGTCTCTTTTTTTTTTCTCCCTGGAAAATGCCAAATCATGAAAACCAGAATTTTCATGGAAGCATGTTAGTTTTGGTGAAACTTTTATCACAAAAAGTTTAATCAGGACCAGGACACAATATATAGGGCAAGCATTTCAGAGCAGTCAATAGCCCTGTGGTCAGGACTTTCAGCTGGGATGTGGGAAATTCAGCTGTGGTCCTGCTTTTTCTGCCTGGCCTGTTGGATGTTAACTACTTTGACAAAGTGGAACAGCTCCAAAGAAGGGACTGACTCTGCAATCAGACTGCAAAGACACAACTGGGAGGGAGCGCTTTGAGGCCTGGATCTGCGTCTGCCCAAGGTGATTCCCCTGGGGTGGAGAAGAGGAGGGGAGACAGGCAGGGTGAGCACAGCCCATGCTCCAGAGATGCCACAACCCCGTCCCAACGTGTGTTCTCCCCACTGGCCTCTGCTCCCGCAGGAACAGTGTAGGGAGCAAGGGGACAGTGGGGCAGTGAGGAGGACACAGAAAGACCCCTCAGCAAGGTAGCACCTCTGCAAACATGAGGAGCTTTTCTCCTTTGGGAAAGCAGCACCTATCATTGCTCTCCATGGGACCTCAACAAGGTGTAAAGGAAGGTTAGATGTCTCAGTGGACACCGACACGTTATGATAGATGGGACAGAGAACCAGAAGGTATAAAATGGGCTTCAAACCATCCACCGACAGTCCTGGACTTGGCCAGACAGGATGCATCCCTACATCAGTCCGAGGACTCGACAAACCCCTGCCTTGACACGATGCTGTTATTTACGTGTGACTACAGGCACACGGGTAATCTGGACCAAAACGGAGAGGACCCTGCCTCAAAGAGCCTGCAGCTGCAAAGACACGCTGTGTGATAGCTCGAAATCTGGGGACGTCTCTGGCATCCCATCCCCTTCTCCCTTTTAGAGGGCAGGCAGGCACACAGACCTGCCCCCAGCAAGCCCTCCTGGGGAAATTGCTAGGAAACACATTTTCTGAAGAGTTTTTAGGTCTACTGGAGACTTCAGGCATCCAGGAAGGGGTGAGTTTCCTTAATTTCAATCTTCTAAAATAAGTTATTATTGGGCTGCTTTTATAGGCAACAGAGAGAGGGCATCCTGAGAACAACGCAGCCCTTCAAAGCACTGGAGTACCCCAAGCGTCCAACAGCGAGGGGGTTGGAGGGGTTGCCCTCTTTCCCTGTTGGCTGTAGAGGATTTCTGGAAGCCAATGTAGACTAGCTGCTTGAATTTTAAATGACTGGACTTGGGTGGGATGATTCCCCAAAGTCATAAACTTTCCAGGATTAGAAACTGGATGCATTAACTACACCCCAAACAGACTGCAAATTTAAACAAGAGTTATAAGGTACGTACCACAGAAAGATAACTTGCCACTCCCTTTTTGTGATTAAGCACTTGGGCTTTTTCTATGCAACCAGTCTGCCAGTCACATAGCACCAAAAGTGTCCTGCCACTTCAGCCTCTCCCTTGCAAGTGCACTTCAATGCTCCACGGTAACGAACAATAACTAGCAAATAGGTGAAGTGCATCATTTATATACAGCTCGCAGCATTATATGTGCTCACAAAAATTCTGCTGTAAATGCGAAGTGATGGCACACGCGACAACAGACCCCTGCATCCACTCACAAAGGGGTCATGAACGGGAAAGGGATCAAAGCTGCAAGGTGACGCAGCCAGCACACCGCCCAGGGCCAGCGGCTGGTGTCCCTCCCTGGGGCGAGCAGCTGTGCGAGGCTGCTGCTCCTTGCTTCTCCGGGGGCCGAACGGTGCCAAGGGGAAACAGAAGGGCTGCACAGGGACCCCCCCAAGCCATGTCTGCAGGGTAACTGCTCCGTAAGGACAAGGTTACCTGCTCTCCCACCTGGCAGCCCTAGCAGACCCCCTGCAAGCCCGGGGCAGAGCCGGATGGGTACGGCTGGTGTGCCCGGCCCCATGTGCCAGCCCAGAGGCTGGGGGTGGAAGGATCGCATGGGACACACCGAGTCTGTCCCACCAGCTCAGCCTGTTTTCCAGGCCCTCACCTGACTTAGCATTTAACATCTCCATCAACGGGACTTCTTTGCGTTTCCTGAGGAGGCTCTTTTACCACTGAAAGCAGTTATCTTGCTGCCTACAAGATTTCCTTCATACTTGACCTACATTTTTCTATCCAAAAGTTCATTCCCTTCAATCATTCCATAAACCATTCCTCTCCCTCCTTTCTGTTTACACATTTCTGATATTTGCAGATGTCTCATGCTCCCTGTTTAGTCGTAACTTAGGCCTAAGCTCGACTGATTTACTCTTTCGCTTTCCTGTGAGTCTCCCTCCCAGCCCTTTCATCATCCTGACTCTCCCCTGCGCTGCTTCCCAGAGCCCAGTCGAAGCCCAGTCGCATTCACCACTCCCACCTGGGGACACGTGCAGACTGCTGAGGAGGGATGCTGTTACACCTGACCCCTGGCAGAGAACCGTGGCTGTCACCTGCACTGTCCCAGCTCCGGCTCTGGGCTGCAGTGTCCCACTGTTCGGCCCCGGAGGCACAAGGGGCAGCCAGCACGGGAGACTCCTGAGAGCTTGGTAAGAAGGAGCTTGGGTTGGTTCATCCCGCTCTCCTGTGGAAACGCAGCTTGCACAAGGAGATGCTGCATCGATCTGCATGTTTTCTCCCTAAAATGTTTCTGTTGATGGCTATCAGGGAAGTTTGGCAGGGGGTTGGGGTCTCAGACGAGGACATTCCCCTGAATTTAATGAAAATACTGAGTGAAAGGCTGCAAAGAGCTGCTGGTACCTCTGCCACCAGAGAGGGCAGAGGATGTGCTCTCACCCAGACAGAAACTGCAACTAGGCACCAGGACTGCCCGGGTGCCTTCCCCTTTCCCTTTTCTTCGAGGGCACCCACCTGCCCAGAGGAAAGCACCGGAGCTGTGCGGCTGCCTCGGTCCCAGCCGGCCCTCGCCTTGCTGGGCTGCGGGTCCTCCGGGGGCTGCAGCAGGCATTCCCGCAGCTGTGCGTGACAGAAACTGCCCACGTCTGTTCAAAAACAAAGACAGCAAAAACCTGCTGGTGCAACAGCGCTGGCAGCTGCCCCGCTCCACTGGGATCAGGCTGAGATGCGAGCAGATCTTTACGAGACTCCAGCATCCTCCCGTCACGCATCTGCAAAAATCAGCACTACGGGCAAGGAGCAAACTCCCTGGGATGCTCAAACACAGCCTTATGGCTTTGGTTTTTCAACAGCTTTCAATATCTCTGAGCTTACCCCACACAACCTCCTTTATCTTGCTGTTATAAAAGGTGTGTGAGAATTTAGGACAGGAAGAAATTTATTCTCTGCTTAAATCAATGGCAAGAAGCTCACTGGTTTCTTTTATGGTTTCTTCAGGAAGTGACTTTGGTTGCAATCAGAGTTTTCTTCCATTCTGTTTTTGCTTTTGGCTGATCTCCAGCCTGGCCAAGGAAATATAAGTGACCTGAACTCCAAAAAGCTCTATTTTAGTGCCCTCTTCCTGCAATTTTAGCTCAGAGGACTGGCTAGATGACTCTCAGAAAGCAAAAGTAGTTTTGCTGCCTAGGAAAGGGGCCAACTTCAGACACCTAATTTATATGTGAGGAGGAGGAGGAGGACAGGCTATCTATCTGCATCTGAATTTTGCAGGTGTGCCGAAATGCCCCATCATAAAAGACATTTAAAAGAAACAAAAGGAATTGGACTTCCAGTAACTGTCTAATTAAGCTACCTGTCTGCTCACGCTTCCACCGGTATCTGACAGCAGCAGGCAGAGGGACAGCCTTTTCGCAGGCACTTATGTGCCAAATTGAGTTCCGCGCTGCCTGCACTTCTCCCGCTGCCTGCTGTCAGTACCAGGATAGCATCCCCCATCAAACAGCTTTTCCAGAGTCTTTCTGCATTCTTAGCATTTCTGCACAAAATAACATACTCATTTTTTTCAGTACCAGTCTAGCTGCTACCAGTATTTTGTAAACACTGGCGTTTGCCTGTTAAACCACCCCAGCTAAATTTCGGGAAAGCCAGGGGGCAGGGATGGAGCAGCATCCTGTGGATGCAACACCTTTGCAGAGGATGCAGTGCTTGGGATAGTCTGGATGCCCACCAGGACCACCAGCTGTAATTAACCCAACGAGCTGCTGTTTTCCATTAGAGCAGGCATCAATGTTTAGGAAGTTTTCCCCAGGATAATCCTGCTAATGGTGCAGGGGGCCCGCACCCGCTTCTCTGGAAGGGGGATTTGCAGACCGGAGGGGGGGTGAGGATAAGGAGGGCAGAGAGGGAAGCCTTCCCCTACAAAATAACCTCGTTCTGCACAGAAGAGTCAAGACTTGGTGCTCATCTCCTGCAAGGGTGGGGAGCTCACCCAGAGCACTGCCCAGGGGCACCCCCCACCCACACTGCTCCCACTGAGGGGACGCCCAAGGAGAGTGGAGCTGCTGATCAGCAGTAATAAGTGGTTACACCAGGTGCAGGCAATTTGGATGCTCTGAGAAACAGAACGCGAGTTTATAGCTTGGCAAAGCTGCCCAGGGCTGTACTTAATTGCAATAATATTGGGCTCTGCTGACTGATCCAAGGAAACACTGGGGTCAACTCTGGAAGGAGACCCAGGAGCGTGCTTGGGCTGGTAGTTCATGCTGGAAGTTGCTGGGCTCTGCTGTCACGACTCTCCTCCTCCTCTTTGCTGCTGCTGAGGCCACGAGTACTCAAGCTGGCTGCAGCTGCACAGGGCTGGGGTGGTACGTGAGCATCCATCAAACCCCCCTCAGCCCCGCTGGGCTCACTGCTCCCTCAGACCAGACCCCACCAGCACCCCGCAACCTGCCCGAAACCTTCCTCCCAAAACTGCCCGGGTCACTGACGCCCGCAGAGGGCTCACTCGTATCTTGCTCATCAGGACACTGCATGTGCCCAGCCACCAGCTTCCAGGTGGACAGAGAGGAATCCCTGACCGCCCCTGCCAGACTCCCCTGGCTGAGAGCTGCCCCCTCCCCTCCCAGTGCGGTTCTGGGACTCACATTTCCATTATGGCCTGAGATGAGCATCTGGAGTGGCTGTGCCTCATTAATCTTGGACACAGGGAAATGAGGATTGCTAATGAGCTGCTTGGCACCTCTCCAATCTCTGGCACATCAGGGTGCAGCACAGGAAACTGGGGTGTGTGTGGGGGGGGGAGCGGGAAGAAGAGCCCCCTTGGATGGCAGAGGATTAAGGGAATGCCAACATCCACGGCCAGCCAGGAGTCACAAACACAAGCTGCAATGTCCAGTTACCACTGTATTCAATTACTGCCGCCTGTAATTCTGATGTTAACAATGTTGAGCTTTTTAAACAGCTTTTTTTTTGTTTTTTAAATTAGCCTTGCTATAGGCTGTTCTAACATCGTATCTGTAACAGCTGGTTTTGGGGTAACTTCTTTGATAGTTCTGGAGCTGTGTTATCCTTGCCTCGCCACATTCACATGCTCTGGTTTTGGGGAAGGAGGTGGGAGAAACCCAAGCCAACCCCAAAACCCAACAACTGTGTGCATTTTTTGTTAAATTATTTGATTTACTTATTTTTTTATATAAAGTTGACTTTTGCCTGGCGATGACAGCTGTGGAGCCATGGATCTTCCGTTTCACAGCTGGGGGAGGCAAGAGGTGGGGCGCCTCTGCCCACTGTACCCTGGCACCGTAGGGCATGGAGGGGAGTCAGCGTCTGGCCCCAGGCATTGCTACCAAGGCTGCCAACAGGAACAGCATGGGATGGGGACATGCACTCGGTGGGAATAAGGCTGGCTGCACGCAGGCTGCAGGGTGCTGGGAACAGCACCAATGTGAACCCCATCCACTTGCCGGAGTGGGTGATCCTCAAAACACTGCTGGAAACACCGCATCGTGCTGCTGGACCAGCATCCCGCCTGCTGCCCACTGGGGCTGGCTGGCACGTGCCCATGCCAGGCTCTCTGCTATCCTGAGGCCCACCCCTCCCCAGGATCTGTTTCCCCATTAGTTTTCCCCCAGCCATCCCATGCACAAAGCCAGTTTGCATCCTGGCTTGTCACCCCAGCGCTATGATCACGTGGCATGCCACGGCAGAATGGGGGCAGGGGGTGCTGAGCCAGGTCTGGCACCCATCAGGCTTGTCCTCAGGGACAGTCCTGGGCAGAAGACACCCCTGTGCTCCCCAGCCACTGCTTCCCACCCACGTCCCAGGACCAGACCTGCATCCCTTGACCTCAATGATGAAGTCACTCCCAAATTACCCAGAAGCAACGTTAAGTCAGAGCCACCCACTCTCAACACCTTCGATGACTTTGTGAAGAAGCTCATAGGTTTTAGCATTTTAGTTTTAATTCCTTTAATGCAAGAACAACCTGAATGCCCCTTCTTTTATAGCGGGGGGGGGGGAAAAAGCCCCCCAAAATAACCCCCTCCAAGCTACTCCAAACAAGTCTGAGATGCGCACAACTCCCTATGGACTCATCTTTCAAAACTAAGAGAGAACAGCTTTAAAGCACGACTTCCACGCACCTTATACACTCAAAACCCAGGTTAACAATCCTATTGCACTAAAGTTCACAATACCAGGTAGCTCGACACACACCTTGGGAACATCTGGAGGAGCAAAGGACAGGAGAACAAGCATCTGAGCCTGCAAACACATGCACCCCTTCAACACACCCACGAGTGTGCCGGGCCAGGGGCTGTCCCAGGAGCTGATTAGCAGTGCCAGCTCCCAGCCCCGGGATGCTATCAGGGGACTGGCACCACATTTACAGGCTTATTTCTTTGCTAATCTGCTCGTTGCAAGCGAGGGCTGTCGCATGTGGAGGCCCGGGAAAAGCCTGGTCTCATCCCAGTGGATGCAACTTGGAAAAAAACCAGGAGGAATAGCCCGTAATTGTGGTTTGGACCGAAACAGGAAGCATCCCCTGCAATAGCCGTGCTCCCAGCCTTGCTTCGGACACCGGGCAGCCCTCAGCAGCTCTGTGGCCGGGACTGCGCTTAGGGGACACAGCACTTGGCACCCCAGCGCGGCTGTGTGGCTGCTTCTATTACACAGGAAGCAAGAACAAAAATAATCACGCTAATTAACATCACAGCTTGACAAATGCAAAGGCAGTGACCACAGCTAAGCCTGCTCACTTTCTGCATCCAGTACCCACGTGCCTGTATGGCACAGGGCCCCCCATTTCCCCGCACCCCCATGCACCCCCCAGCAAAACACCCCATACAGATTCTCGCTGCAGTGCAGGGTCACAGCACCCAGTGCAGGAGCTGGCACTGCAGCCACAGCAACGCGGGGTGCAGGGGCACAGGTGTGGGACCTGGGGCCGCAGGACAGGCAGCGGCGCCTGGAGCCCCTTCCCTCCCACCGCAGCTCCTGCCT
Organism: Falco cherrug; assembly: GCF_023634085.1. NCBI lineage: Eukaryota > Metazoa > Chordata > Aves > Falconiformes > Falconidae > Falco > Falco cherrug. The sequence continues at coordinate 22,864,308 of NC_073711.1, forward strand.
TGCCCTGCGCTGGTTTGCCACGGTGGCCCCGTGGCCATTGGGACCCGGATGGGGCTCACCCCTGCGGTCCAGCTGCCTGCCTCCAGCCACCCAGCCCTGCCTGCCCACTCCTGCGGACCCCAGCCCACTGCAGTAGGCTTTTGATACCGTCTCACTGCTTGAAAACATTGCAATCCCCATGAAATAATATTCATTTAATTATCAAACTCCACCTTGCGATAGACGCGTCCTTCCTCCAAGGGAGGATGACGACGAGGTGGAAGCATTCTGCTCACTGCAACCCACAGTGCCCAGCTCTTGCTCTAGCATACATGATGTCGGCAGCGTGTTCAGTCCCCCGCTGCACCCTGGATCTGTCCCCTCTGCTCACCCTGTGATTTCTTCTGGCAGTGACTACCCTCGCTTGGACAGTGTCTAGTACAATGTGGCCCCAGTCTTGGTGGGCTGCCTGCAGGCACTGCTGTAAAACAAATGTATTGAATCCAAACAAAATGCACATGGAGCCTGCTCCTTCTAGAAGTGCCTTGGAAGGAAGGTCTGGGCCCCATTGTGCTACAGGCTGCGCAAACACCAGCAGCAGTCTCTGTCCTGAGGAACGTCTGATGCACACAAGCCCGAGAGCACAGTAAAGGCAGACGGGACCAGCACTCCCACACTGAGCCCGTCGAGCGAGAGCAGATACAGTAAACCCAGACTGCTGCTTTATGCTCTCCTTTCAGGAAGGGTTTTGGCTGGGGTTGAGAGAGAAGACCAGCTCGCCAGGAAGATGAGGCCAGGACGGGAGGGTGAAGGTATGCGTGGGAAGGGGATGGATACCAGGAGACTGGGACAAACAACTGGGGGCCAGGGAACAAGCAGCTTCTCCTCAGCATCTGGAGGGCTTTGTCCCTCTCCACCTCCCCTGAGACACCACATGGCAGGGCCCGGGGGGAAGATGTCCCAGAGCTGGGGGGAGGCCAGGCCATGCAGACACCAAGCCCCCTCCGCGCAGCCCTGACCCTGCCAGCTCGTGAGGGCTCCAACACACCATGGCAGCCCCAGCCCAGGGTGGGAAATGGCAAAACAGACCAGCACCACCCGGCCCAGACACACCCCGGCATGGGCGCACCCACCCCTGTCCTGCTCCCACAGGCTGGCCACAGAGGAGCTGGGAGAGGGGACAGCTCAGTCATGCAGCCATCCCTTGCTGGGGATGTGCCAAGTCCTCCCTCCCGAAAACACTCTGGTTACTGTGCAGCCAGGGATGCATTTCAGCAGGTCCCCAGAACCACAGCCCTTCCCTCTCTCCTACCCAGGCAGCGATGCTGCTGGGATGCTCCAGCATAGAGCTCCCCTTCCCTGTCTGGGCACAGGAGCCCAACACTCAGTGCTTGCAGCCAGGCTGCACCCCTGCACCGGGACTAAGCCTTTAGCCTCCCAGAGAAGCTTCTGACACAACACTTTTTCATGGGAAGGCCAGTGGGAAGCAGATGAGGCAGAGAACCCCACCACTGGTGTGCAGCCACGTGGGAAGCATTTCCACACTGATCCCTGTCAAGAGCGGGGTCAAGGCAGAAACAAAACCTGAATAACCCAGTAACAAAGGATGAGCGACTCCAGCTACCCACCTACAGACTGGTCAAGTGTCATGGCAAGACAATGATGAGAAATGAAATTTCCCCTGAGCAGCCTGTCTGAGGCCACAGGAGGCTCGAGCATCTCCAGCAACACAGATGCTGGTGCAGAGTAACCGAATAACCACTCCTTAACCGCCCCCCCAGCACACGGCCCTGCCTGGCTGCCCTGCAGAGGTGACTGACCTAAACGCTAACGGCAAGAGATGGTGACAGGAGAAAGAAGAGCAGCAGAAGGCAAGAAAAAGCCAAGCAGAGGCTGGGAGAGCAGCATTTCACTTCAGCACTGCACTTCTTTAAGCAGCTATAACTGAACCGTGGCTCAGCTACAAAACCAAGGAGACAACGGGGACAGGCTGGGGGAAGCATCCCATCCCGAGCGCTGCACTCCCGCAAGCACCCGTTGGGCAGCAGGAGCCTGGCTGCAGGAAGACAGAATCTGGAGGACCATTAACCAGCATCCTAAAACAATTCCTGAGGTTTGCAGAGTGCCTCAGAAGGTGGTAGGGCTCAGGGAGGCAGGCAGGAGGGCTGCTTCCAAACGCAGCCACGTCTGAGCCGTAGTTGTCCTAGCCAGCATGGCTCCGGAAAGCCATGTGCCCAGCACTCACCGGCCAGCCCCCGGCCAGGCTGCGGGTAACCTCTGGGTTAGTTAGCAGCCCAGCCTCCTATCAGCCCAATCACTTTAAAAGTAATTAAAGACTGCTAGGAAGCTGAAGATGAACACCATTGAGTTGAGACAGAGGGAAAGTCAGGTCCCTGCAATCTATTAGCATTGCTAGAGGAATTCACTCCCATTAGATACTGCTGCAGCCAGGAGCTTAGCAGGATTCAAAAGTAGATTAAACATTCATACAGATAATGAGAACATCCTGTTATATCAGATAGGATATAAAAAAATAAAGGCTAGACACTTCAGTGCCACGAGCCATAAATTACCCACCCGCTGACGGGGGCAAGGAAGAAGTTTTTCGGCAGAGCTGGTGCTTTTACCGTCCAAGGAAGCAGTTAGGCTGGACCATCCTTTTCAGTAGGGTGCGAGTGCCCAGCCCAGCAAGGGTCATGCTGGGGTGTCACAACAGGGCTGCCCTCACAACTGGCACACGTGAGGGCCCAATCCTGCGTGCTGCCAGGAGCCCCTTGCTCTCGCTCAAGTGCTTGCATGGTACGCAGCATCCCGCACAGACCCATTTCGCATGAACAGGAATACAACATGGTACAGGGTCTAAGGCACACCCCGCAGTGGGAGGAACCTGGCCTGCCTCACACCGTGCCTGATGTACCTCACGGAGGGGATGAGCAGCAGGAACTGGCTTTTCCCAGCTCCCTTACGCAGCAAACAGTGGGAAGACAGGAGCATCCTGCCTCGGCAGCCCAGCTCGCAGGCACCCTTCGGGGTCCTGAGGGAGGTGCACAGTCTCCCACACTGATGCTGGGGTTGTTTAGGCAGCTGCAAGGGCCTGTTACACTTAACTTGTGTGCAGAGATCCCTTAAATATAGCAAACAATTTTCTAGACATTTATCACCACTCCTGGCAGCTTCTACTGACAAAGACAACAGAACTGGACATGGTTCCTGTCAGACCTGAAACCTCTTCTTTTTTTTTTTTTTTTTTTTATCCCTGGCTGAACACCACTTGCAGAAATTTCCCCGTCCCTTCCAGGTGGGGCCTTATGGCACCCAGGGAGGTGAGGAAAACCCCAGTCTCCATGGTGAGCAGCAGGCAGATGCTCCTACCTGGCACTACTCCTCCTCAGGCACTGAGCCTCAAGGGATGCGCTCCTGCAGGGAAGCCCCATCCCTGCTGCTTTACCCTGGAGCATGCCCAGGACAGGCACGGGCTCTCCTCTCCTCTCTGTAATGCTGCCACAAATGCAGCTGCACATCTGCTTGGTCCTCCTGTGCCTGCCCTGCCCATAGGCTGCCTTTCCCTCCCAAGCCAAGAGCCAGGATGTGGGCAAGCCCTGGGGGTTCCCTGGCCACTGCTGCCTGCCAGACCCTCGAAAACAGCCAGCACACGGAGCCTGTGGGCTGCGTGCCCAGCACCCCACCACCCACAGAGCAAATGGGTGCAGGAGGGAAGGCAGCAAGTTGCAGTCAGAGTGCTGCAAGACAAGGGGGTGAGCAAAGAGGCTGGCATTTTTGGTAGCATTAATACACAGAGACTTGAATTTCCAAAGCATGGTATGAAAGTTATTTATCCTCTGCAGAGGGGAAGTGCTTCCTCTGCATTTCATAGATCGCATCACAGAATCACAGCCTGGTTTGGGCTGGGAGGGAGCTGACAGCCCCCCGAGCCCCAACCCCCGCCAGGGGCAGGGACACCTCCCACCAGCCCAGGTTGCCCCCAGCCCCGTCCAGCCTGGCCCTGAGCACCCCCAGGGATGGGGCACCCACAGCTGCTCTGGGCAGCCTCTGCCAGCGCCGCCCTCACGGGGAAGAATTTCTTCCCAGTATCTGCCCTAAGTCTGCCCTCGGTCAGCTTAGAGCCATTCCCCCCCCGCCCTGTCACTGCACCCCCCCGTACAAAGCCCCTCCCCAGCTTTCTTGTCGGCCCCTTCAGGTACTGGAAGGTGCCAGAAGGTCTCCCCGGAGCCTGCTTTGCTCCAGGCTGAGCAGCCCCAGCTCTCTCAGCCTGCTGGCATAGGAGAGGGGCGGGCTCCAGCCCTCTGACCACCTTTGTGGCCTCCTCCAGTCTTGCTCCGACAGGTCCATGTCCCTTTTACATTGGGACCCAGAGCTGGACACAATACTGCAGGGAGGGTCTCACCAGAGCGGAGGGGGACAACCACCTCCCTTGCCCTGCTGGCCACACTGCTTGTGGTGCAGCCCAGGATTCAGTTGACTTTCTGGGCTGCAAGCACACGTGGCCAGGCCATCAAGCTTTCTGTCCATGAGCACCCCCAAGTCCTTCTCCTCAGGGCTGCTCTTGCTCCATTCTCTGCCCAGCAAGAAGCATCCAGAGAGCCACCCTGTGCCCTGGGCTCACTGCTGCCCCAGGACCGTGCTCTGAGCCAGCCCTCCATCCCGGCAGCTACTGCTGTTCCCCGTCAATCTCATTCTAACAGAAAAGCAATGAAAGACAACAAACAAGTAACACATCAGGGCAAATGCTGCTCTTGTATACGTATGCAGAGGCTTCTGCAGACACTGCTTTGCCACCCGTGCCGCAGAGGTATGAGGGGAACACTGGGCAAATTTCATAAACACCATTCAGTCAAATGCCTTGATTTTTTGCAAGCACCTCCTCAGGTGTATTTTCCACATGTCCAACCAGCTCAGTATCAGGCTGCAACACACCAAGTGCTTCCAACCCAGGTATGACAGCTAGCAGGCTTGCTTTGCGGGCATGGCTGGGCTCAGGGCACCGGACAGGGAAGCTCTGCTGCCCGCTTAAGAGAAATGGCCTCACTCAGAGTTACAAAGATCCAAATAACTTACAGGTGTACAGATCTAAACCACATATCTACAAACTAAGCAGGAGGCAGCAAAAAAATCACAGGACTTCGGTGTCACACATGCCTTGCCTGCACAAACATCCCTCCTCAGTAGGCAGGCAGATACACTCCCTGGACACAGAGATTTCTGATCCTTGCCAGTCCCACAGGAAGCAGGGCCAGGCTAAGGCGGACAGATGCATGGAACAGGTTACAAAATTTTGCCAAACACAAGCAACAAACAGCACTTCTACAAATGGTGTTTCTGCTAGAAGCCATGCGCTGAAGAACCCCAGGGATCAAATAAGGATCTGGAGACTGCAGACTGCATCCAGTAGCAAAATCATGCTGACTGCACCAGGCAGCCAGTGCAGGGAGCCAGCAAAACATGCCGTGCTTCTCTACCACACCAATACCTCTCCCATCACCTACCCATGCCTGCTCCCACCAGCCAGCCTGAGCAATTGGGTGGGATCAGGAAGAACAGGAGTTCCTGGACATCTCTGGGATGGAGGTGGAAGCAGAGACTGCAGGGAACATCTCAAACATACCATCAGAGCACTCTGCAAACACAAACCAGCATCTGCACACCCAGGTATCCCCTGTCCCCACACTGGGGGCTGCAGGCCCTTTAGTAACAGCTCACACATGGCAAGGGGAAGAGAGCGGCTGCTGCTTGTGAAATAACCATTGCCAACAGCTGACCTTGCTTGCCCTGGGCTCAGTCAGGCTGCCAGACCCTGCCTGCCCACCCCTCCTGCCCAGTGAGAGCTCAAAGAGCTGGGACCACCCAGGCATGGGGAATATGCAGGGGAAGAGGTGGCCATGGATGAGGACTTCTCCCTCCCTCCACAAGCATCTCCTGCCCCGGTTTGCAGAGGCAGGTCTGTGTGGTGGGCAAGCTGCAAGCAGTGGTTGGTAATGTGGCTGCCTGGGAACATTCTGGCTAAAGGTTTTATTCCCTTTTTGAATACACCACTTCTTTGAAACTGATGCATCTCATGGGAAGACATTAGCTTGCTCCCCTGGTCTAGAATGGAAGTTCTAGTGAAAGCAGGTGGAGATCCCCCAGGAGTGGGGCTGAAGGGGTCCTGGGGTGGGATGAGGGCCCAGGGAAACCAGGACCTGCCCCGACTCATCCCTAGAGGCCCCCAGAAGCAGGGGCTTTGGGGATGATGCTGGAGACCTTGTTGGGAGGAATAAACCATCCAGAGCAGAGCTCCCATCTGATCTTGGCCTGGTGGTAGTTGCTTTATATCCTCAGCCATGAGGACCGATCTTTTACAGCTTACTTCTTGGCTATGGGGTCATTCTTACTCTCTACCATCCAGCTGCACAGAATATGACACTGAAGACCAGGAGCAGGTCGGGGAGAGACCCAGGTCTGGAGGGGGCTGAAGTTTGCACTCTTAGTATGCTAAATGCAAAAATACAGCTCTTGCTCCCCCTGCACTGGTCAGCCCCTGCCGCCCTTCCTAAAACATGCCTGTTTAAAAACTTCCAAGAAAATCTCTGCTTGTCTCCACTCCCTCTGTGACAACCAATAGTGGAGACTGCTGGGGACTGCTGCAGCACGGTGCCCGCAGGCACGAGGCGCACTAGGTTCCCTGTTCTGGAGGAAACACAGATCCCGTTCCTGCCACTGGCGCTGGCTTCAGTCGCCCCTCTCCAGCTCCCCTTACCATTGTACACCCCTTCACCCTCCTGCAGCCTCTGTCCATCACAAGTGCTGCAGAAGCTGCCGTGCAGAGATAACATGTCAGCCAAGATGCCAAACACATGTATCTTTTACACCTGAGGAGATGAACAGGGCAGGCAGGATTTCCCTTCTGCAGTTGGGACAAGGAGCACTGGGATGCTTATGCAGGCGGGTCTCCGGAAAGCCAAAAACTTGCCCAGCAATGCTGTTCCATGCTGCCTTTTTTAACGCAACAGCCACATCAGGAGAGTTTGGGGGAGCCCATGCTGGCTGCCCGCACCCAGCACCACTCCTCCCTCTGACACCTCAGGAGCATGGCTGGGAGAGGCCCTGGGGAGAAGCCAAGAGCAAAAGCCAAACAGGGAAGAGGAGCGAGGCTAAACTGGTTGAGCCCCCCCCAGGCGGGCAGCTACCGGCTCTGCCCACAGGAGCTGGGGCTGGAGGCAGCGTGGACAGATGGCTACTTCTCGCCCAAGCAGCCTCCGTGTCTCATTCACAGATTTGCTGTCCCTGAGTCATTGCCCTTCAAACGACAGCCGAGCCGAGCTTCCTCTGCGTGGAGCCAGGCATGAGTCGCATCCTAATGGCATCCCAGTGACAGCAGGAATAGCCCCCGGCAGTCAGGTATACCCTGCGCTCCTGCCTCTGCTGCCTCCAACCCTGGCAGGCAGCTCCAGAGCCGGGAAGCAGGGGGAAAGCCTCGTGGGGCATCCGCAGGGCCAGGCCTGGGGCCATGGGATGTTTCCATGAGACCCCCGCTGCTTCCTGGGGTGTGGAGGGGCTGGGGCTGCTGCGGGTGGTCCTCAGGGCTCCCCCGCACCGAGCCCTGTGGTGGTGCCATGTGGTCTCTGCCATGGGGGGAGGCCAGGTTGTGCGTGACCCCCGCTGTGCTCAAAAGGCCCCTTTCCTGATGCAACAGATGCCTGCCCCCGGACAGGGACCCAGTGAAACCCTTTGTGTGAGCAGGTCCAGCGATGTCCTGGGTTCAGGCAGACATTGTGCGCGTCCTTTTGCACCTCTCAGTGCCCAGCTGTGGGGAGGGTGCTGCCTCCTCTCCCCTGGCAGTGCAAGGATGCTCACACAGCTGGCAGTCAGCGTGACACTAGCAGATCCCTTTGTCCGTGGGGACACCATGCATCACTGCCTGTTACAAAAAGCAGCACTGCAAGCCATGCCTAGTCTGGGCCACCCCAGGCAGCCCATGGCAATGGATGCGTACAGAAAAGGGGGGACCTGGGCGGGTTGTGAAATTTTAGCAGGTCACACATTTTGCCGATACTGTCGCACATGCTGCTGGGCACACTGGCTCCCAGAGGCTGCCTGCACCCAACGGGACCATGGCACACTGGACGCTTTCCAAAAAGCATCATTAGCTGCTGAAGTATCACACCGTGCCTTTGCTGCTGGAGCTGAGCCTGCTTCTCTGAGGTCGTTCCACCCCACGAGCGAAGCCTCCATGCGCATCGTGCTCCCAGGGCCGGGCACATGCAGAAAGGAGCCTGGGCGTGCGTGCATGCAGCACTGGAGGCAGCAGGCGCAGCCAGGAGCACACGGGAGCGGGAACAGGCGCTGGCGCCTGCGTCACTTGTAGCTACTTGGTGACAGTTTGATGGAGACAGATCTCTCGCCCTCCCTTGCACTCTTCCCTGCACCATTTGCCAACCTGCCTGTTGCTGCACGGAGACTTGCTGCCTTTATAAACTCCTATTTTTTTCCCTTAAGCGCCACTGACAGACGTTAACAATAGACAATGAACCAGCCCAAAGCAGGCAGGCAACCACCATGGAAATCAGTGGTAAATTGCCCCCATTCACACCCCAGGCTGCTTTGCCCCACAGCAACCATGTAGGTCCGGCCACCAGCCCACGGCACACACCCAGGCATCTTGAGATGCCTCGATCCCAAGCAAAGCTCAAGACTGTCCAAGCACCGGCTCAGCATCCCCCTTCCCTCCCAGCTTGCAGTGCTCCTACGCATCCCAGGCACCACTGGAGCATTCCTGACACCTTGATGCTTTTTTTTTAATTACAGAGCAAATTCATTTCATCAGTTCATTTTTTGGTTCTTCTGTTTTTTGATCTTTGATCTCTGTTTTCAAGCATCTAGGTGGCACCTGACACAAGGCGCACTAATTGGGCTGTGGCCACGTAACTGCATACCTAAGCGCAAACATTCCTTTTGTTCAAATTCTTTACACAATTTGCTTACATGGAATCAGTGTGTAACATGGAGCTGCATGCTTGGCTAAGCTCATGCACATGGTTTTGCTAAAGCTGCCAAATGACTTACTGCGCTGATCCACTGGAATTACTCTGGAACTTTTTTTTCACCTCATGAAATGCCAGTAAAGCTCCACCTCACCATCCAGGCTTGTTTCTGAGGAAAACCTCCAGGTGCAGATACCAGAGCTGCCCGGGTGCTTGGGAGCAGCCTCTCCCCTCCCGGGTGCCACTGCTCCTGGTGCAGCACCCACGAGTCCATTAAAGCTGCAAGAGGGGACGTAGCCCAGGGTGCAGCTTTGCTGTCACCCATCAGTGGATTCTCTGGAAGCCGTAATATTAATGTAACCCCACACTTTTTAAAAAAAAAATTAAGCAAGATTTTGGTGAAACCACTTTTGCTGTGGGTCTTGAAGGACCTCCCCTCTGTGTACGAGCCTCCGTGCAAAGCACTATCCACACTCAGAGCCAGAGTGCACCAGGTTGTGCAGCGTTTTGTATAAGCCTAGCCCAGACAAACTCAATTTGAGCTGCTTTTGTGAAGGTAAAGTGCTGCTTTGGTTCCCCCAAGAGGCATCCCTAGCACTGGGATGCCCCCAAGACATGGCCCTCCCAAAGCTGCTGGCCCTGGTGTGCTTGGGTTTCTAAAAGATGTTCTGCAGGGAGGGACGCTCAGCAGAGGCACCAATCGCTGATGCTATTTCTGGCTAAACAAGAGCAAGAGAACAGGACCCCTGGAGGGAGCTGAACCCAGACACCACAGCTGAACCCAGCTCCCCAGGTACTCAGTGGGGGCTTTGCCGCCTGGTAAAGACTGTGCCAGGTGCAATGTCAAGGCACCTTACAGGGGCACAAGCCTCTGCCTCTTACTGCATCACCTGGGCACCCACAGCAGGGAAACACCAGCACGTCCTGAAAGCCTTGGGCGTGAAATCCTGCCCTGCCAGGCTCCCCCAGACAGGCTCTCTGGTAGGTAACGGGGAAACCAGAGGTGCAGAAACAGATCTGGCCAGGGTCACAGCAGGATTCAACAGCCACCAGCCCACGCACGCAGAGAAACCCTGGTAATCTAATATAATTTGAGATGCAACAGGTCCTGTCCAGCCTTGCCTTCCCATCAGTGCTCTGTTACCAGCCCCAGCCCTGCAGCTCCTGGCTGTCAGTCCTTCTCTCTCCACAGCTTTGTTTCTTGCAACCTAATGACTCCTTAATTCAGCTGGCTTTGTCCCATAGATCTTGATTTGCCCTAGTATTGGTGGGAGCATGCAGTTTTAGGAGAGCTCTCCACAGCGGCTGTTCGTGAGGGAGACAGCAAAAACACAGCGCTCTGCCGTTGCAGAAGCAAACCTCTCATCTGGCGGTGGCTGAGCTGGAGCGACGCCGCTTTTTGCCTGTTCGGATAAAAGGGCGCAAACCGGCCAAAAGCATCCCACAGGGCATCGCTTCAGAGGGATGGGGATTTCTCCCTGCACTAAAGTCCTGCAAAGCCTGAGCTGACAGCTCGCGTGCTGCAAGGGCTGCTGCTGCCCCGCATTTCCCGAGGGATAGTCAGCTGCAACACGTACGTCACCAGGCCATGACCTCCTCCAGCCCTTCTGAAGGATGCTACCAACGTGGCACCACAACCACTCAGAGCACAAAGTTCATCATGTCTTGCAGTGCCAAAGGGTACAAGTAGCGCAGGAAGAGGGGAGATGGAGGTGGCAGATGGCTGCTCCTGAATATTTAAATGAATTTTCTCTTTTACAGACCAGCAAACACAAGTATTTTCCACCTCTTTTATGCACATCACCACTAACTAGCACCACGACCCCAGCAGCTGGCACTCGGGTCTTCATGGCAAGAGGCAAAATGTATTTTAGAAGACGGATGGACCTTGCAGATCCACTTCGTCCTCTCCCTCCCCTGTTTGCACGGTGCCAGGGACCTTGCCCGTGAGGGGCTGTGACAGTCAGCCTCCACAAAAACCCCATCCAACACAAAATGCAAGCGAACAATAAACCCAAGAAACGTGTTTTCACGTTTCACTGTTTCTCAGCCATAGGGATTTTTGGTGTTAGCTGTAGGAGTAAGAAGTAAAACATTTTCAGAGTGTGATTTGGAAGCTGACGGCATTGCACGGGAACAACAACAGTGTATGCAGAAAGTGGGATCTGCCCAGGAATTATTTCCAAGCAGAAAATAAAAAGGCCTAGGAGAATATTACAGCAATGAGTAATCTAAGCAGCTGAATTACACAGAGACCCCACCATTTCACAGTATTTTTATGCCCTGCAGTGCCCGGGGAGATTTTGGCCCAGCCTCCCCCGAGTGCTCCCCCAAGCTCCAGGCACAGACAGGATCCGGGGTTTGGATACTCGGGATGTTGCTTACCCCCCCTGGCAGCACCTGTCTTTCCCCTGCCGAGCCTTGAAACCGAGGGCAGCCCTCAGGACGATTTATTAACGGGGAACGATGTGCCTTGTGTGTCTCCTGAAACGAACCCGCAACGCTCAGCCGTTCCCAAGTTTTTAACTCGGGGTCAAACCTGCTGCTGTAAGGAACTGGCTGCTCCGGTGGGGCTTTTGTTGTTGTTTTAAAGCAGATGCAATAAAGAGCCAAAATCCCCGGGGTGACTCGGCTGCCAAAGAGCTCAGTGTGTGCTGTTTATTGAGCCGCACTGCTCCTTGGGGATGAAATTACGGGGGGGATATGCGGCTCTGCAGAGGGAGGCTGTGTGCTGGTCAGCTGGAGCTGCTTTGCTTCCTCACCTTCTATTTTTCAGCTGCTGTTACGGAATAGGAAGATGCAAATGGAAGGCAGCACTAATCCCCTGCACACAGCCATGTGGCACAGGACCCCAGCTCTCACAGCAAGTGTGGTCCCCTGCCCTGCATACTCACCTAGCCCCAGAAATATTATTTAAATCCCGTTTACTCAGCTACAGGGTGCTCTGCAACCGGACTCCCGCTACAAGGATTTTGCGGGAGCCTCTCACATTGGCCAAGCTGTCTATTATATTTTCCTTCACTCCTCTCCTATTTTGCTGTCATTTGCTCACGTATGTTGTTACCATCAAGCAGTAGCTCTCTGCTGTCACTTACAAGTGGGTGATTTTAGCATCTGGATAGGAATCACAAATTCAGACTGCCTTAAAAACCCTTCCAGTCATATTTTCCCAATGCAACGAGTAACTGCAGCCCCTGCTGAAGTCCAGGGGACTCAAAATCAAGCCAAAACTCACTCGTCAACACAACACTGGATGAGTTTGGCATTAGCCTCATTTCACAAACGGGGAAGAGCCACCCGAGAGGGCAAGGCTGAGACTCACAGTTGTGAAAGTCTAAAGTAAAGCACCTAAATACATACTGAAGCACCTTAAATAAGTGACCTGATTTTCACAACAGACTGAAACGAGTGGGAGCCACAAGGGCTCGGGTCGGTGCGTGCAGACTCGGACACCTGCATTGGAAATTTCCTCGTGGGTGGCCCAGGCGAGCGCATACATGTTGGCCCTGCTGCTCATGCCCTCCTGTTGCTTCCCAAACACTGCCCGTGAAATTGCAAAGCTGGTGCTTGCAGATGCTTTAAGGATGCAACCGTCAACATGACACAGAGCGAGTTAGGAGGTACATGTCTTGCTGCTGCTACCTGCAGCTCTGCATCTTCTAAGCTTGTTTCCTGCTTTCTCATCAAGGATGTTAAGACCAGCGATGCTTAATGAAGACTCGTCTAAGCACAGCTCTGTTTCTAGGGGCTTTGGAGTCCATGGGAACATCTTCTTGCCCAAGACCCAAAAGTAATGGTTATTTTCTTATCTCCGTCTCCTTCTCTCTGTGGGTTTCTCTACCAGTGAGCGCAAGTCAGACTCAGCGGAGATGGATGCTCTGGCTGAAGCGAGTGTGTCTGTGCGCTCTACCAGACATGGCATGGGAAGACCCTACTTGTGCTGAGTCCCTGGGAGCAGAAGCAGCACAACAGCGGGCAGCGCCAAATCCCTCCGCTCACCACGGAAGCGGAGCAGCAGGACCAAACCGCTCGGTGCAGGCTGAATACTATGTACCTTTGAAACCGCAGGGGGAATTTGGACAAGCAGATTGTAATTACCTGGCCTGGCACTGACCCAGAACGCCAGCACTAGTTCCTTTCCAAACCCGGCTCCTTACAAAAGCAATGCAGAAACGCGGGCCTGAGAGTGGCCGCCAGGATCTTGCCATCATGCCCTTGCTGAAAGACACCGCCTCGGTGTCCCCATCGCTGCGCCCCGGTGCTGTTCCTGTGCTGTCCCAGGGGACAAGTGCTGTGCCGAGAGCCACCTGCGACGCAGCAACAGCTCCAAGCGTCTCTCAAAACTCTCCCAGAAGAGCAGTGGCCAAGCCCCGTCCTGTCACCAGGGGGAAAGCTCTGCCACCACCCCTCTGGGGACGATGCTGTAACACACCCTGCCACCTCTCCCCCAAGACGCGGCTCTGAGAAAGGGAAGCAGGTTTAATCATCGAGACCATTACACTTCCCGGAGGTGACGTCTGGAGGGAGCGTGCACAGGTGAGCCAGGCAGCTTGGAGCAGGCAGAAGCTGGAGGAGCTGCGACTCATGAGGGAGCGGGGCAGCGTCCAGCAGAACCACAGCAGGGCTCCAGAAGGAGACACAACTGTGGCTCTCATTTTGGAGAGGATACGGCACTGTGCTGAGGCTCACTCTGATTGACGCTGGGAGAGGCAATCCATTCGCTTTCGGAACACCGATCATGCCACAGGGCTGGGGACAGTCAGCGATGATGGGGAAAACTCCAAGGGGGCAGGCACATCCCGGCCCCCCCAGCCCATTTCCTTGGGGAGTAGGGGTGGCAGAGCTGGAAAACTGTTTTGTGCAGGGAAGGGGCTCCAGTGCCACGGTTCATCTCAGGTCACTGCTCGTCTGCACACCTCAGCCTAACGATGGCTGGGCAGAGCCGGAGGCAGTGGCGCGGGGCCCCATGCCTGCCCCGTCCTGGCCCGCGTGCATGAAGCGCTGCGCAGGCGAGGCTGGAGGGGAGCGGGATGCCTGGAGCCTGGGTGGGCGGGAAGGCACGCGTGAGTGCACACAAGTTCGGGCCAAGCCCTCTCTGCCCTCCCGCTCCCACCATCCCCGTCCCAGCTTCCCCAGGGGCTCCGGACCCCTGCCGCCAGCACTGCCAGGCTGGGGGCTCGGGGGGCAGCGGGAGCCCCCCAGCTGACAGGCGGGAGACCGCGGCACTCATCTGAGAGCCAGGACCCCGGGGCTCGGTGGGGCTGCGGGATGGCACGTGGCCCCCCCAGCCGGCACCGGGCCGGGCCAGCGGGGGTGAGGAGAGGACCCCAGGACGGACCCTCCTACCTTGCAGTCCGTCAGGCAGGATCTGACCGAGTACTCCTCCGATTGCAAGTACTTCTCCAGCAAGAGGTCGAACTCCTCGTATTTTTCCTGAGCGTGTTGGTCCAGCCGCTGGTACGCCTGGACGCAGCTGCTACAGGCCTCCCCGCCCAGCGCCCCGGCCGCCGCCACCACCAAGTCCACCATCAGGTTGTCCACGCTGCAGTCCAGGCCGTCCGGGCCGGCCATCTCCCGCAGCAGGTCCCAGATCGTGTAAGTATCACAAAAGGAGAGGTTGAAGTTCCTAAAGTAAGCCTGCAGGAAGGTCCTCTTGGAGGAGGAGGGAGAGGCGAAGAAGGGGGCGGCGGCGGGGGGCGAGCGGAGGGGCGCGCCGGCCGGGGAGCCCCGCGGCCGCTGCAGGGCGTGCAGCCGGGCGCAGGCCGAGTCCAGGTCGCCGCGGGCGGCGGGGCAGGGCCCGGGGGCCCGGCTGAGGTTCCCCAGCAGGGCCTCGCAGCTGCCGCCCGCCGGCTCGGCCGCCAGCAGGGCCCGCGGCCCGCGGCCCCTCGGCCGCCCGGCGCCGCTCCGCTCCCGCGCCCGCAGCTTGGCCCCGGCGCAGAGCCACAGATGGTCGGAGAGGAGGACGGTGAAGAAGAGGAGCGAGGCCAGCGAGAGGCGCCATTTCTGCGCCCGCTCGGGGTCGGCCACCGGCTTGTCGCTGCGGCGCGGCGCGCAGCACACCGCCCCGCCGCCGGCGCCCCCGCGGGGGTACATCCAGGCGCCGCGGATCATGCTGCGGGGGCGGCGCGGGGGGGCGGCGGCGGCGGCGGCGGGGGGGGGGGCACGCCGCGCTGCCGCCGCTGTCACCTGCGGCCGCCGCGCCGCGCCGCCGCCGCCGCCATGCCCGCGCCCCCGCCTACAGGCCGCCGGCCGCCGCCGCCGCCGCCGCGCTGGCTCGGCCCCGCTCCCGCTGCCCGCCCCGGCCCCGGCCCCGGCCGCAGCGCGCCGCCCGCCGCTCGGGGGCATGCCCCGGCCCCCCGCTCACTCGGCTTTCCGCTTCCCCGTCGGCTGCGCCAGCTCGCGGGCCCCGCCGCGCCCGCCGCCGCCGGGCCCCATGCCCTCAGTCTGTCGCCATCTTCGGCCGCGCCGCCAACACCTTGAGGAGCCGCGCCGCCCTGCGCCTGCGCGCCCGGCCCCCCCGCCCCGCCGCCCCGCCGCCCCGCCGCCCGGCCCCGCCGCCCCCCGCCGCACCGGCAGGTGCCGTGGTGCTGAAGGACAGCTCCTCCCCGCCGCTCCGCCGCCGCGCCGGCCTGCCCCGGGGAGGGGGCGGCGGGCGGGGGCACCCCCACGCGGGACCCCGCCGGCCCCGGGGCTCCGCCGGCCCGCGGGGGCGCCGAGGAGGGGGCCCCGGGGCAGCCCCGCTGCGGCGCCGGCCGCCGGCCCGGCCGCGGGAGACACAGCCTGCGCGGGGAGGGGGTCGGTGCTGCGGCGGACGCGGCGCCCGGGGGGCCGCAGGGCCGTGCCGTGCCGTGCCGTGGCCCACCGCCGGTGGCCTCGGAGAGGAGCCCCCAGCCGCTCCGCTTGTGGGCACCGGGGCAGGATTCCAAGCAGGCACCGAAAGGAAGAGGAGGCCGGCTTCCCGGGAGCACCGCTCCTTGTGTCCCGAGCCCAGCCGGTGCCCCGCTCAGGGTTTCTTGGGCAAGTTAACCGGGAGGCTGTCGGCTTCCTGAGAGCGAAAAATGAACGGAGCTCTGCCACGTGAACCCGGCTGTCCGCCAAGCAACAGGCAGAGCCGGCTCTGAGGCTCCTCCGCACACACAGCCGTCCTCACCCCGGGGCACCAGCCCGGCCGCGGGAACTGTGGCAAGTGTTCCCGATTCTGGGGTTCCATCCAGCTCCGTCCCAAAGCCAACCAACCCTTCCGTGCCACCCAGCCGTGCTGGCAGCGTCAGAAGTGCTGGAGCCGGTTGTCCGGGCTCCCTCAGCCTGGCGTGGGTGGGATGCTGCGGGCAAGGGGAAAGTCACTAGAGGCTTTGTCCTTCTCCCGTTTGCCAGCCTGACCTGTGAGGAGCATGAGCCCCACGGCAAAGGGGAGCTTGCAGCGTTTCTGCCTGCTCGGGAGGGCTGTCATCTCAGCCAGTGCCTGGGGCACTGCTCTAACATAAGCACAATGCACAGAAACCCTCCTGGCCGCTGCGCTGCCGAGCCCAAATGGCCGGGCCCAGGCCAGCCAGGCAGGATTTTGCTTTGCTATGGCCATCCCTTGGGTCCCTGCTCCTGTTTAAAGCCACCCTCCCCTGAACGCAGGCCCTGCGCGACAGGGCACGGGCCACCGGCCTCCGTCTACAACAGCAAGGGCGTCTCAGGGGGCGTACAGCCGGCGCCGAGCTCCCACCCCTCCTGCTGTACAGCACAAAGGGTGTACTCGGCATGAAGGCACCGTGTCTGAGCTGCACATACTCCAACAGTTAGCTCTGCTCTGGCTGAGGCACTGAGGTAAGAAAATATCTGGTGTTGAGCCAGGAGAGGTTTTACAGCCGGAACGAACAAATGTCGAACATCACTGAAAGTGATATAAGGAAAACTGCAGCCCAGGCTGGAGGCTGAACTCCTCTGAGCCGTGGCACAGACACCTGCAGCTCCTGGAGCAGAGGGCAGAGCTCATGGGGCAGCTTCCCTCTGGCTCTTCCACCGCGTCCCTTCCTGCCCCTTCAGCATGCCCATGGCCCGGCTGGCATGAGATGCTGGAATAGCTGAGCACACTCTTCCTGCAGGGCTGGGGTGTCTCTCCTGGGCCTGCCAGTACTTGCCTTCTGCACGCAGGATCGCAGCAATGGCTGTGGCACTGGAGCCATTATTTTGGAAGTAAATACTAACTGTGCTCCCTTTGTATTCACAATGAAGTGGCTCCGATACCTTGGGCACAAACGCCTCACTGACCTGTGCATGGTGTAGGAGCAGCATCCCCCACAGTTCCGGTGCCTGTGCTGTGCAGGCAGAGCTCCTTGGGGTACAAAGCACAAGGCTGTGACCGCAGCAGCTCCTTGCTGCTGGGAATGGAGCCCAGCACCCTGCTTTCCAATGGGAAACAAAGGCACCGGGCACCAGGTATGGAGGGAAAAACTCAGGCAGTCTGAGCACACCTGGTACAGGCTCTGGGCACACCAGCAAGGACCACGGCTCCCTAAGCTGTGCTGCCGAGCCAAGAAGCAGCGGCCGTGGGACTGCAGTTTTTCACACTCTTGACAGGCTGTGTTGCCCAAGGGCTTTCACTTCCCCGCGGTGAGCTACTGCTGTTTCAGCCCGGGGGTGTGTGTTAAGTTTTGTGCTGCGCGAATCCAAAATGTCTCAGGGAGAGCCCTGCAGGCAGGAGGCCAGCAGTATAGCCTGCTGTCAGGCCTAAAAATTGTGAAGAGATAATAATGGAGCCCCTCAAACCTTTGCACACCCTGTTGTTTATCTGACACGGAGCACTGCTGGCCGCTGGCCCTGGCTGCTGGCAGCAGCTTCTTCCCTTCTAGTGCTCCACGTGCCGGCGCTGGGACACTCAGCGCAGGAAGGGAGACAGCATCCCGCATTCCCAGCAGAGGGTTTGGTGACCCCTGCTGAAGACTAGCTGGCTCCCAGAAAAGCCCAGCGCTTTAGGTTGTGTTTGTGTCAGCAGAGTGGATCTTCCCTTCCCTCTGCCTTCTGTGGGGAGCTGCTCTTTAAGCCTTTTCTCTCTTATCTCCCCAAAGCCCCGCTATCCCCATCTTATTTCAGCTCTTCCCCCAGGCAGAGGACTCCACTTTCCCCTGCACTCCTGTCCCTTTCCTGCACCCGGGGCAAACACATACTGGTGGGCTGAATGCAACCGAAAGGTGGGCAAGCAGCAAGCAGGGAGGGCATGGGGAGGGCTTCCCGGGGAGCCCACCCGTGCAGGCACACGCTGCGAGGCTGAGCTCAGCCCCGGCCTCAGCTTCCCCACATGCTCACGCAGGGCTTTGATGGGAGCTTGTCACTCCCATACCCACTGGGAACAGTTCTCCACTGCAGAGCCTGTACCCTGCTCAGCATCACCCAGCTGAGACGAGGCTGCACAAGCACTGCCCTGTTTGGTGAAGGGCTCCGTTTCCAGGGTGCAGCACTATTTCCACCCAGGAGTTTCCCCTTGCTGGGAAAACATTAACTGCTCCTCCCACTCCCTGCTCTTGCATTGCAAAAACAGCAGTTTACACTTGGCCCTTCATGAGATAATGGGTGCATTTGCTCAGCCTTCCCGGGTTTCTCTCCATTTACTGCTGCTGCTGGCATTCAAAGGGCAATGTGGTTTATTGGTGATGTTCTTACAACCAAGCAGAGATGGGTGGGAGAGGCAGCTCTGGGCCAGCCTCTGCTCTGGTGCTCAGGAGGCTTCCCCGGGGAGGGCTGGCACCTACAAGGATTTGGAAAGTTGCTATCATTACCTGATGCTAATTAGCCCACTGACTAATTAGGCACACCCTCTGATGGGGATAAACCAGCAGGCGAGGAAGTCACCACCAGCATGAGGCCAGTGTTTCCTTACTGCACGCTGCAGCTGACAAGGCTTTGGGCTGGTCTTTGCGAAGGGCTCTCCATGATGCGCTTTTATGGGATCTCGGTACTCTACTGGGAAAGGCAAATTAATTAGCTGCTACAGGAGGGGGCCCAGGCACCAGAAGGAATGATGATGAGGAGGACCCCAAGCTCCAAGCAGCTATCAGAGGCACCAGGGCACACACATTCCCCAGGCACAGTCAAAGCACCTTGAAGAGACCCTGGGGGCTGACACAATACAGTGGCAGGAGGGATAATTGCACCAGGCCTGCATGTGCACCCATATCACCCTGCCGACATGTGGGTTTTGGCAGGCACACACAGCACCAGTGATGGAACTGCCTCTGCACCCAGTCAGCATTTGGGAAGGACCACTCTAGACTGGCCCTGGGTACCCAGGGTGCAGGGAAACCTTTGCTTTCTGTGATTAAAGTCACCTGGAGAAGAGAGAGAGCCTGGCTGGTGGCTGACTGCTCTGGGGCCTGAGCCAGCAAGAGAAAAGTGTGGGGCAGGGCATGCAACTTCATGTGCCCCAGCTCCTGCAAGAGCCCTTGTTTGGTGTAGCCCTAGAGGAAAGCCCAGAGTTGGGGGGCCACGGCTGGCCCCTTGTGGGGCGGAGGGAGGACCTGCAGCCAATGCAGTCACTGGGGTGGCGGTCCTGCCCCAGGAGCAGCCTTGCCCATGCTCATTCTGGTGCATCCTGCAGCCAAGCCTCCAAACTGCAGGGCTCTGCCCTCACCCCCTGCCAGGGCTCAGCACACGGTAACTGGGCTCAGGCTTGTGCTCACCTCTGTTTGTGCGTGTGTGCACGTGAACTCTCCTGCCTGGACCCCTTCACCCCCCGCCCAGTGCCACTCCACAGCCCTCTACCAATGTCTGGCTCTGAGTCACTGAAATCCCACCCTGAAGCAGAGCCCCTGTGCCCCTGCTGGAGGCTGACAGCAGGAGATACTTCACCCATCGCAGGAGCGATACATGCACAGAGTTGGAATCAGCCTTGCACTGTGGTCTCGTTCATGATGCAGTGACAGACCTAGCAAGCCCTGCTGCTCACCATCTCCCAGCCAGGTGGGAGGTGGAGGACCCCACAGCTGGGGCAGGCACTGCAAGGGTTTCAGGGAATCTCCTAAGGGATGCCCCTGGTGTGGGATGTTTTGCTGCAGCCAGAATGCAGCAGAGGTTGCTTCATACAGAGGCCCTGAGAGCTCCCCAGCCACAGCAGCCCTTGCTCTGGCAGCGAGTAAATCAAGTGCAATCAGATGTAATAGCCAGAAGGCAGGGAAGAAGTGGATGTACATCCTGGACCTTCTTGCAATGAGACTGGGAAAGGCAGGGAAGCCATGCCCCAGTGCCCAGGGTTTTCCACTTTGATGTCAGACCTTGGTAGTCCCCTGCCCAGCATTGCCCATGGGACCCACTCGCTGTTGCCTGGCGCCAGGCTGTGAGGGGATGGCTGCCTCCAGGGAGAGGGGCTCAGGGAGTCCCTCTCCAGGGGACACACCACAGTCTCGCCCCACTGGCGCTGCCTGTACTGCTCTCATTCACAAATCCTCATCCCCAGGCTGGCTCCATGCCCTCTCGACCCCAGTGGCCCTCGTACGGCGCCGCTTGGCCGCGTTTCTAGACATACCCGGGATGATGTCAACAGCGTCCAGCCCTGCTTCTATACAGCCCTCCTGGGAAAGCCTGCAGACCACATAGCCAAGCTGCTGGCCAGGCCTGCCAGGCTCCCGACTCCTTGGGCAAGGGCTCCTATTGCTTCAGCTTCCAAACAATGGGTGGTGGCAGGGGCTCTCAGCTAGCCTTCAGGCCACGGGCTGGTTTTCCCATCAGGTCCTACGGCTGGTGCCACCACATCACCTCACAGCACAGCCCTGTGCCCAGGGACCTGTGCTGCATAGCCCGGGAGAAAACTGTCCTGCACTTTTTCTGGGAATGGCCATGTTTGCATCCCGCTCCTCCCAGGGAAGAGGGGAGCTGCTGGGTGCAGGTTGCAGCTGCAGCAGCAGTTGATCATGAAAGAACCCACAGGACTGGGCTCCCAGCACCACCAGTGCTCCCAGAAGGGGGGCTTTAACGGTGGCACCTTAACAAGAGCCTGTGCCACTGGTGAGAGGGACTCACCAGCTGCCCGAGACGACCTACACGCATGTTGTGCCAGAGCAGCACCGCACCAGACTGGAGAGGAGGGTATGGCTGAGCTCCCCATCTCCCTGCTACCTGCCTCATTCCCTGTCCTCTTGCTGGGTCTTTTTCTTGCATTATTGATGAGAGATGATTTAATTTTGGTTTCTGTCCTACATTTGCAGGAGAAAAGCCATTCTGACCCTCCCTGGGGCCTCTCCCTTCTGCCTGCCCCACGGCTTTGCTGGGAGCATCTTGGCCCAGCAGCCTAGAGCTCCTGGGACTCAGCTCTGCCAGCTACATGGGATGGTCTTCTCTGCCCAGCCTGTCCCAGCCCCTCACTCTGTGGCCATCATGGGGTGAAGCAGCCAGCCTGGCAGCTCCAGAAGGAGTGGGGACGGGCAGTGAGCATGGAACTCACTGCTTTCCCAGTGCACTGCCCTCTGAGTAGGTGCATCCTATGGGTCCTTCCTGTGTAAACCCCAGCCTGTGTCCATCCCACACCAGGTCCTGCTTCCCCGTGTCCCAGTATGGACCTCAGCAGGCAGTGGGGCTGGGGTGGGATGCAGCACCCTCTGCTCTCCCTGCAAACTTCCACCCCATGGCTTTCCCATTCCTTCCCTGATGTTTCTTACCATCTCCTGGAGAGACCTGTGTGCACACCCTTCACCAGGGTTCCCGTGCTTACCTGGTGTGAGAGGTCTCCCTTTCGGGCTCCGTCACCCCACGCTCTGCATCCTCCCCCACAGCCCCCTGCCCCCCAGCCTGCTTTCCCCTCCCTCAGCTGCAGTCAGGCCCTGGATCCAAGGGGTCAGGAGAGCAGTGGCAAAGGTGGCACAGCATGCCGTGCCGGCAGGGCAGCTGCCCAGCTGGGACAGCCTCTGCGGCTGCCCAGCAGAGCTCCCCGGCCCTGGCTGGCTGCAGCCCCATGCTGCTCCCAGCTGTGAGCGCTCAGAGCAAGGGAGGGGAGCAGGGAGAGGGTTTTACAGCCCACAAAAGCAGATGTTGCTAATTGAGCCTTTGAGCTGCATGCCAAGCCGTGGCATGGAGGCTCTGCCCGCGTTTTAGAACCACTGCCAGGTCGCTGGCTTTGAAGACTGTGGGGGTGGGAGAGGGGGCTGGCAAGGGGGAGGCCGTGGGTGCATATCAGACTCAGCACACAGCCCCAGGCCGGGATGATAGACCCATCTCTGCACCAGTGGCCACAGAGACCAGGAAGCTCATCCTGCTGGAGCAAAGGAGCCCTGTGGTGAGGGTCCTCACATCTGCTCCTCAGCAACAGCCGGGCCAGGACACATGAATGCCTTGGCATAAGAGGGAAGGTGGGACCTACAGACACTGGTGACTATTAATTTCCCTTTTAATTTCTGTAATGGTTAAAGATGAAGAAGCCCTCATTAGAAGTGGCAGGTCCTGGAGCTGCCTAGGAAGGAGAGAGAATCTGAACACCTGACTCGATCAGAGCATCCTCCCCACCAGCCTAGATGCTTGCTAGCAGTCACAGCCTCTGACCAGCCGGTTTTCTGACCACAGAGCCATTCCTTGGTCCCCAGACCCTCCGATTTCCCTTTGCTCACCCTTCTGGCCACACTTCAGTGGTTAGAGCCCTGCTTTACTTCACCAGTGCCCAAGTCCGGCCAGGGAGGTGGCTGCATTGCTGCTTTTGTTCTGTGCCAGCGGCAGTCGGGATCTATCCCGGCAGGGCGGCCTGGGTGCAGACAACATCCTGGGACAGTGGGTGTCACCAAGTGCTCGCTGATACACGGGGCCAGGTCCTGCATCTGGCTGCAAGAAACTCTTGCCGTAGCATCTCCCCGTTTGCTCTGGGCTCATCGTCTTTGCCTCAAGCAGGTCAGGCACCAGCATGGTATCTGGCCCAACTTTTTGGGGCTGCGGAGCTGAGCACCCGACAGAGGCATTTGCATTTTCGAAGACAACTTCTGCAAAAGCACTTTGGAGCAATCACGGCTACCTGGGGCCGGGGCCCAGCCGCCTCGCTGGGTTGCTGTGGAATGGGGAAGTTGGGGGGGGGGGGGGGGGGGGGCGGTGGCAGGCTCACCTGGACGCCTGCAAAGGGGGTGCAAGCATGTCCTGCGGGGCGGGGGGGGGGGGGGGAAGCAGGGGCAGGGGGGGTGGGGAGCAGGGGCAGGGGGGGTGGGGAGCAGGGGCAGGGGGGGGTGGGGAGCAGGGGCAGGGGGGGGTCATCCCTGTCGCTCTGCTGCCCCCTCGTGGGCTGCCGCTGCGCCCCTCCTGCGTCGGGCTCCGCGGGCGCGCAACGGGGCTGAGGCTCTGCGTGGGGGGCTTTGGGGGGTGGCATCGGGCTGTGCACCAAGCTTTGGCCGTGCTCCGTGCCTGGGCCGTGCACCGAGCTGCACACCATGCCCCACACGCATGTGCACACACATGTGCAGGCAGATGTGCCACACTCCCTCCCTCTCTGTCCAGACACAGTCACAGAACCGCCCGCTCTGTTTTCTGGTTTTCCCTTTGCCTTCAGTGCTGCCGTCTGCCTCACACACATTCACGCCCGACTGCCACTCACAGTGTGCCCAGGGCTCACAGCTCCTTCAGGGTGGCAGGCACCCCTGCACCCCACTGCGCCCCTGGGCTGCCCACCCTCTGCCCTGGCTGCCCCTCGAAGGGCCAGAGCACTCACCTCGCTCTACAGTCTTTTTTGGCTCCTGTTTAATAAAAGGCAAAGGATGCTATGCACGTGGTCCCAGGAGGAAAACTAGAAACAAGGCTTTCTTGCAACGCAGGTGAGTTTCATCAGGAGTTGGGCTGAGGGATGGAGAAGACTATGGTGAAAACAACCTCTGCAGGAAGGAAAAGAGGGGATACATGGCTAGGGGAGCCCAGGGTGCTGCAGTGGGGAAGGGACAGCAGGAAGAAATTACCTTTGCCTCGCTAGAGAGGCCGCAGGCTGGCCCAGCCCCATGCCCAGACAGGGGAGGGTGAATCTCTGCAGCATGCATCATACCTGGCAGCAACTCACTCTTCCCACTGCAGCACAGGCAGCACCCTCACGCACAGGGTGCAATCCCCCCAGGGCAGGCAGAGCCAGGTGCTGACAAGACAACTCATCCCATAAGCAGTCCCAGCCAAGGCAAGCGCAGAGCCAGGCTCAGGATCCACCCAGGCAGGAACAAAGGGATGCAGAGCTGGAGGCTGCACCATGGCTCCAAATCCCCCAGGAGCCAGGGTCAAAGCCGAGGCTGGAGACAAGCATCCTCTACCCACCTCAGAGACACATTCCCCACACTGTACAGCTGAGTCTGTCCTGGAGGCTGAACTTAAATGGAGTGGTGGGCAGGTGTGGGGAGCCCCAGGTGAGGCTGCTCAGGGCCTGACAGCCCCGTCCTTCCGCCCTCACCCTTTCCACTCCTTGCCCTCACTCTTTTTCTCCTTTCCCCATCCCTCGTGCCTGTGCTGAGTCCCCAGGCACTGTGCTGGTGGTGCTGCATTCCTCTGGCCACCTGTCAGCTGCTGGAAAAAGAGACCACCCCTCACCCTCCCCCCCCAAGTAGGAGACAGAGATAAATTGGAAGTCAGAAAAGATTGGAGGCTGAAAAAAGTAGGAGGACAAGCAAAAGTGAAGGGTTAAAAAAAAGGAGTGGTGCTCAAAACCCAAAGAGATGGCCAAAAAAGTTTGAGGCTGAGAAAACTGTAGGGGGAAATGGAGTCTGAAGCTGGAAGAATCTGACTAAGAGTGGAGGCCAAAGAAGAGAGGGAGGCTGAAAAAGAGTGGGAAACTCAGTAAAGAAGGTAGAGGCCAAAGGAGATTGGAGATAGAGTAAACAAGGAAGGCTGAAAAAGAAATGGAGACCAAAAATGAGGAGGAGACTGGAAAGGAAATGGAGTCAAAAAGAAGATTGGGGGCAAAGTAGAGGCTGAAAAGGAGTGCAAGACAAAAAAACCCAAAACGGTGGGAGGTCAGGAAAAATAGAGGCTGCAAAAGGGTAGGAGACTAAATAAAGTGGGAGGCCAAATGAGAAGTAGAGGCCAAACAAAGTGGAGGCTGAAAAGGGGGAGGGCTGATAAAATTTCAGGGTGAAATGGAGTCTGAGATTGCAAAAGACTGATGAAGAGTGGAGGCCACTGAAGAATGGGAGACTGCGAAGGAGTGGGGGTCTAAAGAAAAAGTGGAAACCATTAAAAAGAGTGAAGGCTAATATAGAGCAGAGGCCAAAAAGCGGCAGAAGACCAAGGCGGGGGGTGGGAGGTGGGAAAATAAAAGAAGGGCAAAGAGTGGGGTGCTGACAAATAGCAGAGCCCCAAGAAAATGTGGAGGTTGACAGGGAGTGGGAGGTGGGTCTCACTGGGACAGGGCTGCCCCCTTGCCTTGCCTTGCCCCCCCTGCCCGGCCGTGGCCCCACCGTGCTGTGTCATGGAGCCGGGCGTGCGCTAGGGGGCAGCCGAGCTCCACGCAAGCGGCCCTGGCAGCCCCTGCCCTGCCTGCCAGCCAGCAGCCCCAGCCCCGAGCGCCCCCAGCCCCGAGCGCCCCCAGCCCCGAGCGCCCCCCAGCCCCGAGCACCCCCAGCCCCGAGCAGCCCTGCGGTCCAGAGAGTGCCTGGCAGCTCCAAGCGCCCCTGGCAGCATCCCCACAGCCCCCAGCATCCCCACAGCCCTGAGCATCCCTCCTGGTCCTGAACACCCTGCAAGCCCCGTGCGTCTCTGCCAGCCCCAAGCTCTCTTCCAGCCCCGAGCAGCCCTGCAGCCTGCAGAACCCCTGGCAGCCCCAAGCACCCTGGCAGCAACCCTGCAACCCTGAGCATCCCCACAGCCCTGAGCGTCTGTGCCAGTCCTGACCATCCTGCCAGCCTCAAGCTCTCTTCCAGCCCTGAGCAGCCCTGCAGCCCAGAGAAGCCCTGGCAGCCCCAGGCCCCCTTGGCAGCATCCCTGCAGCCCCGAGCATCCCCACAGCCCTGAGCATCCCCCAGCTTTCCGCAGGGCTCACAGGTCTCCTGGACCTGGAGGCAGACAGGCTTGGGGCTGTGTGCTAAAGCCCTGCTGAGCAAGCCATGGCAAAGGTGAAATTTGGGGGGATTCGGTACTTCTACTTATGCATGGGGTTTAGAGATCCTTGCACTTGATTTAAATCCAGAACAGGGAGCGTTACTTTGGGGGAAGCAGTTGTGAAGGTTCCCGCTCATGCACTGCCCCGGAGCTCATGCGGTTGTATAGGAAATATGGGAAGTGTTCCCTTTCTCCTCAGTTTCAGGTCAGACGGGGTGGGGAGCTGGGGAGCTGCAGCAGGCCCTGCTGCCAGGAGTTGTTGCTGCCGGTAACATGAAGGAAAAAGAAAAGGACACGGGAAATCCCAGCCATGGTGGTATGATGGGCATGCAGCTCATGCCAGGGGTCCCCACAGCCAGCCCCTCACTAAGTCACCGCCTGTTCCCACAGAGGAGGCTCACAGCTCAGCCCGGGAGCCAGCTCTGCCGCCCAGATCCCATCTAGAGCTGGAAAGTGTTTCCTGAGGTTTAACCTCTACTTCAGCCCATCCTTCACATGGACATGGGCAACCATGTCCTCCTGCGCCAGTGCGAGCCCATCCTCTTCCCACACACTTGCTGCATCCTCTGTCCCTGCTGCCCATGTCCCCAGGCTGCCAGGGCTGGGTCCCTCGCCCCATCACACTGCCCTCCTCGGCATCTCCTTCCCAGGGGTCTACTCATCCACTCGTTCCTGCAGGGAATGAACAGAGGCCAGACCCGCTGGGTGGGCACCCCTTTAGGATGTCTCCTCAGGGCTGTGGCATGCCTCCCCATGCACCTGTTCCCTCTCCAGGGCAGGCAGCACCGCCCCAGTGCCTGCGCCCATCAGCCAGCGTGGGAGGCTGGGTGTCCCCAGCCCACACTGCCACCCACTCTGGGGGCTCAGGGCTCCCGTGGGATCAGGCCCGTGGGCATGCGGCTGTCCGGGCAGTGCATCCTCACTGGCTCGGCATGCAGACCACCGTGGGGCAGGCAGGGTGCGGGGGCTGGGGTGCACAGATGCTGCTCGGGGTGAGCAAAGCAGCTGTGTTTACTTTCCATCTGCTGGAGGGAACAACAGGAGATTTTTTAAAATTATTTATTTCATTTTATTTTTTTGAGGCTTTGTGTATCCTTGACCAGCCAGAAACCATCATGTAAACATCCTGTGGCTTCGCCAGGAGGGGAGAGCAGGGTGACAGAGGAGGTGTCCCGCCTCCCATTCTGCAGGGCTGCCCCTCTTGCACACCTACCCACCACAGGGCCAGGTAGCACAGGAGGGTGCTGATGTTCCCCCCAGCTCGGTGTGGCCCCTGTGGCAGTGAGGCCAGGCTGGTGAGGGGTGCGCAGGTGACCCCATGGGTCCCCAGAAAAGCAGGAGACATCAGGACTGCAGCCTGCTGCTGGTGCCAGCCTGGGGGAAGAGAGAGGGGGATGTCCTGGAGGCAGTGGGCTGGAATGCCCCAGGGAAAGCCACCAACCTGTGTGGTGCGGGCTGTATCCCATGGGCTGCAGAGGCTCAGTGGGAGAGCAGGTGGGAGGCAGAGCAGAGCCCAGCGGGAGGCTCAAAGAGAGACCAGAGCAGCACTTGGGCTTGGGACTGCAGTGAAGCTGTGGGGTTTGCTCCAAGCATCCCACAGGGCTTTCCTTTCCCGTGCTCCAAGCAGGGTCACCGACACTCTCCGCTCTCGTGGCAGGGTCTGCGGCTGCGTTAACCATCTGGGTGCCCCAGGCAGCATCCTTGGGTCCTGTGATCTGAATCGCAATGAGCAGGGACTCCTGCTCAAGCAGTTTCCCCCAGTCCATAGACAGCAGAGGGGTCTCCAGCACTGCGGGGTCTGATGGAGAGTTTGGAGGTCATCAGGAACATACCCCGCCCCCCAAGCCTCACCTCCCAGCTGTCTCCCTCCATCCATTGGGTCCAGCTCTGGAGCGCAGGGCTGCTACCCCCTGCAGCACTCCCAACACCCCACTGCCCTCCCCTCCGTGGCAAAGCTGGCTCCTGCGTGCCTGGTCCCTGTTGCTGCCGGGGTGGGGGACATGGGGGACACAGGGGACACAGGGCAGGCAGCTGCAGCGCTGGTGGCAGACGGCTCCAGAAGAATGCAGTCAATCGCTTCGTAAAGATTTCTGATCCCTCGTGCTGTGCCGTGCAGGAGGCAAAAGGAAGGCCCTTAGCACACACTGCCGCCTCTGCCAAGGCTTAATCAGCAGGTTTGTTCCAAGTTGTGGCCAGCCTGATTAATCCAGGCTGTCTCTGCTGGGATGCTGATTTCAGAGCCTGCTGCTGAGAGCAAATTTCTGGCTATTATGCACAGAAAATTGTTCAGGTTCTGGCTGAATTATCGGTGTCCAGGGAAACAGAGCAATACCTCAGTGGGACTGATGCTAATGGCATGCAGCGGTGGCAGTGCCCCTCTGCGGGTGCCAGAAGGGCTCAGGGGACCTGGGACAAACCCCGAGGCTCAGACACGCACCCGTCATCCTGCCCTGTCTGGGAGAGATGAGACCCACCACTGGCCCAGAGCATCATCATCTCCAGTGAGGTGGAAAGGAAACATCTGACTTTGAAGGAAACATTACCCTCCCGACCCCAGCACTCAGGCCAACTGTTGACTCATTTCACATCATCCCCTCTTTGGCCAAGGAAACTTCGAAGAGTGCAGTCAGGCAATGCTGTAGCCCTGCTGCCTTCGCTCCTCACAGCCCGGAGAGGGGCAGGGGCTTTGCTGAATGCAGTGTCTGCTGCTGAGCCATGCCCTGGCAGCGGGGCTCTCTGGAGCGTGCATCGCACTGCCAGTGCTGGGGGTGATGCCTCAGCCACCGGCAGCAGAGCATCCTCTGTTGGGGCAGGGAGCATCCTTGGTGAGCACCCAGGGGCAGCCCCCCAGCTGGGGGCTGGGATGAGGGCTGTGGGGCCATCCAGCCGCCGGCGGGGCCAGGAGCACAGCACCAGCGCCCGGGTGAGGCGCGGTGGCGGCGACGGCTTTGCTTTGTTTACTCTGCAACTTTGGCTATGGCTGGAGTTTGTTAAGGGGTCAGGCTGATTGGGTTGTTTTCCTGTACTTTACAATTTCCTATGTGGTACTTTAATAGACATTAGGGCGCCTACAGCTACAGAGAGGCACTTTATTTTATTTTAGAAATGGAAGTAAATAAAGAAATAAATGCACCCAGGCATTGCCTCCCCCTCCCTGGCCGCCTTGCTCACTTGCCATCTCTCCGCAGTCCCTCACTGGCTTCCTCTGGCTTGGGGAAACCTCATTTAAACCAACCACACTATATTTTTAATGAGGAGTGTTAATTAGCCCCGGCCCCAGCCCGCTGCGCATGGCTTCCTCAAAGTTGGGCCAGGGTTTTCCAGAGCAGCATGGCAGCTTGGTGGCAGCTCTTTCCTTGGTGCAAACACCAAGATTCTGATCAGCACCAAGCAAGTGGTTTTAAGCTTTTTCCTAGAGGATGCTCCTCTGGGAAGGGTTTTGCTGGGATTGGGTGGAAGAACCCAGGATGGATGTGGAGGACCTGGGCATGATGCTGGCACACCCCCAGGGCATGTAGCGCTCTCCCCTCCCGCCACTGCATGTTTAATCCAGGATGGCTGCAACCCGGCAGGTGCCAGCCCCATGCCTGTGCCCTGTCACAGCCCTTGGTCCTGCTGCCCACTGCTCTGCCCCAAGATGAAGCCATTGCCAGGTCCACAGCTCCAACAGGCAGAAGCGATGCTGCTCTGGTGGATGGACTTGGAAGCCTCACAAAAACCATCACTGCTTCAGTCACACTGGTACAAAACTGCAGCGATGAGCAGGAGGGAGATGGATCCTGAGGAGCTGCACACCCCACATCACATGGCCGGCTGCCACTGCTCAGCTCTGCCGTTTCTGCCCCTGAAGCACAGGCAGGGCTTGAGCACGGGCCGTCGGCAGGCAGGTCCCCCACCGTCACTGGGGTGACGTGCTCCCCATGGCACACCAGGTGCCTGCAGGCTTGGTGGCACCACTGGCATCCTGCTTCAGGCTGCTGGCAGCTGCTGCCCCAGGGACCTGCCGCTGGCACTTGTTTTTGCACAAACAGTGGGACTGGTGTGTTGATAAGGTGCCAGTGGTGCCTTTCTCTGGGCCTTTCCCTGCTCTCCCAGGCCCTGAGGGCAAACATTCCTGGCATATTTGTCATGTTCCACTCAATACAGCATCCTTCAGAAAAGAAAAAAAAATCAAAAGAAAATCCGGTTCTTCCACTGCTCCCTTTAGTGTTCTTTTACGCTTAAGCTTTTTAATTCCAGCACTGAATAACACCCTTTATGGAAAGGCCTGAAAAGCTGCAGCCTTTGCTCAGCCGGTGCAGGGGTAGAGGGTGAGTGCAGCCGACGGCGGGGCTGCTGGGGGGTGCGGGGGGAGCCCCGGCTGTTGCCTCTGTTCCTGGCACCCAGAGGGACCGCGCTGCCACCCAGCCCTGCAGAGGGGAGCGGGGAGCTGGAGGTGTGATGGGGCTGCTGCCCGGCTGCGGCGGGCGGATAACCGTGGGGCTGGCAGGGACATAGGAAGGGTGGCACTGGGTGGCCTTAAACTAGACCTGGGGAGCAGGGACTGATAAACACAAGGGTTTCACATGCACATTTTTGTTGAGGTCAACCCAAAGGTGCCTGGATCCCAAGGCACCCCTGGTGCCCAGGGTGCTGGGCGGGGGCAGCGGCTCTGGTCACCCTGTGGCTGAGCACGTGCCGTCGGTGTGTGGTGGTCTCCGACACAGCTGCACACCACTACCCCTCACCCCCTTGCCTTTTCACTTTTCCATTCCACTGCTCTCCGCGCCTTGCCTGCTGCCCTCCTTTTGTGCCCTTTCTTCCACCAAAGCACTAAATCCCACCATCCTGCATGTTTATAAATGTTTGTTTTCCAGGCTGGGGCTTTGGTAGCAGATAAGCTTCCATCTCAAAGTCCTGCAATAAACCACCCTTTCTGGCCACCCGCTCCCAAGCAGCCCATGCGTGCCGCCCGCTCGCCCTGCCCCGCCACGCGGGCACTCCCCGGTGCTGCCCATGCCACAGCTTGCCGGGGGCCAGGGCTGCCTGCTCCCTTTCAAAGGACACCTGGGTACGGGGGCGAGTGGCGCGCGGCTTCAGAGAGCTCTGTGAGCTTGGGAAAAAGCCTCCGAGGCTCTTCCCCAGCTGTTTGCTTCCCCAAGACTTATGGTTCAGACCACGCCGCTGGCACGCTGCCTCCCCACTGCACTCGATACCACCTCTGCAGCGGACACGCACAAGCCCAGTCACTGCCGGGAGCTGCTGTGGGGCAGGCTGGGCTGGGGACCACGGCTGCCCCTCATGTACGGGGGGCTGGGAGAGGGCAAGGGTGGCGAGGGGGTGGCAGGGGCAGCTGGGAAGCAGTGCGGGCAGAGCCCCGCTCCCCACATGCAGCTGGCCGCGACGCACGGCTGGGGGCCCGGCGATGCTCACTTCTTTCCCACTCCCTCCCCCTTGCCCCCCTGAGGAAAGTGATGTTTTTGGAGAAGAATGAAAGGAAAGCTGGGGAACACTCACTGCGCTAATTCTGTCAGGGAGCCAAGAAATATGAAGCGCCCCTTTGTTTTTTCCGAGCAATTATCCTCCACGATTTGGCTTTTTGTATCTCTGTGTGTGTAAAACTAGTCATTATATCCTCCCTTATCTGCGGGGAGCACGCTGCCTCCTCTCCGTGCTGCCCTGTGCTCCCACCCCTCTCTTCTCACCCGCCTCCCAGCCAGCACCAGCTGTGTTGCACTGGGCACCCGAGCCCAGCTCCCCCCCTCCCTTGCTGTGTATCAGGTCAGAAAGATGCAGAGCATCCCTACAATCAGTGTCTGTTTCCCTGGAGCCGTTGCCTGCACCCCCCCCAAGAAGCTCCCTGGAAGAGGTCACCCTCGCCCCAGCTTCTAGCCCAAAGTGACCCGTTGGGTAACTTAGAGCAGCCTTTGGGCTGCCCCATCCTGCACTGGCTGCCTGTAGTTCCACCAGCCTTTCCCTAAAGTGCCTGCTGCTCCACTCATCCCAGCTGCAGGTACCCCCAAAGGTACCCCCTAAAACTGCTCTGCACATGGGGAGGGCGCAGGGGGCTCTGCCAGCTCCTGTGCAGCATGGAGAGCAGGGCCACTGGCCCTGGACTTGGCCGGGGCTGCCCCAGCTGCTCTCTGCCCCAGCTGCTCTAAAGGGAATTTACCCCACCCCAGCTTTTATGGCTGTTTAAACACGTGAAGCTGCCTCACACTCCACCCGGCCGAGCCTGATGCCAGGCAGATGAAGAGCGGCTGTGTCTCGCTTTGCAATTTTGCTTCCTGAGACTTCATTTGATGGGAGATGCTCCCAGCTCCCCCACATGCTGCTATTTCCCGCAGCTGATTTCCCCTGCAACACTTGTCCTATGAGACTCACTCCTTCCTTTAGCTTATCAGCCCTTATCAGCCTGTGCCAGAGCCTTGCAGGCAGGTATGGCTGTGTTTGCCCGAGGGAGGTGGAGGGGGACACCAAAAGGGGGGGGAAGCTGCTTTCGATCTCTCATCCAGCACCTCCAAATTCAGGTCAGGGCTGTGCCGTGAGCCACAATGGCTCTGTGTGTGTGTGTGTGTGTGTGTCTTTGTGCTGCCCTTTGGGTCCTGCTCTAGAAACCAGTGATCAAGCAGCAGCTGTACCACCCTGGGGAGCCTGATGCTCTGGGACCGCAGGCGTGAAGGGGTGGCATGCTCCAGGTGCTGCACTAGATCCCACCACGCAGCTTTGCACAAGGGCTTCAGAGACGGGGTTGGGGCTGGCAAAGGCTCTGCAATGGCCCAAGTGCATCCCTCTCCTTCAGCTGCTCTCACACATGGCTCTCCATCACAGAGGCTCCTCCTGCAGCACCTTTCTGAGGCAAGGGCTCCCTGGGACACTGCTTATCTCTCTGCAGGGCTGGCAGATTTTACGAGGGGCTTTTCTTTAAGATGCAGAGCAAATCTTATGCTTATAAATGCAGAGCCTGGTATGCTGCAGGTACTGAGGGTGCTGCAGGCGCCAGCCCTGGCTGGTGGCACAGGTCTGGGGTCCTCTCCACAATGCTACCAGCATAAAATGTGGCATTGGAAATAGCTGCCAGATAAAACCGTGCCTGGGTTTGCCTGCTGAAGGATCCAAGCTGCCTTCAGCAGCCCTCACATCTGTCCTCCCGTGGAAGGTTTTGGCCAGGGAACCACAGCAGGATAAACAACGCTGTGCTCCTCAGGCCGCCTGCACACCCAGCTCCAGAGAGCATCACAGAACCCCCCTCCCGCATCCCTCCTCCAGCTGCAGCTGCCTCCGGTTTGCAGAGGGTCCGGGCGGGCCGGTAAACACTGCTGGCGGTCCGTAAATAGGCTGGGGCTAAACAGGACGTGAAGGATTGCATCCGTCCCTGGGCTGCACCAGGGCCAGCACTGCCGGTGCATGGACACGGCCCTTCCCAGGGGAACAAGGGGAACTGGGATGGGTGCCAGTGGTGCTGGGGGTGCTGAGCCCCCGCTGGGTCACAGCACAGAGCACCCAGCCACAGCATCCCGCTCCTGCAATCCTGCACCCCCCCAAGTGAGTGCCCCCTGCACAGGGGTGTGTGCAGATGCTCCACGTTCATGCCGCACGCAGCCAGCATGGTTTGCCTCCGTTTTCTTGCCATTGCAAAGGAAGGCTGGAAAGCAGCAGATGCAAAAGCTGCTGGTGGAAAACAAGGAACCTGTGACTTAAATTTGCTTTTCGTATCTGTCTGAAGGTGCTTTGTACAGGCTTGGAGCTAGTGATCCTGTGCAAGCGCTAATGGGAGCTGCTGCTGTGATTCTGGGAGAATTCAGCAGCCGTTATGCATGGGGTTTTGTCCCAAAGACAACAAGCAGCTGGCTTGGTGCCGACAAGATGAGCCCTGTAGCTTTCTCGCAGACTACCTGGAGGAAGCGCTGAAACCCATTTTGTACTGCGATGCCTTGTATTGGAAGAGCAGAAGCCCCTGCCCAAGGCAATGCTGGGCTCGTGCAAAGTCTGGACAAAAATTAGCCTCCTTGTTTAATGAGCTTCCCACAGGATGAAGACATGAGCAGAGCTTGGGTTTCCAAGCCAGGGAGGGGGAGACAGCAGCACCAGTGGGTGTTGGGGGGTCCAGCTGCTGCTAGGGCAGGGCTGGCCCCTGCAAGCAGGCAGGGCTGCACCCCGCACACCCCACATCTGCACAGAGCCACTTAATTTCTTATCAGCAATGACCTGGCAAAGCCCCAAGTGCTGGCGAACTGCTTCAGCTCAAATAAATGAGCTGACAGCTCCATGAGGCCGGGGTCTCCTGGCAGAGGGCGGCAGGGGGACAAGCCAGCCGCTTGGGTTTTGGCTGTTCCTTGGGAACATCTTTGCCTGAAGGCTTTAATGGCAAACACAAATATATGTGACTAGGTGTAAGCCAAGGAGCCTGTGCCAGGTCTTGCTACCTACTTAATACCTGGGGCCTGTTCAATTATGACTACTCCCTCCTGGGTAATGAATATTTTTAGCACTCTGCTATAGTGATTTTAGTGCCCAGAGAGGCCGGTTCCTGGCTGGCCTCGGAAGGCGGTGCTGGGGCTGCTTATGTTATTCCAAGGATGTCTTCCCCTATACAGATCCTAAGGGACCTACAGAATATCCTGATCTCTTTCTCTTTTGGTTTTTGGGGTTTTTTTTGTGTGGCTTTTTTTATATATATATATATATATCTTTCTCTGATGTAAGCGGAAATAAATCTACTGCTTTGGAAGCAAGGGAAACTGCTGATCCCCTCGCTGCTTCAGCGTCAGGCTCAGAGCTTGGACAAAGGGCAGATCTGTCCCTCCTCACCCCCTCCGGAGCCTGGGGCCAAAGAAAAGGTCCGTGCTGAGAGCAGAAAGGGGGGTTTGCCCCTACCCTTTGGTCTGTGCGAGGGGCTCCATCTGGAAGCACTAAGGACAGAGGGGAAACTGAGTTTCTAATATTGTGTTTGGCTACAATCTTGTTGTAGCGACTGCTGTTAATGCAAATCCCGTGTTGATTTTCTCCAGCTCACTTAGATCGGTCGCAAGGCAAAAAGCAGGATTTCTCTCCAGCTGGAGCCAGGAGACAGGGCTGCGGAGGAGGGAGGAGGAGGAGGAGGAGGGGGAGGAGGAGGACGGGGCTGGTCAGGAGGGGGTGAAGACATCGGGGCGTTGAAGCCATCCCTGGCTTCACACAATGCTGCCCTGGGCGGTGTGGGGAGGAGCTCGCTGGGGTCTCCTTGTGCCCCCCCCACATCCCTCTGGCGTATTTGCTGGGCTCAGGAAACCATACCCCCAGAACTGCTGGCAGTTGTTGTGCCCAGGGGATAAATACCCTCCCTGTGCCCCAAGACAGAGGTGGCACAGCTTGAGCTTCGGACTGCACCCCAGGGAGGGTATCTGAGAGGTATCCCACCTGGTGGGCACCCACTCGAAGGCTCTGCTTTATTTATTGCTGTTAGAAGACTTTTTTTCTTTCAGGCTTAAGTGGAAATATGGGACAGTTGATGACTCCTGAAGAGAAGTGTTGAGAATGATCACGGGCAGCTCGCCATGAGTACCCGCAGCCATTCGAGGCACAATCCGCTTTTCCAGAAGCAATCTGTGGCTCAGTCACCTGTTGATTAATACCACGGCTCCGCACGGTTTTGTCATGCCTGCAAGCCTCCCGGGTGATATCTCCTCGAGTTGCTTGAGTTACTCTGCTCTAATCCCTTGGCAGACGTGAGCAGAGCCGGTGCCACTGGCAGCTGGGCACAGAGGGATGTTTCCTGCTGGCCAGGGTGGGGGGACGCATCGCTGGTAACTCGGAGATGGTTTTGGGTGGGAGATGGCTGGGTGTGACTGAGCATCCAGCCGGACCATGCTGAGGAGGGCATGCGTGGCAGCCCCAGGGTCACTTCTCACCTTGGACTGAGCTCTGGAGAACTTCAGCCAGGAATGAGAAAAATTCATCTGACGTGGGGAGCGAGCACCGACACCTCTCCAGCCGTGGTCTGGAGCTGCTGATTGCGGGTGAGGGTTTTCCTGCTCTCAAAGGGACCCGTGCTGCATGTAGCTGCTCCACAGCCTCCCCTCCCCGCACCGAGGGTAGGCGCAGGGTCAGCAGGTGACAATGTGAGCAAAAACTGATCCCATTCCAGGTTCTTGAAGTCATTTTGCTTTTGTAATGTGCTAATTCCTGGGCCCAGAGAATAATTGATTCCAGATCCTAGAGCATTTTTGCAGAAGGGCGATGGATCTTGGCAGCCCTTCCCACCTCCAGTGCGAGCAGTACAGGGAACCTGCAGCTGCGGTGGGACCATGTCACAGCTGCGGGAAGGATGGCAGCGGGGGGGCACTGGCTCCCTGTGCCACTGCAGCACTTGGTCCTGCAGAGCCAGAGTGGCTGTGGGTGGCCATCGTGCATGCCACACCACCCAACTGCCCGCTGCGACTGCGGG
Source organism: Falco cherrug (assembly GCF_023634085.1). Lineage (NCBI taxonomy): Eukaryota > Metazoa > Chordata > Aves > Falconiformes > Falconidae > Falco > Falco cherrug. The sequence continues at coordinate 22,900,686 of NC_073711.1, forward strand.
TACACCCCCCCTATTGATCCTACCCATCCTCCCTGGCTGCTGCATATGTCCCCCACCACAGGGGACATCTGCTCATGCTTTTCTCTTGCCCCCAGCTCCCCATGCCAGAGGTGCAGGTTCAGTCCTTCTGAGAGTTCAGGAAGGTCAAAGACTTTTTCCAGTGGTTTTCATCGGGCTGTGTCTTCTCCAGATTGCATTATTTGCTGCATCTGAGCCCGTGGTTAGTTCATTCCTTGGCTGGGATATTCCCACCCTGGCTGGATTCATTCACCCACCTGCTGATCCCACAGCATGCTGATCCAAGGGGGTGCCTTTGGATCCGCCCTCCTGGACGGCCCCGGCCCCAGCAACTGCAGCGTATGTGTAGCGAGGAAGCTGCCCCTGCCCATGCATCAGTGCTGGGGGGGTCCCAACGGTCCCCAAAGCCTGGCTCGTCCCTGCTGCAGGGCCGGGCTGTGGAGCCAGGAGAGATGCATAGCGTTGCTCGTCCTGCAGCATCGGCTGCAGCTCATCCCCTGCCCATCCCCAGGGATGTCCCATCTCCCGTGCAGGGGTGGAGGGATGAATGACCATTGCTGGGAAAAGGAGGATGGGACCAAATCCATGCCTGCAGCCCCACGCTGAATACAACTGCATCTCTCTTGAACCTTCCCTCTGTGCAACCTGGCAGCAGGGATATGCCTTTTGCCAGCTCGCCACAGCCTGGGGCCAACATCTGGTTGTCTTCCTGGCTCCAAGAGCAGGGCAAGGTGGGTGCCCTGTGGCAGCCCCCACCTGCATCCTCAAGTGAGGGATTGTGCACCCACAGTGCGTCCTCCATGGGCTGCAGGCTGTAACCTGGCCTCATGCTGTGGTTCAGGGATGATAGGGAAGGGGGAACATGGGGGGTAGCCAGGCCCAAAACACTCAAGAGCCCGAAGAGAGCCTCTGCACAGCCAGGAGCTTTTCTGGTGAAGATTGCACTCGAGCAGAGTCAGCTTACGTTTATTTTTTCCTCTAATAAAAAACTAATAAAGGAGAAAATGAAAAAATAATTTTCTGGAATTTGGCTGTGTCTGCCCAGTTTCCTTTGTCCGATCCGCAGGGGTGCAGATGTGCCGGCGTGTCAGACGCAGGTCATTGCGGCATGGGTGCTGCAGTGCAGAGCATTGCGTCGCCTTCCCCTTCCCCTTCCTCTTTTCCCTTCCCCTTCCCCTTCTTTTCCCCTTTCCCCCTGCCCAGGCCCCTGCTTCTGCAGATGGGCAGGGTCAGCCCATGGTGCTGTGCCAGAGCCCAGCATCGCAGGGTCCCCATCCCACCCGCAGACCTCCTTCCCTGGCTGCCTGTTGCTGTGCCTCCTGCCCACCCTGCCCGTGCTGCCCGCCCTCGCCACAGCTTCCTGCACCCCTTCGCGGGAGACAAACCTCCCTCTTGCCTCCCTTGTTGTTGTTTTGGGCTTTGTCTCTCTCTATGAAAACTGCCCGGTGCAAATCTCTGCAAAGGGCCCATCCTGCATTATTTATGCCCGCAGCGGGACCTTTCGCGCTCTTTTATCCTGCTTCTTTAATATGAACCAGAGACTTTTTTGGCTTAAAAAAGTCTGCTGTGTTCCCGCTCCTTCCCCTGCCCAGCCCCGCTCCTTGGAAGTTCAGATAAGGGGAAGATTTATACCGGCGAGGAGGCAGGCAGTGAGCAGGGGGTTAAGAGCGAGTCGCTTTTGGGGGTTCTTTGAAGATAAATTTAACTTGTTCTTATCTGGGCTTCGTGTACTCAAGAAAATGTTAACACCAGGGAGGCTGGCCGTGGCTGGGGAAGGTGGGGGCTGGTTTTAATCTTTAGCCTGTTGCATTTTAGGTTCATTATAGTGACATTCATCACTCTGGCCAGGTAAATAACCCAGGTCCTTGCTATTGCCCAGTGTGGCAGCGCGAGTGATGCTGGCAGATAAAGGTGGGCTCCCCTGCCCTGGCTGTTAATGGGGTGGTGCCGAAGAAGCAGTAAGCTCTCACAGGATGCGCTTTTATTTCACATCTCATCTATTAGGGGCCAGTGGGCAGGATTGGGGGGGGTCCTGGCCCCGTGGGGCACTAATCAAACACACACCCTCGTGTCCGCTGACAGCAGCCGAGAGCGTGGCCCTGGCCCCGCAGCTGGGGCTAATGAGCACTGGGGCTCATTAGTGACCCACGGACTCACAGCGCAGGATGGCCGGGCTCACCCGAGCTTGGCGCCAGGGGTTATTAAGGCACTGCCAGCCGGGGTGACACAGGAGGTGGTGGGGGGATCCCTTCGGTGACGGGGGGTGTCTTACAGACTGGTTTGCTGGCAGCTTTACACTTGCCTTCTCCGAAGCTGAGAGGCTGCCTTTGCCTGCAGGGTCTCTGCCTGGACCTTGGGGCTTCTCATGGTGCAGAAGTGCCCTGACACCTTCAGGGGAGCACTGTTTGTGGGGTGGCCTGAGGAGGCTCAGGTGATACCCAGAGCGAGCTGTGCTCACTGCCCTGGGCAGCCAGCAGCACCTCTGGGCAGAGGCTGCAATTGCTTTTTTGTTATTTTTTTCCATGCAGTTTCCTGTGGTCGGGTATTTCTGGCTAGAAGGTTGAAGTTTTTAGCAAAGGAGGGACATGTGGAGCAGAGAAGTGATGAGGAAAAGAGGGTTTATGGGCATGCATAGGGAAAATCTACCTCCTTGTTGCCTGGCCTTTAAGAAAAGGAAGACATGGGTTTGCTTTTCTCCAGTTCCAGCAGGTTGCATCCCTTCCCAAGAGGCTGCCTGGCACCCAGGGACCACCCTGGGCCCAGCGCTGCAGGGTGCCGGGGCCCCAGCCTTCGCGGACTCCCCCTCCCAGCATGGCAGCGGTGCCTCGGGCGGCTGCGTGTCACTGCAAAGGCCACTTCCCCCAGCTCGGCGGGACGGTTTGGTGCCTGACCCATGACCTCAGTGTCAGCAGGTATTAACGATCCCCTCATGCCTGGCGGAGAGCAAACGCCCAGCCTGCCGAGGAGTTCCCTGCCTTTGGGGAGGCAAAGAGCATCCCTGTGCTGCCACACCGGGAACGGGCACCCACAGCTCCTGGAGCGCTCTGCTCCTGGCCCCTCCGAGCCAAGGGCTGGCTCCTATCTCGGATATTCATCACTAATTTATGTCCCGGGTTTTGGCTGCCAGGGATGCTTTAATTCACCGGAGGGAGGGCAGGTCCCTTCAGCCCAGCCGTATATCTGCCTGGGTTATCTAGGAATTCAGCCTTGCTATCATGGCCCTTTAAAGAGCTGAGCATCATGGCAGCTGTGCCCTCTCCTGCCAGGGTCCCTCTCATCACCCCTGTGCACTCCAGGGTCGTCACCTCCCTCCCCGGGGTTGCTGGCTGTTAACTCGGTGCAGGGGTGTGGGGCACAGCCTTTGGGGCAGGAGCACATATTCCTGCATGGGGACACAGGGAGGGAAAGGGTCGTGACCAGCACTGGGGTTGGGTGAGGGTCCTGGTGGTTTTGCTTCCCAGCTGGGGTTTCCTATGGTGTCTTCTTTGCCTCTTTGGCACAAAAGCTATTTAACAATGCTCCAACCAGCCACAAACAGTTAAAAGCAGCTGCAAAAGTTTAAAATCTAAATAGAAAGGACAAATGGTGAAAAGAAAAGCTGAGGTAGAAAGGGATGAAATAAATTACTTTCCTAAGACCATACCAGCAGGTCTAGAAGGCAAATCGGTATCTTATCCACAGAGCAATGATGTTTTCCATGTGCTTTGTGCTCTGTCCATGCAGTGAGCTGGGTGGAAAGCACATAGGAAACCATTTCCTCTCCTTTGCACTCCCCCTAAAAGGTAAATGTTGCGCAGAGCAGAAGCGATTCATCAGGCTGAGGACATGTATTTATGTTTCAATCAACTGGAAATGAGTAAGTACCTGGGTAACAGGAGTGGGTATTTTGCATCTGGCTGTTGAAAGGTCGGGGACCCTGGGGGTCTCTTTGCTTCTCCTGATATATTGAGGCTGCGTGTTCAGATGCTGTCCAGTGTCAGCCCCTCTCCACCCGGGAAGGTGAGGGGGCACCGTCCTGGAGCCGGTGCCGGCTCACCGGAGCATCGCCCCTGGGTGCGCGCAAAGGGAGAGCATGGGCCTCCCCTTGCCCTTGCTGCAGTGCCCCCCTCATTAAGGCAGCATGTGTCCTTAGGAGTTGAATCCCCGATAAGGCAGGAAAATCTCCATGTCCCCGCATCTGACGTGCTCATCAGTGACCTTGTTTTCTGAATCCTTTGCCACGGCACTGGGGGCTGATGCCCTGCCTGAGCCCCGTGGCCTGAGCGGGCTGGGAGCCCCGATGGGGACTGCAGGTCCTGACCCCACAATGCCGAAGGACAGGATCCTCTGTGGGGGCCCTCTCCCACTCACCAGCATCCTCCATGTGTGGTCTCATGCCCTAACTGGGATGAGCTGCCACCATCCCAGTGCAAAGGAATGATCCAGGTAGGATTTCGGCAGTGGCTTTTGGTGGTGGTTGCAGCGCTCAGGCAGGGATGCTGAAAGCCACAACACCTTGGGAAAGGTAGAGTCCTTGAGCACTGGCAGGGAGGACATGGGAACCCGAAGCCTGGCTGGAGAGCAGCGAGCACAGCCCTGGAGCTCCGCTGGCAGAGAAGGGATGTGAGCGGCAAAAGGAAAGGCAAGGCAGAGGGCAGGAGCCCACAGGGATGCCAGCTAAAAAGGCTTCTTTCAGCACTGAGGAACCCAGCTTGCCTGAAGGCAAGAGAAAGGAGCAGAAAATATGGTAGGTTAGTTGTAAGATGTGGCTGAGGGGGGATACGGTGAGACTGAGGCAAGGGTAGGGAACAAAGTCCTCTAGCACATCAGAAGGAGAAGAGCTGCAAGGGAATTCATGCATTGATGAGAAACCCACAGGCAATAAAAGAAAAATGAAGGAGGGAAGGACACTGCAGAGGAGAGAGAGGATTTCTCTGCGCCAGACTCCTTCAGAGCGAACGTACGTGCAGTGGCGATGCCGTCCAGCCCAGCCGCGGGCAGGGCAAGGGAGCCGCGCTGCCAAGAGGGTCCCGAAACCACCGGCACATCAGAGAGCACCAAGGACGGGCAGCCTCCTTCAAGACTCCAGAAGGATGAAGCAGCTCAGCTGCTAGACTAAATAGATTGGGCTGGGAACTGGCCAAGGAAAAAATTTTCTGTTAAAAATGCCGATTCATCAACTTTGTCATGAACAGATCAGCAATGTTTTCTTTTTTTTGCTGCAAAAAAGAGAAAACCTCTCCAAATTACTGAATGTTTAGCTCTTTTCTGTTTCAAAAATCCTGAAATTAAAGTTAATGATAGGAAAACATATTTAAAAATAAATGGTCATCATGACTGAAAGAAAAACTTATGAAAATACGGGGAGAGCACGTTTTGATTGTCCTGAGCATATCTTGGCAATTATTTTCCCTTCCCCCTCTCTTTTTTTTTTTTTTTTTTTTTTTTTAGTTGTGATGCCCAGCTCTGCAGCTCACAGAGGACAGATCCTGGCACGTTGTGTTGGGTGGATGGATCTGTGAGCTGGTAATTTTAGCTGCACCTCTTGACTAATTTCAAGCCAACATTGAAGCCATTCGGTATTCTGCTCCCGTGACTTTTTAGAGAGGGATTACAAAGTCTTTGAAGCGTTACTAGGTGCTAAGGTTATAATGAATAACGTTTTAATTAAGCTTGTGGTCCCTAAAAAAATACCTCAGTGAAAGATTGGAGAAAATACTGCAGAGGAAATATCTCCTGTACAAAGAGCAAGGCTGTGCGTTGCTGGTAATGGGTCTAGCAGAAGTTTTCTCCGCTGGATATAAAGTGAGAAAAGATGTCTAATTGCTAATCCAGAGAAATTCAGAGAAATAGCTGAAATGTCCCCTCCCCAGCGTGAAACAGATCTGTAGAGGATTCTTGGAAAGATTAATCATGGGACAAATTCATTATAAACATATAGATGAACCCAAAGACTTGAGGCACTTCACAGGGCTCCTCTGGAAAAGGGATTTTTAGTGGAGGAGAGGAAGCTGAAAGAGGCATTTGATCAGCTCCAAGCAGCGATTGCTCCTGGATGACCATGCCGGTGGCTGCACGGGGCTGACCCAGGAGAAGGGCAGTGGTGGCACTTGCCAGCTGCCACGGCATCACCACTGAGCCTGCTCCAAAGGGAAAAGCCCTGCTGCAGCTCTCCATCCCAGCAGCCTGGAGCAGCAGGCTCTATGACCTGGGGAGCAGGTGGATGCATAGCTGGCCGCGCCACTGCTCAGAAGGCTGCAGGGCTGGGAAACATCCCGTACAGCAAGACCCAAGTCCCTCATCTCTGCTGTCCTGTGCAAAGGAGGGCACGTCACTGCAGGCCCCAGGCTGCTGGGGTGGCAGCATGCCACACGGACATCTCAGCTGGGTGCAGCACCCCGGCCTCCACTGGGAATGCTGGTGGGGAGAGGGGCAGGGTGACTCCAGTGGGGGACCTGCTGAGGCACAGGGACACAAGCCCGGTGGTCCTGCACAGCACTGAGGGGCATTTCTGCGGTAGCAGCCGGTGGGAAGCTGCAGTTCCCACAGGAGGGAGGTCAGTCCAAGTGGCTCCTTCCTCCTCAAAATGGGAAAGGGGGAAGCAGAGCAGAGAAAGCAGCTTCACCCCATCCGTGAGGGTCTGTGCCCCAGCTATGAGTCCCCCCACCTCCGACAGCAACCCATCCTTTTTGCTGGGAAACCAGCTTCTCTGGGAAGCTGAGAGTGCAGCTGCAGGTGCCTGGCAGCACTTGCAACCTGAGGCTGCAGAATAGGGACCCTCAAGCTCTGTGAACCTACGTCAGGGCAGCGGGCAGGATCCTGCCTCACCAACCCACTCGCTCAGCAGCGATGACCAGACACTAAAGCAGAGCCGGGCTGGGGTCTTGTTTTCCCATCTTTGCAGTGCTGCCAGCGGGGAGGCAGGGAAGCTGCCGGTGCCCTGAACTGTGTCTGGAAGCACTTGCACAGCCCCAGCTGGGAGGGGGTGGCCAGGTGCCCAAAAGGATGCGCGGGGCTGGGGAGGGAAGGGGTGATGAGCAGAGCAGCATGTGTGGTGGGGATGCACGATTTAGCACAGCCGTCCTTCCTGTGCTGCTGCTGACAGGGTCCTGACCCATGGGGGAAATTCACACGGCAGAGACCTGATGTTGGGGAGATTCATATGGCTGCAAAGCTGATTAAACCGCCCCGTGCGAATGTGTGCACTCAGTGAGTGGGGAAGTGGCCAGGGCAGCCATGCCCTGGCCCTAGGAACCCATGCAGGGCTCATGTAGGACTATGTTTATTTTGGTGCAAAGCTGCGAGACATTTGCACGACCCGACTTCGCTCCTGAACCGGGTGGATGCAGCTGGGAGGATGCGGGCCCTCCTGTCTCGCAGCTCCTGGGACTTTGGTGCCTTGGAAAAATGCGCCTTGCTCAGCTGCTTGTGCTGGCCCCATCCCAGTGGTGCTGGGACGCTGCCACAGCCCTTGCACTACCTGACACAGAGTGTGAAGCCAGGATCTGGCCTCTCCAGGGCAGCTGGTGAGCTTTGCGACTCCACACTTGTCACACATGAGCCCAATGTCATCACCTGGTGCTGAGCAAGCGATGGGCTGCAGCACCTTGCCATGGGGCAGCAATCGGGTGAGCACCAGAAACCTCCCACAGGAGCTGTGTAAATGGGGGGGGCATCCTGCAGACCCCAGCCACAGTCATATGGCAGCAGCTGCTTGCTCTGCCCTCTCAAGGGTCCGGGCCATTTCCTTAGCTATTGCAGTTTGAAAAAGCATCTTGTTTCATGGGGCTGATGTCTACAGCCAACTGCTCAGAGCTTCAGCTGCTGCTCCCAGGAGGACAGGGTGTGTAAGAGCCCTTTGTGTAAGGGCACGGCAGGAGAAGGTCCCCATGGGATGTCCTAGGAGATGACCTGATTGAAGGGGGATGGGATGCCTCTGCATTGAAGCAGCTCTGGGTGCAGACAGTCCCTGAAGCACCGTGCCGAGTGCTGCCCTTGCGCACTGACCCAGAGAGGCTGAGAGCTGGGGCTGGGAGGAGCAGGCAAAAATCATGATCAAAGATAGGTCACTTGTAAACACATCTGAAGCCACCCCATCGCTCCCCTTCCCACGGAGCATCTGCTGGGTAATGTCTTTCAGGTGTCCCAGAAGAAGTGAGCCTCAGGGGGAGGTTCAGAGGGAGAGCAAGGGCTCCCCGTGCAAGCCCAGGGGGGCAGCAGGGTGGTGGTGCTGGCAGGAGGCTGCAGCATCGGCAAGGGACAAAGGGTGATGTTAAATGAGCCCATCCTCCATGAAGCTGCCACATGCAGTCCTCCCTGATCTTGCAGCCGAGAGAGGTTGGTGTTGAAATCTCATTTTTGTCAGTCCTGATACAGAAGAGTTTGGGGGATTTTGGGAGGAGTTTTTATTTTTCCTTATGAGGGTCCATGAAACATTTTCCTGCTCTCTGTCCCCCGCAGTTTCAATGAAGGGTTCTGAAAACATGCTGTTTTCCATCTTTCTTACATGTGGGGGAGGTGTTGGCCGTTTTATGACCAGTCCCACCCCCCAGTTTTACCTCACCCCTTTTATGTGACTGAGTCACTGGTGCCCGTGGAAGCCCTGCCCGCGCTGTGAGGGTGTTATCATCGCCCAATGAGTTACCCCATGTTGGCAGGGCTGCCGCCAGGCTGCGAGCTGGCAGAGCCCATGGCAAGCATGAGGTAAAGGAGGAGATGAAAGTGATTTCATCGCCCGGGATGGAAGCGAACATGTTTCACCCCATATTCACCCTGGCCACAAAACGCTCAGATGCTGCGGCTGGGTTAGGCTGGGGTAAGCACATGCAAAGAGCCCGTGGTCACGGCAAGGGGCACCCAGCACTGCCAAGGGCACGGTGCAGATAACTAGGGTGGACCTGGGGTGCTGCTGGCCAGTGCCGGTCCCACTTGGCAGGTGCAAACTTTGGCTGCTCAGGCATCTCGGGGTGATGGGGCTGATCTCGGAGCAAACACCTGCAGGGCTTGGCACAGGGAAAACAAAGGTGATGTGTAGGTTGGAGGGAGAGGGGCTCGGTGGGTCACCAGGCCTCCTTATCTCCCACAACTGTTTGCTCCAAGATTAAGTCACAGCCTGCAAGATGCAAAAGTCCAAGGAAAGCCAGCCTGGAGGAGGCTGGATCAGGATGATCAGGGGCCTCTCCCCTTCCCGCTGTGGGATTGCTGGGCACCTCCACCGAGGGCTGGTGTTTAAAGTCCAGGCAGATTGCTGGCATGATTTACAACTCATTATTCTTGGGTGCAAGAGTTGGTTAATGAGCAATGAGGGGTTGGGCAGGCTGCAGGGGCAATGTGAGGAGGGGTCAGGCTGGCTGCACCCATAGAAACCTGTGAAGAAAGGGCTTCTCCTCCCCGGCCGACCCTCGCAGCTGCCTGCCTGCCCCCTGCCCAGGTAGCCCCTGGGTGGGCAGGGGTACACCCTGGGACAGGGCATGGGCACAGCAGCTGGGGGGGCAGGCTGGCAGGAGACCCTCCTCTCCCCGAACCTGGCCAAAACCAGCTGGGTCATGGTTAAAACCTGGGTGAGAGGGAACCAGCTCTGCTTAGCTGCTTGCTTCCAACCAGTCGGCACTTCGTGCCTCATGGGGGGGGTTCAGTGCAAACCTGGCTGCTGGGGGATGGGGCAAGGGGGTCCCTGCACCCCCAGCCCCGGGGCTGGCTTGTCACAGGCTGCCAGGAGCTGCCTCTGACCTTGGGCGTAGTGCAGCATAAACATTAACAGATGAAAAAACCCTCTATAACTAAAATTCTGCTGAAACTAAAGCACTCCTCAGGGGGAGGGGAGGGAGACTAAAGGTGGGCGAGGTTGCGTCTTGGCAATGCCTTGGGAGGGTGCTGCAGGGAGCACCTCTGCCCGCACACTGCTCCCATTGCCTTGGGTGCATGCACCCATGCTGGTCCTTGCTCAGCACTTGCCTTGTTGGCATCCCAAATCCCTGCCAGTTCCCAGGGCAGGAGAGGGGCCAGGAAATCCCTGCCTGAATCCCAGCCCTCCTGCAGGACCATGCACGTGCCTGCCTGGGGGACTCTGGGGTCATCCCCCCACCCCGGCCCCATGGGTTTCTGCAAGGGCATTTCTGAAGCTTTGATTCATGTCTTCCAGCCTGCCTGAATGCAGCCCCTCACCCCAGCCCTGTCCCAGCAGGGTGGCGAGGTGGTCAGGCAGATGGTCTCTGCCTGCTTGAGGCAGAGACAACCATAAATCATTGCCCGAGGAGGGATCTGCAGCCTGGAGCTCTCTGCAAAGCCCGGGCCACCACAATGTGCTACCCACAGGTCACCAGCTGCGGGCAAAGGGCACTGCCCAGGGTCTTTGTGTTTGCTCTGGGAAGTGGCTCAGCAATAACAGCTTCTGCTTGACTCATGCCACACGTGCCTTCACGCTCCCCTAGCATCCCACCTGCCAGGGAGACAGGCAGCATATCTGTGTACCCAGCACAGAAGCTATGACAGCCCCAAACCCCCCATCTCATGCAGGCTGTCGTACTAGCAGGCTGTCACTCATGCCACAAAGTGTTTCCAGCACCCTTGGGTGCAGACGCTGCAGGCAGCCCTGCTCTCCCATCACAGGAGCCATGCACTGGCCAGGGCAGAGCTTCTCCATCTGCAAGGGATGCTCTCGCAGGACCAATGGGGAGCGATCTGTTTGTAGAGAAGCTGAGCAAGTGTTCCCATCTTTCCCTTGAAACTGCAGTTTCATTAAAGTGTATTCAGCTGAAAGGTCAGCATGAAACCCCCAGACTGAGCTCACCGCTCGGGACCCCCCATGAGCCGCCCTCAGAGAGCGCCACCGCTGTGGGGTGTGTGCAGCCCACCTCATTCCTACCCCTGCGCTCCTGCAGGGTCTCCAGCTGGTGCTCAGGGTGGCACAGGCAGGGACTCTGCCTGCTGCCAGGGCTGGGGGATGCACCACAGCTCCAAATCCCCCAGGGGCAAAGCCGAGGCTGGAGACAAGCCACGATGTGCATCCACTACCCACCTCAGAGACACGCTCCCCACGCTGCACGGCTGAGTCTGTCCTGGAGGCAGGGCAGAGGTGGGCATGCCCACACCGAGGTGAGGGAGGGGCTGGGGGCCCCAGGCTGAAGCTTAAATGGAGTGGTGGGCAGGTGTGGGGAGCCCCAGGTGAGGCTGCTCAGGGCCTGACAGCCCGCAGTATCCAGGGCTCTGACGACAGCTTAACCCAGTGTCCCGGCTGCAACATCCCCAGCCATCCCAGCTCGTCCGAGCCATCGGGGTGACAATGGTGACACCAGAGCTGCATCCACCCACTCGCACGTTCTTCTGCTGGCAGCAAGTGACTGGCCCTGGGAGAGGGAGCCCCCAGCAGAGCCCGTATCCTGCGGTCCAAGCAAGCTGCGGAAGGCAGCCAACTCTGTGTCTCCAAATCCCTTCTGTTTTCTCAGTGACACAGATTCAGGGAATTGAGAAGAAAAAGTGTCGGAGAAGGGGTGGAGGGTCCAAATCTAACTTAAGTCAGTGCATTAGGCCAGGGGCTTATTTGTCCCGGGGAGTGCTGGCTGCAAACAGGATCCTGGGGAAGGCGGGGGATGTCAGGAAGAGCTACCACTCCCGGGGCCTGGTACAATAGGCTGTAATTAATATCTGTGAGGAATTAGGAAGGATTTGGAGACAAAATGGCCTTAGATTAAGTTAAACAGCAATGTGATCTCAGCTTTATTAGAAATCTGCTTTCCTAAATGGTCGGATGCTTCCTTGCATCAGCGGTGCTAGGTGGCCACCAGCCACTGTCCCCCTCTCCCCACTCACCCGGGCAGCATTGGGGCCATGCACAACCCTGGAAGCCCACCCTAATCCTGCACCCACAGCCTGAGGCATCACCTGCAGTGTCAGGGCTCTGGGAAGGGCTTAGAGCTCATCACAGGGCTGCTTTAGCCCTGCTCAGTCACCAATCTTAAGGCCCCTCTGACGTGAGCAGATGAATCCTCTCTTCCCCCCCAGGGATCTGATATCAGGGGAATTAAGGAAGAAAGAGGATCCAAATGCTCCAGTTCCTCTCTTAAGCTGCCTCTTGCACAATCGGGTACCTCTGGGTCAGTCCCATGGGTGCAGCACCCCTCTGCCTGACCCAGCCTGTCCCCAGGCCCAGGCGTCACCCCTTGCCCATGTCCCCACGTGAGCTGGCAAAGCACCTGAGGGTGGCTTTTCTGGGGTCAGAGAGCCAGTGCTGCTTTTGGGGTCCTTTGGGCCACTTTGCCATCAAAGGGGTGACTGTCAGCAGAAAGCCCAGACTGCAGGTCCAGCAGCAGGAGAGGAGGAGGAAGGTGGGCACTGGGGCTGCTTCACATAGAGGAAGCACCATGTTTGCCCCCCATTCACCCCTGGCCCTGCTGCCCTTTGAGCATCACTGTGAACCACTTGCCTGAAGAATTAGCCCCAGCCCTTGGTTCTGCTTGTGCTCCCTGGGGCATCACAACCCCAGTTGCTGCAAAATGGGGCCACAGGAACAATTTCGCCATCTTGCCACTTGCTTGTGCCCATGTTCTCTCCCCACAGCCTGGCATCCCTGCTCCCGGGAGACCCGGATCCAGCCCTCCCTCCCTTCAATGTCACAGCTCTGCCTTCTTCTTCCTTGCCTCCTCTTCCTCGCCACATGCCACTGCACACCACAGCGGTGCTTTGCATCCCGCCCAGTGCAGGCTGGCCTGGGCTTTCCTTCCCTCTGCCAAAGTCAACATGGCACCGGTGACGTGTTCAGCCCAGTCCTGGTGCTGACAGTCCCCCAGCCTCCAGTCGACAGGTAGGAAATAAATAATGTCAGAAAGATAAACAGAGCAAATACGACCTCGGCTATTTCATTTCAGAAAATATTTGCAGAAGAGGCGCACCCATCCCGCCCGGTGTGAGTCAGCGGCCAGGCAGGGCGGCTGGCAGGGGGACGGTGGCAGGACCCTGCCCATGCCCGCGGGGCCTCCCCATAGCTGGCTCTGGGGGTGCAGTGCCCACCTTTCCCCAGAACTTCTCTGTGCCCGTAAAGGGGCACCTGGTGCTTTCTGCCCATTGGGCTGTCCATTTGCACCACAGTCCTTGGGCCGGGGTGGGTGGTGGGTACCCATGGGATGGCTACCCACTTCTGAAGGACCCGCTTCTCCTCTCTGTGGGTCACCCCACACCAGAGTGGTTGTCAGGACCCTTGGGTAGCCCACCTAGTCCCCCAAGGAATCCCTGGGAGATGCTCATTCTGCAGCCCCCAGCTCAAAGCTGCAAAGCAATGGGATGCTTACTTCAGAGGTTGCTGAGTCTGTCAAACCAGAAACCCAGAGACCGGCTTCCAGGGCACCCAGAGGGGCTTGTGAAAAGCCCTGAGCACCTCCAGGGACCTCAGCAGGGGCAGACGGCATCAGGAGCAGCAAGAAGAGCCAGCCAGCCCGGGAGATGTTCTGCAGTAATCTGGGTGCATAGCACCATGATTTATCTTGCTTTGCTCACAACTTTGTTTTTTCCTTTCTCCTCACATCTGGCCACATGTGTCTGTGACAGCGCTGGCTGCTGCAGCACCCCCATGCCTGCAGACCATGTGCGCCCCGCTAATTGGTGGTGATGAATGAGGGAAGGAGCAGAAGTGTGGCTCACATCCCAGAATACTGCTCTTGGTGTGACAGTGACAGATCGACCTCCTCAGACCCAACGGAGAGCTCAGGCAAGGCTGCTCACTCAGCCACAGCCTCTGGGGACTTGCAGAGGACGTCCCAGCACAGCACCAACCTGTCCCATGGCCCTGCTAGGGGCAGACAAGGGGCGAATCCAATTTGCAAGGGCAGGTTGTGGATGCTGCTGAGATGCTTCTCCTGCTCCCTCCCAGCCCTGCAGGGCTTGCGGGCTCAAGCCCTCCATGTGCACTGACACAGGCAGCATGCAGAGCTGGTGCGAGCAGGTGGGGCTGCACCAGCACCCACGGAGTGAGCCTGTTCCACCACAGCTGTCTCCTGGGATGCTGCACCTTCACTCCCACCCAGACATTGGGATGGTTCAAGAGGGTGGGATAGCAAAGGGAAACCTCCCTTCCTCTGTGCTGACTTGGGCTGTCCGGGAAGGTTGGTACCCCAGTGGGTATGCTGCAGGAATCAGAGGGCTTGGGAAAACTCCCACGAAACAGGGGTAGATTCCTAAAAAGGAATTTGAGAAATTTCTTGAAGCATTGGGAGTGTTCCAGAAATGTAGACAAAAACATCCTAGAAAGCATAGAGAAATTTTTTAGAAATCACCAGGAACATTGCTAGAAAGGTCCTAATCTGAGGAATTTCTAAAAAGTAGTGGAAAAGTCTGAGAAAAGTGCTAGACTGAGGGTTTCCTAGATGAGGAAATTTCTGAAAAGTGTTTGGAGAATTTCATAAGAAAATTCTAAACTGAGGAATTTATTGAGAGCCCTTGTAGGATTCTTGAAATGCATTGGGATGTTCCTAGACAGGTTGTAGATAAGGAAATTCCAGAAAACTGAAAGACAGAAAACTCCAAGGAAAACTGGAAATTTCCTGGGAAGTTTCGAAATGGAGGAAGGTCAATGAAGCTCTAGGGCATTCCTTGAAATGTTGCAGGTTGGGGATGTCCTATGAAGCCCTTGAACATTCCTGGAAATGTTCTAGACACAAGTCATAGAAAGACCTGTGAAAAACATAGAAAGGCTTCAGACTGAGTTTTCCTGAGAAGATACAGAAAACTCCTAGGAAACAGTGGGGCATTGCAAGAAAGGATCTATATGAAGGATTGAAGAGGAACACCCCCTCCTCAAGTTCATAGCTCTAGACAAAAAAACCAAAACTCTGGAAACCTGTGGATCCCTAGAAATTCCCCGGGAGGTTGCAGGTGAAGGACTCAAAATGGTGCCCACCTTGATCCTCTTCTCTTTTCTTTTCCGCATCCGTAAGCTCTCCATCTTTGACAGAAGGCTGTGCAGGACTCGTGGGACATGACTTTCTTGCCTCAAGGACCTCGACGTGTTGTTTGATTGTGCTGGTCAAACAGACATGGCACATCAAAGGGCTCTGCCGTGGCCGGGAACAGCTGCCGCTTGCAGGGGCCGGGCAGGCTCTTGAGCCGCCTTCATTGCTCGGTGCAAGCACCAGCATGGCCCGAGCCCCAGCAGGATTTATTTGGAGCTGATCCTTTTTTTGCCTGCTGCCTGTTCTCAGGCTGCTGAGCTGACCCCAGAGAGCCATCAAGATGACAAGGAGTCTCCTCTGGGGGTGAGTCCCTCAATTCAATGAAGCCACTTTGTGGGAAACTTATTTCTCCTCCTTTGCATTAAAGCTGTTGCCTAATGATTGTGTGTTCAATTTTTCCACTCACTCTTCTGTAAACCTGTATAATTTTAAGTTATTTGCCTCTTCATCCTCTTTCCTGGGCTGTGAGGTCCTGGTCCATTTTAAGTCTCTCCATACAGGTGCTATCCCAAAGCTTTGATCAGTGTTGCAATGCCTTTCTGCACCATCTCTTTGTTTTACGGCATAGGTCATTCGGAGCCGAGCTGCAGGAGCTCCACAGCTCCAG
Source organism: Falco cherrug (assembly GCF_023634085.1). Lineage (NCBI taxonomy): Eukaryota > Metazoa > Chordata > Aves > Falconiformes > Falconidae > Falco > Falco cherrug. The sequence goes on from NC_073711.1 coordinate 22,916,229, forward strand.
ATGAAGGAAAAAATGACATTTTCTCTTTTATTCTCTCTTCTGGCTCTAAGAATTCTTTATATACCACTTGCCTTTTTTGACTCTCCCTGATTGTTGAAAGGATGTCTTGAAAGAGCTCTCTGCAATGTCTCCAAGACCTCTTTAAAGACCAGTAATTGCTGATACAGAACCCGTTGCTGGGCATGTACAGTGGGGGCAATGCTTTTCATGCTCATTACTTTGTAATTATGAACAGTGAAGTTCATATGCCATTTTATTGCTCTGTTCCACACGGTCATTACATTTCTCTGCATTCTTCAGTGTCAGCATTAGGTTTGGCTGCCTTGAATCACTTGGTGCCACGTACAAGCTCACTGCCGCTGCACTGTCCCCTCTCCCAGATCATTTCTGGGAGGGGACCAACAGAGGTCCCTGGCCAGACTCCTGTGGGACCTTCCTGAAAGTCCTCTCCTCTGCAGACACAGGCTGTTCATGCCAAATCCCTGCCTGCTGGTTTCAACCAGTGATTAATCCACAAGACCTTCTCATTGAACCTGGGGCAGCTCTCTTGCCTCACCAGCCTCTGCTGAGTGACCTTGCAGAAAGCTTTTAGAAAACCCAACTATTGCACAGCAACCTCTCTGCTCAACATTTCTTCCAAGAGCTGAGCTCAATTACGCTAATTGCACTCAAATTACAGCACAGCTAGGTGCAGACAGACCTGCCCCAACCCTGGCAAGGTGCTGCAGGGCAGCCAGGCTTGAGCAGGGGCCACCACGCGTGGAGCAGAGCTGCTCAGGGACAGCTCCATCCCGGTCAGGATGTGGTGTTCACCACACTTTTCTTCCAGAGCACCTAAAGCTGGAGAATTTACAGGTCTCTGTCCCAAACAGTGCATGAGCTAAGTGGCCTGGAAATTCAGAGAACAAGTGCTGTGCTTCTCAGGGCTCTGCTATACCTCTTCAGCCAGGCCAAAGTGGAGCTTGGCTGGCCAGGAGGGATGCTCCTTCTTTAACAATTTCCAGGAACAGCAGCACAAGAATGGGAGAGGGCAGAAGAAAGTAGAGGGGGTTTTGGAAAAGCTCCTTGAGCTTAACAAAAGCTCTTGTGATGCTTCCCCTGCTGTTGATGGGTACCTACTCCTTTGGGCAACACCCCACCCAGGTCTGACAGCTGGGAGGAAAGGGGTGGCTGAAGTGCCTCTTATTTCAAATTTCTCTCTCTTTTTGAATGAAGAGCTTGACAGGAATCAGCTTAAAGTAAACAGAAGAGTCCTTGGGGCAGGGATGGCCAGCAGTTCTGCAGAGCTGGCAGAAATTGCTGAGGTTGGCGCTGCTGCGGACAGGGAGGATTAAGCGTGGGATAGTTAGCTGGGCTTCCCAGCATCCATAGGATGTTAGGTTTTGGACTTCATCAATAAGACTCTTTTCCTGTGGCTCCCAAAGATGTTTATGAAAGAGATACAGGAAGGGAAGAAGATCAAACCTGCTTGAGCAAGGCCTTTCTGGCTTTATCTGTGGTTTATGAGGTGACCAGACCTTGGCGGCTCTGTTTTAACTTGTTTTGATCTGGCTGTGCTTTATGACTATTATTCTGAAATGTTTAGACAGAAGCGAGCCTCACCCGTCTGGGCTCCTCTGTGGGAGCCACATCTCCCCACCGCAGGGAGTCTTGGGGCCACGCTCCCTGGCTGCGGCCGGGAAAGTGCTCTGACAGCCCGGCTTTTCCCTAAAAAAAGGCAAAATGCATGGGAAGTCGCAGGGGAGAAGGTGCCAGCCCTGGCGATGCTGCAACCTGCATCTGGTTTCGCCAGAGAGGACCTGACATACTCATGGCGCTTCGCTTCCCCTCCTCACTTGTGCAGAAGAGCCAAGGGTGCATCAGGCTTGTGCCAATATTCTGCATTTGGGTCAATTTAGCTTTTCTTCTTATTTCCGCTGACAGTGGGGTGACTGCAGTTAACTGGCTTGAGTGATGTGGGCAGGGAACTCAAGGGACCTGGGTGTCCTGGGTGCAATTGGTGTTATGGGTGAGCCCACCTTGGGCTGGGGGCCTGGGGAAGGGGCACGGGCAGGTTGGTGCTCACCTGGCCCCTCTGCCCGGAGGCTGCTCTGCCAGAAGTGGATTTACCTGCTCCAACCCAAGTGTTTGGCAGCCTTTTTCTTCGTGGTGCTAACAAGTTTTTTGTTGGTGGGGCTTTCCGCGCTTCCCAGCAATGGTTTTCCAACAGGTATTCGGGCTTTCAGGTTGGTGGGGTTTTTTTTCCCCCAAAATTGACTTGTGTCTGCACTCATTTCATACTTTTTTTTTTCAGTTAAAAAAATCTCCAGCTGCAAAACACATTTCTGGGAGGAAAAAACTTTTGTGTTTTCAGTGAAAATTGGAACATTTCTATAAATCACTCTCGTTTTTAAATTCTTTTGCAGACAATAGTCCAAGATGGCATCAGAGCTGCTGGCTGGTTTTAGAGAAAAGTATGATTTACCTGTCAGCTGGGGCAGCAGGGAGGGCTGTGCTGGGGTCTGCCAAGGCTGAGGGAGCTGCGGGGAAATGTCAGTGGTTCCTGGGGAACACTGGGGACATGTTAGCAGCAAACACCTTCCCCATTTATTTGCAGTCCTTCAAACCACAAGCAGCACAGCACAAATAACTGTACACCATGCACAGCAAGTCACCAGCACGCGCTGCAGCTGCATATTGCACACCTGAGTGACGTAAGGAATCCTTGTGCGGTTTCGAGCAGGTCTCCAGCTCGGCGGATGGGATCCCCAGGGGCTGGAGCCACAGGGGAAATGAAGTTCATCGCATTTGCCCATCAGCAAAGGCTGCTTATGGCAGGGGCCGGCACCTCGGCACTGGATGGAGGCAGGCAGGAGTGCTGCCAGGGCAGCGGGGACCAGGCTGCAGCAGGAAAGCAGCCTGGACCAGCATCATCTGAAGAAGCTGGGACACAGGAGGGCTGCAGGTAGCAGGGGGAGGGCTTGACACCACGCTGCAGGGGTGGTCCTGCCTGGAGTGCTCAGAGCCCTGTGCCTAGAAAGCTGGCATTGCCTTATCCGGATCAAGTACCTGCTCCCTGGTAATTAAGGATGTGTTGACATTAAAAGCCTGGTATCTCTATTTTGTTTAAGCATGCTTATGGACTAAAACCACCCCACTTTGTTATTAGCTTTGTGGAGTGGCTTGTGCAGCGGGTGATTAGAAGATGAGTGTAAAATTGCTTCCTGCTAATTTATGTAGATTTCCTCCTCTCTTTCTGGGCGCTGCACCCGCTTCCCTCCCGGCCGTGCCCGCTGCTGGCCCCCTCCAGCCTGCTGCCCAGTGCCCTGTTCCAGGGATGCCCTGCTCTCTGGTGTGGAAAGACCCGTGACATGGGATTTGCAGCGACCTTTCTGCATCACCGATGCCTATGGCAGCCAGCAGCTCTGCCGCCGGGGTGCTGCATGCGGCTGCAGCAGGGCGGTTAGCCGCATCCCTGCATGAGGCAAGGTGGAAGGAAGATTGTCAGGCAGTGAGCTGCGGCTGCCGTTTACATCTCAGTGGGTGTTTTCTTCATTAACATGCTGTGGGAAGAGGTTACCTCTCCTGCCTCGGTGTTTATTACTGCTGGGATGGAAGTAGAAACCCTTTGTCAGAGATACTGTAAAGTAGTTTTGGCTGAAAGGGCTTTCTGTCTGCTGGTGAGGGCACTTGGGCATCTGGCCGTGTCCGTATCGGCTGTCCATGCTGGTACAAAGGCTTGACCCTTTGGCAGGGGTAGGATGGGGAAGGGGACCCCACCCAGCCCCCACCCTGCCCACCCACCCCAGGCGGCAGAGCCGGCTCCCTGCCTGCTGCGCTGGTCCCTGAGTCTATGCTGCTTCACCCTTTCGGCAGGTTTGGCTCTTGGACAGTCTGGCTTTCAAGTGGGCTGCTCTGTATGCGAAGCTGACTGTCTTTTTTGATGGCCAAACCCCTGTCTGTGTCTGTCACCTGGGTTTCTGAAGACTCCTTCGACCCCCCATGTCTCGCTCAGCATTGCATCCCCAGCAGGGGCTGCAGGGAGGTTATTGCCAGTAATTATCATCTGCCTCGCAGATGCAGTCGCTTTTGATCCATTGCCTCATCGGAAAAGAACACCCCACCTTTCTCTCTATTCATTTTGCTTTAAGCATCGTTTACCAGAGGAGCAGCACCTTCTAGCGAAGGAGCATGTGGGCAGGGCCCCTGCCGGCCACCCACCCTTCGAGCAAAAGGCTTGGGGGCACCAGGGAGGGCAGGAGGGCTCAGGCTGGGGGCAGCAGGGACCCCCCATACCCCCCAAGCCATGGGGCTTCGCACAGCCAGGCACGCAGCCGGGCTCCCCATGCCCTCCTGCTGCCTTCCAAGCAGGGCTTATCTGGGCTGGACATGCTTTAGAGGCACTGCTGAAATTGATGCTGCTCACTGAACTCCTTAATTGCTTTTACTTGTAGACTTATTAAAGAACAAGATTTAAATAATGTCGGGGCGGGGGGTGGGGGGGAAGCACTATAAATGAGCTGAAGGAGCAAGCAGAGAAGCTTCCCGTAGCGCCGAGATGAGTCTTAACAGCAGCAGAGTTACGGCGAGGAGCTGTTGGCAAAGGCTTGTTGTGCCACTCCCCCGGTGCTGCCTTTCAGAGACTTGCAGGTTTTCTATTTTTCCTCCAAATCTGCTTTGCTTAAAAGCAAATACTCTGAAGATCGTCCATGAATAGTCATGCGAGAGCTGCCTGTGCTTGTGAGCTGCCTGTGCTTCGGCTGCTTTCGCTTCCCACAGGTATCCCAAAAAATGAGTTTCCTGGCAGAAAGGGGATGAGAAAAAGTGCAAGATTTTCCTTGAATATTCCTTATTATTCACAGAAGACTTGTAGACACTAGTCAGTGCTTGCACTGGAGATCTGATAGGGAACGAGAACCTGCCCAATTATGGAGTGGAAACGATAGCGGGGGGTTCGCAGCCGGCTGGAGGCAGCTCCCGCGGCTCCAACGGCCGAGCCCGGTGGGAAACACCCTGGCGGGCAGGGGGAGAGTGCTGCGGGAGCAGGCTGCCTGCACTCCGATCCTGGCACAGCCTCCCTTCTGGTGTGCGTGTGGGTGTCTGCATCTGAGAAAAAAATCATGCTTATCTGGGGGAAATCCAAAAGTGAAAAGAAGCCAAAATCCTTTGGAAAAACTTCCCTTGATCAAAACTCGGCATGCTCAGAGGGTCGGAGAATAGGCGATGAATTACGGGTGCGCCTTGACTGATGGAGGCAGATCATAAGATTCATACTAAGCAAACATGCTGAAAAGGGCATTAGAAAAAGGGCTCATTATTTGCTTCTCTGGAGTGCTAATTGGGGTCATGGCACAGTTTTTGGAAGGATGGTGCTGTGAAACCCGGCATGAGCCAATTGCTCTTTGCATAGCGAACAGTTCTGTCTGGGTGATGGGGGCTCTCCAGCGAGGTGACAGATTCAAGGCTTGAAATTCCTCCGAAAATTGTCTCTCCTAGCAGAAAGGCACTTGGTGGAAAAGCCATTTCCAACACCAAGGTTTCCAGAAGTTGCTCTGGAGCTGAAGGTTGATATTTCAAGTCTCAAATGAACACAAAGCACTTGGCTGCACCTTTCTGCCCGCTGTGTCTACTGGCCTTGCCAGCCATCCCGTTTCTGTGGCATGCTTGATTAAAGCAGGGAACTCAATTCTTTCCGTGGAAATGCAGGAGTAAAATGCCTCAGAGAGGAGGAAAATGGGAAAGAAATGGGAGAAGGACGGGTGATGCTCACAGGGCAGCATCTCCTGTACCCTTGGCGTCTCTCCTGTTTAGGAACATGATGCTCTGGGTCAGGCTTCCCTTCCCTGTGCTGAACCAGAAACTGCCCAGCCTGATCCCAGGAATGCTGTCGCCCATGTTTGAAGCTGGGCAAAACCAACAGCAACAAAGAGATGAGATGCCTTGAGGAAAAAAAAAAATAATATCAACAACTCTGCTGTTTCCTAAGATTATCTTTACATTTCCAGCAGCACCCCAGCAAAATCTCCTCCATCCCCGGGCCTGGTGCAGCGTCTGGCAGGGGAGATGCAGCACCTGTGGCACCTGGGCAGCTCACAGCCATGTGGCAAGGCTGGGCTGGGGAGAGCCGTGGCGCCGCGGGGCGCCAGTCATGGGAACCGCTGCTGGACACTGGCGGGGAAGGGGCTCCCCTGAACCAGGCAGTACCTGCCATAGGATGCAGCTCGTTAAACGACTGGCTGGAGGCGAGACAGATCGCTTGATAAAGATGTAAAGTGAAATAGAGGGTAAATATAGTCATCTCCAGAACTTCCCACCAGGGTGTTAGCACTGAGGTTGTAAATACGCTGAAATCAAAGACTCATAAAACATGCAAATTGCTCCATGTGTGTTTGTCTGTCTCCTTCCCATGTCTTTGCCCCTCACCCCCTTCCTCTGAATTTCTATCTTTCTATCTCTCTTCTTTCCATGATCTCTTCTCCACTCCTGATGAGCCTGTTAGGGCAAGGGAGGGAGTCTTTAAAAGACATTTTTGTGGTTCTGGGCAGCGAGTCAAAAAAAATCTGCTTTTTTTTTCCTGCCACCCTGCCCCCCTCCCCGTTCCAGACCCAGGGACACGTCACCCCAAACCTACACAGCCATCAAAATAAACATTAATTAAGATATTTTCAGTGATGTTCACTGTCACAAATTACCAGCCCCACAAAAGAAACGCTGCTGTGCAACTACTCATGATGTCAGTTTATCCCTTTTGTGATTGCTGAGATAAAGCATCATTTCTCCACTTTCCTCTTCTGCCTTTCGCTGCGTCCTGCTTCTTGCCAGGAGCCAGCATCTCAGCATGGCTGGAAAAGTCGCACCGCTGCTGCGAGCTCCCGGGCTGCACGGGCAAAACCTGCGGCGGGAACAATGGAGCGATGGTCCAAGCAGGCAGCATGACACCATGAGCTGCCTAAATGAGAAGATTTTATAGCCTTGGTGCCCTGTGGGAAACTGGGGTCTCCTCCCAATTCCTGGGGTGGGTGGGGATCAGTTGAGGGGTGCAGGGGTGTCAGGGTAGAGGGGTGCAGGGGTGTCAGGGTAGAGGGATGCAGGGGCACAGGGATGCAAGGGTGCAGGGATGCAAGGATGCAGGGGTTCAGGAGCACAGGGGTGCAGCGGTGTGGGGTGCTGGAGCGCACTGGCCCCGGGCAGCGCAGACAGTGCTGGCAGGGCCGCGCAGCCGCACGGGAAGGCAGCGTGGGCTGCCGGGCGCAGGACCGCTGCCAGCGAGCCAGAGCTGGCAGGGCAGGGTGGGGAAGCAGGAAAGGGAGCCCCGCTCCTCCTCCCCTCGGGGAGAGCTGTGGCTCTCGGCGGGAGGGTTGTGAGTACACACAGACTCTCTGGAGCCTCCCATGTAAATCCTGGCAGGACCCAGCCAGCTCTTAGCTCATTCACGTGAGATCACCGTCTTGTTCGGGGCACTTGCGCGGGTAGGTACGTGCCAGGATTTCTGCAGGGACCCTGCCCTGGGGGGCTGCCCACAAGGTGGGAACTGGGAGAAGGGTTCAGCCCGTCCAGCTCTTCTCCCTCCAGCTCTCTCTGGCAGCAGCAGCGTGGCCATGCAGTCCCTCCTTTTCCAGCTCGCTGGCAGAAACCCACTCACATGCCAAGACACAGGCTCTGACCCTGTGGATGGAAGGTCTGGTCCTGAGACAGTAGATCTAACATGGGGGACAGCAGGTCTGACACTGGGGACAGCAGATCTGGCACTGGGGACGGCACATCTGGCACTGGGGATGGCACCACTTTTATCTGCTGCCCCAGCCAAGGGGCAGAGGCTGCGGCAAGCAGGGGAGCAGCCCTGGGAGCAGCCACCGTGCGATGCCCCAGGCACCTCCACCGGCAGCCGCGTGCCCCGGCACGACGCCGGCGTGGTGTGAAGCACGGCCTCCAGGCTCCCGGCAGTTTCCCCTTGGGTAGGATATGGCCTGAGGTCGCCTTCTGTTCTTCTGCCACCCTCAATCATTTTTCCTTTAGTGTTAAAACCTTGCGGGATATTTGCATGCAGTTGTGACTTCCCCTAGCTGCTACTGGTCCAAAGAAAACAGATCCATGTGTTTTAAAATCTCGGCTTACATACCATTCCTCCAGCTTCTGCTCCTTTTTGGGGCTTTTCCTTCTTTTGGTGGATCAGTGACCTGAAAATGCACTTTATGTTTTCCCTGGGAGAGGTAGATGAGAAGAGCTCCGGCATAGCTGCATATTAAACCCGACCTGCCGCCACTGCTGTCCCCAGCAGCCTTTGCTAAGTGCTCTCCCCCCTCAGACAAGTTTTTAATCACTCGCCCCCAATAGATTCAATTAGAAATTCCCCCTCACCCCCCAGCAAAATCATTAACTTTGCTGTGTGTATTTGTAGCCATTTAGGCCCCTTTCATGTTTCTCTGACTGTGGAAGTATGCGCAGCCCCGTGCATTGGGGTATCTGCGGGAATTTCATTGACAAGCTGCTTATCTTCTCTGCCAGGTCATTAACATGCTGTTTATGTGTTCTGCCAGGTCATTAAGGAAGATGTTAATGAATGACCTTCGCAGTATCCCTTTAGATACTCCGGACTCCACCTCCTGCCTCCTCCAGCAAGCTCTGCACGAGTGGGTAGGTTGCTACCACATATATATATACACACAAATATATATATTCCCACCATATTGCTGTTGGGATATATTACTGTGCAGCTTAGGGCTGCTCATGCTCCAGCCAATTTGAGTCATTTTTCTTATGTTTTCTACAATATTGTTCAAAGACCTAAAACCAGCTCCCTACCACATCCCACCCATTACCATTACTCTTTAGAAGAGCAAGGCGATCTGCTTCTGGTGGGGGCTCTCAGTGTGCACAGCTTGGCTTTGCACACGTTGGGATGCTCGGGACCTTTCTCCCGCCGGTTGCCCTCGCTTTGTGTTTTGGGGCGATGCCAGCCGCCCACCAGGGATGCAGTTTTGGGCATCGCTGCCCTCTCCCCCTTGGCGGCGCACCAGCTCTACCCCTTGTCTAGTGACCTCGGGAGGAGCGTGAGTGCTGCGTGCAGGACCGGCTGCCGCCGCCTTCTCTGCCTCTGTTCGTCCCTCGCAGAGGGTAGAGCAGTGAGTTCAGTCGCTCTCACCCATTTCGGAGGCCTCATTAATTTAAGCCAATATTCTTTCCTCCCCAGAGGTCCTGATGAAAGAGAGCAACTCCACTGAAGATGCTTAAGCATTAAGCCAGTACTCAAGCTCCATTAAAGTGCATGATTAAAGCGGTGAATGGCTGGGCTCGGGACAATGCTAAGTGCTTTCCTGAATCAGGTTCCCTGACTTCCCAGAGCCTGCGGCTGCACAACGAGCTCCTGCTCTCTGCCACTCTCCTTCCCTGCAGCCCCTGGCTGGACCCTTCTTCAGTTGCCTTTTACATTTTCTTACAGGGTTTTTTTTCTTCTCCCCCCCCCCCTTTTTTTTTTTTTAACCTCAAATCCATGAGTGGCCACTTCTGAAGTGATAAAAATCTTATTCCTTGCCTTTGGTTTTTTTTCCAGGCAATTGTAGCTTACAACACCTTAATTATCGCGTCTCTGAAAACTGGTTAAAGATTTTAATACTTCCTTCCTCGGACCATTATGCAGTAGACTTCTCAGCCCCATAAAATGTGCCTTCTGGAACCCAATCGCCTTGTGCTGCTGCATTTCCCTGCTTGGTCCTTGCCCCAACGGTTCCAGTGCCTCCAGCTCTCCCCTGTCGCCTCTCCTCCCATCCTCCCTAGCACCCCAGGCAGGTGGGAAGCACCAGAGGTGGTGGTGGGGCTGCAGGCAGCTGTAGCAGATTTTCAGTTAGAATATGGGCCTTTTAATTTAAATCATATTACACAGCTAGCGAATCTGTTGCATCATTTTAATCAGCCAGCACATCTGCAGAAGGTGCAAGTTTCCAGGAGCCTGAGCGCAAGAATGATGGTATAAATCATGGCGAAGGCAAATCCTTGACATCACCTTCATTTCTGAATTTGATCCTCTGATTTAGCAGTGCAACGCTGGCTTTCTGGCACCCATTTTGCCTGGCTGTTTGCTATTTAATAGGTACAAGGCTTGTCAGACATCCCTTTGCATCTGATCTCCTGGCATTTCAAAAATCTCTGGGTTTTTTTTTTTTTAGAGGGTTGGATTAATCATGAAGTTTGGCCCCAATCTGCATGAGGCTGTCTCCCCGCAAAAGCTCTTCTCAGGGAGAGGGGCTGTGCCCCTTTGCAAAGCCATTTAGGATACACATGCTGCCTGAGCTCAGCCTGGTGAGATCTCATCCGTTTCATCCCAGAAAACAGTTAGGGGGGAAGATCTACCAGGTCCCATAGTGCCCATGCCTTTGGGATGAGTGAAGTTTATTCCCCACCGATTTTTATTTAGGTGAGTTTTAAATAACTCAAACGCTTCCCTGGGGGAACCATCCCACAGCCGAACAGATTTCAGCACTAAGCAGTTTTTCCTGGTGTTCAGCCTAAATTTTCTTTTGCTCTGTTTTATCCCAGTACTCTTTTGCTATAAAAATTTTCAGATAATTTAAATATGAAGTGGCTGTGGAATACATTTTGGGATGCAGATCGTCATTGATGAGGGTGTGATTGTGCAAGGTAGCACACTGCAAGCCACAGCCACTCGGGAGGAGGCAGGGGATGACGGTGAGCTGCTGAGAACCGCAGGTTGGGGTGATGCTGGATCCTGCCAAAGGGCGTCCGGTAACTTCTTTCTCGCCTTGTCCCTTTAGAATGAAGCAGGTGGGAGGGAATCCCCCAGATCACCCCCTGAAACTGCATTATCATTTTAAGTTAGATTTCGAGGGTGGAGATGGAAGCCAAAAGACCAGGGTACACATGTACCGATGGAGTGGGAAGGAGACAGCATGATGCACAGGCAGGGGAAGCACTAAGATGCGTGTGCATGTGGCACAAGGCAATTCCTGGGCCCCAAAAATATGAAGAATGAGGGAATAAAGTGATGCCCTTTCCTCTCCCACAGGGTTGTAAGGAAGGACTCTGAGGGAGCAACGGGTCAGTGGGCTGCTGGAGACCCCCTGCACCCTTCCTGGAAAGGGAGCCCAGCGCAGCATTCCTCTCCTGGGTGCTGGGAGGAGAGCCTGGGCAGGAGCTGAGACCCTGAAACTCATGACACCTGCAGTCATTTAATACGTAGGGCAGCTGTCCTTGCTCAGGACATCAAAGGCAGCTGGAGCTGCCCTTTGCTGCAGAAACGGGGAGCACGGGCCAAGTCCCACATCGCCTCTTGCAGCACACTGCACCTGCCTCTTGCCCTGCGGCCGCGGGGCGCTGGGTGGCCGTGCCACAGGAGGATGCCTGGCGCAGCTGGTCCAGGGCTGTGCTGCGTGGGTAGTTATATTTGCCCCCCACGCCTGCCTGTGCATATGTGCCCTTGGCATGGGATCTTTAAATGTTGCTTCCCCTGATGTATGGCATGCGAATCCTCTGGACAGGTGGGAGGGTCTGGTCACACACTGCCGTGGCAGCGCCTGAACTTCAGCCAGTGCTGTTAGCAGGTGCACCACAGCCGTGTGCGCTCTCCGTGCGCGATCGCTCCCTGCACACTTGCCCCTTGCATGCTTTCTCTGTGCACACTCTCCGTGCACGCTGTCTATGCGCACTCTCCATGCATGCTTTCTCCATGCACTCTCCATGTTCACACTCACTCTCTGTGCACCCTGCATGCACTCCCCACGCATGGTTGCTCTCTGTGCACTCCCTGTGCTCGCTCCCCAGGCTGTGCGAGGTGGTGCCCATGGCCAGGCGTTGCGTGCGGGGCATCCATGCCGGCTCGGGGAGCGCGCTGGGGAAGCAGAGGGGCAGAAAAAGGGAAGGGAAACCTGAATTCCTATCGCTCCCTGGGCTGACAGGTGGGCACGAGCAGGGTAGCAGCTTTCTGGTGACTTCTCTCCCACGTCCAGCTCCGTGTGAAGGCTCGAGGGTCGCTCCCAAAGCCCGGGACTTTTGGAGAAGTATGCAGTGTCGTCGCTCCCCTGCACCTGCCCCACAGCTGCTTACACACCCTTGCTTTGGCCCTCCAGGAGAGCAATCCCTCTGGCTGCTGCCGCTGCTGCTCCCACCTGGAGCTCAGCCCAGCTCCCCAGTGTCACTGGTGCAGCTGAGGCTGGGAACCATTTTCCAATTAGTCGGTTTTTTACCCAGAACTGTCCAAGGAATCACCCTGGTTCGGCACTACCAATTCCAGGGCTGGGTGGGAAAAGCAGGATTATGTCTCTGAGTGACTGTGCTGGGTGGGTGTTTCCTGCCACAGGAGCGACGCTAGGAAAGGTTGGGAAGGGGGTTTTGCCGTTCTCCTAGAACAATGCTCACCCCTCCGAGGTGCCCCACTGCCATGAACGAGACCCCTCCCCTTGCCACGGTGCCTTTTCCCACCTCGCGGGGTTTGGTTTGGTTTGGTGTCTGCTGAGACACTCTGGTACTGGCACCGGCGGGCAGCTGTCCCAGTGTGCTGGTGGGGCTGTGCCACTGCATCCCACAGGACTGTGGCACTGGGTGACCTTGGGATGCTTGTTGGTGCCTTTGCCAATCCATGGTGCTCGCCTGGCTGGCACATTGGTTCCCCTCATCCCTGGGATGTGCCAGCACCCATCAGCACCCAGCTGGGCTCTGCTGGTGTGAGGGGGTCCGATCCCAAAGGAAACCCACAGGGATCCTGCCTCCTTCTCCTGCCCGTCGGGGCAGTTCGGGCACAGGGGGCACATGGGCACAGCATCCCTGTTCAGAAGGATTCCTGGGCTCTAGATCCCCACCTAAGCCTGTGCCGGGAGAGCCGGCATCGCCATAGCAACCGATCGTGATGTCATCGGCAGATGATGGCAGGGCAGGGACACGGGCAGGCAGCAGGCAGCAGAGCCACAGCACCCTGCCAGGCCAGGGCAGCTCGCCGGCTCAATCCGCCCTCCAAAAAATGGGAATTGTAATATTTATTTTTTCTCTTCCCTCAGTTATTGTCACCTCTGTTGCGTTACGGTGTCACCAGAGCAGTGCCAGGTGCACTGCCTGGACCCAGGGTTTGGGTTAGAAATGGCAGAAACCCGCGGAGCCTCTGCGAGTTGTGCTGCGCACGGGGCAGCGCAGAAATGGATAAATAGAACAAGGAACAGAGACGGATGCATCTCGGGGTGTCGCAAAATGAGGGCGTTTAGGGTCTCGGTTGGAAGCAAACCGACTCCAGAGGTATTTCTTCGTCAATTTTTGGAATTTTTAGATCTTCTCAATAAAAAGTGAACAGACTCCAAAGTGGTTTTTTTTTTTTGTATATATATATTGTTTTTATTTTTGTAACAGAAAGCAAACTGACTCTGGAGGTTTTTAAAATTTTCTTAATAGAAACTGAACTGACTCTGAAGGGTTTTTAAAAATTTTTGTAATAGAAAGTGAACTGACTAGAGCTCTGATTTGAATTTTCTTAATAGACTGAGAACTGACTCTGGAGCTTTTTTTGTTTATTTTTGTAACAGAACGTGAAGTGACTCTAGAGGTGTTTATTTTAAAATTTTCTTAATACAAATTAAACTCACTGCAAAGGTTTGGGTTTTTAATTTTTGTAATATCAAGTGAACTGATGTGACTATTTTTATTTTCTTAATAAAAAGCGAACTGACTCCGGAGGTGGTTGGTTTTTTTAATAATTTTATTAATAGAAATCAAACTAACTCCAGAGGGGTTTTTTATTATTTTTGCAACAGAAAGCAAACAGACTCCAGAGGTTTTGTTAATTATTTTTTTTTCCGAAAGCGGGCTGATTCCGCCCGCTTCCTTTCCCCCCCAAATCCCCCAAAACTCAAAAAACCCTGTAAAAACTTCCAAAAACTTTCAGAATTTGCAAAAACCTGCCAAAAAAAACCCCACCTTCACAAAAAACTTCAAAAATTGTAAAAAATTTTGAAAAAATTTAAAAACCTACCCCCAAAGGTGACTATTGAGTATTTCAGGGCAGACCCACCGCACGCGGAGCCGCGCGGCCCCCCCGCCGGGTTCCGCCGATCGCTTCCGCGCTCCCCAGCAGCGGGCGGGGGCGGGGCCACGCGCGACCGCTGGGCGGCGCTGTTGGACCGCGGCTGGATCCCGCGCCGAGACAGGGCTGGGGGGGGCGCGGGGGGGGCCGGGCCGTCGGGGAGCTACGGTACCCCGACGGCCGCGCCCCCCGTCCCCCCCGCCTTCCCCTCTCACCGCTTGACTGGGGGGAGATGGTAAAAGGGAGGGGGGTGTCTGGAGGAAAAAAAAAGGTACGCGCGCCCTTTAAGAAGCGAAAGTGGGCGTGTCCCCGCCCCGCAAGGCCCCCCCCGCGCCGCTCAGCGATTGGCCGTGCCGCGCCGGGCTGCCCGCTCCGTTGCCTGCGCGGAGGAGTAGAGCGATCGTCGCGGCGGGCGGCGCCGCTGTGCGGGAGGGGACGGCGGCGGAGGCGGCGGGACGGGAGACGGAGGCAGGCGGCGGGGAAGCGGCATGGGCGCCTGACGCCCGTCCCGTCCCGCCGCCGAGGGACGATGGCGCGGCCCCGCGGCGGGCGGTGGTTGCTGGGCGTCCTCCTCGCCCTGTGCCGCTTGGCCGCGCCGCTCGCCAAGAGCCTGGAACCGGTCTCCTGGAGCGCCGGGAACCCCAAGTACGTGCGGCGGAGGGGGCGCGGGGGAACGGGGGGGGAACCCGCCTCGCACCCCCCCGGCAAAAAAAAAAAAAAGTAGGCCCGGGAGAAATTAAAAAAAAATAATTAAGCAAAACCGCAGGATTTTTGAGGAAAAAAAAGCCCTCCCCGGGAAGCGGCGCGGGCACCGCGAAGAGCTTTGGTCGACGGACGGAGAGGAGCGACCCCCGGCTGGAGTACGGACCTCGCCGAGCCCCGGCTGCTGCGGGCTGGTGCCTTCGGGTTCTGAAAACAATGTACTTCTCGTTTTTACCCCCCAATTTTTAAAAAATTTATTGGCTTTTGAAGGTTTTCTTACCTTTCAATTTTTTTTTTTCATTTTTCAAAAGGTGTTTCGTTTTTTAGATTTTGCCTTTTTTTAACATAATTTTTACCTTTACATTTTTTATTATTTCCTTTTCCCCTGGATGGGGGGAGGCTCCGCCGGCGCCGCCGCCCCTCGCCCGGCCGCGCTCTGGAGGGTGCCGGGGGCCGGATCGCCGCACTCTCTACCTCGCCGACGCTAGAGTTGGATTTATCCCTTTTTTTTTTCTTTTTTTTTTTTTAATTATTACTATTTTTTCTGGCTTTTCTCTTTCCAAAGCAAGCCGCGGAGGAAGGCGGGGGGCGGGGGTTGGGCCGGCGTGGGACCCCCCGGCCCGGGTCCGAACAAAGCGGCGGGGCCGCGGCGTGCCTGCACAGCCCCGCTCCGGCTGCGCTGCCGCCCGCTGTACGCACGTATAGATCTGTATGTGCTGTGTGTGCGGACGCGTCTGCCCCGGCGGAGGTACAGGAACAATGAGAAGGAGCTTTTCCAGCGCGCCGGGCTGAAGGGCAAGGAGGAGGAGGAGTGGAAGGATCGGCCGTGGTCCCCTGACCCGGGATGCTGGTGTCAGGGTGGTGCTGGTAGCCCCTGTGCTGGGGGGCTTGTAGATCTTGTAGATCACAGCGTGTTTGTTGGTGTCGGCCCCTTATCCGTTTAAAAAAAGAAAAAAAAAAAATCCTGCTTTTGGCTTGATATATTTTCCCCACCACCACCACCACATTTTTCAAAAAAAAAAAAAAAAGAGTTTTTGAACAGTTGGAGAGAACTGAAACAATCTGGACGACATTCCCACTTGGACACTTATATTCCAACCAAATAATTTTTTTTTTTTTTTTGGTGAGGGAGGGGAAAAAAAAAGCCACTTTGCAGGCACACGCGTGTGCAGGCACGCTCCCGAGCTTCAGCCAGTGCGTTGTGAAGGCTGGGACGAGGGCTGCCCGAAGTTAAATTCTCCTTCTTGGTGTGGGTTTTTTTTCTCTTCTTGGAGCTGTGGCTGTGAGCAGAAAGAGCCTTTACCGTCGGGAATCGATCTGCTGCTTTGTGACTCTGAGGTGTCAGTGAGAGAGAGGCAAATCCAGAAAAATCCCTTTTGATTTGAAATAAAAGGGCAGCTGGAGGTGGTAGTGGCCTTGGCTGGGTGGCATTGGGGGATGCCATGTCACCCCAGTCCTCTTTACCGTTGGCCTGGGAATTTGGGGGCAGGCGGCCGGCAGGCTGGGAGCCGGAGGGTTGGCATGCCAGTGGCTCCCCCCGTGCTCCCCATCTGCTGGGTGGCTGCCTGCGGTGGTCTCCTGGTGGTACCTCAAGGTGTGTATCCCTCAGTTTGGAGCTGGGTGGCTGCCCGCCCTCGGCACAGCTTTCTGGGTGCCCACCACCCGGCATGGGGACGGCTGCCAGTGGTACTGGGCGCAGGGCAGTGCTGGTGGTGCCCCAGCCCAGCAGTACCCACGGGGATGGGAGAAGGTGGGAAGTGCCCAAAATGTTGGCGTTCCCACCCAGAAATGGCTCAGCCAGGGTGGGACGGGCGCTGGGGAGGATCCCAGCGGCGAGGTGGGAGCCGTGGCTGGGTTTTGCCTTGGTGGTCGCTGTTGATGCCCAGCTGTGGTCCTGCTCGGTCTGACCCTGGAGCCTCATTTTTGGGGTCTGTCTTTTAGGGTCCCCCATTTTCTTTTAGGCCTTCATGCCCCCGCCTCTGACATTTGCAGGTTGCATGGTGTCAAATGCAGTTGAGGAAACCAGTCTGGGGAGTTGCGCGTGGTGTGGGGTCTGGGTCCAGTCTGGGGAAGAGCTGTGCTCTTTGTTAGACCAGGACAGCTCTTCTGCGGAGATCCACGGAAGCCCCCACACGCGCTCACCACCATCCTTGGGGCTCTCCAGCCCTTCCTCCAGCGCTCTGTGGGCAGTGCCGTGCCTGTGCCAGCCCTCTGCCCCGCTTTTCTGAGCTCTAACTCTTGTTTTTAGAATAGAGTGCTAAAGCCTTTAAAAATAACGTTGCTAAGTGGAATTTTCCAACAGATAGAAGAAGAAAGCGTTGCATGTCTGGCATTGGTGGTATCACTGTAAATAAGGAAAATATTTTTCTGCCCTTTCCTCCCCTGGGCAGCTTGGGGCCGCGCGTACAAAGCCTGAGCTTATAACTTCACTGGGGCATCACCGGCAGGTTCCTGATCTCGTGGTGGTTATCGGAGGGATGCTGATAACACGTCCGATGGAAGGAATGATTTCCTAATCGAGTTAAGACTGGCTTAAGCTGTAGCGCCGTGTGCTGTGCTGGGGAAGCGTTCCCCTTGGCTCCTAGGTGCGTGGCCAAAAGCCAGCCCTGGAATCATCACTGTCTCCTTATTGTGAATAATTCTGTGTTTTTTTAAGGGGAAAAAAGTAGGCCTGGAGATGCTTTTGCCGGATAAAAGGTGGTAATTGTCACAAACCTGTGCTTGGGACCAGCTGAGGCTGAATTAGATCCCCCTGAGTGAGCTTTCCCTAGGATGGCTGTGGAGCCCCAGGATGGGCTCTCGGGGAGCCAATATGGTTTTAATTTTATTCCACTGTGTCACTGGGGGGGTGGAGGGTGCTGCTGGGATTTAATCGGCCCCTTTGCTGCTCAGCTGGGGGGTTGGTGGAAGCGTGCTCTTGTTGGACAGCCAGGAATTGCAGGAGAAATTCTGGCTAAATCCTTTCTGTACTCCCTTGGCTGTAATTTTGGAGAAATATTGACCCTGGTGGGCTCCTGTGCCGACCGTTAAAAGGAAGCATTCCTAATAAAATATGGTTTGGAAAATTCATTTCAGGCTGGAATTTGCCTCTCCAGAAAGTATTTTAATAAGGAGGTGGGGGAAATGGGACACATCATCTGCGCAGCTCTGAAGAGCGGGTCGTTTCGGCTCCGCTTTTCTCTCTTTATATGAAGTTTTACTCGGCCCCACTTGCTTGCTAGCTGTGCGGAGCCGCGCTGCAACTTTCTAAAAACAAAATAAATGCATTTATGTAAAAAATAAATAAAATAGGCAGGGCGAATAGGGGAAAACCAGACAAAAGTCTAATCCTTTGTGGTATTTTTATTTTGTCTTTAATGGCGTTATGGTGTCCTATTGAATTCTGTAAGCACTGAGTTTGAAGCCTGGTGTATCTTTGCCGTTTTTAATGCCTTTTACGGGAGACAAAGTGCTTGCTGGAAGGTTGTTTCCGAGGGGAATGGCTGGCCTGGAGCTCTGCATCGGTGGGCTCACACTTGTCGGAGCAGATGTAATTTAATTACTGTACCAGTGGGCACATGAGGCGCTTCACAGTATAAGGAGTTGGGAAATAATGAAAGCATGCTGCTTATTTTTAATTAAGAGCCACGTTTGGCTGGCTGAGCCATCAGAGACTCCCCCTTCCTGGGGAGAGGTGGGGGCTCCGTTGGGTGTGGATGGTACCGAGAGGGATCCGATGGCCCCTGCGCATGCCTCTGCCTCCCTGGCTCTTGGCTCCATCTCCAAAGGCTGCCGGGGGCTGGGCGAGCCTGGGTGCTCTGTGTCCTGGTTGGAGTTGCCCTCTGGAGTGAGTGGAGGATCCCTTTCCAAGCCTGCCAGGCGGTTGTGGCTGGGTGGGTGCTGGGGGACCCTTTGCTGGGTGCTGGGCTGAGTGCACCCCCAGCATGGAGGGCTCCTGCTCTCGCTCTCCGCAGGGCAGAGCCCCCGTGCCTGGCCATGTGGCAGTGACGAGCAAGGTTACTCTTCTTGCTGTGCCTGGGGAAAGGAGCACCCAGGGCTCCTTGCGTGTTGTTTAGGAATGACTTCATTAACTTAAATTAAAAAAAAAAAAAAAAAAGTGAAGGCAGCGCTGCGGCTATTGCAGTAGCTGGGTAAATACCACTGGATTCTATAAAATGGATTTAACTGCTTCCTTTAAAAGAAAAAAAGAGCCGTGATGGGGTGGCTGATTGATTGTAAAAGGAGCCGTAGCTTTCTCCAGAGCAAAACAGCTGCTGCAGCTCCTGGAGCCGCATGGCAGCGGGGACGAATGGGGCTTTTGTGCCTGTTCTGGCTGTGGAGGGCTGGAGGGAGCTGGCAGGGGGCTGCTTCCCTCCGCGGCCGCACCTGAGCGGCTGCATCGCTTTTAGTTTTATAAGCTGCTCCAGGGATCCCTATTCCAAACAGGCTGCGTGCAGCAGGGTGGGATGTGCCCTCATGTGGTGCAGCCCTGGCTGGGTGGGCAGGGGTCCCCCTGCCGAGCGGCTTTACGGGGTGGGCAGGGGTGTTTGCCCCGAGCAGCTCTACGGGGTGGGCAGGAGTCTCCCCCCCCAAGCAGTTTTATGGGGTGAGCTGGGATTGTCCCCCCTGAGCAGCTTTATAGGTTGGGTGGGAGTCCCCCCAAGCAGCTTTATGGGGTGGGTAGGGGTCCCCCATGAGCCCCGCACATGTTTATACGGGTCATGGGGATTGCAGCCAGCCAGTGTGCATGTGCAGCCTCTTGCACGACACGTCGGGAACGTTTGGGTTGTCCCCTGGAAACTGGGGGCTTGGCGATAGGGAAGACCCCTTCTATCCACGTAGGATTTGTGGGTGCTGCTGGCCCCACGGATCCCTTGTGGCTCTCTGGTCCCTGCCCCGCTGGCAGGGCACCCCATCATCAGCACAGCAGCGGCAGCACTGCCGGGAAGCGCTGGGGTCCGGTGGGAATACATCTTGTACCGATCAGTAGCACATGCTACTTGGAGTCTGGCAGCTGAAACAGGGTGGGGAGAAACAAAGCTGAAATCCATTCTGTGTCTAATTAATGATTGCTTGTATCGGGAGAGCAGGAGGAGGACTCTGGGCTCTGCGCTATCTCGGCGTCACATCTGGGCAGGAATGTGGCGGCCATGCTGCGGGGCTTTTGTTGTGCTTGCCTCAAAAGAGCCGGGGTCCTTTCTGGTGCTTTCTGACGCTTTTTCTGCTTCCATCCCTCTCTCTGGGGCAGGTGGTGTGGCAGAGAAACCTCCTCCGGCAAGCAAGGAGGGGTGCTGGGGGCGTTTCGCCTGCTCACAGAGAGGTTCGGCACCCCTTGGCACGCACCCGGCATCCTTCGCGGAGGTTTTTCTTGCCCCTTGTGTATTGTCTCCGGTCGGAGCACTGGTGCTCTGCTTGTGGCTGTGCCGGAGCCTCGGGATCCTGGTGCTCCCGGTTCCGCCAGCCTGTCTGGGCTTGGTCCCTGATGAGTTGGACAAGCCGGGGCTAAACGTCCTGCTTGGTTAGGCTGGGTTTGGGCACGGGGTGGGGTTTGCACGGCCCCCGCGCTTTCGGGGAGCAGGGTTCTTCCTCTGGGGCTGGAGCCAAACCCTGTGGAGGCTGTGGGTGATGCCTGGAGGGGAAGGTGGGCTCCAGCATCCCCCTCCCTGGGGAGGGCCAGGGGATGGGGGGACAGGTTTGGGGGGTTACTCGCAGTGTTTCAGCGAGCGGTGGCTTCTCTGCTGCGAGTTCTCCCCACCGGCACCCCCGGGCAGGATCAGAACCCGGCTCAGGTGCCGGCGTGGCACCCCGGCCAAGCAGAGCAGCTGCGCTTCAAAAATGCCAGCTATTTATAACCCTGGCTTGGCTGCTCTGGAATAACCTTTTCCTAGCCGCAGCCGGCCCTTCCCAGGTGGGCTGCTCCGCCTTTCCGAGGCCGTGGCACTGGGCTTTGCTGTGGGGGCTGCATGGAGAGCTGGAGCAGGGGGGCTTGTTAGTGTTCATCCGTGAGCTGCCCTCAGTGTTTTCCAGGGGTCTGTCCTGCCGCGATGCTGTGCTTGTGCGTATGTCCATGTGTGCCGTGTCTGGTGGGCTTGGGCTGCAGTGAGAGGCTTCGTGCCAACGCGGTTGGATGCGGGTTGGCTCTCGGTGATGCCACCATGGAGGTGCTGGGGACAGGATGCCCAGGGGATGCTGAGTGACGAGCTCTCTGTCCCAGCACCTTCAGGCTGGCGTTGCAGAAGTGCCTTCCTCGTGATGGCCAGGCCCCTCTCCCCTGCAGAGGCCTGGGGTGTGTGCCGTCCCTGCGAGGGGGGTCCTGGCTGGTTTTGGTGGCACCTGAGCCTGCCTCAGTGCTCCACGTGCCGTGATGGGAGATGAGTGTCCCTTTTCCCGGCAATCCTTTCCTTGTGGCTGGTGGCTCCCTGGCTTGCAGCACGATCCCAGCCTCAGGAACAGTCTGCTCCGCCTGGCTTTCAGCATCAAATGGCTTCTAAGTAGGTGCTTCAGAAAAAGCATTTTTGCAGCTTATCAGCTATAAATACCCTTACACCATTAATATTGATCACTGAGCGTTTGTGTGTTTTCCTTCTCGTTAAGGCTGGGAAACGTCAGCGGCTGCACGTGCATTAGTGCAAGGCTGAGGCTCGACACTGTCCTCTCTTTGCTCCCGCTTTGAGTGTTTTAATGGGTTTTTCTGAAACCTGTAGTGCAGTCTGGCGCGTGGGCTGTCGCGCGGGGACGGCAGCCTGGGGTCTGGTGGCAATGCGGAGTGATGCTCGGGGACGCAGTGATGCTTGGGGATGTGGTGGTGCTGGGCTCTGGCGTTCTTTGTCTGGGCTCACTGTAGTATTGCAGCCGAACGCGAGGGGGAGGTTTGCAGCCCCCCCGACTCCCACTGGCGTTTTGGGGAGCAAATTACTGACGGGCGTCGGAAGGGGGAGTGGGCGCAAAAGCACTTCCCGCCTTAAGACAGGGTGTGGCCGGTCCTTGCCCGGGTGGGGGTCCAGGGTGGGCTCCCCCGGTGCCAGCAGGGGTGATGGCGTGCCCTGCCTGCAGCCGGGCAGGCAGCATATGGAAAGGATCTGGGTGTAATATCCCGGGCTGTAGCGCGGCTTTGCTGAAGAGGCCACTTCAGCAGGGGACGCGGCGTGGTTAGTCCTCCCGGCTGACACATCCCAGGCTTTCCTCAGACTTGAAAGAGCTCGAGTTCGCCTTTGAATCTGAGGATTTATAGCCCTTTTAGGCTCTCCAATAAAAGCACGGCTCCTTCCTCAGATAGAGCCCACCGTCTCCCTCCTCCGGGCTCATTATCCTGGGGATTTGTGTTGCTTGCTCTCGCTCTGTTGTTCACTGCCGCTGCTTTCTTCAGATGTGCGGCCGAGAACTTCAGAGCATAAAAGAAGAGCTGGAGGAGCTGCGGGTCCTGGCCGCGCTGCCAGGATGTGGTCCCTGCCATGGTGTTGAGCAAAGGCGGCTCTGGACCCAGCAGCGCGTGGGGAGAGGACCCCTCACCTGACGGTGCTGGGGGTATGCCAGCATCTTGCCCTGCAGCTGGGGAGCATCACTCCCCCGGGCCCCGTCTGTTCCCGGTGGTTCCCCTGCCATCCCTCGAGGGCTGTGAGCAAACCAGGGTGCGATGCTGTCCCGCTGGGTGCAGGGTGTGCACCCAACCCCTCGGCCTTGTCTTGGCCCATGTGGGCACTTAAGCATCCTCAGCCCTACAGATCATGTCTGCTTTATGCAGGCACGTCAAGCCTCTAACTGTTTAAAGAGAGGCTTAGGAAAGAGTCCAGAGAAACGACATAATAATTATTGTATTACAAATTGTTTCCTTTAATGGGCCCTGTTGGATCGCTCAGTCTGCTAAACACATTGTGCCCTCCCCCAGCCCCGTGCTGCCGCGGCCCCTTTCCACCGCTCCAGCCTCCCCTCACAAACCCAACCCTGCTGGAAAATTCCTCTGGCCGAGGAGCCCGGCTGGTGGGGGGCTGTGTGGGGACCCCCTCGGGGGCTGCGCAAGGTGAGGGGTGGCCCTGTCGCTGAGGAGGGGTCCTCTCCCTGCGGAGTGGGTGGTGGTCCCAGCCCCTTCCCGTGCTCTGGGGCATTGTATTGCCTTGGACCGTGCCGTATCCTAAGGGATTTCAGGGCGGTGGCACCTCCAGCTGATGCTGGGGGCTGAAGGGCATCTACTTGCCATGCAGAAACCTCTGCCGTGCCGGCACCGGTGCCATGGGATAGGCAGAGCAAGCTCCCTGCCCTTCCCCGGCATTTCGGTGCTGGCGTGGGGGCGGACGGCTCCCAGGCAATTTTTTGGCAGCTCCCACCCCTGAGAGCTGTGGGGTGTAAGGAGAGGAGCCACCAGCGGCAGCGCGAATTTCTTTGTTGCCCCCAAAGAATAAACGTGTTGGAATTAAGCAGCAGGTTACGTTTCTTCAAGGCCGAGCAGCAAATATGTTTTAAATTTGGCAGCCGGCAGCGGAGAGCGGGTGGGAGAAATTTTCCAGGTATTGCGTTACACTTTCCCCTAAAAGGGCTCTGCTTTGGGGCTGGGGATTAAAGGCAGGAGAGGAGGGGGCAGCCGTGGGGCCGGGGGAGCAGACCCCCTTCTTTCTTACGTGCTCAGAGCCCCGTACGCTCCGGCACGCTCCGGTGGGCACGGGGATGGGATGCTCACCCTGGCTGACTCGGGCCCTGCTCGGGGGATGGCCGGGATGGATTTTTGGGCTTCCTCCCTCTGGGTGTGATGGGAAATTTCCACCTGGCTGTGGGCACCGCCCCGCTCCGACGGCCTGCCGGGCTCTGCCTTGCCCTCCTCTCCTCTGATGTCTTTAATAAATGTTTCATGCAAGAGTGAACCTGGGTTCCACTCCCAGCACGGCACTGGGGCTTGGCCAATTAGTCAGTTATTTTGGAGGAAGAGATATTAAATTATTTATTTTTTTTTTAATCTCAGGCCAGTGCATCAGCTGCAGCCCCTCTCCTGTGGGAAGCGCTGGGGTGGGGGGCGAGCTGCGGGGGCTTTGCATGATCTCTGCCGTAGTGACCTCTCCCTGCAGCCCATGAGCTCCGGTGTGTCCCCACTGTGTTCGGGATGGGGAGCTGCCCCTTGCAGCAAGCAAGAGATGGGGTCTTGGCAGCTGCCTCTGCTCTGGCTCGCACCCTGTGCCCCCTGCACCTGGCTGTCCCCCCCGCCCCAGTGTGTCCCTGGGCGGCCAGGCGGGTGGTCCATGAGCATCCCCTCTGGAGCTGGCACTGGTGCATCCCATTGTTCCCAGCTTCCTTCGCAGTGGGAGGAGGAGATGATGCTTCCCCAGGAGGTGGGGAAGAGCTGTCCCCGTGCCGTCTGGGGGTGCAGAGCCCCCTTCCCTCTTGCTGGGCAGAGCTGAGGGGGCCAGGGAGCAGGGGCCCATCCAGATTGGGGTTGCGGGAAGGTGTTCAGAGGTGTGAGGGACTGGAGGCAGCTGGAATTTCCCCTTCAGCTGTGTTTGGTTTTAGATTTGTATTATTCTTCTTCGTGTAAATTCTGCCAGGGCACGGTCTGGTTGCGCACCCCTGCCTGCGCATCCCTGCCGGTGTGTGCTTGCCGGTGGCGTGCCTCGCTACCCCTACGCGCCCGTTAGCTGTAGCTAATTGCCGAAATAATTTGGGCAGCAGCAGCCCGGCAAGGAAGCAGTGCCAGGCCAGGGCTGGTGGAGGAAGGGGAGAGGAGGGTCCCTTGTGCAGCCGTGTCTCCTGGCCTTGCCAGCCCTCTCCCACCCCTCTGTCCTGCACCGGTATGGCCGGCTTTGCGCCTTTTGGTAGTGTTGCTACAGTAGAACTTTTTCCTATTTTCTTTTCTTTTTTTCGCTTGCCCAAGCTACAGGAAAACTTGTTGTTGGGGTTAGGGGATGAAGGAAAGCCTGCTCGTGTGATGTTGGGGATGGTGGCACTGATTTGGCTTGGTGTTCCCTCCCTGCCAAACGATGGGTGCCGCATCCTGGGGGGAGGCTCTGCAGGGCCACCCTAAGAAGAGAAGGAGTTTGGCTGCGAGCACTTGGAATGGCACGTGATGGTGCACAGGCCAGCTACCTGGCTTCACGTCTTGGGCTTTTCCCTCCTGTGTTCTTTTGCAGAATTAAAATTTCTTCCCCAAAAGGCCAGGGAGGATGGCACCCTGGCATAACAGTGGGGAGCAGCCAGTGCCCCCCCAGGGACCGGGCTCCAGTGACCACCTCACATGGCTGGGGACAGAGGGGGTCCCGTGCGAGTTCCTTCCCAGGAGTGGTTCCCAATCCCAGGGAGGTTTAACATTTGGTGATGCTTTTGATCTCTGCCCTGACTTGGTTAGCGATGGGTGCTGCTTCCCTAATTACCCCCTTCATGTGGGGCTGTGCTGGTTGTTTGTGCTTACCTGGTCTCTCTCTCAAGAAAAAAAAAATACCCTGCAAGGGTGTGTGCGGGGTGGGGGAGCACAGCGTGCTTTCCCATAGCATGCAGGAATCCTACAGTGCTCTTCATATAGCCCTGGGTGCTCCCACCCACGGCAGGCAGTTTCATGCTCCTTGGCTGGTTTCATAACATCCAGGAGAGGCACGAAAGCCTTCCCAAACCACCTCCCTTTGCTGTGCGTGGAGCCCATGCGCTTGGGAAGGCAGGTGGGGGTGCCCCCACTTTCAGGGTGCCAGGCAGGCAGCGGTGCTGGGGGTTCGCTGGTTGTGCCACCCGTCCAGGGAGCGCCGGTGCCCGCCTAGCATCCCTTCTTGGCTGGGTTTTACTCCTTTCGGGGTGCAGGCTGCTCGCTGTGCCTGGGCAGTGGCAGGGAGAGTGGGGGCATTCCTGCTGTCCCCAGCCTGGGGAGGGGCATCAGGGATGGGGAAGGGCTGCGTGGGATCCCCCCGGTTCCTGCTTTCTGAGACGAGGCCCTTTCCTCCTTAATTTTCCTCTTTGAGGATGGAGCCGCGTGGGTTGAGGATGGAGGCGCATGGACCATTCCCGCAGAGCTCCCAGGAGTTCATCCGTGCCTGTAAAGCAGCTGGGGGTTTGTAAAGCATCAGACTTGCAAAGTAAAGCATTAATGTGCTGCTGCATCATACCAGTGCACAGATGGAGCAGAGAAATTTTTGTATTGCTTATCCGAGAGCGCTTTCTCCTTAAGGTACCTGCAAGTGCCTGTCCCAGGTGTGCCCAGTTCACCCCGTGTGCCTGCAGCTGGGCAGGAGGCACCTTGCCTGCCCTGTGCTCTGTGTTGGGACAGCCTCTGCTGCCTACTTCGTGTCAGGGAGGGGGTGAGAATCCCTTCCCTAGTTTGTTACAGAGATTTGTTGATAGTACGAATGGTTTCCTTACATGAGGGTGGGGAGCGGGTGACAGATACAAGAGCAGTGGGATAATTGCTTCCAGATGCTGCCTCCCTTCCTTGCTGGGACTGTGGGTGTTCCAGTGCCCTGCCAGCTCCAGTGAGCAAAACCAGGGAGTCAGCCCAAAAAACAGGGCTGGCCTGAGCAGTTTCAAACAACTTGGGATGCGATGGCCCTTGATTTCACGGCATCTTCTGGCAGCCGGCGTGGTCCTGAGCGGCGGACACGAGGCTTTCCTCGTTCTGCCCACCCCTGAGCTCGGGCTTGATGAGAAATGCATGGGATGAGAAATGGGAATGGGGACGCGATCCGGAATTGGCAGCAGCGGCTGCATTGTGCACTGCAGGCGGCTCTCCCGGATCCGCACCAGAGGAGACTGCCTCTGCTGCGCCCGGCTTTGCCGCGGCTCGC
Source organism: Falco cherrug (assembly GCF_023634085.1). Classification (NCBI taxonomy): domain Eukaryota; kingdom Metazoa; phylum Chordata; class Aves; order Falconiformes; family Falconidae; genus Falco; species Falco cherrug. Next base: position 22,942,650 of record NC_073711.1, read on the forward strand.
TCCGCCTTGGGATGCTTGTGCTGTAAACACCGCGTTTTTTGGCATCCGGACTTACTTGCAGAGAACATCCTTGCTAGCGATACTATTAATGATTATTTATTGGTTCTTAATGCCAAATAATGTAAACATCTAGCTAACGCAGCACACGTGTTGCCCATGCAATGCAACATCTCCGAGTGCTTGGTGTTGGGTCTCAGTGCTTTATGAGTTAGAAGGAGGCAAATGGTGGGTTGTTTTGATAAACTCCCCTGAAGGGATAGATTCTTGAAGGGCTTTGCTGCTGACCTTCTTGTTAATTACTGCTCTGCAGCGCCGGGAGGACCAGCTGAAAGGGAGTAATGAAGCATTGTCATCCGGCGCGCTCAGCCTGGCCAGGGCCCCGTGAGGAAAACGCCTCCTCCCTGTTGCACCGGGGATGTGTGCGCCTCTCTGCATATTTATCAAGCTGGTTCCCCGTGCCTGGTAGATCTGAGACTCGACTCATAAGACCTCTTTTAAGGTTACGGTTCTGACCTTGATTTACACCAGCAATGGGTGTCGATGCAGGATTTTTTTTCCCCAAGGTAACCGCAGTAGAGGTAAATCTGGCTGATGATAAAGGTGCAGTGGAAGAAAAGGGAGCAACATGTCTTGCCAGCGTGTTCTGGCGATGGGCACAGGTTTGACTTCCTTGTGTTTCCCCCTGCTTTTTTAGCCCCAGACAAACCTGGGTAGGAAGGAGAAAGGAAGATGTGAACAGAGGAAAATTCCCTAGTCCTGTGATTTCTGTAGTGCTTCTGAAGGTGAGAGTTGAGTCACTTTGCCTGGTACCAGCTCAGCAATTCCACCTTGTCCCCGGAGTGTGTCTGAAGTCACGCAGGGAGAAATAATGCTCGGGGTTAAAAATAGATGCTGACAATAGGAAAGGAGGACTGGAAAAGCTCCGTGTACAGGGGAGGTGGACAGAGCCCAGCAAAAGGCATCAGGATTGTGCGCTGCTCGAGCTGGGCTTTAATGGCTTAGGCTGGAATTAAACCTCGGTTGCACTTGTTGTAACCTGGAGCGGATTTTGCTCTTGGGCTTGGATGTCAGTCAGTCAGCCTGGGGGGAGAGTGCCTCTGGTTTCAAGGGTCTTGCAAAAGTTTGTTAGTGAGGGTGCAGTGCTGTTGGGGCCAGGGCTGGGAGGAGAAAGCAGCTCGTTAAATCCTAATTGTTCGAGGAGGGCAGGTGGGACAGGGCTTTGGCAGAGGAGAGCCTGGCACAGAGTGGCAATGTTCCAGCTCCCCTGGCATTTTTTAGGACTGATCCGGAGAGGGAGGGACTTAAACTCCATATGCTTTGTTTTCCAAGCTGGGATGCACAGTCCTGCCGGTGCCCAGAGTGCTTTGTCAGGCTGTCCCAGTGCCACCAGCAGCCGCCTTGCTGAGAGTGGGGTGTGCAGGGTGCTGCTTGGCCGGGGATGGCGGCGGTGCCAAGGAGAGGGTGCTGAGCGGTGCAGAATTCCGCAACCCTTGCCTTGCCCGAGGCTTTTGTTAAAGCTCATTAAAACCATCTGTGGTTACCAGAGCCTGACCAGAAAGCCTGGGCGGCAGCGGAGGCTGGGGCAGACCGAGTCCCTGTCCCCATGGTGGGGACACGGCCAGCGCTGTCCCCCCGGGGTAACTGCCAAGCAGCGGGCGGGAGGAGACGGGGTCACAGCTCCTGCTGGAGCGGGACCAGGAGCGATTCCGGCTTCTCTCTTAAGGCTTTTTTCTTTCTCTCCTGTTTCTTTTCCTCTGGCAGCCTACTCTGCCCTCTCCACCGCACGAGATGCTGCGAGTACAATAGGGCTGCGAGGTGGGGCGGGAGGGTGGAAGGAGATGAAAGGGGAAAAGTAAAATTGAAGCATGTCTGGAAGGGCATTTTGATGTAAATGGGACTTTTTGATAGACTTTGAGAGACACCGGCAGAAAGGGCACCGGCCCCCTTCAGTGCGCTGAGCGCTGGGCTCAGCTCTTTCATTTACTTGGAGAAAAGGGCATTTTTTCATCCCCTCTTGGGTGCACCCACAGCTCCTCCCCGTCCCCATCCCCGCGCGCGTTCTGGTGTGGAGCAGCCCTGTGTGCGTTTCTTAATGAAGTCAAACAAGTAGAGAGTCCTGTTCAAAATGGGAAAGTAGCGGCAGAACCTCGGGAAAGGGAGATGGCTTCTTGCCAGCCGAGTGGGCAAACCAGGGGTGGTGGTGGGGGGCATGGCTCCATCCCACCTTCCTTGCTCCAGCAGCTGCTGCCAGCTGGTCCCCTCCCTGGGGAGGGCGCGTGTTTGATCCGCTCTCATCCTTTTGATCCCAGCCCTCGTCCTTGGCATCGTCTCGGCAGCTCTCCTGTGTTCGTGGAGTTGTGGCTTCATTGTGAGTCATCCTCCTTCCTCTCTGCTGCTTTTTTATTTTTCCCTTTTCCTTCTCCTAAGAGAGCACTTACTGAAAGGAAGCAGCACATTCATCCAGGAAACAAGAGCACAATAAACACCCGCCATTTATAGTTTAAAAGGCATCTCCGTCGTGGTTGTCACTGCTGCGTTGATAGACAGTGGTGAGGGGTGGCTGCTGGTGTCGGGGAGCCGGGGGTGCTCCCTGTGCGCATCAGCCCCAGGGTCCCTGGTCCTGCCCAGTGGTGGGGAGCCCTCGGTGGGGGGTGTCACTGGTCTCCTGTTGCCTTCCCATGTGCTCGTATGCTTCTGCTTGGCAGCTAGTGACCCTGCCAAGGCGAGAGGAAGAGGAATGAGGACAGCGCTGCTCTCTGAGTCTGACAGGTCCAGGGGACTGGGAGGGGAGAACCGGGAAGGTCGGTCGGAGCTGGCATCGCATGTCCCCGTGCCGTCGCAGGTGATGGGTAGCCCAAGAGGAGACCTGTCACTTCTCATCTCCATGTTGTCAGCTGAGCCCGTGGCTGAGCTCGTGTCCTCCCTGCACCTCCCCGCTGCTGTGTTCGCCTTCCTTCAGTTGTTGTCCTGCGCACCAAGCTGTCGGCAGTCCGAAAATTTACTACTGGTATAAAACCATCAAAAACCAGAACTGTTAGTCTGTAAAAATGGCAAGGCGATTGCAGGGAAACTTGTTTCTTCCTCTGACAAACTTCTGAGTCAGTCCTTTAATCTCTAATGTAGGTTTATGGTCATCTTTATTGAAATGCTTGGCTCTGCAAAGGATTGACATGTATGACCATCATAAACCAGGAGTTATGGGAGCCCAGAATTGCCTTGATGGTCCAAGTGTCTGCAGGAAGCATTTTTAAAATCCGTAATTGGGATTTATTGGCCATTGTGGCTGAAACTGTCAGTAGAAAATAAAATAATCAGCTCGGGACTTTCCCCCCCCCCTCCCCCCCCCCCCCCCTTGGCATGTGACTCCTTCCACATATTCTTAAATCATTCTCTGTCTTGCCTACATACTTAATGCCTTTGTACCTGGGGGACTGTGGGTGAGAGGAGGGGTGTCCAGCCCTGGTTGGTGCTGGGTGCCTTGGCTCCCATCCCTGCCTGGGGCAGGTTCCCCATGCCCTCCTGTTCCCGCACACCCCCCTGCCTCCCCGTCCTGGGCAGGCTGAACATCTAGTTGGTGCGGTCACAGCCATGGGTGTGGTGGATGTGAACAGGGGGACTGGAACACTGTGTGTGCCTGGAGGAGGCACCTCAGCTGGTTTCTCGCCTGCATTAGCTGGGTCCTGTGAGTGACACATGCTTTTTGGGGTTGTTTTGTTGTTAGAGATGTACGTAACAGGAACAGTATGCTGTGGAAAGGCGGCCTCCTTGGGTCGATCAGGAAGGGTGCAAAGAGGCTCCTTGTGCCTGCTTGTGGGAAATGGAGACTGCCAGGACCTTTATCACTCAAACTATCAGTTTCCATCGAGTTACAACAGTACTGACACCAGTGCATGAGGCCAACTGCACATTCTTCTATAAGACAAGTAATCTATGCCAGAGCCGCAGAGGAGCCTGCGTGGTTCGCTGGGTGGCATGGGCTATGCTACAGCTGCATTAGCCCCGCTCGGTGTTAAAGCAAACCTCAGTGCTCTGTAGCTTCTCCTTGCGTAGGACCTTGGTGTTAAATCTCTTGCTTTTTCTTTTTTGGATAAGCTAAACCCCAATGTTTTATGGGTTTTCCCCCCAGTGTTTTTCCAGTCTTTGAATCATTTCTGTGCTTTGCAGCTGTTCCCCATCCATGTCTGATGTCTGTGGCTATGGGTGGGCAGCATCACTTGTCCAGGCTGTGGGTGGGCAGTATCGCTCTTGCTGGTGCCTGGTGGTTCCCTGCTCGTGGGTGCAGGATGCATCCTGTGCTCCCAGCATCCAGAGGCAAAATTCTGACCCAGCCCTGAGCATCTTCCCAACCCTTCCCTGTTATCTGCAGCTGCCAGTTTGCTCTCCACTAACCTGTGACCGCAAACAACACCCGACAGTGCCGGGTCCTGAGTTAGGCTGAAATAGTCTGCTCGAGTTGATAAAAATCTCTGTTTCTGTTTTGTTTAACAAATATCTTCCTTAATGGCAGAGCTTTTTGTTAAGCTTTCTCATATTATCATCACGCTTAATCATGCAGGGTGTCTTCTAAAAGTACTTTTTTAAAATGCCAGTTTTCATCCAGGTTTTAAAATTGAAATTCATTTTTTATCCAGAAGCAGGATATAAATGACTCTACTAAAATTAGATTAATCCTAATAAGAATGTCAGTTATCATTTCTGAATACATTAAATTTTTTTTTGAAATTTTACATGCCTCTTTAGCTATAATTGCTAGTGTAATTTCTTACATAGACATGGTGTGTCCTCACGGTTGACAGAAATACTTAATGCAATGTCGACACCGCAGTAAGTTCCAAATTAGTGCGTTGCAGTCGCTGAAAACGTTTTGAACTTTCTCCTTAATAAGTTAAAAAGAAAAAGCACCTTAAATGCAAGCAAGGCTACAATGTATTTAGCTCGTCCGAGTAAAGCAGGGCGGTTGGAGGGTGGAGCCCTTCAGAACGGAGGACAGAGGACAGGAAGGGCTGAGGGTCCCCGGGGGACTGCAGGGGTGATTTGGGGTCCAGCAAGCAAGAGCAGGTGGTGAGGTTTGTGTGGAGTGGGGGCAAGTCCTGCCTGGGTCCTGGGGGCTGCAGGGCAGGACTAAGGGGGTTCTACAGCAGCACTTGTGCTCAGTTTAAGGCATGGGAAATAATGAAACCCTTTCCTGATGGATGTGCCGAAACCATCCCTGCCCGGCGCGTGCACGGTGGGCGTTTGATCTCTGCTTTCGCAGCTCCGGTTGCTTGGAGTGGTGGTGCTCAGCGTTGGGGTTTGCTGGGAGCGTGCCACCCGGTTGCAGCCCTCTGCGAACATCTGCCGGTGGCGTGCGTCCTCTCAGCACCCAGACCCCCTCGCCCGGCCTGCAGCTGGGGGCGTACGGGGGGGGACAGCGGGGGGACAGCCGCGTGCCCGGAGCCGGGCAGACCCCAGCAGCCCCATTCATGCAGCGGGTGCTTTGCAATAAACTCCCTGCTGCAGTAAAAGGGTTGGCAGCATCAGCCCTCTCGTGGCTCCCAGCACTGTGGCATGGCTGCGATGTGTCCCCAGCTTGGTGGCACAGCGTGTGGTGGGGTGAGGACCGCAGCGGGAACGCCTGAGCTAGCGGGATTTTGGGGCAAGGCTCTGGGGAATCGCATCTGGCAGCAAAGCGGAGGGGGAGGATGTGGTTGGGGGGAGACTTGGGTTTCTCCTGCGGCATCTCGTCAGCCTTCTTCCATGTGCGTGGGTGGCAAGTTGGAGGTTTTCGACTCTAGGAGGGGGAGGGTGGGAGCGCTCCCTGTCCGCAGGCAACTGGAAACTGCTGCGCGTTGGGCCGGCGCTGGAGCGGCCGGCTGGTGCTCTATCCTCCTCCCCAGGCCCAAGGGCTGGTTTATTTTTAGGTTTAAACCCCGAGCTTTCCTTAGCATCTTGTTAAAGCTCCTGCCGGGAGCAGGGGCTGGGTGTCCCAGGAGGGCCTGGGGACATCCCTGGGGAAGGGGCTGGAGAGGAGCACCTGTCCCAAGATCTCCGGGTCTGGCAGTGTCTGTGACACCTGAGACAGCAATGGCCTTTCTGGTTCCTCTCCTTCTCCTCTACCCAGCTGGAGGTTGTACATTTTATTAAAGTTCAGCTGTATGTGTATCTGGCCTAAAAATAAAGGCAAGTACGAGCCAGCTCTGTCAGCAGGAGAGGCTTAAACCTGACACCCGAGTGCTACGCTGGCCTCTCTCCTGGCCCCTCTCACCGCTCTGCTGTGCCGACCAGCCCTGGACTGGGTAAACTGGGAGCAGCGGAGGAGCGGACAGGGGGAGCACAGGCCATCCCAGCACCTTCCAGTGGTGAAGCCGTTAGGAGGGTCTTTCTCTTCACTGCAGGCTGTAGATAACATAGAAAACTGGGGCTTTTGTGCCTGAACAGGACTCCTCAGTAAAGAGGGAATGTGGGCAGCGCTAGGACGATGTTTTGGGGCGAAGGGGACACCTTTGTCCCCTGCTGAGTGACACCCAGGAGCCCAGCCTAGAGTAGGAGCTGGATTCACGCTTTCTGGTGGAGCTTGCTCACTAGGCTTTGGTGACCTCTCACAGTTTGTGTGCAGGAGGAAAACAGGCGGAAAAAAAGAATCTTTTGAGGTCCCGTGACTCATCTTTAGCTTTTTCTTTGAGACCTAAACCAGACCCCATCCACCCCCATGGTGTGGAGCTGGAGGTCCTTTACAGCCCAGCGCAGCGTGAGGGTGGCAGGGCTGACTCAGCGGTGAGGAATACTGTGTGACCTGGTTACTGGGGCACCTGCGGCACGGCCGCAGCGGCAGCTCTCGGGGCAGCTGTACTCGCACTTCCTTCTGATGGGGTGGTTGAGAAGGTCTTAATAAGTTACAAGGCGGGCTGCTGTTGAGCGAGTTCCCGGTAATGACACGAGAGTTGAGGGCTGGGGATTTGCAGCTGCCTGGGAAGATGGCACTTCCAGACCGAACCAGGACAGAACTCGTTTGGCCACATCTGGGAGCCGGGAGATCAAAGGGCCCAGCAGTGAGTCACGGCGGCGCGGTGAGGGGTGATGCTGGGACCAAGGGGGCTGGCAGCTGCCACCGGCGAGGCTGGTGAAACCCGGGAGACCTGTTGGTGCAGGGCAGGGCATTCTGCAGCCGGGCTGCAGGTAACCATCTGCAGGGATTTCTCCCTCCCCAGTTCCTAATGTTGGGATTAATCCTTCAAACCACAGCATTGCTTCCCTGGGGCGAGCCTGAGCCCCAGTCCCCCCGTGGGACCTGCTGGCAAGTGGGGTCGGTGCCCTAGGGCTGTCCCCTAGCTCTCCGTGGGGTCTCCGGGGATGGAGGCATAGCATCAGGGGCTGCTGGGGGCTGGGGAAGGGGCTTCCTAGGGACCTGGCCACAGCCGGGAGGTCCCCGCTGCCATTGTTTCCCAGGGCACGCGTGGGCTTTATTTTTGTGGAAGTCCTCAGGAAAATGGGTGAGGCTGGCTGCTCCTCTCCCTTGGTTCAGAGGTGGCCGTGGAGCCAAGGGGTCTGGGGACCCTTGGTGCTGGCTGGGTCGGGGTGCAGGAGCGTGGGCAGGTGGCTGATTTGAGGCTCCCAGTGTCAAACTGGGTTTGTGGGGTGCAAAGTTGCCCGGGATATCACTACTGGGGTGCAGGGAGGAAGGGGCTTCCTCTTGCCCAAGGACTAACCACAGGCTGTAACTTCATCTCTTGGCTGTTTGCTTTCAGTTCTTCGTTTTTCCGACCGGGCTGGAAAAGTGAGAGGTGGGAAGGGGGAAGGGTCTTCGGAAAACACTGGGGTTGGTATTGGGTCTGGTGGGCAGAGCCGCTCCCCCCCCCCCCCCTTCCCCTGCGCCCCCCAGCCCCGTATTGTGGAGGGCTGCAATTTGCCTCCTTTCTGTCCCGGCTGGGGATTAATCTGCATGACAATTAGTGGGGCTTGGGTTCCTTGGGCATATTCCTGCCGCTTTCCCTTCCAACTGGGCGCCCAGCCGTCGCCGCGTCCCCTGCCAAAGTAATTCTTTGCTTTGGAACTGGGAGGCGAAATCTCCTCCATCTTATTTCGGAGGGGTCAGGGAAGGAGCGGGAACCCTGCTGATCCAACCTTGTTCCCTTTTAACCTGCCTCCCCCCCTCCTGGCCCCCTGTCCTCCAGATGAGTGGGGCTGCAGCCAGGGCACCAGCATCCAAACCGAAGCGGGGAAACACGCGGGGCCGAGCGGGGAACCCGACTGGGTTGCGCTGGCTGGGTGAGCAGCTGCAGCATCTCGCCTCAGCCACGGGGCTCGTGCCGCTTCTGGTGCCGCCTGGCTTCAGCCATGCCTGCTGGGCTGCTGGGCTCTGCTTACTGTTTGCCCATTTCCTTGGGGGTTTGGGTGGCTTTTGGGGGGTGTGGCGGTTGCGGGTGCAGCATCCAGCTGCCAACCTCTGGCCAGGCAGGCACGGCGGGGGGCTCGTGGTGCGGGCAGGCAGAAGGTGAGCGCAGGCTGCCCACGCCTCGGCCCGCCGCCGCCCGCGCCTCATTGTCTCACTTCTCTCTCCATTCCTACGCCAATTAAAGAGCCGTGTTGCCATTCATGGCCCTTATGGTTTTGTTCAGTTGTCTGTCAGCTCTTGTCAAGCCCTGTCCCCTTCCCCTCCCCCGTTTTCAAAAACAAAACCCCTGACAAACCCCCCTTTGAATCCCCTCTTACCTCACTCCCAGCGTGGGGCCCCATTGACGGGGATGCCGGCGGCGGCGACGGGGAGACCGCTCCCCATGCTGCCTTTGTGGGCCGCCGGCAGCCCCCCGGCCCCCGGCCTCCCCACTTCTTGCCAGCATTAATTAGATAACCCTGCTCGTCTTTATTTCTCCGAGGGGAGGTGCGGGATGATATTACTTGAGGGAGAAAATATAGTGCTTTTTTTCCCCCCCCCCTTCACTCTTTATATTTTTTGGCCAAGCTCTTGGTTCCATCACTGGCCGAGTTGCTTATTGCACTGAGAAATAATGACTGCGCAGGGGGGAGCCCAGGGGAACCCCAGCGCTCCTTATTCTGTCCAAACGGCACCTGCACCCCGGGACGGCGCCGGCAGGAGCCTGGGGTCCCCGGAGCCGCACGCCACCGGCTGCGGAGAGTGCTGCAGGTGGCAGCAGCAGCCTGCGCCACTGCTCCGGCCCCAATTAAATTTCTCAAACTCGCTCATTTACCAGCTTTATTTATTTATTTATTTTCTAATACCCCCTCTCTTGCCGGGTTTGAATTAATATAATTTGTTTGCATGGTTTGGGTGCAACATCTGAACACATGGGGTGCTGCGCGAAGGTGGGAAGATGGAACAGCACGTGGCTGCTCACATCAGCGCCTGGCTGCAAAGGCTTTGAGCCTTCCTCCTCTTCCTCCTCCTCGGGGCATTGGGGCGGTCAGCAGCCATCCCCCTTCAGTGGTGGTCGAGTGTCGGGAGGCAATCCTGGCTGAGCCTGTGAGGTGACAAAGGAAAATCTTTGCCTTTTGGTGGGTGCTGCCACCTGCCTTTGGCAGCACCCAGCCCTGTTGCCGTGGCAGGCTGGGGGTCCCCGTCAGCACCCACCACCAGCAGGTGCCTGGGCAGGGTGCTGGGAGGTGGTAAAAGCCTCGAGCTCCCCATCCTGCTTGAGAGGGTGTATTGACAGTGTGCAGGGGGCACCCAGTGGCTCAAGGTCTGGAACGGGTACCCCTCTCCGGCGAGCCCCGGCATGGCCACTAGTTTCTGCAGTGGCTCTGCTATCGCTGGGGCATGCTTTGGCCTCTGTGGGGTAAAGCCCAAAGCCACCCAACCTCTTCTAGGTGTTTGTGGGTGGCCCATGGGCCGCAGTTGGGATGGGGCAGGAGGAGAGGCAGCTGGAAAGGCAGACTTGACAGTCCCTGCCATGAGAGGGGATGGCAGAGCTTTCTCCCCAGGTTCCCTGCCTGGCTGGGTGCTTTGGTGTCCACCTGTGGTCAGCCAGTGCCATGGGTCTCCATCGCCCGTCCTCCTTGGGGCCAGTGGGGGGGTCTTTGGCTCAGATGCTTTCCCGTGGCCCGTACCTTCGCCACGCTTTGATTACCTGGACGGCTCAGGGAGAAAGCCCTTCTGTGGCACAGGAGGGCTCCAGAGCAGTGGGGCTGGCCATGGGGCTGGGGCAGTTGCTGGCTGCAATGGGAGGCGCCGGCCATGGGCGCCGAGTTATGGCCCGTGCCTGTGCTGCTTTCCTGAAGCCTGGCTGCTGCCCTGTTCTCTGCAGCATCTTTGGTGGCTGGAGCCGACTTCTGCTCGGTTTCTTCTTGCTTCGTACTAACCATGGTGTCACCGCTGCTGGAACTGCCGGGTCCAAAAGCCCTCGACAGCAGGGCAGGCTGACCCGCAGGAGGGCTGGCGTAGAGGGCAGAGCAGAGCCATGGGGATCGTCCTTTTGCCCTGGTGGCCTCTTTAGCCTCTGCTAGTTGTCCCTCATGTACACCTCCCCTGCTGTGGCATCTGGTGCGGGGACACTGAAGGCATAATCTGTACAGAGGGGCAGTGTTGCTGCTCGGTGGGTGGCTTTTTTGGCTGAAGGGCACCTCTGCTAGTGGATGCTAGCATGCTGGGGTGTAGTAGCAGGTGAGGTGTGCAGCTGGCCCTTGCTGTTGCTCTGGACTCCTCCCCAAGGAGAAGGGGTCTGGGCTGAAGGAGGGAGACGAGCCCCTTCTGCAGGCTGCAGGTTTGTAGTTGTCACCTGGATCTTCCTGGCTTCCCATTGCAGGAAGACGCTGCAGGTAATGTGTGTTGTCACGATAAAATAGGTTGGTCATTGGAGTTATAGCAGTGCCTGTGGAACTTGCGAACAGAGCTCAAAGAGCCACGATGGGATCTCTCCTGCTTCCCGCCTGGTGTGGGCAGCTCCGCATGGGTTAAGCGAGATGCTCTCCTGGCCTCCAGTGACTGAAGCCGGTTAGGGAGAGTTACGGTGCAAAGCATTGACTGTGAGGCTCGTGGTTACCAAACCTCCGTGCAAAGCATTGGAGCGGCCTCCTGGCATGGCCAAAGCCACTGGCTTCCCTGTGGAGACACAGGGAGCCAGGTCTGGGCTGGCACTTGAGTGTGGACTCACCTGCGCCGTCTGAGCATCACACCTCTTTGGGCAGAAAGAGGGGTGTTTTGGTTTCATTGCCCCCATGGCTGGTGTTTACGTGCCTTCTGCTTAATTGGAACCCCAGCCTGACCGTGACCCAGAGCCACTCATGGTGCAGAGCTTGCTGGGGTGCCTGCGCCGGCATGGCACTGCCTTGAGCATCTCTTAGCTCCATCTCAAAAAATGGCATCCCTGTTATCCGGGGAGGGAGGTCACTTTTGGGTGGGTGAGTGGGTGTTTTTACCAGCCGGTGACGAGCCTTACAGCTGGCATTAAAGCAACAAAGGGTTTTTGGGGAGCAGCGGAGTTAGAAAATGGCATCCCCGTGCTGGGGGGGGTTGGGGTGTGGGTTGCCATGGCGACTCGTTTATGCCTCACTGATGCATCGTGTAAATCCGTTTGGAAACGAGAAGGGCCTTTTGTCTTTGGGAGGGTTGAATGGGCCTCATTAAACCCAAGATGTGGAAAAAGGGCCTTAGAGTGTACCCAGGAGGGGGATGGGATGGGACGAGATGGGCCCGTGGGGCTCAGCAGAGGCGGTTCCCCCTGCCTGGGGGCAGAAAGGGAAGCTGGGGGGGCTACAAGGTGCCGTAAATAGCTGGAAAGTGTCTTTTTGAGGGAGGCCAAAGGAGTGAAGGAGATTGGAGGCAGTTACCAGAAAGAGTTACCTGAAATTGCCGTGTTCTGTGCTGGCCACCTCGGCTCCAAAAGAATGCAGCAGAAATAGAAGAGGTCTGCAGAAGGGCAATGAAAATAATTATACATAGATCAGCAGGGGGAAAAAAAAAGATCGAAGTCTCTTTTTAAAGGAGGCTAATAATAGAAGATCACATAAAAGAAGTGGGATCTAAAAGTGTGGGGATTCGCGTGCTTCTATTTACCCTCTCTTGCAGTGATGAGTAACTCAACTGAACGAGCAAGAAGGAGACAGATACAGATGGGAGGCAGAGGAGAGCGGGGAACCTTTTTATTCAAGCTGTAATTAACTTCCTTCCGCGAGTTATCTTTGTTCCCAGGAATTTAACAGGAGTCAAAAAGGAGAAAAAGGGTCCTCTGCCTCAGGGTGCTGGCACCGCTCTGGGACAGGGCTGTGGCTGCTGCTGGTGTACTGGGATGGTGTGCTGGGATGCGGTGGGCCATTGGGTTAAGTACGTAATTACTCTGTTTTGTCCTCAGCTCTTGAATGGTGAAGTGAGTTGGGTGGTGGGCTGTGGTGTCCTGCAGGGCTGGCCAGGGACCCCCACTGATGTGCCAGCATGTGCGGGCAGCCCTGCTGGGGGTATCGTAGGGAAAACCTGTTCCTGTCACCATGGAACGGGATGTCTGATGTCTCGTTTGAGCTCAGGGGGGACCATGCAGTTGTCCCTGTCTGATGCTGCTGCTTGACTTCAGCCACGGTACTGAGCAAGGTCCCAGTATTTGCTGCTAACCCCCTGATGTCTCGTGTGTGGTGGCAGTACAGGTTTTGGCAAGTGCAGAGGTGGCTGGCATCACCGGAGGGGCTTTGGAGCGATGGTCAGACTGAGCTCTGGAGGGACCCTCTGATGGCTGGAGCGTGACCTGGCTCTGTGGCACCAGGGGATCTGGAGGTCTCCTCCGGGGATTTCTCCTAGCTGTTAGCCAAGTGTCCTGGGCAGAGAGTCCCCTGTGCCTGGCAGCTGCCATGAAACAACGATGCTGTGCCCTAGAAAAGCAAACAAGAATAAGGCAGAGAGGCAGGCACTTTATTGTGTGTGTGCAGTTGGGCACTGGCAGCGCTCTCGCAGGTTTCGGAAGTGTTTGTCAGGAGTACGTGCCCAGTTTGTACAGGGAGTTTTGGCTTTCGAACTGGGTTTCTGTAGTTGCAGTGGCTCGCAGGAGCTGTGGTCCTGCTGGAAGGACCCGTACGCTCTCTTGGTAGGAGAGCGGTGCCAGCCTGCTCTCCAACTGACCAGGCACCAGGAAAGCGCATGGCTCCTGCATACTAGAAAATGCCACATGCACCTCGGTTATCACTGCCCTCCCCTCACAGCGCCGCGCTTTGCTGGGCATCAGCAGCCTTCCTGCAGCCTTCGCTGCCAGAAGGAGATGTCCTCTTGTAAGATAGAGTTATTTTTGGATTTCTTTGAAGAAAACAGCATTTAGCATATGTCGTCTTGTATGTATGTCAACGTTAATGCTTTAGAGCATCTCTTCCAAGGAGGAGACTGTTGTTAGATGTTGTTCTGTTTTCTGCAAAGTCTACAGTAAGGTGAGGTACATCGTGTTTCTTGGGCATGGAGGAGGGTGATGCTGCCCCAAAGATTTTGCAGTTCATGTGGTGCAAGGAATGCCTGGGCTTGGGGGGAGAGAGGTTGTTGGAAAGTGCATCAACCCATTCTTTTTAAAAAAATTAGATTTTCAGGCAATTTACTGCTCGTGCTCTCCCTGAGGAATAGCTGAAGGACTGCTAGCATGTTTGTAAAGGTGCTGATATCGTATCTGCAGGACACTTGTGTCTGCAGCTATTGCTGTGAACGTGTTAGCTTGTCCATGTTTAACTCTGACCCAGCCTGCTAGCCCAAGCGTGCCTGCATGGAGAAGAGGAGCCGGCATGGTGTGTGCATCTGGAGGAGTGAGGTATCATTCCCAGCACGAGTCCTGAGCTTGCTCTGACCAAACTCACATGGTTTTCCATTTTACCCCATGTTCCTAGGCTTGTTGATCCTCGAGCAGCAGCGGGATGGCGCAGGTCATCCCTGTGCGATGCCCACTGGGATGTGCCGGTTGCAGGAGCGCCACTGCTGCCCGAGATCCTCAGTGTGGCTGGTGCATGTGGGCCAGCCCGGATAGCTGTGGTCTTGTGATCTGGCAAGCAGTTTGCCGGGAGCCCTGCCACCCTCCCACATAGCTGCTCTTCCTCGGAGGTGAGGCGTGAGCTTCTCAGCTGCCCGTGGAAGGATGGCATCTCTCTGCTGGCGGTGGCACCGGGGTCCCCGGGCACCCTCAGTGTGCGGAGCTGTCGGGTGGGTCTGTGCCCAGCCACGTCGGGGTGGAACTGAAGGAGAAGTTGGCACCGTGGGGCTGGTCTGTGCTTGCCCGGGGACTGTGCCGGTGCTGTGGGGCAGCTTGACCTCCTGCCTAGGCACAGCCCAGGGGTGTGAGGGCTGCAGCCCCTGCCTGGACCCAGGGCAGGCCTTCTGCATATTTCAAGGGATTACAACCTCTTAACCGCCCGCTCTCCCCCTGCCAGCAAACTGCCTCCGTGCTGCCAGGGCGGCTGCCTCTGATAGCAGGCACTGGCCAAGTGCGTGGCCCTTCCAGCAGGTTCCACTTGTAGCCCTTGGGTCACTCCATCAGGCCCCACTGGTGCTTTTGGGACCCCTGAAGGGAGCCTAGCCTTCTGTGCTGTAGAGAGGGGGGGCTGCCTGCTTCGCAGGGGGTTGGGGGCCCCTCCCTGGTGGCCCCCCAACTTGGGGCAGGGGGAGAGGCTGCTCTTTAATCCCTTCTCTCTGCTCCGGCATCCCGCTGCCAACAGAGCTCCCCTTGTTTACCCAACTCGGAGGAATTGGTTTACAAGGCTCACAAATACCCTTTTCACCTTTCCCATCAGAAAACACCTCCCGAAACAATAAGGAAATTGGACGCTGCCATCTGATCGCTCCCAAGGAACCTGCGGGGCCGGGAGCTGGAGGCCGGGGGTGCAGCAGCGGGGATGCCTGGCTGGGATGTTCCTTGGCGGGTGGGCAGCCGCAGGTGCCACCCCAAAATCACCTTGAGGGGCTTTAAGTTGCTGCTAACTGTTGGAGGCTGGTGCTCCCCACCTGGCACACTGCTCAGCTGGCTGCAGTTTGCAGCAGGGGCAAAAAAAGATAGATATATATATATATATTTAAGCTTTAATGGCTATAGTTAATCTTTCCCACCACCTTTGACATCGGGAGAAAGGATGCTTGTCTGTGAGCTCCTAACTGGTGATAGTACTGATGCTAAATAAATAAAACTAGAGCTACCATCCTCATCCTCCTCCTAAGTGGTGGGGGAAGCAGAGTGGTTTGGGGGAGACACCGTGGCTGGTTGGGGTGCACCCAGCACCCACTGGTTGCCTTCCACAGCAAAGCTCCAGCACATGCCATGCAGGATTAGCCCTGAAAGTGCTGAGCAGCCACTGGTGGTGGGTCACTGTGCATCCCATTGCATGGGGCAGGCCGGGCAGGGGCTTGCTGGGGCAGGTGGTGGGCAGGGAGCTGCTCGTGTCCCAGGAATGGGATCAGAAACTGGGGTTTTGGGAGGTTACTGCTTGGAGCAGCAGGTTGTCCTTGGTGCCCTGCCACGCTGCTGGACCTGGATTCGAGTTGTCTAATAGAGTGTGTGTCTGGGGCTGTGTCCCGCGGCCTGTTTTTGTACGGGTGTCAGTCTTAGTTTCAGCATTAAGGTTGATTTGAATTTTTATTTTTTCTTTCTTTCCCCCTCCGCACCTTAAAACGGGGAAATCAAACTGTAATGTGTGGAGGATACAGCAGATCCTGCCCCCCCGCCCTGAAATTACAGTGTGTACTCTGAGGGCACGATGAATTTCCCTATTAATTTAAAAGGAGATCTGTTCATTCCTCCCAGTTAAGATAAATTTGAAGATGTGTCCTTGTAAAGACAAGTCAAGACTGTAATTCTTTTTTGCCTTCAATGGTCCTTCTGAAGTAAAATTTCTCATGCTCGGAACTTGCTGTAATACTGCGTACAGGCAACTTGTGACAATTTTTGGGTGCTTTTATTTCCTCTGCTGTTCTTGCGATAAATGTTGCTTTTCACCTTCTGTATTTTAAAGGAGAATTTCCTGGAGAGACGGATTCTTGTGTGATGGGAACTGTTGTCAGTCTTCCCTAGGATGGTCATCATAAGCTGTTGCTTGTGACAAAGCAGATTTTTTTTTGGGGGGGGGAAAAGGGAAACCTCCATGTGTGGTTAAGAGCCCAAAGAGCAGCGAGAGGGGTTTCGAAGGCATATGCGTTGGGGGTTTATCTCCACCGCTTATGCTGCCTGGACTGTCAGCTGGGAAAGAGCCCTACTTGTAGAGAGGAGAGGGAGGACGCTAAGGGGGAAATGGAGGAGAAAAAAATCAGGGAAATCGGAGGTGCAAAGGGTAAAAGACATGTGTGCGGGCAGGTGTGCAGCTGAGGGGGCGCAGTGGTGGGAGGACCACCCCAAAAAGCCCCGTGCAGCATTGCAGCTGTGTGCCGTGAAGGGCTGTCGGCTTTGGCTGGTAGTCTGTCTTGCTTGGTGTTGGTGTTGGGAGATCTGGAAGAGGTTCCTGGGCTGATTCCCAGGCAGAAGCTGTGTGCTTCCGAAGCGGAGACTGAGTGTTCGTAGAAGAAATGCGTCTCGTCATTTTATCCTTGAAACAAATAACCATAGGCCACCTTTCTGAGTTTTCTAGGATGAAGGAGTGCCAGCAGGATGTGGTGCTGGGATGTTCTCAACTGCCTTGATTGCTTTATGGCCTCTCCCCTGGTTAAAACTCAGCTTGACCTGGTGCCAGCCAGCCATGCCGTCAGCGCAGGCTGGTGTCGCGTGGACTGGTTGGTTTGCAGGTGTTGGGCAAGGCTTTGGCCAAGGAGGTGTGATAGGTCCTGCTGGTATGGAGATGGTGGATGGATAGGAGCCTTCTCCTCCTGCTCCGGCGTTGCAAGACATCTGCTTGACTTGTTTGTGGCTTCCTGTTTGGCATCTTCTGGGCAGGAGGGAGCTGGCAGGAGGGGCTGGAGGAGGGAATTTGAGTCACTTGGGAGTCCTGTGCCAGAACCTCTGACTCAGCCCAGCCGTGGAGAAACGAATGTGGGATCCAGCTGCCTCTCAGGGTGGGAACCCGTGAGCGAGCGTGCAAGTGTGCACTTGTGCTGCATGTCTGCGGGCTGGCGCGGGGTGGGGAGGGAGGGGCAGGGGCTCCTTTGCATCTCCTGCTGCACGGCTCCTGGGATTGCGTCAGGGCTCCGGCTGTGGGTGGGGGAAGCCTTTATCGCTCCCAAGGCTTTGGAAGCCGTGTGCTGGCCAGGGGCCAGCTGACCTACTTGGTAGCATTCAGGCAAAGTGCGTGGCTCACCTGCCGGCAGCGCCGGGATCGGAGCCGGGCTCCTCCGTGCCAGCAGCACGCTGCAGCATCCCACCTGCACCGAGTTTCCTGCTCTTCCATCAGGCTGCTGCGTCGCCTCCTTCCAGAAGTCACGATTTTTACAAAACTTAATCACTCCCACAAGCTTGCGTGGCAAAGGCACAGCCACTCTGCCGGCGGTGCTGGGTTTAGGATGATCCCGACTGTCCCCGCCGTGCCCGATGCCCCGTGGTGCTGCTTTGGGTACCGCCGGAGCCGGCGTGGTGGAGGGGGCAGAGCCGCAGCCAGGCATGGGGCAGATAACCCACCTGAACTCAGCTCATGGTTGAGGGGGATCATACCCACTGCCCCTCTGCCTTGCCTCCTCTGCTGCGGCTGCCCCCTCCGACCCGACGAGCTGACGGAGAGGGGCAGTCAATGTCTGTCTGTCTGTCCGTCCTGCCCATCCCTCCCGCTGTTACAGCTGGCACCGATCTCTGGAGCCATTGCCAAGGGCATCGGGGTGTGCGTGGGCTCAGGCTGTGCCTGCCTGCTCCCAGCCTGGCCGGCTGGCGTGCAGAGCTGCCGGGGCTCCTGCAGCCAGAGGCCTGGAGCCTGGGCTGCTCAGCGCTGGTGTCAGCTCCGTGGCTTCTTGCTAAGACTTGTACCAGAGCCACGGAGCAGGTTGGTCCTGTGTATTTGATCTTCCTTCTGTGGTGCCTGCAGCCCCAGCCGGCACAGCTGGCTGGTGGAGAAGCTGTCCTGTCCCCCCATCCAAGTGCCAGGGTGGGATGGGGCAGGGCCCGGCCATGTCTGAGAGCGGGAAGGGAAAGCCGCGGATGTGCAGCCTGCCAAAACACATGCTTCGGTTTTCGCCGTGCCCAAATTACATGAGGGAGTTGCAGGAGAGATAACTCTGCGGGAGCATCCATTCAACCTTATCTTCCATCAAGAACGTGCTACGTTGCCTACATCAAAGTAGATGATCTGCTGCTTCCCTCCTTGTTGCCCTAATCCTCTACTTCACACTGAAAAAAAAATAAAATCAGAGTGTTGCTCCACAATAATGAAATCTGAATGCTAATTATCAGCATATTGCCTTCCTTCCCTTTGCAATGCCCTGCCTTCCAGCCCCAAATAGCTTTCCTCCCTCCTTGCTCCTCTCCATCCGGTCCTCCCACGCTCCTGGGCACGCTGTTGAGCCTGGCTTGGTGGAAGTTGTCCTGCAGGATGCTTCCCTCCCTTCCATTTAAGGACAGGAGTTCCTCGGGGAGCCGGGGCGTGGAAGGGATCCCTCCCTGCACCCCATTGTCAGGACTTCTCCCCATACCTAATTATTGCCTGTCCCTGCAGGAAGCTCCTTGCCTGGCCGTCGGGCAGAGCCACGACGTCTCCAGCCCGCTCCACAGCCCTTTGTGGGAAGACTCCATTCCCTTTCGGGTGCCAGGCTTGGGGCTGGGAAGGGCGCTCGCCCTTGTTGTGGTGGGAGGGCTGGGGAGTGGCACCGAGCCAAGCAGGCCCCTGTTTTTGTCGGTGGGAGCCTGATCTGGCTCCTTGCGTGTGCAGCGGTGGTGAAGGAAGAGGAGGACTTTATTCTGGTGTCAGAAAACATCCTGCAGAGGGAAAGCGGTGGAGTTTAAGCATGACATAAATGGTGTGAGAGTGGGGCTCTGCACGGGGTGGGACGGGCTCCGCTGTGTGGCTAACCTCTCGCCCTCCTCTCTTCCAGGTTCATGACTGGGAAGGGGCTGGTCATCTACCCGGAGATTGGGGATAAACTGGACATTATCTGCCCCAAGGCAGAGCCGTCCAAGCCTTACGAGTACTACAAGCTGTACCTGGTAAAGAAAGACCAGGCAGATGCCTGCAGCACCGTCATGGACCCCAACGTGCTAGTGACGTGCAATCGGCCGGAGCAGGAGATCCGCTTCACCATCAAGTTTCAGGAGTTCAGCCCCAACTACATGGGCCTGGAGTTCAAGCGGCAGCAGGATTACTTCATCACATGTGAGTCGCCCTCCTCTTCCTCGCTGCCGTCCCTGGCTCAGGGGGGCCGTGGGGGCCTGGAGAGTGTCGCCAGGCGCTTGTTCACAACTTGGCCAGTGCAGAGAGCTGACACGTACGGAAAATATTTCCTGCTGGATGGGAGAAAGGGGAGGAATGTGTCACTGGCCAAGCGGGTCACCAGCCCGTATCTGGCTGCGGTGCTGTGTCCCCTGCCCTGCCTGCAGCCGGGAGCGGGAGCAGGAGCATGCCCCCCGGCCGGGGTCAGCCCTGGCAAGGAGGGGCAGCCTGTGTCTGGAGCACCATCACACCCGGAGCTTCATTTTCGCTGCCGTCTTTGCTGGAGGTGTTGCAGGGCATTTCTTGCAGGGCTTTGCCCTGCATCTGGGGAGCTCCTGGTGGGATCAGTCAGGATCAGGAGGAGCGGTGTCTGAGGAGATGCTCGTCCTCCTCCCTGGGAAGCCACCGGCGGTGCTCAGTGCTTGCTGTGGTCTAAATGGCTGTAAAATTCTGCATACTGGCCTGTTCCTCTTGTTTCTTGGAATACCATGGCTTTATGGAGTGGAGAGGGAAGGAGGGCTGGATTTTCTTGGAGCCGGTGGTCCGAGTGTGCAGGGGACCATTGCCCAGGGATGTCTCTGCCTGTGCCAGCTCCGGTGCAGATGGAGGGAGGACACCGGGGAGCTCGGCCGTCCCTCGGCAGCACTGGGCTGGGCAGTGCCTGCCAGCTCGCGCTTCCCTGGCTCATCTTCTCAGCCTCGCTCAGCACATCGCGTGTGAACCCGCGGCGGAGCAACCGGCAAAGGGCATGGTGGCCATGCGGCTCATCTCTCCCCTGGCCGTCACATGCCGTGGGCTCGCCGGCAGGCGGCTGGGTGCAGAGGTCAGCTGCCCACGTGGGAGGTGAGCGCCGAGCTGTGGGAGCTGGTGCTTTCCAGTCGGTAAACAATGTATTTTTAGCCCGAAATCTTCACCCTCGGAGGGGTGGCGAGGATGTTGTGGGCAGCGGGGGGCAGGAGGTGCTCTGTCGTAGCGCGGTGCTGTGGTGATTTGAGCAAACCCGGTGCACAGAAAGCAGCCGGGATGTGCTCCGGCAGGTCAGCCCTGAGCCCACCCTTGCTTCCTTTGTGGTAAATTTTGCTTAGTGCTTCTTAGCGTGTGGCTGAGTGCAGGGTAGTGACAAAGGGGCTGGCAGGGGTTTCTGGTTGCCTGCGCCTGGCACCACGTGTCTGTAGGAGGGGTGATGGTGGGGAGGACCTGGTGCAACAACCCACTCAGCCGGCTCAGCATGGTGGTGGTGCCAGCAGAGACCGCGGGCTGCACAGGGCTGAGTCACTGTTTGACGGGGCCGGTCTCTCTCGAGAGCTGCCATCACTTGGTCATCCTTGCTGCCCGGATCTGAGGCCGTCTATCCAGTGTCACTTGGGGGGCACAGGTGGGGTCACCAGCTTTGCAGCTGTCGGGGGTGCAGGAAAACCCTGGCTGCAAGCCCAGGTGCCCCGGGGATGGGCTGGGGATGCCAAAAGCCCTGGCATAGATCCTCGGCAGGCTCCTGTCTCCCTCACCGTGAGTAGCTGTGGCTGGTACCAGCCTGGTGGCTCTGGGACCCAAAAGGTCAGTCCGTCTGCTGTCCCTCAGCTGAGGCAAAGCTTTCCCTGCAGTGTGGGCAAAGAGGGGGGAGAAGGGGCTAAGAGCACAGCCGTGAGTCTGCCTTTTGTATGTCAGGCAAACATCTTGAAGCACTCGGTCAGTGGCTCCTCTGTGCTTAGGGGTCAAGTTCAAGCAGCAACAAGGGCTGAAAGCAGAGTCCCACCTCACGCCCCCACGCTACATCCTGTGGGACCCTCAGGCTGCAAATAGTCTCCAAAGACAAATAGATTCCCCAAAACAAGCTCAGGAGCCTAATGAAGTGCCGGGGTGGAGAAATGTGGGGTCCATTGTGTTGCAACGCAGTCCGGCAGGGAGGTGCAGGCATAGCAGGCAGGAGGATTTACCAGGCTCTGAATTGCACAAGTTTTAAGGAGCTGCTTTGCATTTCACATGAAAGCTCTTGCTTAAGTTAAATCAACCTCCTGTAGCTTTTAGTGGCGTTTCCACAAGCGGCCGACGGCACGCTGCCGAGTACAGACGGGGCTCCCCAAGAGCCCCCATGGCTTTGAGCTGGTGCCAGCTCCTGGCCAGCGCTGCCAGCACACCTGGGTCACCATTGCTCCGGCTTGTTGCAGCTCCGACGGGATGCACAGCCAGGATTTTGCAAGCTCCGCCGTGCTGGCTTGCCGGCATGGCGCAGCTTGCAAAATCTCAGCTGCACATCCCGTCGGAGGTTTGGCTGAGGCTTTTAAATGCGTTGCATTTTTGCCCAATCTTTTTTTTATGACTCTGCTACTAGCAATGTGGATCTTCTCCCATATCTAGAAGTTTTTTCTATATGTGTAATGCAATCCTGCTTTCTTCCCAAGGCGGGAGGATCTCCCAAGAGATGGCCATAAAATCCCATTTATCTTTTTATTTCCCCATCCTAGTCTCCCATTGCAGCATCTTGGAGCCTGACTAGGGCTGGAGTAGAGATGCAGTGAGTGGGGTGCTCAGAGCATCCCTGTGGGGTCCCCCCTTTCTCCGGCAGCCGGCAGTGCCCTCTGCCCCCTCCATGGACCGTTTCTGACTTTAATTTCTCTTGACTCCTCTGCGCTTTGATGCGAGCCCCCTCAGTGCTGGGAGCCAGCAGCCGCTGCCAGCTGAACTTTGGCCCCTGGGTGGGCTGAGGATGCTCCTGTGATCTGGCTGTACCCTCTGTTGAGTAGCCCCAGGAGCTCTTTCTGCCAAGAAATAAAATAGCCAAAAAAACAAAGTCAAAAGTCTCCTGAGCAGACCACCCACGTGTTGTCTTTTTTTTTCTTCTTTTTTTTTTTCCCTTTTTTTTTTTTTTTTCCCCTTCCCCTCCCTCTCCCCAAGCTTTGCCGTGACACACAAAAGATTTTTTTTCTTCTTTTTCATTTGCTGGCGGCCCTAAGCTGGGGAAGCGATGCTGAAGCAGAGGGGAGCAGGGCAGCAGCAGGACGTGTGCCGCTTGGCCCCCACCTTCCCCAGGCGGCTGGAAAGCCTCTCTGCCAGAGCCAGGGGGCTTCCTGGGGTCCCTCCCCATTCAGGGCTGCTCCCCGCCTTCGCCTTGGATATGCCAAGCTTTGTTTGGGGCCACTTTTATCATGGAGGGACACAGCCCCAGCCCTGGGCTTAACAATGAAAAAAGCTTTTGAAAGAGAACGTAACCTCTCCCCGTCCTCTCCGAAGCCTTGCACTGGGCTCCTCCGCGCCAGCCCCAGGCTTTCATTAAAAGCGTCTTTTCTCCCAGGGCTGGGCAGGGGAAGGTGATGCTTCTTCCTAAGCCTTTTTATAAAGAACAAGATGTGGTAGCTCCTGGAATGAATTCTTGCTTTTTGCCCCAAAAGAAAGTCCTTTTGGGGGTTCTTGGCCAAGCACAAAGCTGCGGGCAGGCTGCTGGAAAGGTCGTTGGGGACCCCAGGGTGGCTTATACTTGCAGAGCTGTGTGTGGATGAGAGTGCTGCTGCCATTCCCTGGGCCAGCAAGGAGGGCTGGATCGCTCGCACCGTCCTCATCGAGGCAGAAGGTGCTTTTGGCTCATCAGCAGGCGTGTGGTCGCTCCTCCCTTTGCCCCTGCAGAACTGGTAGAGAAGCTGGTTGCTTGTGAATGGCTGAAATGGGAAGGAAGAATGTGTCCAAGTGCTTAAAAATTATTTGTCCCATTGCTTTTTGGGCTAGCAGGAGCAAAAGGCAATGGGAAGATGAAAACTGAAGGCTGTTTTGGGAAGGTGCTGTCCTAGAGGTGGGCTGGGGGTCCAGCTTTGTGCCTGCAGGTCATCTGCCCCAGCTCTGAGAGCCTGACCGTGCCAACATTTCTCCTCAGCTTTGGTTTTTACCAATTTCTGATGATTCTCTCTGCTTCCTTGGTTGTCTGTGTCCCACTCAAGTAGCCTTCCCCCCGTCCCTGGTGTCTATGGTCTATGCTTCTGGGATGCTGGTGGGCAGCTCCAGGCTCCCCCCCCCCCGCCCCCCAGCTTAGCCAGCCATGCCGGTTTGGCTTTCTCCACCTCCCCTCCTAATTCACTCCAGCTCTTAATTGCATTTGCTGCTACTCTTTGAACTTGCTCCAGTTTTACTATCTCTGGTAATGAGGTGCCTAGATAGAGATGCATTAATCCTGCTGTCCTGGCAGCGGGCGGGCGGCGTGAGGAGGAGCTGCCTGCGCTCCCAACCACGCAGGAGCTGTGGATGCGGCATGGCCGTGCCCTGTCTGTGCTGTGCCACGAGCTGCTCCTCAGCCCAGTGCTGGCTTCATCCCTGGGCATGGGTCTCCAGTTCGTTTGGTTTGGTGGCTGGGAGGCACTGGTGCCATGGAGAGCGCAGACCCTCAAGCAAAGCCTTTCCAGGCAGCTGTTTGCAGATGTGATGGGCAGTGCCTTGGCCAGCCAGTGCTGTGATGGTTTTCCAGATGGGATCTCTTGCCCACCCCTCTGCCAGGTCCCTGGTCATGGCCGCAGTGCCTCTCCTCTCCTGGGAGCCTGTTTAAGGCAAGGAGACCTCGTTTGATGAAAACGCTGAAGTAAAAGTGAGGCCCTGGTACATGTTTGCCCCATAAATCTAATACATTCGCTGTTTATTGTTAGTCTTTAAGCCCTTCAATCCATTTTTGATGTAATAATGTTCGTAATCCAATCTAATGCTTTTTGGCAGCAGGATTCAGTGAGACCAGATATATTACCCTGTTTCTTTAAACCTCTTGTCTTGCATTTCTGTTTTTAGATGCAATTAGACTTAACCTGGCAAGAATTATTTGTTGTAAACCATTGCTGCGTCTGCGATGTGGGCTTTGTCCCTGGACCTTCCTGCATCAGCATTTTTCTACAGCTTGCACTTCAGTGTGGAGAAAAGGGTCACCTATGTGCTGCCAACTGCCAAAATCATCCTCTTTTTTTTTTTTTTTTTTTTTTCTTTTTTTTTTTTTTTCTTTGGGACATGTTGCCATACTTGCTTTTCTGGCTGTGCTCCTCCAGCTTCCGAAATAGCTGTTTGGGAAGACTTTAGCTCACGCCAGCATGTGTGAGAGTGGCTGCGGAGCCACTTGAGCTTCTTTTCTGCAGCCCTTGGTATTTAATCATTTCCTCCTGGTTCCTTCTTCCCTGATGAGTGCCGTGCTGGCTGCCCATACCCGATGGGTGCTGTGCTGGGGGGGGGGCCAGGCGCAGCCCCCCAGGGCGGTTTGTCAGCCTGCCAGCTCTTTGCTGGCTTTCTTTGCTGATTGCATTTGAATGTGGCCACTTTCATGTGCTCCTCATCTTCCGTCCCACAACTTGTTTGGTGAAGATGAGTTGAAAGCAAAAGTGCCGTTTGATGCTGTGATGAGAGCTATGAACTTCTGCTGATAAAAACCAAATTAACCAGCTTCCTCATTCTTCACCCAAATGGGCTGGTGCTCTGTGGATGCACGCATCCTCATCCCAACAGCTTGCAATATACCTGCGGCAACACAGAAAGCCTGGGCAAAGCAAAGCCATCCTGGTGGCGTAACCATTTGGGTTTGGGGGCTGGCTTTCCTCTTCTGTCCCTGTCCTGCTGGGAGCTGGTGGCTGAGGGTGGATGAGACCCTCTGCCCGTGGGAGATGCTGTGTGGGAGCCGGCGGGCTTGCGCTGTAGACAAACGGGTCTCTAACGGTGTCCCACTCCCAACTTCAAAGCCCGGGCGCTGGACATGTCAAACCCAAATAATGGCCCTTAGACAACACGCGGTTCCTTGTCTTGGAGGCTTGTCTGAAGACCGTGACCACAGTAAATGCGATTTTGTTGAGCCCTGTCCCTTAAGCCTCTGCCTCTTTTCTCTTCTCCTCCTCCCTCCTGACCTTTTCGGCTCAGCGCTGTCCCCGGACAGCCCCTGGCAGCTGATCTCATAGCTCAGCCTTTCACGGCTCTAATAGGGATGAAAAGCGCTATCAGAAAGGGCCAGTGTCCCGCACCCGGCCAGGAGGTAAATACCCAGCGCTTTGATCAGCTCCTGGGCCAGGGAGAGGGGGGCCCTGCCTGCAACAAAGACCGAGGCCGGGGTGCCGGTGCCCACTTAACTCTCTGGCTGCTGGGCAGCCCGGCCCCTGCCTGTACCCGGCAGGCAGCTGCCCGCAGCTCCGGCGTGGACAAGGGATCTGCCGGCTGCAGGGAGCCAGCCACCGGGCTGTGTCTGGCTGGGGAGTGGGCTGCCTGCATCCCAGGATGCTCTTCCCCAGGAGAAATGATTTCCAAGGGTGTCTCTTTAACTCTGACACGACCCATTAGCAGAAAATAAAACGTATTTAACTCCTCAGTGCTCCTGAAAACTGAGGTGACGTGCAGAGGTGACACGCAGCCTGGGCGATGGCAGCAAGGAGGTGACATCCAGCTGGCACCCGTGCATCGCCTCTCCACGTTGCTGGTGTAGGGTGCCTCCGTCTGTGTCCTGTCCCCCCCACAAAGTTGCTCCCCTTGCATCTGTGGTGGGGGGCCAGGGCTAAAACAGTCTGTTCGGTTTCATGGTGCATTACCATGGTTGTACCCCTGCCCCTGTCCCCTTCCTCCTCTTCCAGCCCCTGCTTCCCCCAGCACCTCTGCAACGGCGGGGTACAGGGACCCCAGGGAACCTCCTGGAGCTGCAGGCGCACAGACCATGGGGACCCTGCTCTTTAGCGATGGTCATCTCCGAGGGCTTCCTCTGTAATGCTGGAAGAGATTAAAAGTTGGCTTCCTTTGAACTAAACTTCCAGTAGAGACCTGAGCTTTTCCCCTGGGGTGCCCGCTGTGCTCTGCTGTGCCCATACCTACGGTGCTTTCTTGCTGCCCAGGTGCTGGGAAGATGCTTGCAGGCACCTCCACAGCTCTGCCCCGGTGTGAAAGGCTGCATCGTGTGCTGGGCTGCTGGGCAATCACTGGGCTGTGCCAGCGCGGCGGAGGATGCTGCCTCTTGGGACCAAGAGCATGCTGGGGGCTCCAAAAAGCATCACCACGCTTGGACTGTGAGACGTGCAGGGTACAAGCGGGTTTGGCGTTAAGGAATTGCAATGCGCAGTCCTTCTCCATCCCTGATTTCTCATGACGGGTGTTTTGAATGCCACTCGACAGGCTGGCTGTGCTGGGGAGGGCTGCCCAGGTTGCGTGCGGCACCTTTAAGAGCCTGCCTTTCTGGGGAGAATTGGTTTTACTGCCATTTGAAGTTTCTTTGCCCTAGGAATGATGGTTTTTCTGCTGCTGCTGTGTAATGACTGTGCTCTTTGATCCCACCTGGCAGCATGGAGTTGGTGTTAACACAGCTAATTGAGAGCCAGCTGTGGTGGGCTGGCGGGGAGCAGTGGGGTCTGGGGGTGGCTGCTCACTGCTCTGCAGGGGGGGGCAGCCATGACCTGGGGGGCAGAGAGGCCCCTTCCTCCAGCCTTTACTCAGTGAGGGGGCAAGTCCTCATGTGGATAGTCGGCTTTATTTAGCATATGTTGGAAATGTCCGAATCCCGTAAGTCAGAGTGTTGCTGGAGACCATTAGGTCCACGTGCTGGTGTCCTCCTGGAGCAGAGGGCTGAGACCACCTGCTGGGGTCTTGCTGGGACCCGAGGGCGATGTGTCAGCTCTGCAGCTGGTGCCCTCTGGCTAGGGCAGCGTGGGTGCTGCCGTGCTTGCTGCCCGGGGAGCTGTGGGCACTGCTGTGCAGAGGTGTCCGGCGAGCCCCTCCTCGCTGCTGTGGGATGTGAGCCGAGGGGGATCCTGCTCCCAGCCGGGCTCAGTCCCTGAGCGGGTGCTGCACCGGTGGGTGCGTGGCAGCACGGCCGCTCCCCTGGCAGGAGCAGTGCCTGCGCTGACTCCATTCCCAGCTGTGGGGTTATTTGCAACTCTGAGCCAGGAGTTGCACCAATGTGAACTTCCCTGCTGCCGGCAGATTCCCGATGCTTATGCAAAGCTTACCTTTAATTGCAGTAGGGTTTCCTCCCAGCTGTCCCACAGCACACCCTGAGCTCCTGTCTGTCCCTCCCCACTGCCCTGCACCTCCTCGGCTCCCCATGCTCTCTCAGGCAGCTTGAACTTGCAGAAGATTTGCACGTGGATCAGCCTCCCTGGTCCCTGATAACTTTGATTTTTCTCTGAGCCGCCTCCATTCCGGCACCTGGGCAGCGAGGGTGTAGCCTAGGCTGAGCTGTTGCTGCAGCCACTGCCCACCTCCGTGCCGCATCTCACATGTGAGGAGCTGGTGTTTGGCATTGGCCTTGACGATGGGGGGGGTGGCACTGTCCCCCTGCGTGTCCCTCTCCATCCCCGTCACAACAGATTCCTCAGTCAGGGTCGCAGATGTTTTGCTACCTAACTGAAGAGATTTACACCCTGTTAAAATGCAGTAAGTGCTTTCCTCCTCTCCTGCTCCCAGCGGGGCCCACAAATGACTCTGGCAGAGCATCAGGTGGAGAATTACATGGCACTTTTTTTCTGACCTGTAAGCAGTTGCTTAGGGCTACCGCAGAAACTGTGCAAATAATCTTTCTCTTCCACTGACGCTCTTTTTTTTTGGAAGGGGGTGGGTAGACCTGCAGGCAAAGGCTTTATTGAGCGCCCTGGTCCCCCTCCAAGCTGTGTGGGGAGCGAGGCTGTGTGTGCTCCCCGGCATGGGATGGGGACACTGGGAGCTTGCACACCTTGTCTGCGCGGATGTCTCAGCAGCGTTGGTGCGAAAGGGCTTGCAAGCAAGCAGTGGTCTTGTAACCAAGAAGTGCAATGGAGCTGTGACTCTTAATTATGATGCTAATTAGGGTTGGCTATATTTTTTTTCCATCGGAAAGCTGTTTTAATGAGAAATCAGGGGTTTTATTTAAGCATTACTTGTGTTAAAGTGTCTTTTTTTCTATGTAGTGCTTCAAGGTTTGTTCTGTCACCCCAGGGAAGCACCCTTGACAGTCCCAAAGCAGTGCT
Source organism: Falco cherrug (assembly GCF_023634085.1). Classification (NCBI taxonomy): domain Eukaryota; kingdom Metazoa; phylum Chordata; class Aves; order Falconiformes; family Falconidae; genus Falco; species Falco cherrug. The sequence continues at coordinate 22,970,786 of NC_073711.1, forward strand.
TTGGTGTGGCAGTGGTGCTGTAGCACACGAGGATGAGTGTGGGTGTGTGGTGTCCTCCCTCCTGACACTCCTTTAACTCGGCTGGTGCTGCTGGACCCTGCCCTTCGCAAATGTAGCTGCTGTTTTTTACAAGGGATGGGGCTAATGTAATAATTTTATTTATCTTTCTGGGCAGCTGACCCTGGCCAGGAGAAGGACGACTCCATCCCAGCTAGACCCAGTGCTGTCATTTTCAGTCCTGTTTCCAGAAGTGTGTTTGAACTTGGTGATTTTTCACATGAAGGTGTGTTTGCTGGAGCAGCAAGCGTGGGCTGGGATGTCTGGTTTCCCCAGGGTGTGTGACAAGTGGTCTGTCTTCTGCAGTCACGCCGTGTGTCCCCACCTTGCCACATGCTTGGGGAGGATGGAGGTGAAGCCCTGGGTTCCTCTGCTGTGCCTTGGCCCTGGATGGCAGGAGAGGACCAGAGCAGCACACCAGGTTCTCCCTTCAGCAGCAAAAATCTGTAGGGTTTTGCAACAACACAAAATAAATACTATAGTAAATTCAGCCTGAATCGGCACCACGAGGTTGTTTCCTCATGCCTTGCTTTGGAGACCCACCAGGGCTTGGCCATAGCTGCTTGCTCCCCCTTGACGGAAGGGCTCAGTCCAAGGCTGTGGGATGGATGCTGGCATTTCCCTCCCCCGTGCAGCGTGAGTCATGTTGTTTTTATATATAACATCTATTTATTTAGCCAGGCGGTTCCAGGACTGAGTGCGCAGTGCTGGTGGGTGTTAGCATCCTCCTCCTCTCCAGCCGCACTTGGGTGCTCCAGGGCTTCCCAGAAGGTTGTGGCACTTCAAGGAACCAAAATCCCTGGCAAAACCCACAGCCATAAATGGGACCTTTGTAACTGGGTTTGCCGTGTGCCCCTCCAGCCCCGCACCCTGCTCAGCGTGGGTGTACGCTGGCAGATGGGCTGGTGCAGCTGCGCCCGCAGGAGGTGGGTTGGGAGTGTGCTGCGCTGCGGCGGCTCCGGCCATGCCGGCTGAGCCCTAAGAGCCACTTCTGCTCGCAGCTCCCTGCTGCTCCAGGGTCTTGAGGCCATCAGCAAAAATGGAGCCGTGGGCTGGAGGGGGCTGTGGAGGCAATCTGCCTGCGCCCATGAAGCGGTCTGTAGCGGTGGAAGGCTTCATGGCTGTGCCAGAGGAACAGTGTGGCCATGAACCTTGGCATGCCACCACCCAGTGGGCACTGGTGTGGGTCCTGCTGCTGCTTCTCCAGCAGCCTGCAGTGGTCAACACTCGGTTCCGTGGGCGCAATGTGCCAGGACCCCTGTTCATCCCTGTGGGAGGGGAGGACACGAGCTCTGTGTCCCTTCCGTGCTGTTTCCTTGACCTCAAGAGCTGCCGTGCTGCAGGCGGAGGGAACCTGGTACGGATTGCTGTGACATGAGGAGGGCTCGGTGCTTGGAAACCCCAGCAGCCCTGGGATGGGCTGTTTTCTAGCAAACACCCACATATTTCTCTGAGTGATTTGTGGTTTTGGGACCTTGAGACAGTAAACCCTGAGGAGCAAAGAGGAGGATCCAGATAGTGAACAGGGAGGGTGTTGCTTCTGAAACTTTGGTTTGGGTCTTTGGAAGGTCAGAGCGGGAAGGTCGTGGTGCTTGCCCCCAGCTCTGAGGATCGCTGCGTGTTTCCCACCCCTTGGCAGCAGCCAGTGCCGTGCGTGGAGCAGCCCGGAGCAGAGGTTTTTCCTGCCAGAAGGGTTTCTTTGGGTAACGGAGTAGGGGATGGTGGCAGCTGCCAGGCAGGCAGGATCCCTGTTCACGGTGGTCGTCTCCTGGTGCCCACTGGAGATGGGCAGAAAGGTCCAGGGGCTGTGTGGGCTGTCTGCAGGCTGGCCCGCAATACCAGGCTCTTTTGCCTGTCCAGTATAGGTGTGGGGGGACGGAAGAATCCCAGTTGTCACTGTGGCATTGGTGGTCCTGGCTGGCTGCATGAGCCCAGCAGTGCCCTCTGATGCTGGGGCGGTGAGCTGGGGAGGGGGCAGCCCCTGCACCCCAAGCACCCGCAGGGTGTTTTTTCTTTCTGTAGCAGACTGGGAGGCTGGAGCAGCTCTTGAGCAGCCGGGAGGGTGTGTGAAACCCTAGCCTTGCACCTCCTGCAGCCGTTTAGGAACGGGACAGGGCTGGGCTGGCTAGCACACGCATTTCTGGGGCTTTAGGGCCCCTTCCCGCTGCAGCTGCCTCTGGGCTGGAAGGCTGCTGCTGGCCTCGCTGGCAGCGTGACAGCGTGGGGCTCGGCTCCCCCCGCGCAGCCCCTGCCCTTGCTCTGGCAGCTGACCCAGCGAATGTGCCGGAGCTGATGGGAAGGGCTCGGGGGTGGTGTGTGTGGGGGGGGAGCGGCGGGCTCGCCTCCCTTCAGCGGGGCCCAGCAAGGAAATAATAATAATATTAATAATAATGGTGATACCGTCAGCACAGGCTGTGTGCTGCCTCCCAGCTCAGCCGCAGAGGAGGAGAAGGGGCAGCCACCAAGCCCCCCAGGGTGGCTGTGTGTGGTGCAGCAGGCGGGTGCCTCTGCTCGGTGACTTGGAAGTGGCTCCATGGGTCCCCCCCGGAGTGCCAGCCCTGGCCAGGACGGGGGGAGGAAGGAGCCTGATGCCCAGGATGAGGCTGGGCACCAGTGCAGCACCCATACTGGTACACCACCCATACCAGCGTGGTGCTCGTACTAGTGCAGCACCCATCCCTCAGTACTGGGGGTGCATAAAACAACTTGAAAGACTTGGTGGATAGGGAAGGTGGTGTGAGCTAGATTTTCATTTTAAATAGAGTCTGGTTGTGGATTCGTGTGAGGGTCTGCTGGTGCGGTGTCTGAGCGCAGCGTGGATGTGTGAGGCACAACTTCAGGGCCATCCCTGGGTCTTTACCTGGGTCTTTGAGCCTGTTGTGAGTGTCCTGGCTGAGCTGTGGCTGCTCTGCACCGGCTGCCCCTCGGCAGGGTCGGTCGGGATCGGGCTCAGGCTGTGGGGGCACCCGGAGCCCTGGCAGGGAGCGGCGGTGGGTGCCGGCGGGATGCTGCTGCCTCCGCCTAAAGCCCTGCGGTGGAAACGTGAATCTTGGACAGGTCCGGGGGTGAGGGGGGATTGTGGGGAGGGTGTCCAGGCTGCATCCACGCAGCGCCTGGCTGCGTCTGGAGCAGGGCTGTGGTGCACAGATGGAAGAGTAATTAAGAATAATAAAAGGAAAGAGACTTGGATTCGCTACAGTCTCAGCACTTTAATTGTGCTTTGGGGCCCAAATCATAACGGAGTCCTGCTAGAGGGAATCCAGAAGAGAAACCAAACGTCTCGCTCTGTCCAGAGCTGACCATTTAAGAGACCCTTGCCTTCATCTGCTGCCAGGTATTACTTCCAGAGTCTCCCATCTGCCAAAACCCAAGTTCTCATTTGAATTATTTTTAGGGGAGGAAGAAAAGCTGCAGTGACAGTCTGAGTGCTAGCAGTGGGCAGGCAGGGTGTGACGCAGCGAGGACAGCACACTGCTGAAGGTAGAAACATGGGGTTGTTGGGACTCTCCTCCCCGCAGGGACATCTGTCCCAGATGGGTTGCATGTCACCGGGCTGGGACTTGGTGTTCTGCTGCTTTGATGCCTGAAGACCGGGATGAGTTGTGCCAGCAATTGGAGGTCTTGCCTGTGCTTCCATGAAGGCTGAGCATCTCTTCTAAACTGACAAGCAATTACATGGTTAATGGTATCAATGCTAAGTCCTCATCACTCAGCAGCCTGAGGCTTAATGCTTCATTAAGGCAAAGGCATCTAATAGCTCTCAGGGCTGGGAGCTGCCTTTTCTTTAAGCCTCAGTAGAAGTCATCTGTCCAGAGGCTGCTTTTGCTCTCCTGGTCCTGCAGCCAAACTGTTAAGTCCCGCCCAAATGGAAGCGGGGCAGGAAAATGCTCCGGTACACTCTGTGTTGCTGGGGCTGGCCAGATCGAGCCTCGCTGGTGTGGTGGAACCACACGTTGCAAACGCGGCGTGTGGAGATCACGGCCATTGTTCGAGACCTGCCATGTCCTATTCCCTTGGCTATCCCCAGCTCCCTGCCTGTCTTTGTTCATCATCTTACAGCTCTGCATCATGCTCCTGCCCTGCAGCCATCCCTCCCAGGCTCAGGGCTGCCTCTCGCCTTTCCCTGCAGCCCACTGTCATGCCTCTGGATTTAACATTTCTCTTCCCTGCGTTACCATCCATTTGTTGATGCTGGATTTCATCTGCCGTTGAGGATCAGTGGTGCCTCTGCCACCCTCCCGTGAGTGCAGCAGCAAGTACCGCAGGTGCTTTGGGCTCACCGCTCACCATGTGCCTCCTGGATCGCACGTCTCTGCTTGAGCAGTGCCGGCCAAATCGTCTGGCCTTCTGCTGGTGAATCTTACCCTGTGAAAGCCAGAAACAGAACGGGAGGATCAGCTCTCCATCTCTGACCTTGCAGTGGAGGACGATGGAGAAGCCTGCAAGTGCTGTCGCCGCAGCCCCCTGCCCATGTGCCCATGGGTCAGTGGGGACCCCCTGGCCGCAGCCCCCCTGCCCACCTCTGGACCTGCTGCTTAGCAACACATCAGTCTGTCCTGTGTGTCTATATAAAACCCACCTGAAGTTGTACTCTTTTAACCGTTTGGATGAGATTTTGACTTTTGGAAGCCCGACCAGCTGTATGGAGTATCTTGCTTTGCTTTGCTTTGGCCCATTTTGGATCTATACAGAGTGTGGCAATGTGTGTCCTTGTTTCAAGAGGCTGTACTGGAGACTATCGCCATGGTTTTTGCAAGCGTTTTACCCTTTTAGCTGCCCCTTTTTATGTTGCCTCAGATAACTGTTTCATGCTGTTCCCTTTCAAAGCTGCTTTCTCCCCTCATCATCATTATGATCAGAACAAGAAGAGGCTTCTTGAACAAAGTCCTGTGTGCGGCATGGGAGGAAGGATGCTCAGCTGCATCCTCTTGTCCGTCCCTGCGACTCCAGCTGCCATTCCTCTGTCCTCTTTGGACCTTTAATATTTTTGTCGTATCTGAATGCAATGTCTCCGTCGTCATTTTGGACAAACTGCTCTTTCCTGTTACTACCATGTGCTTCACCTTTGCAGTATCTCCTGGTTCCTCACACTTGAGACATACTTTGTAAATCGTTCTGATCTAACTAGGTTGTTACCTTAAAAATAAGACCTCATGAGGTCTCGCTGGTTTTTACAGACTGCTCTGTTTTCCCCTGCTGCGCTGTGTTGCAGTGTGAATGGGTGAATTCTGTTTGAGATGGAGCAACCCCATGGCATGCTGCTAGGAAGCTGGGAAGCTGCTCATGCAAGTGCTTCAGGGCCATGAGCTGGGACGTATCGGCTTATTTCAATCCCAAACCAGTGCCTCTGGCCTGGGAGAACTGGGCTGCTGTGCCTTCTGCCGGAGTTGGCTCCATGAGGTGATTTTATGGGGAGTTTGAGCTCAGGCCCCTGCTGTTCAGGTTAAGCAGAGCTTGTGCTGTTAAGGGGCGTTTCTCTGCTTTCCCAGGCGTTTGCACTGGGATTTGTGCTGACAGTGCTCCTGTCAAAACACCCGCCAGCGAATCCCAGATGCGTGGATGTTAGCTCCGTCCAGGGAGCTGCTGGCAGGCGAAACCCCGCCACGGGAGAGGTGATACCTCAGCAAACGACCCAATGATTTTCTGATTAGTAAAACATTTGGTGGTGTTTCACACGAGAGCCTTGATTGCACAGAAGCGTTTGGACAGAGCCGATGGACTTTGAGCCTGCATTCCGGCATGATCCAGGCTCACTTGCCAGCATAGCCCAGCACTGAGTCCTCATCGAGGCCCCAGGGGTCCTGCTGTGGTAAAGGGAGGGCAGAAGGAAAAGAAAGACCTTGCACCGTAACCCGGCCTCTTCCCATCACCTCCCCAACACCCAGCAGGGTCTAATGGATTCATCTCCACTGACCACCAGTCACCCGCCTGCCCCAAACCCAGGGTTTTTGCGGGCTGGAGGCAGGAATTGGGCTGCACAGGCAACCTGAAACCCAGGGCTGAGTTTTGGCATTGAGGCTTGGGGTAGGTGTTGGCTGCGCTGCGCTGGCCAAATCCTGCTTTATTTCACTGCCTTGTCTGTAAAATTATCCCTGTAGCTTCGTGATTCTCCATTGCATCGCCTTTCCTGAGCCCTGCTCATGCCATATGCCATTGCTGTGCTCCTCCCAGGTTTTGTTGCTTCCCTGGGTGAATAAATCCCCATGCCTGGATTCAGTGGGGCACTGGGATGATTTGCGTTGGCCTGATGGAGGGAGGTACCGGCTTGAGAACCATCCCTGGTGAGTGGGAAGAGCCAGCTGTGTGCCAGAGCCGCCCTGTGCCCGGCGCATCACCAGTCTGCTCACCACAGCATCATCGGGGAGCTTGCTGCAGCCAGTGGCCTGGGTTCTTTTGGGGTCAGAAGCCAGGTTTTTGAGCGTGTTTAACAGAATCTGCCATTTAGGTGCTTAATCCTGTAATCTGCTGGTTTTGGTTTTTTTCCTTGTGTGTTCCACCCTGTCCTGAGCCTTCCGTGCTGTGGCAGAGCCTTGGCGGGCATGTGGGTTGGGGGGTCTTTCCTGCGTGGTGGCAGTGGGAGATGTGCACTCCCTGTGCTCCTACAGGATTTGAAAGACTTAAAAATCTGTGCCGGCTAAAGCGAAAAGTTAATGTGAATTTAACTGACTTCTGCCCTGCAATTAAAGCCACTCAACCCCATTGGGGCTCTGAGTTTACATTCTTTACTGAGGCACAGTGTGTAATTATATATGTATAATTTAAACTGTGCATATGCATGTGTTCCTATTATACACCAAGGAGCAAAGGAAATTATCCAGGAATTAAAGGGGGAGAGGCGGGTGCAGGCACGGAGAATGGCTCACTTGTGTGGATGTGGCAGCAAGGGGAAGCTGGAGGGATCACATCCTCACCACTGCAAACATCTTTGGAGGGTGCAGAAAATGAGAACTCGCTGTATTAAACGCTTGTGGTGGGCTCCGGACTGGGACATGAAGAAGGTGCCTACAGTGGGGGGTCAGGAGTGAGCCCCCATGTTGAGAGGTGCCAAGCTCCTGCCAGGTCCCTCATAGTGCCTGGGGACAGCAGGGACCTGCCCAGCAGTGCCCTTGCAGCTCCCAGGAGCCCTGCCTAATGTTCCCTCTTTTCTTACAGCCACTTCCAATGGGACGCTGGATGGCCTGGAAAACCGGGAAGGAGGGGTCTGCCAGACACGCTCCATGAAGATTGTCATGAAAGTGGGGCAGGGTGAGTCCCTCTGTGCCCTGGGGTCTGCTGGCACCGAAACGCCTTCGCCCTGCAAAACGGCCCCTGAACCAGGACCCCTGACCTGCTCTGGTTAGGAAGGGGTCTGGGTTCTGGAGAAACAGAGGCCAGGTCAGCTGGTCCCGGGAGCCCGGGAGGCCCCCAGGATTAGTTCAGCAGAATTTCATTTTTGGATATTTTTTTTCCTCCCTTTTTTCTTTTGCCAATGCTTGCACATGTTTTGTGCATTGGATTAAAATGGAGTAATTGTTCTGTGTTACCTCCTGGTTTGTGTCCTGGTGGGAAGTTAGAGCAGTGCGGGACCCGTGAACCATGCAAGTGCATCGGCGGGGGAGTTGGCACAGCAAATGCCCCTGGGACTTGCTGGGCACCTGAGGGGGGGTTTGAGCTGGGCAGGCATTAGTGCTTGGGCTCAGCGTGGTCCCTGCAGCTCTCAGCAGTGGTGGCTGCCATGCTGTGGGGAGAACACTGGTCAGCAGTGGGGATGGGACAAACACCAAGGGACAGACATCATTGCTGCCGATGGTGCTGCTGTGGCAGAGTCTGGAGGTGGCCCCGCGACACCTCCCATCCCCAGCTGCCTGGTGCCTCCCAGCCCCAGCAATGCTCCCAGCTCATTTTGGCCCCCGACTCGGATGCACAGCTCCTGGTGGCTGCTTTTCATTATTGTGTTTTCATTTTGAGGCCAATATTTATAATAAACAGAAGAAGCAGTGCTACAGCCTTGGCAGGCTGCCTTCCCTTCCCTTCCTCCTGCTGCCCGTGCAAGAAATTTGCCCCAACCTGCGCACGGGAACTCAGAAAACATAAAAGTGGGGAGGGGGGGGTGGTCAGGTGGGGAAGCTGCTGCCCACAAGCCCTGAAGTAGCTCAGCCTCGCTCTGCTGCTCTTGGCATCCCCAGTTGCTCCTGCACCTCCCTTGCGCCCCGGGAGGGGGGCCAGCTGGGATTTCGGGGGCAGTTGTTCTTTAGGCGGAGGGGTGAGCTGCTGTCGTCCCAAGATGAATTGAGGCTTCTCATCCGTCCCTTCCCTCTCTGCAGATCCGAATGCAGTAATTCCAGAGCAGCTGACAACGAGTCGGCCAAGCAAGGAGTCCGACAACACCGTGAAAATCATCACGCAGAGCCCACGCAGCAAGGTCCCCGCCGTGGAGGAGCCCGGCAAGCCAGGTGAGTTTCGCTGGGGACAACACCCCAGGAGAGGGATGGGGGCTCTGCAGGGTTAGGAGGGTGGCAGGCAGCTGCTGCTGGCAGAGCGTCTGTGAGCTGGGCTTGTTACATGGATGCTGGGGATACTGGGGGCTCCAGAGCAAGGATCCAGATGGGTTCCCATAAGCGTTGCGCCTGTTCCTGCCAACCCCGCTGCTCACAGCATCTCCTCACCTCAGCCCTGCACCTTCTGGCTATGGACTGCTTGGGACATGGTGCAGACAGCCAGGCTGCGGTGCAGAGCAGCTCGGGTTTGTTTTCCCAGCTCCGGTATGTCCTGGCAGGAGCTTTGCAGGGAAGTGCTGTTTCAGCACTCTCCTCCTCCTCCTCACTGCCCATCTGTTCTTCCGAGTACATCTGAGATGGCTTGGGGGAGGTGAGGTCCTCGAGTTTTTGAGCTGAGCCAGTGTGAAAGCCCTTTGAAGGTGATTTCCTGAGTTCCTGACCCTGCTGAGAGGAAAGTGAAATCAGATGATGTAGGGAAGAGTTGCTCTTTCTTCTCGCCCGGCATGGCCAGCCAAGTGCTCTCCCCTTGGGGGGCTGGGGCTTCCCCAGCTCGGGGGTCAGTAATCGGATATCACGGGGCTCCGGGTATCAGAACCCACTTTCACCAGGGCATCCAGGTCTGTTGCGGAGAGCGAAGGCTCCCAGGGTCCAAGCTGGTCATCACCCGGACGCAAGCAGCGCTCTGCTCCATTGCCTGGGAGATGGGAAAGGGGAGCAGCAATATAGGGTGGGGGAGAGGGTGCACGGTCCCTCCTCTGTGGGTGCCCAGGGTTCCTGCCCAGTGCCTGTGGGCTGGCCTGAATGGAATGTGTGGGTCTAACTGGAGTGGGAAGGTGGGGCAATGCTGCTGTCCCCTCGGAGGTGAAGAGGCTGCTCCCCTCCCCAGGCAGCACCAGGGGAAGGTGCTGTACCAGACTTTGGGGGCAGAGAGGGGCTCCAGTGGATGGCTTGCCCTCAGATGTGATCTGTGCGTGGATGGAGCACAGAACCAGCTGCGCAGAGCCCCCTGCAGAGAAGGGGCGCAGGCTGCCTGCCAGGGTCTGACGCCGCCTCCCCTTGCCTTGCAGGCTCTGTCAACCAGGACGGCCAGGAGACCCAAGGTCCCAGCGACGGCTTCTTGAGCTCCAAGGTGGCTGTCTTTGCAGCGATCGGTGCCGGCTGCGTCATCTTCATCCTCATCATCATCTTCCTCGTCGTCCTCCTGATCAAGATCCGCAAGCGGCACCGGAAGCACACGCAGCAGCGAGCTGCAGCCTTGTCCCTCAGCACCTTGGCCAGCCCGAAATGCAGCGGGAACGCGGGCTCTGAGCCCAGCGACATCATCATCCCCTTACGGACTACAGAGAACAACTACTGCCCACACTACGAGAAGGTGAGCGGGGACTACGGGCACCCCGTCTACATTGTCCAGGAGATGCCCCCCCAGAGCCCAGCCAACATTTACTACAAGGTGTGAGGAGCAGCCTGGGCAAGCCGCCGATGCAGGAGCACGGGAGTGCCGAGTGTGGGGGGCAGCCACCCCCCGGGTCTCCCCACGGGCGGTCTGGCGCCGGCAGGGAGGAAGCGAAACGAACCCCACGGCACGGCGCGGGGAGCAGCAGGGTCCGGCGCTGGAGAGCGGATGGCTCGCTCGCACGCTCGTGTGCTGATCCTCCCCTTTGTATTTAGTTTTGTAGTTCTCAGCTTTTGTAATCCCGAGACTCGAGGGTGAGCCTTCAGCATCCTCCTCTTCTTCTCCAGACTGTGGCCGGCCAGGGGGTGGGTGCCGCGCCTTCCGTGCTCACTTGGACTCCGCCGGCAAACCTGGAGACTCCACTTCCCCTTTTCATTTTGGGATTTCCCTTCGTCACCCCTATGTCCTTGCGTGAAGTGCCCGTGTGCCTGGCGCCGCATCGGCCGCCACTTGGGTCCCGGAGCCTGGACCGACGCTGGGGCCGTGGCGAGGAGCCGCGGTCCAAGGAGGAGTGAGCAGCCGTGGGGGGAGGAGGAGGATGCTTTGCCTAGGTGCCAAGATGCAGACAACTGTGCAGGGAGGAAGCTGGCAAACCCGATTTACTACTACTACTATTATTATTATTATAATTATTTTAATTTTTTGTAACAATTTTATTTTTGTGAATTCCGGGCGGGACTCCGGCCCGCCGCCTCCTTCCAGCACACCGGCCCGCCGGCCGTGGGGCAGACCCCGCTGCTCCCGCCGCTGCCCTTTTAAACTTTTGTGTTCGTAGCTGTTGACTCTTGTTTTAGTCTCTTTATAAAAAGAAAGAAAGAAAAAAAAAAATATCTATACCATGTCTGAAGCATTCAGTGCGCGAGAGTCCGGGTGCTCCTCCTGCCCCATGCGGAGCAGCAGCCTTGTCCCGGCAGCTCTTCCCGACCTCCGAGGGGGTCCCACTGCAGAGAAAAGCCTTTACTGAGGGGTTCCACCAGGCTGGGGCTGAGCCTGCTGGAACTGAAGCGGAGGGGGGCGGAAGGGCAGAGGGTAGCTGCAGCCCCCAGTCCCATTCCCCGGCTGGTGATGCTGCGGGTGGCAGTCCTTGGAAAGGAAAACTGGAAAACAAATGTTCCCGACCCGCAGCTCCTGCTGGGGGGCTGGGGGTGCCAGGCTGGAAGGCCCCTGGGAGGTGAGGTGTACCTCGGGCTGGCCGTGGCACCAGGCTTGGCTTGGCTGGGAGCTGAGCCGAAGGCTTCTCCACCCGCCTGATTTACCAGGACAACCTGGTGTCCATCTGCGGGACCTGCCTTTGGGGACCGGCCCCCAGCAGCGCCTGCCCCTGCCCACGGTGCTCCCGGCACAGGAACATCCCCCCGCTGTGCCCCCTCCCGGGGGTCGCGTAGCCTGGGCTCGCTCTGCCCTTGCCTTGCCCATCTCCTGCCCAAAACTGGAAGGGGTTGAGCCTTGCGCTCCTCTGGTGGGATCATTCTCAGATCCCTCTTCCCAGGAGGACCCACCAGCGCTGTAGGTGATGCCAGTGAGCGTGGTGGGGCTGACGGTGTCGTGCCACCTGCCTGTCCTCGGGCTGTCCCAGCCAGGGGGCCGGCGGCCACCCTCTCCTTCCTCGCTTTCTTTTCCTTTCAGAAGTAGCTGCTTTTGCTCAGGGAGCAAGCGTGGGGCAGGTGGTGCTGCTCTGCCAAGGTGGCTCGCCATGCTGCCAGCGGTAGGTTTGCAGTGGCACGGGGCTGCCTGGCCCGGTTTGTCCTCACCTGTCGCCAGGGCCCCGAAACCCACGCTAGGAAGTGCCCAAAGAGCGAGAGAGCTGCTCTGCAAAAGTGCCTTGATGAGGAGTGGGCAGGGGCGGCAGGAGGGGCAGAGCAGGGGACAGTGAAACCCAGCAGCTCGGGTGCTGTGCTGGGGGTTTGGCTGTGGTCCTCAGTGGGATGGGAGCATCCCTTGGAGTCGCATTGTTGGTTTTTGTTTGTTGTTTTTTTTTAAAGGCAGGAGTTTGCGCTGGAGAGGAGCAGGCTGCCCAGGCTCTCCTCCCGCCCTCAGCATCCCAAGGCGAGGATGGCTTCCTGTGCCCAAAACCAGCTACTGTCCCTGGGAGAGAAGAGTCACAGCCGGTGCACCCCCTGCCCGGCTCTCGTCCCTGCTCCCCCGGCCCCCACTGCCACAGCCCCCCTGTGCAGCACCTTTCAGCCCCCTCTCCGCAGCATTTGTGCCAGCACTGCCCACCCTGGGCTGCTGCTGAAGGGCCGGGAGCCACCCCAGCTGGGACCCTATGCTCCCTGCCGGGCACTGGGGTCTGCTTTCAAAAATCACGGAAAACGTTGTCTTAAAGAAAATCCCCCTTTCCCTCACTGGTGCCCTTTTCCATCTGCCAAGTCCTGACCTGCAGTTCCCAAAATGGGCACAGCCCCAGCTGGGCGGTGGTGGCAGCGGTGACGGTGGCGGTGGAAGATGCTTTATCAACTGGGAGATTCTTCCCGCAGCCCAGGGAGCGGCAGCTGGCGTTGAGGAGGCAGTTGGGGCATGATTGAGTTTTGGTTTGGTTTTGGAGGAGAAGGGGCAGATTCTGGCCTTGGGTTGTACCAGAATCAAACTGATGGCGCTGGGTTGCTTCCCATGGTGGCTCCCCTGGCATGGTGGCTGTCCCCAGCTGGGCTGCAGCTCCGCGGCCCCGTCAGCTCCACTCCTGTTGCTGGGGGCAGCTGAGAAACCTTGTAAATATGTGAAGAAAGGGTGAAATCTGAACTCTTGGTTTTTGCTGAGCACCTCGGTCTGCTGGGTCCTGAAATGGAGTGTGTCCATTTGGTTCTTTTCATTGAAAGCATTGAAGTTTGGTTGTTTTTTTCTTTTTTTTTTTTTTTTTTTTTTGGCCCCCTCCCCCTCCCGTCCCCCCCCCTCCTTTTGTTTGTGTAAATACTAGTCTTTTTTGGAAGAAATAATGTAAAGATGTTTTGTATAAACTCTGAATTATTTTCTGGTTGCTTTTTCTTAGAAAAACAAACAAGAACTAAAAAAAAAAAAAAAAAGAAAAAAAACCACAAGAACGGGTGTAAAACATTGTCATACTGTGCTCAGCCCTGGAGCTGCCCCGTGGGGCTGTGCTGGTGTGCAGGTGCCACCGGGCAGAATGGCTGTGGAGGGGCTTGGCCGCCCCTGGGGGGGGTCAGGTCAGGGTAGGGGCTGTGCCCTCAATATAATGCAGGATCTGCCGGGCGCCAAGCAGAGAGCGAGGCCGGGAGCACCGGCTCTGTGCCCGCCACAGGGTTGGACCTGGCTAATTCCCAGCGAGTTTCTGGCTGCCCTGGGTCTGGGCAGAGCTTTCAGCCCTGGCCTGGTCACGGGCAAGAGACTTGGTAACATGGGGTGAGCTAAAGGAGCACCAAATTTATCTCCTTTTTGTAATCTTTAACCAAAAAACCACCCAAACCTCAGGATGTATAACTCGGTGCAGCATCCTGAGATCCTGATCCGCTTTTCCAGACCTGTGGAGCTGCTCTTGTTGCAGATCCTTTTTGCCCGTTATCCCTATTTTCCAGTTGCCAATGACAAGCACCCCGTAGCCCAATCTCTGCTTGGTGCCTGGCTCGGGGTGGCTCGCTCCTCTCCAGCAGCCCCCACATTTTGTGCCAAGGGTCCCTGCCCTCAGGGAGGTGGCCGTACCCACTGAAGCCATCTCTGGTGTCACCGTCATGCCTGGCAGCTGGAAGGCAGCTGGAAGCTCCTTGTAGTTTCAGTTGCCCACAGGAGCCCGGGCAGTTATCTGAGAATCCGCATTATATCAGCAGGGAGTGACTGGGGGCTGCCACAGCCTCTGCTGCCCTGGGGGGGTTGGAGGTGCTGGAGCAGGGCTGGTCCTCCCTCCCTCCGTCCCGGCTGCGCTGCGCACCAGCACACCCGCTCCACACGCTCCCACATTTCAGAGCTGTGACCACATCTACATCCCACAGTGTCGCATCCGCACCCTCGCCGTGGTCCCGCATCCCGAGGTGGGGAAAGTCCCAGCGTTCCTGGGCGGCTCAGCATCGCGCGATCAACCAGCCGTGGGGCTGCTGCCCCAACCCAGTGCCTGGCTGCCCTTGCTACGGTGCTGGCACCACTGGACCATCCGGGCTGCTGGATTTCTCTTGTCTGTCCTCTGAGAGGTGGATTTGGACTTGGAGCCCGGATGCAGCTGGTCCCGCTGCCGGTGCAGGGCACGTGGGATGGGGACTTCGGCCAAGGGCTGGGAATCGCCGCTGGTGGGCAGCAGGAGCGGTTTGGGCACCTCACAGCTCGGTGGTGCACGGGGACGCTGGGGCTTCAGCTGTGGCACGGAGGGAATGAGGACCCTCGGTGCCAGGACCTCTTCGGGGGGTGGCTGGTCCCCAGGCTGCTTCAGGGGCATATCCCAGAGTGGGACTCGGCAATCCCACGCTGGTTGATCGTCCTTGGCTCCCGGTAGGGCTCTGGCAGTGCTGGGCATCGGGGTCCCGTCGGCCGTGCTCCCCGGCGCTGCAGACTTTTCTTTCTTGGTGTCATGTTCCTCTTTTTGATTCCTTTTGCCTTCTCCCTGGCTCTCCCGCCCAGTAGCATATCATCGGCATCGGTAACCAGCTCTGTGGCATCTGAACTCCATGGAGCCATGATGGAACCTGATATATTGTTAAATAAAAGGGTTTTTTTCCTATGGAAAGCTGGCTGTGTCCTGTGTGCTTTTTTGCTGCCCCAGGTTGTCTGTTGAAATTGCAGCCTGGTCTGAAGAGATCTGGGACAAGTTAGTTCACACAGTTCATCGCCGGCTTTTTCTGCTGGTGTCGGAGGGAGCTGTTGGGTTCGTTTTGGTCAGCTTTAAAAATTTGGAGATTTTTGTCCAATAGTTTCAGCATCTCACATGGCCCCAGTGACTGGATGGACTTAGGGCTGGATATGGATGGATATGGTTGGATACTCAACGGATACAGTTGCATTTGATGATCTTAAAGCTCTTTTTCCAACCTCAGTGAGTTTACGATTCTGTGGCTCTGTCCCTGCAGCTGGAGGTTCCTCCGAGGCCGTCAGCTCCCCTGGGTGCATGCCCCCTGCCTTGCTCCTGGGAGCAGAGCTGCCTGCCCAGCCACTGTGCCAGCACGGTCCCTGGGCTCGTGGGGTGCCCGGTGGCCCCCATCCCCCGGGAGCTCGAGGGACTGCCTCTGCCCTGGGGAGCAGGCAGAGCCTCACAGGAGCTCTTTGTGGACGGCTCAAGGCAGTCATGTTCGTCCCATCTGGTGATTGATACTTATTTAGTCACTCCTCAATGTACCTTCATTTGATAAGTTATTAAAAAGTAATTTTAGGAAATGGGATGGTAATAAATCCTTAACAGATGGTGCTTTTGCTGGCTCCAAAATGGGCCTCACCACAGTCATTGCTCTTGCTTTTTATAACCAGCTTTCCTATGGCATTTTGCCTCGCTATAAAGTACCACGCAACGCAGGACACTGAATGAGAAGTGGGGAGTGGATGGGGAACGCTTGGTGAGAGTCTGTCCAGCCATGTTGCTCAGCCCAGAGCCTGGATTTCTGATTTTGCTGGACTTTGGACATCTCTTTGCTGCAGGGATAGGACCACGCCTCTGCCCTCTCTGCCTGTTCTGGTGAGTGCAGCCCCTTGGTGACAGCTGATGCCTCCTCTGAAGATGGCCCTTCCCAGGGACAGTAGTTGGGCAGCCCAGGACAGCAGGTAGCATGGAGGCAACTTGGGGAGTCTGGGACGGCTGAAGAAGGAAGGTCTTGGGCAAAGGGCAGTGATGGAGCAGTTCCGTGTCGTCCTCATTGCTGATGTGAATCTGAGATGTAGAATGTGGGATGTGATGTGGGATGCAGGATGGAGGATGCAGGATGCTGGGTGCAGGACACAGGACATGGGAGGTGGGATGCAGGCTGGGGATGGAGCAGAAGTATGGGGAAGGGGTTGCGTTGCTTCCGCGTCAAGCTGGGCTCGAGGCAATGTGAGAGTGTGAGTGCTGGCTGCTGAGGTCCTGGGCAGAGGCTGCAGTCTCTGGGTGCTCCCTCCCTGTGGATCCCAGGGGACCGGCATGATGGTGCGGAGGCTGGGGCACCACAGCCTCGCCAGCCTCCAGTCCAGAGTAGAGGAAGGCTTTTAGCAACCTGCTACAACGATCAAGCCTCCTCCAGGAGAGGACAGAGGACTGTAAGCTCAGCCCGCCTGGTGTAAAACACGTCTGCATCAGTCCAGGTTGTCCCATCAGGGGTTGCAGATGCTGGATTGCATGGTTACTGCAGAGATGTGTGAAGGGATGCATCAGGTTTATGGGGTCTCAGAGGAAAAGTGAGGTTGAGGCACCAAGAGAGGGTGGGGAATGGACTTCTTCTTGGCCAACATGTGAGGGGTGAGAGACAAGGTGGGCCGAGGAGATCAAATGCAGCAGGCTGTTTCAGAGGTGCTTGGGTGCAGCCCAAGCCGCAGGGACCATGCCAAGACGTCTGCAGGAGCAAGCAGGGGCTGCTTGGGATCGGGGTCAGGGTGAGGGGAGTGGGCCTTTGGGTGTGACAGACGTGCTTATATGTGGTTTGCTGGTTTGAAAATCATCCTTCTCTGCGTGCTTTGATCCCAGAGTGAATTAAATAATGCTTTTAATTTTAAACAGCTTCTCTGGTCCCTGATGCCCAAAGGGTAAAACTGTAAGTGCCAAACTTGCTCGGACCTGCCAGAGAAAAAGAAAAGCACTTTAACAGGTTCCTGTAACCCAGCACCCGGCCAGGGAGCAGGAATGCAGCGGGTTCCCCCCGGCTCCAGGGCTGCTCCGGCTGGGCCCAGCTGGGGACCCAGCAAGGGCTCAGGGACACCCACATCAAGGCCTGGTGGGACAGACCCTGTCAAACCCGTGGGACGTCCCCTGGTGCCCCTACCTGTGTGTGTCCCAAGGCTGCTGCAGAGCAGGGTCCCATGGGGCATGGATGCAATGGAGCTGCATCGTCCCAGTTGCATGGGGCTCGGGGAGCTGCCACACTCCCCTTCTGCTCGCACCCTGGTTCAACGTCCTGCAAAAGCAGCCGGGCTGGGAGGGGCGTTGCTGGGGACCATCATTGCTGTTGCTGGTGGTGGGGAGAGAGGCGGTGAAGCCACAGGTGCCAGTGCCCACAGGGACATGGGAGCTGAGGGCACACGAGCATGCGGCAGCTCTGCTCCCCAAGGCCGGCTGGCAGCCAGGGGGATCGGTGGGATCTCACCCAGGAGCCTCCAGATCTGGAAAGTTCATTAAAGCTGCAAAGCTGCTGATGTTTTTGGATGTCCATCAGGACCGGAGAAGTTATTTTAATTATTTAACATAAAGGAGCTTTCTGTCAAGTTTATTAACTCACCCTTGGCCAGATCCCACTTGGATCTGAAGCAGCTGCCAGGTCAGCAGAGCCGGAGCGCGTGTGACGGCTGCGTGGTGGCTGCGGGGAGGCTGGATGCTGGGGTGCACCGTGGCCCTGGTGCAGGAGCTGGCCTGCTGGGTGGCACCCCATGTGAGCTTGCCGTGTGCCATGGAGGGGGGAGCCTACATGGGAAGCACCTGTACAACCTGGTTAAATGACGGGAGGTTCAAAGCACCTGGGTGGCAGGTGATCAGGTCCCAGCCCCGGTTTGCGACAAGGCTCAGCAGGATGCAGGAGCTGCCATGCAGCCGCAGCCCGGGCAGGCACAGCCCGGGTGGCCCCCAGGGTGCCCAGGGCACCGTCTGAGGCTGCCGGGTGCGGGGCCGACGCTTGCGTGGGGCACAGCTCCCGGCACCAGGGCTGCAGCATCACCTCTCCGGCCGCACACCCCGCAGCATCCCTGTGCTGCCGAGGAGGGCTGGGCTGTTACGGATGGGGAGATCAGAGCGGAGGCTTCCCGGGCCACCTCTGGCCTCGTAGCCACAGACTCGCATACCAGCGGGTCCATGTAACCTGGCAGCAACCTCCCTGAATGGAAAGCAGACCGCAGAGAGAGACTTGATGCTTTTCAGATGTTTTTGGTGTATTCTGATCTCTCCGTTTATGTAGGCGTCTCCTGAGAATCGCCCAGTTTGTCCCGGCATGCTGGGGGGGTGCAAGCAGGGGAGGCAGCAGCACTGGGGGGACTAAGCCTGCAGCAGCAGCTCCATGCACTGGTGCTGTGCTGGTGGCACTGGTGCTTTGCAGGGTGCTCTCACAACTGCACCCACCCTCCCCGCTGCTCTTCGCCCTGCTATTTCCAGTACTGCCAAGGTGTCGCTTCCCCTGGAGCTTCCCTTTCCCTGCAAGGCCCTGAGCAGCAGTTTCTGCTGCACATGCGTGCGGTCAGCCGGCCCCGGGAGGCAGCAGGGATGGAGCTGGAGCACCAGTGCCTCCAGCCCTTTGCTCATCCCGGCCTCAGCTCTGCTGCCTTGATTCTCAGCTGGGTCAAGGGTAAGCAGCATGGTGGAGCCCCAGTTCTCATGGATGCTCCAAGTTCCCTTTCCGTTATCACACTCCATCACCCTCACTTGCTGCAGCCTTTTCCCGGCCCTTCCCAGCCTGCTCAGCCTCCTCCTTCCAGCGTTTCCACTCCAAGGGGAACATCTGAGAAACCCCATCCTGTAAGAGACTATATAACAGCAATCCCTTTTAATAAACCTTGGCTGGGCCAGCTGCTGCAATGAGGATTGGGAAGTTTATCCTTGTTTTCCCTGTAGTATATCCAAAATAACTAACAGGTTCCCCTGGTTGAGGCGATGGGCTTTTCTCACAGCCACGGTTTCTGCGGCATCCACAGACTCGGCTGCACCTGGTTTCCACGCTCACACGGAGAGGAGCCTGGAAGATCCATTAGGCTGTCGTGGTATGCAATGAGTCCCGCGGGCTCCATAAGGAGAGCAATAACGGCAATGCACTGGGGGGCTGTTTGTCACCGGCCTGTCGTGTGGGCAGCAGGGAAGGTGCCGGGGCGTGTGGGACAGCGGTCCCTGTCCTGGGACTGGCCACTGCTCCGGGCTTGCTCTGCACTAGGTGCTGCATGGGAGGGGAGGAGGAGGAGGACGAGGCAGAGAAAGAGGAAGAAGAGAGCATGGTTCACGCTGGCAGGGCACTGAGTTGGGATCCAGTTCTTGCTCGGTGCTGCTGTGCAGCAGCCAGCAAGCAGCACCATCCTTCGCGATAGTCAGGCCATCTGTGCCCCAAGGCAGAGCAAATCTGGGACGAGGAAAAGCCCAGCCCAGGCTCGACACAAAGGACCGGCAGTTTTCTGTAGCTAAAACCAGCTGATCTCAAGTGCTCTACGAAAAGCGTCACATGCTGCCAAGGTTTTTTTCTCCACAGGCAGGCCCGATGCCAGGGTGATGGCTGCAGCCGTGTTTCCCTGCCAGGGCTTCCAGCATCCTGAAATGGCTTTTCCCTGGATGTATCCCGGTGGGGAGCCTGTGCATGGGGAGGGAAGAGCTAGCCAGCTGGGACACACACAGCCATGCAGCGGCTCCCATGCATGTCCCCCCAGGTTGCCAGCACCCTGGTAGGGCAACCATGAGGAAAGGGATGGGCTGCAGGGACAGCAGGGCTGGGAAAGGCAAAGGACCCTTGGGAGCGTGCTGGAACGCTGGGGAGAAACAAGGAAGGGAGTTTGCTTCCAGCAGCATGAGGCCCAGCAAAACAGGGAGCTTCGGGATAAATCCAGTAGTTTTTCATTCATTAAAAAGGAATGAATACAAGTTTTGCACTACAGCAAACATAAATTAATTATGTGCAAGGTTTTAATGTTACTGAAACACAACCCTTGGAGAGGGTCCCCTGGCTGCTGGAGCAGGGTCTGAAGGAAACAAGAGAGATTTTCCTTTCTCTTGTCTTGACAGAGGATGAGAGGTAAACATGAAATGTCACACTGCGGCCGCCCTGTGAGCCGGGGTGGGGGTGGATCCAGCCCCTCAGCCAGCCAGCGGTGGTTGCTGCATCTATTTGGTTGCTCTGCACTTCTACCTGCGTGGCAGTGACCTATCCCCAGGGGCACAGGGGAATAAGGACTGTGACTGTGACTGCAGGGTGGACGTGTCCTGGGGCGGTGGTGTGAGCCATGCACCCATCACTTCATCCCACCCCATAGGGAGATGTGGGTGAGCCTTTCCTGCCACCTCCTGCATCCCCCAAGGCCAGCACCCAGAGCACAGGGATGCAGTTTGGGCAGAGCCATGACAAAGAGCCCTGTGCTAGGGCAATGCCTGGTAGGTCTCCTGCAGCCCCTGTCCCCGTCCCAGCCATCGCCTCCAGCCTTCAACCTACACTCCCTGCCCTGGCTGGGAAGGGCTGAGAGAGGCTTCGGTTTCAGCCGGGCTCCCCCCGCCTCTAATTCCTGCAGCCTGGTGTAATCCTCCTGAGTGAGCCCAGCGCCAGGTTCCTGCTGGAAATTGGCTCTTGCTGTGGCTCTGGGGTCTTTGTAAGGTAGCTGAGCCAGAAAGAAAAGAGAGCCGACAATTCAAAAGAGCAGGGGCTGGGGGGGGGGGGCTTTGCTCACTTCCACCCACGCTGAGGGGGGAGACAGAGACAGGAGACCTCAGGTGGGGATGTGGCCCAGCTGGTGTCTGGCATGGGGTGGAAAAAGCCCTGAATGCTGCTGGGGGGCTGGTGTGGGGCCAGCCCTGAGGTGTGGGGCAGGGGATGGGATGCCCGTGGTGTGCCAGCCCTGCCCAGCAGCAGGAGCCAAGAGGCTTCTCTCGTTGCCTGGGACATGGCCCAGCTGGAGGTGGGCTTCTCCTCCTCTCCGTGGTGTCTTTGTCCTTCCCATCTTACAGCAATGCAATGCCACGGTGGTGAGGGTGGAGGTGGGGGAGGGATACAGGGAAAAATCTGAGGAGATGAACCTGTGGGTAAAACTGCAGCATGTCGGCCGGAGCCAGGAGCAAAAAGGCAGCTGCTTGCAGCATTTATTTTCCTTTGCATTAATGAGAGAAAAGCACCAGGAGGCTTCCTGCTGCCCTGGCCCCGTGGCAGGGACTGTCTGGGCTGCTGGCAGGTGGCTTGTGCCCAGTGCTGCCTGCTGCCCTGCCTGGGGGCTTGGCTCTTAGGAGCCAGGGTGGCTCCTGTGGCCACTGTCCCCTTGGGACCCCCAAGGGCTTTGCTGGCTGTGGATGTGGCCCCTCTCCATGAGCAAAGCTGGGGCTCCCTCATACCTTGGATGGGAAAATCTGGGCGCAGGCTTCCTCTTGAGAAAGAAGGTGCCGTTTCCCTGGCTGGCCCTGGGATGATGCTCTTGCAAGACCAGCTGTGGTCCTGGTGCTCAGCTGTGGGCACTGGAGCTGGCCAAGGAGCAGGGGCTGGGGGCCGTGCCCTCCCACCGCTGAACCTGCAGCTCCTGGGCAGTGATACCCAGCTCCATGCCTGCAGCATCCCAAAACGCTGATCCTCAGAGCTGCCTGTACAGGCTGCAGGCCAGCGCTGCATCGCTCATCAACACTGGAGCTTCCCCTTGGGCAATCTTCCTCGCTGCCTTGGGACCATGGAGAAACTGATAGATGAATGCCAGACAGTGCCGGCAGCAGCCACGGCCCTGAGCAGTGATGGCGAGTGCAGGGCATGGCACAGGGCAGTGGAGGAAGCCACCTGGCATGCTCTCCCAAGGAGAGATGTCTCAGTGCATGCCAGCGGCACCCTGGCCACAGCTTTTCAGCCATTACCTGTGGGCAGCCCTGTTCCATCTTTTGTGTGACCTTGGCAGGTGCGCAGCTCACTCTGTGTGCCGGTGCTGTGCCAGTTCTGTGCCAGCGTTGCAGGACCTTGCAAGGATGGCAGCTCCTGTCCCTGCATTGCTTTGGACTGGCTCTAAATGAGAAAGCAGCCTGCAAGAAAGATGTGTGATGAACTTTGGCATCCTACTGCTTAATGTAATAAGGTGTTGGCCATTAATTATGTGCTTAACAGGCCAGCCTGGGGAGGAACCTCGAGGAGCCAGTGACTGGATCATGGAGAGGGCTGAGCCATAAAGCCAGAGCTGTGCTGCAAGGGAAGAGGTTTTCCAGGGGATGCATGGGAAGGGCTGAGCTTCGTCCCAGCGGGAGAAGGCAGGTCTGGACAGCCAAGGGGGGGAAGGTGTGGGTCCCGCTGCTGCCCCCAGCCCTGCCCTTCCCCCTCCCCACACCACCCACTCCCACCCTCCCACCGGTGAGGTCCCTCCCACGAACCCATGGCCGTAGCCTTGCCAAAACCTGATGCGTCTCCTTGCCCTCCCCGGACTTCCAATAATAATCCCGGTGCCTGCTGGGCTTTGCTGCTCTTGGACGCCGGGAGTGGGGCTGGAGCGCTCGACACGAAAGGCGATACTCCGTCAACAGCCGCAGCCTGCGCGGCCGAACAAAGCCCCACTGTCTGCGGCTGGCCGCGCTCCCCTGGGCGCGCATCGCCCAGCACAGGGTCAGCAGGAAATTAATCCCAGGCTGGGGTGAAAGGGTTAATGAATGCTGATTTTACAAACATCACCACTATCCTTCCCCAAACTAATAGAGGCATAATTAGCTCTTAATAAAGGGAAAGATGAGCCCTGCCATCCTTGGAGGGGATGCCAAGTGGTGCAAAGCGATGGGTGTCTGTGGGGTGTGCAGTGCCTGGGAGCCACAGGGCAGCTGAGGGCTGGGGAGCTCATCCTGCACCCCAATAATATGCCCAGGCAGTAAGCATCTCACAGCTCAGGCAAAGGGAGTGAAGCCTTGAGGTCGGGAAGATGGATTTTGTTCTGTGTCCTACAGGGTTTATATGTTGCCAGAGTCAGGTTTGCACCTTACCAGGCAGTCCCAGCTGCTGGAGGTGGGTTTGCGGGAGCAGGACCCTTGTGCAGGCTGGGAGGGGCTGCAGGGCTTTGCTCCAACCCATGAATGCACTTTGCATGTTGGCAGCCCCATCATTCAGCTGGGCATGACACAGGGGGCTTGGCAGCAGTCAAAAAGGCTTCCCCGGAGCGGCGGTGGGTTTCCCAGTGTGCCCTGCCTTGGTGAGATGCTCTGGTGTTGCTTCTTCCCGTGCTCCCTCTGCTCTTCCCCACGGCACTGCTGGCTTGTGTGCAAGCCTGGATGCGTGCGTGGTGGGGAGGGCCTGTGCACAGCAGTGACCGGGTGAATCCTGCCATGGCCAGTGTGAATGGGAGAGAAAGGGCCTTTCAGGGAACGCAGCCATGCACGCCATGCGGCTGGGGCCCGCGGGGAGGTCCCCGTGCCCAGCGCGGTGTGGGCAGAGAGGTGGGTGCTGGCCTGTGCCCCCACCACCCTGCTGTACCGTGGCTGGATGCACAGAGGGGGTTTTGTGAGCCCCAGGGGGAGTAACATTTGCAAAGCAAGGGAAGATGGAGGCCCCTGACTTGCAGCTGGCATGGGTTAGCTGGACGCTTTGCAGCATCCTGACTCAGCACCAGGGCTGTTCTGACTGTGGATGGGGTGTCCCCCCTCCATCCTCCTGCAGCATTGCCACATTCCAGTCATCTCCTGCCCACAGCCTCCCTCCAGCTCAGGCAGCGGCACAAAGCTGGTGCTGAATGCCATCGCAAAGGCCAGCCAGGCTGGGCATTTCGGTGGTTCACCACAGCCTGTGGGTCCCCTCCAGCACGGCAGCATCATGTGCTGCGGGTAGGATGCTGGTGGGAGCGAGCAGGCTATTCAGCTGCCTGGGCTTCGTCTGCCAGGTCTCTGGAGCAGGACCAGGCAGCTGGGATTGCTCCCAGCATCACCCCAACAGCTGGGAGGTGCTGGGGCAGCAGCAGCAGGGGGTCTCTGTGGGGTGCTTGGCTCTCCCCAGCTCTCAGCCTCCTCACCAGCAACCAGCCGTCGGCAAAGCGATCCTTCTGCCTCCCTCCTCCCTCCCTCGCCTGCAGGTTTTTAAATAAATGCTTCTGCTGTATAAATCATATATATTAAAATTTCCTACCAGCCCCCTTTACTGTGTCACTACCCACCTCCTCGCTCAGAGAAGTGCAATGGGCTGCAAACAGCCAATTTACTGCCCAGCACTGGGGCTGCTTTGCCCATCTCCTCCCCCTTCCAACATGGACGATGGAAGCGGCTTCACTGCACCCGCTTTTGTTTCTAACAGAGCAGGGTGAAACATTTCCGATGAATGCTTTGCTCAACAAAAATATGCAGTTTTGGACCAGCCTAAAGTATTCATACATTCTGGGTTTGTTGCCAAAATAATGGATTTTTAAAAATATAAAAATGTCTCACACTGACATGTTTAAAATAAAATATTTTGGCTTTGCCTTTGGAGTAAAAACTGGGAGATCAGGTGAAGGTATATGGAACATTTTTTAAAAGATAATTCTCCCTTCCCCTTTTTTCCTTTGCTTTTCCTTTGGCTCTATTTAATGTGCATTTGTTTGTTTACCCTTGTGGAGACAACAGCGTTTGCTTTTGTGGTGTGTCTTGTTTGCTCTGGGTTACTCAAAATTATTTGGTTTTTTTATTATTTGGTTGCTGAAGGAAACCCCAGGTCAGTTATTTTCACAGTTCTTGTTGCAGTGGGATTTTCTGCTGTGCTGTTCCGTGGTGGCTCATTACCGCCTGGTATTTATCAGAAGAAGGGGTTCGGAGCATCGCCTCCCACCGACAGCCCCCTGGGGGGGTTGGCTGGTGTTTGGAGGGCGGTGGGATGCGTGTCCTCTGTGGCAGAGGAGCTCTCACCTGGCAGTGCTGAGCCCCAGGGTGGGGGTGGTGAGCAGCAGCGGTGCTGGGGAGTGGGGGCTGGTGCAGGGTGGCTGGGGGGCTCAGGCGAGTGGCGTTTTACCCCCCACCACGTGTGAAACCTCCTGGCTGGGAAGATGCTGTAGTAGCAAAGCTGGCAAGGGAGACAGCATTGGCCGTGGGGATGGGAGTCCCTAGGGATGTGCCCCACTCCACCACTGACTCGCCCTCTCTCCTTGGTGGGCTTCCCAGTGCCCCCCTTCCCCACCGGCACCCCTGGGGCCAGGCTGGTGGCAGGGTGGGTGGCAGAGTGATGCTCCCTGGGGAGAAAACAAGGGGCTCCCATGTGAGCCAAGCCTGACCCCCTTCTCCCCGCTCTGCCCCTGCCTGCACCCTGCCTGCCTCGACGGGCACAGGCAGCGCTGCCTAATGCGTGCTGGCAGCTGCTGCCGCCGGCTCCCGGGGGGGCGACGTGGACGCACGGACTGACGAGATGCAGCCTGACGGCCCAGCCATGTTATACAATGGGGCTGCGGTGGGGAGGCGGGGGGCCGAGGCACTGCGGGGACTGGGCCCCCCCTGCACAGACACACGCCCCGGGTTGTGCCAGGGCCCATGCTGCACAGAGAGGGCTTCCTGCACCCGGGTTGCAAATTGGTGTGCATCATCTTGCTTGGCTGCTTTGCTTTCTGCTCCTCTCTGTGGGGCTTTCCACGAGGATGCTGTGGCGGTCACTGAGGATTCTCTGTCGGTCACTGGCCTTATAGGCTGGGACCACCTGAGCCGTGGCTGATGGAGGTGGTGGTGGAGGAGGAAGCTCTGCTTGTGCCTGGGTTACACGACCCGCTTTGTACCCACTCCTGACTGTTGCCCACGCCTCGTCCCCACCAGACCAGCACATCCTCAGCACTCCCCAGCACCTCCAGGGCAGCTGTGTCCCCCGGGACTGGCTCCGCTGGTGTGACAGGCGTGAATGCTGCAGCAGTGACATGGCTACGTGCCCTCATTCTTCACAGTGGCCTCTGTGTGCAACTTTTAATTGCTTTTGTGCTGTGGGTGGTGAGCCGGGCTGCCCAGGATTTGCGGCGCCAGTGGGAGCCAACTCTTCCTCACTATTGTTAGCACTGATGGCGTGCTGAGTCCCAGCGAGCCCAGGCACAGTTTCCCTCTGCCAGCCGGGAAGGTCCGGAGGGGCCCCGGAGCCAGGCAGAGAGCAGTCCTCATGACCGGGGTGCCTGGGCACTCAGGGCAGAGATGCTTCTGAGTCATTCCAGGTATGGGAGAGTATTTACAGCCCTTTGCATCCTCCCTGTCCCCACGTCTGCTCTCCTCCAGCCCCAAGCTGACAGCAGGAGCCGAGCAGGTGATTCAGGAACTTGGAGCAATGGGGGAGATGCTTGTGGCCAGCTGAAGATCTCTCTCTTGAATGCCTGGTCAGGCTTGGCTGAGCTGCAGGCATAAAATATTAATTGGAGGCAGCAGCGCAGCTCTGTCCCGCTGGCCATGGGACAAGCCATCAGCTGGCAGGGGACAGAAATGGCAATCGGCTGACGTCCCTCACTGCAGGGACAGGGGGACAGCACTGGGTGCTGCCGGCACAGCAAGCCCCAGCAGCTCTCCTCTCCGGCCTCCAAATGCTCACACCTGGTGTGAAACTGTGGTTTCTTTCCGGGAGGAGCAGAAGGGTCCTGCAGCTCTCAGCATCCTCCTTGGCTGGCAGCTCGGCCACCTGGAAGACAACGGGAGTCAGCCTGGTTTGGAGCAGGTTGGATTCCTTCTCCCCACCCATCTTCTCGCATATGCACCAGGGTAGAGGGGGTCCAGGTCCTGCTTGCCACTGTCAGGGGGGGATCTGGGGGCAATTGTGCCCCAGGACAGGGTCACCCTGCCTTTGCCGGGGAGTTGAGCCTCTCCTTCCCTCCCTGCTCAGACCCCTCTCTCAAGAGGGAGTGAGAAGGCAGAGGCAGCGTGGGAAGGACAGAGCCCTGCCTGCAGCACTGCTGATTCTCTCCTTGGCAGAGGATTCCGGTGGCTGGCAAGGATGGGTGATGGTGGGACATTGCTGTCCCATGTCCCCAGCAGCCTGGGACCTCAATGAGCCTGTAAGCATGGAGACAGACCCTGCCGACATCCCTTGTGCGAGGTGATGAGCAGGATGCTCCTGCACAGATGTCTCATGACACAGTCCCCATCTGTACCATGGGGCCATCAGTCCTTCTGCCAGTGAGTCTGGCTCCCAGTCTGTGCCTCGAGGTCCTGCCACCCCTGTGGGTTCCCAGGTCCCCAGGGAGAGCTAGCAGCCCCAGCCAGGAGCTTGCATGGCAAATCTCCAAGCTCACCAGGAGCCTGGGGTGAGAGCATGCTGTGGCGTGTGGTGAGGAGGCTGAGAGACCTGGAGGAGCCCCTGGAAGATTGTGACAGCTCCTGAGCCCCTTGCAGCTTTGTGATTGGTGTAATTAGTGTTACTGGGGGTTTCAACCTCCCCTCCACCCCCTGCTGCTCTGCGAAGCGTCTGGGCTCCTGGATCTTCAGCTGATGGCTTCCAACTTGCACTTCCTTGTAAGGCTGAGGCAAACAGGTCTTTTATTGTTATTTATAGCAGAGAGCTGGTACTGACCCCCCCACCCCCACCCCGCTCTCCCTCCAGGGCTTTGTGCAATGGCTATTTGTCTCAGAAAAAGCAGAGCTGCGGCGCACTCTGCATGCAGCTGCCCAGCCCCTGGCCCTGCTCTCCAGTCTCGGACAGCCACTGGCAGGGAAGGTGCCATTCCCCATCGCAGGGACCACAGGGAATATATTCCCTCTTGGCTTTTTCAAGCTGTGTCGCAGTCATTCCCGGACCTGGAACACAAAAGCTCTGGTGGCAATAACAAATGTGGTACAGCCACGTGCTGCTCTCTTGCCACCCTCTAGCTGTGCCCACCAGCTGGCACTGGGCATGCTGCTCCCAGGATGGATCATGCTGGAGTAGGATGCCAGCCCAGGTCCCTCCCTGCTGCAGGTGGGCAGCAGCCCGGTACCCTCAGGGCAGGATGGATGCGGGAGAGGATGCACAGAGCTGGGAGAGATTGGCTGGGTGGCTGCGGGGAGGGAAGCCCTGCCTCTCCAGCATTTTTAAGGGAATGAAAGGGGAACTCGGTTAAGATGCTGTCTTGGCCATGGGGCAGCTGAGCCTGGGGTCTGGGTGCTGCTGGCCCTGGGTGATGGCCCACCTGCCCAGCAGCACCAAAGCCGAATAGCAGGAGCTATTTTCACCTGGGAATCATTAAGAGGCAGTGCTAGGCACCCTGCTGAGGAGAGCCATGTGTTCCTTGCTGTGCTCATGCCATCCTGCAATTCTATGTAGCAGCTTTTGTCCAAGCATCCCAAGGTGGCATGGGCTCCTGGCTGTGTGACTCACGGCAAGCGAATAAAACCTTCCTGTCCCCAGGTCCAACGCAGACGATGGCGCACAGGGAGGGAGCAGGGTAAGATCTGCTGGGAACTGAAAAGAGAGCAGAGGAGGCACGGGGAGCTCTTCCTTTCTGGAGGCAGGCTGTGGAAGAGCAGGCTTATCCCGGAGCAGAGGTGGGAACGAGAGGGAGTGCCACCCTTGAATCCCCTGCAGCCCTGGCAGGGAGGTTTCTCCCCCGGCTGCAGGCAGGGAGTGGGAGGCAGCGGGACCCCCTTGCCCAGGGGATGCTGGCAGTGGCTCCATGAGGACCGTGCCCGGCGGAGGGGCTGTCGGCAGATGCTTGGACTGAGCTCAACATCTGCCTCTCTGCCTGTCCTCGCTGTGGCTCCCGTCTGTTCTGGCCGGGCCCTTGGCTGCTGTGTGAAGGAATGTTAATAAGTGCCGAAACGAGAGAATAAAAATATAATTGTTCCCCTCTAGTGCACGTCGGCTGCTGAGTTGATGTAAGGGCTTCTTTGTGCTGAGTCGGGAGCAACACGAGCTCTGCTGTCCTCTGCGCTTGGAGCTGCTTTGCTGGTAATTGCAGGTGTATCGCGCTCGCCGGCTCTCTGGAGATGGTAATTGGAAACACTTGCAGGGACTGCGGCAGGGAGGGCACCGGGCTGCTCTGTGCTCCCCAGCGCCCGTGCCTTGGCCACCGCACTCCTCCTGTGCCGCTTGCTGCCAGGGAAGCTCCGATTCCTGCCTTGCGGATGGGAGCAGAAACCTGCGCTGCCCGCAGACCCAGCTGCTTCCTCATATTTATTTACACCTGAGCATGGAAGGTTTTTATTCTCGCCACCTTCAATTTGCACAAATCAAGAAGATAATGAAATAAAAGAAGCAAAGTCCTCAGGTCGGTGTGGGGGGGGCTCTTGAATGGCCTCTGGCTCCTGGGTGGAAGCAGTGCTGGAGCAGGAGGTGTAAAGCCAGCGGCAGCCCCAGCTTTCTCCAGAGCCTTGCCACCAATTCAGTCCTCAAGAACAGGTCACAGCATCCTTGTCCTGTTTCCATCACTCAAAGCCAGCCGAGTCCTGTGTTTCCCCATCCTTCTGCCCTGTCTGCTGCAGTGGGTGCTGGCAGCAGGCAGCTCTCCCCAGAGGGATGGTGGCCCTGGCCATGCCACTCTGTGCCTGCTCTGCCCCTTCTCCTGGGGTTTGGTGCTGCTGTGGTGCCTCTCCCACCCGGCTGCAAATCTGGCTCTGTTCCAGGCAGCGCAAGCCTCCGCCGAGGCTGGGGGCTGTGATTTACCATCACTTAATTGACACGAGCAGTGCTACCCTCACCCCCTTCCCTGCAGCAGCTTTAATGACCTACTTTTAATCTGGGGACTGGGATAAATTAGAAGCAGAAAAGGCCTGGGAGAGGTTTTGTTTGGCCTTTCGTGGTTTTTTTTTTTTGGGGGGGGGGTGTTCTTTTT
Organism: Falco cherrug; assembly: GCF_023634085.1. Taxonomy (NCBI): domain Eukaryota; kingdom Metazoa; phylum Chordata; class Aves; order Falconiformes; family Falconidae; genus Falco; species Falco cherrug. The sequence continues at coordinate 23,000,228 of NC_073711.1, forward strand.
TTTTTCTTTTTTTTTTCTTTTTTTTTTCTTTTTCCCTAACTTGGGCAGTGCATCTGGGAGCCCCCTTTGCTCTCGGGGACTCTTTAAACCCTGCTCCTTGAAAGACTCCCCCAGAACAGCTTCTCTCCCGCTCTCTTTATTGCTGTGATTAAGCTCCTCTCCCCACCCCTGTATCAAATCCAGCTGCAGAGCTGAAGAGATTCTTGGCAGGAGACTGAAGACAGAAACAATACTGCAAGTGGAAGAGGGGGGCCAAGGGCCAGAGCTCTTCCTAAAGCCCTGGAGAGCTGTGGGGCTTCATTAAGGGGATTTTTGCAGCCTGTGGTCAGAAAATCCTTCAACTTTGTAGCTGTAAAAAGTAAATTTCTATAATCTGTTTTGCCCAAGAAAATTAACATGAGTGTTTCGTGGCTGGCGCCTTGGCTGTACTGATCTGTGCATAACCTGAGTGATGTGGCCCGCTCCTGCGGCAAGCTCGCTCCCAGTGTGTCCCTGTGTCCCCATCCCTGGGGACTTCCCTCTGCCCTGGCTTGGTCCTTGCTGGGCTCAGACGGGCAGGAGTGCTGGTGGAAGGTGGGAAGTGGGGGGAGCGTGCTGAGCACCCACCGCATGGTCCCCCCTGTACCAGTCCCTGCAGTATTCCCCAGCCATTTGCTTCAGGCACATCTCTGCTGCTAAATGCCCCTGGGATGCTGAAAGCACCCAAGGACCGAGCAGATGGGCTGGTTTGGAGCAGCAAGGATTCCCCCAGCTGCCGAGGTGAGGTCCCTACCCACGTGCTGGGCTCTGCTGAAGGCTCCTGCCCAGGGAGCAGCGGCTCGGGTGGCTGCAGGGTGCCAAGGGATGGGTGCCACACTCTGCACATCACAGCAAGAAGCCTTGAGTTGCTTGGGGAGATGGTGCCTACAGGAGCTTTCCGGGCATTGGGGCTGCAAATGGGAAGTCATTAGTAGTTGGGTGGGGGGGGCGAGAAAGGGTAATTAAAAGCCATCAGTAGGCTTGGTGAGGAGGGAGAGGGGTAGGTCCCTCTCAGCTGTTGCCCATCATGGCAAGACCTGGCTGGAGGCAGGAGTGGGTCTGCTGTGCTGTGCAGCAAGCCGTGCTCCTTGATGGGACATGTGGCTGCCAAAGAGGATCAAAAGGTAACTGCTCAATGTTATGCAAGAGGAAAGCCAGGAAGGTTTATAACTATGGCAATAGAAATATTGGCCAGACTAGCAGGATGGCATGTGCTTCTCGAGGTGCTCGTGTATTTGTGCTAAGTGCCTCTCTTGGGGGAGGGCTTCAGGAGGGTGTCTGATGGCTCTGGAGAGAAGGGGAACTGGGGAATGAAGATCCAGGGTATCTGCAGACTGTTTTGGAGGTGAGGCTGCCTCGGGCAAGAGGCAAGAGCCGACCCAGTGCAGGAATGAATGTGAGAAAAGCAGACTTTGCTCTGGGTGGGGAATCACCAAGGGATTAAAGGTTTAATAAGATCAGAGGGACAAAGCAATAATTAGCCTAAATTATGCTGTAATTTAGGAAATTAAAAACAAAGCCTCTAATGTCAGAGTAATAACTATGCCAGCAAACAGAGGGAAGAGATGAAGAGCAAAGGGGGGCGTGACATCTTGGGGTGAGGAAATCAGAGGAGCGGCTGCCGCTTGGAGCCAGGAGGGGTGATGGAGGAGTAACAGCAGGGAGGAAAGCACAGCTTGTCTGGGGGGCTCAGCTCTGGGCCCCCCTTGGTGTCACGTTAGGTGTGCAGGCTGGGGCAGGCACAGGGCGCAGCCTGCACCTTCACTTCCCTGCCTGTGAGGAGCGGGTGCCTCGCGGGTGGTGGGGCTGCAGCTCAGCCCCGCATCTGTGGGACTGGGACCCCAGGGCTACATTTCTGCTCCCCATTTCTATCGGCCTGGCATGGCATCTCCCCTCCACACCGTTATCTTTGGGGGGGCTGCTGGCCACTGAAAGCCTTCTCTGTGCTTGGGAAGCCCAACCCTCGCCCACCACCAGCAGAGCTCAGCCAGGATCCCGGCAATGTTCAGCATGGGTGTTTGCCTAGATCCCACACCAAGGGCTGCCTGGGGATGCTATGGGACCCCCACGCCCCCTGCACACCTGGGCAGGGACCTGGGGCAGCCACCCTTGGCTTGGAGCAGCATTTTCACTAGTACTCAAGAATTTGCCTGGAGAGAATCAGCTCAGACCCCAAGACTTAGCTCATTACAATAACATCAAGATTAAATGGGATATAGAAACAGCTGTCCTAAAGCTCCTTAAAGGATCTGAACAGATGTAACAAAAATAGATTTACATTCAATTTATTAAGTTTTTCCTCCCATAACGTTTAGATCATTTAGTTTTTTAATAGTGTTTTATCTCTGCCCAGGCATCCCCAGCTACTGCTGTCTCCCCTGTTAAGCTGAGACCCTCATTCTGCAAGACAGTCATGAGGAAAAGACCCATTTCAGGGGACCAGGGACATTGAACTGGCTGTTTTGGGTACATATGCATTTGGATCAGATGCCCAGTTGCAAATGAGATAAATGTGAAGAGAAGAACTAGGGCAGCGTGATGCTCAGAGCAGCTTTGGATTTGACCTTGCTCAGGCTGGGCTGCTGAAGGCAGTTGCCTGTGGCTGAAATAGCTGATTTCAAGCTCTGTATCTGCTGGGAGATGAAGAGAGAGTGGTTTGTTCAGCCCTGCCAGGGGAGGTGGAGAGAGGATATAATGACTCTCAGTAAGCATATTTGGGGGAGCAAATGCCAAGGAAGGAGACAAACTGTTTACCTTAAGCGATAGTATCAGCAAAAGATCAAGTGCTAGTAAATTAGTGAAGAATTAATTCAGGCTGGAAATCAGGAAAAGGTTTCTGACCAGCTGATGGGTAAAAGTCTGGAGCTGTTCCTGGGGAGGATGACACACTGGCTAGGCACCAGGACCCTGGCTGGGTCCAGAAGGGAGCTCAGTGGGTTTATAGAAGTGTTCATGGAGATGCCCGGGTGTACCCAGGGAGCCAAGCCCAGCATCACTGGCACATTGCAGCCCAGGGGTCCAGACTTGTGCAAACAGCCTTGCTGTGCAGCGTGGGAAAATCTCCTGCCCTGCCTCTGTTCAGCAACAGATGAAGGATGTGGCACGTGAAAAGTGTCTTGAGATTCTCGGAGGGATGAAGTCAAGGTGAAGCCAGATGCTATTTTTAAGTAATATTTCCCCTCTACTCACCTATGAAGGCATGCTGTGGCTGCTGGGGCGCCTGCACCATGCAGCATCTTGCAGAGCTCACAGGTGTCACTAAACCCCTCCTGCCCTGCAGAAGCCGGGTCTGAGGGCGGCTGAGAAGCAAAACACTCAGCTGGGCCCTGACAGAGCTTGGTCCCCCGGAGCCCTGCACAGCGTGGGCACCTGGTCTGAGCGTGGTTGGGCTGCGGGCTGGGCAGTCAGGGAGCTGTGTGCCCGTCCTCTCACTTCTCCAAAACACTGCTTCCTTCCTCGGGACCTGGAGGCAGCCCTCAGCTGCAGGGTGCAGCGCATCAGCGTGCCCGAGCCTGGCTGTCAGCTCCTTCGTTCCCCTTTTGCTCTCCCAGGACCCCGGTGCTGCTGCCCCTGCCTTGCCCAGCGCACGCCCCTGCTGCAGAGCAGAATGTTTTCCTATGAGTTCCCCTGTTTGTGTTTTGATGCCGTTTGTAGCTCGCTGGTTGCTGGTATTTCTATAGGCACACGGCCTGTCTTCATTTACTAGGATGCTGGTTTGGACTGTATTTGCCGAGGTGCTGGGGGGTTCAGGCATACAGAACCTGCAGAATAACATCTGTTAGAGCTTCTCCTGCCTTCCCTTTCTTTCACTACCTAGGCTGCATTTCCCCCTTTCCTTTCTTTGTCTCTTCCTTCCCCCTTCCCCTTGCACTCCAGCCTTTTTCCTTATCTGTTGTTCACTTCGCCCCTTGAGGAGGTAATTTTGCTCGGATGTCCTACGCATCCATCACAAGCACAGCCGTTCTCCCAGGCCCCTCAGTGGGACTCCGCTTTTGCTGGAGGATCGGCTGAGTAAATTGCTTGGATGGGAAATGAGCACCTGGGCTCATTACGACCAAGTCCAGGAGATGGTAATTATCTGCCTGCGAGGGAACGGGGCGTAGGACCTGCCAGGAGAGCGGCACCGGCTGATGGGCTCCAGCAAAACCAACAGCTGGGCAGTGCAGGGCAGGTACCTGCGCCGGTGACTGGGGATGCTACCAGGGACAGATACAGGCTTAATGACAGGCCAGCGCAGAGCGACACTGTGAGGGACTGACAAAGGAGAAAATTCACAGTCTGATGCAGGGGCCTGACCTGTACTCCAGCAGGCAGAACCCTAGCAGCCTGTGCTGGGAGGACAGTTGGGATTTTCAGCAGCCCCAGCACAGAGCCCTGCAGAGAGGTTTTCCAGCTTGCACAGCCCTGGGGTGAGTTGTCTGCCCTGTCTCTCCCCTGCGTCTCCCCTTGTGCCTCCCAAGCAGCTTTTCTCAGCCCCTGGAGAGGATGGTGGAGGCATGCTGCCCGGCCTGGGACACTGCCCGCACATGGGCTATTGTCCTTCCTGATCCTGCAGCTGGCCATGGGGAAACAGGACGAGGTTATCATTTCTCACAGTTATTATCAAATGACAGGCTTTTCTGCTGAGCATTTCTTTCTCTCCTTGATGACGGCTGCTAAAAGGCTGGCAGGCTCGCCCTCTTCTGCTCCTCTATGAAGGATTTCAGGAGCACCTTCTGTGGCTGGGCTCATCTGGAGCAGACCCTCTCTCCTCTGGCAGGGGAAAGCAGCAACATAATGCGCCGTTGGGTCGGCTTGGGGCCAGCTCCCCCCAGGACAGGTTTTAGCCCAATTTCCAACCCCTCTGCCACAGACACCATCTGCCAAGCCCACCCCAGCATGTCTCACAGTCCCTGCTCAGCCTCCAGTCCCGCGTCCTCTCTAAGCACAGACTCGCTGCGGTTGTTGGAGCTTGGTTTCCCAGAGCTGTTGGGCACACGCTGCATGCTCAGTGTGTGCATGAGCGTCCATCTGTCCCCCGGTAATAACTTTGAGTCCACTGGCTAATTTTAACCAAATCTGACGGGTCTCTTGAGCACGTCATTCCAGCAAGTTTCCAGCGAGACAGATGCATGATAGCAAGGCAGCTACCTGATGGGAAGCTCCAATGCCCAGGCTCGGGAAAACGTTAGGAGGGGTTTGGGGTTAGAGCTGCTTTTTAAAGGCAGGGGAAGGAGCTGCATGGAGACAGACCCCTTGTGCCCCATGGCTGGGCGGTCTGGCTAGACTGTGCCAGGGCCCCCCACGGGGCAGGAACTTAAAAGAGGACTTTGGATGAAGACAAAGGGTCTCAGCTTTCCCGCAGCTCCCTCCAGTCCTCCCCACTTTCCCAGCCCCCTGCCCGTCTGTCAGCTCCTCTCCCCTGGCCAAGGCGTTCTTCAGCACCAGCCTATTCCTTGGTGATGAAACGGCCACTCAGTCACAGCCGGGCGAGAGACAGTGACCTTGTGTCTCCCTTTTCAGTCTCCTGAAACAGCAGCTGAAAGATGGGGACAAGGTCAGTGACTCCTGCCGGCAGGTTTATTGCTGAGGAGGACTGAGAGCCCGTCTCCAGGCTTAGCTGTCAGTGCTGGCAGGGATGCTGTCTGAGATGCTACAAGCACACACAGAAGCGTGCCTGCAGCTCTCCAGCTTGCAGGGTGGTGGTAAAAGGGGGAGCAGTGTTTCGTTGCAAGATGATGGGGCTGGTTTGGGATTCAGACCTGGATAAATGTTTACTCCCCCCCCCCCCCATTCCTCCATATTTCTGTGCTTTTCTCCACCCTTCATGGCTGCTGCTATGGAGGACCCATCAGCTGAGACACCATGGTAATGGCAGATAGCACCCATTGCCTGCCTTCAGGTCACTCTGGGCTTGGTGGGGCAGTGAGCTGGGTACAGCAAGGTCTGTGACACCCCTGTGCGTCTGTCCCCATCCCTCTCCTTCTTCCTTCACCTCCCTTTGCATTACATCAAAATGATCTCAGCCCTTCCTCCCCTGTGGGCATACATGGTGTCAGCAGCATGATGGCCGCGGTGGATAATCTCACCAGCTTTTACAGGTAAGGTGGGAACTGGCTGAGCCACACTGCGATGGGAGCTGGGGTGGCGGAGCTGGTGCTCTCAAGCACCGGGCTGGTGATTCAGTGGGTGGCGGTTGCTTCCACTACGTCGGGGCTGATTCAGCACTGCCAGGGGTGCTGCACTGCTGCAGGCCCAGTTTTTTGGCCATCCCCTTTTCATTGGAAATAAAGGGTTTGGGTTTTTTGTAATTGTACCCATTTAAAGCAAAGTGACTGCTTTTATGCTAGAGAGGGACTGCAAAACCCAGCGTGGCAGCCAAGCATCCAGTGCATCCCCTGCTAGTACTGGGCTGCATCCCGCCGAGCCCAGAGCATCATCCATCTGCCTGGGGATCAGGCATCACAGGAGGCCCCGGGCAGAACAAAGTGATCTGGTCCTTGCAGTGATGCTCTCGCTGGCATGCATCCCCAGGTGCCACCACGCCCCCTCTGTATGTCACAACGCAGGAATGTCCTCCGAGGGACCCCCCCTCCCTGGCCACGCCTGTCACCCACAGCCAGGTATGGACATGGCTGTGGTGGGGCCTCGGGGACAAATACTGTTTGCAATAAAACCCCGCTTCAAAGAGTTACCACAACTCCTGTGATAAAAAAAGAACTCGACTGTCTGTAACAGTTTTAAATCCATCACCGGGAGATTAAATTCTAAAGGGATTTTAGCTTTCAATATAAACAGCAGATTCTTAAGTACCTCTTCATTTTCTGCATTTAGGAAAGACACAGAAAGGCCTAAAATCCTCCCAAATCCCTTAGCATCATTGCAGCCCTGTGCAGAGATGGGCTGGGCGTTGGGCGATGGTCTTGTGCCCGCGGCAGGGTGCTCCCCAGGGAGCTCGTTCATGACTGCGCTTGAGGCCGTGATGATGACTGGGTTGTGTTTCCTGACTAACCGCATTGGGAACAGAAGAACTGGAAGGTCCCCAGCTCCCTCGGGGCAAAGACACATCAGGAATACCAGGAGTATTATGGCTGCATCCGGGAGCTGCCTGTCTGGAGCAGAGGAGAGGTGAAAGGTGTTGGGAAAGCTGCTGGTGAGGAGGGACCAAGGATGGAAAGTCAGCACAGAGCATCCCAGGGGGTGAGGAAGGTGTGGGGCAGCTGCCCCCAGGGTGGGAATGTGTGGGGTGCTGGGTGCCTCCAGTGATCTGGCTGAAAATTTCCCATGAGCTGTGCACATCCCAGACGAGGCCGGCATGACGATACCTTGACGAGACATCAGCCTGTAGTCAAATTCCTGCTCAGGCTCTTTGTCTTCACCTGGGTGCGGACCCGAGTCAGAAACCAAGCCACCGGGTGTGTCGGCATCCCGCTGTCTGTGGGTGCCTTCCACTGCCCCACTTTCATCTCCTCCCCCAGCTACGCTCTCATGGCTGGTGGTTGGTGGGCTGACAGGCTCAACACCTCCTGCCGCAGCCTCGGAGGAGGCGAGATGTCAGACATTCCCCCCAGGCCAAGGTGAGCCGGCTGTCTCACATCGCCTGAGTCACCCCAGGCTCACGCTGGTGCTGGGACTGGCAGCAGTGAGGGCAGAGCTGGCATCTCCACCATGACCGCCACTGCCATCGTGCTGGCATTGGCTGGTCCTGCCGGTGGGGAAGTAGCAGGCATCAGGAAATGAGGGCTGCTGTCCTGTGCCTGGGCTACGGCAGAGGTTTCCTCCCTGGCCACTGGTTCTCTCAGTTCCTCTTCTGGCTTCTCAGAAGTGACCCTGTTTAGACTTTGGGGGTTTTTTTTACAACATTTTCTTTGTTGTTTTGGTTTTTTTCAAAACTGAAGAATTATAATAAAACTGCAGCAGCTCCCCACAGGCCGACTACAGTGCCCATCTCACCTTGTGTGGCCAAGACTCTCCTTGTCCATATCTTGGATGCTCTAGCCATCCCCAGCAGCAGAAGCCACCGTGGAGGCTCAGAGGGTTCCCTTGATTTCTGGGGGGGTGAGGGGCTTCTGACCTTCTCCCTCATGGTTGCCTGCCAAAAGCCACCACTGCTGCCCCACTGCCTTGCTGCATGCCAGAACTACCCACAGTGCAGGGACTCACAGACAGCGAGGGGTTAACGGAAATAATGCTTTGAAGGTGATTTCTCTGTTATTAAAAAACAAAACAAAACAAAACCAACAACCAAACAAAGCAATGTAGTTCAGTATGAAAATAACCCAAACAATGAAAGAGGAACCACCTGAATGCTAAAAGCTTGCTCTGAATTCCTTTCCCCTTCCCAAGCAGCTTGCTTTGCATATTTGCCACAAACCCAGCCACAAAGAAGAACTGTTGGGTCATGTAAAATCCTGCACCAGTGGCCAGAGCCCAAGTCAGAGCTGCCCCTGGGCAATGTTACCCCAGACGCCTCGGCTTCCCGGGGCACGTCCCAGGCTGGGCCTGCCTTGCAGTCTTGCCTGAGCCCGGAGCTGCCTGGAGGGATGGAGCATGGGCTGGGGGAACTGAACCCTGTGGCTTATTGTTCCTTCGACCTCCTGGCTGGTAGGCCAGTGGGACCTGTCCACAGAGTGCAGTGAAAACGCTTCTTCTCATGGAGAGGCTGAACATAATGCAGCTGGAATGAGGATTTGCAGTTGAAGTCGGGTCCTTGGCTATCCTTCTGGTTTGGAAGGTGGAGCCCTGTCCTCCCTCCAGTGCTCAGGCTGCTGGGTGAACCCGGGCTCTGGTCTCTTTGTGTTGCTTGGGCAGTGAAATGGGGCTGAAGCAGCGATCCCAAGGCTGGAAGCAACAAAAATAGCGACTGGATGTCATGGAAGCTGTTTGCAATCAGCCCGCGCACTGGAGTTGATGCACATGAAACGTATTTTGAGCAATTATGAAGAGCGAACAAATTAGTGAAGAATCGGAGCCTGTTCATGAACAATTCACAAACAGGAAGAAAGAAAAAAGGGCAAAATGCTTTGAATAAGTTGTTTGCTATAAATAGTTTGCCCAGTTTGAAGAGCTAGTGACAAACACAGTCAAGGGAAGGCAAGGATAATACATCACAAAATGTACTTTGTTCATTTATTTGACAAGTGTAGCTAAGTTTTAATTATTTATGATTATACTTCATAATGTGCTAGCACATGTTCTGAAGCATATTTTAGTCTTAGTAATCTGAGACCTTGCTCCAGCACTGTCCAGGCTATTAAATCCCCACGGCTCAGCGGGGAGTGGAGAACCTTCCATGCATGTGGAGCCCGGAGCGTGGGAATTAGTGAGGAGCAGATAAAGTCCCACTGTGTTTGTAACCCAGGTAAGGAGCAGCATTGTTTGAAAATACCAAATTGTGAACCTGACAATATGCCTTTAATCTTTGTCACTTCACATGCCAAATCCCAGAAGTGCTGAATTATTAAGTCTAAAGTTCCAAAATAAACTCTCACTCAGAAGATTATTTCCATATAATTTGAAATTTCCTGCTCTAATAACTCCTGCACTCGGTCTGTCTCTTGCCCTAATCCTGTTTCGAAAGGCTGAGCCCAGCCCTGGGCCAGAGCAGAGCCCCTGGGGTGGGCTCACCTTCCCCTTCCCTCCCCAGATAAACCTCCATCCCCCAAACTGCTGACGGCTTAATTATTGCATGGGATAATTAGCACAAGGAACCAGACTGAGTCCTCTCCAAACTCATTTCACTGAGGAAATCAATCTGATCCCTCCCAAAGGGGTCTGCTGCCAAACTTAATTCCAAATAATTTAACAGAAAAGTTCTTTAATGTTTCAAAGGGGTAAAGGCAGTGAGATGGTGACTGGCGCATGGCACTTGGCAGATGCCGCTGGCCAGATGCCTGTGCCCACCTGGGCCGGGCAGCCCCTTGCAGGGACCACAGAGCACTGGGGACTCTGGTCCTGGTGGACAGCGGGTGCTGGGAGTGAGCGAGCATCTGGCTCTCCCTGCTCCAGTAACCCAAATCCCAGCCAGGGCTGGTCCAAAGTGCAGCCGTGAGGGGCTGGTGGAGGGGCTGGGGAGCAGGATGGGCAGCGCTGCAAGCAGGCAGGGACCAGGCAGGAGGTAGGCGCAGCGGGACGTGGGTGGGCGCAGGGAAGGATTGGACCCAGACAAAGCTATTTTTTGCCATGAAAAGGAAAACTATGCCTTTGCTTCCTGGATTATATATATTTGTATGTTTTTCCCCCTGCAGTAACTGGAGAATAGAAATAAAATACTGAATTATTAACTCTAATTACCCCCAGAATTACTTCAATAACAGTGCAATTTCACAGACGGCTGCTGTGAAGACAATATGCAGGGATAAAAGGAGGCAGAGAATCTACTTCCACCACAGGAATGTTTGCAATTTATTATTTTCACATTAGCCCCCTTTTCTTCTCAGTTTCCTCATCTTTTCCTTCGTGGTGGTCAAATTTCAAATGCTCTGAAGCATCATCCCAACGTGTGGCTGCATCTCGGGAGTATCCCGACCCTTCCGAGCTGCAGACCCAGGCTGGAGATTGCACAGGAACTGGCTTGCTTGAGGGCGGCAGGGATGAAACAGCAGGGATGCTCCTGCACTGCATCCTTCCCTGCTCTGCTGCCCATCCATCCTGGCAGCACTGGCGGGTCTGGGGGCTCCTGGCTGCAGGGGGACCTGGCTCTTTGCAGGCCAGCTGCAGCTCTGGTGAGGCAGGGGACACAGAGCAGCATTTCTCAGCCTTATGCTTCAGCTTTCCTGGGTTTCATTACAAATCCAGAACCGATCCTGTTTAATACTATTTTGCATATGTCATAAAGGGAGTTGTGTTAAGGCTGTGCGGTAGTCGATCCCCTCCTCCCTCTGTGTAGGTGCAGCTGATTTTATTTTTATTGGCTTTCTGCATTTGCATGGGCTCTATGAAGTTTTTCAACAATGAGAAAACTTCAGGAACTTGAAAAGATTAGATGCTGAACTGGGGAGAATGTCCCCTGGTGCTTGTTGTCCAGCCTTGACAGCAGCGCCAGGTCAGAGACAGCCTCTTTCCTCACCGGGCTCAGGGGTCCCTGGCACTGCCTCTGCCAGCGCCTTTTCCTGCACCGTATACTGGGATGTCTCAGCCAGCACTTGGGGTGTCCAACCCCTGTCTGGGGGGTTTGAAGCAGGTGCTCTTGCTTTCAGCCCGGCTTGCTGGCAGGTACCGGGGCATAAGCAGCACTTGGCATGGCAGGGATGCTCAGTCCCCATTTCTACAGGCAGGTCTTCCGTTCACAGCAGTTTGTGCTCTGCTCCGCTGCTCTGTACCTGAACCACAGCTCAGGGCCATGTCCTGCAGCTTTTCACAAGCACTAAATCAAAGGGGGCTTCTGGAAGGGGGACAGGGAGGGGGAAGGGGAAGAGAGGGGAAAAAATGCACTTTACACTGGAATGTGACCAGCCCGGGTAACTCAAACCAGAAGGCAGCCAGTGGCAAGCAGGCAGCTGGCAAGTGGCTTGCTGGGCTGGCATGGCTGAGAACTGACCTGCCAAAAGCCTTTTAGTACTGTATGAAAAAAAAAAAAAAAAAAAAAAAAAAAAAAGGAAACCCAGACCAAAAAACACGCTGACTTGGAGGGCAGCATCGCTCTCTTCTTTCCGCTCCATGCTGGTGGCTTGGGGCTGGGAGCCCTACTACGGTGGAGTGAGTGAGTTCTGTGCGTCTCCCAGCGACAAGGGTGCAGGGACTGGAGGGGGGATTTTGGGGTGGAAATGTGGTGGGTGCTGTGTGAAGGTCACAGGGTGGGCAAAGAGGGCTGCAGAGGGGCAAGCCAGCTTCTCAGCCCTGGAGCTGCCTGCATGTGACCCTGGCAGGGCTTCGAAGGACAGCTGAGCTCCCAGGGCTATGGGGGACAAGGGGTGGGATGGGAAGTGGCATCCCACCTGCACACCTACCCCTAGATGCTGGGGAGCCACCTGGTGTCCCGGTGCTGTCTCAGTCCCTGTAGGTGGCATGACAGTGGCAGTGCTGTTGCATCCAAAGCAGCTCGTACTGCACCACAGCCGGGCACTCCTGCCACCTAACCACGGCGTGCCCACACCTCGGGAGCAGGCTCCCAACCCAGCATCTGGCATCCTATCTGGGCCTGCCCCCTTTCCCCTCCCCTCTGCCTATTTTTACTTCTCCAGCTCCTGTTCTGGGTCCTGGCAGGTCTGAGGGCCTCTGGACGCTGAATGAGCCACTGGGATGGGGGCAGGTATCACACCCATGTGGGTGCTGGCAAGCTCCATCCCTGGCTCCCTCCTTTTTGTGCTGGTCCCAGTAACGGCAGGTCTCTCCCCCTCCACGTGCACTGCCCTTGTTGTGCTATGCGTCACTCTTGCCAACAAACACTGAAGTGGAGTACATCCAGCTTTCCCCAGGGAGCAGGCGTTTCGGCAGGGATCAGCTATTTGAGTAGCTGGCTTTGAAACGGGAAGGGAAATCCCCAGACTCTGGCAGGCTGCTGCGGATGCTGCCGAAATGCTGTGAACTCTGCACTCCAGGGCTTTCATATAGTTTTCTCTTCTTTGCACATTTTCCCCTTCAACTGCTGGTGAGCAGCCGCTGCTCCAGAGGACACAGCTGGTTCTGGGAGCCCTTCTGCATTAAGAGGAAGGCTACTTTCTTTTCATGAAGAGAGTAGGTCTCCCTTTCTGCCCATGTCCCCCCTTCCCAAATGGAAGTTAATTCACTCCTCTGTCTCTCCTGGTGTTTCCTTCCAAAAGCTTGCCCAGCCCCTCCAGCAGCACGCATGCCCACGGATCTTCCCAAGGCAGCTCCCGGCACCCTGGGGCTGCCCCAGCTGCTCTAGCCATGACACTGCCTCTCAGGGGATGCTGCACGCTGCCTTCCCACAAGCCCTGACAGCTTCACTTCAGCATCCTTTTGCCACTAGGAAATAATTGTGCTTGATAATGCATTAAAGTGATTGTTATTTTAGTGATTGTGCTCGTATTTCCCCCTCTTTGTTTTCCTGCCAGGCTTCAGGGGAAACTTAAAATAGATAAATCAGTGCTGCAAGCAGGTGTGGGATAGCTTTTCCCCTGCTTCTGGGAGTCGGATGGATGCTTTGAAGCACGGACCACTGGATTCAGCAACACCTGCACATCTCCTTGGAGGGACAAGCATTCCCTCTGCCCAGCAGCCACCTTTGTCACTGTGAGAGATGTTTTCCTGCAGCTCTACCCCACAGCATGCAGCTGCCACGCTCAGCTCCACTGCCTCATCCAGCCCATGTGGGGCAGGGGATGGGGCTAAGCTCCTACCGTGGGGCTGGACAGGCGTCCTCCCCACCAGCTGCCTGTCCCTCTCTGGGATCCACAGTGGCAGGAACCTGCGGTGGGTGGGAGCAGTGGTGTTTGCCCCAGGGGCTGCTGTGAGATGCTACATGGCCTGGATGCCACTTTCCTTGGAAAAAGCAGCTGGTTGGGGTGGGAGGCAGCCCTGCAGCCCAGGCGGGAGCAGCCAGGGAACTGCTGGGGCAGGCGCATGCACAAGGCACCGGGATGTGCCGGTGCTCCCCCACAGCCAAGCGCTACCCTGGAGTCAGCCCGCTCAATGGGAGCTTTCACTCCTTCCTTCCCTGTCCCTTCTTGCCGTGCCCCGCAGCCAAGTCAGAACCCCGCTTTTGTTCGCATTTTTTAAAAGAAATCATTTTGGGGGTGAATTTCATGCCAGTGAACAATACCAGCCGGACTGCGGCAGGGACTATAAGGGCTCCGTGATTCCCAGCAGACATCCAGCACTGCTGAAGGCCAGAGACAGGCAAAGCAGCTCCCCGGGATGCTGAGCACCCTGCCTTGTCCTTGTGGTCGGGAAAGGCTTGTCCCCTCCCCGGGGTCTGCTGTCACCTGCCCTGCGCTGCTGGTAGGAGCCCAGGCTGTGCCCTCGGGGCTGGGACCCAGCAGCGCTCGCTGCACCCAGGGCTCAGCTTCCTGGCAGCTGCTTCCAGTCAAGGCTGGCATTGCTGGTGCTTTACTGGGAAGGACTGGGATACACTGGAGGGAAGGCTGGGACTACAAGGCAGGGTGGAACAGGGAAGGGGCCTAGGAGTGAGGTCCCCTCCCGCAACACAGATAGCTTTGATAATTAGCCAGGACTGTGAAGGGAAATGATGAAAGGTAGAGAGGATTTGTTTAAGCATGGCATATTTTATTGCTTTCCTCTCTCAAAGTCTCTCTTTAAAGTGGTTGGAAGAATTTTGCTCTGACTTTGCTTCAGATGTTGAACTTTAATTACAGCCAACACACCAAAATACCTGCAATATGAATAAATCACATAAAAGATTCTCCCAGGCAAGCTCTCCCTGCCTCGCTGCCACACATGCGGGTCACGGTGGGGACTCCAGCACGGCCCCGTGGGGTGCCTGCACATCTCAGTGCTGCCGTGGAGCTCTTGCCCATCAGCCAATGCCGAAGCTGAAGCCGGGCAGATCCTGGCAGCCAGGTGCTGCCTGCGATGCCGTCAGGCCTTCGCTCCCTCAGGGCGCTGGCGGTGCCGGGCTACGTTCGTTAGGGATGAACTAGGGGAAATCTTGCCAGCCTTTAGCAGGCCAGAAATGCTGTGGTGTGATGCTTCACCTTCCTTTGCCTCTCAGTAGTGCCTGGAGGCGGCAGCAAGACTGAACACAAACCATGTTTTCTGGAAGCCAGCACACCTCTTCCCAGACCTGCCATCCCCTCCAGCTGCTGCCACCCAGGGATGGTGGGACAAACCCCTCTGGCACAGGGCAGCCCCCCAGCCCAGCGGTCTCAGCACCTACCTTCCCACACCTCTTTCCTGCCCGCAATTATTTCAAGGGATCATTACAGTCTGTGTGTGCTAATCGCTGCAATATTTCCTTTCCTGGGAGGAAATCCGAGCGATGGACCATGGTTTGTTTCTCTTCCCCTTGTGGTCGGTGAGGATGCGGTTGAGCCTTCCGGGTCAGGGCCAGGGAACCAGGGCAGTGATGATGCTGCTGGGCTCAGGCTGTCTGCTCCCACCAGGGACAGCCAGAGCTGGCAGGGGAGCAGCAGGCCTGCTTGGGACAGCCACTGCATGCTAGGCTGGCAAGGGGCTGCTGGGCTTAACTGGTCCCAGCTGGGACCCTGGGGGATGGGGGTTGTGTGTGTGTCTGGCATCCAGCGAGTGGGAGGCTGCAAACAGTTGCAGGGCAGTGGAGTGGTGTCAGCTCTGCTGTGGACAGTGAGTCGATGTCCTGCCTTGACTTGGAGAGGGAAAGGCATGGAGAGAAGAGGCATGATGCTGTTGCATGCCCTAGGCAGCCCCAGCCTAACTATTCTCCTGATATCTATTATTCTTATGTATTTATTATTCATACTGCACCATAAGTGCTCAGGGTTTTTATAGGCAAACAAAGCTGGTGGGGGATGCCTGGAAGTGCAGTGCTCCCATAAATGACTCTGATAGCTCCCAATGCTTTCCCAGACTGCCCCCCCAGCCTGCACTGGGGTGCTCACAGACAGGCATGGGTGACCCCAGCAGCCAGGGGACTGCAGCTCAGTGCTGCTCACTTAGAACCAGGAAGATGCCGTAGAAGGCTGAATAGGAAAAGAGCCCAATTAAGATAAAATCACAGGGAACTGATTAATAATTAGTGGGTAATTAGTTATCTCTCTGCCATCTGGAGGGCTGAATCTGCTTTATAACAAGTGGCTGTCTGCTGGGTGTCCCCCACCACCCAGGCTGTCCTGTGCTGTCCCTGCAGTTTTGTCCTGTGTTGCTGGTGGGAGGCCTTTGCTAGCACCCACATCTCCTCTAGCATCTCCACTCTGGGCACCTCTTATTCTCTGGGTTGCAGGAGGAGGCACAGAGGCACCTACTTGCTGCTTCAGCTCTTATTTTCTGGGTTTCTTCTGCCAGGCTGTGGAAGGAGAACTCTTCCACGGACCCATCCTTGGTGTGAGGTGGCCTGAGTTATCAAAGAACATGTGTGCAACTTCTGCTTGAAGCTGGAACAGCTGATGCTCAGCCTCTTCCCCCAAGAAGTGTTCATCTGTGCCAGAGCCAGTGTTTTACATTTTCAGCTTCCACTGTTCGAACCAGCAAGTTTATATATTAGGTGGGATGGCTGGGGAGGAAAGAAAAGATGCCAAAGCTGGGACCCCTCCCCTTTGCTGCCTGATGTTTGCCGGGACTCAGCCTAGCGAGTGCCCCTCGCCTGGGAGGTGGTGTGGCCAGCAGCAGCCGTGCCAGCTCCTCTGCTGTCATGCCATGTATTTTAAATGTGATCCTTTCTACACCGCTGGCTCTCTATCCTGCCTGTGCTCCAGAAATGCCATCAGGCACGTGACTTGCCTGGCCCCAGCCTGTTTCCCCTCCTCCGGCTGAGAGAGCATCCCACCTCCCCACGGCCTCCCGTGAGTGCTCTGGGAGGCTGGGCTCGCCTCTGATGTGAGGCTGTGTTGTTTCCATGCACATGAGCAATTGATACTACACCCGAGAGTACCCATGGAGCGGGGAGGTGAGCCAGCAACAAGAGAGTCTGATTTCCCTTAGAGGACTTCTCTGGAGGGGATTTGTCTGACAAACATCACCAGTAAAAAAACCTGAAAGCTTTCCTTTTAGGAGGAGGAAATCAAGGGCTTTGAAGACACAATGAAGACAAACACTATCTGCAAGCGTCCGGAGGGCCTGTGAGTTACAGGGCGCAGCCTGTAAGCTGTGGGGCTGGAGATGTGAGCCATGAGCAAGGGCACTGAGCGGGGCTGGTGGGGCAGGAGGGGGTCACCCTCGGCCAGGGACCAAGGGTGAGTCCTTAGGGAAAGTTGGCTTTCTGGCTGGCTCTGTCTTTCAGAGACTGGGTACTGAGAGCATCGTTTCATCCTTCCCCAGCCTTGGCAGATGTCTGAGAAGTTTTGCTACAGGTGGCTCATCCTCCATGGGCCCATGGGTGTCTTACATGCAGGAGCAGGATTTGATGCTGGCAGAGCTGTGCATTTCTGCAGCACTGGGGAGCTCTGGCTCTCCCTGCCTGGTTTCAAGGCCTGCTGCAATAAAAGCAGTCCTGAATTGGGGCCAGGGAGTTTTCTTTGGCTTTCCCTGTGGTAAGAGCATGCTGGAGAACTTGAGGGCTTTGCAAGACCTTCCGGGGGCTTTGCTAATGAACCCCTCCCCATGCCACACATTTCATCACAAACCCAGAATGAAACCACAGAAGTCCATGGAGAGGCATTTCTGCTGCTCCAGAGACAACAAAAATGTTCACATGCAAATATGTCTGGTTTTTGCTTCCATTTTGGAGCCCAAAGTAACTTTGTGCCTCCTATTTTCTGGGTAACAGCCGCCCTGGGCAGAGGCTTGAAATCTGAAGACATGTACTGTCTTTCTTCTGGGAAGAAAACAGAAGGGAGCAGCTGACTTGTAATTTGGAGGAAATCAAAGCCCTACCCAAAGGGAAGGAGTGAGCTGTGCTGCCTTTCTATCAATCTCTGCATTATCTCTGTGTCTCTTATCCCCTGGATCAGCGGCCCTGCGGACATCCCCAGATGAGACTTGGGATTTTTCCACCACCACTCCAGTCTCCCCACAGCAAGGCACACGTTGGCCAGCTGGTTATATACTCCGTGTCCTTGGAGATCTGCTGCCCCAGTTTGAGAGCCTTTTGACATAACTTCAGTGCTGTAATGCTGCATGTCCTTGGGCAGCCAGAGCCTCCCTGTGTCCTGCTGATGGACTCTCTGGCACATTTGCATCAGTCCTCCCAAACTTTCCAGGCCCGTTAGTATCCCGTCATTGTGAATCCATGGGGTCCCTCTATCCCTGCTCCTCTCCATCTTGCAGTGTGCTGCTCCAGAGACTGTGCTCTGCCTGAGGTCCCCTTGTGACGTCCTTCATGGGGTGAGGGTGCATAGAGGATGCTCAGGGAGTCACATGCATTGTCCCCCATTCTTGTGCTAAAGGAGTAACAGAAACCTTAAGTTGTATCCACGTCTTATTGAATAATGATCTACTATTTTATATTAGTTACTGCTCCTCCCAGTTCCTCCTCCTTTACTCCACGGCTGGTTGGTGCTTTGCTGATTATTCAGCACCTTCTTCCCCTTCACTGGACAGGGGACAGTCCGTGAGCTGCTGTTCAGGGACCATGAACACACACACACACAGGTAGCTCTGTGGTCCCAAAGGGAGAGCAAGGCAACTGTTTCACATCCCTCTCTGGCTCCTGGGCTCAGGAAGGTCCTTGCTGCCAGTTTGTCAGCCTGGAGAGGTCACAGAAGAGAGGAGATGAAGGCTGGCTCTCAGCTTCGGGCTGGGAGGAAGCCACGGTGCTGGTGTTGGAGCGATGCTGGTGTTAACCTGCCTTTCCTTCAGCAACGCTCTCAGCCACTTTCTGCTCTGCCTTTAATTTCTGCCATTTGTAAAATCTGAGTTGTGCCAAAGTGGTCGCGAGACTTAATGCATATTTATTACTCCTTTTGAAGGAGAGAAACGGCTCCATGAATACTGAATATTAGCAGCTCAAAGAGATGGACTGACGCCACGAAAAATCCCTCAGCTGGCGAGGATGGGGTTTGTGAATGCTGGGTTGCATCCTGCCCCACCACTGCTCCAAATGGTCCAGTATGGCTGAATTCCTGTGCCTGTATGGATTTGCTTTTATTTTTTGGCTATTACTTCACCCCTGACTAAGTTTTGCCCTCTGCAAACAGAGCAGGGCAGAGCCAAGAGCAGGTGGCAGGGCATCGGCTAAATCCATCAAATAAATGGGAAATTTCCTGCGAGCACCAGTGAGCCTGGGCTGGAGCCAGGTTCTTCTGTTGATATTTTAATGACAATAAATGCAATCAAGGATGAGAGAGAGGAGCATTAAATTCGATAAAGTATCAAAAGCTTGAAGATTCTTAGGTGATGGGGTCATAAGCCTCTCTCAGGTTTCTGTAGGCAATTGGCAGGTGTTGCTGCATTGCCTTCTACTTGTAGAGCCGTTGTCCTGTCCTTCTGCCTGTTTGCTGCCTGCCATGGTGTAGATTGCCTAATCCTGACCTCATAGCACACCTACATGGAGTGCAGAGGCACAGCACCAGGTAACCCCAAGTCCCCCAACATCCCACCCTGTTGAGGAGGGGTATTTCAATGTGTGCTGCCTCGCTGCTGTCCCTGCCAGGCTGAGCCTCATCCCAGCTGGTGATGGGATGTCCAGTAACTGGCCACAGGCATTGTTTCACAACTGGGAAGCTCCAGTGGTTTACTGGATGGGGTCTTAATAGTGCATCTCCATCAGTCCCAGGGCTGTGGTGGTACCAATGACCAAACAAACTTGGCTCCTGGAGGAGCTGAAAGAGCCAAGGACACCCAGCACCCAGCCGGAGCTGTGATGGGCCAGTGTCCATGTAGGCCAGTAGCATCATGTAGGGGAATCACTGGTGGTCCCGAATGGTTGTGGGATTGGCAGCTTAGCATCTGCTGGATCCCACCAGGGCTAGGCAGCTGCTGAGAGCTGGAGCACTGCCTTCTGGCACAGAGTCTCTGTGTCTGCCCACACCATATCACCTGTACCTGCTCCTTGAGCCTTACCAGGGGGCAAGGATGGGAATAAGGGCTTTTTTGGTGGTCCCATGCTAATTGCCAGGCTTTGCTCATGCCGGCACATGAGGCGTGCTGAACGACAAGCTTATGATCAACATTAGCATTCCTAACGAAGTCCCATGGGCTTCCCACCTTCCCTTACCCCTTTTATAACAGTTGCTGCTCCTAAAGACTGTAAAGCTCCTTTTGTTAGGGACTAAAAGCAGCCATAAAACCACTATTAAAAATGGAATTAAATTAATTTAAAAGGGAGCCATTCAAAGCTGGCTTTCTTCTAGCGCTGACAGATTTTCTACCTGGGTTTGCCTCACCTTAGGTGGGCCAAGCATGAGCTCGCACCTCTCAGACCTGCCCAGGGGAGGTTTCTTTGCCCAGCCCCTTCAGAACACGGTCTGTAGGGATATTCTGGAGGGAGAGCTGCTGTCCCCCCGCATGAGCACTTCTTGTGGTTACTGGCCACGGGGACACAGTGGAGCAGAAGAGATCCGCTGTGGTGACCCAGGAGCATTGCAGCAGCCAGTTGCACCAGTTGCTCCAGCCCTTGCTTGTCCTTGCCTTCCCAACACAGGCAGCTCTGCCCTGGGTAGCAGGACTGAACTGCATCTCTGAGGCTTTGCATGCAACACCCCATGCACAGCGTGATAAATGCACCAGCCTGGTTCTGGGTTATTTTTTGCCCATTTCAGAAAATTATAGCACAACTGATGGATTTTCAGGCCAGAAGGGACCACTGTGACCAGCCAGGCTGACCTCCTGAATTCCACAGCCCGCTGCCTTGGCAGAAAACTCATCACTTATGCTCAAGCTGAGACATATTTTTTAGAAAGATACTCAGTCTCCATTAAAAGACTTCGAGTGATGGAGATCCCGCTCTGTCCCTGGGGATTCGTTCCAAAGCTTAATTGCTCTGACTGCTAAAAATGTGCTTCTTATTTCTAATCTGGATTTGTCTTGTTTCGGCTTCCAACTAGGGATGTTGTAATGCCTTTTCCTGCTAGATTAAAGAGCCGTCTGCTATCAGAAATCTCTTCCCCATGCATATGCTTGTAGACCGTGAGCAAGCCACCTCTTGGTCTCCTCAATAAACTAAACAGCCGGAGCTTCTTCGCTCTGTCACTGTAATGCATATTTTCCACTGCCTTGACTCATTCCCAGCTCTCTTCTGAACCTGTTCCAAGTTCTCCTGCTCTGGTTGGAAGCGTAGACGAGAGCATTGAAAGCAGCATCCTTGCAGCGGGCTTCTCGTGCCGTGTGGCTGGGTAGCAGTGTTTCTCCCTCCTCCTTGGCGGATGCAGCCAAGGCTAACGCTCATCTCCTGAGCCCGTGTGCCTGCTGCTGGGGCTGTGGGGCACGCTGCTGCTGAGCGGCTTTGGCTGCCAGGGTGCCGGGAGCCACAGCCAAGCTCTGTCCTCATGGCTGCAGGCTCCAGGGTGTTCAACCATGTGAGCAGGACAGGGTGGCTTGTCTGTGGATGTTTGTGTGCCTGCCAGGTCTGTAGGACCTGACTGTTTTGGATCCATCGAGCCAGAGGCAGGGATGCTCGGAGCGGGCTGAAATGTACCACCAGCTCTGCTGGAGGCTTGGCTGCGTGGAGGGCTGCTCAGTGTGGAGGGGAGAAAGGAGAGGGAACTCACCCACCCATGTCCACCCCCGTAACTGCCTCCCAACCCTGTCCTCTTTCACCTAGTTTCCCAAGTTCGGTGCTGAAATGAGGTGGGATTTATAAGGGCCAAGCACAGCTTGGCAGGCTGTGGTAGGGGTGGCTGTGGGAACAGGGAGGGGGAGAGGAAGAGCTGGCTGCTATCCAGCTTGTCGTTAAAAGTCAGTGTGGTGGGATTCACCCACAGGCTCATTAGCACCGGGACTCTTGTAGCTCTTGGAGCTGTGAGAGCGACTCCCTGCGAGATTAATCATCTGTGACCCGTCCAGGCAGTGTTTTGGTCTCCTTTCTGAAGCCTGTCTTGTCCCTGTTCCCTACCCACCAAGCAGGCTCGGCTCTGACGCCGGCCAGAGGTCGGCATTTCTCTTCCCTTCAGAACAATGGAGACTGGGCTGCAGCAGCCGACACATAGCAGCATGCTGATGGTTGCCAGCTGTGTTGCCTCAACATCTTCCCATTATCTCCGTATTGCTGTCTAACCCTATCTTGGGGGAAGCTTCATCCTGACTTTGGCAGAGGAAGGAGTCTCCCTCCCAGCATGGAGATTTGGCCGGGTGCTGGCTCGCTCTGGCCTGAACATCTGTTGCCGGCTTGGCAGGGAGCGAGGCTGCATGCTGGCGCTGACATGGGGGGTGTGCAGGAACACACACAGCCCCGCCACGCCATGCTGTGATGTGCCATGCTGTGCCACGCCGTGCCGCATGCTGTTTCCCTGCACAGGGCTGGGGCACCGCACAGACCCTGGCCCAGCCACAGCCCGAGATGGGGGGCTCCAGCTCCTCGCAGACCCCAGAAAATCCATCCCCAGCACCTGCCCCAGCACATGCTCCACATGCACGCACCAACTTGTCTGCATTCCCACTACACACACATCTCTCCCCTGCTGCAGGCACTGTGCACACGCACACATGTGTGCACACGCATGTATGCACATGTGCACCCCTCACTGGTCACATGCATGCACTTCTGCTGAGCAGAATTGGTCTCTGGGTGCATGAACTGCTTTGTGTCAAAGCAGGAACAGCCAGAGCCTTGGATAAGTGCAAACAACACCTTTTTTTGAAGCCCTTGGTGCTTATGGGTGCATGTATTTCCTCCTGTTACTTTCTCATGACTTGCTTCACCATGTGCAGACTGGGGCCAGACTGAGAAAAGCAGAATTATGTCAAGAAAAGCCCTTTCTGCTCAACGCAAACACCTGCAATGCAGAGGGGCTGAGTCTGTACACAAATAACAGGGTGGCCTTTGCCAAGGGGAAGGTCGTTCACCTGGAATATCCTTTGGAAGGACCCTGGCGTTTATCTCAGCCCCTTGGCAGCAGTCTGCTTAGTGAGGACTCTCTGGACAAAGTGCCATGGCCTGAATCAGTTAAGGGAGGAATTAAGCCCCGGAGCTGGTCCTGGCCAGTGAGCTGCAACATGAGGTGGGACACGTCATGACCAGACCAGCAGGTCCGGATAAACCGGCAATGCCTCTGGCCACGTGCCTGCCGATGAGGCCAGCCAGGTGCTGGCTGAGCAGGGTGGGGAGCACGAGCAGTGTTATACCCCCATGGGAAGCAGGGGGCTGCAGGGACAGGACCCATGGGCATTGGCTGTGTGGGGCAGCTCGTTGGTCTCTGCTGCAACACGTGGGGGGATTTCATGTGCTGAAAATGCAAGATGCTGCCCATAGCTGCAATGCTGCTAGGGCCCGAGACACTGTCTTGCAAGAATGCCATGTGCTCTTTGCGCTGTGTTACAGAGCAGGGCCAGATCTCAGCAGCCCTGGTGCCCTGCCCTGCCCTGCCCTGCTCATGATAGGGATGAGAAAGCTCGAGCTCATGGACTTGATCTCCAAGGTCTTTTCCAACCTAAATGTTTCTATGGAGCCAGCCCTGCCTCTGGACATGGCACCTTTGCTGGGGCAAAGCAGCAGTGCGGAGCCTCTCAGCATGGCTTTCCAAATCCATGGGCCGTGGAGGAGCCGTGCAGTGGGAAGGAGCGGGGGGAGGCTGTGCAGAGAGGCCCTGCCAAAGTTGTAGCATGAAAGGGAAAACGAGAGTCCCAAATAATTTGAGAACCTGAATGTCTCTTGCTGTTCAGGTTTTGTGAACATCCTTAACGGAAACACATGTGAAACACGCTCTCTGTGGATCTACCCGAGAAGCCTTTTCCGTTTTTGCTGCGTTAGCAAACTTCAGACGACTCTTTCTCTCCGCTGTGAACTACTGAGCAGGGACCCTGGACTCTCTCCTCCATTTTCATTCAGAGCCTCTGCCAGCGTCATAAACCCAGTAAAACGTTATGGCACTTTGCACCCACTGGGAAACCAAATGTATTTTAATGTATATTTAATAGATTTCAGGTCTTCTGTTATTAAATTTGCTTTTCATTCGCCCCCTCCCCCTCTCTTTGGTGCATGAGACTCAATGGGAAATTTTAAGTGTATTAAACCAGCATCTCACAGAAACAAATCCAGATGGCCTGGTACAAATCAGGAAAAAAAATCGCATCAGAATCTATTAGAATCTCAGCCCAAATGCAATGCACATTTCACCAGGCAGAGACCGCCCCGTTACTCAGCTCCTTGCTACATGACAGCCAGGAAACATGTGCTTTCTTTGGGCTTCTTGGGAAGGTGATGGATTTGACAGCCTGGAAGCTGCAGGCCAGATTCCCCTTTGGTGTGTGTTGGTGGAAATAGGCACTGAAGGGGTTGAGGTTAGCTGGCGTATTCTGGTTTTACCTTGCTCTAACTGGGAGCTGATTCTGACCCTCAGCTCTGCCTGCCTTAGAAGAGGGGAAAGGATGGTGCAAACCTCCCGGTCCTGCTGCCTGATGCCCCAGGGACTCTTCTTCCCTCCACATCTGGAGCAGGACCAACCTGCCGGGGTCAAGTCCCACCTGTCCCCTCCAGCCTGTACCAGCAGACTCCATTCCCACTGGACTTTCACCATCAATGGCTGGTGCAGGGTCTCAGGTCCCAGGATGCTGCTTTTGGGATTGCAGAAACAGCTCAGAGAAGAAGTGAGCCCGAGGCAGGAGTGTCAGTGGCTTTGGCAGGGGTTCCTCTCCCCTCTGAGTCCCAGTAACATGTTGTAGAATCATAGAATAGTTCAGACTGGAAGGGATTTTTAAAGGTCATCTAGTCCACCTCCCCTGCAATGAGCAGGGACATCTTCAGCTAGATCAGGTTGCTCAGAGCCCTGTCCAACCTGACCTTGAACTTTTCCAAGGATGAGGCATCTACCACCTCTCTGGGCAACCTGTTGGAGTTGGAGATGGATGGGAATCACCATCCTGCCCGGGGCTTTGCTGCCCACAGAGGCTCGGCAGCTTGCCCTGGCCATCCGCTGCCAGCACGTGTCCCAGGAACGAAGGTCCTCCAGGGCATGTGGCGTGGACAGAATTGCTCACAGATGCTTTGCAAGGTAAATACAACCGCTGCTCCCCAGTAACTCATTTTTTCCATGTTTTATTAGTGTTTGAAACCACAACTCCTTCCGCTCTGGTGAGGAAGATCAGCCCAAATTACCAGGTGAAAACAGATTGCTTTCCTCTCTTCTGGAGCGAACGCTGGCAGCCGGTGTGTCGCAGAGGCAGGAGGGAGCAGACGTGAGGGCCTGGAATGGGCACGGTTATTTATTTCACCTGCACTGACATTTGTGGAATTCCCCCCCGGTCTCCGTGCCCATTCCTCCAGCGCGCTCAGCTGGACTCCCTGCACACCCCTACTCTGTTTGCTTTCAGTTAATATTCAAGCAAACAGAATGAGTTACAAGGAGGAATGTCTATGGAAACAGTGAATTGTAAGGCACTCTTGTAAAATATTCATAGAAAGCAAATTTTGAATTAATACAAAATGTGTGCACTGAAGACCCAGTGCTAAGAGTCATCTACTCAGGGAACGGAAATAATCCCATATGACCTATACGGCCAATAAAGCAGCTTGACTTTTGAATTCTTGCAGTAAACTGCCTGTGAACAAGACACAGGCCAAGAATTATTTGCAGAAATTATTCATTAAGGGCCTAATCCAAAACCCAGCTAAGTCAGTGGAAAGATCCCCTTATGTTAGGCCCCAAATAATTTTGGATAATGAATACATTTGAGAAAACAGTGATCCTTTCCTGGATAACTCAACAACCAGACAAAAAGAAGCAAACTTCACCGAGCAAAGTTATGGGCTGTAAATAACTGGCTGAGCAGCTCTTGCCCCCGCTGCATCTGCTCCTCCCTGGCCACGGGAGACGTGTTGGGTGCTGTGGAATGCTCAGCATCCCTTGCTCCATGGCTGCAGCTGTCACGGGGACAGGGACCAGCAGGAGACATGTCCCGCAGGGACAGTGCCAAGCTGGCCCCGTGCACCCCTTTCCACAGGGTGCCATGGGGCTCCTGAGAAAGGCAGGTCACAGAGATAGATAAGGCCAAATCCTGCATGCTTGCTGCTCACCGTAATACCCAGCTCACCCCTTCCCGAGTAAATCAGGCTGAAGAGATGGTTATTTGTTGTGGCTTCTCCACTTATCTAATCACAAAGTACCCTGGGAGAGTCATGAGGAATAGTACGGCAACAAAATATATTATTACTGTTATTGTTATTATTATTATTACTATTCCTATTATAACATGGCAGTAATTCCATCAGCAAAACGTGGTGACACTGTAAAACTGAAGAGCAAGGCTTGAAATCGCCTGAGGCCCTCAGTGGCACAATTAATAGCTGTATATTTTTATTGCCACATTTAATACCATACATTAAGCCCCACAAATCTTGCCATATTATTAAATGCTGCTTTTTATCCTGCTTTGGTTTTGTTTGCATGCATTTGTTGTTCAGGGCAATGAGTGGATGGTGCCAGCAGCTGGGGAAGTTTGCTTTGCCTCAGAAAATTGTGTCCCCTCTCCGGCGGTGATGGAGGGGAATACAGCTGGTGCTGAAAACAGCCAGACCACGAGAGTCGTTGTGGCGTTGGAAGGTGGAGGGAATTGTTCCTGAATGCCCTTGTCCTAGCAGGATGGATTTGGGGCCAGCTGGGAGCCCCGAGCGGACAGTGATGGGGAACCAGAGACATGGGAATTGCAGCACCGTAGGGACTGGCGAGGGAAATGGCTTAGAAAAACTCACCCGAAACAACACTGCACTATATTTGTAAGCTATCTATACAAAACATATCTGCATTCAATACCAGTGTAATGGGAAGCCAGTGTCAGGGAGTGTGACCCCGAGTCCATCTGGATGCAATTCTAGCTTAACATCTGAAAATCAAATACATATTCTTGAAGCCTATCAGACAGAAAGGGCTCTTTTTTTTTTTTTTTTTTTGCTTCTCCCTCAGCGTGTGCATGGCTCTGATGTGCATGCACATTAATGGGGTTATTGTCGTAAGGGTGTGACACCACCGTTCGCAGGAGACCGAGCTGCCTTTCCCTGTCTGGGTCAGCCTTGCGCTGGCCGAGCTCTCAGCTGCGTGGTGGGGGCTGGAGGCCCCTGCTCCCCCCGCTGTCGACTCACTTATGGGTTCACAACCAGGGCAAGGCACCCCTCCGGCTCTTCTTGGGACCCAGGACTGGAAAAGGTTTCCTTTATTTTACTTGAGGTCATGGATATGCAGTGAGAGTGGAAATTCACGTTTGGAGACTCCCTTGTGCTCAGTATAGCTCAGAAAATTTGGAGGAAGAAAGCTGTTCCAGTGTGCAGCGTTGGCAAGTCCTCCCCAGCTCTTCTTCCAGCACTGCCCCCAGGTTTTATGGGATTTCATGCATTTGAATGTTCACAGAAATACGGCTTCCTTGCTTGCTGCGCCGAGTGCCTGACTCAGAGGAGAGCCGGGAGGAGCGAGGTGAGTGCTACCAACAGCGGGAAATATCCGGAGCTGGGGAAAGGCTGCGCGGGTGTGTGTGAGCATCCATGGCGAGCTGCGCTCCGCCAACCCGGGCATGGCGCAGGCACCACGTGGCTGATGGCAGGCGGCCAATCCAAACGCCATGGTACATGAACTACAAGTAAACACAGCTTGAGTTTCACATGTCAAATATGCTCAACAAACTGCTGGCGGATAATCTACAGGCCAAGAAACCAGACATAAAAAGTAGATGATGAATCAGTTGCAATGATGAATAAATTAGGGACTGTAACAGTTTGCCCATAGGCGGCTCAGAGAGGACGAGGAGGAAAAAGCCAGCACACACACGACTCGCTGCCAGTTATTTGCCCAGAGCTCACTTTTCCTGCTAGCAAAACTTCTCCCTCGTGGTCCTGACAGCTGGGGCAGGCTGCACGCTTCCTCTTCAGGGCTTTGGATGAGTGAAAAAAGGTAGGTTTCGCTCAAGCTCAAGCGTTGTCGAGTCAGCAGCTGCACAGTAGGACCCGCTGCACCCCATGCAGAGCAGTCCGGGTGGCTGCCCACCCCGTTAGCATCGCTGTGGCCATGGGTAGCAAGAATGATGCTGCTCTTGCCCCCTTCCCCATCCCTTCTCTTGGCCGATCTCCTTTTATCCTGGTGTAACTCAAGGTGATGGGTTGGTGTGGCTCTGGGTTGGGCAGTGCTGGTTGGGGGTCCTTGTCAAGGGGCCGCTGGGGAGGGAGACCGAGGATGCACTTGATGTTCTCCCACCCGATACTCCCCCACCCAACTTTCTCCCACCTGATGCTCTCCCATGCTGGGGTGTTGTTTCCAGCCCCTGTTGATTTAATTGGCCAGCGCCACACATGGCAGCTGGAAAGCAAAGTTCCCGTCTTCCAAACTCAAATAGGAAGATTCATTAACCGTAAAAATATACAGAGCCCCAGCCCTTCAAAAGCCTGCAATTTATTTTACTCAAGGCAGCCAAACTTTATATAATCTGAGATGAATGCAGGGATCAGGGAGCAGGCGAGGAGGAAGGGGGCCGAGAGCAAGCGCAGGGGATGGCGGTGGGGATGGAGGTGGAAGGGGAGAAGGAAGGCAGCTATTAATGAAAGGACAGGCACCGGGGGAGCTGGGAAGAAGGGGGCTTTCCAGGAGAACGGCTAACATGGGGGCAATGCTGAATGATTGATGAACAGGCGAGCCGAGCAATCAACATGCCACTTTGTCCAGCCAACAAACCTGGAGCCGTTGGTATTTATACAGGCCCCAGCGTGATTATTATTGTAAGGGAGATTTCTCTAATCAAAACTCCAAAATTACACACAGGCCTTTCTGATTAATATTCCGTGATAACAGCAATGGGGCACATCTGGCAAAGGAGCTATGATTTTTTGCGCTCCCAGTGTCCATTTATTTGCCTGATGGAAGAATAAAACCCACTTCCTCCGGTGCTGCCGCTGCACCCCCGGGTGGCAGGTTCCCATTGCAGGGTGCTTGCCGTGCTGGCTGCACCGCATTGTATCTAAAATGATGCCCAGCTGGCACTACCCTCCTGCTCCAGGGCCTGGAGCAGCAGCCCACGGCTGGATCTGTGCTGGTGGAAGTGCGGGTGGCAGTGCCGGTGCCGGTGCCAGTGGCGGTGCTGGTGGCGGTGCCGGCAGCCCTGCCCGTGCTGCCACGCTGCCTGCTTGCAGGCGTCTGGCTTCGGGAAGCTTGCCGGCCATGCCGCTCTGCTTATCCCTGCTGCGACGTGACCAATGTTAATGTGATATTTTTTGGAAGCCAGGATGGAAACAGTCTAACCTCATATTATAAAACCCAACAAATACGTACGAGGAGGCAAGGCAAGGAAATTCCATCTGGACTTTTGGTGCTGCGAACTCCACTCTCTGGCTTCATGACACGGCCAGGGATGCATGGGCTGGTGACAGCCTCTGCCTGGCACGACGTGGCTCTTTAGGGATGATTCCTCTTACCTGATGGAGATGGTGGGGCTGGGGCCGGCTTCTGCCCCTGCACAGCTGCGGAGGGAGGGGCCCGCTCACATGCCCCTGGGAGATGTGTGGGTTCCTCCTCCTCCTCATTACAGCTGGCAGGATGTTAGGCTTGATTTGGGCAGGATGCATTCCACCAAGAGGAACTGATAACCAACTCCTGTCTATCTTGGGTACTGAGAGGTACAATAATTTTTGGAAGGAATATATTAAGCAGCTTGGGCTGGAAAATGGTGATGTCGCCCCTCATGCTGCTGTGTGAAGGAGGGAGGGCACTTTGGGCTGGGAAGTGCAAGTGCTCTGCTGAGCTACTGAAAACTGAGCATAAATAACAACTGGAGCTTATGCAAATCCTCCCCATCCTGCACGCCTCGTGCATGTCTGCTGGAGCAGCTCTGGGCAGGTCCTGGCAGGAAACCTGCCCATGCGTGGCACCGGACCACAGGGGAAAATGTATCAAAAAAGGGATGCTCTTGTTATACCCCTTAGATGAGTAGACCAGAGAGGAGTCTTGTTGTTTCCAAATGGAGGGATAAACTGGCTCCTTTATTTTCTGAGCAGTAGGCAGTGCGGCGGCACAAGCAGAACTGGAAATGCCTGTGGGGGAGAGTGTACTCATGGGAATCTGGTGTAATGGGAATCTCACAAGTGTTCCAGCTCAGCTAGAAAGCTTAAATGGGCTTAGAAGAAGCTTTGGTTGAAACCTGCTGCATTTGGATCCTTTAACCAAACGACCAAAGACTCCCTTGACACAGTGCTCTGTTGCTTACCAGCCGGGAATGGTGGTTCTGGACGGAGGACTCCAAATGTACCTTTTCAGCCCAGGAACACACCTCTTCCACTGACACCTCTTCCACTGCCGAGCTTCTTGTGGTGCTGTATCTGCAGGCAGCCCCACTGCTCCACCAGTACTGCTGGCTGCTGGTACCCTCCCAGAGCCAGGAGCTGCCTGCCTGCTGTCCTGCCCTCCCCTGCTTTTCCAGGCAGTGCCTGGAAATAATAAAGCATGACCTGCCATCAGCCTCCTCCTGGCCTTCACGTACGCGGCTGTTTGGTTGACTGGTGAGTGAAGAAGCACGTGTGGAAAAGGTCTGAGTCTTGTGTGGAGCAAGGAGGAATGGTGATACCTACCTCCAGATGAAAGCCCACAGGACTTCAGGAGGATGGGGTGCAAGTGGGTTTCTGCTAAAGGCAGCCAGACTGGAATTAAAATCTGTGGGGACAAGAAAAAGAGGAGAGAGATGCAATCAAAAATTCCCAGTTGCTTCATGGGCATCAAGAGCAAGTGATGGTGCTTCTGGGTGCTTGCTGACCTCAGCAGCCTGCGACCACGCAGTCTGTGGTCCATTCACCCCCTCTGCTGTCCCCCTCCCCAAAAGCTGTTGGGGTAGCTCTGGGAAGCGCAGCATGAAGGCTGGGACGCTGCTGGGCGGGGCATGCTGGGGTAGAGGGCTGGACTGGATGGGTCTGTCTTGTTTCTGATTTCCACGTTGCTGCCAAGTTTGGTTCCTCTCAGAGCTGAGTTACCTGAAGCTGATCTGCAGCCAGCATGCAGGTTATGCATTATCGGAGATTTATGAGGCATGATTTATGAGGCCAGTTGCTGTGCTGGTGTTATATACCCTGGCTGAGGAGTCCAATTTTATGCATAAATTCTATTCTTGGATCACTGTACCTCTAGAAATGGTGGTTACATAAAAAAGCGCTTTCCAGTCACCCACTGTTCTGAGGGCTGGGGAGCGGAATGGGGTCTGGTTTGGTGCCATCTCAGAGGCTTCAGTCCCAGGAGGGATCTCCCAGGCAGCCTCGCTGGTGGGGTTGTCCCTGCTTTCCAGACTGTGAGCCTGATCCTGAGACCCCTCCTTCCTGAACAAAAGACCCCAGCGGTTTGGGATGCTGCACAGCTGGCCGCAGCTGGCACCAGGGAGGAGATGGCAATGGCCATGGTGGGCAGCTCGTCCCCAGATCCCATCCCCTGCTGCTCCCCTGCAGCTGCCTCCGAGCGAGAAAGCAAATCCCTGCAGGCAGTGTGGGGGGGAAAGGGCCAAGGACCGCTCCATTCCCTGATGGACACAGACCATCTGTCCCCTCCGTCCTTGACATTCCAGCAGAGCTGTTCAGCCGCTCTCTGGCTGTGACCCACTGGTAATTTCTCTTGTCCTGCAGTTCATTAGGAAACGTGCCACAGCCTGGGGACACAGCTGCTCCTTGTGCCAAAGCCAGGCCCGGGGGGAGCATGCGCTCGGGTGGGATGGAGCGATCCCACACCTGTTTGCACTCGATGGGTGACGCGGGGGCGAGGGACGGCTGCTTTCATCCCACAGACAGGGTCGTGCTCACAGCTTCGCTCCAGAGAGACCCGGGGTCAGGGCTGGAGGGGCATTGCCACCTGGCTCCCATTAGGAGGGCTCCTTTCTCCGGAAGAGGACTGTGTCATTCCTCCACTCATGCCAATTATCCTGCTAGGTCTCTATTAGCCTGCACAAAACAAACCCTCCCAGTCCCATGCTCTGACAGCCCAGCAGACACGTCCTTGCTGAGGCGCTTTCCCACGTGCCGGCCGTCAGCCGCTCTCACCAGGTTGTGGATATGGCAAATGGCTGCTTTTGCCTTCCCCTTCCTCTGCTCGGGGCAATCGGTCTAATTTTTCTTCTTCTTTCCTATTTTTTCTCTCCTCCCTACTTGGCTGGGGTGAGATGTGGCTCCCTGATAAGGCTGGATACACCTTGGACAGATGCAGGGTGCCAGCCAGAACCATGAACTTGCAGGTCCAAAGGCCTCCAAAATTAAGGCAGAAGCATGGTCATGAGTGTGACAAGCTCCTCACTCTCCGCAGCACCTGGCTCAAGGGGAGCAATGTGCTCTTGGAGGTGCCATCTCCAAGGCCCCCGTTACAGAAGAAACGCAGCTCCCGGGCTGCAAGAGTTTTCTCCAGCTGCTCTTGGGCTGTTCCACCGTCAGCTCTCTGCTCCTGGAGAACAACAAATCAAGTAGCAAACCACTGAGGTTTGCTGCATGGCTGCCCTCCCCACTGCTCCCCAGGTAAGTGTTGCTGTAATAGGATTTGGTCCATGTTCCTGGAAACCCCTCTGAGAAGGATGTGGGGTTTTCAGCACGTTAACTCCTTCATGCATTAGAGAGGGTGAAACCCCACCGTGGCCACATCAAGCCCCAGGCTTTGCTGAGAGCCTTGGTCAGGGCACTGCAGCTATGGGAAGCAGCTGGTGGCTTTTGGGGGATGGAAGGAGAGCCAGCTTCTCCTCGGCCGGAGGGAAAGGGCACAGGGAAAATCATCCTGTGGCGACCCAGCAGCTGACTCCAGCACAGCCCTTGGCCTCCCATGCCAGGCTCACCAAAGCTGCCTAACCTTTTCTGCATTTCTCTGCTCTCATCCCATTGCAGGAGCCATTGTTTACAGCAGCAAATACCAGATCAGATCCCTTAAGCCAGCAGATTGAATGTGAAAATAAATTGCCTCTCACAAAGAGGGGGTTTTGACATGCCTGCATGCGTGGCTCTCTGCCTGTGGGTTTTTCTGGTTTGGCTGAGAAAGTCCCTGTCACAGAGGGCTGGTTCTGGGGCTGCACCTTGCTCCAAGCAGGGGGCACCCATGGCAGTGCAACCATGGTGTCTGGGGAGTGTGGAAGTGCAGGGAGTTAGAGACCTCACCTGCTGATGGGCGCGGCAGTGGGAAAGTGGTGTGAGAGCAGAGATGGGTGCTCAGGGCTCCCCAGCTGCAGCAGGATGGTTCCTCTCCCTATCATCCATCCCTGCACCCCCTCCCAGAGCACCCCTGCTCTGGGCTTGGGAAAGGGCAGCT
The DNA here is from genome assembly GCF_023634085.1 of Falco cherrug. Taxonomy (NCBI): domain Eukaryota; kingdom Metazoa; phylum Chordata; class Aves; order Falconiformes; family Falconidae; genus Falco; species Falco cherrug. The sequence continues at coordinate 23,033,098 of NC_073711.1, forward strand.
TCCTAATGGCTTGTGTTTGTCCATACAGTCGGGACTTTCCTCCACACCAAGCTAGAGGTTATTTGAGGCTGCTTTCTTTTTTGTCACATCCTCATGTTCCACTAAAAAAATAAATAAATTTAAAAGTCCTCCGTAACAACAGCCTGTAACATGTTATGTTAGAAACCCTTCATGCATGGAGCTCTGGTATCCAACGTGGAGCACCCTGTGCGAGGCTGAACCCCCCCAGCTCTCAGCTGAGGCACTTCTGAACTCAGCTCAGCTGCACGGCTCTGGGTGCTGAACCGCAGTCACGCCCGAGGGCACCGGGTCCACACGCTGCCCACTGTGTCCCCACGGGGCTGTGGCATGGCCACGCTCCCCCCGCTGTGCTGCTTAGCCCTGCCCAGGCTCTCAAGCCAGGGGACAGGAGCAGCCCGGGGCAGGCTGTGGGAGCGAGGTGGCTGGGAAGCGTTTGGGGGATCCTGTCCCTGCAGCTATGGAGGTGAAGCTGCCGGGCACTGGAGCAGCTGCCCACCGTGGGGCCCGGGGCCCGTGGGACCCCAGGGCTGCCGGGGCCCCAGACTGGAGTGACTGGAAATGGGGAAGATTCACAGCACAGAGACTGAGACTATAAAGGGAGCTAAGGAAACTCATAAGGAGGTGTAAATTGGAACAATATGGGCTGTGTCGTGTCCTGATTTGGCTTCAGGGAATTAAGAGCTAATCTTTTCCCTGGGACTGGGATTGCTAGAGTTGTGCATGCAGCACACAGGGGAGTTTGTGATCTCTGAGTAAAGCCAGCGAGTGCCAATGCAGGAGATGCAGGACTGAGACTTCAGATGATTATTTTTACATTTGGTCTTTCTGTGGTTATTGAAGTGCACGTTTAAAGTAAAAGCCTCCTTCTGCAGATCTGCTTTTTTAATAAAGGACGCCTGTGTGTGCTCAACCGAGAGAAATAGGTAACAAATTGGTGACTGTGGGTTGGAAATCGGCGGCAGCGGGTTGTAAACTGGAGGAATCTAGTAGGGCTTGTATGCCAGTAATAAAAGCAATTCCCGCCTGGCAACGGGGGGACTGGACATGGATTGAGGTGGCTGGGCTGGGAAAAGAGCAGTGGGTGATGCTCCAGTCTCTTGCCCTTGACCTAAAGTGGGATTTGACTCCTGGGAGGGAGGTTTGCCTCCCTGCCTGCATTGCTCCTTTGCATGGAAATATGAAATGAAAGCAAACATATATGTGTGTTTATATCAATGTATACATGCAAAGACATTAAGAAACTGCATACCTCACTGAAAACTTGGTTTTATAATGATGTAACACAACAATACGACGTGGACTTCATCCATCTGAATGCTCTTCAAGAAAACTTGGGTTGATAGGGTTTTTTATCTGCTTTTTCTCAAAATAATTCTGTTACTGCTCCCATGAAGGGCTCCATTTTTGGGGCATGCCCTTCCCTACCCACTGAGCTGTCTCTGCACTGTGTCCATGCAGGAGGCTGCCTGCTGCAGCCCTGGCCTGTGCCCTAGCCCTGCCAGCCAGACCCCCTCCCCTCCTGTCAAGTTTCCTTGCTATCTAGGTCAAAGATTAGCAAGAGCAATAAAAAAAAAAAAAAAAAAAAAAAAGAGAGAAAGCAAAAGCCAGCATCATGCCTTTCATGCGGATATTATTTGCTGCTTGCAATGGAAAATACATCCCCCCCTGCACTTCAGTCTCCAGCCTTCCCCATGTTCCCGCACACCCAGGTCTGAGCAAGAGGAGGAGGAGGAGGGTGGCATACCTGTGGAGGCATCAGCATGGCCAGCCTGGAGGCAGGACCATCTGGGACCCAGGAGTATGCTGCAACCCTCCCACTACCTTGGCCAGCCCAGCTCACAGTGCCCATGGGTACTCTGGGGACGGGGGCAAACCTGGCCTCCCTGGGGCATCCCGCAAGGCCCCCTTGGTTATATTTGCATGAAAGAGCCCTCGTTGGAAATCAAAGCCCTCCCCTGCAAGACACCAAGCCCCATGTGCTCTTGACCCCTAGTCCAAGGGGATGCGTGAGATCAGTGTCCTTGGGCTGTGCTGGGTGCTGGTGGGCAGCTCCCAGCAGTATGCTGGGGTGGTGGGCAGACCCCTGGGAAGGTGCTGGTCAGGGCGTTCTGCCGTGCAGGAGGGCCTCAGGTGGTGCCAGCTGAAGGCAGCACAGCCGTGCCTGCCAGCCCAGATTGTTTCAGCCCAGCGACCGCACAAGTGGCTTTGCTATAGCTGCAAGTTGATCTCATGGAAGGAAATTGAATTGTCGTCAGGGCTGGGTTTTATCTGGGCTTTGGGCTCCACTGCCTGGCTCGGCCTATTAACGTTTGCTTGTCTGATTACAGACACAGCTTGGGGTGAGAGGTCAGGTTTAAATCATGCCTTTTTCCTTTCTCATCAGAAAGCATGTTGCTGAGGGATGCGTGGGAGGAGTGGGGGCCAGGGGCTGGCAGATGATCCCCCAGGCAGCTGCCAGGTGAGACAGGGCAAGGGTGGGGGGGCTGGTAAAGGGCAGCCCCGGCAAGGGCAGCAGCTTCTCCGGGCAGCAAAGCATTGCCAAGCATCCCAGGTGATGGGAGCTCTGTGGTCAGGGGGAGCCCAGGAGGTACAGAGGGTCACTGCAGGTCCAAAGGTCTTTGCCATGATGTGCCTGTCCAAACTGCCCTGATGGCTAGAGGGATGATGAGGATGGTCAGATTCCATTGCCAGAGGACAGGGGTTTTACTGTTATCTCTGAGCCAGCAGATTGGGGCTGGAGAGGGAGACCCACAGGTCCCCACATGGCTCAGGCCATAGTAATGGGTGCTTGATCAGCCCCTCGTTGGCATGGCTGGGGGCCTGGGGGCCTCCTGGTCACAGGCAGCATCTGCATGCCAACACTGAGTGCACAAGCATTGCAAGATGGGCTTTGGAGCACCAGGTGGTTATGATTTTTCATTGATGTGAGTACTTTATCTTATGCTCACCTTGTGGTGTCTGGATCTGTAGGAATCTTGTTTTGAAATGTGTTTTTCTCCCAGCTGCAAACATGGGTGACCTACTATTTTTACTCAAAAAAACAGAAAGGGAAAAGCAAAGCCAAAAGTGACCTTTCTTCTGTAATCACAGGACTCCAGGAGCTGAAGATTTAAGGAAATATATCAGTACAGAGAGAAGGTGCCTACTGGTGGCATTAAGCTGCCTAAACTGAAGTGTGTGAGGACTTCGGCACTATTGGGAAGCTGTGACCACTGGGGCTGGCCAGCAGCATCCCCGTGGGGATGGGACCTTTAAACGGCTGGCAATCACAGCTTGTTACTGCCAGTGGAACCTGGCCGTCCCCTCCCCAACCCCCCAAAGCCCCTCGGTTAAGATTCTTTAATGACCTTAATCACCAGTTCATTTACAGCAGTCACTTTCCCCACTGCTGCCGCCCCCACCCCCAGCATGGGAATAACATCTGCTACCCCACATTGCCCCTATAAACCGCTCCTATTTCACATCACAAAAAATATACAGGGCATTAAACTAGGTATGTTTTATAGGGGAACTGTCAAGCAGCTTAAATCCAGGCTCTGACCTACTTAAAAGTTGTCCTAATCAGGGGAGGCATGTGTGTGTGTGCTGAGTTCACATCTCCACTTCTCTGTGTCACCCTGGTGCTAAGAAATGAAAATGGAAGTTATTTACAGACCGGAGGAGTCACATTGTGGTAGGAGAGCGGTGCTGTGTGTCTGTGCTACTCAGGTGCAGGCAGGGTGGGCAGGGCAGGCAGGGCAGCAAGGCATCCTGTCCTGTGGACAACAGCCCCGTGGGGATGGGAAGCAACAAGGATGGAGAAGGGAGTCTTGCCCAGCCTTGAAAGCAGCCCTGGCTCCTGCTGACCTGTGTTTTGTAACACTGGAGTCATCTGTAAATGTGGGGTGCTATGGAGGCTGTGGCCTGCAGAGGAAGAGGAGGGATGCTAGTGCTGACCAGCAAAGGCAGGGTGCTTGTGTTTAGTTGCCTTTTCTGCCACAGGCTTCCCGCGGGATGACCTGGGTGCTGCACCCCACCAATAACCAGGAGCTGGGACTGTATGAGGAGCAATGCCCCAGCTGGGAGGAGGCACTCAGGGGTGTCAGTGGTGGACCACCCCTGGGCTTTGCCTCGCTGCATGGTTGCAGCTCCTGGGCCAGCACCCCCAGGGCAGCCCATGCTGCTTTCAACAGGACTGAGGTTTGTGTGGCAGTGGGTACAGGTGAAGTGGGTGCTATTTCTGGGGGGAGCAATTGTGCTGCGGGGCAGCAAGGGAAGGGCAAGGCATTCAGCGCTGGAGCTCATGCCGTGGAGGTTTGGGCTGGACCCATCTTGCTCCCTGCTAGTGAGTCCTTGCCCAGACTCCTGGCCAGCACTGGGTTCATGGTGCGTGGAGCCAAGCAAGGGCTAGCAAGGGTGCCTTGCCATATTTGATAAACGTCCCCTCTGGTGCTGCAAGAGGAGGATCCTACGGCTGAGGGTGCCACTCACAGCACTGGTGGGGGCAGTTGAATTTCCCTGCCCTCCTCTGCCGTGGCCATCTGCAGCCTCTGAGGTCTTAAACACCAGATATTTATGAAGTGTCTGTAACTCCTCTGATGGGTGGCAATGCTGCCAGCAGAAACACCCCTTCCCTTCCCTGCGCTCCCGGCACCCCGCCAGCCCAGGAGGAAGAGAAATGAGGCTTCACCACTGTTAATTCAAACCAGCACTGAAAGTGAAAGGGATGGTGGCGAGGGGCTGCTGGGGGGCTGCTCCATGCACCCTGAGCCCAGCCCCCAGACCTGACCCATGCCCAGCCTGGGAACGCCACTTGGTGGGGAGCATCCTGCTGAGCTGGCAGAGCTGCAGCAGGTCAAAGCCACATCGGGGTAAAGGGGGACTCCCAGCTCACTGGGCAGACAGTCACCTCCATCCCATCCCCAGATGTGTCCTCAGCCAGCCTCCACCTCTTGGAGACCATCCTGAGACTCAGATCAGTGCCAAGGAGCTTTGTGCATCTCTTCTCTGATGGGGCAGGTCGGTGCATGCTGCTGGCCTTGACTCTCTGGTGTAGGTGATATGCTGGTTCCAGCACATCTCCATGCTGGGACCCCCACTGTGCTGCCCCAGCCGCCGGCCCCTGAGGCTTGTCATGCGATGGGTGGGATGAGCAAATGCTGACACAACACAGCTAATTCCCACAACATGTGCCTGCAGCCCACAACAAGTTAGGAGACGGAGCAGGGGTAGGTCACCATGTCTTCCTGGGTGCACTGGGAGGGAAGGGCCCCTCCTGCCCTCCAGGTGCTGATTCAGTCTCCCAAGACAGTGTGCCCAGCTGTGCCATGAGTCATGAGGCGAGGAGCAGGCACCCGCCCTGGCGCATGGGAGCAGGGCTCCCAGCCCGGCTGGGGTCCCAGCACTGCCTGGCACCCGCGCAGGGCTCCTGGGCATGCCCCGGGTGGGACGGGGTACCAGGCACTGCGCCTCCTTGTCAGGGCCAGGGATTTGCTGTGGAGGGTCTCAGGAATTAAAAAGTTCCCGAGGCCAAATCCTGCTTCCATGTAGCTGCTCTGCATCAGGCAAGGCAGAGTGGTGCCCAGCCCCGGGCTCCCGGAGGGTGCAGCAGCCAGCTGAGCCCTTGCCTCTGCCCTGGCTGTGGAGGTGAAGCCTTCGGCCAGGACATCGTGCTGTCCTCAGCTGTTTGTGGCTTGTCTGTGCTCACTCTTGGTTCCCACTCCCAAAGGTGTTTGGACAAAATAATGAGGCAGGAAAAGGAGCTTTGCCCCCACAGAGAAGGGACCAAACCAACGAGCCATGGGGCAGCCCCGTCCCGGCCATGGCTCTGTGGGGCAATGAGTTCCCCAGGGCTCCTCCGTCATAGGTTTTGCCCTGGATCTTCCCCTCTGAGCTGGGAGCTCAGCCCTCCCAGCGCCCTGATCTCTTCCCCCTTGCCTCTCTTTGTCACTGGACTTTCCTATTTCTTTCTCATCACCTGTCCAGACCCCTGGGTTTGCCAGACCCCCGCTGCCAGCACGGAGGTGTCGGGCTCGGGCCGTGCCAGGGGGCACTGGGGTGGCCCCGGAGCCGGGGTGCAGGGTGAGGGGCTGCCTGGCCGCACAGCCTCCACATCCCCACTGGCTGCCATTCCTCCCCTCGCCCTCGGCCCTGCACGGTGGGACACCGGGGCTTGCAGACATCAAAGGGGCTGCTTTAATGGGGGATTGAGTGTTCAGGTTAGTGCCCTGGGTATCTGCTCCTTTCCACCCCCCGCCCCCACCCCGCAAGGCACTTAGTCCCTAATTAAACTGTACACAGCATTCCTTCCCCATCACACCTCGTAAAAACAAGGAACCCACAGAAATGGGCTGTGTTACTCTGAGGATAATGATCACGGCATGGTGCAGCGAGGGCTGTGACTCCAGCGGAGAGCAGAGACCTTGCCAGGGAAAGTGTGACCTGGGAAGGGGGGTGCTTCTTCCAGTGTCAGTCACTTTGCGTTGGCATATGTGCAAATAAGTAGTAATCCACCGTAATGAGAGAGAAAAAAAACCCCCGATTTGCAAACATACACGGGTGGCTGGGGGAGGTGTGACAGAGGTGTGAGCTGAATGGGGCAGGCTGCTCGTGATGTCGCACAGAGGTGGACTCTGCAAAGACTTTGCTGCTGAGGGCTCCGTAAGCAGGGGGAGCCCATCACTGTGGTTTCTGGCCTGCTCACCCTTGCTGCCAGGATCAAGCCTGGGAATATGGCAGTCCTCGATATCACAGGTATTGGATGTCAGGGATTCAAAGGGGAATATAAATGGGGATTATAAAACTGATTCTGTAAAGGGAATCCAAATATGTAGAACTGAAATCTTCCATTTCAGAGGCTCAATTTAGACTTGGAAAACCTGGAACCCTCCTGCTCTCTGCAGCCATGCAGAACGTGAGGGAGTTTGTCGCCAGATGTAGTTTGCTCCTTTGTCCGTAGCATCCTGGTCCATCCCGCTGCCCTCCCAGCCCCAGGCAGGGTGGCCTTCCCCAGGCAGCCACGTTCCACTGAAGCAGCAAAACGCATTGCTTGTTTGGCTTTGGGGTCTGGCAGGGTGAGAAGAGGCATTCAGACAGATGCTATTGATCACTGTTCCTATTGCCTTTCCTATCAAACCAGGGCAGGTTTTTAGGATAGTCAGGTACTTGCTCCCAGTGAGCTCTGGGTGCCTGCCCAGCGAGGGTGCCCTGTCCTTTCCCAGCTCCGATGGGGATGCAGGGTGCTGCCAGGCAGGATAATCAGGCACCTCCCCCTGATGCTTGGACACATCTCCCGGTGTGGGCAGAGGTCGGAGGGCTTCCCTCCTCCAGCCTGGTCCACCGTCCCCCTTTAATGTGTTTTACACATGTGATGAATATCGAAGGAATTTGTTTTTTAAAGCCTGTTTTGATTGAAATTGCACACAAACCAGCTCATGCTTGAGGCCTTCCTGTAAGTTATTATTATTTTTTTCATTTTGGGGGAAGATTATGTTTCTTAGGCAAACAGGAAAAACAACAGGCAAAAAAGGCTCTGTTTGTTTCTTTAGCTTGGAGCTCAATCTTGGAGTGGTTCCTTGTATTGGAGATGACGGTGCAGACAGCGCCATGGCATCAGAGGGTCCCGCTGATGTGCAAAGGGCCGGCTTGGGGTAACACTGCTGTTCCCTGAGTACAGGCGATCTTGCAGGGAGGGACACAGCAGAAGGAGCAGAAGGAGCTTCCCCAGCCAAACCAGTGGGGACACAGGTCCTTGGAGATAGGAGACCAGCAAAGCCCATGCCTGTGTTCAGGTTTTAAATATTTTAGAGTTTTGGGGTGTGATATTTCTTTTTTAGGGGCCACAAAGAGCAGTGCACCCCAAACGCTGACTGCTGGAGAGAGCAGCTCTGCTGAGGGACCCTCCATGGGCACTTCTGCAAATCGGCACAGCCTCTCCTCTGCCTTCAAATAACACACATGGCCACTGGCACAGCAGTGCAGATGGGCACATGTGGAATGGCTGCTGGTGATCTGGGTGTGTGAGCACACCAGATGGTGCAACCCACCCTTTTGTCCCCCGTCCTGCCTTGCACCATGATGCTTGGACCAACCATGTTCCCCGTAGCAAGGATGTACCTTCAAGTCAGAAGCTGTAGGTAGCCCTGAGGTAGTGTCTGAAAGACCATCCAAGTAACTCTGGCATGCAGGCAAGTGGGACTGAACCAGTGGGGTAGCTGGGGGGGTGTTTTCCTCTCTTCCTCCTCCAAAGGAGGAGGAGGAGGGAGCAGAAAGAGCTGCTGGAGGCTCTGCAGGGTTTCACACTAACAGGGAGTGTGAAAGCGGCTGTGGGTGGGAGCAGGAGCCCCTCTTGGTGGGAACGAGGAGGTGTTTGCAGGTCATTTCAGCATGTTGTCCCAGTCAAATATTTGTCTAGTGAATAAATATATTGTTGTTTTTTTCAGTGAGGAAATGAGGAGACTGCAAAGAAAAATAATGAAAAGCCTTTCTTGTGCAGTCCTGCTCTGCAAGAACCTGGATCAGGCCCTCGCCTTCTCCTTGGCCCTCACGCTATAAGAAACCCTGCTGCGGATTTCACAACGGTGTGATTGACAAGATTAGAAATTATCTCCCCCTCTCTCTACATATAAGGTTACTGCCGCTCCAGGCACAGTGTGAAATTCCCCTTGCCGGAGCTCATTAAATGGGTCAATGGACGTGTTCCAGCTTCTCTGCAGTTCACAAAGGGCTGAGTCCTGACCACCCCACCAAACTCTGTCCCAGGCTGTTGATGAGTAAGTGCTTCCATATGGCTCACCTCAGCATCTCCAGAAAGATAACAGAGAGCTAATGGCTTGCAGATTCCACGGATGCTCGTAGTCAAACGTGCAGAGGAACTGGGGGCTCGGGGCTGTGTTCAATCACAGCTGATTGGGACAGAGGGGACCCGCGGGCTCCCTGCCAGCCTTCATCCCCCGCAGACCTTCCCTTGGGCTGGGGGGCACCAGGAAAGGGCAGCACATTCACACAGTCACGTTGGGAACAGGGAGCAGAGAGAAGGGTGAGCGGGCAGCTGCAACCCCGGATGCACCAGGGGCTGGTGGGTGAGGTGATGTCCTCAGATGTGCAGCTCTGAGCTCTCACGGCATCCTACAGCCCCTGGGACGAGCAACTACAGCTATCCAGCAGTGGCAGGACCCTTTTCTTGTAGTGAATGCACCCACAGGCCACTCAGATGCCTTCAGGCCAGCAAGCCAGTGATACGGTTTTGGTGATGGGAAGATGGGGAAGAATATGGTGAAAGCATTCCTTCTGAGGCATTTGCCCTTTTCCTTTTTTTTTTTTTTTTTTTTTTTTTTTAATGTCACTTCAGTGAGGAGGTGGATTCTCTGAATCATATTTACTGTAAGGAATGATTTGCAAATTTACCCTTGACATTCATTCCTGTCTGTGAATCTGCTTGTAGACCACATGCTCATCCTGAAACTCCTGCTTGTGTTGGCTGGCTGTGGGCATCACCTGGCATTTCTCCTCTCCTGCAGCTGGACGGCTCCTCTTGCTTACCGGTGCAGGGAGGATTTCAAATACATCCAAACACACTGTTCAAAATGCTGCTGTTGAATATTTGAGTATAAAGTTCATATTTAATGAGCACAAGTGCTGGGAAAGTTTGAGCACCAACATAATTCATACGGAAGAGACACAATGGGGTCAAGAGCACAGGTGAATCGAAGCGGTCCCCATGTCAGAACAAGCACTTGTGGGATGTGGTTTTCTCTGCCGAGGCTGCTTCATCACCTCCTGGCAGTGCTGCCACTCGGTCCCCAGCCATCCCGTATGGCAGGGAGGTGTTTGGGGATGCTCTGGGAGACAGTCCCCTGCGCTTGAAGATGTTAAAAAAGGATTAAATTTTGCAATGCAGGGTCTTCTCAGCTCTCCCGTCACCAGATAGCCACCTAGGCCCACTGTCATGGTGCTGAGGATGGAGATGGAGTCTCATGCTGAAGGAGTTCCTTTACCCAAGAAGTGTCTGCGTGTGACACAGAAGCAGGAGGGCTCGGGATCGCTGTGCTTGTGGAGTGGTGGCTGAATGTACTGCTGGAGGAGCTGTGACCTGTGAGGTTTACGGTCTCCTAATTATCCAGCTCAGCATCGTCACCATCCAATTACATCCCTTCAGTCCTGGGTATTTGTGTAACTAACAACTGATTAAAGTCCCCGCTCCCAGCTCCCCAGGGCTGCTTTCCTTGGAGTCAGGCAGTGATGCAGCGTGGTAGTGCCTGACAAGCTCTTGACACTGCTTTCGGGGGGGGACTTGCTTCCCAGGATCATGGTCCCTGCTCTCATGCGAGCCTGTGAATGGGCTGCAGGCACGGCTCCACCTCACCAGGACTGATCTGAGTTGGCACTGTCTCAGTGAGCATCACTCTGCATTCTTTTTGCAAGGGATGAGAGGAAAGCACAGCTCAGGGATGCTCTTTCACTCTGCACCTCTCTTCAGCTGTGCTAGAGGGTAATTCTAGTGCAGGATGCTCAGGCATTTCCAGCACAGGTCTCTCAAAGGGAAGGCTCTTCCCCATCTAGAACTGCTCTCTGAGTGACTCCATACCACTGTGGGGCCCCCTTTCCCAGGTGAGCCCCACAAACAAACGGGTTGAGAGAAAGGGAACATGTCCCCAAGGTGGAAACAGGGGCTGCTATCAGGTCCTTCTGCCTGCGGGCAGCTCAGCTTCAGAGCTCTTTCTTCCCTTCCCTCCTTCAGTGAGAAGCTGGAAATCCCCCTCCCTGTCTGCTTTACAGGCTGAAGCTGAAATAAATGAAATTACCTTTAATTATTCTCATTACTTTCCTTGGGAATGCTGGAGTGAAAGGCAGCATTTAGCTGTGAGCTACAGCAGGGCTCTGCCCTTCCTCCTGCCCCCCCAGCCTGCTGCCAGGGGAGCCAGCCCTCCCAGCCCTCCGCCACAAGGCATGACTCACTCCTCTAGTGCCCTGGACACACACAGAGCTCCCTTCTCTACCCGTGGAGGAAGAAAGGTGGGGACAGGAGGGGAAGAAAGCAGACAGAGTGTGGGGCAGGCATAGGGGGAGAGCTGAGAGCAGGGGGGACCAGGGTTCAGGGGCTGGGGGCTTGCAGGGGTCAGGGCTCACAGCCGGGCAGGGATAACCTGCCCATTTCCAGAGCACCTCTGGGCTTCATTAGCCTCGGGGGGGGGGCGGGGAGGGGCGGCACAGGGGCAGTGCAGGAGGGTGGGGGGTGGCTCTTGCACCTTCCTGGCAGCTTGCAGCTCAGCAGAGCCTAGGCAGGAGGTTGTCTGGCCATAGGGCACTTCCACTGCAGTGCATCCCTTTTTCACCACTTGTTTGTCCCATCCTGTGAGGTGCTGGGGGACAGATCCTGCAGGTCTCAGCACATCGCTGCCTACAGCAGGACGATGGGCAGGACATGCTTCCAGCCGGGAGGGTGCTGCCTTAGCTCCCAACCTCAGCGATGCTGGAAAAGAGCTGCCAATTATTCTTCCCTGTTTAATGATTTCTGGACCTGCAGCTTCGTTACGTGCCGTCTGGCACCTTTCAGCAGGTGCTTGCTGGGATATTTATGTATACAGGTCAAGCAGGCTGGCTCTGGAGAGGCTGTGAGGCTTCAGGCTGCTTCGCTCGGTGTGGCCGCCCGCCTCGTGCCCATCCAGGGGTGAGCCAGGACTGAGACCATGGGCACAGGCAGCCAGGTGCTCTTGCTCCCTGGAGCTGCCACTGCTCTGCACGGCTGCATGCCCTTGCATCTTGTCTCCCCATCCCCTAGGCATGGAGAAGGAGGATTTTCCTTTTCCCAGCAGCAGGGCTGGGAAGGACCATCCACCCTTGCATCCAGTTCATGTCCAGCAGACAAAAAAGAGCAAATAAAACACCATCCCCACGGGATCTCCCAAAAATAGACCTTCTCTGGACACCCTGGCAGCAGCAGGGAAAGCCTTGTCATCTGAGAAGTGGGGAATGGGAGTAGGGGGGCTAGGAGCCCAGTCCCAGATGGACACTGCACCATTCTTCTGGAGAAGGTCTTGTTACCCTCCAAGGTCAGCCATAAGTGACACTGAAACCACCAGGGGCCTTTGGGAACGAACACTGAGACACGTTCACTGTCAAATGGAATCTATTAAAAGGGATTAGATACTTTTTTTCATCAATACCCCTGTGACACCATGATGGGTTGAAATTGCTGCAAAAACATCATTATTAAAAATGGGCCTATTAGTATTAGAATGGACAGAAGCTCCTCACTAATTTTAGCAGCAGCCACCGGAGCCAGAACTGGAGGGGAAGCAGTGGAGGCAGCCCTGGGAAGGGGCTGTGGGAAACACGGGCAGGGTGGGAGCGGGGCGGTGCCAGGGGGCTGCAGCCGGACGGGCATCCCCTCGGCAGTGCTGCCGGTAGCACCAGCCCAGCACTCGGTGCCGCAGCGCTGTCTCGGCACGGGAAGCAAAGCAGTTGCTTGAGCAAACAAGCACGCGATCATCTTTGCTCCAAAGTGCATCCATCAGCAGCAAGAGATGCTCCGGACACACACGTGCACATGTGCTCCTTCAGAGATGACAATCTGGTTGAGAGCATCATCAGGGACAGAAAGAGACGGCTAGAATGTTTGAGGTCCATTACCTATAAAGGGTTTTAAGAGGAGGCTGGAGACTCTCATGTGCTAAGGGGAGCTAGCAGGGCCATGCCTCCCAGGCAGGGATGCTGCATGCCCAGGAGCACACATCCCATCCTTGCAGCTGTTGGGGAGGAGGCTCGGCACTGCCTGGCACAACCCTGGCCTAGCGACCGAGCCGGGCTGAGGCTCAGCGGCTGCGGGGGACACTGGATCAGCCCCAGCTGCTTCTGCATCCCATCCCAGCAGGAGCTTGTACTGGGCTGCCACAACTGCAAGCAGCATCTCTGAGGCTTTGTCTGCATGGGGACAGGACATACATGGCACCGCTGGGTGATGGAACTCAATGGACCTCCCCAGCTGTTGCAGGGACATGGTGTGTAACCCTCAGGGAGGCAGGGGCAGCCCGGGGGGGACCGCCAGGCTCCCACAGCCCCTCACAAGGACAGCAGCCTCTGCAATAAGGAAAGTGCCTCTCTGGAGCCAGTTTGTTTCTTTATGAGTGCTCAGGCTATGTTCAGCAGAGCTGGCTGAAATTGTTGACAGGTTGGTATTTTTACTGAGAAATGCAGTTTTACGGAAATCAAAGTGTTCCCAGGGAATGAGTGGATTTTGACAAAGTTTTTGAGAGAAATATGTCTGAACAAATCAATTTAACTCTTTTGCTTTATTTTTCACAGAGGTAAAAATAACTTCTTGGATCTTTATGT